>NC_136432.1:163016346-164427179 GCF_052849685.1 Lactuca virosa | reverse complement strand
CAAACTCTACAATCAACAAAAGGAATTAAATTAACACTGAATTTCAAAAATCCATTTTTTAGATAGATGGTGTGGAAGCACTGAACAATGTGTTGCTCATTGGTATGACAAACAGAAAGGATCTGCTTGATGAAGCTCTTTTGAGGTGAGTCCATTAAAAAATCTTGTTAACTAACTTTTAGTGTTTTACCATGTTTGCTGACGTGTCATTTCCTAATTGGTTAGGCCTGGTCGTTTAGAAGTTCAAGTGGAAATCAGCCTTCCAGATGAAAATGGTCGTCTCCAAATTCTTCAAATTCATACAAACAAGATGAAAGAGAATTCTTTTCTAGCTCCAGATGTCAACTTACAAGAACTTGGTATGTATGTTATTTACAGAAATGATAAATATTTATAAAATTATATGTAATGATTTGTATTTTCATGGTTTATAGCTGCAAGAACAAAGAACTACAGTGGAGCAGAACTTGAAGGTGTGGTGAAAAGTGCAGTTTCTTATGCTCTGAATCGCCAGCTCAGCCTTGATGATCTTACCAAAAAAGTAGATGAGGAAAGCATAAAAGTCACCATGGATGATTTCTTGAATGCTCTTCATGAAGTTATTCCTGCATTTGGTGCTTCCATGGATGGCCTTGAACGTTGCAGGTATAACAATTATCTAAACTTCTTCCTTTTTTTTTAATATATATTTTCTAATAAATAAAAATGATGCAGACTGAATGGAATAGTTGACTGTGGTCAGAAACATGATCACATCTTCAAAAGAACAATGCTATTAGCAGAACAAGTTAAAGTTAGCAGAGGTAGTCCACTTGTCACAGTTCTTCTAGAAGGTCCTAGTGGCAGTGGTAAGACTGCAATGGCAGCTACTGTTGGTATTGGTAGTGATTTCCCCTATGTGAAAATCGTAAGTGTTTTTATTTTTTTATTTTATAAAATCCAATTTATTCACTTAATAAAATTCATATTATCACTCTCTAAAATGGTAGATTTCGGCTGAATCAATGATTGGCATCAGTGAAGCCAGTAAATGTGCACAGATTGTCAAGGTTTTATTTATTTATTTACTTTTGTCTCAGTTATTCTATGTTATATTACTTGAGTTGTTTCTCATGAGAACACTTTTTATTAATAGGTATTTGAGGATGCTTACAAGTCAACACTGAGCATTATTATCCTTGATGATATCGAAAGGTAATTTAAATATTTAATCATATTGTCACGATTCCAATCTCTATAGTTATTGCTTATTAATCTATTTATTATTTAATTAATACAGACTATTGGAATATGTTGCTCTTGGACCTCGTTTTTCAAACTTGATTTCTCAGACATTGATGGTCCTCCTCAAACGCCTTCCTCCCAAGGTTCTCCTTCTTATCTTGTTACTGGATCATATCCATAGGGGTAATTTTGGAAAATTAAAAAATTGGTATGGTCTTGTCACTTTTTTACATTCAGGGTAAAAATATGCTGGTTATTGGAACAACAAGCGAGGTGACCTTCTTGGAGTCGGTTGGCCTTTGTGATGCTTTCTCAGTCACCTACCATGTTCCTACATTGAAAACCGAAGATGCTAAAAAGGTAATAATTTACTAATTTGTCCTTATTCTTCTTATATAATTATATGTTTGTTGTTGTTTTTTTTTCAGGTATTGCAACAACTTAAAGTGTTCTCGGAGGATGATGTGGATTCTGCCGCTGAGGCTCTTAATGATGTAAGATTCTTTTTTAAATATTTTAATTTGATTACAAAAACATTTAAATATTTTTGTTTTTGTTGGTGTTGTAGATGCCGATCAAGAGGCTGTATATGGTGGTGGAGATGGCGGCACAGGGAGAATCCGGTGGAAGTGCGGAAGCTATTTATGCTGGAAAGGAAACAATTCAAATCTCACATTTCTATGAGTGCCTACAAGATATTGTCCGCTACTAGCCTTGTGGGGAGTACACTCTTTTCTTCCTCTTCATATATATATATATATATATATATATATATATATATATATATATATATATATATATATATATATATATATATATATATATATATAGACCTGGTTTTGATTTGTATGGAAAACTGGAGTTTTGTTTTGTGTTTATTTATTTTTTCCCTACATTTGTTTTGGGTTATAGCAACCACGGGACAATTTGACAGCAGAGTTTAGTAATACTTTCTTTGTGTGAGAATGTGTAGCAGACTGATTGATAGCTTCTAATTTGTATGCGTTGACTGTTATTGGTTTTAAGAGGTGGAATTTTGGTACAAGTTGAACACATACCAGTGGACCACATTTGACACCTTTTAAATTAACCGAAACTCCACGACTAAAGGAGCAAAAAAAGAAAAAAAAAATTACTGACCCCATATTTATATCGTTCTTGTCAATTTTAAATTTTTATACAATTATTGTACTTTGGTTGAATTAGATTAACATGTTTGCCTCTTTGGTGTACTTATGGTAAATATCATTTAGTTTATATTGAATCCAAAATACAAATTCAGACCGGAAACATCATTTTATTTATTTAAATCAATTGTAGGAAAATATCCCATATTTTGCTACCCAAAGCCTTACTTGGAATGAAGACGACACCATATGCGAGTATGCACTTTTTTATGGATAAGCTACATTTTTTCTCTTTTAAATCCTATGCTTCCATAGGCGGAAGGCTATAAGGGCCTTGGGGGGGCATGGCTTCCATACGCTTTCGGCTTATAAGCATTATATTAATATAAAATATGGTTTCTAATAATTATTAGTGTAGTATCAATTTATTACAGCATTCATTTCTTTTACAGCGATGTGGGTCTACCACTTTCCACTTCTCTTTTTAGACCACACCTTCATTCTCTCTTTTTATCTCTCCAAACCAGGGGATCTGTATCTACACCCCTTCCCTAATATCTCATTTTCTAATTTGCATTTAATCCACATTTCAAATATAAATAGGCTAAGATAGTATTGATAACTGATAACTATGGATAGTAGAAGGGCAGCAGATTCATTTATTCCACAAGAAAAAAAACAATTGCAACAAAATGTTTAGTTTTAATTTTAGAAATATTTTTTCTGATCAACGAAATAGTAAAAATGAAACCTTTTAAATATTTTACAATTGTATGTCTTAACGAGATGAAGCTAGTTGATCAAGAAAACCATTGATAACCAAAAATATGTTTCTCTCTTAAAGTTGGGCATGATTGATATACATTTTTCAAATTCAATAGACATATCAGTTAGATCCAAATTCAATAAAATATTTTATATCATGTTATATTTATAAAGATGATCGTTTATGTTTGTGAGTTTTATTGAACAGATTGATTGAAGATTGGGTTAGAGCTTGTTTAATAAAGTAGCCCCAAATTAAGCTTGATCTCCAGTCAAACATTAAATGAATCGATCTGAATAGCTCATTGGTAGCTTGCAACTTGTTCACACCCCTATGTATAGTGTTCTTGTTATTGAATTTTTGAATGGTTTGTTGCCTTGTTGGTTTTGTATATGGTTCCAAACTTCTTGTTTTGGCCCCCTAGTTCTATTGCTCATGTTCTACCAATTTATGTCCATCAATGATGGTCTAACGATCATCACTCCCTCGGGTATCACCCACTTAGACACATAATAGGTGAATCGCATGGACGATTGCTTCATCGGGGATCTCCCATCAATGGTGGTCTAACAACATTAATACGATTTGTATAACGACATGAATTTATTGAATTAACAAATAACATTTTTTTCTTAAAAGTACCAAATGACAATATATATATATATATATATATATATATATATATATTTTTTTTTTTCAAAATACCAAATGGCAATATATTCCCATTCTTTAAAAGTACCGGAAGACATTATGAGAAGTTATAGAAAAAAATAACATTAAATAATTTAATGGTAAGAGGTTGAATTGTCGGTAAAAATATATATATGGTTGACAACAAGAGTTGATGGTTTGTTGCAACCGTATGTGAATTGGACAAATAAGGATGAACATTCTCATAGGCTTTCATGATCATGATGAAAATAAGGAAAATGAAGATATAGTGCCTAGTAGACAACTCAAGCGATGTCAGCAGATGTTGATTCGTCCCATTGAAGTGGTTGAATCAATAGAGAAAAAACGTATGTATGCTAAAATTAGAACCCGTTAGTAGATTTACTATACGTTGAAAACGTATGCACCAATTTTAAACAGTTACAGACCGCTGATTAGAATATCCATATTCAGTACCATAGAATCACAATTCACTTAAATAAATATTATAACATTTTCTCATGAATAACAATTATGGCTCGAGAGTATATAGCAAGTATTTATAATTGTTTGTCTTTGAAATGAAAAAGCTCTCATAATCGATTTTTCAGTTTCCTATTTAACTCAATAAACCTAAAAAAAAACTCATATTATGAAACAAGTAAGATACCAAGATATGTAGATTCGGTTCCACTAGTTTTAAAGTTCATATGGAAATAATATCTTACAACTTCCATATTGGAAACAAAAATTATTAATTTAAAATTTATTTCATATAACTTTTAAAAGCTTACATTTCTATACAAATTAAAACTATATCGTCCGGCTTACCAACTAATTTTGCTTATAAAGTCGTCTATTTAACGCGTATTGAAAAATTGAAAAAAGATCAAACTTGATGAAGAAGGAAAAAAAGTAGCTTAAACCGTTGAGTTTGGTAGTGCCAATCTGACACCGATTTCCATATTTATGTTAGAATCAAACCAATACGAACCCTCCACGTGGACACGACAGAGTGGTTAACCACTACCAAACCCACGAAAAACAGGCCAACGATTCCTTCTCCTCTGCCCCAAAATCCCCAAATCCAATCTCTACTTTTGTCACTAACAAGTCTAGAGAGAGAAAGACGATGACAGTGAGCATTTGTCGCCATTAATAAAGCTCCCACACTCAATCTTCGCTTTCCATTTCCCCAATTTCCTTCTTCTTTCTTCTTCTTCTTCTTTTGTTTCATTAAATTCAGTTTACAGGTTTTATGTGATCGATTACCCATGTCCTAAAACTCGAATCTTCGTACCTTCGAGCTTAAATAATTGAAACCCCTTTTCGAAACATGTTCTTCGCTTTCCCCAATTGCTAATTCACCACATTTCTACACCGTTTCTTTTCTTCGAAATTCGATTTTGGTGGCCGTTTTGTTGCATCTGATGTTTAGTTTCGACTCATCTTATCATCAAACACCAATCAACTCTTCATCCAGCTCAATCCCTTCAAATTTCCTTCACCCCACATATTCCTGCTCTTTTTCCCGTTTGAATTTCATCAAATTCCGCCTAAAAATCTGATCTTTTTTTCTCGATTTGAGAAATGGGAGATCGATTAAGGTCAGCCACGTTCGATGACTTACCATCGCATTTGATTCTCGAAATCTTGACATCCGGAGCCCGACTGGGCGGGTCGGATCTCGTCTGTTTGGAGCTTACTAATACAACTTTTCGAGGTACCCATGGATTGGTCCCTCACAAGTTAAGATCTTTGGTTGACTTTGCAGCTTTTCAGCTTTCTGGGTCACATCCGATATACGTTTCCTTGAGTTATAGAGCTCAAGAAGAACTGTTAGCTCGATGCAGTGGTAACTGGAAGAAGGTTTTGAGATTCTTGCAATCAGTCCACCAGTCTTCCGACATCGTTGAAACCTCTTCAGGGAATGTATGATTGTATATATCCCTCTTTGTTATATGTTCTTCTTACTATTTTCATGATTACTTGATACTTAATCTATCTTTCTTACAGATGCAAATCAGAAGCGGAAGGTATCACACATTACTGATCAAAGATTCAAAAATCTACTCTTGTGGTTCGAGTTTATGTGGTGTTCTTGGTCATGGACCCGAAACAACAAATTGTGTAGCTTTCACTCCGATCAAATTCCCATATCCTGTCAATGTCACCCACGTTTCAGCCTCACATAATCATGCTGCATTCGTCGCAAAATCGGGAGAGGTTTCTAAATACTTTCTATACTTCTCTATCTTCATTTTTTTCAAGACTCTTAATCGTTATACAAACTATAAAATGTTTGTAGGTTTTCACATGTGGTGATAATTCATCGTTTTGTTGTGGGCATAGTGATACAAATCGACCAATATTCAAGCCAAGGCTAGTTGAAGCACTAAAGAATGTTCCATGTAAGCAGGTTGCTGCTGGGGTTAGTTTCACTGTGTTTCTTACAACAGAAGGTCAAATCTACACATGTGGGACCAGTGGACATGGTCAACTCGGCCATGGTGACACCCTGGACAGACCCACACCGAAACTGGTCGAACCGGTTGGACCCATCGGTTCGGTTGTTCAGATAGCCGCGGGTCCAAGCTACACCCTTGTGGTTACTAACGATGGAGGTGTTTATTCGTTTGGGTCTGGTTCGAATTTCTGTCTTGGCCATGGTGAACAGCATAATGAACTCCGCCCTCGTGTGATTCAGTCTTTCAGGCGGAATGGAATCCATGTTGTTCGTGTTTCCGCTGGTGATGAACATGTGGTCGCACTTGATTCCAACGGATTCGTAATTCCATTCCACCCTTCTTGTGTTAAATCGCCGTCTTTCTAGCCTTGAAGTTGATTACATAAATGGGTTTTTTTTAGGTTTACACATGGGGAAAAGGCTACTGTGGTGCACTTGGACATGGTGATGAGATCGATAAGACCACTCCCGCCCTCCTAACCAGCCTCAAGAATCACCTCGCTGTACAGGTTCGATTTTGACCTAGAACTTATCTCAATAAGACAAAAATTACAAATGCAGCCATGAACACTATTACAATTACTACAGGTCTCATTTTGTTGGAGCTTATATGTAAAATTCAGTGTCGAATTGGATTTTTTTTGTGGTTATAGGTGTGTGCAAGCAAGAGGAAAACGTTTGTGTTGATGGATAGTGGATGTTTATATGGATTTGGATGGATGGCATTTGGAAGTTTAGGGTTTCCAGATAGGGATGTATCTGATAAAGTGTTGAAGCCTAGTATGCTTTATAGTTTAAAAGATCATCATATATGTCAGGTGAGTACGGGTTTGTATCACTCGGTTGTGGTTACGAATCGAGGTCGGATATTTGGATTTGGGGACAATGAGAGAGCACAACTTGGGCATGATGAATTGCGGGGTTGTCTCCACCCGACTGAAATCTTGGTTGAAGAATAACTGAAAATGGTGGATTTTAGATAGTTATTGGGTTTGTTTATGTTTGATGTTATTGTAATAAAACCAATTGTTATAATTAAAAATTTGTATAAGACTAAATGCTAGGTAGATTTTTCCTCTATCACCTATATCGGATTAATTGACCATCTAGAATCGTAATTAGAAAGAATTTGAAAATCATGGTAGATTCAAACTAATGTGATAAGTTGATATCTTATATAGTAGATAGGGTGAGCACGGTACCGAAAATGTACCGGTACCAAAACCAAAAATTCGATTTTCTAGGAATTAAGTATCAAAATGATAGTTACTATATGATAATACGATTACCCGTTTGATTCCCGTACATGTATTGATTAATGATACCAATTCCATTTTATTATCGATTTTATGTGTGCAACACCACATGTTTGAGGTTATATTGATATGCAATTAAGACAACAAAGAACACATCGCAAAAAGAATTACTCCAATCCAAGTTCATATAAGAGATTTATAGGAGTTCATAGTTGATGAAATTTTCTGGTAAGAAAAAATGACTGTCTAAAACGTTTAAGTTTTTAAATACCCATGTTTAGGGATATATAACTCATTCATTTGATTCTTTCGGCCTAACATGTAGCCAAGAGAGAGAGAGAGAGAGAAAAAAAAAATGCAAGAAAAAAAAATTAGTCTGATCCAAGTTTATATGAAGGAGTTATGAGTGTTCATAGATGAGGGAAAATTATGCATGGGTCTAACTAGAAAAAATGACCTAAGTTCGAAAAAAAATTAAGTTTTAAGTTACCATGTTTAGGGTTATGTTAGCTTAGATTATACTTATCCAAATCACTTGATACTTGAACTAACATGAAACCAAGACGAAGAAGAAATACAAAAATAAAAATAAAAAATTGATACAATCTAAATTCATATGAGAGAGTTATGAATGTTTAAAATTGAGGAAAAACATAAAATATAAAAACATAAATTCTGATTCAGTTCCAATTTTTACCTGAACCGAATGACACAAGACTTGATAACGCCCTGATAACCGAAAATCATGAATTAGGGGAACTAAGTATTGACCCGAAAAAACTATATTGTACCGGTTTGGTTTGATATCGCTTTTTTTTTTGCCTCACCCCTCATAGTAGATATGATATTTTTGGTGAATTGGATTCGATGTAGTTATCGTCAAAAAATGTATTCTATAAAACAATTGGTTTTTTGAAGTTTAAACATGTTTCGTTAGAAAACTAATTTACTTAAATTAATAATTTATTTTCTTTTTCTCAAAGCCCCGATTGAATCCTTTTTTTCAAAGCCAGTGGAACCATGGTGAAATCCGTCTTTCTTGATCCTAGTGTTGTAAGACAGGTAAATGCCACGCAAATTGTTCTTATTCCTAAGGCTCCGACCATAAAAGTGATATTTGAAATAGAAATCGACTCAAAAGTAACAGAATAGGCTTGAGAGAAGCTCTTTCCAAATAGGTCGAGTAGCCAATGAAAAGGAGCTCTCTGGTTGGGATTTACATGCACAACCTTCTCCTATGAGTCAGCCTATGTTATACGCCTGCCTTTGAGAACCTTTGAACTATAAATAAAGATAAATTCTATTAAAGAAACCATTATTTTTGGCACATCTTTTTGGTTAAACATAAATTCAAGTTCGGGTTGGTTTGGTTTCTAGGCACCGACTAATTCTATTTGAAATTTCCAGAAAATACTTTTAGCTCTCTTTATATCAAAAATCTCTTACTTATTTCTTTGTTTAACCTAATTGATTAAAAGCTGAGAAAACGAGTGTATTACTATTAAAGTTTGGTTTGGCAAAAAACAAAATCTTGAACATTTAAAGGTTTTCGGCTGTGCTTCTTTTTCCAAAATTGTTGGCGGTCATTTGAAGAAACTTCAGATCGAAATAAAAAAATGGTGTATTTTGGGGTAAAAGATGGAACTAAAGAGAAGCGATTATTTGATCCAGTCCCAAAAAACCGGAAATTATGGGTTAGTCGCGATGTTTTTTGTTGAAAAAGAATGATGAAATTGGTACAAAAACAAGGAGAAGATAATAATGCAACTCCTACAACCTTTACAACAATGGAACTGGACATCTTCGGAGTCAACCCGAACCATCTGGACAACCCCGCACTCAACCGTGAGCGTCCGAAAAACCCCAGAAACTGTGTTGCCCAAACTGAACAACCCTATGTTGAACGAATCCATCCCGAAACAACCCAATATACTCTTATTTTAGCCCCCGTTTTCTTCAACTTAAACTGATACAAAAAATCTTCAAGAGATATTAAACCTAAAAGAATCTGATCGCTAGCCAATATCATATATACTTTTTATTATTTTTGTTTACCTTTGCTTTTGTCGGAGGTCTTCTACGGAAGTAGTTTTCACAAATCAAGTTTTTAAAATACAATTTCAGTCCTTTAACTAGGTTTGCTTAATATAAGTTAATTACTTTAATATATTCTTTCATTTTAGTTCTTTTTACTATTTATTTATTTATTCATTTTATTTCATTAAGTTCTAAAACCATTTTATGTCCTTAAATCTCTTTTAATTGATTAAAATATTAATTAATCTCTATCTTTATTTATTTTATAATCCTTAAAATCCTAAGGCTAATTAACCGAAATAAATAATTATTTGGAAAGATTAATATCTAGAAATGAAAATTGGGTGTTACAACTATTTTCTACTTACAATAATTTCGTCCTCGAAATTACTGATCCTCAAAAATACTTCTGACACTACTAGTCATCAAACTATATATTTCTTTGTCTCTTATGTCTACATTAGCTTTTATACTAAGTAGTTACTTGAAGTCCTTTATTAAATCTCAACTTGATTTATGGTAATCTCGTCCATGCTTTTACACGTACTTGAACTCTTAACTGTAATCGTCTGCCTCTTGCTGTAACACCTCGTTTTCATTTTTTGAGATAAAAATATATAAACAATTGTTTATAAAAAATTGAAAATATATTGCTTTTTAGCTAAAATGATCAACATGAAAGTTGTATTATCCGTCAAGACGAACGCGTGGGTATAAAGAACGTCGAAAACAGAGTTCGTATGAAGTTATGATTTTTATAAATTTTCACAAATTTTATAAAAATCCCCACGACACGGTGCATTTAATGCACTGACTCCACTAGTCCGACGTTGCATGCAAGCAAGATGAAGTATGTTCGGATGCAGTCCGTGACGCGGTGGCCAGTTTTCAGCCCTATATAATAGAGGCTCAAGCCTCTTCCATCTCTTGCACCAATTCATATCTCTCTCTCCCTCTTGAGATTTTGTTCCCTCATAATTCGACTTCGTGTTCTATGATATAGTTAGCGAAGCTCTGGAGGCTTTTGAAAGGATCCTTAAGAGAAGTATCAAGCGTAGAAGTTACGCTCTCCATGTCCGAATTATTCGTCAATTGGGTAAGTTATGCATTTGATTAAGTATAACTTGATATGGAGTATACATATTGTCGTTATTATGAACATGTGAATTAGATTAATCATTAATCCCCATTAATATAGTGATTGATCTACTTACGAGAGTAGTGTCTAGGATAGATACGTTGGCTAAATTGTTGGATTTCAAAAAGACTATATGTTGTAATGATCCTGCCTCCCGACTGTCTTGACTGACTAATCCTTATTTGATAGGCATTTCAGTATTTATGGGACCGTGAAGGATCTAGATACTAGTTATCATATTTTTATAGTTATTGATCAGTTATGGTATTATAGATTAATACATGTTTGGCGTATTGCTTGCTAGTTGGTTTAGTGATAGTTATTCGAGTAACTGTTCAGGTGAGTTTTCTCACTATACTGTAAGACACTGGTGTCATGTATGCTTGTTGTCTTTGTGACTCATGCTTGTATGCTTTTGGGTCAGGCCCGCTTATATTTTGTTGGGTTGTGCCTGTTTATATAATGTCGGGGTCGGCCCATTAGGCTGGGCCCGCATGACTAAAACATAACTATTAGGCTAGGCCCTTTATTGTATGATATGTGGTATCTTGGTGAAGTCACTAAGGTTCGTGCTTACGATTTTAAGTTTAAATGTTTGAGGTTCTTCTGGTAGTAAAGGGAAGGGCACGACATGATTGCATCACATCTGCTTTTAATCGTTATACAAAATCTGTAACTATAAAATGTTTGTAGGTTTTCACATGTGGTGATAATTCATCATTTTGTTGTG
Source organism: Lactuca virosa (assembly GCF_052849685.1). Taxonomy (NCBI): domain Eukaryota; kingdom Viridiplantae; phylum Streptophyta; class Magnoliopsida; order Asterales; family Asteraceae; genus Lactuca; species Lactuca virosa. The sequence goes on along the minus strand of NC_136432.1, from coordinate 164,415,783 downwards.
GGAATATTGATACAAATCGACTAATATTCAAGCCAAGGCTAGTTGAAGCATTAAAGGATGTTCCATGCAAGCAAGATGTTGTTGGGGTTATCTTACAGTATTTTTGACACAAAAGGTAAAGTCTATACATGTGGGACTAGTGGACATGATCAAATCAGTCATGGTGACACCATGGACAGACCCACACCGAAACTGGTCGAATCGGTTGGAACCATAGATTCGATTGTTCAGATAGTTGTGGTTCCAAGCTACACCCTTGCGTTTACTAATGATGGAGGTATTTCTTATTTGGGTCCAGTTCCAATTTCTGTCTTGGCCATGGTGAACAACATAATGAACTCCGCCCTCGTATGATTCTGTCTTTCAGGCGGAAAGGTATCCATGTTGTTCGTATTTCTGCTGGTGATGAACATGTGATTACACTTGATTCCAATAGATTCGTAATTCCATTCGTCCATTCTCTTGTTCGATATCTTTCTAGTCTTGACGTAAATTATTACATAAATGGGCTTTTTTGGGGAAAGAGGCCACAACCCCGACAAAGATAAATGGGCTTTTTAGGTTTATGTATGGGGAAAAGGCTACTTTGGTGCACTTGGACATGGTGATGGGATTGATAAGACCATCCTAGCTCCTAAACAGCCTCAAGAATCATCCTGTTGTACATGTTCAATTTTTTTCTTGTTACCTTTCTAATCAAAGGAACCACCTTTAAGATTTGATTAAATGTGTTGTATTGTATTGTGTTTTGCGTGCATTGGATCTCAGTAAGAAAAAAAATTGCAATTTTTTTTGTGTATCCAAGACACTGGCATATGTCATTACTCCAAACATAAATAAATAAGAACATAAAATATGCGTGTAAAACTCCAAAACCGTAGAAGAACGACGACCTGTGGATAAAAAAAATATCCACTATATGTTATATTGTTACAATCACACAAACTAGTATCTCAAGCTAATCCCTGACTACACACTCAAAAATGATTTAATTTATAATTCTCTACACTTTAAAACAAGAGAAGAAAAAAAAAGAAAAAAATATATATATATTTTTTTTCTTTTTTTTTTGTCTATTTTGATCGGATGTTTTGAAAAAAAGTCTTGCATTTCTGTAGTAGACTCAACTTTTCCTTTTCTATCAAAATGGAACAAATTTCCACTTTCATGTTGCCCAACAAATCTTTCCAAAAGCCGTGAATGCATGTTACGTTATGTCAATTTCTTTTATCCGGTGTAACAAATGCATCCATGAACACGATTACTACGAGACTCATTTTCTTGGAGCTTATATGAATAATTCACCGTCTAATTGGATTTTTTTTGTGGTTACAGGTGTATGCAAGAAAGAGAAAACATTTGTGTTGGTGGATAATGGATACTTATATGGATTTGAATGGATGACATTTGGGAGTTTAGGATTTCCAGATAGGGGTGTATCTGATAAAGTGTTGAAACCTAGTATGCTTTATAGTTTAAAAGACCACCATATTTGTCACGTGAGCACTAGTTTGTATCACTCGGTTGTGGTTACGAATCGAGATAAGATATTTGGATTTGGGGACAATGAAAGAGCACAGCTTAGGCATGATGAATTGCAGGATTGTCTCAACCACACTGAAATCTTGGTTGAAGAATAACTGACATTGGTGGAATTTAGATAGTTATTCGGTTTGTTTATGTTTGATATTACTGTAATAAATAGACAAATCAAATTATATAGTAGTTAAAAAATGATTAATATTTGTTGTTGAAAATTGTTATGTTGTTGATAAATAAACATATATTATTATATTAAATTTATATATAAAATTGTAATTATTTTCAACGTTATGATAAACATATATTATAATCATATCATTTAATTGTCTTTATCAGCTATGTATGAATAAATAAATTAACTATTAATTTAATATTATTTTTAACTATTTTTGCGATTAGTTAACTTAACATTTACTTAGTTGACCATTTTTAATTTCATCGTAATGATTATTTATAGTGTAACATCCCAAAAATCGCAGAAATTTAAAATTTTCAAAAACAATCCATTTCATCCATAAAGTGTTTATAAATCCTTTGTTTCAAAAGTATTATTCAAAACCAGAGTTTTCCCAAGCCTCAATGTCAAAATCAAAAAGATGTGCACGATCACGCCTTCGTCTTGCCACGGTCATCTGAAGTACCTGAAACAATAAACTGAAACGGTAAGCCAACACTTAATGAGTTCCCCCAAGATACCAACACACACAAACATATAACAACACATACTGGGTCCACAACTAACATAGTGGATTACCCATGAGCCCAAAATATGAGTCTAGCTTGCCCTTCCGGCCCACAACTCATATATGGCTTGCTCCCGAGCCCACAACATAAGTCTGGCTTTCCATACATGCCCACAACTTATACCTGGCTTGCACCCGTGTTTGTTCGCTACCGCACGAAGTAGTACTACCTCAAATCCACCATACCATGTCGACATATACTTAACATATAACATAAATCCAACAACAGATAACATATAACCAGTCATCATACAATCAGGCAGATCTCTAGGTTACTACCGTGAATCCTCTTCTCATTCATTCAAAATCAATATATAAAAGATACAAGATAGGCCTTACACCAATGGGCCAATATAACAAATAGGGCTATACAAAGTATTGGAAAACTATACAAAATATCAAGACCACTAACAGCCCCCCGCAGTAAGAACGGGAGGGCAACGAACATTCAAGTTGGAATGAAAATCTAGAAAAAGTGGAGACGGCAGACTCTTGGTGAAGATGTCTGCATATTGAGCCGATGAGGGGACATAAAGAACACGAACTTGACCCAAGGCAACCTTCTCACGAACAAAGTGAATATCAATTTCAATGTGCTTCGTGCATTAATGTTGAACCAGATTTGAAGCAAGATAAATGGCGCTTACATTGTCACAATAAATGATAGTCGCCTTTGTTGGTGATTTATGAAGTTCACGCAATAAATTTCGAAGCCAACAAGTTTTAGTGACCGCGTTAGCAACACCTTGATATTCATCTTCATCACTAGAACGGGATGTGGTACCTTATTGTTTAGAAGACCGTGACAATAGATTATCACCGAGAAATACATAATATCCTGATGTAGAACGCCTGGTAGACGGACAACCTGCCCAATCTGCATCAGAATAGGCGATGAGATCCGAGTCAGACTGGGAATATAACTGAAGCCCATATTATGTGGTACCTCGAACATATCGTAAGGCTCACTTTAGAGCTGCAAGATGCGGTTCCCGAAAATCATGTATAAATAAGAAAAGTTGATGAACAACATATGTGAGACTGGGCGAGTGAAAGTAAGATATTGAAGAGCACCGACAAGGCTATGGTAGGTCGTAGGGTCTTCTATTTTAGTACCGGTCCCATCAAGTTTGGAGCAAAGATCAGTTGGGGTTGAGGCCGGTTTGCAATGTAACATGCCTGCACGATCCAGAATTTCAGAGGCATACTTTTGTTGCGATAAGAAAATTCCTCGAGAGTCACAAGACACAGAGATACCAAGGAAGTAATGAAGATTACCCAAGTTAGACATAGAAATCTCGGCACTCAGGATGACGATAATTTGAGAGAGAAGTGCCTATGAAGATCTTCTCAAAACAATGTCATCTACATAGAGAAGTAGGTAAGGTATGTGAGAACCATGACGATAAATAAATAGTGACGAGTCACGACGTCTGTGAACAAAACCCATGTTGAAAATAAACATGGAAAAGCGATGAAACCATGCTCGAGGAGCTTGCTTGAGACCATATAGAGATCGCTGTAGGAGGCACACATGATTAGGTATTGACGGATCTCGAAAACCAGGAGGTTGATGCATGTACACTGTTTCTTGAAGATGGTCATGTAGGAAAGCATTCTAGACATCAAGTTGTTTAATGGGCCATTGATTTGTCATAGCAAGTGTAACATCCCAAAAATCATGACTAAAAATTTCATTTTTAATTAAGTAGCTTATAAAATTGTTTACTGAAAAACATCATCGAATCGTATCACTTCATAAAATCATAGTCACATGTCTTAAACCATAACATAAAATAGTAATAGTGTCAGAGTACAATCCCATGAATCTCATAATGCGGAAATCCTGTGTGTATGTGATGCACTGCTACCGTGCCAGCTCCTTCCCTTTCGAAGAAGAGGTACCTAAAAACAAAAATGAAACTGTAAGCACAAATCTTAGTGAGTTCCCCCATCATACCATATACCATACAACATACATATTGCCAGACAATTTTGGGGAGCACGACCTACCCTGCCAAACATTTCTGGGGTGCCCGACCTACCCATGTCAAGCAGTTCTGGGGTGCTTGACCGACCCTGCCAGGCAATTCTGGGGTGCCCGACCTACCCTCAGGTCCTTACGACCGTGTCACGGGGACTATTCCCCCTACTGCTATTATCACATATCAGCATATCATATTAGCACATAAAACATAACAGGTAGCAACAAACCTAGATAATTATCACAAAGACAATCATCTAGCAAACAACTCCTACTAGTGGGCCGGCATTGTGGCCGTAGACCCACCTCTACTAGAAGGTAACTCACCTCGTAAAGCTGAGTGTCGAATCTCACGGGCAGTAATCTCTAACAGCTGCTCCGATGACTCCCGGCTATCATAATCATAATAACACTCAATCAAAATCTATAACACTACTTAGGGTAAAATGACCATTTTACCCCTTGGCCTAACTTGAACCATTCCTAAGCCCAATTCTAACTTATTATACCTAGTGCACCCATGGCCCCTCAAAGGCTCCCTAAGGGCCCAATTTTCTAAATTGGGCCCAACTCTTCAAATGGGCCTTTTCACAAGTCCAATAAATCCTTAGCCCAAAATGAATAATTTCGAGTGGCCCAATATGGCCCAAAAGGCCCAATACTTCTAATTCCAAATTCCCAGGCCCAGAACTATTGTCCACAGTGGGCCACGGGGCCCAATAGTCCAGGCCCAGCCCTCTAAGGCCCAAAAGGCCCAAGGTAGCCACTCTGCATGCGTACGCACGATGTACGTTTCACGTATGCCCAACGTACGCTGGTCTTGACCACAACGGGAAGTTGACCCAGTACGCGCAGCGTACCAGGGTGTACGATTAGCGTACTGGCCAGCTTTCTTTGGACATCATTTGTGACTTAATCTGTTAAGTCTTCATGTCCAAAATGTAGATCCAGGTCCTTTAAGACCTCCTAATCCATAAAGTCACAAACTTTATGTGCTTGCATGCATGGTTGCGGTCAAAACATGATTTTGGTTCTTTTAACAAGCTTTATGACCATCAAACACTTGCATGGTTGTGGCTTAACCATCAATGTCCGATTTTTATGACTCTTAGTGCCTCTAAGAGCCCAAAAGGACACCTCTTATGGTTCCGAAATCATCAAGATGAAAGAAGCTTCAACAAAGGAGTCCAAAAGTGTCATTAAGCACTCCTATAAACAAATCTAAGCATGTAATGGTCAAGTTTGGAACTTGATACCTCAAAAGAGTCAGAAATGATGCCAATATACTGGATCTACAAGCTCCTCTTGAATCCTTGCCTCTTCCTCAACCTCTTTTTCTTCTAAGAACACCAAAATCACACAAAGAAGCTCTCAAATGGCAAAAATACACAAGAGTGGGTTAGGGTTTTCGAGGTGGCTGCTTAAGGGTGATAGGGAGGCTGGTTCAAAGACATAAGGTCCTTTATATAGGGATCAAACCCTAAAATTTAGGGTTTAGGACCTGCACGCGTACGCTGCGCGTACCCTTTGGTACGCTGGGCGTACGTGCATGGTCTCCCCGCCCAATTCTCTTGAGTACGCAGCGCGTACCTGGCATGGTACGCCCCGCGTAATGTCCTTCTCGGCCTAATTCTTGAAGCCTAACGGTCCTGGCCCACACCAAATTAACCCACTACTCAATAAGATAATTAATATTAATACCTGGTAAATCCCGGATGTTACAGCAAGGTTAAGAACAATGTGGATTGTGCTGGTTTGACTACAAGACTAAAAGTTTCATCACAGTTTATGCCAGGTCTTTGACTACGGTCATTAGCAACAAGCCGAGCTTTATAATGAGAGGGTTCCATCAGCATTTCTATGCCAGCTCTGATACCATGTAATCAGATAAGTTTTCCCGTGAATCCTCTTCTCATTCATTCAAAGTCAATATATACAAGATACAAGACATGCCTTACACCAATGGGCCAATATAACAAATAGGGTTGTACAAAGTACTGGAAAACTATACAAAATATCGAGACCACTAACAGATAAGGGTATTGATCTTGGTGTCCCTACGATGGGAAACTATCGGTTGAGGTGCATAATTACACATATGAGGTCAATGGTTCAAACCCCGACATGTCAAAAATATTGATAGTGATATGCGATTTACCTCTCATGTTGGTCTTGATGTGGGTTGACGTGAACTGCTCAAATGGTCCGATTTACCAATTTTTATAGAACTATTTGTCTGCTTTGTAACCATGCTTCTTGATCACCTTTTTGCTAATTGAGAAGTGGCAACTTATTTATGGTGTTTATTAGATCGGTGGTGGAGTATTCAATTCATACCCCTAACAATCTCATTTCCCCGGTAAATTCTTTTATAATTTCCAACCATAACCTCATTGATAAAGTGCCCGAACACTTTTTTGTTTTCCTGTCGATGCTGAGGCTGCAACTCTGTTGCAGAACATGTGTGTTGATCAACAATCTTTTTGACTTGGAAAAGACTAGTATATTTTATTGTGTTTTCCCTAATCAACCAATAACATTTTTTAACAAAACAAACCACATTGAACCTTTATTTAGTGGATCTGCTTGTCATGTACTGCAAACCCACTATCATGCATTTTTTTTCAATAGCAAGCTTAAGCTTCTTCTCACCGATAAGTCATAGATAAACACATTATTACACCATCACTTTGAAAATATTTAATCTTGCTAGAAAACTGAGTTTGAACAAAAGTCCCCTTACGAGATGTTGTTTCACTCACCACCGAATTATGATGTTTTTTGAGCCTTTGGTTGTCGGGGTTTTCCATATTTATGAAATTATTCGGTTAGCAAACTAGCTCCTCGTAAAACTTCATGTATTGTCATCAGCTACAAGCTTCACTACAAGGCTTATCGTTGCTTGGATACTACCACCAATCGAGTCTACACCACTAGACATGCAATTTTTGATGAAAACACATTCTCGTTTAAAGGTGTACTGCAACCTATTGATCAAATTACTTTTCATAGAATTTCAAGAACCAAGTTTGACTCTACAATCTTCTTCCGTTACAGCCCCTCAAAACCACGATTTGGAACCAGTTTCTTTGTGCTCTCTCTGTCCACAGAACCATCCTCTTGTCTTAACTCTTCCTGCTGTTGACGTTATTGCATCAGGTCCCTCACATGATGCTGATTTTTCTACTGAGTCGACAGCTCTAACACAACCATCTACTGCCCCGTCGGTGCCCCTGTCACCAATCTATCCGTTACCATATCTTCTTCTCACCCCATGGTAACACGGTCTCGTGCATAAATTTTTAAACCAAGACATATTATTGACCTCACATACTTGGAACATGCTCCTCTACTTCATGCTCTTTTTGTTACTAAAGAGCCGCGCAGTTTCAAATCAGCGTCTAAACACCCAAAATGGTTATCGGCTATGGAAGACGAAATGAGTGCTCTTAAATCAATCAACACTTGGGATCTCGTTCCTCATCCGCATGATTCAAATGTCGTGGGCTCAAAATGGGTATATCACATGAAATTCAATTATGATGGTACCGTGCAACGCCTAAAGGCTCGTTTAGTCGCTCAAGGGTTTAGTCAAATATCGAGACTTGACTACACCCATACTTTTAGTCTAATTATTAAAGTTGCCACCATCCACATTGTCTTATCCCTAGTTTTCATGAACAAATGGAATCTTCATCAACTTGATGTTATTAATGCCTTTTTAAATGAGAATCTCACGGATACAATATTTATGGAGCAACCTCCCGGTTTCACTAATCATAGAATTTCTCAGTCACGATTGTCATTTGAAAAAGGTGTTGTATGGTATTAAACAATCACCTAGCGCTTGGTTTCAACAACTTATCACCTTTCTGGTAACTCTCGGTTTCACTTGCAGTAGAGACGATACATCCCTTTTTATCTTCAAACGAGAGTCTCATATTTTATATCTACTAGTCTATGTCGATGATATCATTTTAACTGGTAATCATCCACCACGCCTTGAAAAGTTCATTGCTAGATTACATTCGGAATTTGCTATCAAGGATCTTGGTTGGCTAAACTATTTTTTGGGTCTTGAGGTCTCGTATATGGAAAATGGCTTGTTTCTTACTCAGTCCAAATACGCTCACGACATACTCTCTCGAGCTGTCCTTCTTGACAGAAAACCAGCCTCCACACCTTTATACACATCAGATTAGCATGTCACTTCTGGTTCACGATGTTCAAATTCGACTCTTTATCGATCTTTAGTTGTACCTTGCAATACTTGACTATTACTCGTCCTGATTTTTCAGATGCAGTAAATCAAGTTAGCCAATTTTTACATGCTCCTACCACTGATCATTTGCAAGCAGTTAAAAGGACTTTAAGATATGTCAAATGTACTTTATCCTATGGACTTCATTTCACCTATCCATGATCCTCATCTCTAGTAGGATAATCTAATGCAGATTGGGCTAGATATATCTAGACTCGTCGTTCAACTTATGGTTATTATATTTTTCTAGGCAGTAATCTAGTCTCTTGGAGCGCTAAAAAGAAACCAACCGTTTCCCGCTTGAGCTGTGAATCTGAATATTAGGCGATGGCCAATACTGTTGCTGAAATTATTTGGATCACTAATCTCTTGCGTGAGTTACATGCATTACCTCTGGATCGTCCTACTCTCTTATGTGACAAAAAAGTGCTCTCTTTCTCAATCATAACCCCATCTATCACAAACGAGCGAAGCATATAGACATCATCTATCACTTTGTTTATGAGTTAGTTGCTTCTGGAAGATTGCACACACGTTTCGTTCCTACTTCTTTACAGTCGGCTGGCATATTTACCAAGAGTCTTCCATGCCCGCTATTCGAACAGTTTCGTGCCAAGCTTCGCGTTGGTTTGCCACCTCTTCGTTGAGGGGTAGTATTAGAGATAAGTCGTAAATATATCATAGATAATGTATTTATCTATATGTATTCCTATTTATTAGCATCTGTTGTTATTATGTACTTTATATAGTTGTAAATATTATTTTACCCTTTGAGGTTTAATCAATAAAGTCTTATACTTCTCTTTTCTATCGAAAATGTGAAGAAGCTTGATCTTTCGACTTGTGTCTAACATCTGTGATGGAATGTTGACGTTATCATTGACGGGACACGAAGGCAAGGTAGACATACCATGAAACATGGTAGCTGAATACATAAGTTTAGGTGCATCATCCGATTCTTCTCCATCATAATTACTCTCTAGGTCGGATATATCTAACTTGTTACAATCTACAAACTCCCCGTATCCTTGTAGTTCACCATCATTTAGAAAAGGAACTTTTTGTTTTCCAGTTTCATTATCGACCTGATTAACCATACCTTGTGATTTGTGTTCAAAATAATCATGTGTACCCACATCATTAAGATATGTACCAACATCATCATCACCAACATACTTATAATTTTACGGTTCCACATACATAATTGGTTGTTGCACTACGTTTATATTTTCAGCAACACTATGATAATGATGTATAATTGGAGTTATAAAAGTACCTATTGGGTTGTTACTCCCTTTTCTACTGGATATGTTTTCCGCGTATGCTTTTCCATTATCGACGGCTTCGTTAAAACCATCACCTTCTTTAACCACCATATACTAAGACACATATTTACATCCAACCACATTGATTACCTTGATCAACTTTCTAATATCACGATCATCAATAATTGCACAATAATATAGCTCCTCAGGATGTTGATAAGAAATTTGATTCATCTGGAATACCAGTCTTACTTTTCACCAAATAAACAAATTCACTAAATGTAATGGTCTCGTAAAATTACACACCATAATAAAACATTCTTGGCATATAACTCGATGGCCATACATATGATAGCTGAGAACCAACAAACTGTCATCTCATGTTAGTAATAAGCAAGACGAAATATTTAGTAGAAGTCATAGTATGATTTTTGAAAGAGAAAAAAAAGAATACTGGCTTTTATGCTTTAAAAAATACTTTCTTTTAATAGTAAGAACCAATATGAAATAGTAGTCAACTTCAACTAAAAAGCAGTCAACATCTAATTTTTTTTTTGGGGCTAAACTGTAGCGAAGGGGGAAATCGTAGATTTCGATCCCTCAACTATGGTTTTGTTTTTCATGTTCATATAGACACCAAAATTTAGTTTTGTTGAGAGCATACCCTAGGTGAGTAAATCATCTACGGTTTTGTTAAAAAAATGAACTTTTTTTATAATGCAAGCCGAAACCGTAGACTTTTCCCAAAACCGTAGGTGTCTATGATGGGCTACGATTTCATTGGCTATTTTTGGCTAGTGACAATTTTGGCTATTAAGTGAAAAGTTATTAAGAAATATGACTAGTTTTGTCATTTTCAATCATATTGACTAATTTCTCAAGACCGTTCACAATTATACCCGCACTCCCCAAAGATTTAATTTACATTTTTATAATTTAAAACAAGAAAAGAAAATAAATAATGAAATACTTTTAAATGTGTTTTGGTGTAATTTAAAACAATAAAAAAAATAATGAAATACTTTAAGTGTGTTTTGGTTGGGATGGGGTGTGGGGTTACTTTAAATGGAAGATTTTGGCTCTTATGGATCCACCCCAACTTTTCCTTTTCCATACAAATTTCTACTTTCTTTTTAGTCAAGAAATCGCAACAAAGGATTTCAATACCTTCTAGAAAAAACAAAAAAGAAAAAAAAGAAAACCTTACAAAGTTTGTCCAAGCTCAACGATATCTATTAGGGTTTAGTTGACCATCTAATTAGACTTATTGTGGTTACAAGTGCGTACAAGCAAGAGGAAAACGTTTGTGTTGGTGGATAATGGATGTTTATATGGATTTTGATGGATGGGATTAGGCCTAGACGGTGGGCAATATATGGTCGTTCTTTTTAAGGGAACAAGCTCGATTATCATTGATCGCTCGTTTCGTTAAATTCCAAATCAAAAAGTGTATGAGAGCGACCATGAATGGGAAAACTGAACAAATTTCAAATTATAATGGCTTTTTGAAAAGTGCAAATATTTTCTCGTTAAAGTTGGTTGTTTATTTATTTTTATTATTTTTTTCAAGTGTGGAACCACGAATACTATTACCACAAACGGAAGAATACTTTTCTTTTTGAAGTCGGTGTTTTTATAAAAAGTTCAATGTTTTAATTTTTAGATCACAAAAAAGTTTCTTCTATTTCAAACTATAATGGCTTCATGAAATTCAAAGTTTTATGTAATAGTGTTGGTTAGACCAAATGTGACTTTACCCAACAGTAGCAAGCGCCATCAATCAATAGGTTAAAAGTTCTTAGTCCTGTTCGGAACAAAATATGTAGTTTACCTAATATGATTAAGGAGTTGATCCAACTATGATTGTAATATTGCTACTTTTATAGTTATTGTATATACCGAATATAAAATATTCTAATTTACGTAACATGCTTTCGCCAAGTGTACATACAAATATACAATACAGTTCAGTAGCAACAAAGTTTGTTTTTATTAATAAAATAATAACAAAAGCCCAAAGGCCCAGGACAAAATTTATCTGTCAGTAGGCCCAGTTCCAAAACTAGCTCCTATTCACAAATCCCCCCTTATCTTTTGAGTACTTTAAACATTAGTCCTTTTCATAAAACTCCTACACGACCTCATCAGTCATCATGCACTCCAAATGTTCCTGGAAAACTTCCAACATGCCGGAAAACCTCACTATTCCGACCACACTACCGTCTTCTTCAACCACCCACACGTACCCAACACGGTGTGCGGTTGCCTGAATCATCACCGCCACCAAGGAGCTTCGTGGGTGGCAGATGATAGCCTCCGCCCTCCTCATTATCCTGGCGGAGTACCTGCCTGACCTATTGTACCTCCCGGACCTTGTGGTTGTCGGAGACGACGTCGATTCCTCGTCGGAGGAGGAACTGTTGCTACAGTATGGAATTCCGGAGGAGTAAATAACAAACTCCTCGAGCATTCCGTTCAGATTCTTCTCTTTCAGCCTTGCTTCCACCACCTTGATTATATCCTCAGGCGGGCCACCGCAGTCGATGTACGCCATGAGGTCGCCGGCGGATAGTGTGGTTATAGCAGCTGCAACCATTTCGTCACAGTAAGCGAGGGTGGAAGGTGATATTTCGCCGATTAACACACCTTCGTCGTTGATGACAGCAACCGAAGTTTGGTCGGCAAGAGAGGTTGAAATGGCGTCCACCGCCTTCGAAGCCGGCGAATGGTAATTGACTGTGAGGATCTCCGTCGTGATTATACCAAGTGATTCGATGGAATTCGCGGCGGTTGGAGAGAATAAACCGATTGAGCTAAGAAGGAACCTGATCACATCTTCTTGTGTCAGCCAACAGTACTCACGGCCACCGGTGTGCGTTGTCGGACCGATTGACGGATATTGCCGGAGTTGTTTTCTTTTAAAGTGGTTAGACGTACTCTTTATCGGCACTATTAGATTCTGTACACCTTGAATAATTAGATCAATGGCTTCCATCAAACTGTAAAACAACAAGCAAAGATCAAATTAAAAACCAACATAAAAATTGAAACTTTATGAAGGATTCATCAAAACCTCGCCGAGGGTTCGACGTGTCTGACGACGCCGCCGGGAACATGTGAGAGCAAAACAGAAACGGAGGACATGAGTGCCGAAGAAGGAGACGAGACGTTGTCTTCTCTACAGAGGTAGCAGATGATATCAACCATGCAGATTTTTCCGACGCAGCGGCAGTCATTGATAATGATTTCATCGGCTACGGAGTGGTGGTGGTCGCATGTCCAGATACTGATATGGGTATCCTCGGAGGTTTGAAGGGCGGTTAGGGCGTCGCCGATGGTGGCGGAGATGGAGAGGGAGGTGAGCGGCGGCTTGCCGAGGCAAAGATCGGAAACCTCATGTGCCAACAACTGAGCTGCCATACACAGACTGGGCGGAGTGAGAGGTGGCGGTGTTTGTATGTGTGCGTGTACGACGGTGGCGGTATTGATGTGGCGGAGGTGGTGTATATATAGCCGGCAGAAATTCTAAAGGTCACGTGACTCGTGTTTCTACCCACATTTTTGTTATCATGTAATTTGTAGCTTTTATATAAATCTAATTTTATTAATCATAAACGTTTTAAAGATCCATACTGGGTTGTATCTAAAATGTTTTATTTTCTAGTATATAATATAATTAATATATCAAGAATGGGCCTATGTGATTCAGTGAATACTGCCATACTGGTTGGTTGAACCCAAAATAAAATAAAAAATAAATAAAAAATTCACAATTGTATATAAGTAAATGAGAATCACTATACAAATTATCATGTAATTGGTAAAAGTCAAATATTTGTACACTTTACCAATAATATGAAAGAAATTAAATAAAAAAGTGTTGTTTTCAATGTTTTAAATGAAGAAATCTGAATCCAGTACAGCTTGATTGTAGGTAATTTCATAAAATTAAAAACTATAACGACCCTACATCTGGGACTAGTGGATGAAAACATTAAATTCATATAGTTCTACTCATAGATTTAAATTTTTATAGATGTTATTAGTTTCCTACTTTTCTTCCTACAGATTTTATACCCTTAAACAAACACATTTATTTTAAGAACATAATGATATTTTGCGCTATAAGTAGTTTGTTTAAATATGCATGGAAGTTATAGATTCTCGTAATTTTCAATTAACGAGTCCAATTTTCTTATGCAAAAGCCACAAAAGCTTGAGCGAAATGTTGCAAATGGCTTTTTTAGGTCTATAAAAACAAAGAAGTTTGCAATAAGTCACATAATATTAATAAAACAAACTCTAATATAGACTAATTTATCAAATGTTTTCGTCCATTTTATTTGGCTCCCATAGAGACAAGATGTCAATTAAAGTGGGAGCTGTATTTGGTCTCATCGACTAATCATTATATTAATGTTAATTTGCTCGTTTGATATTGGTGGTTCTTAATAGAACAAATAGAAGCCATCAAGCCAACTAAAGTTAACATATTAGAGCGCAGTGGTTTTTAATCGCATTCTAACCAAGGTTAACTTAGAAGCTAAGGGTGTTGATCTTGTTAGAACTATGTGTCCATGTGATGGAAGTCTACCAATTGAGGTGAATAATTACACATAGGACTATAGGAGGTCCAAGGTTTAAACCTTAACACGTTCAAAATATTATTAGTGTTCCACGATTGACCTTTCACTTTGACCTTAAGACGGGTGATGTGAGCCACTCAGATGATACAGTTTACTAATTTTTTTATAGAACTATTTGTTCGTTTTGTAACCATATTTATTGATCACCTTTTTGCTGATTGGGAAGTGGCAACTTCTCTATGATGTGTAGTAGCTCGGTGGAGGAATATTCAAATTACATCTTTTTCTTTTGACATAAGATCATATTTATTGGGTAGATCATATTCGGTTACCATTGTCTAAAAAGAAAGGTTTTATGCGGTGGTTTTCACTACGTTTTGGTCTATTTGGTCGTTTCTCAATGCTTCTATTCTTAAAATCACAAAACCAACTTATTTTTATTCGGTTGTTTTGAATACTTATAACTAGATTTCGAATAGTATAGGAAGGATATCTTGGAAGCTATTATTTACACGAATTGATGGTCCATATGGAACTTCAGAAATAAGTGTGTGTTTGACCAATCGAAACCTAGACAAGATAGGTTATTTGAAGATATCATTGTTTTTTCTTTTAATTGGGTGGTGCATTGGAAGCATAAATTCTTTATTCCGTGGAATTTATGGCTTCAAAACCCCATTTTGAACTTTATGATGTAATCGTTTCGTTCCGCCTTTAGCTTCTTGCTAAAGTTTTTTTGCTTTTTATAAAAATTCAGCCGTTAAAAAAAGAGATTTCGAATAGACGTCGTCCTAACAGAATTGATCGAATAGGATGGCTTAAAGTTCCATGTTAAAAGTTTAATTGTTTGATATTTCTAGCATGTCTGTCATTAAAATAAGTATAGACAACAAGTTTGGTTATTTTGTCAATTATCCAAACTACTGTATTAGATTATCAAGTACAATTAAATCTAAGAGATTGTTTTTACTAAATTGCAAAATTGGTCCTTATGTTTAGCCAAAAATTACCATTTTGGTCCAAAATGTTTTTTACTAGCACCACCGGTCCAAAATGAGAATTTTATTACGTTCTTAGCCTATTTTTTTTAAATACTTAAAATGATAACTATAATCTTACTTTTATCAGTTATCCTTTTACTTTTTCATTTATGTATTTATAAAAAAAAATAAAAATAAAAATCTCACCACATCCATACTATCCTACTACACTCACCATCTCTTTAACCGAATTTTCTTCTCCATCTCTCTATCTCCTTTCATTACCACATCCACTACCTATCCGACAAATAAGAACGTCGGCACAACCACCACCTGTCGGAAAATCAGAACACCACCAACTACCGGAAATTTAAAACGCAACCACCTTCATCGGTGCTTTCATTTCTCGTTTAGACGAACTTTTGAGAGAGAGAGAGAGAGAGGAAGAGATATATATATATATATATATATATATATATATATATATATATATATATAGAGAGAGAGAGAGAGAGAGAGAGAGAGAGAGATAAAGACATCGTTGTCGGATCTAGAATGCCACCACCTACCTTCTCCAACGTCGTCGCTACTAGGGTTTTTAGAGCCGCTGCAAGTTTTGTTTGAATATTTTCACATAGATATGGAACGTCGTTGTTGTCCCAAATCTACAAGGTCGTTATCATCGTCGCGTATCTGGAATGTCGTCGGTGAGATCTCCAACATCTATGTCGTCCTCACCCTTCATCTTCTCCGGTAGTGGAACCTCTAGATCTCCGGGAAAACGAAAACGCGATACAAATTCGACTTCATCTCGCTCCTTCTCTGGTGGTGTTGACCTGTGGTGGTGGCGTTCATATTTTCCGTCGGTGGTGGTGTTCATATTTTCCGACAGTGGGAGTGTTACTATTTTTTGGCGGTGGGTATTCTAGTTGGAGAGAGAGAGAGAGAGAGAGAGAGAGAGAGAGAGAGAGAGAGAGAGAGAGAGAGAGAGAGAAGGGGTCAGAGAGAAGGGGAGCTTGGGAGGGAGTGAGGGTGGGATAGAGTTATATTTTTTTTATTTTTTGTAATTTTTAAACAGAAAAATACAAAATTAATAAAAAAAATGAAAAACAAAATTATAAAGGGCAAATTTGTCGTTTTAGATATTTTCAAAACACTTTGGACCAAAACCGAAACAAAAATCTTATTTTGGACCAGTGATACTAGTACAAAACATTTTGGACCAAAATGACAATTTTCGGCTAAACACGGGATCATTTTTACGATTTAGTCTTGTTTTTTATTTAATAGGCTTTGTGGATTAAACATTTAATTTGGATCCTTATATCCGATTGTTACTTCTTATTTAACCTAAGAGATTGAATGGTTAAGCCAAAAAAACACGATTTAATGTATTAAAACATCAAGTCTTTATCTATTTGTATTTTTTCCTTTCAGCTATTCCCTCGTGAAATTTTATACATATTGTTAAAATAAATGAGTATTGTAAAAATTGTTTGTAGGAATATAAAAATGAGAACTCACACCACCTAGATGGCCCACGATGAACCCGGTCACTAGCTCGTCACATTATGTGCAAATCATAGAGTAGTAACAATATTTAGTGTGTCAAGGTTTGAACCATCAACATCCTTTATAAAATTAAACACCTCAAATCCACTAGATTTCAATTATGGGAGCAAAATGGTCATTTCATCTCACTCAAACTGTTTATTTACATTCAGAAATGAAACATATCTTATATCTTATGTATACAACATTTTATCCATACATACATCATTACTCATGTAGACACTTTATCCATGCAAAGACTAAATATTGGGCTAGTTAAATATCTTAGGTCCCAATACGTGTCTTATTTAGTTGTGTCGTTTGTACATTTTTATTACATGCTTACCCTCTTATATGTGTTTTGTTTTAAGATCTTTGTTGTTGATATATGTTTTATGCTTTTATATATATATATATATATATATATATATATATATATATATATATATATATATATATATATATATATATATATATATATATGTCTATACTCAAATTTATCTCATATTTGTTTCACTGCTCATATTGACTTACTCTATATTGTTTTGATGCATTTGAAGGTCCTCGACTTCAATTTCTTGCATTATGACTTATCGTTTTTGTTGTATCGATCACATTGACTTACTTTCTCTTGTTTTCCTAATTTATTGGTTCTCGCTTCCACATGTCAAAAGTTATCTATGTGAACCAGTCGCTCTACCCTTACCTTTGATGGATGCATGTATGATTGTTGAGATCTACCTTCCCCTACCATATTCCAATGAGATTTTCGAGATCTGTTGTTAAATTCACGTATAAATGATAAAACTATTTTATAAAAATAAACAAGAACCACAATTAATTTAATGGTATATCAATCAAGAAATGTAACTTAAACTAATTTATGCTTAGTCTTTTCTGATATGATATCCGATTATTTGGTCCGGTTCTATTGAATGATATGGTGCATTTTAACATGAATTTGATCTCATGATAGCTTGTTTTTGCACCAATCACTGCATTCAAATAAAACTCATATGTGTTTTCAGACAAACAAACCACATGCAATACATTCATAAATACATCAAAACAATATGATTGTCACATATGAATATTGAGTTGAGACAATAAATTAGATATTATGACTTGGTGTGCTCGACTAATATGGACATATAAGGGGACTTATTCAGCAAGTCATTCGGGGTTTTCTTGTTGTACCTTGTTGTGTAATGCATATTGATGTGGTATGACTTCTTTTCAATAAAAAGGTCTCTCCTTAATTATTATATTTATAACACAATAATTTTCATTTATAATTTACTATGGAACTGCTATTATTTGATATATTGTTATGGACTACTCAATTTCCAGTAAAGGAATGCTTGTTTTTCAATTTTAGTGTAACATAAACATGAACCTTAATTATTAGGTAAAAGTTCAATTATTATTTTAATAAAAAAAAATTATATTAATTACCGATTAGTTAATAGTTATAGTAAAAACTTTTGGCAGGTACAGTAACAAGTATCTCATTAAAAAAAATCTTCCACAACAATCTCTACTCTTTCGGCTACTTTCATTCTTCAACGTTATGGGGTGCAGGTGTGGGTGTTAATATTCTCAGGTAGCGAACATTTTGGGTTGATCTCCGACAGTCGGGCATGATGAATTCGAGATGGAGGGGAGGCGAGTCATGACAATTTAGTCGTTGACAACAGGTGCATTATCGACAATATGATCATATGGCTCGGAATGGCTATACATCGGGTCATTCTCATCAAGTGAGTGCAAAATAGGAAATGTTGGTGGTTTATGGGTATTATTCAAGTTCAAAATGGAGATGGTGTGTCATAAATTTTTTCGAATGAAGCCATGGATTATTGGTTAATAGAAAAATGACTGAAATAAATATTTTTTGGTTCCCAGAAAGATTGGTGTGGGTTGACATTGAGGGGTTACCATTGCGTGCTTGGAGTAAGAATACATTTTGTAAGATTGTAGCGAAATGGGGATCCTATTCACATGCAAAATGAACTAGGTGAAGGTGTGTAAAAGTCGAATTTACATTCTTACAAATTTTGAAGAAATCATTTCGGAAGGTTGTCGATGTTTTTATTGCTAAAAAGTTGTCGCATATGGGGAAGTGATTCGATGTCATGCGTTTTACTAAGGTTTGTGATGCGCATGCAGTTGTGAATGCTTTATGTGACACGTGTGTTGTATATTATAAACTCTAAGCTACATTCCTGAGGTTTAGTAGGAACGGTACTCAAACTAATAAACCAAGAACAATGGAGTCAAAGGTGGAGAAGAATAAATTATAGGCTTGTTTTTATGCCAACGTTTGCAACACCCCAAAAATCATAAAAATTTTAAATTTTCAAAAACAGCCATTAACTATAACTATTTACAAGAAAATCTATTGTTTCAAAAGTAAAATCATATCAGAGTGTCCCAAAAGTCAATATCATGAAAATAGGAAGATGTGCACGATCAGACATTCACTTTCCCATGATCTTCTGAAGTACCTGAAACAATAAACTAATATTGTAAGCCAAAGCTTATTGAGTTCCCCCAAAGTACCATCACACAACATAACAAACAAAACATGAAAATATAAGCCTTCAGCCTGACTGGACCGCCTCCTAGGGCCTACAGCCTATCTGGACCGCTCTACGGGCCTTCGGCCTGACTGGACTGCCTCGTAGAGCCTACAGCTTATCCGGACCGCCCCGAGTGTGTTGACCTTCAGCACAAAGCAAGACCATCTCAACCCAACCACAATATGTCGACATATGTAACAAACAAACATAAACATAGAACCAACAAATAAAGATAACCATATAGATCTACTAATAATCATATACTAACATAACATTATCATATAACCAGAATACATTATCTAGTGGGTCGGTATTGGTGCCTACGACGCACAAGTACAGTGAGGAAAACTCACCTCTCAGTCCGAACAAAAGTTGAATAAATCTTTGATCCGAAAACCAGCTCTACCCGACACCTATTATTCAAAATATTTGCCAACTAAAAATTAATATCAAATTACCCAAAATACCCTTTGGTCAAAATTGGTCAAACTCAACAAACCAGCCGAGTCAACCTAGCCGATTCGACCCAGCCTCGTACGCGGGGCGTACTCCGCTTGACAGAGGAGTCGGGACGAAGACCGTGTACGCGCAACATACCATTTGGTACGCCCAACGAACACACCTTGTCACACCCCCGAACCGTCAGAAATAACGGCGGAAACGTTCAGAGGCGGTTGACGTCATGCGTAGTATCACAACAGTTGTATCATAGTAATCAAAGTAAACACAACCATTACATTACAATATGATTATTTACATCTGTTTGAAAACATAGTTTGTACATAAGAGTATATAGCAAAATTAAAAGACGTGACTCCAAATGCTCCGTCTTCTCCAAAAGTTGATAAAAGTACCTGTCTATTGCTGCCCTGAGAATACAAGCAGTTTGAAAGAGTATCAGCATAAAGCTGGTGAGTTCATAAGTATTTAGTTCTGGTGAAAAATGTTTCCTTGATCCTTTGAAAAGTGTTTCCCAAGAAAATCCTATATTTTCTTATGAAAGATGTTTGATTATCCATTAGTTATTTGTTAAGCAGTCCGTTTATGAAAGGTTGAGTTATCCCAGGAAAATCCTATATTTTCCCTAAAAGTTGATGGTTGGTTATCTGTTTCTAGTCTGAGATGTACAAGTATCTACCATACTTATATCGTTAGACATAGTTTTCTTGAAAAACCCTGTTAGTTCCCTGTGAGGTGTATTATCCTTATTACATAAATAAAACTAATAAATAAGTGGTGAACTAAATCCTAAGGGTATTATTAATACCCTCTAGTAATCGAATCGGTTATTACTTTGAGGTTAGTTCACTTGATTCATTATTACAAAAGTAAATTCCTGTTATCTGGGTTGTGGGTGTCATAACCGTACTTAAACTTGATATGGCACGTACCGGGGCCAATATCCTTTTATGACTTTGTCACCCGTAGACCTGTCGGTCCCACTGTAGTTAGCAGCGAGGTGCGGGATAGTCAGTCCCGTATAGATCTATACACAACAGTCACGCTCTCCCTACAAGAGATTCTGGTTACAAGTGCTAGTCCTTCACTCTCGAATTCGGTGGGGAGTGTTACAAAGGACGTGTCCCCAACTTTAGACTAACAATTTACAAGTAATAATACTAAAAATCCGGTTTATAATCTGTACGATATACATTTTACGAAATGTTTCACAAGTTCATTACTTTAGTTTGAAAACTGTTTCTACGAGTTGATTTCTTAATCGTTTGGTAAAGCTGTTTTCTATGTTAAAAGCATTCTAAACATGTAATTATCTTAAGCAAAATAATATAATTTGAGCACAAGTTTCCTTGTACTTTTGCTTGTATTCCCCCCTGAAAACATGAAAAACTCGGAAAAAGCGTAGGGGTATGAACTCATAGTTTGATGTGGGGTTTGAGTGTAAGTTGCTAGGAATTGTTGAGTGTCAAATAAAGCCTCGGGCACAAACGGATCCTATTTAGCATGTAGAAGTACATATATGTATTAGGTGAGGGCATAATACTATTGTTATGGAAAGAACCACCTTAGGGATTAGAAAACACTTAAAACTAAGTGTTAGAATCACATGTGATTGAAAAGGGGAGTTTACGGCCGTAATCAGGAGTTTACGGTCTTTGGGTTTACGGCCCATGAGTTTACGGTCATTGAAGGGTGTACGGTCTATGAGTTTACGGTCTTTGAAGGGTGTACGGTCTAAGGAGATACACTAGACCGTAAACACCTTTTGTTCATGGAAAAGTGACGATTTCAAGGCAAAACTAAAGAATTCTAACTAGATATAAGTATAAGAGGATGATACTTACGATTTGAAGGCAAAGAAAGGTGTTTTCGGTCCAAAACACTAAGATGTTCTTGAGGATTCTTGAAGATCTAGATAAAAAGTGAAATCCATGGATGAATCAAGAGTGAATCATGGATATAGGAAAGATTAACACCCAAAGGAAGGAAATCACTTACATTCTTGAGGATTTCTTGAGCAAACTAGAGAACTGTAGAGAGAGAGAGTAGAGAGAGAAAGCCTTTGAAGTGTGTAAAGGGTGAAATGAAGGCCATATACTCTATATATAGGGTAGAGTTCTCGGTCAAGGGGGGTCCACCCGACAGCGACCGTAAACGGGTTTACGGTCTACACGAGTTTATGACTGTAAACTTGTTTTGACCGTGAACTCGGTGATTTTCGAGGAAGTTTCAAGTTTTTCGCGTGATTCCCGGTTTATTCCAAATCGTATAGAATTTTAATTATATCCCTAGTTGATTTACTTAACCCAAGAAGTTGACGGAAAATTTAATAAGATTAAATTTTATTAAGGGAGATGGGTTAAAAATAACGGGAGAAATTTCGGGTTGTCACACACCTAGTCAACTAACCTTCTCAATAAGAGCTTAATGCATCAATACTTTTCGTCCAAAACCAGATCTATGCCCAAAATAACATTATAAGTCATAAAGTTTCCAACTTTATGACTTTACATGGCTAGAAGTGCTTAATACCAACAAACCCTAACTTCTTAATCCATTAGGACATCCTATCACATGCATGTGGAAGAACTAAGAGCCAAGATCACATTTTTATGCCTCTATACATCTCAAAACATCTAAAAGGACGGCTTATATGGGCTAGAGCATGCCATTCTCATAAAGGTCAAGACTTGGGACCAAAATGCTCCATGAATCAAGACTAACAAGATCTAAAGAAATGCAAACCAAATTCAAGACTTTATACCACCAAATGATGCCAAGGTGTTCTTTTCTAAAGAGTACCCCTCCTTCAAGGTGTTATTTTCTTCTTCCTTTCTCCTTCAAGGCTACCAAAACACACACACAAAGCTCAAAACGGCTCTAGATGGATTAGGGTTTGCTTTGGGAGGTAAAAGTGGGTTGGAGGCTGATGAGGGGATGAGGATTAGGGAGATAATGATGAATATAAAGGGTCCAAACCTTAAAAACTAGGGTTTTAGGATCATGCACGTACGCCTAGCGTACGTGATCTCGGGCCAATATTACAAAAATGCCACTATGGGCCATTTTGCAACATTTCTCATACACAAGGGCTAAAATATAATTAATCTCCATACTTAGGGTTTAAATTGGAAATACCTCATCATCAGAATGTTACAATTCTCCCCCACTTGAACTAGTCTTCTTTTGGATTAGGTGTCTAAGCCCATAACTATAATCAGTATGTACTTGACCCGAGAGTAGCATGGTCCATTTCGGGTTGCCTTCACCAGAACAATCTGATAGGATTGATATTTGAGAAAGAGGTTATTTGTGATTAATTAATACATTATAAGTATAATATATTAATTATGAAATTATATTATTTAATTGGTATTGATCAAGAATTAATTTGGAATTAATTTAGTGATCAAAAGAGACTAATTAAATTAACGGGGACTGATTAGGTAAATCAGTATTACATATAGTTTGGGCTAATGATCCATGTTGATTATAATGGACTAAGAGTTAGTCCAAAGGGCTTATCATATGGATTATTGGATTAAAGGCCCAAGGGAGTGGATTAGGGTTTACAAGTTGAAACCCTATGAATTCCACACTATAAATGTAACCCCTAATGCACCTAAAACTGGTTGAATGATTCCTAGTTGAACCCTAGCCGATTTTAGTGCTTCACGACCTCTCTCTCTCATAATCCTCAATTTGTTCATGGTGTTTGTGACTTGTTTGAGGCATCACACTTGAGGTGCTAAGCTCTTGAAAGGCCAAATTTTACATGCTACAACTAAGAGGTATTCTTCTAACTAGGTTTTATGTCTCAAGTATCAAAGTTGTATGCTAGTTATAGGTTTCATGCTTTGGATAATTTTTGTAGCATGTATAACTAGAGAAAACTTAGATCCAAAGCATTAGGGTTGTATGTGCACTATAGGAGTGTTGTAGTACATAAAACCTAACAATGGTATCAGAGCCATGGGTGTTTTTTGTTATTTGATGCAATTGCTATTTATTCAAAGCTGAAAAAATTATTTTTTTGGACTCTGCCTGATCACCACGAGGTGGTCAAAATTACCACGAGGTGGTGACGGGTCTGACAGATTTTTCGGATTTCTTGGCTTAATTTGGATTTGGATAATTACTATAAGTTGTTTTGTTGATCAAAATTCAATTTTTATGTTATGAAAATAATTATCCTCATCTAAATTAAAACATACTTGTCAAATTTTAAGATAATTGCTAGTTTATATGATATACCAATTATTTATATTATTTGATTTGAAGTTATCTTGATATATGAGTTGCATAAGACCAAATTGGTAAAAGATAAAGAATATATGATTATTTTTATTATTTTTAAATTTAATCTAATGTTTCGAAGAGTTACAAAACTTGTCATCAAGTTTTAGAACTCAAAAGTTTTTTTAAGGAGTTACAAAATTAAGTCCATAAGTTATGGAATCCAAAAGTTTTCACGAGTTTCGCCCTCAAGTTATGGAATATGAAAAGGCTCATTCATGAAAACATTAACTCTTGTAACTGAAAGGTTTTAAAAGATGCAACTCTTAGGTTCATAACTTAAAAGTTAATTAAATAGTTTTTAATTTTGAATTTTTATATTTAGAACTTTGATTCTTTGAATAGTTCAAATTACACCTTTATGGATTTTATTTAATTAATTAAAATGTTTAATTAAAAGAGATTAATAAGTCCATAATCACATGGCTTAAGTTTAATTGAATTAAGAGTATAGTTTAATTAATAGATTAAACCAAAAAGTATTTTAAAAGTTTAAAATACACCCTTATCCTATATAAAATTAAAAGTTTAATATATTATATATGTATAAGTCAAAAGTCAGTCTTACCGTTAGTAAGCCTCATTCACGAAGCTAGTCTATAAGGGGTGTTTAAGGAAATTGCCTATAAAATGGAGATTGAATGGGTATCCACTCTTACCCACCGCACTCTTGACTAGTGGAGGGTCGTTAGCCGAACGGGTAGGATAGGACGCAAACTTCCATTAAAAGTATAATGAAAAATAAAAAGTAACTAAACACTTTTATTAATTCCCAAATGTTAGTTACTTTAGGAAAAATGTGAATTTGGTGCTAATCCATGAAATTGCACTTTGCACCTTGCCAAGTTGTTAGTGGAGTGTGTGTGGTTAACCGACACACTAATTTGGACTAGTAAGGGTGGCAAAGGGTAGCTCAAAGTTTGTCATAGATCAATGGAGTGTGTGTGGTTAACCGGCACATTGATTAGGTGATAAATGACTTCGAGAGTACCAAGCTAATTTGCATGGTTATTCACACCTTGTTTGTGATCCTCGGTATCCCAGTCACAAACTTGAAGGGCATAATCGAGATTAAACATGCCATTGAAAAGTTCAATGAATCTCAAAAGAATCTAGGAATTTCAATTCATTTAAAACCTAATATTCTTTTTCGTTTTTCATGGTGGAAATTGGTAAACCGTCATTTACCTACCTTCAAATATTTTGCAATTGGATTACGGCATCCCTCTTCCGAATTGTAGAATATTGTGTTGGGTCCTAGCCTTAATATTTCATTTGGGTGATATTGTTGGGTTATGAGCATTCTAACACTCCTAAGTGTACATGCAACCCTAAATACCTTGGATCTATGTTTTCTCTATTATACATACAATTATGAACATCCAAGGTATTATCCTAATCTAGCATACAAACTAATAAATATAACAAGATAGAATACATACCTCTTTGATGTAGAATGTCTTCATGAAGCTTGAGTGCCTAGTGCCCCAAGTGTGACACCTCAAATGGTTCACACAACACCAAATACACTTGGAATAACTTGAGAGAAACTTGAACACTCCTTGAAATCGTCTAGGCCTCACACTCACACATTAGTGTACGATTTCTTGAGCCATGAGATTCTTTTATATGGTGGCTATTAGGGTTACACCATGTAACTCATAACTTTACCCATTCCTTATGCTCCATGGATTTTAACCTCCATGGAGTATCCATGGGTCACCCCATGGACTTAGTCCAACATAAGGAATCTTGGATCACAAGCCCACATATATAAGAATGAATGATTTACACAATCAACCCATATATTTAATTAGTCTCCTTTTGATCACTTAATTAATTCCAAATTAATTCTTGATCAATACTAATTAAATAACCTTATTAATATATTAGAACTTATAATATATTAACCAACCTTAAGTGTTATTTCTCTCATTATAGTCTATCCAAATGCATGATGCCATGCAACCCAAATGGACCATGCCGGGCGGGTCAAGTCTTACCAATTATAGTTATGGACTTAGACATTAATCCAACAGTCTCCCACTTGGATAAGTCTAAAACTATTATTGCGTATGACTTCAGGAACCGATCAGCAATCGTAGCTCTCAAAAGCTTCTATCGAACTCTGACCTTGTCGATGAACTCTGACCTTTGTCAATGACTTGTCCATTAGATAAGGGATCATATATTCCTCCATTCTAGATATCATATGGACTGAGACATGGATTATCAATCATTATCTCTGTCCATTTGTTGTTTCCCGATTTTCGATTCATGATGACTGACTGATTGAACAAATCAAATCAGTCCTGTCTTGGCCAAGCACTCACATGTATCATCTTTAAATCATCGAGGGGCCCACAGATATCGCTTTTATCCCGAAGGTAAAAGGAATGGATAAACTTCGACTCATATGGCTTGTTCTACTACTTGTTGAATCATACACAAAGGCACGTTTTATAACATCGAGTTACCAATGCGTTTTCGTGCAATCAATGTATAACCAACTCATAGTAACAACTCATATCTCTAGGTTTGAAGAATATAAGATATTATCGTCTCATGATCACTCGTGATAAAATCCATGAAGTGATTCAAATGAGCGCGGGTTGAATCCAATACTCAGAACTTATGAGCACTCATGAGTGTTATAGCACCACTTTGTCCACCAACTTGGACCTCTACAAACCAACCCATGACAGTCTTGATTCATATCTACTTCCAACATATGACCGACTGTGGATGGTTTGAATAACTTAATCATTCAGGAAGAGCGACTTAGTTATTCTGGAAGTCAAAACATGCAAAGTGAAACACAAGAATAAATGAATCAAATATGGTATCAAACCCTATGAATATAAATAAACACTTTTATTTATCACCATACTGATTACTCATTATTCATTGTTTCGGTTTTATCAACTTTATACTTGAATTTAAAACAATAGTTGTCCCATGCTCCAAGCATGTACACTATGTTTTCTAAACACTAGTCATGCCATACACCAAGTATGCATACTATGTTTGTCTATGATCTTTACTTTGTAAAATATATCAATTGAACATCACTCCAATGATCCTCTTTTCACAGTCCCAAATCCTTACTGCAAATGCAAGAATTCCAAATTCATGCCATTTACTGAAATCTGTTAGATTCTAAACTTATATGCATTGATCCTCTTAATGATTATGCACAAAGTCAGAAAGACTTGACAACAATCATTACAGAGCATTCCAAAGGAGATCAGCTCCTTGGAAACATCATTCTTTCAATAAGTTTCCTAATCTTACACAGATTGAATAATTTCTAACTTTGAAACATTTCCATATTCCATTTTGACTATCACTTCTGAACAAGAGTTGCCTCCTTACAGATTATGTCAATATGGTCCTTCCAGAATTAACATTATACTTCCAACTGTCATTGAGCAACCAATCTTAGATTGTCCTCGACAATTGCTTAAACATTTTAGTCATATCCAATTCTAGACCTTTTCCCTTCATAATGCCCCAGGCATTTGGAAAATTTTAGAAAGGATGAATATAGCACATGTAATCGATCCTATATCCGAAGCATATGGGACACGATTCATGATGTCTCACATAAAGACTAAACCAGTCTTTTTCTATAATATTTCCATTTCAATTTGCCAAGTTCACAAAATTCAGATTATGAAAAGGGATGCCGTAATCATAATCAAATTTTAGAACGCAAATAATGTTCCCATATATAGAATTTCCTTATGTTGAGCCATTCCAACATGAAATTCATATATATATCCTCGATTAAATACGATTAAAATCTCAATCTAAGCTTTTTAGAATTGAAATGAAGTATAATTTCCTCTCCCTTAATTATAGCAAAACAACTTTTTCAACCCCTGCAACCTCACGAATTGAAACTTTTGTTTTCTATAATTAACATTGCTAACTTGCAACCTTTGTCATAATTATCATGCTCCCACTAACATGATGATTATTAGCATAACACTTATGCTCCCACTAGCTTTGACATGTACTCAGAAATCAGCTGACTTTCTTACCAAAGTTCAGATTTCTGATACTAGATTGTTTTGATAAAACTTTATCAAAATCATACACCTCTCTTAGATAGCTCACACGTGTGTCTAAACAATTTTAGAACTATGAAAAGGGATGCCGTAATCATAGTCTCAATTGTTTAGACCTTTGCCACTTCTCACAAGTCCATGTTAGTGTGCCGGTAAACCACACACGCTCCACTAACGACTTTGAGAATGCAAATATCACAATTGCTATCTAGCTAAAATCTACTTAGTGAAAGTGTTTCCTCACCATCATTTTCATGAATCGGAGAGAAACCTTATGACACTTAGATTTAATAGTGTATGTGTTCTTATCCATGTGAATTTGTCAAAACCATAATCACAAGACAAGGTTAGTGACAAATCCAAACTCATATTGATTAAACTTGTGCAATCTTAAATTCTTGCCATTTGGCAGCTCAGGTGCCTGCCATTGCTTCCAAGTAGTTGTGCAACCAATTGAGAACTCTCAGAACTCCTATGCAAAGCCAACTTGAATAGGCACACAAATTTCAACACGATAGGTTATAAACCTCAAGTCGCGTGCTAGTGAAGGACTTTAGGTTTTATTCTTGATTAAGTCTTGAAACTTTCAAGAGCTTTAAGACTCCCACTGTCCTCTTGACATATAAGACTCCCTTGTCAAATATTCAAGAGATAGTGCAGATTATTTATCAAGACTAACACTTTACACAATTGGCCTAAGTTGGTCTCTGTTTTATCCAAAACATCACAACTTACCAATTTCAAATGTACAAGAGTAGATAACCTTTTACTCTTACATTTGACTAGTGTTAACAAACCCTCTTTAAGATATGTCACTCAAGTTACAATCTTGGAGTATGACTCTAAGAATTGTTTTGGAACGAAGTATGACTCATCTTTTTGATTTAACCATTTCAACAATTCATGACTCCTCTTCTTAGTCATAAGAATGCACTAAGATGACTTTAGAGGACCAATTGTGATATGGTATCTTAATCATTAAGATGATCATAAACATGATACTAAAGTACTCTCCCATCTTTTCAGATTTGAGAAACTTTTATCTTTCTGCCATACTTTGATTCTTCTTATTCGTTCTGTCTCACATTGAAACTTCTCCAATGCTACAGACTTATACTTAAACTTATAAGTATAACCATATTTACTGAACTTAAGTAAATCATGACGAATAGTCTTCTTGATCTTTTGTGGTGGACTTGACCAGTGCACAAGAATGTGTACTCGATCCCTTAGTCCTTTCCTTATTCACATAAGGAAGTAGTCTTAATTTTCCAAGCTGAAAGTTCTCATTCATCATACTATACAACTTGCATGATTCCAAGTTTCGGTCCAATTGAACCTTGGGTGATGAGAATCTTTCCTTATTTGGTAATATTAGACACTACCACAACCGAAAGAATCAAATCCATTTTTCCAATATTGCTATCAATGGAATCTTATAAGCAACAACTTTTCACAAATGCCATTGTAAGGATACTTAAAATAAATAAAATCAAAACCTTTTTCTTTTATTTTAAAACTTTGCGGAAAAACTTATCCTTACAATCCATATGAAAACCTTGTTGTTATCTATTCCTAAGCAATATAAATATCATAACTCTTAAGTAATAGCCCAAAATTCTGATCACCGAACCATGCGATTGAAATCCATCTTCGCGATCAGAATCAGCATGTACTTAATAGAGTTAGACAATGGACTTTACCTTAAGTAGAGCCAAACTTATTGACTTTAACATCCTTAGGTAAATTTGGCAGCTTCGTAACCAATGCCCCTTCCTTTGGCAATAGTTACCTATGGACCCTTGATAATGGGACTATCTCAGACTTTGCCTCTCTCTTTACCATTGGGTCAATCGAGTTGACTATGGCCGATCCCTTTCCATTGGGAAGAGAGAGCTTTACTGGATATCCAATGTCATCATTGTCAATGTCCATAGCGTTTTAGGAAGTTGATCTTAGCAAATAGATAAGATCATTAAGGGTCTTGTCTTAGTCTGTTTCATACGATTCCCAAAAGAACTCACTATGTGACTTAGAAAGTAGTTGAGCCACCAACTTTCTCAAGACTTTGACACACAACTCTCCCGGCTTGTCAATATGTGACTACATCTCCAAGATGTGATCACACCTAGACCTTGTCTTGCCAATAGGGCTTGAGTGACCTTAAACTTTTTAGGAACTTGTGGGTTAGGGAGAATAATTGGAGGAGGTGAAAGAAGTATGATATCCATGGGACATCATCTTCATTTAGGAAAGCTTGTTTCAAGAGATTTGGGAAGATCATAAATGTCTAGACCAGACATCTTTTTGGGAGATATTCAAGATAGTTGATTTAAAGTCCTTAATATGACACCCAATATGAAATATTAAGGCTAGGACCCAACAAACTATTTTATAACTTAGAAGAGGGATGCCGTAATCCAAGCTATAAAATATTGAAGGTAGGTGAATGACGATTCACCAATTTCCACCATGAAAAACGAAATAATTTATTAGGTTTTAATTGGATTTGAAAGTCGTAGATCTTTGAGATTCATTGAACTGTTCAAAGGCATGTTTCAATCTCGAGTATGCCCTTCAGGTTTTGTGACTGGGATGCCGAGGATCACAAAACAAGGTGTGAATAACCATGCAAATATACTTGGTACCCTTAATATTTACCCCTTAATCAGTGTGCCGGTTAACCACACACGCTCCACCGATACTATGATAAATATTAAGTTACCCTTTGCCTACCTTATTAAGTCCAGGTTAGTGTGCCGGTTAACCACACATGCTCCACTAACGACTTAAGCAAAGTACAAAGTGTAATTTCATGGGTTAGCACCAAATTCACATTTTCCTAAGTAACTAAGATTGGGTATTAATAAGAGTTTAGTTACTTAGTATTTATCATTAATACTTTTAATGAAAGGAGAATTATAGTCCTTGTCCTACCCGTTCGGCTAACGACCCTCCACCAGACAAGGAAGCGGTGGGTGAGAGTGGACACTCATTAAACTGCCATTTTATAGGCAGTAACCTTATACCCCCCTTATAGACCGGCTTCGTGAATGAGGCCTACTAACGGTAAGACTGACTTTACTCTTATACATATATATAAATATTATTAACTTATAATATTATAAAGTATAAGGGTTGAATTTTAACTTTTAAAATTCTAAGGGCTAACTTGGAATTAAAGTATTCATAAGTGAAAACTTTTCAAATTCCAAAACTTGAGGGCAAGTTTTGAAACTATTCAAAACTAATTAATTCCATAACTTATGAATTTAAAGTAGTTTTAATTAAAAAAAAAAACTCTTCAAGTTCCATAACTTGAGGACAAGTTATGGAAGACTTTAAACTAATTAATAAAAAAAATAACCTTTTTTTTTATTGTAACTTATGGAACTAATTAAGGTTACACTTTTTTTTTAATTTAATGAAGAGACTCTTCATTTTGTAACCTTTGCCAACTTTTATGAGTTTTATGATTCTTAAATGTGACTTTTCATATAACTTGAGGACAAGTTACAAAAACACACTTTGGAATCAACTCTTAGATTAAAATGGATTGAAAACAACTATTTCACACAACTTTTCTATTAATCTAAGAACCTCATAAGAACAAGATAATTCAAATCATCAATCTTCAAGAAATTAGCATGAACATACAAACTAATACAAATCTTGAAATTATGACAATTATCTTAGAAATTGGATTAGCATGAACATTACCACATCAAAAACAAGTTTATAAGTCTAAAAACATCTTAGGGTAATGTTCCTAGTCCAATTCCAGCCAAAACAATCGGATATATGCATCCAACTCGATTTTTCAGCTACTTTTGCAAGTATAACAAGAAAACAAGCCTAGGCTCTGATACCACTGTTGGGTTATGAGCATTCTAACACTCCTAAGTGTACATGCAACCCTAAATACCTTGGATCTATGTTTTCTCTATTATACATACAATTATGAACATCCAAGGTATTATCCTAATCTAGCATACAAAATAATAAATATAACAAGATAGAATACATACCTCTTTGATGTAGAATGTCTTCATGAAGCTTGAGTGCCTAGTGCCCCAAGTGTGACACCTCAAATGGTTCACACAACACCAAATACACTTGGAATAACTTGAGAGAAACTTGAACACTCCTTGAAATCGTCTAGCCCTCACACTCACACATTAGTGTACGATTTCTTGACCCATGGGATTCTTTTATATGGTGGCTATTAGGGTTACACCATGTAACTCATAACTTTACCCATTCCTTATGCTCCATGGATTTTAACCTCCATGGAGTATCCATGGGTCACCCCATGGACTTAGTCCAACATAAGGAATCTTGGATCACAAGCCCACATATATAAGAATGAATGATTTACACAATCAACCCATATATTTAATTAGTCTCCTTTTGATCACTTAATTAATTCCAAATTAATTCTTGATCAATACTAATTAAATAACCTTATTAATATATTAGAACTTATAATATATTAACCAACCTTAAGTGTTATTTCTCTCATTATAGTCTATCCAAATGCATGATGCCATGCAACCCAAATGGACCATGCCGGGTCGGGTCAAGTCTTACCAATTATAGTTATGGACTTAGACATTAATCCAACAGATATATTAAGGACTTAAATCAACATAACTTGAATTTCTCCCTTGTAGATGTCTATTACTGACAACTATGGTCTTCCCGAATCTTTTGGAAAAAGCTTTCCACAAGAAGATGATATTCCACAATATCATACTTCACTTCCTCCACCTCCTCCAATTATTCTCCCTGACCCACATGTTCGTCGACTTGAAAAGTTCAAGGTCACTCAAGCCCTATTGGCTAGCAAACACCAAGATGGAAGGTCTGTGTGTACACATGTCTTGGATATGAAGTCACAAATTGACAGGCTGGGAATGTTAGGTTTCGTCTTCCCAAGGAAGCTGGCTGTTGACTGGGTTCTTCAGTCACTTCCCGAGTCTTATAGTCAGTTTGTTAATGACTACTATATGATAGATCACGACGTGACCCTTATTGATCTTACCTATTTGCTCATTGCTGCTGAATCAGAAATTATTTGGCGCACTGGTCAAGCAAATTTGATTGGAAGATCTACTTCCCAAGCTGCCATGGATATAGGCAATGACATAGATAGTCCATAAAAGATCCCTTCTCCTATGGGAAGGGAATTGGCTATGGTCAAAAGATTTGACGATAAGAGAAAAGCCAGTTCTGAGATAGTTCCATGTGCAAATGCCAAAGAGTCCACTTGTTTCTACTGCTATTTGAAAGGACATTGGAATCGAAGCTGCCCTGACTACCTAAAAGATCTAAGAGAGGGTAAAGTCAAAGTATTTGACTTTACTTCAGGTAAGTCCACTATCTAACTCTATTAAGTTCCTATTTGTAGATTCTTAATACATGATGTGATAAGATTACATTTTGATGTTTCGTAGAATCGAAGGAAGCTTAAAGGAAGAAGCAAGCCGAGTCTGGTCAAGAATCGGATTTTTGAGCTGCTGCTTAGGAGTTATGATAAATTGCTTAGAAATATGTAGTAACATAGTTTTCATTTGTATTTGCATTGCAAGGAAAAGTTTTTCCACATTTTATAAATAAATAAAATTTTGATTTTATCTTATTTTTAAATTTCCATACAATGGCATTTGTGAAAATTGATGTTTGTATGTTTCTTAGCAAATGGAATTGATTCTTCCGTTTGTCGTAGTGTCAAAGTTTGTCAAATAAGGAAAGATTTTCATCACCCGAGTTTCGATTGGACATAAACTTGGAATCGTGAAACTTGTATTGTATGATGAATGAGAACTTTCGTCTTTGGGAAATTAAGACTAATTCCTTGTTCACATGTATATGTGAGTCAAGTGAAGGACTAGGTGATCTAGTACAAATTGTTGTGAACTAGGTCAGGTCCACCACAAAGAACGATAAGACTATTCGTCATGATTTACTAAAAGTTTAATAAATATGGTTATGCTTACAAGTTTAAGTGTAATTCTGAAACATTGAAAAATTTTCAAGGTATAGCAGAACGAACAAGAAGAATCAAATTAGGCAGAAAGATAAAAGTTTCTCCAATTTGAAAGGAAAGGAGAGTACTTTAGTATCGTGTTTTATGATCATCTTAATGATTATGAGAACAATATCACAATTGATCCTCTAAGGACACCTTAGTGCACTTGTATGGCTAAGAAGAGGAATCGGGAATTGTTGAAATGTTTAAATCAATTAAGGTGAGTCATACTTCGTTCCAAAATCAAGTCTTAGAGTCATACTCCAAGATTGTTCCTTGAGTGACATATCTTAAGTAGGTTTATAACATATTTATAATTGGTAGCTGTGATGTCTTTAAGACAAAGACCAACTAAGACCAATTGTATGAAGTGTTTTTCCTTGATAAGAATCCACACTAACTCTTGAATATTTTGTTTGTCAAGGAGTGTTTCTTGACAAGAGAATCTGATATGTCAAGAAGTCAGTGGGAGTCTTAAAGATCTTGAAAAGTTTCAAGATTTAATCAATAATAAACCTATTGTTTATCACTAGTACACGACTTGAGGTTTGTATCCTATCGTGTTGACACATTCTCGTTTCTGTGCTCATTCCAGTTAAAGTTGACTATGCATGTGAGTTCTATGAGTTCTCAATTGTTTGCATAAGGTAAAGTACCTTGATCAGTGAAAGTTCATTGATCAGTAAGGGTGATATCTCAACAACTCGGAAGACATGGTAGGCCCTTGTGCTACCAAGTGGCAAGAAATTAAGATTGAACAAGTTCAGTCCATATGAGTTTGAATTTGTCACTAACCTTGTCTTGTGATTATGGTTATGACAAATTCACATGGATAGGAACACATACACAATAAAATCTAAGTGTCATAAGGTTTCTCTCCAATTCATGAAAATGATTGTGAGGAAAAGCTTTCACTAAGTAGATTTTAAAGAGTTAGCTGTTGTGTTAATTGCATTCTCAAATTCGATTATGATTACAACATCCTTCTTCATAGTTCGAATTGTGAGAAATGGCAAAAGGTTTAAACATTTGGGACTTACTGCTATAAGTTCTAAAATTGTTTAAACACGCATATGAGCTTTCCAATGAATAGGTGTATGAGCTTGAGGAGCTTAGATAAAGGCTTATCGAAGCATCTCGTGCCATAAATCTGAACCTTGGTAAGAAGGTCAATAAATATTGATTTCTAGAAGTCCAACTGATTTCTGGATACATGTCAAAGCTAGTGGGAGCATAAGTGTTATGCTAGTAAGACAATAATTATTATGCTAGTGGGAGCATAATTATTATGGTAAGTGTTGCGAGTTAGCAATGTTAATTATAGAAAACAAAAGTTTTAATTCGCAAGTTGCAGAGTTTGAAAAGTTGTTTTGCTATAATTAAGGGAGAGGAACTCATACTTCATTTCAAATCTAAAAGCTTAGATTGAGATTTTAATTAACTTTACTCATGGATATATATGAATGTAAGTTGGAATGTTTCAACATTGCAAATTCTATATATGGAAATATTATAGCAAGGGATTGGTCAAGTATCATGTCTTTATGTAAGACATTATGAATCGTGTCTCATATGCTTCGGATATAGGATCGATTGCATATGCTATAATATTCACGTGTTCTAATTTTCCAAATGCCTAGGGGATTAAGAGGGAAAAAAGGACTAGAACCGGATATGACTAAAGTGGTTTAACAACTGTCAAGGACAATCTAAGGTTCGCAAAGAATTGGTTGCTTAAGGACAGTTGGAAGTATAGTAATGGATGGACCATATTGACATTGTTATGAATAGACAGGTTTTATTAATAATGAGTCGTCATTTGGCATATATGGAAATGTTTCCATAATGGGAGATGGATATTAAGAATCTATGTGAAAGTTAGAAACTTTTATGCAAGAAGGATGTTCAAAGGAATGTACTTTGAATTTGAGACTTCGCTTCCTTGGAATTGTTTTGTTATCAATATCCAGTGGAAAGTTTTGTAATATCGTTGGCAAAGTCTCTGTGACTTTGGTACCTTGACATTACAAAAAGGATCATTGCATGATAGTTAAGAATCTAACACATTCTTATAGTGGCAAAAATTAGGTATTCTTACACTAAGTAATAAGGATTTGGAATTGTGAAATGAGCATCATTGAATTGTTTTCGATTGATCTATTTCACAAAGAAAGGACCATAGGTAAACATAGTGTACATGCTTGGAGCATGGGATAACTATTGTTTTAATTCAAGTATTAAGTTGATTAATCGAAACATTATACAATGAATAATGTGTAATCAATATGGTGATTAAATAAAAAGTGTTTTATTTATATTCAAAAGTTTTGAGACCATATTGGATTCAATTATTCTTGTGTTTCACTTCACATGTTTTGACTTCCCGAATAATAAGATTATTCAAACTATCCACAGTCGATCATACTTTGGAAGTAGGTATTGAGGCAAGACTGTCATGAATCCATCTGTAGATTGTCTAAGTGTTAGACATAGCACAAGTTTGCTACAGTATTCATGAGTACTCCTGTAATAAGATTTGAGTATTGGATTAAACCCACGCTCATCTGAATCACTTCATGGATTTCATCACGAGTGATTTTGAGACGATAATATCTTATATTCTTGAAATGGAGACATATAGTTGCAGTTTACAAGTCGGTTACACAATGATCATATGTAAACGCACCAGTAACTTGGTGTTATAAAACATATTATTGTGTGTGATTTGATGAGTAAATAGAGCAAGCATATGAGTCGAAGTTTATCCGTTCCTTTTACCCTAAGAGGGATAAAATCGATATATATGGGCCCCTCGATGATTTAGTGATGACAACCCTAAGCGCTTGGCCAAGCCTGGACTGGTTTGATTTGTTCAATTAGTCGGTCGTCATAAATCGAAAATCGGGAAACAACACATGGACAGAAAGAATGATTATAATCCATGTCTCATGTCCATACGATATCTAGAATGGAGGAATATATGATCCCTTATCTAATTGACGCGTCAGAGTTCGACAGCGGATTTTAAGAGCTACGATTGCTAATCGGATTTTGGAGTCGTACTTGCAATAATAGTTATTAGACTTATCCAAGTGGGAGACTGTTGGATTAGGTGTCTAAGCCCATAACTATAATTGGTATGTACTTGACTCGAGAGTAGCATGGTCCATTTCGGGTTGCCTTCACCAGAACAATATGAAAGGATGGATATTTGAGAAAGAGGTTATTTGTGATTTATTAATATATTATAAGTATAATATATTAATTATGAAATCATATTATTTATTGGTATTGATCAAGAATTAATTTGGTGATCAAAAGACACTAATTAAATTAACGGGGACTGATTAGGTAAATTAGTATTACATATAGTTTGGGCTAATGATCCATGTTGATTATAATGGACTATGAGTTAGTCAAAAGGGCTTATCATATGGATTATTGGATTAAAGGCCCAAGGAAGTGGATTAGGGTTTACAAGTTGAAACCCTAGGAATTCCACACTATAAATGTAACCCGTAATGCACCTAAAATTGGTTGAATGATTCCTAGTTGAGCCCTAGCCGATTTTAGTGCTTCATGACCTCTCTCTCATAATCCTCCATTTGTTCATGGTGTTTGTGACTTGTTTGAGGCATCACACTTAAGGTGCTAAGCTCTTGAAATGCCAAGTTCTACATGCTACAACTAAGATGTATTCTTCTAACTAATTTTTATGTCTCAAGTATCAAATTTGTATGCTAGTTATAGGTTTCATGCTTTGGATAATTTTTTTTGCATGTATAACTAAAGAAAACTTAGATCCAAAGCAGTAGGGTTGTATGTGCACCATAGGAGTGTTGTAGTACATAAAACCTAACATCTTCATCCTCGAAGTCCGTTGCTGCGAACAACTCCGGAAAATGCTCTCGCATCTCTTACTCGGGTTCCCATGTCCATTTGGAACCCTTCCGATGTTGCCACTCAACTTTGACTAACGACACCACCTTGTTGCGTAAGGTCTTCGTCTTCCGGTCTAGGATTGCCACTGGTCTCGAAAGGCGGCACACTGATACTGGAGTGGTTACTGTTGTTGTACGAAAACTCAGCTAAGGGAAGGTAGGAGTCCCAACTCCCACCAAAATCAATGACACAAGCTCTCAACATGTCCTCAAGTGTCTGAATGGTCTGCTCATTCTGAGCGTCCGTCTGCGGATGATAAGCAGTGTTGAGATGCAACCTTGTACCCAGTTCCTCATGGAACGTTTTCCAGAAATGAGATGTGAACCTAACATCTCAATCAGATATGATGGAGACTGGAATACCATACCGAGTAACAATCTCGTGCACATACAAATCTACCAATTTCTCGATCGATGAGCTCTTGCAGATAGCTAAGAAATGGGCACTCTTGGTCAACCGATCCACTATCAGCCAAATTGTATCATTCCCCTTAGCAGTCTGAGGTAACTTGGTGATGAAATCCATAGTAATATGTTCTTATTTCTACATGGGAACCTCCAATGGCTGCAACTTTCCATGTGGTCTCTGGTGTTCAGCCTTAACCATCCGACTGGTCAGGCACCTATCAACATACCATGCTATCTCCCTCTTCATGAACGGCTACCAGTAGCTAAGCCTCAAATCCTGGTACATCTTGGTGGCTCCAGGGTGTATCAAAAACTTGGACTTGTGTGCCTCCTCCAATACAATCTGTCTGATCCCACCAAAATCTGGCACCCAAACCCGTCCATATCGGGTCAATAATCCACGACTGTCAGTAGCAAACCTGTTAATCTCATCCCTGAGCCTCTCCATCTTCCAATTTTCCTTTTTGACTCTCTCGTCCTGAGCCTCCCTGATCAAATCCAATAATGGCGAATCAATCGAAATCCTCATACATAGGCCTCTGATCGCAGAACTAGCCGTCTTGCGGCTCAAAGCATCAGCCACCACATTGGCTTTCCCAGGATGATTCAGAATCTCACAGTCATAATCCTTGACAACTTCAAGCCACCTATGTTGTCTCATATTCAGATTCGGATGATCCATGAGATAACGCAAATTCTTGTGACCCGTGTAGATAGTACACCGAACCCCAAACAAGTAACTCCGCCAAATCTTGAGAGCAAACATCACTTCCTCAACTCCAAATCATGAGTCGGATAACGGACCTCATGCAACTTCAACTGCCGAGAAGCATAAGCAATAACTCTTTCATGTTGCATAAGCACTGCGCCAAACGCGTGATGGATACATCACAAAATACCACAAAATCCTCAACACCCCCGGGGAGGGTCAACACTTGGGCCTCACACAATTTCTGTCTCAAAGTCTCGAATGTCACGTGCTACTCAGGGCCCCAATGGGAATCCACGCCCTTCCTCGTCAGATGAGTGAGGGGTACTGCAATCTTGGAGAAGTCCTGAGTAAATCTCCGATAATGCCCTACTAAACCCAAAAAAGCCCCTGGTCTCCGAGGGAGACTTCGGAACCTCCCACTGCATCACGACCTCAATCTTGGCCGGATCGACCAAAATCTCATTTTGGATAACAAGGTGTCCCAAGAATTGGACCTCTCGTAACCAAAACTTGCACTTTGAGAACTTGGCGTACAACCGTTCTCGCCTCAAAACTCCCAGAAGCTCTCGAAGGTGCTCCTCACGCTGCTTCCTGGTCTTGGAATACACCAGGATATCATCAATGAAAACAATAATTGATTGATCGAGCATCGGCCTGCATACCCGATTCATCAAATCCATAAATGTCGTAGACGCATTGGTGAGCCCAAATGGCATAACCACAGACTCGTAATGACCATATCGAGTATGAAACGTCGTCTTCTCCATGTCCTCCTCTCTAACCCTCATATGATGATATCCTGACCTCAGATCGATCTTGGAGAACTAAGATGCACCCTGCAGCTGATCGAAGAGGTCATCAATCCGCGGAAGGGAATAATGGTTGTTCACCATCAACTTGTTCAACTCCTGGTAATCAATGCACATCCGGTGTGAACCATCCTTCTTCTTGACGAACAAAATCGGTGCTCCCCATGGCGAACTGCTTGGTCTAATAAACCATTTTCCCAACAGCTCCTGGAGCTGAGAGGAAAACTCCTGCATCTCTGGTGGTGCCAATCGGTACGACGCCTTAGCATTTGGGGTCGCACCCGGAACCAAATCAATCCTGAAGTCAACCTATCTCTCCGGAGGCACACCAGACAACTCCTTCAGGAACACATCAACAAATTCTCTGACAAATGGCACATCTGAAACCTAAACTTGCTTTCCAACTCGGGCATCAACCTCATAAGCAAGATAATCCATACACCCTTGTTGAATATATGGTTGAGCTCTGGCAGCAGAACAAAAGGTTGATCCTAATCTGGTACCCTCTCCATAATAACCATTTCTCCCCCACTTGGGGTTCGAACTACTACCCGTTGATCCTCGTAATCGATCATAGCCCCGAATTTACTCAACCAGTCCATCCCTACTATCACGCACACATCTCCCATGGGAATAGGGGTCAGATCAATCGAGAAAGGCACCCCAAAATCTCCAAAACACAATTCCGAAAAACACTCGATGCAGAAATCCGGTGTTCCTTGGTGATAGAAACCTGCAATGGACACTCCAGCTCTCTAAGGGTTATATCGAAACCCCTGCTAAAAGACTAAGGTGCTGTTTGTTTTTTCTAAGGCAAAATGTATGCAGTCTGCGGACCACATCTGTAGACATCTGCAGTAGAAGATGTGGACCAAACGTCTGCAGTCTGAAAAAAGAAGACTGTTTGTTTTTTTTAACATCTGCGGGCTACTAAAATAAACTGAAATCTAAATAAACTGATTTTTTTAAACTTAAAAGTGATTTTTTAATATTTTTATGACTTTGTTATAAATAATTAACGAATATAGATCAACTTTTATGTATTATTGTATAAAAAACTAAAAATAAAAATGGTATGAATTAACGTATATATTTGATAAAAACCAACAACTTTGGTTGCAAAGTTATAACTAAACATTATAATTAGTGATCAAAGAATTTGATACATAAATTGATGAAAATAAACTTCGCCTTTTTCAATTAAATCCATTAAAAACGTACCATAAATATTTTCTCGAGAAATTGACGATACTGTACTAAATAATGTTTTACAAAATTTGGCAAAAAAATATAACAATATATTATGAATTTTTTTCATATTTATATAAACAACTTCAACGACTATTATTGTAATAAATCTTTATTTATACATTTGTCAAAAATATCATGTTTGTATAGTCGAACGTTTTTTTTTTAAGTTTTGTAATTTTTTTTTCAAATTGTTTATCATTAATAAAGTTGGAAAAATATAAATTAAAGAAAAAACTTAAAAAAAATAAAGATATATATGTTTTTTTAGGCTAGAAGATGTCTGAAGATGTTAGAAGACTCTGGTCCACATCTGCGCCAAGAAGAGGGCGCGCAGACATTTTTAGGTCTGCAGTCTTCAAAAAAACAAACAGTCTGCGAAGGCTAATACTACCTAAGATACAAAGGACCGACTCGCAGCCGAGTTGAATAACACAAGAGCATGCAAAGAGTTCACTAATAAGGTACCTAGAAGAAGCATAAACATAAGCATACCATAAGATAATTGACAGGATAATAAATGGAAACATACCAGTAATAACGTCTAGCACCGTCTTGGCCTCCTTTATTGTGAGCTGAAAAACACGACCTCGAGCCCTCAGGGACTCTGCCCTACCCTGGCGCCCATCTGTAATCCTCAATGTTGTTGGTGCTGGAGCCTGTGCCGGTCCCATAGTGAGCAAGGGACAGTTGGCCTTAATATAGCCAACCTGCTCACAGTGATAACAATTTTTGGTGCTCGGTACTAGGAACTGCTAGCGACAATCCTTGGCATAATGCCCCTCCTTGCCATATTTGTGGCATCCAAAAGAACATCGGCAAACACCATCATGAATCTTGCCTCACTTTCTACAAGTGTGTCCCCTCTGACCCCCAGATCTCAAATCAACGGCCTTGAACCGCTTCGCCACAGGCTGTGTCTGCACTGGAGCCTACCTCTGCTCCCTTGCCTAGAGCTCCATCTCAATCTCACGCCTCATCGCGACTTCCTGTAGCTCCACAAGTGTACCATAATGTTGAGTGGACATGAACTGGCGGATTTCCGTCTTTAGCATGCTTAAGTACCGGGTCAAGCTTTCTCAGAAGCAGCAAAATCAGGACAGAAAAGAGCCCTCTCGGTAAACATCTTGGTGATCTCAGTCACCGACTCAACCCCTACCTCAGATCCAAATACTCCTGAGCCAACCTCTCCCTCTCCACCAAAGGAACATACCTCATGCAAAACATCTCGGAGAACTGCTCCCATGTCACAGCAGC
Organism: Lactuca virosa; assembly: GCF_052849685.1. Classification (NCBI taxonomy): domain Eukaryota; kingdom Viridiplantae; phylum Streptophyta; class Magnoliopsida; order Asterales; family Asteraceae; genus Lactuca; species Lactuca virosa. Next base: position 164,373,055 of record NC_136432.1, on the reverse strand, counting down.
TCTCTACTTAGGAGTGTACGAGCCAATCACCAATCTCCACCAGTCCTTTGCCCCTGACTGGAGAAGGTTCAGGGCGCACTTGACCTTCTGGTCAGCAGGGCAGGAGCATGTAAAGAAACACCCCTCAACATCGGACAACCACCTCATCGCAATGATCGGATCCTGAACTCCATCAAACACCAGGGGCTTCGTATTATCGAAGTCCCGGTACTGGAAGGCTCTCTCTCCATAAACCCTTGCGGCCGCAACAGCCGTGGTAGCTGCAGCAACAACAGCCTCAGAAAGTACAGCATAACGATTTTCAAAAAGCTTAAGCATTACGGTCTTGATAGACCCAAAAAACTCTGGAATCGATCCCCGGACAACAGTAACCTACCTCAGTAGAAATCATCTCCCGAATCTGATCCTCGGTAAACCATGGCCTGTCCTGGCCGCCTGCTCCGGCTCCTGAACCCGATCCCCTCGTGAGCACCATACTGAAAATAAACCAGAATATATCATACAAGATGCATTTCATACCATACAATCTATTCTAATAAACGAAACCCTAGGGGTTGTGACTTCCTTGCTACGTGTACGGGTCATGTGCTTCTGGTAGTACGAGCCCATACTACCTTCCACACCTACCCGTATTTGTCTCATAGGGTCATCACAACCGCCCAAACAACATAACACCTAGGATACACATACATCCTATCCTCGCTCCTTAGAGAATGGCTAGACATTCCTCAACTGGTCGGCCGCTTACACATAAACTCGTCCATGAAACTTACACCAACCCTGCAACACTTGCGTATGCTAATCATACATAACATTGGATCCTATAGACAGTCGAATACTTGATTTTACCCTAAGCCCTTCATTAGACAAGAACAGGAAATAAGGCTAAACCAAACATTCTCAGGCTATAAAATCTTAGTTATGTACAACTATGATGCATACACTAAGCAACTACAGTATTGATGTCAATTCAATACAAGAAATAACCCTAGGCTATCAGGCATCATATATTAGGCAATTCTATCATGCGATTCCATAAGATCCCTAGCCTACCACTAGCATGTTGTTCTACCATAAACATAATATCAAATAACAGTGTGGGTAACTTGGGGTATACTTTCTTACTCCGGTTGATCGTACACATCGCATCCTTCCTTGGTTACTTTTGAAAACAATTTTGAAAACCATTTAATTTAATTTTTTTGCAGTTCCCTAGTTTGAGTCTGGATTCACACGAATGTTCATCCAATTCTCTAAAACCAAGGCTCTAATATCAACTTGTAACATCCTAAAATCATAAAAAATTAAAATTTTCAAACACAACCATTAACCATAATTTTTTACAATAAAATCCATTGTTTCAAAAGTAAAGTCATATAAGAGTGTCCCAAAAGTCAATATCATGAAAATAGGAAGATGTGCACGATCAGGCCTTTGCTTTCCCACGTTCCTCTGAAGTACCTGAAACAATAAACTAAAACTGTAAGCCAAAGCTTAGTGAGTTCCTCCAAAGTACCATCACACAAAATAACAAACAAAGCATGAAAATATGAGCCTTCGGCCTAACTGGACCGCCTCGCAGGGCTTATACCTTATTTGGACCGCTCTACGGGCCTTCGGCCTAACTGGACCGCCTCGCAGGGCCTACAGCCTATTCGGACCACCCTGGGTGTCTTGGCCTTCAGCACAAAGCAGGACCACCTCAACCCAACCACAATATGTCGACATATGTACCAAACAAACATAAACACATAACCATCAAATACAAATAACCATGCAGATCTACTAATAACATATACTAGCATAACATTATCCTATAACCAGAATACATAATCTAGTAGGCCGACATTGGTGCCTTTGACCCACGAGTACCATGAGGAAAACTCACCTCTCAGTCCAAACAAAAGCTGAATAAATCTCTACTCCGAAAACCGGCTCTACCCGACACCTGTTATTCAAAATATTGCCCAACTTAAAATTAATATGAAATTACCCAAAATACCCTTTGGTCAAAATTGGTCAAACTCAACAAACCAGCCGATTCACCCAACATCGTACGTGGGGCGTACTCAGATGTACGCGGGGCGTATTCCGCTTGACCGAGGAGTTGGAACGAAGACCACGTACGCGTATCGTACTGTTTGGTACGTCCAACGTATGCACCTGGTCAGCTAACCTTCTCAATAAGAGCTTAGTGCATCAAGAATTTTCGTCCAAAAACCAGATCTATGCCCAAAATAACATTATAAGTCATAAAGTTACCAACTTTATGACTTTGCATGGCTAGAAGTGCTTAATACCAACAAACCCTAACTTCTTAATCCATTAGGACATCCTAGCACATGCATGGGGAAGAACTAAGAGCCAAGATCACATTTTTATGCCCCTATACATCTCAAAATTTCTGAAAGGACAACTTATATGGGCTAGAGCATGCCTTTCTCATAAAGGTCTAGACTTGGGACCAAAATGCTCCATGAATCAAGACTAACAAGATCTAAAGAAATGCAAACCAAGTTCAAGACTTTATACCTCCAAATGATGCCAAAAGATGATGTTATTCTGGATCTAAAGAGTCCCCTTCATCCAAGGTGTTCTTCTATTCTTCCTTTCTCCGTTAAGGCTACCAAAAGACACACACAAAGCTCAAAAAGGCTCTAGATGGATTATGGTTTGCTTTGGGAGGTAAAAGTGGGTTGGAGGCTGATGAGGGAATGAGAATTAGGGAGATAATGATGAATATAAAGGTTCCAAACCCTAAAAATTAGGGTTTGAGGATCATGCACGTACGCCCTGCATACGCTATGTACGCCCAACGTACGTGACCTCAGGCCAATATTACAACAATGCCACTATGGGCCATTTTGCCATATTTCATATACAAAAGGGCTAAAATACAATTAATCTTCATACTTGGGGTTTAAATTGGAAATACCTCATCATCGAAATTTTACAACGTTGTTAAGGGAGGGTCGGTTGAAAAGAAAAAGGAAATGAGGGAATCGAACTTCAATCGGTTGATTATGTTGTTGAGGTGAAATACTATAATTTGGCATGTTTTGAAAAGGCTAGGTATTACTTGACTCTCTTGAATCTTCGAATGTTATGCTTGGATGAGGCGTTTGAGGATTTTGAGATACAATATGTTGGTGGTTTATGGGTATTATTCGAATTCAAAACGGAGATGGTGTGTCATAATTTTCTTTCAAATGAAGCCATGGATAATTGGTTAATGTAAAAATGACCGTGGACTAGAGTTTTTTTTGTCTTAGAAAGATTGGTGTAGGTTGACATTAAGGGGGTACCAATGTATGTTTGTAGTAAGAATGCATTTGGTAAGATTGTAGCGAAATAGGGATCTGTTATTCACATGGAAAATGAAGTAGGTGAATATGTGTGTAAAAATCGAATTCGCATTCTTACAAATTTCGAAGAAATCATTTTGGATGTGGTAAATGTTGTTGGATTAGGTGTCTAAGCCAATAACTAAATTGATATATACTTGAATTATTAACAAAGTCCTTTTGGGTTGTCCTCAAACCTGGTAACTGAATAGGATAACTTTTAGAGAGAGAATGAGACTGATTAATGATTTATTATATGATTAATAAATAACAATAAATGCATTTATTAATATCTTATGAGAATAATATATTAATTAGAAATAGTATTATTTAATTAAGAATTAATCAGAAATTAATTAGAATTAATTTTGGGATTAGTTGAATTAATTAAAAGTGCAAGGACCTAAGCTATAATTGTTCAATAGTTGGACAAGAAAGGGATTCTAGAATAGTCCTAGGATGGCCGAAAATTAAAGGCTTCCTTACGATTTTTCTAGAATATCCCCTGGGAATAATTAGGAAACTAGATAATTACCTGATTTAAGATATTATTATTTTAATCAAGTAAGGGTTATCTAAGTTTTTCCTATCAGCTATAAATAGGGACCATTAGCCTCTAAATTTTGGCCATTGCTAGGAGCCAACCAAAATTTCCTCTCTCCTCTTCTCTCTTCAAGTTTCCTAGTTGCTAGGGTTTGGGTGTGAACCATCAGAGGCACGAGATTTTTGGTGCTAGCTTCCAATAGGTTTTTCAATAAGGATTGTTTGATTCTTTGCTAAAACAATCAAAAGGTATGTAATCTTCTTCTATGAATTTCAAAATTAGCTAGGGTTAAAGGGTTCTTGTTGTTCAGTAGAATGTTACTTCAATGGTGTTATGACTAAATCTAATAGGTTGCATGTACCCTTAAGTGTGTAAGGATTTATCCACGTTATTGCATGTAAAACCATCAGTGGTATTAGAGAGCATGGTTGTCTAACAATTGATAGTACATTTCTTGAACTTGAACAAGACCCGACCAGGAGATTTGGTAGATGCGTCATTCTACAGCGGCACCACGTCGTGGTCCTCTTCTGCCACGACGTAAGGGATCTTCAGATCCACGTTTTTCTTTGTTCTGCCACGACGTGGCAATTGTCTGCCACGACGTGGTGAACCCTCTGATCGGTGAAATTGGTTTTGCTTAATTCAAAATTGATTAGGATAATGACTTTAGATAATATTATTTTAATTGTTTAAAACCTAAATATTTATATTGGTAATCTGATATCCTATATGATGAATTTGTGAATTATCCTTATGATTTGATTAATTTAATTAACTGTTAAGTAAAAGATAAAGACTAAATCAAAATTGGTTTATTTTAAATTATATTAATTTTTATATAAATTTCGAAAATTTAAAATTAAACCTAGTATTTTAGAAAAGTTTTAAAATACACCTTATACTATATGTATAATTAAAAGTTTATATATATATATATATATATATATATATATATATATATATTATGTATAAGACAAAGTCAGTCAAATCAATAGTATGCCTCATTCACGAAGTCATACTATAAGAGGAGTATAAGGAAGCGGCCTATAGAATTACCGTCATTGGGTATCCACTCTTACCCACCGCTCTCTTGTATGGTGGAGGGTCGTTAGCTGAACGAGTTTGATAGGACATAATCTCATTCATATGTATAATGATATAAAGTAACTAAACTATTTTTGAAAAATCTCACTCTTAGTTACTTTAGGAAAAATGTGAAAAGTATGCTAATCCATAATATTACACATTATACTTTGTAAGTAGTTAGTGGAGTGTGTGTGGTTAACCGGCACACTAATAGTGACTATAAAGAGTAATAATGGGCATCTCGAAAATTATCATTGTTAATGGAGCACGTGTGGTTAACCGTCACATTAATTGGAGATGATAAATGACATCGAGAGTGCTAAGCATATTTGTATGGTTATTCACATATTGTTTGTGATCCTCAGCATCCCAGTCACAAATAGAAGAACATAATATAAGATTAAACATGCCATTGATAAGATTCAATGAATCTCAAAAGATCTAGGAATTTCATGGTTTGAAATTGGTGAACTGCTTTTACATACCTTCATAAATTCGCGATAAGATTACAGCATCCATCTTCTTAGTTGTGAATTGTTATTTTGGATCCTAGACTTAAATATTATTTATAGGTCAAAATATTAAGGATTATTGTCATCTAACTAAAACTACTTTCTTTTCTCTATAGATGTCTACTTCTGGTGATGCTTCTGCTCCTCAAAACTCTTCCTACAACTTCTCGCTACTCTCAATCGTGTCCAAGGTGACATTGGATGGCACCAACTACAATGACTGGATGCGCACCATCAAGATGGCTCTTCGATACGAGGGAAAAGAGTATGTCCTTGAGAAACAATTTGTTGAGATCGATGAGGCCACTGCTACTCCTGAAGAAATAGCATCCTACAAGAAACACTATGATGACGCGACTAAGGTTTCTTGCATCATGGTTTCCACCATGATACCTGAGTTGAAAAAGTTCTAGTAGGACTACTGGCCATACAAGATGAACTTGGATCTTGTGGAAAAGTTTCACAAGAGATCTCATCAAGAAAAGTATGAAGTCGTCAAAGCTCTTATGGATTGCAAACTGAACGAAGGAGAGCCTGTCTGCAACCATGTGCAAATAATGCAAAGATATGTAGAGCGACTTGAAAGGCTTAATGTAAATTTCGATGAGGAGTTGGCCATTGACATGGTCCTTCCCTCCTTTCCTCCTTGTTATGATTAGTTCATTTTGGCTTATCATTTGAACAACACAGAAACCACATTGGCTCAACTCCACAACTTGTTGCGAATAACTGAGTCAGTAATGAAGAAGACTCCTACCTCTACAAATGCTCATGTCATTGCCATTGGGAAGAACAAAGGAAAGAAAAGTAAAGGTGGTCCTAAGCAGAACTTGAAGGGAAAGGCCCATGTTGGGTCGTCTAGCAATGACCCAAAAGCGAAGCCCAATTCTGATATTCCTTTTGTTAGTGATCCCAAAGAGGCCATTTTCTTCTATTGCAATGACAAGGTCCATTGGAAATGAAGTTGCCCCAAGTACTTGCAGGAAATCAAGGATAGCAAAGTGAAGTCATCGTTGGTAGGTATTTACACTATTCAAACTAATAACTCACGACCTACTCGTTCTTGGGTCCTTGATATATGATTTGGTTTTCACATTAGTTTTGCAGAGACTAAGAGAAAGTGAAGAGGTGGAGCATGGAATGATGAATCTGATCATGGGCAATAGGCGATCTTCTCCTGTTACCAAGATTGGAACTTATAGTCTTATGCTTAGTAGTGATGTTAGATTAGATTTAGTTAACTGTTGTCATTCATCAGAAATGACGTGAAACGTTATTTCTTTTTATGCACTTTTTAGACAATGTTTTTGATATTCGTTTAATGATATGAATGAATTGGTTTTGGTTTATAAGAATGGCATTTTTATATTTGAAGCTTTACCTTGTAATGGTGTGTATGAAACTGTGATTTGTGTTGATAGGTTAGGTAATAGTGTATTTCATATTGATTCTTCTAATGGTTTAGACAATGCATGCTTGTGGAATTGTCGTCTTGGGCATATTAACAAGAAACGCATAGCCCAACTCCAAAAGGATGGAGTGTTGGAATCATTTTAGTTAAGGCCAGATGATGAATGTGAATCTTGTCTTTTAGGGAAGATGACAAAATCACCTTTCACTGGATCTTGTAAATGTTTGGTTTTCTATACTACAACATCCTATGGTGCACATAAAACCCTAAAAGATTTGGATCTATGTTTTCTCTAATTATACATGCAATATTGTTTCCAAAGCTTTAAGCCTACAACTAGCATACAATATGACAATTTGAACAATTCAACTAGTTAGATGACTTATCTCTTATTAGGACTTGTAGTTCTTGGCCATTGAAAGCTTTAGCACCTCAAGTGTGATGCCTCTAATGTGTCACAAACACCATATGCAAGAGGATGCTTGAGAGAATAAGTTTATCATACACAATTTCGTTCCTCACTCTCTAAGAATGAACTTAGCAACGATTTTGGCTCTAAGGGGGTCTTTATATAGTGTTGCAAAGGTAAGGGTTTCATCCATGAAACCCTAAAGCTTCATGACCTTCCATATCACTTAGGCTCCATGGGTTAAAGCTCCATGGACTATCCATTAACCATTTAGTCCATCCTAATGGATCATTGGCCCACACTACAAGAATGATTGATTTACATAATCAACCGCTTATATTTAATTAGTCTCTTTTGATCACTAAATTAATTCTTGACCAATACTAATTAAATAATATGATTTCTCAATTAATATATTATACTTATAATATATTAATAAATCACCAATAACCTTATTCTCAAAAGTCCATCCTATCAAATTGCATTGGTGAAGGCAACCCAAAAGGACCATGCTACTATCGGGTCAAGTACATACCAGTTATAGTTATGGGCTTAGACACCAAATCCAACAGTAAAACAGGTGAAGGTTTGTTGGATCTCATACATACATATGTGTGTGGGCCCTTCAGATCTACCACAAGGGATGCTAATAGATTTTATGTGACATTTATAGATGATTATAACATATATGGTTTTATCTACTTAATCAAGCATAAATCAGAAACCTTTGAAAAGTTCAAAGACTTCAAACATGATGTCGAGAATCAATTAGGCTGGAAGATAAATATGCTCCGATCGGACAGAGGCGGAGAGTGTCTTAGTATCGAGTTCCATGACTATCTCAAGGAATGTGGAATTGTTTCACAATTGACTCCTTATAGGACACCACAACTTAATGGTGTGGCTGAGAGGCACAATCAGACATTGTTGGACATGGTTTGTTCCATGATGAGTCGAGCTTCTCTTCCCATTTCTTTATGGGGGTATGCCTTAGAGACAGCCGCCCATATCCTCAATCGTGTCCCTGCCAAGAAGGTTGCCAAAACACCTCACGAGAGGTGGACATGGAAAGTTCCCTCGGTAGCACATATCAAGGTCTAGGGTTGTGAAGCTTTCGTTAGACGAGAGACTCATGACAAACTAGTACCTAGAAATGAGATATGTATTTTCATTGGCTACCCACAAAAGTCTTTTGGATATTTTTTCTACAGACCTGGTGAGAACGTGGTCTTTATAACACGAAGGGGAGCCTTTCACGAGTTCCACGACTATCTCAAGGAATGTGGAATTGTTTCACATTTGACTCCTTATAGGACACCACAACTTAATGGTGTGGCTGAGAGGCGCAATCAGACCTTGTTGGACATGGTTCGTTCCATGATGAGTCAAGCTTCTCTTCCCATTTCTTTATGGGGGTATGCCTTATAGAAAGTCGCCCATATCCTCAATATAGTCCTTGCCAAGAAGGTTGCCAAAACACCTCATGAGATGTGGACAAGGAAAGTTCCCTCGTTAGCACATATCAAGGTCTGGGGTTGTGAAGCTTTTGTTAGATGAGAGACTCACGACAATCTAGAAACTAGAAGTGAGAGATGTATTTTCATTGGATACCCACATAAGTCTTTTGGATATTTGTTCTACAGACCTAGTGAGCACGTGGTCTTTGTAGCACGAAGGGGAGTCTTTCGCGAGAGAGAGCTCATATGCAAAGAGGACAGTGGGAGTATAATTGATCTTGAAGAGATTCAATAGTCAACCAATGAAGGAACCTTAGAAGATACTAGCGCTCAACCAGAGGATGAGACTCCTGTTGAACCCATTGACAATTCATTACCTCTTCGCCAATCTAGTAGAGTTAGCATGTCACCTATGTTCTGTGGTTTCCATATAACGTCTGATGGTGACACGTTTATCAGTGATGGTACACTGGCAAATTTAGATGAGCCAGCTAACTACAAGGAAGTGATGGCAAGCCCTGAAGCTGCCATGTGGAAAAAGGCAATGGACAGCGAGATCAAGTCCATGTATGATAACCAAGTTTGGAATTTGGTTGATCAAGAACCCGGTCGAAAGACAGTTGGGTGCAAATAGATCTTCAAGAAGAAGACCGACATGGATGGAAAGGTACACACTTTCAAGGCACAACTGGTTGCGAAGGGCTTTACTCAAACCCCAGGGATTGAATATGATGAGACCTTCTCACCAGTTGCCAAGATAAAGTCTATTAGGATAATGCTCGCCATAGCAGCCTTTCAGGAATACGAAATATGGTAGATGGACGTCAAAACCGATTTCCTTAACAGGAAGTTGGCTAGAGATGTTTACATGAGTCAGCCGGAGGGTTTTGTAGATGCAAAGTTTCCTGATAGAGTGTGTAAGCTTGATAAATCCATTTATGGATTGAAACAAGCGTCTCACAGCTGGAATCTTTTCTTCCACGAGAAAGTCAAAGAATTTGGTTTCTCTAGGTGTGAAGAAGTGTCCTTATTTTCCTTTGGGTGGTAATACTAATGGGTTTTGGGTAAAACAAATAAACTAGAAAACAATTCCTAAGTTCACATGCAACCTACTTTGGATCTATGTTTTAACTATTGAACATATAACTTTGAATTGCAAAGCAAGAACCCTAAGGAGAGAGGCTATTTTCGAAATTAACCAACTAGGGTTTTAGAGTTACATACCTTTCAATTGTTATAGCAAACAATTGTAATCCTTTCATCTTGATCTTCTTGGAAGCCTAGCACCAAACTCATAAATAATACTTTATTATTTAATCACCAAAAGTCAATTACATTTACTTTGTTACAAGTTTCAGAACAAAACTAATCTAACTACTAAAACTAATATCATCTCTCAGTCCAATGCTCTGAGCATGCTAAATATGCTTAACCCTACTCAGACCCTTTGTGAGGGGGTCTGCTGGGTTGTCTTCAGATGATACCCTTTTTACAACAAGATGGCCTTCTTCTACTCTATGTCTTATGAAATGGTACTTTCTGTCGATATGTCCGGTTTTACCATGATCTCTGGGTTCCTTTGTTAAGGCAACCGCTCCTTCATTATCGCAGAACAGTTCCATAGGTTCTTGGATGGTTGGAACAACTCCGATATCTCCGATGAAGTTCCTCAACCAAGCTTCTTCTTTCGACGCTTCACTCGCTGCTATGTACTCTGATTCACAAGTAGAATCAGCCACCGTATCTTGCTTGGAACTTTTCCAAGTAACTGCTCCTCCATTCAGTAAAAATACCCAGCCTGATTGAGAACGAAAGTTATCTCTATCCGTTTGAAAGTTGGCATCACTGTAACCATTTATTCTCAAAGTATCTTTGCCACCAAGTACAAGGACCCAGTCCTTTGTCCTTCGCAAATACTTGAGTATATTCTTAACCGTTATCCAATGAGCTTTACCCGGGTTTCCCTGATAGCGACTGACCATGCTCAAAGCAAATGCCACATCAGGGCGAGTACATGTCATAGCGTACATGATCGATCCGACAGCGGAAGCATAAGGTACACGACTCATGTCAGCTATTTCCTCATCTGTACTCGGGCATTGAGTCTTACTCAATTTGGTATTGCTCTGGGTAGGTAGCTCTCCCTTCTTGGATTTTTCCATACTAAACCTCTTTAGTACTTTATCCAAGTATGTGCTCTTACTAAGTCCAATTAGTCTCTTCTTTCTATCTCTCAATATTCTAATCCCAAGAATATAGATAGCTTCTCCAAGGTCTTTCATGGCAAAACACTTTCCAAGCCAAGACTTAACATCTTTCAAGGTTGGAACGTCGTTACCAATGAGTAATATGTCATCGACATATAATACCAGAAAAGTTACTATACTCCCACTAGCCTTGATATACACACAAAACTCATCTTCACTTCTAGAGAAACCAAACTCTTTGACTTTCTCATGGAAGCAAAGATTCCAGCTGCGAGATGCTTGTTTCAATCCATAAATGGATTTCTCAAGCTTGCACACTCTATTGGGAAACTTTGCATCAACAAAACCCTCTGGCTGATTCATGTAAACATCCTCAGCCAAATTCCCGTTAAGGAAGGTAGTCTTGACATCCATTTGCCAGATTTCATAGTCATGAAAGGCAGCTATGGCGAGTAATATCCTAATAGATTTAATCTTAGCTACTGGCGAGAAGGTCTTATCATAGTCAACCCTTGGGGTTTGAGTGAAAACTTTTGCAACCAGTCGAGCCTTGAATGTGTGCACATTTCCATCCATGTCTGTCTTCTTCTTGAAGATCCATTTGCACCCAATTGTCTTACGACCTGGTGCACTATCAACCAAATTCCAAACTTGGTTGTCATACATGGACTTAATCTCGCTGTCCATTGCCTCTTTCCACTTGGAAGCCTCTGGGCCTGCCATTGCTTCCTTGTAAGTAACTGGTTCATCTAAATTTACCAGTGTCCTATCACTAATGAATGTGTCACCATCTGAAGTAATATGAAAACCATACAACTCAGGTGGCACACTCACCCTAGTGGATCTTCGAAGAGGTAATGAGTTATCAACTGGTTCAACAGGAACTGTTTCCTCTGGTTGAGTGCTAGTGTCATGTAAGGTTCCTTCATTGGCTAACTCTTGAATTTCTTCAAGGTCAATGGTGCTCCTACTGTCCTCTTTGAATATGAGCTCTCTTTCTAGAAAGACTCTTCTTCGTGCTACAAAGACCATGTTTTCACTAGGTCTGTAGAACAAATATCCAAATGACTGTTTTGGGTAACCAATGAAAACACATTTCTCACTTCTACATGCTAGCTTGTCGTGAGTCTCTCGTGTTACGAAAGCTTCACAACCCCAGACTTTAATATGTGCTAATGAGGGAACTTTCCCCGTCCACATTTCGTGAGGTGTTTTGGCAACCTTCTTTGTAAGGACAAGATTGAGGATGTGGGCGACTGTCTTTAAGGCATACCCACAGAAGTGAATAGGAAACGAAGCATGACTCATCATAGAACGAACCATGTCTAATAAGGTTCGATTACGCCTCTCAGCTACACCATTTAACTGTGGTGTCCTAGGAGGAGTTAATTGTGAGACTATCCCACATTCTTTTAGATAGTCGTTGAACTCGATACTAAGATACTCTCCGCCTCTATCGGATCTAAGTACCTTTATCTTCCTGCCCAATTGATTTTCGACCTCACGCTTAAACTCTTTGAACTTTTCAAAGGTTTCTGACCTATGTTTGATTAAGTAGATATAGCCATATCTGCTATAATCACCAGTGAAAGTCACATAGAATCGATTAACTTCCCTTGTAGTTGATCTGAAGGGCCCACATACATATGTATGTATGAGGTCCAATAGACCTTCACCTCTTTCACAAGACCCTGTGAATGGTGATTTCGTCATCTTTCCCAAAAGACAAGATTCACACATATCATCTGATTTTAGGTCAAATGATTCCAACACTCCATCCTTTTGGAGTTGGGCTATGTGTTTCTTGTTAATGTGTCCAAGACGACAATGCCACAAGCATGCCTTGTCTACACTATTAGACAAGTCAATATTAAACACACTATTACCTAAGCTATCAACACAAGTCATTGTTTCATACACACCATCACAAGGTAAAGCTTCAAACACAAAGACACCATTCTTATAAACAGAAATTGAACCATTCAATTCATTAAAAGAATACTTAAAACCTTGTCTGGACAATGCATGAAATGAAATAATGTTTCTCGTCATCTCAGACGAATAACAACAATTCAATAAATCTAATATAACATCATTATTAAGCAAAAGTTGATAAACTCCGATCTTGGTTACTGGTGAAGACTTCCTGTTCCCCATGATCAAGTTTATCCTCCCTCGCTCTACCTCCTCACTTTCTTTTAGCCCCTGCAAATCAGAACAGATGTGAAAACCACATCCTGTATCAAGGACCCATGAACGAGAAGATAATGAGTTATTATAAGAAATAGTGTAAATACCTGCTGAAGATGGCTTCACTTTTCCATCTTTGATATCTTGCAGATATTTTGGGCAGCTTCTCTTCCAGTGCCCTTTGTCATTGCAATAAAAGCAATCAGCATCCTTTGGATCAGAAACATGGGGAATGGTAGCATCGGGCTTAGCCTTTGGGCCATTACTAGATGACCCAGCTTGGGCCTTTCCCTTCCAATTTTGATTAGGAGGACCTTTCCTCTTTTTCCCCTTTCCCTGTCCAATAGCCAAGACAGGGGCACTTGCAGGAGTGGAGGCTATACTTTTACCCTTCATCCCTGCTTCAGCTGTCTGCAACAAGTTGTGCAATTGGGCCAGTGTCTGCTCAGTGTTGTTCAAATGGTAAGTTAGGATAAACTGACTATAACAATCGGGTAATGAGTTCAAAACCATGTCAATGGCCAATTCCTCATCAAATTGAATGTTGAGCTTGACCAAACGCTCTATGTAGCGTTGCATTCTTTGCACATGACTAACAACCGACTCCCCTTCCTTCATCTTGCAAGCCATGAGTGACTTGACTACCTCAAACTTTTCTTGACGAGCTCGCTTATGGTATTTCTCCATAAGGTCCTTGTTCATCTCAAAGGGCTAGTAGTCCTCATAGTACCTCTGCAGTTCTGGGGACATGGTTGCGACCATGATGCATGCCACTTTGGTGGCATCGTCATAGTGCTTCTTGTAGGCAGCATATTCTTCAGGAGTAGCTTTAGATTCATCAATTTCTTTGAGCTCCTTTTTAAGGACATATTCTTTGTCCTCAAAACGAAGCGCCGTCTTGATGTTACGCATCCAATCGTTGTAGTTAGAGCCATCCATAACGACTTTGGAGCAAATGTTGAGCAAAGAGAAGTTGTGGTTGGAGGATGATGAAGCAGAATTGTTTCCAGGAGTAGACATCTGAAAAGAAAGATAGTTTTAGTTAGATTTCAAGATACCTCAATATAATAACCCAAATATATAATATCAAGGTTAGGATCCAACTATGAAGATTCACAACTTAGAAATGGGATGCCGAGATCCAAGTGTAAATTTCATAAAGGTAGGTGAATGACGATTCACCAATTCCACCATTAGACGAAATAAACGAAGTGAAATTCCTAATTCCTTTTGAGATACATTGAAACTATTCAATGGCATGTTTTAATCTCGGATTATGCTCTTCTATTTGTGACTGGGATACCGAGGATCACAAACAAGATGTGAATAACCATGCAAATGTGCTTGGTAACCTCATTGTCTTTATCATTAACTATTGATGTGCCGGTAAACCACACACGCTCCACCAAAATGATAATTATGGGATACCCATTACTACTCTTTATTAGTGCCTATTAGTGTGCTGGTAATCCACACACGCTCCACTAACGACCAATAAAGCATAATGTGCAATTTCATGGGTTAGCATACTTTTCACGTTTTTCCTAAAGTAACTAGAGTTGGGATTTTTGTAAAATAATGTTCTAGTACTTTCTTTAATAACATTATACTTTTAATGAGATGTAGTTGTCCTATCAAACCCGTTCTGCTAACGACCCTCCACTAATCAAGGAAGTGGTGGGTGAGAGTGGACATCCATTCAACTACCATTTTATAGGTAGTTTCCTTATACCCCCTCTTATAGACTAGCTTCGTGAATGAGGCATACTAGCCATTTGACTGACCATATTCTTATACATATATAATATTTAACTTTTAATTAAAATACATATATAAGGTGTGTTTTAAACTTTTTAAAACTTTAAGGTTTATATAAATTTCGAAAAATTAAACTATTAATTTAAATTTAAAATAAACCAAATAACTAGATTTAATAATTATCTATTAATTAACT
Organism: Lactuca virosa; assembly: GCF_052849685.1. NCBI lineage: Eukaryota > Viridiplantae > Streptophyta > Magnoliopsida > Asterales > Asteraceae > Lactuca > Lactuca virosa. The sequence goes on along the minus strand of NC_136432.1, from coordinate 164,357,938 downwards.
TTTAATTAATTTATTAAATCTTGTAAGGATTATCTAATCAAATTAAACAATTAATTTAATCCTAATCCTTATCCCTTTAGATTTCGAAAATTAGGGTAAAGGATAATTTCCTTATTTTTCTCAATTATCCAATTAGGCAATAATTATCCAATAAGGCAATAATTATCCAAAATAAGATAAACCCTAAAATAAGAAGCAAATTTCGAAATTCAAGGGAGGAGGCTAGGGTTTTCCAAAACCCTAACCCTAATTTCGATTAGGGTTCATGGAGGCTAGGGTTTTTCGAAAAACCCTTTGAACCAAAAAACCTTAAAAACGAAACCATGGCCTTTTAGGGTTTAATAGCTATAAACCCTAATTTGCAATTCAACTATTATAGTTATTCAATTTAAAACAAAACCAATGTCTCTGATACCACTGATGGGTTTTGGGTAAAACAAATAAACTAGAAAACAATTCCTAAGTTCACATGCAACCTACTTTGGATCTATGTTTTAACTATTGAACATATAACTTTGAATTGCAAAACAAGAACCCTAAGGAGAGAGGCTATTTTCGAAATTAACCAACTAGGGTTTTAGAGTTACATACCTTTCAATTGTTATAGCAAACAATTGGTAATCCTTTGATCTTGATCTTCTTGGAAGCCTAGCACCACAATTGTAATGCCTCTAATGGAATCACACCCAAGAGCTAGCAAGAAGGAAACTTGTGAGGAGAGAGAGAGAGTAGGGTATGCAATTTTAGGCCTTAGGGTTTCACCAAAAGTAAGAGTGGCCGATTTTGAGAGCCAGGAGGCTCCTTATATAGCTGAGGGATCTAGGGTTTAGGGAAAACCCTAATGTTCCTTTGCTTGGGGCCTAAGCTTATCCAAAGGCCTTATCCAAGCCCCTTGGACGAAATCATTAGGGTTTCCCCTATAGATTTCGTCCACCCCCTTCCAAGGAGGTTCTGGAACCTTCCACTCAACTATTAGATAATTGCAAACTAGTCCCTGTACTTTATAATTAACACAATTAACCCCAAAATTAATTCTAATTAATTTATGGCTAACTATTAATTAAATATTATGATTTCTAATTAATATGTTAACCTTTTAACATATTAATAAATCATTTATATTAATTTATTAATCTTATAATAAATCAATATATCTCCTTTCATAATTTCCTTGTCCAGTTGCTAGGTTTGAGGGCAACCCAAAAGGACTGTGCTGTTATCAATTCAAGTACATATCAATTATAGTTATGGGCTTAGACACCTAATCCAACAAATACAACCAAGGAAGAGCTGCATGAGAGTTATATGAATAGATAGATACACTTGGAGGAAGGTGTAAGTGTGTATTTGTTTGAAGGTAATAAGAAAAAATCATCAGATCCTTTTGGCATTTATGAAATAATGGAGATAATGAAGGAATCTGACTAAATAAAATAATTTCAAAGCTCAACGGGTACGTCAGGAAGGCAATAAAGTGAAAGGAAGTCAACAACATAAGAAAATAGGTATCAGGGTTCTTGAGTCGGTTAACGGCAGTCCAGCAGTTGTTTTGTTGGCCTCTGCTCAGTAGGTACCTAATTGTTGCCGACAGAGAAGGAACCGAATCATTTTTTCCGGTAGAAGTGTCCTCAAAGATGGTTGGAGGCGCAACTGCAGCAACCTCGAGAGCTTCTGTTTCCAATGAACGGACCCCTCTGGCAGCCCAACCATAAGCGGGTTTTGGTCGCCAAAATGAGGATTTTGGATATGAATCTTTGTTGACTGATCTGTCGGGCTTTTCACCAACTCACGCTTTGTTTTTTTCATAGAGATGAGAGCCAATCCCAAGGTTTATGTTATGTGGGTTCAGTGTCTAAAAAATGTACCAAAACAATGGAAATGGGAAATGTGATAGGGTATACCATGGATAGAGCCGAAAAATACCTTTGTGATTTAATTGATGGAACTGGTGACAAGATTGTTAATAGATGAATTGTCTTTCTATTAACATTCAAGGAGCATGGAGCTTTGATAAACGGTCTTGGATTAGTTCATTAGACTGGTGTTATTCGTGACTTGGGGAGTCGTATGGATTTTAGGGATGATGTTTGGGTTGGCGGTCAATCCCTGTCTTTTACTTTTCACATGATTTTTTTGATGGATTTGCATAAGGGGGTCTCAGTTAAAGACCAAGTGGTTAGTGGTTGGGTTTTGGTTACCATTAGGCGTCCTGCTAGAGGAGAGCAAGAGTAGTGGTGTGATTTTCTGGCCTTGATGCTAAGTGTTTCTCTTGATGATCGGAAGGATAGGTTGGGGTGGTTGTTAGATGTTTTTGATGTCTTATCAGTCATGCCTACTCATGCTTTTCTAGATAGTGGTATGTTAATTACTGTCGGGATGGAGACTCGGTGGAACGGTTGGGTTCCTATTAAGCTGAACATTCTCATGTGGCGTATCAATTTAGACAATAGTCTGACTAAGGAAAGGCTCGACCATGAGCATTATAATGGAGTCGATTCTTTGTTCTTGTTATTCGACATTTATTGAGATGGTTTTTCATCTTTTTCTCAGGATGCCCTTAATCGATAAAGCTATAAGCTAGGCTTGGTATTTGGTGGGGGTGGAGGTTCCTAATCCTCTTATTCTTCTTTTTCTTATTACTTGGACGGACTCGATTCAACTGATAGGTGGTTAACGGAAGACTTTCGATGCGGTGACTATGATTTTTTTTTGGAGCATGTAGAATTTTCGAAATTCAATATTTTTGGGACATCTATTCCTAGAAAATCTAAGTTGTTTGATAATATTGTTAACATAACATTTTTAGGATTTCTGAATTAAAACAACAATAAAAAAAAATAAAAAAAAATTAAATGGGTTGTTTGATTTCAAACTTTAGCTTACATTTTTTAATAATAGTTTATTTTCTAGCTTCCTGTTTTTACTTTATATTTTTTCCACCGCCGTTCAAAAAAATAATTATAATAAAATCCTTGGGAAAAGACAAAAATTTCTACATTTTTATATGATAACCTATTATTGTGATTTCGTGTTTGATATTTTTATATGAAAACTTATTATATGATGTCGTGTTTGATATCTAATAATTTTATAATCATATAAAACATAGTTTTCGTAATTTGTTTCGAAGTTTGTTTGCTTGTGACTAAAACAGAAAAAGTTTGTTCAGATTAATAATTTGAATCCTATATATGGAAACTCGAATATTTCCGTGCAATAATTAAATACACAATTTTTTAACAAATATAAAAGAAGTAAAACTTAAAATAAAAGCAAACCAGGTCTTAAGTTATAACCATTAACTACAAAAAACGATTACAAGATATATGTGGAGAAACATAGGTCACATCGAAGTATCGAACAGGAAAGAAACAAAAACAGAAAACAAGGCCCATGTGAATGTGATGAATCGTATGTTATGTTAACGAAGGTATTTAAGTATAAGTACAAGAGAGCCGCTTCAGGGGTCCAATAAGGGTGGGCTAGAGCTCGGGTCGGCTCGGCTGACATCATGCGAACAGGACAGAACAATGGCTCCACGCGAAAGCCGCTGCTGCTTATCTTATACTGTTTTTTTTTTTTTTTTAATGTATTTTCTGCATTATTTTTTTTGTATTTTTGTTTTATAAAAAGTCTTTGTAAAATCCAACATATTATTTTTTATGCTTTAAAAAAACGTTTATGATTTTTATCCATAAATCCCATTATATTTTTTAATGCATGGTAAATTAACATTTCGTAAACGAATAACCCATAAAATCCGGTGCATTTCCATGGTCTATGTGGAGTTAAAATATAAATGTGTGACATTATTGATAGTTTTATGTGTTATAGAAATTAAATATTTTGAAAATTAACGGCTTAAAAGGTAGCAATTTCTTGAAATAGTAATTAATCTTTTTAAAATTAATAATGTCATTTAATAGTTTTAGTTCTATTTAGGTTATGCAACTGGTTTTCTTGGTTTATCCACTTATAAATCATTAATTTAATCAAAGTAAAAAAAAAATTTGTAATTTTAGTTGACACAAAAATATATAATGAATTTTTTAAATATCTATTACTTTTTTTTTATTAACCATGGAAGATAATATACGCCACTACAGATGTTATAATATCTTATAATATTTGTTAATATTACACAGACAAATCAGAAAGAAAAAGAAATTCTATCGAATGAGAGGTTTTGTTTGAACTTTGAATGTGAAACTGACGAGTTGCATAATTTGACTTTGGCCACTTATTTAAGACCATTTTGACATCTAAACTATGAGGACCATTCTACCAATATGCCAATAGTAAATGACACACAATCGGTTTTTAACATGTTGCCAAATCAATTCATATACTTTGTTAAAATTGTTGTTGAAGTTTCGTGCGAAAGTTGCGGATGTTCATGTTTGAGTTTACATATATTTACTTTGGTTTTTTTTTTTCTGGTTTGAGTTTATATATATAATTCAATTAGTTATATAATTAGTTAATTACTAATTTAAATATGATAATTTTTTTCCCTAAAATCTTTAATTTGTATTATAAATGTATTAATTTTATTTAATAAAATGTTTGGTCTAATAATATAACAACTAATTCACTGTAAAGAACTCTCGGCTGACGAGATACGTCCGGTGTGCTGCAATGCATATTTGAACTCTTTTGGAGAGCATGCAGTTCACTGTAAAGAATGAAGGTCAACCCTTAGATCGGTGTGGTTATGAATGTTTTGTTTGACATATCTAAGTGTGTTGGGATTTCCGCCAAGAAAGAGGCACATGTGTTGTGAATTTCTTGACCGACCCGACAGAAGGAATCTCAACCCTTAGACCGACTGACGTTTTGATTTTTGGATAAGTTGGAGGGAATTACAGGTGTATCCACTCTCGTGGGCTTGAGGGCTGGAGGTTTCACGGCAGGACAGACTGCATTAAAGGCAGCTACAGACAAAGTCACCAAACATGAGAAATCGTGCATAAAAAATCAACACGTTTTCATACTATTTGCATTTGATACGTGTGGTTTCTTCCCTCCAGATGTAGTGGAGCTTCTTAATAGAGTACAACAGATCATGGATAGCAATGTCATATCCTCTAAATCTATGGATGTAGTATTCAAAATAATTAGTTTTACCATACAAAAGGTTTAGCGACACAACTTGTTGTCTGTTTTCCATTTCACTCGTTGTAGGATGATAACTAAGATATATTATTTTAATTTGAATTAATTATATAGGAATTATTTTTTTTGGTTGTATTTGTTTTATAAATTTCTAAAAAGCTAATGAATAGAAGAAAATGTTTTTGACAATCAAATTAGTTATAAGTGTATTTTTTTTAATCTAAATAACATATTTCTTCTAATAATAAAAAAAGTTATTCGAATTAGTGATACATGAATTATTTGTTTGGTTAATAATATAGGTTTTGAAGTCATAACGAAAAGATGTAAAAAAAAAAAAAAAAAAAAAAAAAAAAAAAAAGCCGGGTATTTTGGGGGAATCTAATCAGTTATAAATGTATAATTTTTTATTTTTTAAAATGTTTGTTCTGATAAGATAACAACTGATTTGAATTAAGTATAAACCAGTTATTTGTTGGTTATATTTGTTTAATAATGTAATTTCTAACTTCTAAGTTGTAACAAAAAGCGTTGGTAATTTTAATGGAATAAACAAGTAGATAAGTTTTGATTATCCGATATTGGTGGGGGGAAAAATATGTAGTGGGTTTATAATGTTTTTCTCGTGATAAGTCTACAAAGGGTTTAGTGGATCAAGGGCATGATTTTATACTTTTTATTTTTAGCAGGTTTGGGATCGGTCGAGTCGGACTAAATCCGTTTCTCTCTCTCTCTCTCTCTCTCTCTCTCTCTCTCTCTCTCTCTCTCTCTCTCTCTCTCTCTCTCTCTCTCTGCGATTTCTTCCAGTTTCTGAGTATTCATGAAGAAACAATGAATTGAGTAATGAATTAATCAGAGTATGAATTCAAGTAATGATGCAAGATTTAGACACAGGATGTAAATATGATCTTGTTTCAGCTCTATTACGCTTTCAAGTTTTACAGAGTACAAGATGTAATTCTGTAAAAAACTTCGTTACTATGACCCTAGTAAGCACTCTTATTTTTAGGAGAGGAAAGCGTACAAAAAATATACTAAGGACTAAGCATTAAACTTCGAATACAATGCCCTAGTAAAATAGATTACAAAAATGTTCGAAAACACTAAAGCATACTTCGACTAATTACAACACTTCGACTCTAACAATCTCCCCCTTTGTAATCATAGTCGAAGTCTTCAGTTTGTAAGAAGTGTGATGGAGTACAGCAACACCCTTCGAACCTCTGTATACCATGAGATAATCTTCTTCAACTCCTTCTTGTCTCCTTCATTATTCTTTTTGCAATGATTCATACGAACAATTAAGTTCATATATTGAGACGTTGAGTACCTTTCTACTTCACTTGCCTGGAACAAGAAACGTTTAGCTTTTCCTGCTTTGTCTTTTCCAGCAAATACTATTCCAAATGGCTTAAGACAAATTTCTCCATCAGCAAATTTCTTTAATTCTGCTTGAGTCTTCGAAGGAGCCATTGGAGCTTTTATTTCCATTCCCTTGGCAGTTGCTAACTCCACATCAGTCATTGCCAAACACTCATAGTAATTTTCGATGAAGATTTTGATGTGAGCAACTCCAATCTTGAATTCTTCTGGATCTGTGTTTTGTAGGAATGAAAATGATTTGTCTTTTAAAAGCAATGCAACTTGTATGACATCATACAAGTTCATCAATGGAAAATCAGCAACAGTAAATTCACAAATCTTTCCATCTGCCCTGGCAACCACGTATTTAAAGTTTTGGACTGTGTTTTCAAAAACCACATCCTTTTTCATGCTGATCACTTTCTTTATTTTGATTAAAGACCAAACATCTTCAGGGGCTTTTCCAAGAACATCATGAAAACGTATTTTCATGTGTGTACCATCATCCTTGTTTTTAAAGTTCCCTTCTGCCTTGAACTGTGGCATGATAAACATCATTTCGTTTATCGGGAAATCCAGCTAGCTTGTGTCAGTATTTGTGACCAAATAGCTTTGCTTTGGTTTCTTTTTGAATGTGTACATGTGATTGAAAGCAACCTTGGCCTCAATTGTCTCGTAGTTATAATGTTTAGCTGGATCCCCTTTGTCCATTCCCTTCGGATCATTAGCTCGCTGAGCCATTATACTTTGAACAATTCTGAGCTTTTCAATCTCAGCCTCTGCTTCAGCCTTCTTTTCATCTTTCGATTTTTCAACAAGAATCGATTTCCCTTTGTCTTTTATTGCTGGATTATCTATTACCTCCTTTGGTATTGAATCACTCCCACCAGTTTCCAAAGATTTACCAATTACAATCCCTTTGGAAAAAGTTCTTGTAATGGGTAATGTTGTTACAACTGTTGAAGTCACTGGTTCAGCAGAAACAATCACCGGTTTTGTTGTAGGAATTTTCGAAGAAAATACTTTGTCTACCACTTTCGCATCTTCTTCACTTGACTTCCTTTCTCCCCCTTGCACCCCTGTGAAAACAGGAGGGGCAGTGGTTGTGGGAAGAAGACTGGATATGTGAAAGAGTGGTGCAAGTTGCTTGTTAAGTATGGCTTCAAATTGAACAAACTTCTGAGATAAAAAATCCGGAGTAATCAATGAAGAAGAAATCGGCTTGGCAGACATCTCCTTCAACTCCTTAAGCAGCTTAAGCATCTCCTCGAAGCTTGTTTGTTCGAATGTTGAAATTTGAGAAAGTTGTGGACTCAAATTTTCATACAACTTCACAAATCGTGTAACTGCATCACAAATTATATCGACCTTCTGATTCAATGAAGCATAATCTTGTTGAACATTGACTATTTCTTTGTGCATATCTTCACGAAGTTCGCGAATCTGCAAATTGACATCTTCGTGCACCTTCTTCACATCTTGAACAAAAAGCACATGTCATTCCTTTGCTACATTCTTCAATTCTTTCAAATCACTAGCAAATTTCGAACTTTGAGAATTGAGTCGAATTTCAGTGTTTTGATCATTGAGATCAACTTTCTCCAAGACTCGAGATTCAGAATCTTTAATCATTCCTGATACTTTGCTCACCATCCTGGCTTCGAACATCTTGAGCATAGAGTCAATCTCCAAACTAGAAACAGATGAACCACCCCCCAGATCTGCTTGAGACTGAATTATGGAATTCAACTTTTGATTTAAGATCTTAAACTGTTTCATGGTCATCAACATGTGATCAGGAAATTCCTCTTCCTCTTCATGAAACTCCAAGTCTTCGAACGTACCACCAAATCCCTCATTATCTGTCTCTGTTTCCATTTCAATGGTTTCTTGAATAGGAGAAGTTGATTTTGGTGGCTCAGTAGATTGTGAAGAAAAGATTGAAGTAAAAGGTTGATCAAGAATATGTTCGAATGTTGGAGAATGAGTGGATGATGTAATGGGAATAGTTGATGGTGAGACAGAAACAATAAGAGTAGAAATAACAGGATCTTGATCGTCATGCTTCGAACCTCCTTCACCCATATTGACATTTGCATCCGTATCAGATACATGTGCAGGGATGCCTGAAGTTCGAACCTCCTCAAAAATTGATTTGGCAATCGAAACTTCGGGTGGTATGACAACTGTCTTCTCAGGAGTGGAACTTTGAATAAGATGAGTGAACTCTGGAGTTTCTGGAATTCTTTCTGCATCATCTTCAGTCGACTCAGTGGAAATCACCAACTTTCGAGCCTTCTTCTTCTTTTTCTTTGACAACTTCTTTGCCATATCCTCAGCCCTCCTTTTCTTCGACACCGGAGAAACAGGTGCTGGTACTTCTCTAATTAACACACCTTGATGTGTAATTTGGGGTTTTCGAAATCATTTGTTGTGTAGGAGACTTGCGTTTATGAGAGGACTTCGTTTTAATTCTTCGAAACATTCCTGTTTTCGAAGGAATGACAACCTTCTCTTGAGTTTCTTCAATGACGGGCTCAATCACTTGTGTTTCAGCAACATATACTCTAACAGTTTCAGACTTTTTCTTTGGAGATTTCGAGGATTTCGAATCCTTGGTTTTCTTTTCAGATGAAGCAGGATCAACCTTCTTTGACTTTTTAGACTTCTTCTCTTCCCTAGGCAACAAAATCCCAGTCTGAATAGTAGAATCGATTGTTTGCAAATAGGCCACTAAAACAGAATTCGTAGGATTAACCCGTTTGAGCATCGCATTTGGAATTCGAGCCACAGATGGGAAATCATCAGCATTATCTACAACTTCCTTCGGATAATGGTATGATTGAAAAGTAACTTTCTCTTCGTCATTTGGTACCATAATCCCTTCCTTATTATAAAAATACTGCAAAATAAGGCTCCAGTATCGTGCACACGAAATGCCATGAACTGCATTCGTATGTTCTACACCCTTTTGGAATTCCTTCCATAATTGTGTGGAATAATCTACTTGAAGATCATAGTATAGGCCTGCAACCATTGCATACACCTCCATCCTTCCTTTATCTAATCCAACTGTTCTTCCGGTTAAACATCGGAGAAAAATCCCAAATAAGAAATTCCATAGCCGAGGAAGACCAGATTTCTTAAAGTCACTTATCTTGGACAATGGGGGCTGATATCCCATCTCATTAAACATATGAACTATTTGTGGGAATGTGAAATCAACATAAGGAGGTGAATTCGGAATATCAAGAATCTGACAGAAGAGTTTCTTGGATAGCCTAACCTTTTTATCGTTCACCAGATGGAAAGTGATCGTATCAGATGCTTTATTGTAAGTTGCAGTGGATCCTGCTTGAGAAAGCCAGGATAATGGAACAGAAAAGAAATTGAACATCGCCGTGGATAAAACAGAGTGTTTCAGTGCAACAATGAGCATCTTCAATTCCTTTGGGTATTGAGAAACTTCACCATTCACGTAATAGTTAGTGGATTGAATCTTCATGACTGGTGCGGATGAAATATCTTCAGTGGAAGGATCGACATGAGCAGAAGACGCCATTGTTAGGGTTTGAGAATTTGAAAGATCAGAGAATTTAGAGAAATTTTGCTTTTGGAATGCGGAAACTGATACTGAACCCTTGAATCCCCTTTTATATGTAACCCTTAAGTTTGAATTTGAAGCGGGATGTGCATTTAATGATATCCGACGTGGCACCTTGAAAATCGGACCAGTACTGCGGAAAGGTAGCCATGCGTCAAAAAGAAACTGTCACATCTCCTTGAGAACCGGACAGAATACCATACGTCATATGTAGACAGCCTGTATTGTTATCCCCAAGCTGATTTGTAACCGTTAGAACCATTCGAATGGAGGCAGGGCTCTTTCACTTTTGGGATAAAAAGCAAAGTCATATGCCAGATGTTCGAAATCATCAGCCTGAGTTGGTATTACTCAGAACCTCAAGGATTTCGTGAGTGCAGTGTTCCAAAGAATATAGATAAGAAGCAATGATAAAAAAAATTTCGATTAGTGTGATGTCAAACAATTGACATAAAAGCAGGTTAAATTTCGGGCAAAGATTACTTCATTAATCATTAAGAGAAATGATCAATAGCTTGTGTAGGTTCCCGTGAATTACAATCGAATACTTTTTGATAAGTATCAAAGGGCTTCTTTTGAGAATACTTCGTGGGTAGGTTCAAAATTTCGTTACATGTCATCCTAAACATAAGGTGATAAATTGTAACAGAAAAGACTTGTTTGACCAGTGTAGTCAGTGACAAGTTGGCTTTGATAAATTTTAAAATGACTAGGACATTCGAATAAAACTCACACTTAAATCATATTCAAGAAAAAAATTTGTATGCTGAATCTTGTTGGGTAACAAACATCGTGGGCTTCGAATGTTTGATCAAGACCACTCATGCTAAATGAATATGATTTGGAGTTTCGAATCTTGGTACAGAAACAAAAGTTTCGTGAATATCTGGAACATTGTTCCCCGTCAATTCCTTAACAAGAGTATGAAAATTGGGTTTCACTTTCATCACGGTCTCATGATGTCAGATCACAAACACTGATTTTTGATATGTCTAAGTCTCGATTGGTTTGATCAGAGACCTCTCGGACATATGTCTTCGTGTGTGATCGTGTAAGAATTTTGATGAAAAAGATGGATTTAAGACAAGAAAAGTACCTCTGTTATATTTTTGGACCAAACAGTAAACTCTTAACTCATTTTGAGAAGAGTAAGGTAGCTCAGAGACTAATGTGAATATAAGCCTGATTGGGAAGAAATTTTCATATGAAGAATTTCATTAAGGCTTTCCTACACACACATTGAGTCATTGGAGACTTTTGGACAACATGCAGCAGCATGCTTCTAGGGACAACTTAACTAGTTCAAAATGCGAAAAATATTGATCAATTCATACGAAAAAATTTACCTGACCCTAGAACTGCCAACATATTCCATCTTATATCTTCATGATATTCTGCAACAAAATAAAACTGAAAATATGTTTGTTGTTTTGAAGTTTTCGAAAAGTTTGAAATACAAAAAAAGCTTTTTGGATTTTTAATTTTTCAAAAATTTGAAATACAAAACAAAAGAAAATCTTTTTGGATTTTTGATTTTTCGAAAATTTGAAATACAAAACAAAAGAAAATCTTTTTGGATTTTTGATTTTTCGAAAATTTGAAATACAAAACAAAAGAAAATCTTTTTGGATTTTTAATTTTTCGAAAATTTGAAATTATACTTGTTGCAAAACGCGAAATTTCATCATTCCCTGAGAAGTGATTAATATACGAATTCGAAGGGGTAGAAGTGTTGACTATGAACAGTAACCTCTGAATACCTCTGGATTTTTTATTTTTGATCTTTGCGTTTATCGTTTTCTTGCACTTTATTGTTTCGCATTTAAATTCGTCAAATAACAGGACAATCTGCTTCTACTCTTTTCTTATAATTAGATCTGATTGTGAATGATCAATCTGATTTTTAGACGAAACTTGGTAACAATAATAATAATAATTGAATTTATTATCTTGCGACATATCAACGTTTAATCGTCTAATATTAATCGTTGGTTGTTTGTGAAAACGTTTGGATATTTAATCATAAATATTATCTATCCATTAGTTTGTTTATCTATTCTACATAATTCATGATTAGTTCATCATACTAATTATTGGATTGTTTAAATATCAAGTATGAATTTCAACAAAAAGAAGTAAGACAAATTTCTATAAAGCTAATAAATAAAACGGGTATTTTTTCGATTTAAATCTATTAGAAAAAGATTATTCTTTTTGATGCAAAAAAAAATGATGTTAGGGTTGGAAATAGTTTAGATGTGCTCAAAAAGAGTAAGGTGCTGTTTGTTTTTTTATAAAAACCTTTTCAAACCACTTATTGCTGTGCGGCGCAGCACACGCGCAACACTTTCCCTTTCGCAGCAGTTTGTTTTTTGGAAGGCTTCAGATTACAAAACCTCTGCGCGTGTGCTGCGTGGCGCAGCACTTGACTTGCCTCTTCTAACCTCTTCAGCTTTCATTTTTTCCAAGTGTTTTTTTAAGAATTTTTGTATAACTTATTTTTTTTAACTTTGATTTTCTTAAATTTTTATTTACGGATGTGATACAATTTATTTTTATAGTTTCCACGATTTTTTTTAACTTGATTTTTTTAATTTTTTTACCGTTTCTATTAATAATATTTTCAATTTCAGTTGCATCTTTTTTAATGTGTGTAATTTTTTACGAACTTTGTAGACATCGTTTGCAATACTTTTTTACTTTTTTTATTATTTTCTTTTTTAATGTTTTTTAAAATTAGTTTTTTTTAGAATAAAACTATTAGCTTCTTTTACATTTTTTTAAGTTTTTTTTTTTTAAAAAAGTTTTATATTTTTGTTTTTTTACATGTTCTTTTTATTATTATTTCAATGTTTTAAGACTAGAATTATTAAATTTTGGTGTTGAGAACTATTTTCAGTTTATAAAATTAGTTTATTTAAATTTCAGTTTACTGCAACAGTCTGCAGATGTTAAAAAACAAACATGCTTCTTATTATAGGCTGCAGCCGTTTGTTCCACCTCTTCTGCTACAGAGGATTGCAGAGGTGGTCCGCAGACTTCATGAATTTTCGCTTCGAAAAAACAAACAACGCCTAAATGTCGATATTATGATCATAATATGCTGCCAAAGATCCGTTAATCGATTGATAACAGAATTCAGAATTTTAATGATTTGAGCAAATGTACTTTCATTTATAAATCTTCTCTTAATTCATACTTTCAATTTTTTTGAATTTAAAAAATCACCCATCAATTTATACAGAATGCATGAATTAGCAATGTACTTTCTCATTAATGGAGTTGTGTTCTTGTTTTTTAGCTTTTATGTACAAATAAAATAGCTTTATACTTTGGGTAATGTTTATCTGTTTCTGTTTTTCTTTTTATATTTTTTTATCATAATTTAGGGGAAAAAAAATTAGTTTAATGGCTAAATAGATAAAATGATGAAAGTACATATAGTCAATTAAAGTATTCAACTCAAACAACTTGATTTTTGTTTAAACCCAAATATCCCCAACTTCTTTTCAAGATTTTTCATGCATTTAGTGTACAAAACAATTAATACATGCATCCAAAAAAGCAAAATCCATAAGTTTTCTCTCATATCAAAATTCAACATTGACTCTTTGACCATATGACAAATGTGATAAATCATAAAATCATTAAATCATTAAAAATTCTACATCAAAATACATATAAATATAATCATTCCTTCCACATGTCTGCAAACTCATCAGCCTCAAGTGGATTTGTCATCTCATGCATTTTTCTCCTTGTCTTTGCCTTAACCTTCATTGCATACTTCCCAGCCTTCTGTCTCTTCTCCAAAGATCGTATCTAATCATCAAGGGCAAATTTGTAAATTAGTATATAAATTCAAAAACACTTTAAATCCACCAAAAATAATCAAATAATCTTTTTTCGCACCTGATTTGGTGAAACATAGAATGGATTCTCATATAGAGTTGGACCTCCAAAACTACCACCAAATATCTTGATTGGATTTAAACAAAATCTTGGTCCAACCTGTAACAATTTTTTTTTTATAAATCTGTCAATTTTTATAATCTTACAAAATATTTAAACAAAAATATTACTACAAACCTCAATTAGTGTCATCTTTTCCAACCCTCCACGATTAATTTTATCTGCTCCAGTATGAGGACATGATATCTGTTTACATAAGATTAACAAAAAATAAAAATTGCAATTAAAAGTTTAAAACACTTGATATATTTTTACATAAAATCTTTATTAATTATTACAAACCTGGTAATTTCGGAACCAAATGTGGTCATCAACAATTGAGAACACAAAGACATGGTCATGGTAGGGCTTTGACTTTCTGTGTTCTTTAGGAGTTCCAAATATCTGTTCAAGTATAAATATATAAATAAACACCAAAATAATAAGGATTTGTTTGAAAGGAAGAAAAGGAGTAAAATAGATACTTGTGTGATCATTTCTTTCAAAAGTTTCCAATGAGGGTCTGTATCAAAGTTTGATGAAAATGTGAGAAGAGGTCTGGAGCCTTTGAGATGGTTTCCAGTGAGTTTTAACTCTTCCATTGTGTGAACTATAATAAAACATTAAGAAAATTAACAAACATGTTTTTTTTTTTTGTTGTTACGTTATATAAAGCTTCAAAAGAATCAAATAAAATTGGCTGATGTTGATCAATCACCTGCATTCACTAAAAACTTTACAGATGGACCATTAGGGCATTTGGACATCCACAAGTAAAGATCTTTGTGTTTTCTGCACTGAAATTGAGAATGAAAATGTTAACGAAGATAAACCATTGAAATCTGGATCTTTCTCTGATACATGAGATAGGTGTTGATGTTAATTGGTATGAGAAAATTACTGAGACATCAAAGTGACGATGTTGAAGAACTATTCAATGACCATGTTTTTAATAATGGATTCGTTTTTGTGATCGGATGAACAGCTCTTAAGTTCATAGATAGTAAAAACATGGAAAAAAAGAAGTAACCTCAAAGAAGAGACAAGAAGAACAGCTCTTAAGTTCAACAAGCTCGTTTAGGGTTGCTCCTTTGGTAGCCTTGGATTCAACTTTGTTATCTTTCTTGCAGTGAGGCAAAATTGATACCAAATTCAACATCAGATGCCGATACCTAATACGATTCAAAACCATCAATTCAAAGAAATACAAAGTCTCTAAGAAACAGGTTAGATACGATTAGTGGCATAAAGGAAACAAATTTAAAAAAAAAAAAAAAAAAAAAAAAAAAAAAAAAAAAAACCATGTAACCTGTAATTGATGCGACGTGAGCAAGTTACAAGAACTTTCTCTCTGTTTCTAAACCCTGTAGTGGTTGTAGAGTCTTGTGTGTTTTCCGGCTTGTCTTTCCAACCAAGAAGAGTCCTTTTAGGTCTCTCCGGCGCCGTTTCATCCTTCTTCGCCGCCGGGGCCTCAACTTCAGTGTGCTTTCGCTTCTTTCCCATTTTGTTTTGCAATAGACAGAAGTGAAAGACTGAACAGAGTTTTGAGGTTTGATGTCGAGTGTCGACGCTTCGTTGAAACCTAAACCCTAATCAGTCGGGCAGGGTTTTAGTCGGGTCATTGATTAATAGAGAGACCATAATGATAATGGTTACGTATTTAATGGGCCTATTGGGCTATATTTTTTTAGTGTTGCTCGAGAATTTGGTTTGTGTCGGTTAATTTTTATAAACAAATCATTATTTATAATTTAAAACTTTAGTCCTTATAATATGTACAACTTTATGGATTTTGTCAAAATGTTTCATTATGTGTAGAAGTGGCCCCTTGAGATTTACTTCCATTGGATGTTAAGTTCAAAGTTAACTGATCATTTTTGCCCTTGTTTTCTCCGGTTTCTTCATTTCCATTCGTCTTATCTTTAACAACCCTTACGGGCGTTTGGTAGGGCGTAATAAAAGTGGAAAAGAATGACCCACTAAGAGGGAATGAAAAATTAACCATTTTGGTTGTGGTGACTTAATGTAACATCTCAAAAATACAGATAAAATTTTGTTTTTAAATTTCATTCAAAACATACGATAATCAAATCAAATAGTAAAAAGTGTATCATAACAACATTTTATCAGAGTACAAATTTCCAAAATCACATAATGCGGAAAATCGTAGGTGGATGGAGTGCGATCAGGCCGGGCTCTTCCCTTTCGAGCTGGAAGTACCTGAAACATAAACTGAAAACCGTAAGCACAAAGCTTAGTGAGTTCCCCCAAAATATTTGATACCATACAAACATACAGTCAAGCATACCTGGGTGCTTGCAGTCCCCTTCGGTATATTTCAACCGGATACAGTCAAACATATATGGGTACTTGCAATCCCCTTCGGTCTATTTCAACCGAATACTGAGTCTATTTCACCCCTACCACTACCACATAATATCATAACAAAAGAATCACAAAGGCATCAAGCAATTACAAACATAACAGACAATTATCACGAAGACAATCATCATACTACAAGCATAAATTAGTGGGTCGGCATTGGTGCCTTCGACCCACAGATACAGTGAAGGAAACTCGCCCCAGACTGAAGGTATCAAATTACACTCGAGCGGCTGACTCTCGAAATCCCCTCCCTAATTCGCAAGTATAAACCCATAATTAGAAATTAGGTCAATTATCTAGCTCGAGAGTCCAAACCCTAGTTCTTGACTTAAAGCAAAAAAGGGTTTCTTCACCCTTGCCTTATTGGGCCTCCCCCATCAAGGCCCAATACAAACTAGCCCAAAAAGGAAATCCAAGCCCAACTACAAGGCCCTAAGGCCCAATGTGGCCTAATAGCTCCTAAAATGGCCTAAAGCCCATAAATGTCCTACTACTATAGGTAGGCCTGAGGCACAAACCTAAACAAGTCAAAAAGCCTAACAAAACTCGAGCCCAAAAATCTCTTAAGCCTACAGACTACGCATGACGTACATGGATCGTACGTCCGACGTACGCTGATGATCCGGAATTGAGGCACTGGCCTAGTACGCGCATCGTACTCAAGAGTACGCCCAGTGTACTGGTCAGTCAGCCTAAAAGTGCTCAAAAGTCTTAACCCATTAAGCTTTAACGTCTAAAACTTAGATCCAAACTCATAAAAGTGTCTTAATCCATAATGTTGCAAACTTTATTGTAACGTCTGGTTCCTGGTACGTATTAATTATTAAATCTCTCATTTTTACAAGGCAACTCGACGAGTTGGTAGCCCAAAACTCGTCGAGGAGAGACTAGAAGGGACGCAGGTTTTAAGCAATCTACTCGACAAGTTGGGACCTTCAACTCGGCGAGTAGGTCTGCCAGAATGAAACCCTAATTTCGGGGTTTTGCACCCTATTTAAGCATATTAATCCCCACCTTATGGCCTCATTTCCAGCCTCCAAGTCCTAAACCCTAATCCACGAAACCCTAGAGCATTTTGTGAGTGTATGAGCCATTATTGAGTAACTTTTGTGTGTATTTGAAGCTTGAAGAAGAAGAATGAGTTAGAAGGTTCAAGGAGAAGATAGTAGATCTAGAGACTTCCTTTCATCCTCTTCATTTTCTGGTAATCAAGTGTCTAGCTTAGCTATTAGTTCATTAGATCTTCTTACTTCCATTTTATGAGGGTTTTGGTTCAAGAATCTTGATCTTTGGGATTTGGACGTCCCAAGTGGCTTACCTTCCAGATCTTTCATGGCATAAAGGTGCAAACTTTATGACCATGGAAGCCCCATGCAAGCTTAAAGACGTTATTATGGCCTTTTAAACCCCAAAAGGCCATGCATTGAAGAAAAGTCTGAGACTTTATGTGTTTATTTGGTGTCTAGGACCTAGATCTCGGTTTTCATGCTTTGGGTTGGAGTAATAAGGCTTTTGGACAAAGATCTATATCCTAAGGAACTAGGTTTTTAGCTAAACCCACTAAGTAGGATTATTAGCGGGTAAAGTTGTTTACCCTTAAAAAGGCATTGCCAGTGTGTAGATGAAGTATGGACTTTGGATATGGAGAGTAGAGGCTTAATCTGTTAAGATGGCCCTAACAAACAGAGGAACTCGACGAGTTAGGTCGTGTTGTCCCGTTTCAGCTCAAGGTAGAACTCGACGAGTCAGTGAAGGGACTCGATGAGTTGATTCGCCAAATCGCGACTATAAGCAACCAGGGAACTCGACGAGTCAGGAGGGTGACTCGACGAGTTAGATCTCGATTTTCAGGACCTTTGAGTTATAAAACTCGGCGAGTTGATAGATCAACTCGGCGAGTTGGGTAAACTTAGAATGTTGACTTTGACCAGAATGTTGACATTGACTAGGGGTAAAATGGTCATTTTACCCTTAGAAGGATTCTCAGTTTCTGACTAAGTAATTAATGTGAATGATAGTTGGGGAAGTCGTTGGAGCAGCAGTCGGAGATTCCTCACACGAGATTTCATCAGTCAGCTTGAGAAGTGAGTTTCCTTCAGTAGGAACGGGTCTAAGACACCAATGTCGACCCGTGTAAAGTAACTAAGTGTGGGTTGGGCCCGTATATTAGAACCATTATGTTAGTAGCTAAGTGTGGGTTGGGCCCGTACCTTAGAATTGTTTATGATTAGTAGCTAAGTGTGGGCAGGGCCCGTATCTTAGTGTTACCTGAGTATGTTTATGATCTGGTAGATTATGTTATACTTGTTGTCTGCGTGATACTGGTATGTATGTTTAGTTAGCGGAACGTGGGCGAGTCCCATACCTCCTAGCCAGCTGAGTGTGGGTGAGGCTCGTATCTCTTATTTAACAGAGTGTAGGCGATGCTCGTATCTATGAGATAACTGAGTGTGGGTGAGGCCCGTATCTCATAGTTAGCCGAGTGTGGGCGGGGACCCGTATCTCCTTGAGTGTGGGCGAGGCTCGTATCTCCTAGCTGCATGTTATATGTTATGTGTATGGTATGGGGTAATTTGGGGAGACTCACTAAGCTTCGTGCTTACAGTTTTCAGTTTTGGTTTCAGGTACTTCCTGTAGCAAAGGGAAGAGCTCGGGATGATTGCAGTGCACACACCATTATTCAGCCTGGGATATTTGGACTCTGATATTTTAAGACATGATTTTGATACAGTACTTGTTATGATGATTTGAGATACATAACCTTTGATCTTTATTGTGATGATGATGAATTATGATTTTCTTAAATGATTATTAAAGCGAAATTTTTGGACCGTATTTTTGGGATGTTTCAAGTTGGTATCAGAGCCTTGGTTTGAGGGATTCGAGCATACTCTCGGGTGTGTCTGAACTCAAACTAAGGAATTTGTATGAAAATTTTCAAAAGAAAAATCATTTTTATTAGAAGAACTTTAAAAAGAGAAAAAGAACTTTGAAAAGAGAAACAGGTGTGGTGCATGCACTCAGCCGAGCTCAAGTAAGTACTCCCAAATTACCCATACAAGTTTATGTTATGATATGATTATGAGAACAACATGTAGATTAGGGCTAAGGATCTAGGAATGATGCCTTGTGTGCCTGTTATATGCGTATGAGAACTGCATGCTAGTTTAGGGCAAAGGATTTAGGAAGGACGCTTTATATGCCTGTTGTATGAGCTTATTGAACTGTATGCTAGAACTGATTAGTCAGTAATATGGTGGCATGAATAGGATATGCATGATTTATGGTTACTCAATGCTCGAATGCTGCTTGCTTTGTGCTTTTAGGAGTCCTAGTTATCTTTAACTAACTAGTAAACGAATATGTTAAGTTACATATTACGAGGACTAAATAATTTCAGAAGGTTAGGTCTAGCTCTATTTCACAACTCTTGTCAGAGCCCAATCGTTGTAGGGTAGGACCTCTCATTCGAAGAATTATCTAGTCTTAGTGATATGTAATGATATTCGCGAGTTAGTTAGGGGGAGGCGACAGAGGCTTTTTATGGAGCTGATGGCGGAGAGTGGGTTGGTGATTACCCTAGGGCAAGCCTAGGATGATAGTAGCGCGTGAAGCAGTAGTAGTAGATGGGACTTGGTGGAGTCAAGGAAGTTATTGAGGAAAGTACGGATAGATGTGGAAGGTAGTATGGGCCCGTACTACTAAAAGCAGAGGATCCGTACTCGACTCAAGGAAGGCTGAGATGAATCCAGGGAACTTGTAGTATATGTGATCCCCCGAGATATGATTAGTATTCTGATGTTTGTTATGATGTGTTTACAGAATGGTTTATTACGCACTAGACCAGTTGGCAGTTCAGGCGCCGGTGAGGGATCAGGCTCGGGCTCTGGAGCCGGGTAGCTAGATGACCAGACGAGGGAGTTCATCTCCTCTGAGATCACGCGCAGTATTATGGATCAGACTCCTGTGATCTTCGGCACGATCAAGGAGGGTATTTTGGAGCTTATGGATGAGAGGTTGAGTGCTTTCCGCACAGAGGTGGCGTCCATGATGGGGTCGCGCACACTGACATTCAGGGAGGTTAAAGCTTGTGGAGCTCCCGATTACCATGGGGCTCGGGACCCCATTGCGAGCACTAGATGGTTGGCTGATGTCGCCAATGCATTCTGCACCAGCAGATGTCCCAAGGGGTACAAGGTTCGACTTACGTCCTGTATTCTAAAGGACAGGGCACGGGACTGGTGGGAGGAGGTCGGACGAGCCATTGGAAATGACGCAGTTCTAGATGCGATGACCTGGAGTGATTTTTCGGCCAGGTTCAGAGCCGAGTTTGCACCTGTGATTGAGGTGCAACAGCTTGCTAGGGAGTTCCAGGATCTCCAGCAGACTACGAAAACGGTGGTCGAGATCACCGCTATGTTCAGGGAGAGGGCCCTTCTCGTTCTGCAGTACGTTGCGGACGAGGAGATGAAAAAGGCCCGATATCATGAAATGATGCAGAGTGATATCCGCCAGTTTGTGAGCCGGTCCAGCTGCAAGACGCTGGAAGATATGATTGCTAGGGCTCGAGAGAGGGAGTTGGATTTATAGATGGAGAGGAAGAGGAAACCAGAGGGGGTTCATTCAGGGAGTGCAGGCAAGAAGCCCAAGGTAGATTCCCGAGGGAAGGGCCAGCAGGGCCGAGGCCGTTGTGGCAAGTGTGGTAGGACACATGATGGGGTATGCAGGGCAGGTAGTTCGGGCTACTTCAAGTGCGGCCGAACTGGACATTTGAGCAAAGATTGTACGGCTACTACCACCACCACGACAGTATCAGACCTGATTTGCTTCCAGTACAATCAGAGGGGACACAAGAGGTCCCAGTGCCCGAGTTTAGCAGCAGCAGGGCAGGTGGCAACACCCGCTCCTGCTACATTGATGATTACAGATGGTCGTTAGGGCCGGGGTGAGGCGCCTGTGGCGAAGATCAGGGCCTTCCAGTTGACAGCAGAGGAGGCACGAGCAGCTCCCGACGTGGTGATGGGTATGTATCATCTCCTTATCTCTTTATTTATATTGATTATTTCTTATGTTTATGTGTTTTGTTATAGGATCATTCTTAGTGAACGGTATATCATCTTTGGTACTGTTTGATTCGGGTGCTACCCGATCTTTTGTGTCGCTCGCCCTCAACAAGCGATTGACAGGGGTTCCAGGGGAGCTGGATTGCCCACTTGATGTGGAGATAGAAGACGATAGTACCGTCAGGGTTGCAAGAGTTCACCGAGGATGTACACTGCAGTTATTTGATGAGCAGTTTTATGTGGATCTAGTCCCTATTCCCCTGCGAGGGAATAAGGTTATAGGTTGTATGGATTGGTTGAGCCCCAATGGGGCAGTGATCAACTGCAAGCAGCAGCTAGTGAGGGTTCAGACTCCTAGTGGGGGAGGGTTAGTGATTCAGGGCGAGAGGCCGCAGTCTGGATTGACTCTATGCTCAACAGCGAGAGCGAGGCGCTACCTTCAGCAGGGTTGCGTAGGTTATGTCGCCTATGTTATGTCGCCTATGTTATGGATACCCAGGATAAGGGTAAGGCGTCAGTGGATGATGTACCGGTAGTGTGAGAGTACCCAGATGTATTCCCGGAGGAATTGCCTGGGATACCTCCAGAGAGACAGGTTGAGTTCAGGATTGACCTAGTCCCTGGTGCGGCTCCGATAGCCAAGGCACCATATCGGTTGGCTCCTCCCGAGATGCAGGAGTTGTCTACTCGGCTGCAAGAGCAGCTAGACAAGGGATTTATCAGACCGAGTAGTTCACCATGGGGAACTGCGATCCTGTTTGTGAAGAAGAAGGACGGGTCACACCAGATGTACATAGACTACCGGGAGTTGAATAAGGTAACGGTGAAGAACCGTTATCCCCTCTCGAGGATCAATGACTTGTTTGACCAGCTACAGGGTGCATCTTGGTTCTCCAAGATTGATCTGCGATCGGGTTATCATCAGAGACGAGGATGTGCAGAAGATAACTTTTAGGACTCGCTATGGTCACTATGAGTTTGTGGTGATGTCGTTTGGGCTCACCAATGCTTCAGCCGCGTTCATGGACCTCATGAACCGCGTGTGCAGACCGATGCTGGATCGGTCTGTGATAGTCTTCATCGATGACATCTTGGTTTACTCCAAGACTCAGGAGCAACATGAGGAGCACCTAAGGGAGGTGCTGGAGACACTGAGGAGGGAGAGACTTTTCGCAAATTTCTCCAAGTGCGAGTTCTGGTTGCTCGAGGTGCAATTTCTGGGGCACCTTGTCAACCAGAAGGGTATTCTGGTCGACCCGGCCAAGATAGAGGCAGTGATGCAGTAGGAGATTTCGAGGTCTCCAACTGAGATTCAGAGTTTTATTGGTCTGGCGGGTTATTATCGGAGATTCATCCAGGATTTCTCCAAGATCGCTGTTCCTTTGACCCGGCTGACCAAGAAGTCGATGACTTTCCACTGGGGGCCTGAGCAGCAGGCAGCGTTCGAGATTCTCAGACAGCGGTTATGAGGCACCGATTTTAACTTTGCCGGAGGGAGTCGAAGACTTCGTGGTTTACTGTGACGCTTCAATCATAGGCATGGGTGCGGTATTGATGCAGCGGGGTCATGTGATAGCATACGCTTATAGTCAGTTGAAGCCTCACAAGGCTAACTATCCGACGCACGATTTAGAGCTGGGAGATGTGGTTTTCACCCTCAAGATTTAGTGGCATTACCTCTATGGGGTCCGTTGTACCATTTACACGGATCACAAGAGTTTGAGGTACCTCATGGATCAGCCAAATCTGAACATGAGGCAGCGTCGGTGGTTAGACGTGGTGAATGACTACGACTGTGAGATCCTTTATCACCCGGGCAAGCCCAATGTGGTGGCTGATGCCCTGAGCCGCAAGGCGGTAGCGGCCCCAATTCGAGACATCTGTCTGAGGATGACAGTGATTACTCAATTGTTGGAGTAGATCAGAGAGGCACAGGTCGAGGGCCTGAAAGAAGAGCGTCAGAAGTGCGAACGGATCATAGGCCGGGTGACCTCATTTGATTATGATAGTCGTGGGTTGTTGACCCTGCATGTGAGGGTCTGGGTTCCATACTGGGGAGGAGTAAGACAGGTTCTGATGGATGAAGCCCACAAGTCGAGGTTCTCCATCCATCCCAGGGCGACGAAGATGTATCGGGATCTTCGCCCTGATTACTGATGGCCCTGTATGAAGCGGGACATAGCATGGTATGTAGAGCGGTGCTTGACATGCAGGAAGGTCAAGGCCGAGCACCAGAGACTACACGACAAGATGCAGCCGCTAGACTTTCCCGTGTGGAAATGGGAAGATATCACCAAGGATTTCATCACTAAGCTTCCTAGGACCGCACGTGGAGTTGATTCGATATGAGTCATCATGGATCGGTTGACCAAGAGTGCTCATTTTATTCTGATCCAGGAGAGCATATTGGCCGAGAAGCTGGCCGAGATTTACGTGCGTGAGATAATGGCACAACATGGAGTGCCTGTGTCGGTGGTGTTAGACCGAGATGTCCATTTCGCTTCCAGATTTTGGAAGCGGTTTCACGACGAGATGGATACTCGTCTCCATTTCAGCACCGCTTTCCACCCCCAGACGGACGGACAGAGCGAGAAGAGAATTGAGACTCTCGAGGACATGCTACGTGAATGTGTTTTGGATTTTGGTGGCAGTTGGGATACGTATCTTCCGTTAGCGGAATTTTCGTATAACAACAGCTACCACACCAGCATAGACCGACCTCCCTTCGAGATGCTCTACGGGAGGAAATGTAGGACCCCAATCTGTTGGGGCGAAGTCGGTTAGAGAGTCATGGGGAGTACTGAGGTAGTACTCAAGACTACAAAGCGGATCCAGCAGGCCCGGAGCAGGCTCTAGACTGCTCATAGTTGACAGAAGAGCTACCCTGACAAGCGACATTCAGACTTGGAGTTTCAGGTGGGCGATATGGTCCTCCTAAAGGTGTCACCTTGGAAAGGTGTCATCCGGGTCCGGAAGCGGGGCAAGCTGGGCCCCAGGTACATCGGTCCTTTCAGGGTTATAGCCCGGGTGGGCAAGGTGGCGTACCGATTGGATCTTCCAGCAGAGCTCAGCCAGATCCACAACACTTTTCATGTTTCTCAGTTACGGAAGTGCCTAGTGGATGATTCAACGATTGTGCACTTAGAGGATATTCAGGTTGACGACAGCCTGAACTACATTGAGAGGCCGGTGGCGATTCTGGATCGCAAGACGAAAACCTTGAGGAACAAGGTTGTTCAGCTCGTGAAGGTGCAATGGCAGCATCGCAAGGGTTCCGAGTGGACTTGGGAGCCCGAGGAGGAGATGAGGGAGCACTACTCAGAGTTGTTTCCCGGCGCAGCAGACTTCGAGGACGAAGTCTAAGACAATTGAGGGAGAATTGTAATGCCTGGTTCCTGTTACGCATTAATTATTAAATCTCTCATTTTTACAAGGCAACTCGACGAGTTGGTAGCCCCAAACTCGTCGAGTAGAGACTAGAAGGGACGTGGGTTTTAAGCAATCTAGTCGACGAGTTGGGAACCTCAATTCGGCGAGTAGGTCTGCCAGAATGAAACCCTAATTTCGGGGTTTTGCACCCTATTTAAGCATCTTAATCCCCACCTTATGGCCTCATTTCCAGTCTCCAAGTCCTAAACCCTAATCCACAAAACCCTAGAGCATTTTGTGAGTGTATGAGCCATTCTTGAGTAACTTTTGTGTGTTCTTGAAGCTTGAAGAAGAAGAAGGAGCTAGAAGGTTCAAGAAGAAGATAGTAGATCCAGAGACTTCCTTCCATCCTCTTCATTTTCTGGTAATCAAGTTTCTAGCTTGGCTATTTGTTCATTAGATCTTCTTACTTCCATTTTATGAGGGTTTTGGTTCAAGAATCTTGTTCTTTGGGATTGGACGTCCCAAGTGGCTTACCTTTCAGATCTGGGATCTAGAAGGGGTTTCATGGCATAAAGGTGCAAACTTTATGACCAAACCCCATGCAAGCTTAAAGAAGTTATTATGGCCTTTTAAGCCCCAAAAGGCCATGCATTGAAGTAAAGTCTGAGACTTTACGTGTTCATTTGGTGTCTAAAACTAGGGGTGGCATATCGGACCATCGTGTCGTGTTTTTGTCTGACACGAAAAGGTTTTAAGTAACACGAACACGACACGACATGATGTCATGTTTTTTTAACTAACATGAAAACAAACCGATTAAAAAACGACAAACACGACACGTCACGAAAATTGGTATGTGCTTGAATTGATAGCAGCACAGTCCTTTTGGGTTGCCCTCAACCTAGCAACTGGACAAGGAAATTATGAAAGGAGAGATATTAATTTATAAGATTAATAAATTAATATATATAAATGATTTATTAATATGTTAAAAGATTAATATATTAATTAGAAATCATTATGTTTAATTAATAGTTAGCCAGAAATTAATCAGAATTAATTTTGGGGTTAAAAGTATTAATTATAAAGTTCAGGGACTAGTTTTCAATTATCTAATAGTTGAGTGGAAGGCTCTAGATCCTCCTTGGAAGGAGGTGGACGAAATCTATAGGGGAAACCCGAAGGATTTCGTCCAAGGGGGCTTTGGATAAGGCCCTTGGGTTTGCTTAGGCCCTAAGCAAAGGAGCATTAGGGTTTTCCCAAAACCCTAGATCCCTCAGCTATATAAGGAGCCTCCCAGCTCTCAAAATCGGTCACCACTTCTGGGAAGAAACCCTAGGCCGAAATTGCATACTCTCTCCACCCTCTCTCCTCCAAGTTTTCTTCTTGCTAGTTCTTGGGTATGAGTCCATTAGAGGCATTGCATTTGTGGTGCTAAGCTTCCAAGAAGATCAAGATCAAGATCAAGAGGATTGTCAATTGTTTGCTATAACAATTGAAAGGTATGTAACTCTTAAACCCTAGTTTGTTAATTTCGAAATTAGCCTCTCTCCTCTAGGGTTCTTGTTTTGCAATTCAAAGTTGTATGTTCAATAATTAAAACATAGATCCAAAGTAGGTTGCATGTGAACTTAGGAATTGTTTCTTGGTTTATTTGTTTTACCTAAAACCTTTCAGTGGTATCAGAGCCTTGTTTGTTTTAAATTGAATTGCTATAATTGTTGAATTGCAAATTAGGGTTTATAGCTATTAAACCCTAAAGGCCAAATTCTCGAAATTAGGGTTTTGGATAAAAGGGTTTTCGAAAACCCTAGCCTCCAAAGAACCCTAATCGAAATTAGGGTTAGGGTTTTGAAAAAACCCTAGCCTCCTCCCTTAAGAATTTCGAACTATGCCTAGTTGTTTTAGGGTTTCTTGTTTTGGATAATTGTTACTTGATTAGATTAATTGGATTATCCTTACCCTATTTTTCGAAATTTAGAGGGATAAGGATTAGGATGAAATTAATTGATTAATTTGATTAGATAATCCTTACAAGATTTAATAAATTGATTAAAAGTTAATTAATAGATAAATATTAAATCTAGTTAATTGGTTTATTTAAATTTAAATTTAATAGTTTGAATTTCGAAATTTATATAAACCTTGAAGTTTTAAAAAGTTTTAAAACACACCTTATATATGTATTATGATTAAATGTTTAATATTATATATGTATAAGAATATGGTCAGTCAAATCGCTAGTATGCCTCATTCACGAAGCTAGTCTATAAGGGGGTATAAGGAAACTGCCTATAAAATGGTAGTTGAATGGGTGTCCACTCTCACCCACCGCTCCCTTGATTAGTGGAGGGTCGTTTGCAGAACGGATTTGATAGGACAACTACTTCTCATTAAAAGTATAATGCTATTAAAGAAAGTACTAGAACATTATTTTTCAAAATCCCAACTCTAGTTACTTTAGGAAAAATGTGAAAAGTATGCTAATCCATGAAATTGCACATTATGCTTTATTGGTTGTTAGTGGAGCGTGTGTGGTTAACCAGCACACTAAAAGGCACTAATAAAGAGTAGTAATGAGTATCTCATAATTGTCATTTTGATGGAGCGTGTGTGGTTTACCAGCACATCAATAGTTAATGATAAAGACAATGAGGTTACCAAGCACATTTGCATGGTTATTCACATCTTGTTTGTGATCCTCGGCATCCCAGTCACAAATAGAAGAGCATAATCTGAGATTAAAACATGCCATTGAATAGTTTCAATGTATCTCAAAATAATTAGGAATTTCACTCCGTTTGTTTCGTCTAATGGTGGAATTGGTGAATCGTCATTCACCTACCTTTATGAAATTTACACTTGGATCTCGGCATCCCATTTCTAAGTTGTGAATCTTCATAGTTGGATCCTAACCTTGATATTATATCTTTGGGTTATTATATTGAGGTATCTTGAAATCTAACTAAAACTTTCTTTCTTTTCAGATGTCTACTGCTGGAAACACTTCTGCTTCATCCTCCTCCAACCAAAACTTCTCTTTGCTCAATATCTGCTCCAAAGTCGTTATGGATGGCTCTAACTATAACGATTGGATGCGCAACATCAAGATGGCGCTTCGTTTTGAGAACAAAGAATATGTTCTTGAAAAGGAGCTCAAAGAGCTTGATGAGTCTGAAGCTACTCCTGAAGAATATGCTGCCTACAAGAAACATTACGATGATGCTACCAAAGTGGCATGCATCATGGTGGCAACCATGTCCCCAGAACTGCAGAGGTACTATGAGGACTACTGGCCTTTCGAGATGAACAAGGACCTTATGGAAAAGTACCATAAGCGAGCTCGTCAAGAAAAGTTTGAAGTAGTCAAGTCACTCATGGCTTGCAAGATGAAAGAAGGGGAATCGGTTGTGTCACATGTGCAAAGAATGCAACGCTACATAGAGCGTTTGGTCAAGCTCAACATTCACTTTGATGAGGAATTGGCCATTGACATGGTCTTGAACTCACTACCTAATTGTTATGGTCAGTTTATTCTAACTTACCATTTGAACAACACTGAGCAGACTCTGGCCCAATTGCACAACTTGTTGCAGACAACTAAAGCAGGGATGAAGGGTAAAAGTATACCCTCCACACCTGCAAGTGCCCCTGTCTTGGCTATTGGACAGGGAAAGGGGAAAAAGAGGAAAGGTCCTCCCAAGCAAAACTAGAAGAGCAAAGCTCAAGCTGGGTCATCTAGCAATGGCCCAAAGGCTAAGCCCAATGGTTCCACTCCCCATGTTTCTGATCCAAAAGAGGCTATTTGCTTTTACTGCAATCAAAAGGGGCATTGGAAGAGATCTTGCCCACAATATCTACAAGATATCAAGGATGGCAAAGTGAAGCCATCTTCGGCAGGTATTTACACTATTTCTGCTAATAACTCATTATCTTCTCGTTCATGGGTCCTTGATACAGGATGTGGTTTTCATATCTGTTCTGATTTGCAGGGGCTAAAGGAAAGTGAGGAGATAGAGCGAGGAAGGATAAACTTGATCATGGGAAACAAAAAGTCTTCACCAGTGACCAAGATCGGAGTTTATCAACTTTTGCTTAGTAATGATGTTAGATTAGATTTAATAAATTGTTGCTATTCGTCTGAGATGACGAGAAACATTATTTCATTTCATGCATTGTTCAGACAAGGTTTTAAATATTCTTTTAATGATTTGAATGGTTCAATTTCTGTTTATAAGAATGGTGTTTTTATGTTTGAAGCTTTACCTTGTGATGGTGTGTATGAAACAGTGACTTGTGTTGATAGCTTCGGAAATAGTGTACTTAATATTGACTTGTCTAATAGTGTAGACAAGGCATGCTTGTG
This sequence comes from Lactuca virosa, assembly GCF_052849685.1. Lineage (NCBI taxonomy): Eukaryota > Viridiplantae > Streptophyta > Magnoliopsida > Asterales > Asteraceae > Lactuca > Lactuca virosa. Next base: position 164,328,720 of record NC_136432.1, on the reverse strand, counting down.
GCATTGTCGTCTTGGACACATTAACAAGAAACGCATAGCCCAACTCCAAAAGGATGGAGTGTTGGAATCATTTGACCTAAAATCAGATGATATGTGTGAATCTTGTCTTTTGGGAAAGATGACAAAATCACCATTCACAGGGTCTTGTGAAAGAGGTGAAGGTCTGTTGGATCTCATACACACAGATGTGTGTGGGCCCTTCAGATCAACTACAAGAGATGCTAATCGATTCTATGTGACTTTCACTGACGATTATAGCAGATATGGTTATATCTACTTGATCAAGCATAAGTCAGAAACCTTTGAAAAGTTCAAAGAGTTTAAGCATGAGGTCGAAAATCAATTGGACAGGAAGATAAAGATACTTAGATCCGATAGAGGCGGGGAGTATCTTAGTATCGAGTTTAACGACTATCTGAAAGAATGTGGGATAGTCTCACAATTGACTCCTCCTAGGACACCACAATTAAATGGTGTAGCTGAGAGGCGTAATCGGACCTTGTTAGACATGGTTCGTTCTATGATGAGTCGTGCTTCGCTTCCTATTCACTTCTGGGGGTATGCCTTAGAGACAGCCGCCCACATCCTCAATCTTGTCCCTACAAAGAAGGTTGCCAAAACACCTCACGAAATGTGGACGGGGAAAGTTCCTCGTTGGCACATATTAAAGTCTGGGGTTGTGAAGCTTTCGTAAGACGAGAGACTCATGACAAGCTAGCAGCTAGAAGTGAGAAATGTGTTTTCATTAGTTACCCAAAGCAGTCTTTTGGATATTTGTTCTACAGACCTAGTGAAAACGTGGTCTTTGTAGCACGAAGAGGAGTCTTTCTAGAAAGGGAGCTCATATTCAAAGAGGACAGTGGGAGCACCATTGAACTTGAAGAAATTCAAGAGTTAGCCAATGAAGGAACCTTAGATGACACTAGCACTCAACCAGAGGAAACAGTTCCTGTTGAACCAGTTGATAACTCATTACCTCTTCGAAGGTCCACTAGGGTGAGTGTGCCACCTGAGTTGTATGGTTTTCATATTACTTCAGATGGTGACACATTCATAAGTGACAGAACACTGGTAAACTTAGATGAACCAGTCACTTATAAGGAAGCAATGGCAGGCCCAGAGGCTTCCAAGTGGAAAGAGGCAATGGACAGCGAGATTAAGTCCATGTATGACAACCAAGTTTGGAATTTGGTTGATAGTGCACCAGGTCGTAAGACAATTGGGTGCAAATGGATCTTCAAGAAGAAGACATACATGGATGGAAATGTGCACACATTCAAGGCTCGATTGGTTGCAAAAGGTTTCACTCAAACCCAAGGGGTTGACTATGATGAGACCTTTTCGCCAGTAGCTAAGATTAAATCTATTAGGATATTGCTCGCCATAGCTGCCTTTCATGACTATGAAATCTGGCAGATGGATGTCAAGACCGCTTTCCTTAACGGGAAGTTGGCTGAGGATGTTTACATGAATCAGCCAGAAGGTTTTGTTGATGCAAAGTTTCCCAATAGAGTGTGCAAGCTTGAGAAATCCATTTATGGATTGAAACAAGCATCTCGCAGCTGGAATCTTTGCTTCCATGAGAAAGTCAAAGAGTTTGGTTTCTCTAGAAGTGAAGATGAGTTTTGTGTGTATATCAAGGCTAGTGGGAGTATAGTAACTTTTCTGGTGTTATATGTCGATGACATATTACTCATTGGTAACGACGTTCCAACCTTGAAAGAAGTTAAGTCTTGGCTTGGAAAGTGTTTTGCCATGAAAGACCTTGGAGAAGCTGCCTATATTCTTGGGATTAGAATATTGAGAGATAGAAAGAAGAGACTAATTGGACTTAGTCAGAGCACATACTTGGATAAGGTATTAAAGAGATTTAGTATGGAAAATTCCAAGAAGGGAGAGCTACCTATCCAGAGCAATACCAAATTGAGTAAGACTCAATGCCCGAGTACAGATGTTGAAATAGATGACATGAGTCGTGTACCTTATGCTTCCACTGTCGAATCGATCATGTACGCTATGACATGTACTCGCCCTGATGTGGCATTTGCTTTGAGCATGGTCAGTCGCTATCAGGGAAACCCGAGTAGAGCTCATTGGATAGCGGTAAAGAATATACTCAAGTATTTGCGAAGGACAAAGGACTGGGTCCTTGTACTTGGTGGCAATGATACTTTGAGAGTAGATGGTTACAGTGATGCCAGTTTTCAGACGGATAGAGATAACTTCCGTTCTCAATCTGGCTGGGTATTTTTACTGAATGGAGGAGCGGTTACTTGGAAAAGTTCCAAGCAAGATACGGTGGCTGATTCTACTTGTGAATCAGAGTACATAGCAGCGAGTGAAGCGTCGAAAGAAGCAGCTTGGTTAAGGAACTTCATCGGAGATCTCGGAGCTGTTCCAACCATCCAGGAGCCTATGGAACTATTCTGCGATAATGAAGGAGCGGTTGCCTTGACTAAGGAACCAAGAGATCATGGTAAAACCAGACATATCGACAGAAAGTACCATTTTATCAGACATAGAGTAGAAGAAGGCCATCTTGTAGTAAAGAGGGTGTCTTCTAAAGATAACCCAACAGACCCCCTCACAAAGGGTCTGAGTAGGGCTAAGCATATTCAGCATGCTCGGAGCATAGGACTGAAAGATGATATTAGTTTTAGTAGTTAGATTAGTTTTGTTCTGAAACTTGTAACAAAGTAAATGTAATTGACTTTTGGTGATTAAATAATAAAGTATTGTTTATAAGTTTGGTTACTGCCTTTTGTCAATTGTTTATTATTGTGTTTCATATTTTTCATGTTTTACTTCCTGAATAATGAGATTATTCAAACTCCACAGTCGCTCGTACTTTTGGAAGTAAGTAGTGAATTAAGACTGTCATGAATTGGATTGCAGATTGTCTGAGGATAGACATGGCAATAGAATTGCTGCAATGTTCATGAGTACTCAGAAATTGAGATTTGAGTATTGGATAAACCCTCGCTCAGAGTATCACTTCATGGAATTCATCACGAGTAATACTGAGACGATAATATCTTATAATCTTGAAACGAAGATATATGAGTTGTAATTTACAAGTCGGTCATGCATTGGTGATACGAAAACGCATCAGTAACTTGGTGTTATAAAACGTATTGTCATGTATAATTTGATGAGTAAAAGATACAAGCATATGATTCAACGTTTATTCGTTCCTTTTGCCTTAACCGGAAAAGCGATATATGTGGGCCCCTCGATGATTTGGTGTTGACTTGTGTGCTGGGCCCAGCCAGGACTAAATTGATGTGTTCGATTAGAAGTCCTACATCATCGCAAATCAGAAATCGGGAAACATAGATTCTGGACAAAGAGATTGATTACATTCCATGTCTCGTGTCTAGGGATATCTAGCAGAACGAAGGATTATATGATCACTTATCTTAGGACACGTAACTGACTGGGTCAGAGTTCGACAGCAGCTTTTGGAAGCTACAATTTGCTGGTCAAATTTAGAATGCATACTAGCAATTATAGTTATAGACTTATCCAAGTGGGAGACTGTTGGATTAGGTGTCTAAGCCCATAACTATAATTGGTATGTGCTTGAATTGATAGCAGCACAGTCCTTTTGGGTTGCCCTCAACCTAGCAACTGGACAAGGAAATTATGAAAGGAGAGATATTAATTTATAAGATTAATAAATTAATATATGTAAATGATTTATTAATATGTTAAAAGATTAATATATTAATTAGAAATCATTATGTTTAATTAATAGTTAGCCAGAAATTAATCAGAATTAATTTTGGGGTTAAAAGTATTAACTATAAAGTGCAGGGACTAGTTTGCAATTATCTAATAGTTGAGTGGAAGGCTCTAGATCCTCCTTGGAAGGAGGTGGACGAAATCTATAGGGGAAACCCTAAGGATTTCGTCCAAGGGGGATTTGGATAAGGCCCTTGGGTTTGCTTAGGCCCTAAGCAAAGGAGCATTAGGGTTTTCCCAAAACCCTAGATCCCTCAGCTATATAAGGAGCCTCCCAGCTCTTAAAATTGGTCACCACTTCTGGGAAGAAACCCTAGGCCGAAATTGCATACTCTCTCCACCCTCTCTCCTCCAAGTTTTCTTCTTGCTAGTTCTTGGGTGTGATTCCATTAGAGGCATTGCATTTGTGGTGCTAAGCTTCCAAGAAGATCAAGATCAAGATCAAGAGGATTGTCAATTGTTTGCTATAACAATTGAAAGGTATGTAACTCTTAAACCCTAGTTTGTTAATTTCGAAATTAGCCTCTCTCCTCTAGGGTTCTTGTTTTGCAATTCAAAGTTGTATGTTCAATAGTTAAAACATAGATCCAAAGTAGGTTGCATGTGAACTTAGGAAATGTTTCTTGGTTTATTTGTTTTACCTAAAACCTTTCAGTCTAAAACTAGGGGTGGCAAATCGGGCCATGGTGTCGTGTTTTTGTCTGACACGACAAGGTTTTAAGTAACACGAACACGACACGACATGATGTCGTGTTTTTTTAACTAACACGAAAACAAACCGATTAAAAAACGACAAACACGACACGTCACGAAAAAGATAAAATAAAATAAAATTTTGTTTATTTAATTAATACTTAATCATATATAACACGACAAACACGAAAAACACAACAAACAAATGCTAAATCGTATCAATTTCGTGTCGAATTTTGAACACGAACACGACACGGCACGATGTCGTGTTTTTTACACTTGCACGAACACGACATGAACACGAATTCGAATTTCAGTTTCTTCCCAATTTCGTCTCGTGTCGTTTATTTTTGTCGTGTTGTGTCATAAATTGCCACCCCTATCTAGAACCATTATGTTAGTAGCTAAGTGTGGGATGGGCCCGTACCTTAGACTTGTTTATGATTAGTAGCTAAGTGTGGGCAGGGCCCGTATCTTAGCATTACCTGAGTATGTTTATGAACTGGTATATTATGTTATACTTGTTGTCTGTGTGATACTGGTATGTATTCTTAGTTAGCGGAGCGTAGGCGAGGCCCGTACCTCCTAGCCAGCTGATTGTGGGCGAGGCCCATAGTTCTTATTTAGCAGAGTGTGGGCGAGGCCCGTATCTCTGAGATAGCTGAGTGTGGGCGAGGCCCGTATCTCATAGTTAGCTGAGTGTGGGCAGGGGCCCGTATCTCCTTGAGTGTGGGCGAGGCCCGCATCTCCTAGCTGCATGTTATATGTTATGTGTATGGTATGGGGTAGTTTGGGGAGACTCACTAAGCTTCGTGCTTACAGTTTTCAGTTTTGGTTTCAGGTACTTCTGGTAGCAAAGGGAAGAGCTCGGGATGATTGCAGTGCACACACCATTATTCAGCCTGGGATATTTGGACTCTGATATTTTGAGACATGATTTTGATACAGTAGTTGTTATGATGATTTTAGATACATAACCTTTGATCTTTATTGTGATGATGATGAATTATGATTTTCTTAAATGATTATTAAAACGAAATTTTTGGACCGTATTTTTGGGATGTTTCAAGTTGGTATCAAAGCCTTGGTTTGAGGGATTCGGGCATACTCTCGGGTGTGTCTGAACTCAAACTAAGGAATTGGTATGAAAATTTTCAAAAGAAAATTCATTTTTATCAAAAGAACTTTGAAAAGAGAAAAGGGTGTGGTGCATGCAATCAGCCAAGCTCAAGTAAGTACTCCCAAATTACCCATACAAGTTTATGTTATGATATGATTATGAGAACATCATGCTAGATTAGGGCGAAGGACTTAATGATCTTAAATAGGGTGCAAACCCTAAAAAATAGGATTTTCCCCTGGCTTGAGTACGCCCAACGTACGCATTGGTATGCTCAACGTACAGAAGGTTTACCTCGATGCACGCATGTAAGGAGTACGCCATGGGTACCTAGTGTACGCCCATCGTACTCATGAACCCTTCACAACTTTTAATTGAATAATGAATAAATTACATACCCGACGAATCGGGCGTTATAATTCTCCCCCACTTGAATCAGTCTTTGTCCTTGAAGTCCACTGCCGGAAATAACTCTGGGTAATGCTCTCTCATCTCGTCCTCCGACTCCCACGTCCATTATGAATCCTTGCGGTGCTACCACTGCACCTTCACTAACTCAACAACCTAGTTCCTCAAGGTTTTTGTCTTCCTATCGAGGATCGCTACCGGTGTCTCAATGTGGTTCAGTCGGTCATCCACCTGAATATCCTTCAATGGAACTACTGTGAAATCATCAACCAAACACTTCCGCAGCTGGGAGACGTGAAATATACTGTAAATCTGATTGAGTTCCTCCGGAAGATCCAAACGATATGCTACCCCGCCCACCCGAGCTGCAACCCTAAAAGGACTGATATACCTGGGGCCCAACTTGCCCCACTTCCTGAATCGGATGAAACATTTCCAAGGTGACACCTTCAGGAGAACCATGTCCCCAACCTGAAACTCTAAGTATGATCGGCGCTTGTTGGCATAGCTCTTCTGCCGACTCTGAGTTGTCTGAAATCTACTCCGAACCTACTAAATCAACTCGGTAGTCTTAAGTACCACTTCGATACTCCCCATGACTCGCTGACCGACCTCACCCCAGCATATCAGGGTCCTGCGTTTCCTACCATATAACATCTCAAAAGGAGGTCGATTGATGCTGGCGTAATAACTATTGTTATACGAAAACTCTGCCAGAGGGAGATACGTATCCCAACTACCACCGAAGTCCAATACACATGCCCGAAGCATATCCTCCAAGGTCTGGATAGTCAGCTCACTCTGTCCATCAGTCTGCGGGTGGAAAGTCGTGTTGAAGTGAAGACAAGTACCTAACTCCTCGTGAAACTTCTTCCAAAACCTGGAAGTAAACCGGACATCCCTGTCTGAAACCACTGAAACCGGCACTCCATGTCGTGCCACAATGTAACACTCGGTTCCGAATCGTTTCATTATTCAGGGCCGTGGCCTGATTATTGGTTACCATAAGGCTTAGGGCCTCGGGAAGGAAGAGAATTAGCCCTTTTTGGAGAAGGGTATTATAGATTAGGTGATCCGAGAGTTCGATTGTGTTTCAGAACCCAAGGGTATAACCGTAATTTGGCAGTTCCATCCTTTATGAATTTTGGGTTTTTTCAGAAGATCTTTAGGCGATGGTGTGTTGATAGAAGTGTAGGGCTTCTCGTTACCTTTCCGTGGATATAAAGTTCGTTGAAAATGGACTTAGAATGAAGGAGTCATGGCCAAATGAATTTAAGTGTTGTAGAGGCTCATCGAGTAAGCAGGGCATACTCGTCGTGTATGCGGGGTGTAGTTGGTAAGTGGATCGTGACTTTCTTTTAAGTACATCGGACGTACTAAGGGGTACTTGGGGCGTACTCCCTTCAGCTAAGAAACCCTAATTTTAGGGTCTTGACCCTATTTAAGCCTCTTTTATTCTTTGAACCTTGCCTCTTATCAGTCGCCATACCTCCTAAACCCTAATGTCGACCCTTAGCCACCATATTGGAGATCTTAATCTCTCGTGAGCGATTTTTGGAGTGTTCTTGAGCATTTGGAAGAGATTAAAGGTTGTTGAAGGATCATCATTGGGAATGGGGCTTGTAGATCTATATGTTTCTCATCTTTTGCAACCTATTGAAGGTAAAAAGCTCTCATCTTGGCATCTCGTTGATTAGATCTTCTTTGGGGTGGTTTTTGGCACATTTTGGTCCCTTTGGTTTATCTTTATGAGGTTGAGTTTTCCCCAAGAGTTTAGACACTAGATATCGACGTTTTAGGTGTCCCAAATGCATAAAAATGTGATCTTGATAGTTGATATCAACCCATGAATGTGTATTAGCCTCTTTGTTGAAGTTGTAAAGTAAGAACTTGGATTTGGGACCCACTGAGCCATGCTAAAGCTCAAAGTTAACGACTTTAAGGATTAAGGCATGTATTGGAACTAGATCTGGGCAGTGGACGTTTTGGGTTAAGGGGTTAAGACATTTTCTAAGTGGTTTGGGTCGTACCTCCTAGTACGTGGCGCATATTTATCCAGGTCGAGGTACGCTGAGCGTACCAACTGAGTACGCGAGGTGTACTCAGTCTGTTGAAGTTTCTCGACGTGTTGACTTTTTCACCTTGGACCATTGACCAGAAGTTGACCAGACTTGACCAAGGGATATTTTGGGCCTTTTAGGATATTGGGCCTTCTCGGATTAGGCGCATGATAGGTTTTGGGCCCACTTTGGAAAATTGGGCCATATTTGGGCTTTTAGACAAGTGTATTGGACCTTGGCCTTGGGGCAAGTTCGGGCAAGGGTAAAAAGGTCTTTTACCCTTATTTGGACTCTCAGTGTGAGACGGGATCCAATTATTAATTGGATGTTATTTGTAATTGATAGCGCGTGGATTTTAGCGGGCCAGCAGCCAGAGACTTATTAGTTAGATTTAGCGGTGTGAAGTGAGTTTTCCTCACCTTGCTTAGCGGGTCGAAGACACCAATGCCGACCCATCATCTGTTATGTTAGAATACTAGATGTCTGTGTGACTGTTGTATGTGTATGTGCTTGTATACTTACTGGGCGGGGTCTGATGGTTATTCCGTATGCTATTATCTGTTATTTTTATATGAATTGTATGTGGGTGGGGCCCGTTATGCGAGTTTGGGCGGGGCCCATTATACTCATTATGCGGGGTCCGTTATGCGAGTTTAGGTGGGGCCCGTTATACTCATTGGTCGGGGGCCGTTATGCGAGTATGGGCGGGGCCCGTTATGTGTTATATATGTATGGTATGTGGTATGTTGGGAAACACACTAAGCTTTGTGCTTATGGTTTTCAGTTTATGTTTCAGGTACTTTTGTTTTCAAAGGGAAGAACTCGGGATGACTGCAGAGCACACACCACTCGTTTCCACATTCTGTGATTTACTCCGATAATGATGATGTATTGATAAAACTTTGATTACCCTTGTTTTATGAAAATGATATGAATTACTATTTTATTAATTTAAAAATGAAAATTTTCGGGTCTTATTTTCGGGACGTTACAAGTTGGTATCAGAGCCTTGGTTTGAGGGATTCAGACGTACTCTCGGGTGTGTCTGAACTCAAACTGAGGGTTTGGTAAAGTTTTTTTCAAAAGGAAATGTTTTTAAGGAAAAAGGGTTTTCTAATACAAAAAGGGTGTGGTGCATGCAATCGACCGAGCTCAAGTAAGTTTTTCTCAAAATACCCATACATGTTATCTGATATTATTTGATTTATGAATCTGTGAATCGCATGCTAGTTAGGGATAAGGATCTGCTCAGTGTTTGCATGATAGACTGCTAGGAGAGATGCCTTGTATGCCTATTGTATGAGCATGTAAACTTGCATGCTAGTTTTGATTAGTCAGTGATAGATTGGTCTGATATGTGATGCATTGTAGCCTAGGAAGCATGGGATGCTAGAATGGGTATAATTTGTTTGCGTAAGGCAATCGGCAGCGGAAGTGGAAGTCCCTAGCCGAGTTGTGGTATGTAAGATTAGATGCTCCTGGTTATTTAATGGATTGGAATGTTACTGCATGAATGTGCTTGTTTTCTGCTTTGTAGAACTCTTAAGTGATGTGAGTTAGCTACTAAGTGAATATGTTAAGTCACATGTGACAAAGGTTGAATAATCTCAGAGTGATGGATTTGACCCTATTGCGTAACTCTCGTTTGAGTGAGTCTGTTACTCGAAGGATTATCTAAGCTTTGTTGCATGTGATTGTATTCATGAAATAGTTAACTGACATTATTGGGAGTTCTTCATCAGCTGATGGCAGAGTGAGGTCGGGAACCTAGGAAAGCCTAGGAAGTGATTCAGTGGGTTTGTTGCGTTGTTTAGTGATCATGTGGAGTATCTGTTTGAGAAGGCGACTTATAGAATTTGGGATGATCCTGGAGGAAAGTATGGATAGGTGTGGAAGGTAGTATTGGGTCCGAACTACTGAAAGCACAGGATCCATATTCGAATCGGGGAAAGTTTTGAAGAATCTAGGGAGCCTTTGGGATGAGAATTCTTGGTTATATTATGATCATTTGCATGTTGTTTTTTGAGTATGGTGATGAGATTTCGGGAAGGAGGTTTGGATTCAGATTCAGGCTCAGGTGCAGGTGTTGAGCCGATCGATGAGCGCATGCAGGATTTCATCTCGTCGAAGATTACCCGCGGTATAATGGAATGGACTCATGTGATCTTTGGTTCGATCAAGGAAGGGATTTTGGAGCTCTTGGATGGTCGTCTCGGGGCTTTTCAGGCTGAGATTGTAGCGGGACAGTTGGTGGCTCATCTAGAGCCCAAAGCTTCTAGAACCCTAGAATCCTCCAGGAAGGAGGATCCTATTATGAGTTCTTGTCATTTGGGATCGGAGGTGGGTTATGCACCATCTTTTCAGGGGGATCGATCCTATGATTGGATTGTCGTACATGTTTCGTGAGCCTTACGCGAGTAGTTAACTAAATTTATTGGGCGTCTCACGTATAGATTGGTCGACGGGTTCGGGGGACGGACCTTGGCTGTTCAGACGGATGATGGTATGGTCGGGGTAACCCAGGAGCAGGAGATTGGTTTGGATAGGCAACTGGGGAAGAGGATGCGGACTCAGGGTCTGGCTCGGCGATCTGAGCAGTTGGACATTTCCATAGCTAGTGTTAGAGGCCCTAGGGGCCGTGGTGGTTGCACAAAGGATGAAGGGGAAGATGAGCATGCGCGCGACAAGTCTAAGTGCATCAGGTACGGATGGAAGGGCCACCTCCACCAAGAATGCACCCTGGAGGTAGAATCATGCCATCGTTGTCATCATCCTGGTCATATTCGGGCGAATTTCCCACGCTTAGTGGTTGGGGCAGCTCAGGTTCCATCGCGGGTACCTCGGCAGGAAGAGGAGGTCAAGATTCCAGCAGGTATTGAGGGTATGTTATCTTTTGCTTTCTTCTTGTTTATTGTCAGAATTTATATTTCTTGGGAATTTTGTATTGGTTTGGGTAAGCATTATCTCTGCTTTAGTTCTCTGATATTGTCTGGGTTATATCATCAAGAATTGTTATATGCCATTTTGCATGCCACGAGTCATTAGTGAGTCGTATCTTGCTGAGCGGTTTTTTCAGTTTGTTCGGTTGATGTTCCGATGCGTTATTGGGATCAATTAAGGGGTATCGTTTGGGAGGTTTATGATCGGATTAGTTGGTTAGTTCTCTAATGAAGTTGGAGTTCAGTGGTATTAGCATTTGACCTGGTCGGATCGGTGGTCATCTATGCAAGAACTTTTGGGTTCAATCACTATCGTTGCTAGGGAAGGAGCGGTAGCAAGAAGATGGTGGTGGCAGCCACATGAGCTTGGTTGGTTACTAGAAGTGCTAGGGGAATTTATTTATCGCGAGGGTTATGGTTTTTATCACCAGCATAAGGACTTAAGGATTTGGGTGATGTATCATTGGTAGCGATCGGGGTTGTCGGACTTGCTGAGATTTTGGGGAGTGATCATCTGGATTTCAAGAGTTGTGCGGTCAGTGGGATTTTCTAGTGATGGAACACTAGTATTGGTAAGCGCAGGTCGTCGGCGGTTCAAATTATAAGGAGGTAAGATGGGTTGGGAATCCATCACATTTTGTGGGTTAGGAGAGCTTCAATGAATTTAAGTGGGGGAGAATCGTTCATATTCCGGAAGCTGGATCATATGTGAAACTAGGATGAGTTCACATCCCAGTCGGAAGGGAAGACGACTCAAGTGGCCATCTAGATTGAGGATTGTGTAAGTTGGGAGTTCAGGGAACTTCCAACTGCTGGTTGGCGTCTTCTTTGTGTTGGATAGCAGTCGTGTAGATGGATCCAGGTTGGGGGTTGTGTTAAAGCCCCTCTGCCTATTCTTGTATGATTAAGGCTTTGGGGTTCGAAGCATGACCCGAACACCTGATTGGAGTATAGTAAGATGTGTGTTCGACTCAGGATGAGTCTGGATGGTTTAGTAGATGAGCGGTAAGACCATGGGCGGTGGCTATGGCAAGATTGGAGTGTTGTAAGACTGCAGGGTGGTCTGTAGCATTCACTAGGTTGGCAGATAGCGTTGGAGTGTTGTAAGACCGCAGGGTGGCCCGTAGCATTCACCAGTCCTTGGGTAGTGATGAGGGCATGGAAAATCTATGATTTGGCTTGTGGATTTCTTCAGATGGATTAGACCAGTGTAGGCCAGTTTGTAAGACTATGAGAAAGCCACAACATTCATGGAATTAAGGAAGTGGTTGGCCGTATAAGGTCGGTTGCGATATAAGACTACAGTTGGTCATGTAGCATTCACTATTAGGATTGGGTTTAGTGACGTCAGGTTTGAAAGTTGATTATGATCTGTTGGATCAGAAAGGTTGTTGGAGCCACAGTGGCGAGATATTTAGGACAATTCTTGTCAGATGAGGCCTTCGTTCAGAACTCTCATGGTGCGACTATGTGAGACTAATCATCTCAGCACCCGGATGGAAATCTAGTGAATCGGTTATTCGACAGGTAAGTTGGGACCAAAGAAGTCTCGACTGCCTTTGGAAAGCAGCTAAGAGGCATCAAGCTGATCTGAGGCGGTATTAGTGATTTGGGACTAGAGGGTGGAGTCGCTTGTTATTCGGTAAGTATGTTAAGTCACTTGCTGCTTGGATTAAATAATCTCAGAGTAATTGATTCGATCCTATTGTGCAGCTCTCGTATGAGTCTAACCGTAGCAGGGATGGGTCTTCTGCTCGAAGGATTATCTTAGCCTACTATCAAGAAAAAGTGTTCTGTAGCGAAGTATGGTCAGTGATTATGTTCCCAGTAAAAGCAACAAGATAATCAGGGATTGGAAGTGTTTTGATTAGTTTGGAATACAAGGTGGAGTTGATTTGTCAGTGTCTCATAGCGGGCTGTCTGTCAGGGAGTCAGACCAGGTTCCAGAATTTCGGATTTCGATCAAGGTGGTAATTATTATTCCTCAAGGGTAATTTCAGAAATGTGAAGATCTGTTTGTCGCAAGAAGTGAGGGCCCTGCTAAGGCCTGTTGAATCATAAAAGTGACCCTCTTGAACTCAGCTACCGCAACCATCTTTCTACCGCAACGGTTCAGCACCCGGAGTCAATCTTGTTCATCAGCAACCGCATCATCAACCGGAGTCAGCTACCGCAGTCAACTTAGCTAGATTCCTTTATTTGTCTTTTATGTAATACACTCTATTATCCAGTATGCCTTGCACGGCTGCTTATAGAGTTGTAATCTAGTGTAGTGTTTAAGTCTCTATAAATAGAGACTTACTCTCTTTGTATTCGATACTGGAGAACCGATAACTTATGAATTCTATCTGAATACACATTCTGAAGTTATCTCTCTATCTTTCTTCACTCATCTCTTCTTACTTAAATCTTATCATAATTCTGCTGATCATAATCCCTCTTCGGAGCAAGTCTTTAAGACTTAATCACTTAGCTTGATCTTCCTTATTAACTTGGAGTGAATGCATTCCTTGTTATGAATCAGCTTAAGTGTCTTCTTGATATAACAATTGCTGTCATTTCCATTCCTTTACATTTCCGCAACTAACTCTCTAACTATCTAACTATATTATTGTTGAGCTTTTAGATCCTTTGAAATTAACTATTCCGCATTATACTTGTTCTAACTTTTGTTCAAGTGTGTCTCCAAGTTTTTCTCTCAACAATTGGTATCAGAGCCAAAGTGGTTGCTTTTTGAAAACGGAACTCTGATTTTTCAAAGAGCCTTCTATACCACTAAAGCTCATTTCTTCAAAACAAAAAAAAAAACAATTTCAAATGGCACAATCATTATCTCTGAATGTTTCCAACAGTATCGGTGGTTCTAACCGAGCCCCAATACTAGTCGCAAATGAATATCATCACTGGTCACAAAGAATGGAAAGGTACTTGAGAAGACTGGGTAGAGAGGTATGGCGATCCGTAGAAGAAGGACCACATGTTCCAGTCCTTACACCAGTCCAAACTGACGGCGCTGCAACCAGGCTAGGAGGAGGTCAACCAGCCATGAGCCGTCCCACCAAGGATGATCTCGATAAAATGGAAAATGATGTTGTTGCTTTTTATGAAATCTCCTGCGGAGTTGCTCCTGACAACTTCGATATTATCATAAATTGCAAATCAGCGAAAGAGATCTGGGATGTTCTCAAAAACCTGTACGAAGGCTCAGAACAAGCACAAGATAAGAAGCTTACTACCGCACTCAACAAGTTCAACAACTTCAAAGCTCATACTGGAGAAAGTTTGGAAGACTCCTTCAAAAGGTTCAACCTGATAGTCACCAAGTTATCCAATGCGGGCACCATCCGCAGTAACCATGAAATCAATCTTCAGTTTCTTAATGGTTTGGGCAGACATTGGACTACGGCCAAGATGATAGTCCAAGGCGATAGAAAGATTCACTCCTTGTCACTTTACAAGCTCTATGGAGAGCTGCAAGCTCAAGAATCCACCGTACTCAAAGACTGTGCTGACTTCGGAGGACCACTTGCTCTCATAGCACAAGCTCCACCGCAGTCACCTTACCCTTCCTCGTATGACACTCTACCGCAGTCATACGAAGCGGATTCTGAATATGATGATGAAGAAGATTTTCAGAAGGCTATTGCTCTGGTTAGCTAACAGTTCAACCGTCTACCACCTCCTTCCTTTCGCAAGAATCAGCAGTTCAACAAACCTCCATTCAACCGTAACTTCGGTTCTCAGAATAACCACTCTCGATTTCCCAAAAGTTCTCATCCACCACCGCAATCTCAGAATATTCAACCAAAGGAGGTACCGCAGTCTCCTCAAATCACTGACTCCGGTACTCCTTCAGAAGACAAGACTGATGTTGTAATTTGTCACAAATGCAACAAAGAGAATCACTTTGCACGAGATTGTAAGGCCAATGTAGTAAAAGACAGAGCATTATACCTTAGAATGGCTCAAGAGTTGGAAGACAAAGAAAAAGCTGAAAAGGCAAGGGCATACGTGGCCCATGTCAAAAGAGACCATCAAGTCTGGTCATCCGGAGACGAAGATGAGGCCATCAGCAGTGTCAAAGGAAAAGGGAAAATCTGCATGCTGGCCACTGCGGATGATGATGGGTCTACAATGTTGAACAAGAACTACTGCTACATGGCAAAGGATGGAACACTAAGCATCGTCGAACAGGTAAAACTCATGATCCAAACTCTAAACTATAGCATGCATGACTGTCAGCCTTACATAGATGATCTTAATGACACTTGTGCTGCCGTCCTTACAGACTATAATAAAGCCTTAGATGAGAAGAACATTGCGTCCCAAGAGATGTTCCACGTGAGAGGACGACTGGATAACAAAAGACTTAAGATGGCTATGTTAGAGAAGGACCTAGAGTTAGAAAAGGATGCAAGAATGTTAAGTGAAACCCAATTAGAGATAACTTTGAACCAGAGAGATTTAGCTCAGAGAGAAATTGTACGCTTAAATCTCTTAATTGAAAAATTGTTTAATGAAAGTGAAGCTATTGAAAATTTGGTAAACAATGGAACCGTGGACAATACATACAATTGGGGTTGGTCAAATGGATATCCTACCTCAATGGATTCCTCACCCCAGTTCAACAAAGACAGACTATATGTCCCTCCAGACCGAGAATTTCATTTCCCTGTCAATGACAAGACTTTTCCCGAAGATATTAAAACTCACTTCGGTAGACTGCACAATTTAAGCAATAATTGTGTCATTGAGGAAATTGTGCCGGAGGTTTCGGGTCACACATGTGATCAAATTCCTATCTGTGGCACCATCTATCCAAATTCTCAAACTTCATCCGTAGTTGATGAAGAGATTGTTGTTGAGGGCCCCGAAGTCTCAAAAGACTTTCCATCTCTGTCCTCAGACCGCAGTGTCTCTCACTGTAGTCAAATGTCCCACAAATGTCCCACCGAAGCCCATCTAAGACTTACTCAGCGGTAGTCAAGTCATCCCTACCGCAGTCATCAGTTCAAGGAACTGTAACTCTTCAGCCAATATTTCATGAACTACCTATAGAAAATTTTGAAGTAGGTCAATGTTCCCAAATTCCTGAATCCTCAAGTTCTGATGACTCAAGTCCGCGTTTTCAAAATCATTCTAAGAATTCCAGGAAACTGCAGTTGAACAACAATGACTGCGGTTCACCAAAATCTTTGGCAAAAAAGGCTTTTAAAGAAGAAATCAGATCTCGTGGTACTAATAGACAAACTTTTTCAAAAAACAAGAAGCAAGTCAGATTTCCTAAATCCAAAAGTCCTGAAAAATTTGTTTTCTCTCACTACATTTAAAAAAACTCTTCTTTCAAGAAAACAAACAAAAAGGAAAGTTCAGTTTCAAAAGTCATTCCTACTCCTTCTGACACAACCCAAAAGGGTGTTCAGTCTTTTCGAAACTATGTTTTTCAGGTCTATTCTTCAAATGATCCTAAATGGAAAGATATTTTACCCACTCCAACACTTTTAAAGTCACGTCAAAATTTCAAATGGAAGGGTATCTTACCAAATCCATCAAAAAGAATTCAGAAATCTACACGTGCTAAAACCTTTCATAAACAGACTTTTTCAAAACCCAAAAACACTCGTGTCAGGAATTACCCATCTCGGACCGGTAACAGATCCAAAACATCCTTAAAACCGCTGACCAATCACAGTGTTAGATCAAAAGACAAAATCTCCTTTTGTAAATGTCAGTGTAGTTGTCAAAAGGTTTTATCTCATGTCAAATCGAGTCAGAGTCAGAAACCTCGTATTTTTTCAAAAAATCACAACACTCCAAATCTACTCAAACACCCAGGACTAGGCTCAAAAGTTGACAAGAGACCTGTCCCTGCAACCTCGGACCATGCATCACTCAGAAACACATCAATTGTCCCAGGCTCCAAACTTGTTTGGATGCCTAAACTAACCGTGTAATTCTCAGGCTTTGTGCAAGGAGGAACAAGAAGAAGAGTGGTTAATTGACAATGTCTGCTCCTTGCACATGACCGGAAGGTTAGAGTACCTTCGGGATTTCAGGCCTATATGTAATGGTGGAAATGTCACGTTTGGTAACAATGCAAACGGTGTCATCCGAGGTTACGGTGTTCTCACTACGGGGAAATTTTCCATTCAGAAGGTTGCTTATGTAGAAAGCCTTAAACACAATCTCATCAGTGTTGTCCAACTATGTAAAGCAGGACATCGTGTTGAATTTGATGATCAGTTTTGCTACGTAATGACGAGTGATAGAAACACTTGCCTGATCAAATCTCGATCCGAAGGTACCATGTACCCTTTGGATGTTTCTCTAATCATTGGTAGACCGCAATTGTGTTTCTTGTCCAAAGTTGTATCCGAAGTCAGCTGGCTATGGCACCGTAAGCTAGCACATCTCAACTTCCGGTACATCAACAACTTAGTCACTGGAGAACTAGTCCGCGGTCTCCCTATTCTCAAATTTAGCAACGATACTCTCTGTCCGGCTTGTGAATGTGGTAAGCAGTCTAAAGCAAGTCACCCTCTGATAATGGACTCTTCTATTTCTGAACCACTGGAGCTATTGCACATTGATCTCTGCGGTCCATCAACCGTAGCCAGCCTCCACCACAAGAAGTATATACTGGTTATTGTTGATGACTATACACGCTTCACATGGGTCTTCTTCCTCAGACTCAAATTAGAGACACCGCAGATCTTCATCAACTTCATCAAAGAAATCGAACTTCAAATCAAGCTTCCAGTTAGATGCATCCGCAGTGATAATGGAACCGAGTTCACTAATCATCTTCTTAACAGTTTCTTGGTGTCCAAAGGCATTTCTCACAACTTCTCAGCACCCTACACACCGCAACAAAATGGTGTAGTAGAAAGAAGGAACCGCACACTGGTAGAAACGGCCAGATCCATGCTTAACTTCGCCCAACTTCCTCTCTACTTCTGGGCTGAAGCAGTAGCAACCGCATGCTTTGTCCAAAACCGAAGTATCGTGTGCAAACGCCTCAATAAAACACCATATGAGGGCCTTAACAACCGCAAGCCCAATGTTCGCTTCTTTCATATTTTTGGGTGTAGATGCTTCGTGATCAACAACAGAGATCAGCTCAACAAGTTTACACCGAAGTCCGACGAAGGCATATTCCTTGGTTACTCCACTAACAAGGTTGCTTATCGAGTGCTCATCAGGCGTACAAGGCTGATCATTGAAAGCTTCGATGTGAAATTTGATGATTCTCACATCCGCGACGCCCCTCCATCCACTGAAACCACCGCAATCATGGAAAGTGACATTCCTGCCTCTTCAGGTCCCTTGAATCTAGTTGAAGTCAACTATGAGGATCTTTTCGATCCTGTTGAAACGGCGAAACTATCCGAAGTTCTTGTGTCACCCGCAGCTCAACAACAACATGCTGATGTTTCTGGACCATTTCTATCTGAAGTAGCCTCTCTCAATACTTCCACCTCTCCGGTTGAGGGGGAAAGATCTACTCCGGATCTAGCCGCAACCGTCGAGGTTCCAGTACTTGATGTTGTTCAAATTCCTGTCCGAAGAGAAGCATTACCATCAAACGTATCTTCGAATTCGGATGATGAACTCATAGAAAATATCGACACTAGAACTGATCCAAGGATTTTCACTCTCCCATCCGCAGTCCAGGGGGAACCTTCTCAGGTTCCAGAGGAACTCCCATCTGCAACCCAGGGGGAACCTCTCCCAACTGCTCAAGAAAATTCCGTTCCAATAGATCAAGATGACTCAGCAGGATGTTCTCAAGTCCAGGGGGAACTGTCATCTCCAACTGTAGATTCCTCTGACATTCAAGATATTCCCTCTACCGCAGCTGCTGATCATCTGCTGCCACGTCTTCATGTATGGACGAAAGACCACCCACCAGGTCAAATCATTGGGAACCCATCCGCAGGCATCCAAACTCGATCTTCCAAGGACCTATCTGATCACTGCCACTATGCAACATTTATGTCCTCGGTAGAACCCAGAACGATCAAAGAAGCATTGCTTGAACCTGACTGGATAGCCGCAATGCAAGAAGAGCTTGAAGAATTTCAAAGAAATAAAGTTTGGCAGCTCGTTCCGAAGCCACGTGGTCACTCCATTGTTGGCACTAGATGGGTGTTCAAAAATAAGTTGGATGAATCTGGTGCGGTAGTCAGAAACAAGGCAAGGCTAGTTGCAAAGGGGTATAGTCAACTTGAAGGCATTGACTACGATGAAACGTATGCTCCGGTAGCACGCATGGAAGCTATCCAGATCTTTCTAGCATACGCAGTCCACAAAAACGTCAAGGTACACCAAATGGACGTTAAGAGTGCCTTTCTCAATGGGGAACTAAAAGAAGAGGTTTATCTTCAGCAACCTCCAGGCTTTGAAAATGTTGAATTCCCAGACCACTGCTACAAGCTTGAAAAGGCAGTCTACGGTCTGAAGCAAGCCCCAAGAGCATGGTATGAGACTCTTTCTGAATTCCTTGTCTCATCCGGATACAAGAGAGGAGTGATTGATCCCACACTATTCAGAAAAGCAAATGGCGACCACCTCATGATGGTACAGATATATGTGGATGATGTCATCTTCGGTTGGACTGATCAAGGCATGGTGGATGAATTTGCTAAGCTCATGACCAACAAGTTCAAAATGAGCATGAATAGAGAGATTAATTTCTTTCTAGGTCTTTAAGTGAAACAAGTACCGCAAGGCATATTCATTCATCAAGAAAAATACACCACTGAACTATTGAAGAAATATTCTTTGGACAACTGTTCATCTGCTAAGGTCCCCATGGCCTTCGGTTATAAGATCTCTGCTGATCCCTCAGGCGAATCTATGGATCACAAGACTTATAGAGGCATCATCGGCTCTTTGATGTACCTCACTGCAAGCAGGCCAGACATTGTCTTTGCAACTGGTGTATGTGCAAGGTATCAGGCTGACCCAAAAGTCTCACATATGACCGCAGCCAAACAGATACTACGGTAGCTGAAAGGAAGCAAATCTCTTGGTCTATGGTACCCCGCAGGCAATGACTTCAGCCTGCAAGCTTTCACAGATGCGGATCATGCCGGATGCAAGCTCGATCGAAAAAGCACTTCAGGAGGATGTCAATTCTTGGGTGAAAGACTACTCAGCTGGTCCTCAAGAAAACAAAGTTGTGTCTCTCTATCAACTGCAGAACCCGAGTATGTGGCCGCAGCCAGCTGTTGCTCTCAAGTCCTTTGGATGAAAACTCAACTAATGGACTACGGGTATAGAATGCTGCGGATACCGGTCTATTGTGACTCTGAAAGTGCTATTGCTATTTCTCACAATCCAATTCAGCACTCCAAGACTAAGCACATTGAACTACGGTATCATTTCATCAAAGACCACATCTTAAAAGGTAATATTGAACTCATCTTTGTCCCTTCTCATGAAGAGATTGCTGATGTGTTCACAAAAGCGCTCGATTCAACAAAGCTTAACATCTTCCTGCAAATGTTAGGAATGATGAATCCAGACCCGCAATTCTTTTTGAATTGTTAGCTACCGCAGACCATCCTTGGTCTCCGTTGCGGTTCTAACTGAGAATTACATGTGATAGATGGTTTTGGTACCGCTGTCTAGGTACCGCAACCATATATCATACGTATCTCTCATGGGTCTTTATGGTTTGTTATTACTAATCTTTGTACAAGTGTTTTCCTCTCAGTTTCTCACTGCAGTCTTTCCTTGTTCATCCGCAATGACGTTTCTCAACCGCAATGAATTTTCCATCCGCGATCATCGTGATAATTTCTCAACTGTTTTATCAACTCTTGAATCTTTGTGTGCTATTTAATGATCCTTCATTAAGTTAAACATTAAAGACAAAAAAAACATTCTCTTTAGAAACTGTCACATTCTCTTTCTGAATAATCCTTGTATCAGACCTATTTTAGGGATGATGACAAAAAGAACGTTTTTCAATAAAATCATCCTTAATTTGTCCTTTCCTCTCCCCAATATGTCCCATCCGTTACAACTTCCTCTCCCATCACCCCCACGATCACCTGACGTATTGACATGCGTCTGAATTTACATTAAATGCAAAAACCCTTTTGGAAATCTCCCAAAATCTCTTCAAACCCGTTTTAATTATGTGTGGCTGAGATTTAATCTAAAATTCATAAATTCCCCCAAAACCCCAATCGACGTTTTACCCTATCCTTACCATTTACCTAGGGTTAAACATTTTTTCACCCCCCCTTTATAAACCCATCTTCTTCCCCAACAATACTTTACGTTTTCTGAATATCGATTCTTTCTCCCAAATTCCTCAAAACCTTCAAAACTTTCAAGAACTCTGTTTTCTTCTCTCAAATCTTCAACAATGGTGAAATC
The DNA here is from genome assembly GCF_052849685.1 of Lactuca virosa. Lineage (NCBI taxonomy): Eukaryota > Viridiplantae > Streptophyta > Magnoliopsida > Asterales > Asteraceae > Lactuca > Lactuca virosa. The sequence continues at coordinate 164,307,364 of NC_136432.1, read as the reverse complement.
AGGTGCATCAAAGAAGCAATCCAAGGCTTCAGGTTCTGTAAATCCAACAGGTTCCGACTCTCCAACAATCGCTTCAAGTAATTTCAGAGCAATATTTGAAGATCATCCTTCATATAATGCTCCCATCAAGCTTATGATCAAGTTTCTCAGGAACCACCCTCTGTTTGGTCCATTCGATGCATTTACAGACGTTGTTCCAGTTTCTACTCTATTCAAATGTGCGTTCTCTGCATATCGCCCAATGGAAAACCCCCAAGAAGTTCACCTCAATCTCATGAACGATTCTTTGGTCATCTTGTCCAAAGAAAAGTTCTTAAATGCCATTAATCTTCTGGTTCACCCTTCCATCAAGATTTTCTCACCTTCAATGGCAGACGTTACATCCGCACTCTACCAGATGGGGTATCAGAAACCAATTCGATGGATTGGTGAGTTCAAAAAGAATCAGCTGCCTGCGGTATAGCAGTTTGTGTGTCATTTTGTCATCCGCTGCCTATCCGGAAGAACCGGAGGCATCGACAACATGGGACTTAAGCTACTGGAATTGGTATGGAGCATCTACACAGGCCACGACGTAAACTATGGACAAATCCTTTAGGACGACTTCCTCCAATACATTCCCAAAGAGCACCCAAGGGAGAACCCAACCGAGCTCACATTTGCACGGTTCTGGTCACTTTGCATCTCAGACTTACATGCGGATGCTGGAATAGACATGGGTAGTGACATAAACTTTTTCGTCTCTAAGGATCTTAAAAGGTACAACCCTTCTTCTGATCAAACGATATTTGGACCGATCCGCAGACTCCCTACTCATATCCTTTCTTCTCTTGGTCTTGAGACTGCTGATGTCTCAGACCACATTGAGGCTACGGAGGGTATTGCCCCATACCCTCCTACCCCGCCTCTTCCATCCGTAGCCATTATCCCTGAGGGTACCGCAGTCCCCTCTTCCACTACACTATCCAATCTTTCTCAAAGAAGAAAGCAGTTGGCAACCAAGAAACAAAGAACACCCAAGAAGGATGCTCCTAAACGAACCGCACCCACCAAGAAACGCAAAACAAAACCTGCCCCAACCATATCTAGCAGTGATTCAGATGAGGATAGGCATCGGATTTCTATCCTCAAGAAAAGGAAAACAACCGATACCACTATCCATATGCGTGACCGGACCGATGCTGAAGCCTCTCAACAGGCTCCAGTAGTCCTTGGGGTGCCTGTACACCCATTCAACACCACCATCATTTTCCAGTCAGACTCAGAAAGTGAGTCTGATTCTCAACTACGTGGAGACTCCCCCCCCAGTGCACTCCCAAGAGGACGACACTGGTTCATGCCCTAAGGTCTCCAGGGCTTCCCGACTGCATTTCTTTTCACCAGAGGAGTTGCGCTCCATCCTTCTTTCTGTCACCCAAACACTACAAACACCTTCCGACCCGCAGGGCACTTCTTTCGCCCATGCCAGAACTGAGCAGAGGCCACACTTGACCACGGGTCAAGGAGACCGAGGAAGCTCAGGAAATCCTACTCTGCTTTCATCTTTTACAGGTGGTTTAGGCACGGTGAGCACAAATATGCAAGGATCCGTGGACCCGAAGGACACTTCGGTGCGCTTTGAAGGATTTGACGGTGCTGCATCCAATGACTCTTGGTTACAGTACAATCCGGTAACTGAGTCAGACAAGAAGAAGTATGCTGCATTCCAAAGGACTTTCCAAGCCCACAAGGAACAACAAATCAAGCAGCAACAACAGAAAGAACAAGAGATCCAGTCCGTGGCTAGATATTGGGCAAATGCCATCAGCAATGCCAGTACCGTAGCCACCATTCAAAAAGTTCAGAACTGGATGGATCAGATGGCTGAAACAATTTCAAAAGCTCAAGCTTCAGGTGCAGCCGCAGGTACCTCCAAAGTTCCTCCTACTCCAACTCCCATTCCATCTCCCACTCCTATAGTCAATCCATCACAAGACGAAGAACCTGCAATCGAACTCAGTTCAGCTCCCACCTTCGGTCTTGATGATGAAGACATCCAAGAAGTAAACAAGCCAAGCCCTTCTGATGATGACCTCATGATGTTTGAAGAAGAGGAGTCCAGCGGTTCTCAACATTCGACTTCCAAGCCTAAAGAGAAGAAGAAAAAGAAGAAGAATGTTGTCACCCGGAAGGAGTTCATGAGCCTTCAAGCCAAAATCGATCAGATCTTGGCTGCGGTCCAGCCTACTCAATCGCAACCTGAAGACACTCCACGACCGCAGTCACTGATTGAAAGAATAGAGCGTCTGGAAACAAGGGAACGCATGGCTGCTGGACGAATCTCTCTCAAAGTAGAGATGGGGATCCGGTCCCTTGACAATAACCGCAAGGCTTACCACAAGGACTTCATGGCTGCAGCGGAACGCCTCATCACTGAGGTGACCGCAATCAAAACGGATCTTCAAGCGGCCATCGCGGATCAAGCTTCTCAGTCTCAGAAATTGATAGATGAGACTCATACTGCTTATGAGTCCACTATGTCTGTTCTTCAAGCAACCATCAACAGACTACATAAATCTCTTTCCTCCAACTTCCATGGCCCTGAGATCCTCCAGCTCACCAAAGAAATCCATAAATTACTCTTCAGCTCCTCCACTCCAAACAACCAACAATTGGCAGAAGCTCTCAAAGCTCAGTTGCAAGACGTCTTCAACAAGGTGGATGGACTTAAGCAATGGCTTGAGGAAGCACCGGGGTTGCATCCCTCAAGAGGGGGAAGTGATGAAGAACAAGTCCATCACTCTGATACTTCTATTCATCAGAGTCCCCCCATCATCACTGAAAAAATTCCCACACCACCGCAACCATCTCAACATACTCCATCTCCTCACACTTCACCTCCAAAAGATACTCCCAAAAAGCCAGAGACTCCTCCACACTTCAAGAACTTGGCTGAAAACATGTCTTCTCCAAGCACCACAGACTCCCCTGCCACCGCTCAAAGGAAGCATGATTGGAAAGCAGCCAAGCTGGCAGAGTTAATTTGGAGAGAATGCGGGTTTGACACCATGATGGATGAGTCCTTGATCAATTCTTGGATCAATCCGCACCGCAGGCTCCTAGACAAAGATTACAGACCGCACCTCACTTATGTTGAACCCCCTGCTGATGGATACTGGGATATACCAATTTCTCCAAATGCCAAGTACTTCACTGTATTTGAGCAGTTTGACCAAAGCCTTCCAGATCACAAGAGACTGCCAATGGAGTTTGAGAGACTTAGTCTTTTTCACGCTAAACATGCCTCCTCCATTGAAAACATATGGTCTAACGACAGACCATCCGCAGTCAAGAACTACAAAGTCAGGAAATTTATGAAGGCTGACTACATCCAGTATACCCTCACCAGAAGGGAGCATGACTACATCTGCACCCAGGCAGACTTTCCTTGTATGAATCCGGAAGAAATCTTCCTTATTGCCAGGGTGTTCCAAAACAAGTCAGAAAAGCACCCTAAAATGCAGATAGCGCTTGAAAAAGCCAACTCTTTTCTGAGGGATACGGTCTGTGACTTTGCCAAGATAGATGCAGATATCTACCCCACCATCCTCAAGAAGTTTGATCTCCCACCTTTTGAACCTGTGCCAATGCCTACCGAAGGCTTCCAAGAAAGATCTCTAGGCACAACAAACTACCCTGAACTTGGAGTCATATTCAAAAGGAAGACTGACAATGTCAAATATTTCATTCCTATGACTGCCATGCACCACCTGACCAAGAAACAACTTGACATCTGCCGGACCGCAATTGAAAGATCGAAGCATACTACCGCAGAAGTCAAGTTCGAGATCACAAGAAGAATCACATGGTTGGAAAACGTCAGGAAGTTCTAGTGGTTTTTGATCAAGTTCCTCAAACTTGATAGCTGAACCGGAGTTAAAGAGGTCACTTAGGGGGAAATTGTTGAATCATAAAAGTGACCCTCTTGAACTCAGCTACCGCAACCATCTTTCTACCGCAACGGTTCAGCACCCGGAGTCAATCTTGTTCATCAGCAACCGCATCAGCAACCGGAGTCAGTTACCGTAGTCAACTTAGCTAGATTACTTTATTTGTCTTTTATGTAATACACTCTATTATCCAGTATGCCTTGCACGACTGCTTATAGAGTTGTACTCTAGTGTAGTTTTTAAGTCTCTATAAATAGAGACTTACTCTCTTTGTATTCGATACTGGAGAACCGATAACTTATGAATTCTATCTGAATACACATTTTGAAGTTATCTCTCTATTTTTCTTCACTCATCTCTTCTTACTTAAATCTTATCATAATTCTGCTGATCATAATCCCTCTTCGGAGCAAGTCTTTAAGACTTAATCACTAAGCTTGATCTTCCTTATTAACTTGGAGTGAATACATTCCTTGTTATGAATCAGCTTAAGTGTCTTCTTGATATAACAATTGTTGTCATTTCCATTCCTTTACATTTCCGCAACTAACTCTCTAACTATCTAACTATATTATTGTTGAGCTTTTAGATCCTTTGAGATTAACTATTCCGCATTATACTTGTTCTAACTTTTGTTCAAGTGTGTCTCCAAGTTTTTCTCTCAACAAGGCCTGGTTCATTCGTAGGATTGACATGTTGTTGTATGTATGATCTATTCCTTTATTTCGTATCAGAGTTGTGGATGAGGCGTCGGGTTGTCTGGTGTGACTGGGTGTTAGTAGGGAGAGATTTCGAGGACGAAATCTAATTTAAGTGGGGGAGAGTTGTAACACCCGGTTCCGACTCGTTTCATTATTCAGGGTCGTGGCCCGATTATAGGTTATCATAAGGCTTAGGGCCTTGGGAGGAAGAGAATTAGCCTTTTTTCGAGATGGGTATTATAGATTAGGTGATCCGAGAGTTCGGTTGTGTTTCAGAACCCAAGGGTATAACCGTAATTTGGCAGTTCGAGCCTTTTTTAATATTTGGGTTTTTGTTCAGAAGATCTTTAGGCGAGGGTGTGTTGATAGAAGTGTAGGGCTTCTCGTCACCTTTCTGTGGATATAAAGTTCGTCAAAAATAGACTTAGAACAAAGGAGTTATGGTCAAATGAATTTAAGTGTTGTAGAGGATCATCGAGTACGCGCGGCGTACTCGTCGTTTACGTAAGGCGTACTGGGTAAGTGGATCACGACTGTCTTTTGAGTACGTTGGGCGTACTAAGGGGTACGTGGGGTGTACACCCTTCAGCTAAGAAACCCCAATTTTAGGGTCTTGACCTTATTTAAGCCTCTTTTATTCTTTGAACCTTGCCTCTTATTAGCCTCTATACCTCCTAAACCCTAATCTCGACCCCTAGCCACCATCTTGGAGTTCGTAAGCTCTTGTGAGTGATTTTGGAGTGTTTTTGAGCATTTGGAAGAGATTGAAGGTTGTTGAAGGATCATCATTGGGAGTGGGGCTTGTAGATCCATAAGTTTCTCATCTTTTGCAACCTATTGAAGGTAAAGAGCTCTCATCTTGGAATCTCGTTGGTTAGATCTTGTTTGGGGTGGTTTTTGGCACATTTTGGTCCCTTTGGTTTGTCTTTATGAGGTTGAGTTTGTCCCAAGAGTTTGGACACTAGATCTGGACGTTTTAGGTGTCCTAAATGCATAAAAGGTTATCTTGATAGTTGATATCAACCCATGCATGTGTATTAGCCTCTTTGTTGAAATTGTAAAGTACGAACTTGGATTTGGGACTCATTGAGCCATGCTAAAGCTCAAAGTTAAGGACATTATGGATTAAGGCATGTTTTGGAACTAGATATGGGCATTGGACGTTTTGGCTTAAGGGATTAAGACATTTTCTAAGTGGTTTGGGGGTAGGGTGCGTATGTGGGGCGTAACTCCTAGTATGCGGCACATACTGAGCCAGATCGAGGTACACTGAGCATACCAGCTGAGTACGCGGGGCATACTCAATCTGTTGAATTTTTCTCAACGTTTTGACTATTTGACCTTGGACCATTGACCAGAAGTTTACCAGAGTTTACCAATGGATATTTTGGGCCTTTTAGGATATCGGACCTTCTCGGATTAGGCCCATGATGGGTTTTGGGTCCAATTAAGAAAATTGGGCCTTATTTAGGCTTTTGGACAAGTGGATTGGGCCTTGGCCTTTGGCCAAGTTCGGGCAAGGGTAAATAGGTCTTTTACCTTAATTTGGACTCTTAGTGTGAGATGGGATCCAATTATTAATTGGATGTTATTTGTAATTGATAGCGCATGGATTATAGTGGGCCAGCATCCAGAGAGTTATCAGTGAGATTCAGCGGTGCGAGGTGATTTTTACTCACCTTGGTTAGCAGGTCGAAGGCACCAATGCCGGCCATGATCTGTTATGTTAGAATACTAGATGTCTGTGTGACTCTTGTATGTGTATGTGTTTGTATGCTTACTGGGTGGGGCCCGATGGTTATTCTGTATGCTATTATCTGTTATGCTTATATGAATTATATGTGGGCGGGGCCGTTGTGCTCATTGGGCGCGGCCCGTTATGCGAGTTTGGGCAGGGGCCGTTATACTCATTGGGCGGGGCCCGATATACGAGTGTGGGAGGGGCCCGTTACACTCATTGGGCAGGGCCCGTTATGTGTTATATATGTATGGTATGTGGTATGTTGGGGAACTCACTAAGGTTTGTGCTTAGGGTTTTCAGTTTATGTTTCATGTACTTCTGTTTTCAAAGGGAAGAGCTCGGGATGATTGTAGAGTACACACCACTCGTTTCCCCATTCTGTGATTTACTCTGATAATGATGATGTATTGATAAAACTTTGATTACCCTGGTTTTATGAAAATGATATGAATTACTGTTTTATTAATTTAAAAATGAATATTTCCGGGTTTTATTTTCGGGACGTTACAAACAACCTCCCTGATATATAAGTGTCCGCCAACTTCTCCATAGAGATACTCTCCTGAATCGGAATAAAATGTGCGCTCTTGGTCAATCTATCCACGATGACCCAAATCAAATCCACTCTACGCGTTGTCCGTGGCAACTTCGTAATGAAATCCATGGTAATCTCTTCCCATTTCCAAACGGGAATGTCTAAAGGTTGCATCTTGCCGTGAGATCGCTGATGTTCGGCCTTGACTTTCATGCAAGTCAAGCACCTCGCCACATACCAAGCTACATCCCGCTTCATACAGGGCCGCCAATAATCAGGACGGAGATCTCTATACATCTTCGTCGCCCTGGGGTGAATGGAGAATCTCGATTTGTGCGCCTCCTCCATGAAAACCTATCGCGCACCACCCCAGTAAGGAACCTACACCATCCGATGGAGAGTTAGTAACCCCCGATTATCATAATCGAAGGAAGCCATCTAAACCACTATGTGCTCACTCTTACGGTGCTCTTCCTTCATAGCCTCAACCTGAGCCTCTCGAATCTGCTCCAAGAGTGGAGTAATCACAGTCATCCTCATACAGATAGCCCTGATCGGAGCCGCGACCGCCTTGCGACTGAGAGCATCGACCACTACATTGTCCTTCCCCGGATGGTAAAGGATCTCACAATCATAATCCTTCACCACATCCAACCACCGACGTTGCCTCATGTTTAGATTCGGTTGATCCATCAAATACCTCAGGCTCTTGTGATCCGTGTAAATAGTACATCGGACCCCATAGAGGTAATGTCGCCAAATCTTGAGGGCGAAAACCACAGCCCCCAGCTCCAAATCATGCATCAGATAATTTGCCTCATGAGGCTTCAGCTGCCTCGAAGTGTAAGCAATAACACAACCCCTTTGCATCACAACTGCACCCAAACCCGTGATCGACGCATCACAATAAACCATGAAATCCTCAACACCCTCCCGCGGGGTCAGAATCGGTGCCTCACACAATCTCTATTTCAGGGTCTCGAAAATTGCATGCTGCTCAGGCCCCCAACGAAAAGTGACAGTCTCTTTCGTCAATCGAGTAAAAGGAAACGTTATCTTAGAGAAATCCTAAATGAATCTCCGGTAGTAACCCGCCAACCCAAGGAAACTCCGAATCTCATATGGAGACCTCAGAACCTCCCACCTCATCACGGCCTCAACCTTGGCCGGATCGACCAGAATAACATTCTGGTTGACAAGGTGCCCCAGAAACTGCAACTTGCGCAACCAGAACTCACACTTGGAGAACTTCGCATACAGTCTCTCCGTCCTCAGAGTCTCCAATTGTAACGCCTGCTTTCTGGTACGCTTTTATTTATAAGTTATTCATTTTAATAGAGCTACTCGACGAGTTGGAAGCCCCAGACTCGTCGAGTAGAAACGAGTTTTGGATGCGGGTTTTAAGCTATCTACTCGACGAGTCGAGAGCCCTCGACTCGGCGAGTAGGTCTGCCAGAGTGAAACCCTAATTTCGAGGTTTTGCACCCTATTTAAGCATCTTAATCCCCACCTTTTGGCCTCATTTACAGCCTCCAAGTCCTAAACCCTAATCCTCGAAACCATAGAGCATTTTGTGAGTGTGTGAGCCATTATTGAGTAACTTTTGTATGTTCTTGAAGCTTAAAGAAGAAGAAGGAGCTAGAGGGTTCAAGGAGAAGATAGTATCCTTCCATCCTCTTTATTTTCTGGTAATCAAGTTTCTAACTTGGCTATTAGTTCATTAGATCTTCTTACTTCCATTTTATGAGGGTTTTGGTTCAAGAATCTTGATCTTTGGGATTAAGACGTCCCAAGTGGCTTACCTTTCAGATCTGGGGTCTAGAAGGGGTTTCATGGCATAAAGGTGCAAACTTTATGACCATGGAAGCCCCATGCAAGCTTAAAGATGTTATTATGGCCTTTTGACCCCCAAAAGGCCATGCATTGAAGTAAAGTCCGAGACTTTACGTATTCAAGTGGTGTATAAGGCCTAGATCTGTGTTGGGGTGGTTTAGTTTGGAGTATTATGGCTCTTGGACCAAGATCTATGTTCTAGAGAGCTAGGGTTTGAGTTTAACTCTTTGATAAGGACTAATAGTGGGTAAAGTTGGAAACTTTACCCTTAAAAGGGAATTTCCAGTAGGTAGATGAAGTATGGACTTTGGATTTGGAGAGTAGAGGCTTAATTTTAAGATGGCCAAACAGACAGAGGAACTCGTCGAGTCCATAGAGGAACTCGATGAGTTGGGTTGTGTTATCCCGTTTTAGCTTAAGGTAGAACTCGATGAGTCAGTGAAGGGACTCAACGAGTTGATTCGATAAATCGCGACTATGAGTAGCCAGGGAACTCATCGAGTCAGGAGGAGGACTCGACGAGTTAGATCGCGATTTCAAGATTCTAGGACTCGGCGAGTTGGGTCAACCAGAAGGTTGACTTTGACTAGAACGTTGACTTTTGACCAGGGGTAAAATGGTCATTTTACCCTTAGAAGGATTCTCAGTTCTTGACTAAGTGATTATTGTGATAATGATAGTCGGGGAGTTGTTGGAGCAACCATTAGAGATTCCTCACACGAGATTTCAGCAGCCAACTTGAGAGGTGAGTTTCCTACAGTAGGAACGGGTCTACGACACCAAAGCCGGCCCGTATATGTGATATGTTAGTAGTTGAGCGTGGGCGGGGCCCAAATCTCATATTAGACGAGTGTGGGCGGGGCCCGAATATCATAGTATTATTTGAGTATAGATAAGTGACTGCTTGATAGAAATAGATATACTTGTTGTCTGTGTGATACTTGTATGCATGTAGTAGCAGAGTGTGGGCGGGGCCCGAATCTCCTAGACAGCAGAGTGTGGGCGGGGCCCGAATCTCCTAGATAGCAGAGTGTGTGAGGGGCCCGAATCTCCTAGACAACGGAGTGTGGGCGGGGCCCGAATCTCCTAGACAGCGGAGTGTGGGAGAGGCCCGAATCTCCATGAGAGTGGCCGAGGGCCGTATCTCCTAGTTGCATGTTATGTGTATGGTATGTGGTAGTTTGGGGAGACTCACTAAGATTCGTGCTTACAGTTTTCAGTTTTGGTTTCAGATACTTTCGGTAGCAAGGGGAAGAGCTCGGGATGATTGCAGTGCACACACCATTTGTTTAGCCTGGGATGTTCATATTCTGATATATTTTGACAGATGTTATGATATTTTGAGATACACGACTTATGGTTTTTATATGATGTTTGGATTACTATGGTTTTATTAATGATTTAAAATGAATTTATTTTGGACCGTATTTTTGGGATGTTTCACCAATACCTCCCTCAAGTGCTCCTTATGTAGATCCCGAGTCTTGGAATAGACCAGGATGTCATCAATGAATACAATCACAGACCGATCCAACATCGTTCGACACACGCGGTTCATGAGGTCCATAAACACGGATGGAGCATTGGTGAGCCCAAAGGGCATCACCACGAACTTGTAATGACATAACGAGTCTAAAAGGCCGTCTTCTGCATATCACCCTCTCTGGCCCTCATCTGATGATAACCTGAACGAAGGTCAATCTTGGAAAACCAAGATGCACCTTGAAGTTGGTCAAACAAATCATCGATCCTCAGGAGTGGATAATAGTTTTCACCGTTAGCTTATTTAGCTCCTGGTAGTCAATACACATCCAATGCGACCCCTCATCCTTCTTCTTCACAAACAGGATCGACGCTCCCCAAGGTGAACTACTCAGTCGAATGAACCCCTTGTCTCACAGCTCCTGCAGCTGTGTAGAAAACTCCTGCATCTCTGGAGGAGCTAATCGATATGGTGCTTTGGCTATCGAGGCCACACCAGGAACCAAGTTAATCTGAAACTCTACTTGCCTCTTCGGATGCACTCTATGCAAATCCTCTGGAAACACATTCGGGTACTCCTGTAAAATCGACACAGCATCTACAGTCGCCTTACCCTTCTCCCGGGTATCCATAACATAGCCGACATAACCGGAACAACCCTGATGAAGATAGTGTATGGCCCTAGCTGCTGATCATAGAACTAGCCCGTGCTGATCACCCTCTTCCTGGACCACCAACTCTCCCCCACATGGGGTCCAAACATGCACCATCTGACTCTTGCTGTAACATCCCAAAAATACAGTCCAAAAATTTCATTTTAATTCATTAATAAAAACCATAAGTATCATTCATCATTTAAAAGTCATAAATCGTGTATCTCAAAATATCATAACATTTGTCAATATATCAAAATCATATGCCAAAACATCAGAGTGAATCCTCCCAGGCTAAAAGCTGTGATGTGTGCCATCCAGTCATCCCGAGCTCTTCCCCTTACTAGCGGAAGTACCTGAAACCAAAACTAAAAACTGTAAGAACGAAGCTTAGTGAGTCTCCCCAAACTACTACATACCATACACATAATCACATAATGTCATGCATTGGGCCCCACCCTGCTACATCGGGCACAACCTGACATCGGCCTTGTCCGGCATCGGGCCCCGCTCAGCATTAGGCCCGCCCGACATCAGACCGTATTTGGCATCGAACCCCGCCCGGCATCGAGCAACGCTCGACATACATATGAACATAACTATTAATACACATAACATGATCATAACCGCCTAATCATAGACATATAAACATTCCTCGGGCCCCGCCCATCATCAGACCGAATCCGGAAAGCATACAAACATTCCTCAGGAGCCGCCCCGACATCGGACTGTAATCCGGAACATACAGATACAAACACATGCAAGAATCACGAAGACATCGAGCACACTAACATTGTTCGGGTACCGCCCCGGCATCGGATCGAAATCCGGAAAACATATAGACTACATCGGGCTAACCTCGACATCAGACCGAAGTCCGACATACTCTAACATACATAAACGGGCTGACATTATTGCCTTCGACCCGTTCCTACTGGAGGAAAACTCACCTCAAATGTCGAGTGAAGTAGCTGAACGTCTCTGCTCCTGCAACCGGATCTACTCACTCCCTATACAAAACAACCCCTTAGATACCATTCCTTATGTCAAGACCCCTTCACGAGTCAACCTTGATCAAATTCAATGTCCCAGTCAAAGTCAACGCTCAGTCAAAGTCAACAATTTGAGTTGACTCAACTCGTCGAGTCAACCCCCTGACTCGCCGAGTTCCCTTGCTACTCATAGTCGTGAAAACACTAACTAACTCGTCGAGTCCCTTCGTAGAATCGTCGAGTTCTAGCTTGTACAGAATCGGGACAAACCGACTCAACTCGTCAAGTCCCTCTCTGGACTCGCCGAGTTCCTCAATCTGTTTGGGCCATTTTAAAAGATTAAGCCCCAACTCTTCAAATCTAAGCTTCATACTTCTCCTATACACTGAAAATGTCCTTTTAAGGGTAAAGTTTCCAACTTTACCCGTTAATATTTTTACTTAATGGGTTTAGCTCAAACCTTAACTCCTTAGGACCTAGATCTTGGTCCATAAGCCATCCATACTCCAAACTAAAGCCTACAAATAGAGATCTAGACCCTAAACACTACATGGACACGTAAAGCTTCCACCTTTCTCTTCATGCATGGCCTTTTGGAGCCTAAAATGCCAAAGAGACACCCTATGGATTGCATGGGGCTTCCATGATCATAAAGTTTGCACCTTTATGCCATGAGAGCCCTCTATAATCCCAGATCTAAAGTTACACTCACTTGGGACGTCCATATCCCAAAGATCAAGCTTCTTGGACCAAAAACCCAATAAAGTGAAACTAAGGAGATCTAGGAAACTACTAAGCAAGTTGGAGACTTGATTACCAGAAAATGATGAGGATGAAAGGAAGTCTCTGGATCTACTATCTTCTCCTTGAATCCTCAAGCTCTCCTCTTCTTCACAAGCTTCAAAACACACAAGGTTAACTCAAAAATGGCTCACAAGCTCACAAATGCATTAGGGTTTCTGAAACTAGGGTTTGGGACTTGGAGGCTGGAAATGAGGCCAGCAAGTGGGGATTAGGATGCTTAAATAGGGTGCAAAACCCCGAAATTAGGGTTTCACTCTGGCAGCCCTACTCATCGAGTCGAGGCTCTCAACTCGTCGAGTAGGTGACTTAAATCCCCGCGTCAAATCTGGTTCCTACTCGACGAGTTTGGGGCTCCCAACTCGTTGAGTTGCTCTATGAAAGTGAATAAAATATAATTAAATGCGTACCAGGAACCAGACGTTACATTTATCCCCCACTTATCTTAGACTTCGTCCTCGAAGTCTGCTGCGTCGGGAAACAACTCCGGCTAGTGCTCCATCATCTCCTCCTCGGGCTCCCAAGTCCACTCTAAGCCCTTGCGGTGCTGCCATTGCACCTTCACCAGCTGAACAACCTTTTTCCTCAAGGTTTTCGTCTTGCGATCCAGAATCACCACAAGCCTCTCAATGTAGTTCAGGCTGTCATCAACCTGAATATCCTCTAAAGGCACAATCGCTGAATCATTCACTAAGAACTTCCGTAACTGGGAAACATGAAAAATATTGTGGATCTGGCTGAGCTCTGCTGGAAGATCCAATCGATACGCCACCTTGCCCACCCAGTTTATAACCCTGAAAGGACCGACATACCTAGGGCCCAGCTTGCCCCTCTTCCTGAACCGGATGACACCTTTCCAAGGTGACACCTTCAGGAGAACCATGTCGCCCACCTAAAACTCCAAGTCGGAACGGCGTTTGTCGGCATAACTTTTCTGCTGACTCTGAGCAATCTGGAGCCTGCTCCGGACCTGTAGGATCCTTTCAGTAATCTTGAGTACTACTTCAGTACTCCCCATGACTCTCTGACTGACCTCGCCCCAATAGATTGGGGTCCTACACTTCCTCCCATAGAGCATCTCAAAGGGAGATCGGCCTATGCTGGTGTGGTAACTGTTGTTATACGAAAATTTCGCTAATGGAAGATATGTATCCCAACTGCCACCGAAATCCAAAACACATGCGCGCAGCATGTCCTCGAGAGTCTGAATCGTCCTCTCGCTCTGCCTGTCCGTCTGAGGGTGGAAAGCAGTGTTGAAGTGGAGACAAGTACCCATCTCGTCGTGAAACCGCTTCCAAAATCTGGAAGTAAAATGCATGTCTCGGTTCGACAGAACCGAGACTGACACTCCATGGCGTGCCACTACCTCTCGAACGTAGATCTCGGCTAGCTTCTCAGCCGATATACTCTCCTGGATCGGGATGAAATAGGCACTCTTGGTCAACCGATCCACGATGACCCATATCGAATCCACTCCACGTGCGGTCCTGGGCAGCTTCGTGATGAAATCCATAGTAATATCTTCCCATTTCCACACGGGAATCTTCAACAGCTGCATCTTGCCGTGAGGTCGCTGGTGCTCGGCCTTGACCTTCCTACAGGTCAAGCACCGCTCTCAGGGGCGGAACACAAGCACTACAACTAGGGGGCCGGAATCAAAACTTCATAATTGAAATATGTAAAGACGTTTTATTTATTTCAAAATTTTGACGTATCAAAAGTGTAAACAAGAAAACTAATAGATCGTTACATCATTTATCAAAGTGGAACGCGACGATCTTTTGCATTTTTAAAGTCTTCTATAACCGTCTCTAAACTAATCTTTTCAGCAAGTTCCCGCTCGAAGTGCAAAACCAATGAGTCATTCAAAAACTCGCCTTCCATTTTGTTCCGTAACCTTGTTTTAATGAGGTTCATTGCTGAAAATGACCTCTCCGTTGTAGCAGTAGAAACTGGAAGAGTAAGTATGAGACTAGCTACTCGATAAATAAGATGAAAGTTCGCTACTCTTCTAGTCTTTATCAACCATTGGCACAATTCTGACATAGATGTCAATAGTTTATAATCTGCATGTTGAACAAAATCAATATCATAATGTTGAAGTTGTATTTTCAAAACTACTTTCTCTTGTTCGTTGAAATCTTCAGGATAAAACTTCTCTACTAACTTAATTACATCACCACTTCGAAAAGGCTCATCAACACTTTTAGGATCTAAACTTGTTGAAAGTCGAAGCAACTCTGTTGATCTATCACTGAATCGATGATTTAGTTCCATTAACTGACAATTAATTGCTTCGTAAAATATATCCACTCGGTAATGATGTTCTAGTGTATGATCACTAAGCTCATTACGCGCTCGGGCCCCTCTAGTAAAATATGGAAAAGTCATATTAGGGATATCAATGTTGCGTTCTTGACAAAACGACATAACAAGAGACAACAAACCATCCCATCTTTCATCTTTCATTTTTTGCAATAACAATTTGGTGGATGCAACTAGCCTCAATGCATTACAAATATCTTGAGATTGTCTTTATAAAGCTTGACAAAGTAAATCAATGATCTCCATTATTTCTTGCTCGAGATGAAGAACAAAAATGAACTCAAATGTAGTAATAGACTCATATGCTGAATCTGCGTCGCCTTTGATTGGACCAGTGCCATCCTTAATAATTTTAAGTAAAACCTCACAAGTTGGACTAAACATTTTGATTAAGCTCGAAACTGATTTGAGGTGAGAACTCCATCGAGTATCACCAGCTCGTTGTAATGTACCAATTTGATTAAGACCTCTACCTGTCTCTAACTCGTCAATAGAAATCTTATATGCAATTTCCTCAGCTTGTGCATCTCTAAGTTGGTCGGTACGCTTGGAGGAAGCATCAACAACATTGATAACAAAAGATAATCGAGTAAAAAACTTTTGTAATGCCACAACTCCTTGTGAAGCAGCCATTAATGCTAATTGTAATCGATGGGCAAAACAATGAACATAATACGCATATGGACAATCATTGGAAATCAATGCTTGCAAACCCTTGAAATGACCTCACATATTGCTTGCGCCATCATACCCTTGACCACGGATTGACTTAAGATCAAGATTATTACGTGACAATACAGAATAAATTGCATTTTTAAGAGTTTGTGATGTAGTGTCGGGTACATGAACAAGCCCAAAGAAACGCTCCAGAATAAAGCCATCTTTATTTAAAAATCTCAAAACAATTGACATTTGTTCTTTATTAGACTGGTCACGTGCTTCATCACAACTAAACAAAATTTTCCACCATTAATCTCCTCACAAATCATCCTCCTCACCCTAGTTGATATAAGGTTTAGAATCTCTTTTTGAATTAACGGTGATGTATATAATGCATGTTTAGGAGAAGTACGGAACAATTCTTTCATCTCTGTGTTAAAATAGCCAATTCCCTTCAAGATTTCGCGAAAATTTCCTTTGTTTATGGAATCTGATCCTTAATCGTGACCTCTATATGCAATTCCTTGAAAGGCACACAAACGGACTGTATAAATAGTAGCCTTCAATCTCAATCTATTATTTTTACGCTCTTCTTCTGTAAATGTCTCAAAGACATTTCGTATATCATGCGCCTCATTTAACAAATCATCACATGATTTTTGTGCAACATTATGAAAAGATGTGCACTCAGTCCCTATGTGATGCAAAAAGGCACAACTTTTTCCACCAACTTTCTTCCAGTTCTGAAATCCATCTATAGTAAATGCTCGTTGGCCGTAGTGTCCCATTCCAGAAGGCTTATTGAATAGAAAACACGGAAAACAAAACGCAGCATCTAAGCTCTCTGAATATTCAAGCCAAGGATATAACTTAAACCAAGAAGCTTGAAAACTACGTTTATGGGTTTCTGGACCAGATTTTGGAGATACAGAAAGTGTTTGTTGAAAGGGACCATGATTAATATATGCTCGTATAATAGTATCTCGTTGATTTACTGGATAATCATAAATTTGCTTACGCAAACCAGGATCTCGTTCTAGTGTACTAAGATCAATGTCATTATTTTCAGCACAATTTTTTTTGAAGCGGTTCTCAGTAATTGGAACATTGGGCGTAGGGGTATCTTCATCCAAAACAATCTCCGGTGGGTTTTCGGAATCTTGAGTAGAACTTGAGTGTTTTCTTTTAAAAAAATCCATCAATAGTAGATTGTTTTTTCATATTCATATAAACTACACAATCAAATTTACTAACAATTAATAAATAGCAATATAAAATAGCAAATAAACAAATGAACTTTTTTATTTTCAAAAAATAATATAAAGTGCATATAAATTTAATTAGTTTCATATGAATATATGATCATAGCATAACAAGAAATATAAATACACAAATATATATCATCGTTAACAACAAATATACATAATTTCGTATACAAATGTATGATAAATATTATATATGTATATCTTCAATTAACAAATACACATAATTACATATAAATATATATATATATATATATATATATATATATATATATATATATATATATATATCTTCGTCCAATGCAAATAAAGTAATCAATATAAATGAAATTGTCAGACATTGTGTGTATATGTTGTAATGAGAGTACCATTCCTACTTTATTCAATTTATTCATACTTTATTCAATTTCTACATTTTCTTTTTGACCAAGTACAAATAATAAATAAATATATAAAGAAACGCAGAGACTGAGAAACATAAAGGCATAAAGCTACTTAAACAAATGGGGAGGGACGAAGTCACGAAGAAGAAGAAGAAGAAGAAGAAAAACCTTATGGAAAGCAGCAGCCGACTGAACACTCAAGCGAACGGCGGTCGACGGAGGTTATATTTTTGTAGTCCTACTATCCTGGCTCCGACGACTAGCAAGGAGGTGAGAGGGCGTACGGTACAAATTTGGCGGCGACCGGAAAAGAGTACAAGACATCAACGATTTTGTAACACCAGTCAAAATAGGTCAATAACAATCACATGTGATTATGCCAATCGTGTAATGTGATTTTATTAAACTAGTAATTTGATAAACTTACTATTTAATTCATGTTAAAGTATGAACATTCACACATAGTTTATGATACAACTCAAAGTATACGTCCATACGATTCCAAAAATATAAAGAACGTCTAAATCTGACTTTGCGTGAAGAAGTTATGATAAACTGAACACTATAAATCTCTATAATAAGATGAATATAAAATAGACTTAGAATTAGCTATTGGAGTCTAAAAGAGAGTTGTAGTGCTTATAAATACCTACGCTTGGATATAAAGAACGTTAAAAATGGAGTTCGTATGCCAAAGTTATGGCCTTCCGAAGATTCAGCTGTTAGAAACCCTAATTTGACTGAACGCACGACGTGAACATTGATATTTCATGACGTGAGGAGTCATTTTGCCACATTTCGGATCTAGAAGGTGCTTGACGAGGCTACAAAGTGATACGATCCAAACTCACGACGTGAACATTGAGATTTCACAACGTGAGGAGTCATATGGCCACCTTCGGAAGCTAGAAGACGGATGGCAAGTCTACGAAGAGATAAGCTCGAAACTCACGACGTGAACAATGAGTTTCTCACGTCGTGAGGGTCCAAAATCCTTACTATAAATAGCAGGTCTGACTTCAGCTATTCCTTACACCATTTCCCTTTCTCCTATCTCCTTTGTTGAAGCCCTCTTGCATCACGAGCCCCAACGACCTCGTACGCTGACCGTTTCTGCTTAGATTACATAAAATCACGCTATTAAGGTGAGTTTCACGACCCCACTTTCTAATATTTCGGGGGAAAACGCATGCTAAATATTATATATACGTTATTATTATGTCTATATGATAGTATAGTTATATTAGTCGGGTATAGTTGTTCTAAATATAATATTTTGAATATATACAACTATTATCTACCTGTCGGCATGTTATTTTACTAATGTTGATCTTGAGTTATACTTAGGATTCTATATATATGTTGTGTGCGATATAGTTCCGAAGTTATATTCGGAAGTTCTATATGTTAAGTTATAAAGTATGTTGCTATTATTAGTTTTATGTCAAGATAAAACTTAGTATGTTATATATTGTTATTGATAGTTTTATGTCAAGATAAAACTAGGAACGTTATATGTTGTTATTATTGGTTTTAGGTCAAGATAAAACCTGGTTTTACTTCAAGAGATAGTTGTTATACTGCCTAAATGTTATGAAGTTAGGAGTAATGTTTAAAAGCATAGTCTAGTAACTTAGGGTTTTAGACATGAAGATGATTTTGTTGTTAGATCTATAGGAAGCCGTCGAAGTCTACATGAGTAATTGTATTCATCAACTAAGATTGGGGATCTTAGCAGAAATCCTCTGAACTG
This sequence comes from Lactuca virosa, assembly GCF_052849685.1. NCBI lineage: Eukaryota > Viridiplantae > Streptophyta > Magnoliopsida > Asterales > Asteraceae > Lactuca > Lactuca virosa. The sequence goes on along the minus strand of NC_136432.1, from coordinate 164,288,314 downwards.
TAACCGTTAATCCCGTGTGAGCGAGGAAGTCGTGTATAATTAGTATACAGGTTGACCACCCCACTTATGACTGTTAGCTACAGTCAACCATAAGCAAGTGACGAACTATCCTTTTACTTGTTATTGTTCCGGCGTCGATGAAGCGTGCGGTGTTCCTCATGGAAATCATGAGTGGGTTTTCCTCTGTAAATCATGAGTGGGTTGTCCTCATGTAAATCATGAGTGGGTTTTCCTCATGGAAATCATGAGTGGGTTTTACCAGAGGTATTATGTCATAGCAGCGGTTAAAGGCTCATGGTAGCAGATTGTTAGAAACATTATACTTTGTCGTATACAAGTATTAATGTTAAGTATAAGTTTCCCCTACTTATACCCTAGGTACTACTTGTATATTAAGTAGATAATTATAGCTAACACACATACTCGTATAGAATTAAAATAGATTTATACGTAGCGGTTTTACTCGTATAGAATTGAAATAAGATTTATACGTAGCGGTTTTACTCGTATAGAATTGAAATAAGATTTATACGTAGCAACTTTCGTTTGTATGGAATTACAAACATTTATATAATATATGAGACTTATAGGTATATACTTATTTGGTAAGTAAACCATTATACCTATGATATATATGTCAAAATGATACTTTCAAAACTATACTTTTGAACTTGGAAAATATATTATTTTATGGAGTCAAAACCTGTGAACTCACCAACTTTATGTTGACGTATTTTAAATTGCATGTGTTTTCAGGGAGTTGATAACTATGATACAAGAAATGACGTTACATTGCCCGGTGTTTCCGCCGACTGTCGGGGTGTGACAGATTTAAGTCTTAACAGCGGCGTTCTCCGGTGAGTTTTGAGAAGTAGCTTTTCGACGGCCGGAATAAACTTTGGTTTCTTTGTTCACTTTTTCAGTTTAATTTCTTAAACTTAAATCTAGGTTAAATTGTTGTAAATTTGATTAGATTTTGGGGATTTTATAGATTTTAATAGATATTTAGTTTCCTTATTTTATAAATTCCTAAAGAAACAAGGATTCTTTTGATTTTGTTATTTATCTTCCGAAAATTTTGTTAACAGTTTCCTAATGATCTGGAAACCAGGGGGCAAAGAGGCCATTCTAGTTATTTTTTTCAACTTGATTGTGTATATACATACATTAGGATAGCCAAAAGCGGGGGGGGGGGGGGGGCATGGCCTCCCCTGGCCCCTATGAGGGTCTGCCACTGACCGCTCTATGTACCATGCTATGTCCCGCTTCATGCAGGGCCACCAATAATCAGGGCGAAGATCCCGATACATCTTCGTCGCCCTGGGATGGATATAGAACCTCGACTTGTGAGCCTCATCCATCAGAAACTAGCTTACCCCGTCATAGTAAGGAACCCATACTCTCCAATGCAGGGTCAACAACCCACGGCTGTCGTAGTCAAATGAGGCCATCTGGCCTATGATCCGCTCACACTTCCTACGCTCCTCCTTCAGGCCCTCAACCTATGCCTCCCGGATCTGCTCTAGCAACGGGGTAACCACTGTCATCCTCAGACATATGTCTCGAATCAGAGCTGCCACTGCCTTGCCGCTAAGGGCATCATCCACCACATTGGCCTTGTCTGGGTGGTAAAGGATCTCACAGTCGTAATCCTTCACCACATCTAACCACCGACGTTGTCTCATGTTCAGATTCAGCTGATCCATGAGGTACCTCAAACTCTTGTGGTCCGTGTAAATGGTACAAAAAACCCCATTGAGGTAATGCCACCAAATCTTGAGGGCGAAAACCACAGTCCCCAACTCTAAATCATGCGTCGGGTAGTTCGTCTCATGAGGCTTCAACTGCCTCGAAGCGTAAGCTATCACGTGACCCCGCCGTATCAGCACTACACCCATGCATGTGATCAAAGCGTCACAGTAAACCACGAAATCATCGACGCCCTCTGGCAAAGTCAGAATCGGTGCCTCGCATAACCGTTGTATGAGAGTCTCGAAGACTGCCTGCTGCTCAGGCCCCCAGCGGAATGTCACTGACTTCTTGGTCAGTCGGGTCAAAGGAACAGAAATATTGGAGAAATCCTGGATGAATCTCCGATAATAACCCACCAGACCAAGAAAACTCTGAATCTCAGATGGAGACCTTGGAACCTCCCACTGCATCACGGCCTCTATCTTGGCCGGATCGAAGAGAATACCCTTCTGGTTGACAAGGTGCCCCAGAAACTGCACCTCACGCAACCAGAACTCACACTTGGAGAACTTTGCGAAAAGTCTCTCCCTCCTCAGTGTCTCCAACACCTCCCTCAGGTGCTCCTCATGCTGCTCCTGAGTCTTGGAGTAAACCAAGATGTCATCAATGAATACTATCACAGAACGATCCAGCATCGGTGTGCACACGCGGTTCATGAGGTCCATGAACGCGGATGAAGCATTGCTGAGCCCAAACGGCATCACCACAAACTCATAGTGACCATAGAGAGTCCTAAAAGTTGTCTTCTGCACATCCTCATCTCTGACTTGCATCTGGTGATAACCTGATCGCAGATCAATCTTAGAGAACCAAGATGCACCTTGTAGTTGATCAAACAAATCATCAATCCTCGGGAGGGGATAACGGTTCTTCACTGTTACCTTATTCAGCTCCCGGCAGTCTATGCACATCCGATGTGACCCGTCCTTCTTCTTCACAAACAGGATCGGGGCTCCCCATGGCGAACTACTCGGCCTGATAAATCCCTTGTGTAGAAGCTCTTGCAACTGCGTAGACAACTCTTGCATCTCGGGAGGAGCCAACCGATATGTTTCCTTGGCTATCGGAGCCATACCAGGGACTAGGTCAATCCTGAACTCAACCTGCCTCTCTGGAGGTATCCCAGGCAAATCCTCTAGGAATACGTCCGAGTACTTTCGCATGATCGGTACATCATCCATTGTCGCCTTACCCATATCCCGGGTATCCATGACATAAGCGACATAGCCTGCGCAATCCTGCTGAAGGTAGCGCCTCGCTATCGCTGCTAAACATAGTGTCGGTCCACCCTGCGGCCTCTAGCCTTGAATCATTAACCCTCCCCCACTAGGAGTCCGAACTCTCACTAGCTGCTGCTAGCAGTCGATCACTTCCCCATTGGGGCTCAACCAATGCATAACAAGTATAACCTTATTCGCTCATAGGGGAATAGGGACAAGATCCACATAAAACTGCTCATCAAACAACTGCAGTGTACATCCTCGGTGAACCCTTGCGACTTGAACGGTCCTATCATCTGCTATCTCTACATCAAGTGGGCAATCCAGCTCCTCTGTAGTAAGCTCAAAAGCCCTTCTCCTCTCCGTAGGCGCCTCTGCCCGGCCCTAACGACCATCTGTAATCCTCAACGTGCCAGGAGAGAGTGTCGCCACCTGTCCTACTGCTGCTAAACCCGGACACTGGGCCTTTTTGAGGCCCCTCTGATTGCACTGAAAGAAAATCAGATCTGAAACTGATGTGGTGGTGGTGGTGGTAGCTGTACAATCCCTGCTCATGTGACCAATTCGGCCGTACTTGAAGCAACCCAAACTCCCCGCCCTGCACGCCCCCTCGTGCATCTTGCCACACTTGCCACACCGATTGCGACCCAGTTGGATCCTTGATCTATGATCTGATACCTTGGGCTTCTTGACCAAACAACCTGTCTGAACCCCATCTGGTTTCCTCTTCCTCTCCATCTCCAAATCCAACTCCTTCTCCCGAGCCCTAGCAATCATATCCTCCAGCTTCTTGCATATGTATCGACTCACAAACTGGCGGATATCACTCCGCAACATCTCATGATATCGGGTCTTTTTCATCTCCTCGTTTGCCACGTACTGTGGAACGAGAAGGGCCCTCTCCCTAAACTTGGCGGTGATCTCTGCTACTGTCTTAGTCATCTGCTCGAGATCCTGGAACTCCCTAGCAAGCTATTGCACCTCAATCACAGGTGCAAACTCTGCCCTGAACCTGGCCAAAAAATCACTCCAGGTCATCGCATCTAGAACTGCATCATCTCCAATGGCTCGTCCGACCTCCTCCCACTAGTCATGTTCCCTGTCCTTCATGAGGTAGGAAGAAAGTCGAACCTTGTCCCCCTTGGGACATCTGCTGGTGCGGAAGGCATTGGCGACATCATCCAACCATCTACTGCTAGCAATGGGGTCCCTAGCCTCATGGTAGTCTGGAGCTCCACAGGCTCTGAACTCCCTGAATGTCAGTGTGCGTGACCCCATCATGGTTGCTACCTCAGTGTGGAATGCACTCAGTCTCTCATCCAACAACTCCATGATACCCTCCTTGATCGTACCAAAGATCACAGGATTCTGGTCTACAAGGCCGTGCGTGATTTCAGATGAGATGAACTCCCTCATCTGGTCATCTAGCTGCCCGGCACCAGAGCCCGAGCCTGATCCCTCACCAGTGCCTGAAGTGCCAACTGGCCTAGTGCGTAGCGTCACCTACTGAAAATACACCATAACAAACATCATAATACTCATCATAACTCGAGGGATCTCACATACTACAAGTTTCCTGGGTTCATCTCAGCCTTCCTTGATTCGAGTACGGATCCTCTACTTTCAGTAGTACGGGCCCATACTACCTTCCACATCTATCCGTACTTTCCTCAAGAACTGTCTTGACTCCACCAAGTCCATATTCGTTTACTAGTTAGTTAAAGAATAAGAACTCCTAAAAGAACAAAGCAAGCAGCATTCGAGCATTGAGTAAACATAATCAAGCATATCCTACTCAGGCCATCATATTACTAACTAATTAGTACTAGTATACAGTTCAATAAGCTCATACAACAGGCGTATTAGGCATCCTTCCTAGATCCTTAGCCCTAAACTAGCATGCAGTTCTCATATACATATAACAGGTATACAAGGCATCATTCCTAGATCCTTAGTCCTAATTCTAGCATATTGTTCTCATAATCATATCATAACATAAACTTGTATGCGTAATTTGGGAGTGCTTACTTGAGCTTGGCTGATTGCATGCACCACACCCCTTTTCTCTTTTCAAAATTCTTTTCTCTTTTCAAAGTCCTTTTTATAAAAATGATTTTCTTTTGAAAATTTTCATACCAAGTCCTCAGTTTGAGTTTAGACACAGCCGAGAGTGTTCCCGAATCCCTCAAACCAAGGCTCTGATACCAACTTGTAACATCCCAAAAATGCAGTCCAAAAATTTCATTTTAATTCATAAATAAAAACCATAAGTATCATTCATCATTTAAAAGTCATAAATCGTGTATCTCAAAATATCATAAAATCTTTCAATATATCAAAATCATATGTCAAAACATCATAGTGAATCCTCCCAAGCTAAAAGTTGTGGTGTGTGCCATGCAGTCATCCCGAGCTCTTCCCCTTACTACCGGAAGTACCTAAAACCAAAACTGAAAATTGTAAGCATGAAGCTTAGTGAGTCTCCCCAAACTACCACATACCATACACATAATCACATAATATCATGCATTGGGCCCCGCCCTGCTACATCGGGAACAACCCGACATCGGCCTTGTCCGAAATTGGTTCACGCCCGACATTAGGTCCCGCCCGACATCAGACCGTATCTGGCATCGGGCTCCGCCCGACATCGAGCAACGCTCGACATACATATGAACATAACTATTAATACACATAACATGATCATAACCGCCTAATCATAGACATATAAACATTCCTCGGGCCCCGCCCATCATCAGACCGAATCCGGAAAGCATACAAACATTCCTCAGGAGCCGCCCCGACATCGGACTGTAATCCGGAACATACAGATACAAACACATGCAAGAATCACGAAGACATCGAGCACACTAACATTGTTCGGGTACCGCCCCGGCATCGGATCGAAATCCGGAAAACATATAGACTACATCGGGCTAACCTCGACATCAGACCGAAGTCCGACATACTCTAACATACATAAACGGGCTGACATTATTGCCTTCGACCCGTTCCTACTGGAGGAAAACTCACCTCAAATGTCGAGTGAAGTAGCTGAACGTCTCTGCTCCTGCAACCGGATCTACTCACTCCCTATACAAAATAACCCCTTAGATACCATTCCTTATGTCAAGACCCATTCACGGGTCAACCTTGGTCAAAGTCAATGTCCCAGTCAAAGTCAACGCTCAGTCAAAGTCAAAGTCAACAATTTAAGTTGAATCAACTTGTCGAGTCAACCCCCTGACTCGCCGGGTTCCCTTGCTACTCATAGTCGTGAAAACACTAACTAACTTGTTGAGTCCCTTCGCAGACTCGTCGAGTTCTAGCTTGTACAGAATCGGGACAAACCAACTCAACTCGTCGAGCCCCTCTCTGGACTCGCCGAGTTCCTTAATCTGTTTGGGCCATCTTAAAAGATTAAGCCCCAACACTTCAGATTTAAGCTTCATACTTCTCATACACACTGAAAATGTCCTTTTAAGGGTAAAGTTTCCAACTTTACCCGTTAATATCTTTACTTAATGGGTTTAGCTCAAACCCTAACTCCTTAGGACCTAGATCTTGGTCCATAAGCCATCCATACTCCAAACTAAAGCCTACAAACAGAGATCTATACCCTAAACACTACATGGACACGTAAAGCTTCCACCTTTCTCTTCATACATAGCCTTTTGGAGCTTAAAAGGCCAAAGAGACACCCTATGGCTTGCATGGGGCTTCCATGGTCATAAAGTTTGCACCTTTATGCCATGAGAGCCCTCTTTAATCCCAGATCTGAAGATACACTCACTTGGGACGTCCATATCCCAAAGATCAAGCTTCTTGGACCAAAAACCCAATAAAGTGAAACTAAGGAGATCTAGGAAACTACTAAGCAAGTTAGAATTGATTACCAGAAAATCATGAGGATGAAAGGAAGTCTTTGGATCTACGATCTTCTCCTTGAATCCTTAAGCTCTCCTCTTCTTCATAAGCTTCAAAACACACAAGGTTAACTCAAAAATGGCTCACAAGCTCACAAATGCATTAGGGTGTCTGAAACTAGGGTTTGGGACTTAGAGGCTGGAAATGAGGCCAACAAGTGGGGATTAGGATGCTTAAATAGGGTGCAAAACCCCAAAATTAGGGTTTCACTCTGGCAGACTTACTCGTCGATTCGGGGCTCTCAACTCGTCGAGTAGGTGACCTAAATCTCCGCATCAAATATGGCTCATACTCAACGAGTTTGGGGCTCCCAACTCATCGAGATGCTCTATAAAAGTGAATAAAATATAATTAAATGCGTACCAGGAACCAGTCGTTACACTTGCAATCAATCACCGCCCCATTGGGGCTCAACCAATCCATCCCCACTATAACCTTGTTCCCGAGCAAAGGAATAGGAACGAAATTAATCGGATATTGATCATTGAACATCTCTAGAACACAATCCCGATGAACCATCGATACCCAGACAGATCGATCATCTGCAATCTCAACCTCTAATGGAAAATCCAGCTCCCTCAGTGCTCCAACAAACCTGTTGCTGAGCGCAAGATATACGAAAGATCGGGTAGCCTCCAAATCAAACAATACCAAGGCAGAGATATCGTTCACAAGGAATGATCCTAAAACAAAACACACAAATATAGCAAAGAAATCAACATAAATAAAGAGTTAAGGAGAAGAGACATACCCATCACCACATCCCGTGCAGCACGAGCCACCTCGGCTGTCAGCTGAAAAGCCTTGCACCTCACAAAAGGCGCATCCACCATGCCATGGCGGCCATCAATAATTCGTAGGATCTCTAGAGCAGGTGCTGCTACTGGTCCTCCTGATGCTAAACTCGAACAGTTGGACTTATTGTGGCCCCTCTGATTGCAATGAAAGCAAATCAGATCTGATATTTGGGTGGTGATGATAGTAACAGTGCAATCCTTGCTAAACTACTCTACCTTTCCGCACTTGTAGTAGCCCGAACCACCCAATCTGCAAGCCCCATCATGCGACCTTCTGCATTTTCCACAGCGGCTCCAGCCCTGCTGGCCCTTCAACCTAGAGTCGAATCCCTTGGGTTTCTTCACGAAACCCCAATTATCTGCCAATGATCCGACTTCCTTTTCCTTATGTGCTACAAATCAATCTCTCGTTCCCGCGCCCTGTATATGATGTTGTCCAGAGTTGGGCATGCAGAAAAACTAACAAACTCACTAATGTCAGATCTCAGCATGTCATGGTATCGGGTCTTCCTCATCTCCCCATCTGCAGTATACTCGGGTACCAAAAAAGCTCTCTCTTTGAACTTGGCGGTGATCTCCACCACAGTCTCAGTCATCTGCCTCATGTCTAGAAATTCCCTGGCTAACTATTGTTCCTCAACAACTGGTGCAAACTCTGGTCGAAACCGGGTCACAAAATTTGGCCAGGTCACGACCTCAATGGCTGGGGATCCCAAAGTATAGTTGACCTCCTCCCACCAATCTCGATATCGCTCCCTCAGACATCCCACAACAAACCTCACATTTGACCCCTCGGGGCAGAAGTTCGTCATCTGGGCACACTCAATGTCAATTATCCAACGCTTGGCTGCAATGGGGACCTTCATACCAAATAAATTTGGCGCCCCACATCCCTTGAAATCCTTGAAGGAGAGAGTGTGGGCGCCAGATTAGCTAGTGACCAGATCGATCCTGAACATCCGAAGACGATCCTCCATTAACTCGATGATACCCTCCTTGATCGACCCGAACATCACCTGGATTGCATCAAGGATGCCTCTGGTAACCTCTGATGTAATGAACTCGTGTAGCCTCTCATTAATTGGTTCGGTGCCCATGCCCGAACTAGATCCAGATCATGAACCCCCTGCTCCATGAAGTGTCATCACCATACTTAAACATAACCACATAAACAATTAGTAAACACACGAGAAGGTTCCCACTCTCGAGCTCCCTAGATTCATCGTGGTCTTCCTGGTCTCGGGTATAAATCATGTGCTTCCAGTAGTATGGGCCCAATACTACCTTCCACACCTATTTATACCCTCCTCAAGGACTACATCGATTCCTCCAAGTCGCTCCTTCCCAACTAGTACACTCCTCATACTATAAAGCATCCTACGCACCAATGCATCTCTCAGGGATTCCTAGGATTCCCTTCCTCACCCTTCTCTGCTATCAGCTGTAGAAGGAACTTCCACTAATACCATCTAACTACTACTTGAATACAATTACATACTATCGATACTAGATAATTCTTTGAATGACAGGTCCCATGTAACGATCTGTTCCAAATTAACTCCTAGTCTGAGGCTGTGGCTCGAAGGTCGGTCATTATTAGGATTATGGCTCTTGGGAAGGTAAGGTCTAGGCCCATTTGGGTGCGGGTGATGCATTAGAAGTGATCCGAGTGTTCGGTTCGTATTTTGGGAGCCTAGGGGTATTACGGTAAAGTGTCAGTTCGGGCTTTTATGGAAAATGGGTTTTTGTTCGGAAGATCTTAAGAAAGGTTTGAGTTGTTAGAAGTGCAGGGCTTCTCGTCACCTTTCTATGGATATAAAGATCGTCGGAATCGGGTTTATAACGAAGAAGTTATGGCCTTCGGAAGTTTCGTGGTTTTCAGGCTTAGCCGAGTACGCGGGGCGTACTAATGAAGAAGGCAGTACGCTAGGCGTACCTTGGAGTACGTTGGGCGTACTGACCAGGATGGTCATGAAGGTTCCCAGGAGTATGTTGGGCGTACCATATGTACGTTGGGCGTACTCCAGTCAGATAAGAACCCTATTTTAGGGTCTTGGACCCTATTTAAGCTCCTTATCTCATAACCTAACCCTAATATCTTCAGCCTCCATCCCTCTAAACCCTAGAAATTGACCCTTAGCCTCCATTTGAGTGATTCTTGAGCTTTTTGGTGATTTAGTGGGTTTTTGGTGCTTATTGTGGAAGAAGGAGTTCCTTGAGCAAGCATTGCTTGGCTTGAAACTTGTGGATCCAAGCCCTAATCATATTGATCTAACTCCAGAAAGTATAAAGTTTGGATCTTGGTGGCTTTCTCATGTGGATCTAGTTGGGTTATGACTTCTTATGTTTGGATCTTGAAGAAGAAGGAACTTGGTGATCAAGCTATGGTTGGAGTCAAGCTTGTAGATCCAGAACCTTCATCAATTTTGCAAGCTTTTGGAGGTATAAAGTCTCAACCTTGACAACTCTTTCATGTAGATCTAGCTAGGTGGTTTTTGGTTATGGTTTTGGTCCCTTTGTGGTGGTTCTTGTGAGTAGAAGTTACTCCAGAACCTTTGAAGCTCTATATTTGGTCCTTATTGAGGTTATGAAGTCACAAAGTTTGGATCTTGATGGGTATAAACCTTCCATGCATGATTTAGTGGTCATTTGATGAAGTTTGGGGACTTGGGTTTTGGTTGGATCCCATTGAGTTATGCTAAGTCATAAAGTTGGAAACTTTATGACTTAAGAGGTCCCTTGAAATTAGATCTGGGAGTTTGGACTAAGGTCTTAAGGTATTAAGAAGTTTTGAGACATTTTAGGAGTGATTTTGACCTTTAGGAATTCATCTTTGGTGTGTGGGATTCATTAAGCCATGCAAAGGCTTAAAGCATTCGACTTTATGGATTAAGATGTCGAAGAGGACTTGGATCTGTAATTGTAGCTGTTGGAATGGAGTATTAAGCACTTAATGAAAAAGTAGCTTAACACAGGAGTACGCTGGGCGTACATGCAGGTACGCACGACGTACACCACCTTCAGCCAGTACGCTTAGCGTACAAGGGAGTACACCCCGCGTACTCATCAGTTGTGGGCTTGGACTGTTTTGGGCCTCGGGTTGGGCCAGGCAGTGGACTTTGGGCCTTTGGACCTTAGTGGACCATCAGAAGTCAGATGTTTTGGGCCAGGAATATGTTTGGGCTTCAGGTAAGGCCCATTAGAGGGATTGGGCCTAATTTAGCAAATTGGGCCATTAGTGGGCCACTAGTGGGCTTGGAAAGCCTACCTAGTGTTGGGCTTTTGTTTTGGGTTTGGGCCTTAGTTTTGGATCATACTGGGCCAGGGGTAGAATGGTCATTTTACCCCATGCATGGATTAAGGATTTTGGTATGGGACCTAATTGCTAAGTGGGTATATTGATTGGTAGTGACAGCTCGGGAAGCTGGCGGGGCAGCAACTAAGGAATTCATGCGGGAAGCTTCTGCAGTGTGAGGTGAGTCTCCTCCCCATACCAATGGGTCTAAGGTACCAAGGCCGGCCCATTTTATGATATGTGGTATATTAGCTGAAGTTGTATTATGTGTCATGTTAGCTGGTTATGTGCTAGGAAGTATGCTAGTGGTATATGTGGTATGTTTGCATGGAAGACCATGGGAGAGCCCATGACACCTGGATGTAAGACCATGTTGAGAGCCCATGGCTTTCCTATCAAAGACCATGGGAGAGCTCATGGCACTTAGGTGTAAGACCATGTGGAGAGCCCATGGCATCCTGGAGTAAGACCCTGGGGACAAGCCCACGACATCCGTATATGTTGATATGCATGGATATGTGATTGATATGGTTGTGTAGCCTTTATAGCTAATATGGATTATGTGATTATGTGGACTGTGTGGGGTATGCTCTGGGAACTCACTAAGCTTCGTGCTTACAGTTTTGTTTATTGGTTTCAGGTATCATTGATTTGGAAAAGAAGGGCTCGGATTGATCGCAATGCGCACACCCATGTTTTCCGCAATAAATGATTTTGGGATAAATTCTGATAAATGTTTTAAGTAACGATTTTTTGGAATGTTTGGAATAAATGCTATCTAAGTTTTGGCTATATTAAAAATGAAATTTTTACCCTTGATTTTTGGGTCGTTACAAGTTGGTATCAGAGCCTTGGTTTGAGTGATTCAGACACATTTTCGGGTGTGTCTGAACTCAAACTGAGGATCTGTACAGTTTTTAAAAGAAAAATGTTTTCAAGGAAAAGTTTTCTAAGAAAAGAAAAGGGTGTGGTGCATGCAATCAGGCGAGCTCAAGTAAGTTTCCCCAGAATACCCATATATGTTATCTGTTATGATTTGGTTTATGAATCTGAGAATCGCATGCTAGTTAGGGCTAGGAGAGATGCATTTACATGTTGTATGAGCTGGTAGACTTGAATGCTAGTGCTGAGTAGTCAGCGATAGATTGGCCTGATATGTGATGCTGGTAGCTTTGGAAATATTGTATGCCATGCTTGAATGAGAAGGATTATTGGTATTTGTAACTGCTAAGTGTATGTTTTAAAATTGTATACGGTTAGGATCTTATAGCCCTAGAATAATTAATTTGGCCTTATTTCCTGTTCCTCGTCTGGTTGTGGTCCTAGGGTAGAGTCTATTATTCGACAGTCTATTAGATCATGTTCTGTGTATAATTTGCATGCATAAGGCACCCGACAGCGAGGGTGGACGTGGACAACATGGGTCGTGGTTTATGTGCCGAATGTTCTATGATAGTTCGTGGGTCGGGGATTACCCTAGGGTAAGCCCAAGATGAGATTAGTGACATGAGTCATCTTATTGTGAATTGTATGTATAGGTAGAATTGTTTGTTGGAATATTTTGGTTAGTTTTCAGTTGTCCGAATGTTGCTTGCTTTGTGCTTTGTGAGACTTCTAGCAATGTGAGTTAGCTACTAAGTGAATATGCTAGGTCACATGTGGCAGAGGTTGGATAATCTCACAGTAATGGATTTGGCCCTATTGCGCAGCTCTCGTTTGAGTCTAACCGTTCTAGGATTGAGTCTTTTACTTGAAGGATTATCTTATCTCTGCTACATGTGGCTATATGCATAAGGTAGCTAGTTGACATTACTGGGAATCTTTCAGCAGTTGAGGACTGGGTGAGGTTGGGAACCTAGGGGGAACCTAGGAGGTGCTTCAGTGGATATTGTGCTGCTGTTTAGCAAACATTTGGTACATCACGGGAGTAAGTGTGACAACCCGAAATTTCTATCTTGTGCATCCATTCGATTCAATCAAAGTCATACTTGTTTTTGGCTATCTTCTAGTCATGTTAAAGGTCTGTTTGGGTGTTTTAAGCCTAGTACCTTAAAGGATAAAGTGTTAGGAAGTATCGTGTAGAGTTCATTGTGCAGCATACAAGCCGGAAACTCCAACACATGGAGTTTACGGCCGTAAACTAGAGTTTACGGCCGTAAACACCTCCTTGGCCGGGAACTCTTCCCTTCATATGAGTTATTCCTTCACTTTTCACCTTTCTCACACACTTCCATCTCAAGAACTCGATTTTTCTCTCAAGTATCATCAAGAACTTTCATCTTGATCTTCAATCTTGTAAGTAATCTTTCCATTTTCAAGTTGATATTCTTCTCTATCTAGTGAAGATCCATGATTTCATCCATGAAATTTATTCTTTTGGTTAGATCTTCAAGTGTTCTTCATTTTCACCAAGAACACCTACTAGTTCTTGGACCGTGAACCCCCCTCCCAAGCTTCAAAAAAGTGAGTATATCTTCTATCTCCTAGTTAGGCTTGTTAGACTCTTGATTCTAGTCTTGGATCATCATAAAATATATGAACATCAAGGGTTTACGGCCGTAAAACCTTGCATGGCCGTAAACTCTTGTGTTGTTGGATGTTTTAGCCCTTAAACTCCCTTATACTGGAGCCTAGAATCGAAGGCACTTGTTGAATGCTAGATATGACCATAAAACAACTAGTTTGCAAGTCCTCCCATGAGTGTACTGCCGTAAACTCCTTGACCGTACACTCTAGGGCTGTATACTCATTAGGGCCGTAAACCACCATGACGGTAAACACCTTGGCCGTAAACACCAAGGCCGTAAACACACTTGTGTGGCCGTAAACCCCTTAGATGCAATCCTTTGTGATTGTAACACTTCCATATAAGTGTTTCCTAGTTCCTAAGGTGAATCTCTATCACGATTAGTTGCTTAAACACTAATTATATACATATATGTGTCATTATATGCTTATTAGGATCCGTTGTGCTCAAGGCTTCACTTGGCACTTAGCATCCTACAAATCGATCTTTCATTCGTATCACTCACTGCAGGGGAGTTCATACCCCTTAACTTACCTTTTAAATGATTTTAAATGCTTTTATGGGGGGGGAGGGGGGAATACAAGTAGAAACATTATAGTTATTATATCAATCACATGTGATTAATAACTATCAAACAGATAGATTTCTTATACTTCAAATTGTGTTTTCAACCAAATTGCTTCAAATAGTTTTACAAACTCTTTTATATGCAAAACTCTTTTAAACTTATATTTTGTCAAATCATGTCTATATAAATATAGTTATATAAGTAGTATTGAAAGGACTTAGGACTGATAACTCGCCTTATTTCCTGTTCCTTGTTTGGTTGTGGACTTAGGGTATCGGTTGTTTGTCCGAATGTCGTTTGAATCTTAGTTATATATTATGTGTATGTATATAGATATTAAAGTTCTTCATTCAGTTCAATACCTTTGAGCAACAAAGTTGTACAAACGTGTTCATACATGCAAACAACATTACTAGTAAACTATAATAGGTATGGTTTAGGAAGTCACTACTACTATTTCTAGAACAATGAAACATACAAGAGTCAGTTCATACATGAGTCAGTTCAAACATACTATAACGAGAAACAGTACATACTATAACGAGAGACAATACTCACTATAAAGAGAAACAGATAGAACATACTATACACTAGACAGAGAGAACATACACTACACTAGAACATACTATACACTAGACAGAGAAAACATACTACATACTAGACAGAGAGAACATACACTACACTAGAACATACTATGCAAATACAAGAATACTATAATATTAATGTGAGATACTACTTCATGGCTCGGCAATATACTGCTACGTCACATTTGGTACCCAGAGTCTCCTGGAGGGAGAGCGTGAATTTGTGTATAGATCTATACGGGATTGACCATCCCACACCTTGCTGCTAGCTATAGTGGGACCTGCCGGTCTACGAGTGACGAATGTCATATCATTTTCGACGTCTCGAACGTCGTGTTATACTAGTCAATCAAGTATGGTTACTATCTTATCACATTTTACCTTAATTAAACAAACAGGTTTAAGGTAGTTAGTACATTGGTAGTTACTTAGATAAAACTACAGTACATCTTGATTTTCCCATTTCATACACATTGTGATCTTCTCACATAAACGGTAATGAAAACTATATTTTGGTAATGATAGTCAATCTTTGGGAAAACACACACTTTTACAAAAGAACAAACATAAAGAACAGTTGGGTCTTGGTAGAAGACTACTTTAGTAGAAAATATAGGATTTTCTAGGAAGTTTACATACATTTACATCAATTACTTACAAACTTTTACATCGAACATTTACAACTACATTCTTCAAACTTATACAATCAATGACACTAAAATACTTATGAACTCACCGGCTTTAATGTTGATCTACACTTTCAAAATAATTTGTATTCTCAGGTCGCCAGTAGACAGGTACCGATGACCAGGTTTTGGAGAAGATGGAGCACATTCAAGACTCATCTCTTATTTTGATTCATATTTTTGGTGTCTTATAAACTATACAGAACACACTTGTATTAAATTATACTATTAATGCAATGGATGATGTTGTTGCTTGTTTTACTATTATGCATTGTTGTGATACTGTACATGACGTCCTCCGCCCCCGAACGTTTCCGCCGTTCCGGTTTTGGGGTGTGACAGATTGGTATCCGAGCATTGTTTATAGTGAATTAAGTATATCAACCCATAAAAGATATACAACTATAAACACAACGGGATTAAAATACTCTGACCAAGAGTTTATACTTTTAAATAATACAATATTTAACCAAAGTATACATACCTGCATTCATACTAAAATCAGTGTCACTAGGACAGAACAAAAGTATTACGATTGTGGGACAACACAATTAGGCTTGGGAACATATAATCAGATCTGGGAGTGATATAGCCTGATCAACTATATCTTTCCGAGAAGTGATTAGCATGTGCCTAGGAATGGTTGTGATGTTGCAGCAAGTATAAAAACTTACCAACACTAATATAATGAAAACATTAGAACAGAACATAAACTTAAAATACTATAGTAGTATTTTTTGTTACTATAATTACTTATGTGCAAACTAAAAATATCTTTATTAGTATGTGAATAGTTGCTGAGTGGATATGCTAAGGTCATATGTGACTAGGGTGTTATAGACTTAGAATCTGTGATCTTTGCTTTACTTCCTGTTCCTTGTTTGGTTGTGGACTTAGAGTTAGGATCACTTATTCGAAGGTCTATCCTGTTTTGGTTACATATGACTGGTATGCACTACGCAAATGTTGGAGTAACTGGTAAGGATCATCTTATAATTATCTTAATTAGTACATCTACTAGTTATTTCTTTTACCCCCATTGTCGCGTAGATAACATGGTTGGATTCCATATCACCGGTGACCCGTACTTCCCCAACCAAGGTAACGGTGGATGGCTCGATGATGAGCACGAAGAAGAACCTGCAATCCCATTGGATGATGACTTCGCAGAGAACTTCCCGGAGGATTCTGACTCCGAGCCGGAAGTCAACAACCTACCCCTAGTGGCTCCAATCCCAAATCCTAACCCTCGTCCAGCATTTCAAGGCCCCACACCTCTGTGGGCAACAAACTTGAACAGATGGAGTAACGAACAGGGTCAACCCTTACCCTACAACGGAGACAGAAGTTTCTACAACCTGAGCGAGGGAGGCTCGGCAGACAGATTCCTGCCTATTCTGGTATGCAGGGTTGCTCGTAATGATGAGCAAGGTAGGGCGGCCATCAACCGAATCATGGAGGTTGATGCCGATACGGGAGTCAATACCGTACGCATTCTCCATCTGGAATCTGCTCATGAAAGAACTCAGAACCAGAATGCGGCCCTGCAGAGAGAACTTACTGCAACCCAAGCCGAAGTCAGGGAACTTCGAGCTCGGCAGGCAACGTTTGAAAGGCGCATGAGGGACATGGAGCGCCGTCTGGCAGAATAAAGGACTCATTCTAGTAGTTCTCGTCGCAGATAGAGCCTACTCAACTTTCTCTTTTGGATATAACTTAGGTCTATGTAAAAGCTCTAGTTTTAGTTTCCTGTCTATGATAAGACTATGAACTTGTTAGTCTTTTAAGGTCTTAGTACTGTCAAAATTTTATCATTTTGGTTTGATGTAAGACCTACTCCTAGGTCATTTTCCCAAACTTGTTACATCTGTAATACCAATATTATTGACAGATATCTAATCTCATGAAATTAATTACCCAAATGCTTTCATCTTTCTAGTACTAGATCTATATTCAATCATACTTTCATCTGTGTTGTTGGGCTATGGAGAGTTAGTCCATGAGTCACTCTCATCATTCTCTCTATTAAATTCTTACCAATATCTTCACCTTTGTGATTTTATAGCTTCAAGATGCCTCCGCGAAGATCGAACAGGCGCGCTACTCCAATAACTCCGAATCAAACTCCACCCCCTCCCCCTCAATACAACCCAGCAGCTATTCAAGCTGTTGTGAATACAGCTGTTACGCCAGCCCTAGCACAATTCACCACTACCGGTACTAGAGGGAGTGGAACTAATGTGCCTCCCACTACAGTTGATGCTACAGTGCGCTCCAGAGAGTGCTCATATAAGGACTTCACCAGCTGCAAACCCAGGAACTTCAATGGGACTGGTGGAATCATTGCCCTCTCGCAATGATTCGAGAAGATGGAATCGATCTTTGAGATCTGTTCCTGTCCGGAAGGGAGCAAAGTAAAATTTTCCGTCTGCACCTTCGCGGACCGAGCCCTGACATGGTGGAATAGCCATGTCATGTCACTAACTCTAATAGTGGCAAATGCCATGGGCTGGGAAGCTCTTAAGGAGCTCATGATCGAGGAGTACTACCCGAGGGGCGATGTTCAGAAACTGGAGCAGGAACTCTGGAGCCTAACATGAAGGGCTCCGACATAGTCTCTTACACTGCCAGATTCAGCGATCTGGTAGCACTGTGTCCGGGATTGGTCCCTTCTGAAGCGAAGAAGGTGGAAAAGTATATCTGGGGGCTGGTGCCTCCATTTCAGGGAAATGTCCTACCTTCAAACCCCACTACCTTCGATAGTGCCAAGCGATTGGCACAACGACTCATTGACCATGGGGTCCGTACCCTGTCAACAACAACCCTAGCCATCTCAGAACCCTCAAAAGTTGTTGACAACAAGCGGAAGTTCTGGGATGACAAAAAGAAGAACGCTGCGCAGAAAGCTGCCAAAAAGCAGCAGGTCGTAGCTGTTCATGCTGCAATAGCACCTACCGCTACTGCACCGATGAAGCAGTATGCTGGAAGCTTGCCAAAGTGCAACAACTGCAGCTTCCACCACAACGGACCCTGCCGGGAAATGCAGTGCTCTAACTGCAACAGGAAGGGGCACACTGCCCGTTTCTGTAAAGCTCCGGCAAGGCCAATCACCCAAGTCCCCGGAGCTGGTGTGGGCCAGACTTGCTACAGTTGTGGCGAGGTGGGCCACTACAAGAGAAACTGCCCGAAGGCAGGGAATGCCGGCGGAGTGGGAAGGGTTTTTGCTATAGGCCACGAGGAAGCAGTTGCCGACCCCACATTGGTCACTGGTACGTTTCTCCTCGATAACTCATATGCATGCATACTGTTTGATAGTGGAGCGGAGATGAGTTTTGTGAACCAGAAACTTGCTCACTTACTTAAGCAAAAATCATGTGCACTTAAAGAACCGTTCATTGTAGAAATAGCTAACGGAAAAACAGAGAGTACTAGCTGCATATACATAGGATGTACACTAACACTAGATAGCTATTCATTTCCAATCGACCTCATGCCGGTCTCAATTAAAAATTTTGACTTCATAATCGGCATGGATTGGTTGAGTTCTCACCGTGCCGACATCATGTGTTACGAAAAGGCTGTTCGCCTTAATCTACCATCTAGCAAAACTTTAATTATCTACGACGACAAATCTGGCACGAACCTTCGCATAATTCCGAGTATTCAAGCCCAGAAGTACTTGCGAAAGGAATGTCACGTATTCCTTGCTCATGTGGTTGATATGAGCCAAGAGACGAAAGACATAAAGAACATCCCAGAAGTACGCGACTTTCCCGACATCTTTCCAGAAGAACTCCCAAGATTACCTCCACAGCGTCAAGTCGAGTTCAAAATCGACTTAGTTCCAGGGGCTATCCCGGTAGCCAAATCGCCCTATCGTCTGGCACCAGCTGAGATGCAGGAACTATCCGGTCAACTTAACGAACTGATCAGTAAGGGCTTTATTAGACCAAGCTTCTCACCATGGGGAGCACCGGTCTTGTTCGTCAAGAAGAAAGACGGATCGTTCCGTATGTGCATCGACTACAGAGAACTAAATAAGCTAACCGTCAAAAATCGTTACCCTCTGCCTCACATAGACGATTTGTTCGACCAACTGCAAGGGGGGAATTACTTTTCAAAGATATATCTGAGATCCGGGTATCACCAGTTAGGAGTGCTTGAGGAGGATGTTCCGAAGACAGCCTTCCGAACTCGTTATGGACACTACGAGTTTGTAGTGATGCCATTCGGATTAACTAATGCGCCCGCAGTATTCATAGACTTAATGAATAGGGTGTGCCGTCCTTACTTGGATCAGTTCGTCATTGTCTTCATCGATGACATACTTATCTACTCTCGTAGTAAGGAGGAGCATAGCCAACATCTGCGTCAGGTCTTGGAAACACTGCGATCAGAGAAGCTCTATGCGAAGTTCTCGAAATGAGAATTTTGGATCCGAAGAGTCGAATTCTTGGGGCACATGGTTAGCGAAGAGGGAATACACGTGGACCCTTCCAAAATTAAAGCCATTGAGAACTGGTCAGCACCGAAGACGCCTACAAAAATTCGTCAATTTCTAGGCCTCGTTGGCTACTATTGCAGGTTCATTCAGAACTTCTCTCGGATTGCGAAACCGCTTACAACATTGACCCAAAAGGGCGTGGCCTTTGACTGGGAAGAGAAGCAAGAGAAAGCGTTCCAAACGCTGAAGCGAGCCTTATGCACCGCACCGATACTATCCCTCCCAGAAGGGATAGAAGACTTCGTGGTTTATTGTGATGCATCCAACCAGGGGCTCGGTTGTGTTCTGATGCAACGAGGTAAGGTCATCGCCTATGCCTCAAGACAGCTGAAGATACATGAGGTCAACTACACCACACATGATCTTGAGTTAGGAGCAGTAGTGTTTGCTCTGAAGATCTGGAGACACTACCTGTACGGTACGAAAATCACTATCTTTACAGACCACAAAAGCCTACAACACATATTCGACCAGAAGGAGCTCAATATGAGACAACGATGATGGGTCGAGCTACTCAGTGATTACGAATGCGAAATTTGTTATCATCCCGGCATGGCCAACGTAGTAGCTGATGCCCTAAGTCGGAAAGAATGCTCTGGTCGTAGAGTCAAATCATTGATTGTGACTATCCATTCACACTTGTCCACACAAATTAAGGAGGCTCAGCTCGAAGCCTTGAAACCTGAAAATGTGGCGGGTGAATCCCTGAGAGGGATGGATAAAAACTTGGAAGTCAAGGGTGGCGGAGCCTTTTATCTCATAGATCGGATCTGGACAACAAAACACGGTGGTTTCAGAGACTTGGTCATGACCGAAGCGCACAACATGCGATATTCCGTCCACCCAGGTTCAGATAAGATGTATCTGGATCTTAAAAAGTTATATTGGTGGCCTAACATGAAAGCAGAGATTGCTACCTTTGTGAGTAAATGCCTTACTTGCGCCAAGGTTAAGGTCAAATACCAGAAACCATCAGGTTTACTTCAGCAACCGGAGATATCGGAATGGAAGTGGGAGCGAATCACGATGGACTTCATAACCAAGTTGCCCAAGACAACGGGTGGTCTCGATACCATATGGGTGATCATAGACAGGTTAACAAAGTCCGCACACTTCCTACCTATCAAAGAAACTGAAAAGATGGAGAAACTAACAAGAACATACATTAGGGAAATCGTACGACTGCATGGTGTTCCCATATCCATTATCTCTGATAGAGATATTAGATTCACTTCGAGGTTCTGGCAGTCGCTACAAAGTTCCCTAGGAACTAGGCTAGACATGAGTACAGCCTACCATCCGCAAACCGACGAACAAAGTGAGAGGACTATTCAAACTTTGGAAGATATGTTGCGAGCTTGCGTGATAGACTTTGGGAAGGCATGGGATACTCATTTACCCCTTGTCGAGTTCTCCTACAACAATAGTTATCACACGAGCATAAAGGCTGCTCCATTTGAAGCCCTCTATGGCCGTAAGTGCAGATCCCCTCTGTGCTGGGCTGAGGTGGGCGACACTCAGTTAGCTAAAGGACGAGTTCCTGAAATCACTCTCATAGGTCCAGAGATCATTCGGGAAACGACAGAGAAGATCGTTCAGATTCGTGAACGATTGAAAGCCTCTAGAGACCGACAGAAAAGCTACGCAGACAAGAGAAGGAAACCGTTGGAATTCCAGGTGGGTGACCGTGTTCTATAGAAGGTCTCACCCTAGAAGGGCTTAATACGCTTCGGAAAGCGTGGAAATCTAAATCCAAGATACGTAGGGCCTTTCGAGATTCTCGCTAGAATCGAACCTGTAGCTTACAAACTCAAACTACCTCACGAACTCAGTAACGTACATTCTACTTTCCACGTCTCGAACTTGAAAAAGTGTCTGTCCGACGAGACTCTTGTAATCCCACCCGACGAGATCGAGATCAACGAGAGCCTCAACTTCGTGGAAGAACCAGTAGAGATCATGGACCGAGAGGTCAAGCAAACAAAGCAAAGTCGTATCCCAATAGTGAAGGTTCGTTGGAATGCCAAGCAAGGACCTGAATTCACTTGAGAGCGCGAGGATCAAATGAAACTGAAATATCCTCACCTTTTCGCTTAGTTATTTGTAATAGCTTAAATTGTTTATTTGCTTAAACTCTAATTTTGGGACGA
This sequence comes from Lactuca virosa, assembly GCF_052849685.1. Lineage (NCBI taxonomy): Eukaryota > Viridiplantae > Streptophyta > Magnoliopsida > Asterales > Asteraceae > Lactuca > Lactuca virosa. The sequence continues at coordinate 164,266,304 of NC_136432.1, read as the reverse complement.
AATTCTCTCTAACGGGGGGATGATGTGACAACCCGAAATTTGTATCTTGTGCATCCATGCGATTTAATCAAAGTCAGACTTGTTTTTGGCTATCTTCTAGTCCTGTTAAAGGTCTGTTTGGGTGTTTTAAGCCTAGTACCTTAAAGGATAAAGTGTTAGGAAGTATCGTATAGACTTCATTGTGCAGCATACAAGCCGGAAACTCCAACACATGGAGTTTACGGCCGTAAACACCTCCTTGGCCGGGAACTCTTCCCTTCATATGAGTTATTCCTTCACTTTTCACCTTTCTCACACACTTCCATCTCAAGAACTCGATTTTTCTCTCAAATATCATCAAGAACTTTCATCTTGATATTCAATCTTGTAAGTAATCTTTCCATTTTCAAGTTGATATTCTTCTCTATCTAGTGAAGATCCATGATTTCATCCATGAAATTTCTTCTTTTGGTTAGATCTTCAAGTGTTCTTCATTTTCACCAAGAACACCTACTAGTTCTTGGACCGTGAACCCCCCTCCCAAGCTTTAAAAAAGTAAGTATATCTTCTATCTCCTAGTTAGGCTTGTTAGACTCTTGATTCTAGTCTTGGATCATCATAAAATATATGAACATCAAGGGTTTACGGCCGTAAAACCTTGCATGGCCGTAAACTCTTGTGTTGTTGGATGTTTTGGCCCTTAAACTCCCTTATACTGGAGCCTAGAATCGAAGGCACTTGTTGAATGCTAGATATGACCATAAAACAACTAGTTTGCAAGTCCTCCCATGAGTGTACTGCCGTAAACTCCTTGACCGTACACTCTAGGGCTGTATACTCATTAGGGCCGTAAACCACCATGACGGTAAACACCTTGGCCGTAAACACCAAGGCCGTAAACACACTTGTGTGGCCGTAAACCCCTTAGATGCAATCCTTTGTGATTGTAACACTTCCATATAAGTGTTTCCTAGTTCCTAAGGTGAATCTCTATCATAATTAGTTGCTTAAACACTAATTATATACATATATGTGTCATTATATGCTTATTAGGATCCGTTGTGCTCAAGGCTTCACTTGGCACTTAGCATCCTACAAATCGATCTTTCATTCGTATCACTCACTGCAGGTGAGTTCATACCCCTTCACTTACCTTTTAAATGATTTTAAATGCTTTTATGGGGGGGGAGGGGGGAATACAAGTAGAAACATTATAGTTATTATATCAATCACATGTGATTAATAACTATCAAACAGATAGATTTCTTATACTTCAAATTGTGTTTTCAACCAAATTGGTTCAAATAGTTTTACAAACTCTTTTATATGCAAAACTCTTTTAAACTTATATTTTGTCAAATCATGTCTATATAAATATAGTTATATAAGTTGGATTGAAAGGACTTAGGACTGATAACTCGCCTTATTTCCTGTTCCTTGTTTGGTTGTGGACTTAGGGTATCGGTTGTTTGTCCGAATGTCGTTTGAATCTTAGTTATATATTATGTGTATGTATATAGATATTAAAGTTCTTCATTCAGTTCAATACCTTTGAGCAACAAAGTTGTACAAACGTGTTCATACATGCAAACAACATTACTAGTAAACTATAATAGGTATGGTTTAGGAAGTCACTACTACTATTTCTAGAACAATGAAACATACAAGAGTCAGTTCATACATGAGTCAGTTCAAACATGAGTCAGTTCAAACTTATACAATCAATAGGTATGGTTTAGGAAGTCAGTTCATACATGAGTCAGTTCAAACTTATACAATCAATGACACTAAAATACTTATGAACTCACCGGCTTTAATGTTGATCTACACTTTCAAAATAATTTGTATTCTCAGGTCGCCAGTAGACAGGTACCGATGACCAGGTTTTGGAGAAGATGGAGCACATTCAAGACTCATCTCTTATTTTGATTCATATTTTTGGTGTCTTATAAACTATACAGAACACACTTGTATTAAATTATACTATTAATGCAATGGATGATGTTGTTGCTTGTTTTACTATTATGCATTGTTGTGATACTGTATATGACGTCCTCCGCCCCCGAACGTTTCCGCCGTTCCGGTTTTGGGGTGTGACAGTAGGTGACTTAGAGGATTCGGGATGATTCCGGAGGAAAGTATGGATAGGTGTGGAAGGTAGTATTGGGCCCGTACTACTGAAAGCACAGGATCCATACTCAAATCGAGGAAAGTATTGGAGAATATAAGAAGCCTGGTAAGGAGAATTCTTGGTTATGATCGGACCGTGCGGATAGCTGCTATGTAGAATGTGGATGAGCACGCAAGGGGAAGGACCAGGATTTGGTCCCGGCTCCGGTGGTGAGCCAGTTAGTGGAAGGACCACCAGGAAGTTGAGTCTGCGTTGGACTAAGGATATGGGAAGTGTTTTCGCATGAGCTCCTACCCCTTCGGAGCTAAGGTTTGGTTCGCCTTGGACCTCTTGTATCCGGCGGCAAGGATTGATTATGCGATTTATTGCGCTTTGGGATTGGAGACTATGTCTTGGGAGTAGTTCGTAGCCGGTTTAGACCAGGGGTTGCTCCAGCTATTACAGTTCAACCGTGACAATTGCGCTAATGAGTGTGTCAGGGTGCGAGACCCTGAATGTTGCAGGTCTCAGAGCCCGAGGGCGGAAGATCAATTTGGAGTACCTTGAAAATAGAGGTTCAGGTTATGTGCATTTAGTGGAGGGTCTCGGGAAGAGACCCAAGAAATTCGGATCAGCTTTTGAGTGGCCAGCAGACCGGGTTTAGTGCAACGCTTGTGGAAACTGCATGATGGAGGTCTGTTCCAAGAGTTTGGATTGTCATTGGGATTGGAAGGAAGTGTTACCCCATGACCTCAGGGTGGTCTAGGTAACACAGGAGGAGGAGGTCGGGATTCCTTCAGATGTTTGCGGAAATGCTATTTTCTGCCATTTCCAATGGATATCAGGAATTTGCATCGCTTGGGATTGTGATAAGTTGGATCTAGGGTCAGTTATCTGCTATTGTCTGAGTCAGCAAGAGTTGTCAGAATCCGTTCAGTGATCTGGGTTGCTACAGGTGTAGCAGGTTCGGCCACGTCAGCAGGGATTGCCCACGGGGGGGGGGGGGGGGGGGTGCAATCCCTTTATATTCTTGTTGTGATCAAGTGGGCGACAAGGAGGTCGACTGTCTGATGATCAGAGAGGAGCAGTGAGTACATCTGTTCCAGTTATTTTGGGGTTGTTATCTCCATTGGTGGTTGAGTTGATTATATTCAAGAAGAGTCATATGTCATCTGCATACCATGGATCTTTGATGGAATAACACGAGGTCGTCTCCTTATATACAACAGATTCCCAGTGTACGAATGTCATCTTGGGTGTAGTCGGGGTTGGATCAAGGGCTTGTGCGAGGGAATCATGACTAGTTTTCAGTAGCCTTGGTATTTTGTGATTGGAAGAGTATTCGGGATTGCCGAGGAAAGAAAGAGTTGTTTCGGAGGGTTTGGTTAGACTATCCGTTCGTTAAACTCCGAGATCTGAGCATGATATCACTTTTCAGCATCTGAAGTCATTGATGTTGTTGGGATACAAGAAGTGTTAGCTGGTTTTCAGGAGTTATGTTGTTTTGGGAAGAGTTACTCTTGGTGCACTAGTTTGGTAGGCACCGGTCGTCTTCAGATTGATCATTAGAACAAAAGAAGGACTGGGAATCCTTCAATTTTTATGTGCCAAGCGGACTTAGTAGAATCTAAGTGGGGGAGAATCGTTTAGGTGTTCAGGATAGGGGCAGGTATGAGACCAGGATGTGTTTCTCATCCTCATCGAGGGAAAAATGGCGGCCCAAGTGGCTATTTGGTTTGAGGGTTGTGTGATTTTGGAGTTCGGAAAACTCCCCAGCATATGAATCGCGCCTCATTGATGCTTGATAACAAAATTTGGGGAATCAAGTTGGGGTTCCGGTCATGGATTGAGTTCAGTTTGGGTATGTTGGTGTTAGGGCGAAAGTGTTGTAAGACTACGGGGGTTCTGTAGCATTCACTAGCAACCAGATAGTGTGGGAAGTGTTGTAAGACTACGGGGGTTTTGTAAGACTACGGGGGTTCTGTAGCATTCACTAGCAACCAGATAGTGCGGGAAGTGTTGTAAGACTACGGGGGTTCCGTAGCATTCGCTAGCAGCCAGATGGTGCGGGAAGTGTTGTAAGACTACGGGGGTTCCGTAGCATTCACAAGCGGTCAAATACTGTGGAAAGTGTTGTAAGTCTGCGGGTGTAGCTATAGCATTCACGGATTCGTTCAGATGACTTAGGCCAGGGTGGTCCAGTTCGTAAGGTTGTGAGTAGGTCGCAACAAAATGAGAATCAGGAGTCGGTAGGTTGAAGGAGACCGGGTATGATGTAAGACTACAGTTATTCTGGTAGCATTCACCTTTTGCGTTGGATTCAGTGGCGACAAGTTGTCAGCCCGTCATGATCGGATGGATCAAATGGATGGAAGGAGCCATGAGTGGCTGTATAGGTAAGGCAGTTATTGTCAGACGAGGTATCCTTCGGGGATCATGTGGGACTGTTATACGTGTGTTTCAGGCTCAGTGATCGGGTAGGTGTCCGGTGGTTCTGACATTTGGCAGACAAGTTGGGACCAGGGAGGTCCCAGTTGTTCTTCAGGAAAGCAGCTATGTGGCAGCAAGAGGAGTTGGAGCGACTTCAGTGATTTGGGGTCCGTATGTGGAATTGCTTGTTATTCGGTAGCCGCAGTTGACCGGTGATTTTGCTCTTTAGGAAGCCTCAAGGTATTACGGGTGGGAAGTATTCTAGCTAGGATGGTTCCTTTTGGAATCAGTTCGATGATGATTCGACGTGGGCAGTCTTTCAGGGAGACAGATCATCTCGAGACTTCAGATTTCAGATGGAACAGACGTGATCAGGTTGCAAGGAATTCGTTCATCTTCGGGTTCTAGAACCCTACGAGGGTTAGCTTCAGTTTCCTTGGGAAAGCTGTGGTATTCTCGGATTTGTGGCGGTGTTGTTCAGGTTGTCTGGGAAGTCGGGGGTAGTGATACATGATTTCGAGGACGAAATCTAATTTAAGTGGGGGAGAGTTGTAACGCTCTGTTCCAAATTGACTCCTAGTCTGAGGCTGTGGCTCGAAGGTCAGTCATTATTAGGATTATGGCTCTTAGGAAGATAAGGTCTAGGCCCATTTGGGTGCGGGTGATGCATTAGAAGTGATCCGGGTGTTCGGTTCGTATTTTGGGAGCCTATGGGTATTTCGGTAAAGTGTCAGTTCGGGATTTTATGGAAAATGGATTTTTGTTCGGAAGATCTTAAGAAAGGTTTGAGTTGTTAGAAGTGTAGGGCTTCTTTTCACCTTTCCGTGGATATAAAGATCGTCGGAATCGGGTTTATAACGAAGAAGTTATGGCCTTCGGAAGTTTCGTGGTTTTCAGGCTTAGCCGAGTACGCGGGGCGTACAAAAAGCGTACGCGGGGCGTACTAATGAAGAAGGCAGTACGTTGGGCGTACCTTGGAGTACGCTGGGCGTGCTGACCAGGATGCTCGCTTAGGTTCCCAGGAGTACGCTGGGCGTACCATATGTACGTTGTGCGTACTCCAGTCAGATCAGAACCCTATTTAAGCTCCTCATCTCATAACCTAACCCTAATATCTTCAGCCTCCATCCCTCTAAACCCTAGAAATCGACCCTTAGCCTCCATTTGAGTGATTCTTGAGCTTTTTGGTGATTTAGTGGATTTTTGGTGCTTATTGTGGAAGAAGGAGTTCCTTGAGGAAGCATTTCTTCGCTTGAAGCTTGTGGATCCAAGCCCTAATCATATTGATCTAACTCCAGAAAGTATAAAGTTTGGATCTTGGTGGCTTTCTCATGTGGATCTAGTTGGGTTATGACTTGTTATGTTTCGATCTTGAAGAAGAAGGAACTTGGTGATCAAGCTATGGTTGGAGTCAAGCTTGTAGATCCAGAACCTTCATCAACTTTGCAAGCTTTTGGAGGTATAAAATCTCAACCTTGACAACTCTTTCATGTAGATCTAGCTAGGTGGTTTTTGGTTATGGTTTTGGTCCCTTTGTGGTGTTTCTTGTGAGTAGAAGTTACTCCAGAACCTTTGAAGCTCTATATTTGGTCCTTATTGAGGTTATGGAGTCACAAAGTTTGGATCTTGATGGGTATAAACCTTCCATGCATGATTTAGTGGTCATTTGATGAAGTTTGGGGACTTGGGGTTTTGGTTGGACCCCATTGAGTTATGCTAAGTCATAAAGTTGGAAACTTTATGACTTAAGAGGTCCCTGGAAATCAGATCTGGGAGTTTGGACTGAGGTCTTAAGGTATTAAGAAGTTTTGAGACATTTTGGGAGTGATTTTGACCTTTATGAATTCATTTTGGTGTTTGGGATTCATTAAGCCATGCAAAGGCTTAAAGCATTCGACTTTATGGATTAAGATGTCGAAGAGGACTTGGTTCTGTAATTGTAGCTGCTGGAATGGAGTATTAAGCACTTAATGAAAAAGTAGCTTAACAGAGGAGTACGTTGGGCGTACATGCAGGTACGCACAGCGTACACCACCATCAGCTAGTACGCTTAGCGTACAAGGGAGTACGCCCTGCGTACTCATCAGTTGTGGGCTTGGACTGTTTTGGGCCTCGGGTTGGGCCAGGCAGTGGACTTTGGGCCTTTGGACCTTAGTGGACCATCAGAAGTCAGATGTTTTGGGCCAGGAATATGTTTGGGCTTAAGGTAAGGCCCATTAGAGGGATTGGGCCTAATTTAGTAAATTGGGCCATTAGTGGGCCACTAGTGGGCTTGGAAAGCCTACCTAGTGTTAGGTTTTTGTTTTGGGTTTGGTCCTTAGTTTTGGATCATACTGGGCCAGGGGTAGAATGGTCATTTTACCCCATGCATGGATTAAGGATTTTGGTATGGGACCCAATTGCTAAGTGGGTATATTGATTGGTAGTGACAGCTCGGGAAGCTGGCGGGGCAACAACTAAGGAATTCATGCGGGAAGCTTCTGCAGTGTGAGGTGAGTCTCCTCACCATACCAATGGGTCTAAGGCACCAAGGCCGGCCCATTTTATGATATGTGGTATATTAGTTGAAGTTGTATTATGTGTCATGTTAGCTGGTTATGTGCTAGGAAGTATGCTAGTGGTATATGTGGTATGTTTGCATGGAAGACCATGGGAGAGCCCATGACACCTGGATGTAAGACCATATGGAGAGCCCATGGCTTTCCTATCAAAGACATTCTAGTAGACATAACCCGAAAGCCGCGCAAACCAGATCACTCTAGACTTTTTTACACTTGCTCAATCTCTAAAGCTAATTTGGAAACTTTGGAATGCATAGGAGAGCTCATGGCACTTAGGTGTAAGACCATGTGGAGAGCCCATGGCATCCTGGAGTAAGACCCTGGGGACAAGCCCACGACATCCGTATATGTTGATATGCATGGATATGTGATTGATATGGTTGTGTAGCCTTTATAGCTAATATGGATTATGTGATTATGTGGACTGTGTGGGGGTATGCTCTGGGGAACTCACTAAGCTTCGTGCTTACAGTTTTGTTTATTGGTTTCAAGTATCATTGATTTGGAAAAGAAGGGCTCGGATTGATCGCAATGCGCACACCCATGTTTTCCGCAATAAATGATTTTGGGATAAACTCTGATAAATGTTTTAACCAACGATGTTTTGGAATGTTTGGAATAAATGATATCTAAGTTTTGGCTATATTAAAAATGAAATTTTTACCCTTGATTTTTGGGTCGTTACATTCCACACTACAACGGTTGGACTCAAATAAGAGCTGCGTAATAGAGTTAAACCTATCCTTCTAAAAATATCCAATATCAATAATATGTAACCCAACACATTCACCCACTAGTTAGTTGGTACCAACGGAATTTCCTAAAGCACAAAGCATGCAACATTTGAGCATCAAGCAATTCAAATCAGAACATAACCTATACAGGTCATCCTATCAAGTAACTGATCTGATACTAGCATGTGAATCTATAAGCTTATACAAATAGGCACATAAAGACATCTCTCCTAGCATCAAGCAATTCAAATCAGAACATAGCCTATACAGGTCATCCTATCAAGTAATTGATCTAATACTAGCATACGAATCTATAAGCTTATACAAATAGGCACATAAAGGCATCTTTCCTAGCATTCTGTCATGCAATCCTGAGCAAATCCTTAGCCTCTAATCTAGCATGCAATTCTCATATCATTGCATAAACATATAACATATATGAGTATTTTGGGAAGACTTACTTGAGCTCGGCTGATTGCACGCATCACACGCCTTCTCTTTTATTAAAATCCCTTAGTTAAAATGTTTCTTTTTATGGAAAATTGATATGTACATATCTATATATATAATTATACATCATATCTTAATATTTGTAATTACTTTTATGCCCTTTATGGAACAAAGGTACCTAATTTGTTATGTATTGTGTTGTAGGGGTAAAAGATATGTTTGGAGCAGAAAGGAAGCTGGAAGCTGGAAGCTAAGGAATTTGAATGAAGACTACTAAATGAAGGAAAATACACTCAACAAATCGTGGTGACTTCCCCACGACGTGGTGTTTTGACCTTTCCCGATTGACTTCAAAGACTTATCGTATACAGGATAACAATGAATACCACGACGTGGTGGCCTTACCACGTCGTGGTGATATGTTTTTTGGGAATCTATAAATACCTGCCATTATTCTCCGAATTGGGAACTTTTGCTGGGAGCTATTGACGATTTTTGAAGGCCAAGGATCTGGATTAAAGCTTAGAAGTGAAGAAATCGATTGTAGCTTGGGAATTGAGAGCATTAAGGCAATAAAACTCTTAATTACGACTTTTTATTCTAGTTTAATCATGTCTATGCATATGAAATTCGTTTTTCTGACTTTAGTTGCTGAAATCATGGGCTAAAACCCTATAACATTCGTTTGGTGTAGATTTGCTTGACTATCTATGGATTGATTTATGGTTAGATTAAGTTTTTATTAGTTATTTGTTAATTTAGCTTATTAAAAAACCCTCTGTGATTATGATAACTGTTTTATCTATTTATTGTTGAGTTTAATTAAGTTTACATGACTATCTTTCTTAATTGAACTTGAATCTTATGATCTTTGTGGATTGCAAAAATTGTAGGACTAGAGTTTTGACTAAAACCTAGGGTTAGATAGAAAAGTGGGTAAATAATTGTGGGAGCTAATATATGATGACCTATAATATATTGAATTGAATCAAATTAACCAATTTGATCAATCTATTATAAGTCTAAATTAACTCGAACCGAACACTAGTAAGCTTGTTAGTTTATCCGCCTGATCACCGTATGAATGAACTTGTTTGCTAAAGGATTAATTTAGTGAATATTAACTTGGTCATCTTAGGAATCGGTAACCAATTGAACATTAATTCATTGCACTTCCATAAATCAACCATAATAGCAAGTAAATTGAAGCTAAACGAAAGTCTCTCAAATACCTTGGTTTAAATCATTTCTTTTTGTTTCTTGCTTTAGTTTGATAATTGCTTTAGTTAATTGTTAATTTAGCTTAGTTAATTAAGTTTCTAATCTTGTAAAACTAGAGAAAAAACCTTTTTCTAAATTTCTTAGTAATTTAGTTAGTAGTAGGTAAGAATTAGCTAATAATATTGTTCCATGTGTTCGATACCTGTCTATTGTGCTATACTATTTACAACAAGGTACACTGCCTTAGGTAGAAATTAGTTACATTAGTAGGATAAAACTAGTGTGTAATTATTTTTCACATCAAGTTTTTGGCGCCGTTGCCGGGGAACGGTCCAATTTTAATTATTTTGAATATGCTATTTTATTAGGATTTTTCTGTTTATTTGCTTTTAAATTTCGTTTTAAGTTTTTCTTCTCTTTGACTCACCACGTTGTGGTCAAAAACACCACGCCGTGGTGAAGTAACAGTTAATTTTCAGTTGTTGTTTTTATTCTTTTTACACGTTTGCTTTGTTTTTATTGTAGTAGTTTATGACACGTGGATCAAATACACATTTGATTCCACCACTTGAAGACCCAAAGTAAGCTTTTCGTAAAAACACGGATAAAACCGTAAGAGAATCTACAACACCAAAGAAATCATCTTTCAAGAATCTCAAATCGGTTTTTAGTAAGAAGAAGGGAAAGCAAGTGGGAGAATCCAACAAAACACCAAAAGACGAAAGCATTGAGAACAATCCAACAAAAGAGGACGCCGAGTACGAAACAGACAAAGGAGAAAGCAAAACCGAATCAGACGAAGAAAGCGAACCCGATAACATCATGGCGGACATTGCCGACCTTTCCATGGAGGCATACAAGAAAAGAATTTGTGATGACACTGGACCGGGTCTTGTGTAACCTACCATTCCAGCCACTGCTACATTTGAACTCAAGGGGCACATCCTTGCTGCGCTAAAAGAGATTCCATTTACCGGAAAAGATCATGAAGATGCCTACAAACATCTTGATGAAGTTAGTGACATCGCCGATTACTTCAACATCCCAAATGTGCCACGCGAAACTGTGTTATTAAGAATGCTACCGGTCACTTTCAAGTTTCAAGGAAGCAGCCAGTGATTGGTTGAAGGCACTTCCACCCGGCGCAATCACTACATGGGCAAAACACATGAGGAATTCTTGGAACATTACATGCAATATGGTATTCTAAAGATGTTTTGATTCTTCTGGACTTGTTCTACGCATTCTGGACTAAATAAAAACGTTTATAGACATAAATGCAAGTACATTAATCACTAAAACTAACATTGGTCGTTGAATACATGGTAGAAAACACACAAAATATTTTATATCTAGGTTACAAGAATTTCAGTATCACCATTGTCGGGAATGTTTTGTTCAAGATGTCTGGTATCTTTAAATGTGTCCTCGTATATATACATTCGGGCTACAATTTTAGACTTAGATCGGTTTTTCACTACTCCATAATGTCCATTGTGGAGTGGTTGGTTATTATGCCAAATGGGTTAAGATGAATTTGTCATTTTCTTTTCTATTTAGTCGTTAGAAACATATCTTATTTAGTGGATATATATATATATATATATATATATATATATATATATATATATATATATATATATATATATATATATATATATATATATATATATATATATATATATATATATATATATCCTCATTTTCTATATAATTGTTTAAGCAATATATTGTCCACATGAAAAGGTAAATATCTAAATACCATAAGTTTTATTATTCCAGATACATTTTTCAGTTTTTTTTTTTTTTTTTCCAAAGAAGAAGGTGAGTGATTCCCTTTATTGAAACTACACTAAATTTACATGGAAAAGAAAAACTTAAAATTCGCCAAATTCCTACACTCACATAGCAACTTTGCAAGCTGCAACCAGACCTTCCTTAATCTTCATCAATGGAAGTCTTCAAGAATTCAAGCCAACCCCACAAGCTTTTCACTTATCTCCCACACCTTACGAGCTTTACTCACATCACTTGCTTCTTCAGACAACTGGTTCTCAAAAGAAGCCGAATCCTTGTTCCAGCTCCAGTACACACCAGACTTCGTCAAACTTGGATCACTCACAACCTGCACCATAAGTGATAAATTCCTTCATTATTATACAAAAATGGCGAAGAAACAAGCACCCTTTTGAAGGATTAATCATTTAATCTGAATCTTTATTCAATTACCTGTGCAAGTCGTTTGCCGGATTCTTCCTCGGAGACATACCCTTTAGTGATGAACTTCTGGAATGGTGGAAACAACAACCGGAAAAGTGGAATGTGTTCCCGGAACAACCCGGTGGTGGCAATGCAACCGGGGTATAACGATGCAAATGTGATGCCGGTTTCTTCATGGTATCGCCGGTGGAACTCTTGCATGGTGAGCATGTTACAGATCTTACTATCTTTATAAGCTTTTGCACCATCGAAATCCCCGCCGTCAATCATGGTGGAACTGTTTAACCCGTTTAAACCACCTGCTAAACCTCTCATGTCACCTAGGTTTGCTTTCGGTGGTACATTTCCGGCCAAAGTGTTTGTGTTTCCGGTGATTGATCCGACGATGATGAGTCGTTTTGATGGGTAATCGGATTGTTTCATGTCGTCGAGTAACAGTCGAGAAAGAAGGAAGTGACCGAGATGATTGATGCCGACGCTGAGTTCAATTCCGTCGGCGGTGAAGCTGGGTTCTCTAGCCGTTGGTTGATACACGGCGGCGTTGCATACCAGAACATCCAGTGGTCTACCGGATTGTTTGAAGTTGTTAACAAACTGTCGAACACTGTCGAGAGATGCAAGATCTAAATGCATGACTGTGTAATTCTCTTTAGACATTCCGACTGATTTCGCTGCTCTTTCTGCTTTGAGAAAATCTCTACACGCCATAATCACATGCCACTTCCCGGTTTCCGCCAATGCTTTAGCGGTGGCTAAACCTAAACCAGATGAAGCTCCGGTGATGATCACACTGCCTTTTCTCAATGTCTTCTTCCTCTCCGGTGCTGCAGTGTTTACCCCCGGCGCCTGAGTCGTTGTGGCTACAGCTTGGGTTTTAATTCTCAACACTTTTCTTCCAAATTCCTGCAAGAATCTAATGGTAAGTACACTTCCGATATCAACACATTCATGATTCTTTTATCATACCTTGCTTCGTGTTCTTGATGCTGATGAGGTGAAACTGAGTTGACGGTGGTCGGAAAGTGAAACTCCGAAGAGGGTTGAATCCTTGAAAGATGCATTTGTCTTGTGAACGGAGAAAGAGGTTGCTTGGAGAGCCATTAATGCTGATGTGGGTTTGAGAGGGAGTTGAATTGAATTGAATGAATATTGATGATGAATTAATTTGGGTATAAATAGTGGTGAAATTGGTAAGCTTTTGTTTTATCTTTACCATTTTTGGTAATTGAATTGGATAATTCTATGTTTGTTGTATCCAATCAAAGAAGAGAATCTAGATTACAGTCACATGTATTTTGGGTATAAAAGTAAAGGGATATTAAGGTACATTGCCCAATGCATATATTGGTCATGGGCTTGGAATGGGAGCTCAAAGAAAGGATAAAATACATATTTAAATATTATTATTTTTTCACGTGATTAATAACATAAAAACATGTCGATTTTCGTTTCTAGTCCCACTGTTTCATTATATATTTGGGTTTCGCATGTTATATGTCTGTTCGATTTTATTAACCAATCATATATATTAGGTCTATTGTTTAAAACCTTACACATTCAAAATATTGATAATGATAACTTTCACTTAATCTTTAGGACAAGTTTACGTATATGGTTCAGATGATATGATTTACCATTTACAATATAACAAATCTTTGTAAAAAATATAATAACTAAAATATATTTATTTGGAACATATTCTAAGATTCATATTATAGTTGTCCATTGAGTCAGATATAATCGTATTAAGGTCTAGTTGAGTCAAACCCAAAGACTTATCAAAAGCTATAAGACCGTGTCCAACCTCTTGCCCAATAAAAAGCATATCAGAGGTTATAGAACCACTCAAAGGCTGAGGATTATAAATATCAAACAGTATATAACTAAATCATTACCAAATCTAATCTTTTACTATACTTAATGGATATAAGGTATCAAAGAACTTCTTAGATTCCTTTTATAACGTAAAACGTAACTCACTTTTCTGTTTTCCACTTGCAACAATGTAAGACAAGTAGTTACTTTATTCTTAAAACAAAAACTAATCAAAATCGGGAACAATATGACCAATTATGATTGAAAAACATTTTAACTGTATACACAAATCAAGAATTCATTGATTCCACCACCACAAACATAAGTTAAAAAAAATAAGAAGATACACAGACGGAATACACAAGAATCAAATCGTAAAAAAAAAATACAAATTAATATCTCCAAGTCTACAATTCCTCAACACTTTCTAAACTCTCAACCGTATTCTTCCCCTTTTTTTCTTCCTTTTTTTTTTGTTATTTTCCCTTCAAAAAAAACTCTAATTTTTTTTCTACTCGAACCGGCTCCTTCACCAGTCCCGAATTTAAACAGCCAAAAAAAAAACACGAATTCTCTCTCTCCTGCTAATATTACAATCATCGAAGCTATCTGTACAACCATCCAATCCACATCCACACAAACACCCAAATCATGGTTATCTATATATTTTCCATTTTCCCCTTTTTATATCCTCACTGGCGTTCCAAAATTCTGGAACGTTCTAATCTCCCCCCGAAGTCCAGCTGTCACAATCACCATCCCCCACGCTGACTTCCCCGGGCCCACCCCGTTTGAAAAGTCAACACTCGTCCTCGGACTTTGACCCCGATTCTTAGTTCCTAAAACAAGCCTTTCCTCCGGCCACGTGGCCGATATCCTATCGAAAAAATAACCGTTTGTAGCACTCGTTATCGTCCCGTTAACCGGACTGTTAACAGACGTTAACGGGGACCCGTGGGTCCCGTTACTTTCGTTTTCCGGTGTAGGCGGGTGGTGGTGGTTGGCGGCGGCAGTGGACCCCACCGCCACGTCCAGCTCGCCGGAAAAGTTGTAACCCCAATCAGTCATTCCAGGCCATGGGATTGCCATTGATACGTCTTGACAGTGGAAGTGTTCGTATGATTGGGTGACTGTTACACCTTTTGTCCGGCTGGCACGTGAGTCACCTTCGTGTTTCCACACGTACACGTTCGAATCCTCGCTGGCGCATACCACGTATCTCCCGTTTGATGCCAGGTAGGCGCTGATTTGGCTGTTCGTATTTCGAAACCCTGTAGATAGATAATAGACCAAGATTAAAGGGGCTGAAAGTTAAGAATGAGTTTGGGAGGATTTAAATTGCGAATTTGAGTAAAGCGTAGGGGGTAAATTTGTAACCTTTGAATTTGTGAACCAATTCTTCACCATCAACAACCCGAACTCTTGAATCTGCAGATGTGATGAGGACTTGTGTTGAACTGCCTGGAGCAAACTGTGTAAAAATAGCAACATACTTTTTACTCTTTTTAACAATATAAACAACTTTTTTACTAATAATAGCTTTACTAATTTTAGCAATATTCAAAATAAGACTTATTAGCATTTTAAAATTTTCAGGTTATATATATTACCTGAAAACCAGTGATTTTTTTATGGTGGGGCTTCTTTTTCTTATTTTGTAGGTTGATCTGACTCTTCTGCTGTAACTTATTTTCTGGAAAATATAAAATATTTATTAAAAGGAGTCTCCAAAAAAAAAAAAAAGGGAAGAGAGAGGAGATTCATAGTTTCATACCAGTTGTGTTGTATAAACGACAGCTGCCCTTGTATGAACCAACTAGTGCACCCTTTAATAATTAATAAAAAGATTATTTTAATATTTTTTATTAAACTTTGAAAAAAAATAAATAGAAATATAATAATTTATGGGTGACAACCTGACCATCTGGTGTATAGCAAGCAGCAGTGACCATTTCATGCAAATCATTCCAATCAACAACTTGTCTATCAGGAATACTCCATATGCGAACTTTTGCATCTAAAGATCCACTAATGAAGTATCTATCATCAACAGGATTAAACTGTATGCAAGTCACTGTATATCAACATTCAACAGCAATAACAAATAAAAAAGTTATAAACTTGTCTCTAAATAGCAACAACATAAACAAACATGAGTAGTTTTAATTTCCTTACCATAATCACTGTGAGAGAAGATCTTCAAACAAGATTTGTTGGACAACTGCCATAATCGCACAGTTTTATCCATGGAAGATGAAAGCAAATGCTGACATGGAATTATGGAAGTTAATGTTGATGCTTGTAATTAAGAAGAGGGTTTAAGAAGATGTTAAAAATGTTTTACTAACCTGAGATTTGGACCATGAGAGGTCAAGAACATCATCAAGATGTCCATTGAAGGAACAAAAAGGTTTTTCTGAAAGGGCAAACATGGTATCTGGTATGGAAATATGATCCAAGCTTATGGATTTTCTGCTTATGGATAACCTTCCTCTTCTCTTCTTTTCAGGTATACTTGTGTCTAAATTAGAAGACAATGAGGTTGGTTCTGGAGATCCATTTGACATCAATAACACATTCAGATTTCCATCTTCTTGTTTATCAAATAAAAGATCGCCTTTTCTATCTGAGCTAACAACTTGCCATACATGGATTGAACAATCTTCACCAGCACTAGCAAGATATTTACCATCCAAACTGAACTTAATGGTCCAGATTGAACCATTGTGGGCTTGAATCTCTTGGCTTTTATAAAGAGCTGAAAGATCTTTATGTGATTTCCCATATTGTTTAACCCTTACTCTTTCTGGACCATGGAAGGAAACATCTTGACTATCATCAGTTGCAGAGCTTGATCTTCTTCCACCTTTTTCTGATGATGTGTCTCTCTCGTCACTGCTTCTTCTCTCTTTATGACCTGTAACAGAACTGGCGACATTCTTGATGCTCTTCAACCAACTCCCTTTCTTTTTGGATTTAGATCCACTCCCACCACTGGAATTACCATTTGAATCAGGCAAATCGCTGTTTCCAGCTTCAACGTTCTGTCTTCTCATCAATTCTTGAACAATTGGTGAGTGGCCAACACACATTTCGAATTCTTCCATGGTTAAATGCCTACCTGTTCCAACTTCCTTAAGGTTTTCACACATTCCATCTTCTCGAACTTCATGAACTACAAACTCCTTTCCGTTGTCGAGATTTTTGATTGTACAAACTGCTGCATCATCGCCTTCCCTACCAGTACCACAATCCAAATCCATCCCTGTTGCATCGCCGTCATTGCTATTGACATTTGAGGAAATGTCGAACTTAATAATCTCCTCGCTACGCCTAAGGATTTTACCGGTTGGAGGTTTACTAGGCGAAGCAGCGTTAGCATTGATGCTTGGCGATTTAGCTAGAACATGTTTATCAACGATATTATTTACAGTTGCTGATGACGCGGAATCAACCGCGGATGAAGATAATGAATTAATTAAAAGAATTTCTTGCCGCGAATGCGAATTAGAATTAGAATCACGGTGTTCATGATCGGCGGACTTGGATCGGATGATTACAGGGTTAGAACCAGAAACTTGATGAGCATGAGTAGTAGCATCAGTGTCTAAATGATCTGCCGAGACAGACTTACCAAGCTTTAAGTCGGCGGCAGACGAAACGGATGAAGACGGTTTATGTCTAGAGGCGGAAGAAGGTTCGCGGCTAAGTCCCATCTGCCTGAGCAACCGCAACCGGCGTTCTTCGACTGACGAAGGCTGTGAGATCCAGACATCGTAGTTACCGGTAACCCCCATTGGGAATTTAGGGATCGATAAGGTACGTCCGGAAGCATTATTGCTAGGACAAGTACTGCAATTGGGATCCCTCAAGTACACCTCGCTGTCATCTTCATCATCTGAACAAGAAGAAGAAGAAGACGAAGAACACGTCGCTGACGAAAGTATGCGATCAAGAGACTCGTAGAAACAGTCGTTACCGTTGTCTTCTTCGTCCTCGTTGCCAGATTTGCTCATCGTTCGGGCATTCCCATCTGAAAATGAAAATGCCCGCCGTGGATCCGATAGGAACGGCTAGTCAAAACAGCTGACTGAGAGAGAAGGAGATCGGAGAAAGTGCAACTCAGATCCGACGGGGGGGACGAAGGAGAAGTACCGGGGGGAGAAAACGATGTCGTGTTGGAGTATTGTGTGTCGTTACTGGGAAGAGAGGAAAAGGGGGGACGGGGGGTTGGGGTTTGGTTTGGTTTGGTTTGTGTTTATGTGATGACCACCGCAACTCTAAAAATAAAAATATAATTAAATAGTAATAAATAAATGTTTGTACAATTATTTGCATATGCATTTGTGAGAGAACCTTTCAAGCTAAATTGTATTGTCTCCATCCTATAAAATATATTTAAAGTTTTTGATATTATATTTAATACATGATATAACAAAAATGTGTAAAATATTTTGTAATAAAAACCAATTAACTTAAAACTTTTATTTCTTAATAAAACCAAAATATTTCAGTGCATCGTGTGAAATGTGGATACAGGTACAGTCGTGCTGACTTGGCACCAAGATGGGTGGGTGCACAAACATCGTTTCGTGCACCACACGACTATGGGAGAAAGTTTTCACACCTCAACTATATATGTTCTTTACTTTTACAATATTCATTAACTTCTTTTAAATGCCCGAAAAATTAAGATCACACACTTGACACTACAACTCTTTAATTATATTTATATATTAATGATAAAATTGCAAAAACGGTCCGTATGGTATGCATTTTTCTTAAGGTTTAGTCCAAACCACGATTATTTTGGCTTCATGGTCTTTTGAGTTAGTTTTATTGTAGATTTGGTCTCTTGGTAAACTGAAATGACTTTAATATCCTTGGGTATTTATTTTCTATTTTTAAGTTTATTTTTTTTAAGTTTAATAATTATTTATTTATTTTAATAATTAAAAAATGAGAGGGTCCACCTCTCTCTCTCTCTCTCTCACACACACACACACACATTAGATTTCACAGATCTTGAGCCTAATCTTCAAGTCATATTCAAGTCATCTTCAAGTCTAACTAAAATCAATTAAGAAAACTATACCAAAGATTAATTGTTTATGGGACTGAATACACATATACAAAATCAAAATTCGCATCTGAGTTTTTTTTTGAAATCATAAATCATTGTTGGGATGTTATTCGCAATCTAGATCCATTCATGGAGTTCATTTCCATGGGTTGAAAACAAATCTAGAAATATAGAGTGTGTTCATCAGTAATCGTTTATAGTTTTTTTCGAAATCAAAAACAGTTTCTGGGGATTTATTTGACTTTTGCGTTCATTCATGGAGTTCATATGTGTGTGTGTGTTTAAGATCAAACCCAAATATTTGGAGGAATAAGAACTGAAAGTATGGAGGGCTTGAGATGAACATATCCGAGAAGGGTTTTCAGATCCATAGATGGAGAGAGTGTGGCTTCAGATCTGGAGACGGAGAGGGATAAGCTTATGATGGTTTTCAAATCGGCGAAGAAGTGGGATAGGTTTCTGAAGAAGATGGAGATGGAGAGCTCAAGAACAAACCCAAATTTTATGTATCAGATTCAATGTTGGTTTGTGAGTTATGTCTTGTTTATGTGATTTGAGGCTCACCGTTTTTGGTTTTTCTTGATACTCAAATGGTAAACCCTGTGGTGGTCGATGTATCGATGATAATAGAAGGAAGGAACTGACAGATCTTGATAAGCAAGTGTAGGTGAAGAAGATGTATCACTTGGTAAAATCTTGGCAAGTTGTTAAAGAAGGGGGTTGTGGTGGAGGTAGACAATGTTGGTGGCATGAGTTTTATAAGTTTTGGTGCGTATGAGAAAGGGCAACGAGACCTCGGTTTGATTGAACAGATGTAGGTTTGATTTTACTTTGGGCTACCTTCATCTTCATCTTCACCTGGAAAAATATATGCTTCATGTTCATCAATGAGAGAGAGATAGATAAAGAGAGAGAGAGAGAGAGAGATTTGTGCCCTTATATTTACTTAATATATATAAATATTTATAGAAAAGAAAGAAAAATAAAAATAAATATAATAAGGGTAATTTTGTCATTTCAATTTGGGGAGGGACCAAATCTACGTACAAACATGGTCAAAAGGACCACCAATCCAAAAAAAAGGTTAAGGTTTGGACTAAACCCCAGAAAAAATGCATACCACATTGTCCATTTTGTAGTTTTTCTATATTATAATATAACATTTGTGAGTGTTTCCACCTATGGTTTGTCTCATCTACTTTTTAAAATTATATTTTTACCCTTTTATTTTTTAAAATTGTTCTAAAATGGCATTTCTCCTCTCTATACTTTAACCCTCATTCACTTTAAACTTTGTAAAATATAATTTCCACCCCCTTCATTTTGTACACTTTCGTTTTTATCCCCCTGTAGTATACATAACTAGTTGTAAGACCCATGTATTACATGGGTTAATTTTTTTTTAAAAAAGTTAAATATAAAGGTCAAAATATTTGAGAACTTTGAATTTATAAAAAAATAATAATAATAATGAATTATTATAAGACAAAATTGCAAAAATGGTCACTGTGGTATGCATTTTTTGGGGTTTTAGTCCAAACCACGACTTTTTTTTATTGATGGTCCTTTTGAGCTAGTTTCTTTGTGTTTTTGGTCCCTCAGTAAACTGAAAAGACTATTATGCCCTTATTATATTTATTTTCCATTTTTCTTTTTTCCTATATATATATATATATATATATATAAAATAAAAATAGGGGCCCACATACCCTCTCTCTCTCTCTCTCCAACACAAATAAGGGGAAAGGACTTTTGTCCATGGCAGATCGAAGAAGACTAACAGAAGCAGGCATAAAAAAATGGTCCCGTGATGTTTGATCGAATCGCAAGGAGGGGCGGGGAGATCGATCTCCGGCGACCCTCTAAGGGTTTAATTTACGATTCCGGCGGCAGCAACCAAGGCGAAAAAGAATTGGTTTGAAGGCAGATCAAAAACACACCCCACCCCTGCTTTTTCTTCCCCAACCATAAACACACACAAAAATCGAAGACTGTAAATCGATTTTGGAGAAGAGGATTGGCTCTCAATTCGAATAGGCCACTCTTCAATGATGAAATCAAATCTGCGAAGAAAAGGCATGTTCAACCTAGAAAAGGCAGTATACAGCCACATGTTTTTCATGACTGCCCCAAACCACTTGACCCTGTCTCAAAAACCCTCCAACCTAGAAAAACCCTCCGTCTGTTGGAGAAAGAGGAGAAAAAGGTTAACGAGGTCCGGCAAGCTCCTCCTTGGTCCATTTGTTCATCATTGGCGGTCCAATCAAGGAGACGAAGAACATAACGACAATAAATAGCGAGAGGGTGACTGCAATTGGTGGAAGAAGGAAGAGCAGCCAGTTCTTCCAGCGAGCTCCTTCTCTCGGTACTCCAACTTTCGATGGTGCAACTGTCGTACGTGGTGATTGTGGTGGCGTTTAATCAGTTGTGAGGAGGGCTTAGCCGGCAGAAGGTGTTTAGCAGCTGGATTTGATGAAATAGAAGGGAAGGGAGGAGGGTTGCCATCGTTTGTGAAGGTCACCGGTTTGAACACTTGGATATTTAATTCCTAGGTTGAAGAACAAACAAACATGAATTGGAATGGTGGGTTATTGATTTTTGGTGACAGAGAGAGAGAGAGAGAGAGAGAGAGAGATGTGGGCCCCAAATTAGTTAATTATTTTATTTTTCATTTAAATTAAATAGAAAAGACATAAAAAATATATATATATATGAGAAGGGCATAATAGTCTTTTCAGTTTACTGAGGGACCAAAAACACAAAGGAACTAGCTCAAAATGACCACCAATAAAAAAAAGTCGTGGTTTGGACTAAAACCCCAAAAAATACATACCACAGGGACCATTTTTGCAATTTTGTCATATTATAATCGGATTGTTTTTTATCTTTTAAATTTTAACAAATAATTTAAATAAATAAAAGAAACTAATAAGTTTTAACTTTGGAAATTTTGAAATTAAAAGGTAAGTTCATTGATTAAACTAATATCCATTTATTACTACATTTGTTGTAATTATTATATTAAAATATTATGTGGAATTTAATAAACTAGAAAAACTCATAAAATGACATGTGGAAAAAAAATTAATTCAAAATAACAAAAAAATGACATTTGGCAAAGTGAATGAGAAAGTGACAAGTGGCAAAAAAACCATTTATTTATTAGAGATAAGATTTTTCTTAATAACTTTCATTCATTAACTTAAAAATAACTAATTTTTATGTATGTGTCGGTACAAATTTGAGACGGTCAACGTTTCGACGAAAATTTAGAACTTTCGTCAGTTAATTTTGTACCGACCTTGTATATTTATTTACCAACAAATACAATAATATCTAACTTTTATCAATACAATCGTTAAAATTCAACTTACAAAATGGATTGACACCGCTGTTACAGGCAAAATCCTAGTTATAGTATTAATGAAGGAACATGAAAATAAGAGTTTTAAATTATGAAACATGAAAATATTAAAATTGGCTATATTTAGCGTGTCATATTTAGTTTATAAGTTAACTTATTTTTCGAACTTTTTTAAATTGTCACGTTTGGTACGCTTAAAAATAGTTTATAAGTTAGTTTTTTCGATATAGCTTTTCAACTAGCTTATATAACTATTTTAATTCTTCTGTAAATATTTTTTATTAATTATAATAAACATACTTTTCGAAATGCATTTATATGTCTATAGTTTAGAACTAGCTAATTAGCTAGTTTTTACAAAATATTATTATTTTGTTGGCTATCATACAGTTTTGCAGTTGTCAACTAATTTTTCAGCTAGCATGTAAAATATATTTTGTAACTAACTTTTCCACAATTTTATTTAAACCAATTTTATATTTTTGAAAAAACTGATACAATTTTCAAACATATATTATAACTATCTTATATTTCCCAAAATAGATAATAACCCAAAAGCAAAACAAGAATGTTTTTTTTTATCATCCTTTGTGTGCTAGCTATTATTTTTTCTTAATTATTATTATGTAATTTTATTATTTAAGTTTAAGTTAATGAAACTTTTTATTTTTATAAATATACTGATAAATAAATTATATTTCTTATATATTTAGTATGACAAAATTGCAAAAATGATCCCTGTGGTTGGCAAAATTCTTTGATTTTGGTTCAAAACGAAACGTTGGTGCACCACTGATTTAATTTTGAATTCTTTGTGTGGTTTTGATCCCCATGTTTCACATTTTAATGTGGTTTTGGTTCATACCCCACCTGAAATGACAAATATACCCTTATATAACTTTTTAAAATTTTTTAAATTGTTTTCTTATTATTTTAATTAAAAATAAATACAAAAAAAATCCAACCCACCCCACCCCCAACATCTCTCACTCCTTACATTGACTCCACTTCCCTCTCACACTTCATTTCTTGACATTACTACTGCCGACGGACCACCACCTTCTACATGTCACCGGACCACCACCACCGTCGGATCTTCCCCTTTTGTAATTTTGTCCTCCACCTACGACCTTGACTCTGGCGACGACAACAACCCACCTCCCACAGCCTAAAATGCTAATTTCTCACCCCACCTCCCATTGTCTAACCTTGAAGACACTAGCCACCCCAGATAAACTTAAATTCCCAAATCAAATCCAAAAACTAAAATCCCCATATCGAATTCTCCACAAAAATCAAATCCAAAAATTGTTTCTAATATTTTTTTCAGAAACCAAAATCAAAAGTCGATAATGGAGTAGAAAATGAGAGATATGGAAGGGAAAGGGATATTGATTCTTGTGGCTTGCCTGATACATAAATTAAGGAGCTAAGGAAGTTGTGATGGTCTTTAATTTAATGCTAGTGGCGGAGGAAATCAGATAACAACAATTTGGTGGCCGGATACAGCAGACTGTACACATAAAGTGAAGGTCCTAGCTCCGATGATGGCTTCAATTGGAAGGGGTGAGCTGCGTTTTGATAAAGTGCAAGTCCAATGCTTTCCGAAGAAGGCCAAGAAAGAAGCAGAGGTGGAACAATTCGGATGAGGTGAAGCCAAGGCGCCGACCTTGCCTCCGACGACGACAGAAGCCCCACCTCCCACCGCCAATTGTGGTTGTCGCCGACTTCCTTCTTCTCTTGAGGTTACAGAAACTGAAAAACATCAGGATGGTGTTCTTTTCATATCTTCATCTCGAACAAAAATTATAGAGAGATATATAGTGATGATGTATTTAACACAAATTTCTTGTGATCTGGAAAAGGAACAAGATGTACAGATATGGAGGAACAACCAGTGAACATATAAAAAAAATAAAATTTAAATCCAGAAATATTCTTCAAATCTTAACCAAAATCAGGACCCATTTCTTAGAAAAATAAACCACCAGAAAACAATCCTACTTTTGTTTCCAAATTTGGTTTCTTGAATTAGGAACGATAGACAATAGGGAGGTGGTAGTGGAGTTGAACTAAGGAGGGGGAAAAGGTTGTAGAAACGGATAGGGGTTTCCGAAGAAGGCGAAGAAAGAAGCAGAGGTGGCCCCTTTTTTATTTTTGTTTAATTAAAAAACAGTTAATTAAATATAGAATAATTAAAAAACAAATATAAGGGGTATTATAGTCTTTTCATGTTGATAGGGACCAAAACCAATAAAAATATCCAATTTTGGACCAGTGGTG
This sequence comes from Lactuca virosa, assembly GCF_052849685.1. Taxonomy (NCBI): domain Eukaryota; kingdom Viridiplantae; phylum Streptophyta; class Magnoliopsida; order Asterales; family Asteraceae; genus Lactuca; species Lactuca virosa. The sequence goes on along the minus strand of NC_136432.1, from coordinate 164,242,054 downwards.
CACCAACGTTCCGTTTTGGACCAAAAGCACAGAATTTTGCCAACCACAGGGACCATTTTTGCAATTATGTCATTTAGTAAAAAGTTTTAAAAAAATGAGACATAGTGAGATGTGCCAATTTGATAAGTGAAAAGAAAGTTAGGCAAGAGTAAGAGGAAATGATGTATCACTTAATTGATAATGAAAAAAAATATAAGAGGTGTTTGAAACCAAACCCCTTAATCTAACAATGTATAGGTTATAATGAACGCATTAAGGGTCAAACACACCTAGTAAGAGCGCATGATGCACCCCATTGCATCGTACGGTCTGGTCAACGTGACATATGGTGGCCATGGTAACACCGCCCCAACCCCAAAATTCATCTCACAGTAGAACTTTACCATATTCTTTATCCTCCCTTTCCATCTTCAACGATTATTTTAAAAAACAATTCCATACTCTATAAATATTAACCTACATAACTCATTCGACCACACATTCATTAAATCTTCTCTACCTTTTCCCTTATATTTTTCTAAAATTGCTTCAAAGATTTTTCTTAACAACACCACCACAACATCCATAAGAAACCAATTGGGACTTCAAATACACATGCCAAAAACATTTTTGGTTTCAATTATCTGTAAGATCCCATTTTAAGACTAATTTTAGAATTTTGATAATAATATAATCATATATTTAATTTAAAAGATTTATCATTATTAAATAAGTTAGTATTAGGATGGTTTTTTTAAATACATGAAATTAAGATTTTATTTGGACCTCAACTTGAAAATTAAGAAATATTGACTGAAAATGACAACCAGATCAAACTTTTGGAATCTAGTTTTAACTTATTCAAGGGAGCACCTTGTTAGAATGATTATTATATGGTTATATTGGAAATACATTTTAAATACTAATCGATATGTAGTTAATGTGTAGAAATAAGAACTTGAGGATCCCTAGTGTTTATGAAGAAAAGAAGCTAAATATTGCATTAATAGACATTAGAAGGAATTCCTTCTCCTTGATTTCTCTAATTTTCGACTTATGGTTTGGTTTTCTACCCAAATCCAATTTTCTAAGTTCACTGATGGATTTATATGTGTTTTGAGTCTAAAATCATGTTATATAACATCATGGAATCATCATTTCATCCCTTTGAGTTTTTGATTCCACCTTCAAAGGTAGATTTGGTAGATTGATGGAACCCTAACTTGATACATCATGATTCTGAATTAAAAATGTAGTTGTACTCTAACTTGTATTAGTGGAGATGGATTTAAACCTAAGATTCTATGTTGATTTAGTGAACTATATGTTTACATTTGATTCTTGAGAGAATCCAAGCTTTCCATGGATGATATGAGTTCAATAATGGTGTTTCGCCATTGGAATGTAATGATATAATATCTAAATCAAATTTAACCATGAAAAAAAACACTTTGCAAATACTTAAAAGGAGTCAATGATTTCAAATCTAGAAGTATATAAGGTTTGTAAAACGAACTAATGAATTATTTAAACTCGCAATGGTTATATTTGGATTAAAGTCTTGCAATTCCATGTTTGGACTTGGAATCGTACGTTGAAGATGGAATCATGGATTGAGGTAGGAATTAATCTTGTATAAATTCTTAAATGATTATTTGAAATATAATAGATGATCATTTAATTAAGTGAAAACAATTAGAACCATCTATGTAGTTATTAGAGGTTTATGTCTTAATATGGAAGGTTAATGTTTTTATGTGTGCTTCATTGAACGTATGAAGTATTAAGACCTTTTGTCATTAAGTTATTATTAAGATGGTATGTAATTGAGTATAAAACAAGTTTCTTTGAATCCTTTTATCAATTACAACCATTTTGAAGAGTGGTGTGGAGGGTTGGGAACCGAAGACCAAAGTATAATGTCTAGGTGAGTGAAACTTAACATTTTTAGGACAAGTATAGACAATACGTTGTCCGTGTACTTCCTAAGGATTATTGTACATGACCTATGTACTAAGATTTCAAGAAACCTTATTTATTCTATAAGTCAGTTTTGGGTAATCTTTTTGACCCCAAACCAATTTAATTGTTCTTTTAATGACCTTACTAGTCTAATTATGATAAGGGATGGGTTGTTGGGTTGAGTTTATTAAGAACTTAATGCAACACGTAAGTGATATATATAGTTATGCTTATATGTTAACATTACACATTCAAACATTGTTGAGTGGGGATTTTAGTTATTTGCAAGCAAATGTGAGTTTATACCGGGAGTACATGTCCTTAACATCACTTTGATGATTTATTGAATTGATTTTGTAACATATTCATTATATGAAACGTCTTTCTTTTATTTATAACTTTTTCATTACATGAAATTTATTTTGGAAAGACTTTTACACAATTGAAAAGCTTATTTGATTTGGAGATTATTTGAGCATCCTACTTGCGTATTCACATAGGATAAGAGACTTTGGGGATCATTCATGATATTAATGTGATTTAACTTTATTTGGAATTGATTATTATTCTAGATAATCATCACAACGCAAAAGTGTGGCTTGCTACCCCTTGTTGTGGTGCTTGTGTGATGGTTCACAAGACACATAACTTTAAACTTAAACATGCATGAAAAGTGTATAAGATTCTTTCCGCTACTTATACATAAGCTCTAACTTTGGATAGGTCATGGAAAGTGTATTGAGTAGAAAGTTCTACCATGTATCAACCCAAATCAAACCATATTTGTAAGCTTTGGACTTTGAGATTGACTTATGATCGAGATAGATTCAAATACATTATTATTTGTTTGTTGTGATTTGACTCTTTTGAAATATCGAACTCTTGTATATTGATTGTACATTCTTAGCTAACCATTTGTTATGTTTATTGATTCTCTTGAAACTTTTACTTTAGATTATGGGTTTGCATACACTTTGACTTCAGATTTTGGGTTTATAGTACTCTAGACTTTTGACTATTGAAAATTTTGGAAACTTTAAATGTTTTAAAAAACTATTTTTTGGACGCTTGACTTTGATTTTAGATGTTTGGCATCATCTAACACTCTTTAAGGGTCAACATTGGGTATACTCACTATGCTTTCCAAGTCTAGCACTTGTATTTTTATGAGTGCTCATATTAAAGACATTAGTGAAGATGATTAGAGATTGTCACGACTTATGGAAGGAAACAACTTGTAATGGTTCATTTTGACTATGTTATGATATTAACTAATATTCCTCGTCTTTTGAACTTATTAAACTTGTTTTGGACTTTACGACCATTTTCTTCATTTTTCAAACTAAATATTTTATTTAAAGTGAATTTAAATATATTTATAACTTATTTAAAAATCATCCATGCGATGGTATTTCAATTGGTATCAAAGAATTAGTTTAGGTGAACTGGGTCGTGTATGGACTTAAATTATGGTGCTCTAGGAGATGCTAGGACTTTGTGTGTAAATAATAAATATTATTATTTATACTGAGTAATAATTTATAAAATCCTCAAAATAGTGAGAACAATAAGCAAAATTCCTATGTTAGAAGAACAAGAGGTATAAGAGAATATTAAAGTGAAATCTTCATCAACTAAAGCTATGTTAAATAAGAATGATGAAACAACAAGAAAAGAACATGATACATAAGTTTAAAAGATGTTAGAGGGACAAAAGACTCTAATTAAGAATGAAGTAAGAAGAATAGTTGGTGAAAATCCAATAAATGTATTTAATGGGACAAGTAAATGAAACTACAGGTTGATTTATTAGATTATGGGGAATGCCCCCCCCCCCCCCCCCACAGAGTTGTCCAAAGGAAGACCAACTTGTGAAAAGAGGATGCCATTATTGAAACTTCAACATATATACACCACCAAGTTATGATGGAACATGGATCCAATGACAGTGCATAATTAGATATGTGAAATGGAAATGGTGTTACATACGCACCAAATGCAAGGATGAACAAAGAACACATTTTGTGGTGACTAAACTCAAAGATCAAGCATTACAATGTTGGATTCAACTCAAAGAAAACTTGGAATCTCGTGTGATTAGAAGGCTAACATGGGGAGATTTTTTGAGAAGTTTTACATGGCATAAATGATTTGTCAAGTCAAAATAATGTTCTTATAATTGAAGGAAGGAAATACGATTATATTAAATTATAATTTCAAGTTCCACAAACATTTTTTATTTGCAAGAAGGCTGTCACCCAACAAGGCAACCAAGAGAAGCAAATACATGGAAAGACTACCAAGAAGTTATAAAATAAATCTTGGAGAACCCGAAATCTCATACCGGGAAATGAGGAAGGCGAAAGGTAGAGATAACATTTGAAGAAAGACAAGGTAGTCATGGAAACATGAGGAAGGGTGAAAGTGATTTATATGGTCAATTTTTTTTATGAAGACGAGAAAAAGAAATTTGAAAGAATAAGTGGGAGGCATCATTTAAACCAATGGAGGAGTTGGTTTACTACAAGTATAGGAGTAAAACTCATTCACCTAAAAAGTGTAATGAGGGAGTAAAAGTGTTTCAACTGTGAGGGATTTGGACATTGTGCCTTTGATTATCCTTTATAAAATAAAGATGGTAGTAGTACATATGAAAGGAAAGATAACCTAAAAGAAAAAAGGTTGTGCATTTTAGATGACCATGGTTAAGGCTCGTAATGATACAAGTGTTGTTTCAGGTTTCTTTGTAAATTCCATTCATGCATCCATCCTTTTCGTTTTAGGGGCTACATAGTTTTATGTGTCACAAAAATTTGGTAGAAAGTTCAGTATTCATCTGTGTCTTCTAGAAGTAGGATTGGTAGTTGAAATAGTTGGTGGTAAAATAATTTTTGTTGGCATGGAATATATTGATGTCACGATAGGATATGATGGAGTAAAATTTTATGCAAGTCTCATTTTGATGAAGTTAGAGGATTTAATTTCATCCTTGGTATATATTAGTAGATTAGATTTCATTCTCATTGCTCTCTTTTTGAAGTCCCCAGATGTTGATGATTCCTACACTTTTAAGGGAGAATGACACAGAAGAAAAGTGTGTTCCTCTTCAGATTCAACATTTAGGGGGAGAATGTTGAGTCAAGAAATATCGAATCTGATGATGTGGCATTTCTAATGTAGAAGGCCTTAGAGAAGCTGAAAGAGAAGGATGATAGAGAATTTTCATAGAGAAGGTGATAGATAAGGCAGATAGAGAAGGTTGTTAAGTTGTACTTTATTTCGAAGGTTACAAATCTTTGATATATCTATGTATTTCAATGTGCACATTGTGTTTGTACCTTGATGTCTTAGTCACATTGTACATTTTGATTATGTTGATAGCACTATAAATAGTGTTGTAGTCGTAAGTGTTAGAGAGAGAGAGAGAGTTCTTACATTTCCATATTTGTACACTTGAAATTGCTTCCAGACTTTAATTGAGCTTAAATAGAACTATTTACACCTTGTGTTCATTTCATTATCGCTAGATTCATGCTTTATTGTTCTTAATTTTTCTATGTCATTTCATTGGCATCCTACAATATGAAGCTAAAATAGATTGTGGCAAGAAGAAAGTGAAAGTAAAATTACCCATTGGTGAATCAGTTTATCTATGGAGACAAAAATGGAGTGGCCATTAGTGTCATTAACATGATGAAACAATAAAGTACTTGAAGAAAGGATGCAAAGCTTATTTGGAACATGTGGTTGAAAAGGTTAAGAAAAAGACAACCAACGAAGAGGTTGACGTTGTATAAGACTTTCCTGAAGTATTTCCTAACAATTTACTCGGTTTGCCACCGAATCACCAAGTGGAGCTTTGCGTTGATTTAGTTTTGGGAACTACACCACTCACAAAGGTATCGTATCAACTAGAACCTACACAATTAAAGTATTTGATGACTCAGTTGCAAGAGTTGTTAGACAAATGGTTTGTAAGCCAAAACACCTCTCCTTAGGAAGCTCCATTTTTTTCCGAAAAAGAAAGATGAATCGATGAGGTCCAAAATAAATAATAAATATATTAATCTAATAAGTATTTTATTATTGGGAAATTGATTAAACTAACCCTTATAAACGACTTTGTTAATAAAAATAAGCAAATTATATTTTTTTGAGAAATTACCACTTTCTCAGGAATAGCGTATTCCGTAGAACGCAATAACATTATAGACTTGGGTTGCTCAAAGTATTCTAGAATACGATATTCCAGAGTATTTATTTTCGTTTCGGAGCTGTGGGTGGTTGGTAGGAATTAGGTCCAAAATCTGACACCCCGTACATTTCGAACTGAAAAAGTGTATTTCAATCTATACTCCGGAATGGTCGTACATTTCGGAGAGCTAAAATTAAGGTATATGTGTGTTTTTGTTCCATATATGAAATATATTTGTATTTTTGATACCTTCGTTACACATTCCTGAATGAGTACGTATACAAGATTTTTTGAGTGCCAGTTTATAGTGGAGGGCAATGACAGCGTAACGAATGATCTATGCAATATATTGCTCCATATTACACATGATTTGGTGTAGATATAAGCAATTATATCAACTTCGTTGGGTTAATTACGTTGGTTGCTTCTAAGTCCAAGTTACACACTAACAAAATATTTCTATCTATACATTGTCCTGGATCAAATATTGTAATGCATATTCTAGACGATAGTTATGTCATATATTTTATTTAGTTTTGTTCGTAGTATGCCTCCCAACACATTATAATTGTTTGTTGTTAGTAATGTTATGGAAAGTGTTATTCATCGATTTGTCGGGGAAAATCGTTCTGGTAGGAATGGGTCTTCTGGTGCTGGAAGTAACCAAATGTGTAATTTATTACCTATGACAACCAACCTTCTTTCTTCTTATAGTGGCCCTACATGGGGGTGATTATAGGTATAAAGGTAAGGTTGTTGCTGATGCTTCTCCTATAGTTGATATTGACGAATCTGCAAATGATGAGGCAAAAATAATTATGTTGGTTAATGATGGTAAAATAATTCCATATGGATAACCAGTTGAACATTTTTAGAGTTACACTGAATTTGATGGGGAAGATACTGAATGTGAAGAGGAGGAAAATGAGCCCTTACAGCCCCGAAAATCACAATAGGAAAAGTTTCCTTTTTATTTTTATGCTTCTGAAGAAACATAAACCAACCATTGGGGTATGCCTAAACCTTTATCATTACTCGAATTAGCTCAACAAAAACATAAAGGTGCCACATCTCACAGTTATACTTCATATGTAAAGTTATACCAACTCTTAAAAGCAAAGAACAACTTAAGCTTAATTTACGATCCAAGTGTTATTGAAGGCTTCCAATATAAAGTGAAAAAAGCCACAAAAGACAGGTTTGAGGCTGTTTGCTTTGTGGATAATTGCGACTGGCGGATGCGGGCAACAAAATATAATACTACTGATACATTTCAAGTGGTTAAACTATTAGAGAAACACACTTGCTCAAACACACAGCTACATCCCCATCACCGACAAGCCAGCAAAAAGGTATTGGGTCACTTGTTTAAGGGCATATTAGCTAATAGTACATGTAACATGTTGTGGCAGAAACAGATACAAACAACTTTAAATGACCGCCTTAGTGTACATATCTCATACCGGCAAACATGGAGTACTAAAATCTATGCTTTAAATCTATTTAGAGGGACTCCTAAAGAAAGCTTTCAAAGACTACATTTATATTGTTACAACTTGGAGAAGAGGAATCCAGGGACAGTTACACATATAAAGAGGAGTTATGACAACAAATTTGAATATTTTTTTTATGGCTATCGGTTGTGCAACAATATTTCTTATATAATGACTTCTTTATATTTAATGTTATTACATGTGTGTTCGCTCTAATGAGTAAATAGTAAATGTTTTTAGGTTCGAGCGTTTCAAACAAGTTTGCATCCTATTACTATCATTGATGGAGCACACCTTAAAGGGAAATACTTGGGCGCCATGTTCCTAGTAATAGGCATGGATGGTAATAACCAAATCCTCCTTATTACATTTGGTGTTGGGAAAACTGAAAGTAGGGAGTCATGGATATGGTTTTTATCAAGACTCAAAGAATGTATTGGGGCATGCCGTCTTTGACTATCATATCAGATAGAGCCAATTCAATTAAAATGGCTATTTAAGTTGTGTTCCCGAATGCATATCACATAATCTACTGTTGCTATTTCTTGATTAATATGATAGCAAAGATCGACAAGCAAGAGAGAATAAAGATTTTGTTTTAGGAGGCTGCATGTGACATCCCCATTTTCACGGTCAGAAAATACCTTTTTATTTGTGCATATTTTAAAACAAAGTTTGTGTATAATTGTGAAATTTGTCCCATAAAAGTATTTCAGAAGAAATGTTTTTCATTGTTTATTAAAAACTTGGGATGTCATAACTGATACAAGAAACATAAGCATAAACATAAACATCACAAACCTTACAATATATTTTATACTATGACATGTATTTCCTCGAATCTCTCATTATGTCCGAACATCATTACCTTTGTATTGCTTCCTGTGATACAAAAAAAACTGAGTGGATCCGGCTTCGAAACATGGTGAATACATAAGGTATTCAACCCATAATATTATAATCTTTAATTATATATTTTTCAACAAAGAAATAACCCAATTACCCAGTCCCGTTATCCTCACTTCCTAATCCTTAAATAATGATCTCAATGGATCTTTCCTAAAGGATCTTTATCAGCAGAGGTTGTCATTTATTCTTCCTTAAACCTCTAGGCACAACAACACGATAGTACTTTGGGCAAACACATTAGTACGATAATACTTGGGTCAAAGCACAGCAGGTCACAACTAATTATTTCGCACAACATTTTACTAATTAATATTTTCCTAGATAAAGAGGCACAACAATATAATAGTACCGTGGGTGAGCATAACAGTACGATAGTATAATGGTAGGCACAACAGGTCACAACTTATTATTTCACACAACCTTACACTAACTAATATTTTGCAAGATGACTAGGCACAACAGTACAATAGTAGTTTGGGTGAGAACAACAGTATAATAGTACTTTGGGTAAACACAACATGTCACAACTTATTATTTTGTACAACCATTTACTAACCTATCACAACCTCCCATTTATTATTTAACACAACTCTTCACTACCCGATCATATTTTAAGTATGATATATATATATATATATATATATATATATATATATATATATATATATATATATATATATATATATATATAGAGTTAGATTCAAGTATAAACCTTATATATTGGTTGAATGTAAGACTTATTTTTGACCAATCATTTCATATGGGTATTATTTTAAATTCATTGATTAATTAATTAGATAACCAAATTTAAAAACCTTTAATTTAGGAAAGTTAAATAATTATCATCAAATTCGAAATTCTTTTATTTAGGCATTTCAAATCATCAGTCGCACCGCCCATGTCATTTGTGTTTCGTTCAAGACCATTACAACCATACCCATCATTGGCTTTACCTTAGCCATCCACCATCATCACAAATCCACAACACCCATCATCACTATTTCGTTTAATTAACCAACAACACCACATCCTTCTTTACAACGCAAACCTCATGTATAGATTCAAAGGCCATCGAACGAAGATTGCAATGCATTAGCTCCGTTTTTTGTGACTGTAACAATGATGATTGGTATTCTCGTTTTGGAGGAAGGAAAAAATGTTATCTCCTTGTTTCAATTTAAAAAAAAAGGTGGAATGATTAAAGAAGTTGGGTTCACTCACTCAACGTACCTTCATGATCATCTCTCCAAACCCTTTTCTTTCTCTCATCGCATTTTTACGGCGGAAACACGAAAAGCCTTCTAATTGAAGCTCTACTATTTCCTCGTCTCAACCACTAGTAAGTGTCGTCGTTCATTACTTGTTTCAATTTCTTTTTTTTTTTTTTTAAAAAAAAATTAAAACATTGGTTCCTACAAATCTAGGGTTTTTGATGTTGGAAACTAGATTGTCTATGAGAGATGCAATTTCGACATATTTTCCCTTAAACAAGTTACTTACCCTGCAACAGGTTTAGCGAGTTGATTGGCGGTTATATATGATGTCAATGTTCAATTTTTGCTTGAAGCAGATGAAGTAGTTTAAGAGAACGTAAGTTAATTTTTTTTATGCTTGGTTAATGAAAAAGATGATTGGGATTTTTTTTTTACAATTTGTGACTGTAACGATTTTCTCTTTTTGTGCTTGGTTAATGCCTGCCAACTGCACGACGATTTGCTCTTGTACTTCAGCATTTTTTTTGTTACCTCCACCATCAGTAAGTTAATTTTTTTTCTTTACATTAACTTTTCATTTTTTTTAGCTTTTTATTAGTTTTTGTTTTGGAAACACACTCTAAAAGAATACGATAGTTCTTGATTCATAGATTTTGTTTCTCGTATATTTTTATTTACAACAATTGTTTATCTCATTCTAAAAGAATCTTATATTAGGACATTGTTAGCATATTCTTAAAGATTTCAAGAATTTTGTTTACATGATATGTTATCTCACTCTTAATGAATTCAAGAGTTTTGTTTCTTAGGAACTTTAGTTGGTTATAATAATTCATGAATGTTTATAATAATTATTGATTCATGAATTTTTATTTCTTATATGTAGGTAATTGTTATCTCATTCTTAAAGAATTCGGTTGTATATATAAGAGTTCAACAAAGATATTCTTAAACTAATTCTTGAATAATAAAATACAAAGATTGAAATGTAGAATGGAAAATAATTATTAAATGGAGCTGCAAATCAAGCATGTGTAGAACAATAATATTTCATGTATTTTTACTTTTTTCCTTCTTTTTTTTCCATGTATTATTCTTAAAAAAGGTTTTTTATTTTTTCAAGAATGTAATATTATTCTTAAAAAATATAATTTATGCATTTGAATCATGTCGTATTCTACAAGAATGTTATTTATGAACTTGTAATTCATATCTTATTCTTCCATTCTTACAAAATGTTATTTTATCTCAAGAATATTTTTTATATACACTTTCTAAGGTTCAACAAGTTAAATCGTTCCTTAAGTCTAAATTCTATAAGAATATTTGATTCCTTGTGAAGTTAAAATATCTTTAATCCTTATTCCAAAAGAATACATTTTGCTTTCTGGAATTCTTATTTGTGTTAGCTTTTATATGTTTTTAAAAAATGTGTCAACATTTCAATAAGGATATTATTATTTTGATGCAATTGTTATTCTTATCATATATGCATATGTATTCTTTAAAAATATTAATTATTAAAATAAATCATTTGAATAAAGTCATAAAAGAAAATATATGTTTATCGTAATTTGATTACATAATCTTGCATTTTGCTAAAAACAAATATTGTAATTATCCATATTAGATCTTATAAAATGAGGTAAATAAGTATTTAATAAAAATGTCATTAAATTAGGAGATAATAAAGAATCTTCCTTTTTTTTTTAAATATGTTAATAGACTAAAATATTGTTACAATTCATTAGGTGTAATAATATAGTAAATAAAACCTCATCGTAATAACGTGCACCCTCAAATCACAAACCATTCATTATTTTAATTCAATGAACAAGAAGTGGTCATACATTCACACAATATTTGTAATTCATATTTAATCCTAACCCTATATATATATATATATATATATATATATATATATATATATATATATATATATATATCTTAATCAAGTTGTAGCTATATCATGTTACAAATATATATTAAACACAATTAAACAACACACATAGCACTTAAGCATTTAGAATACTTGTATTTATGCGTAAGCAGAAAGTAACTATGCACTCACTTGTTAAAGTGGATGACTGAAAATTCAGGCGGCGCTTTAGTTCAGTACTTAGCTTTTCTTTTGATGTGACCTAGGTTCATATCACTAAGTCTTAGTCTTATATGATAGTCTAGATTCCTCACTAATCATAATATCTAAATCAAGATCTATCAAGCAAGGAACAACATGGTATGATCATATCAAATGTAGGGTCCGTTTGATATACAAAGTATACTGTTTGGAAATCATACTTTAAACACCTCACTAAATCCAGCATATACATCATTCCCGTAAGTAGATCAATTAATATAATAACTTGTAATCACTGATGAATATTATTTATAAATTCATAATGATGACTATGTTTATAAATATAAGTTACATTGAAAACGATATAAGTATAGCTTAACTTACATATATTTTCTTGACAAAAGTCCAGAAATTCACTAGCAGAACTTCGACCTGATAGCTACTAATGTCGGGCACTCATGGACCTCAGAGTTTCGCTAAAATACCCTAAATACTAAGTATTTACAGGCCCAATGGAGAGAGTTTCGATAGAAAACTATGGGAAGTTGTGGAGAGAAGAATGAGTAGCAAAAACAATTTATAGGTGAAATTTGGGGAGGTGCACCGTGCCCTGGGCTGTTCGACCCTCCCTTGCTGACACGTCTCATGCAGTGGTTGGTGCGATGTGGCAGCTTCTAGAAGCCAGCGCGCCGCGCCTTTTTGCGGTGACGCATTCCAGAAAAATTCAAAAATTCGTATCTTCTTTATATGAACTCCGTTTTTGACGTTTTTTATATTCACGTGTAGCTATCTATGAGATCTACAGCTTTCGTTTAGACTCCGTCGGCCAATTCTCACTTTATTTTTTATTAATTACTTTTGAAGGCTGAGACTGATAAAATCTGTTTAAAATTCATATCTTTTTCATGCGACATCCGTTCTCGACTATCTTTATATCGACGGAGTCCTATTCATGAGATCTTCGATTCTCATTTAGGTTGTGTCGGCTAACAATCTAGTGATTTGATTTTCGATTTCTGTGCCCGCATTGCTGCGCTGAAACTTCGAAAAATCATAACTACCTCATATGAGGTGGAATTTGCATGTTCTCTATATGTACGCTCTCGGTTTTACGATTACTACGAATTTCGTTTAGATGGTTTGGGCTAATAAGCAACCTATCTAAAATTCACTTATTACAACGCTCATAGCCGTGTCGGTTTAATCGTGAATCTTCGAAGAAGCATAACTTCTTCATACGAAGTCAAATTTCAGAGTTCTTTATATGTACGGAATCCTTGTCACATATACTATAACTTTGGTTAAGGTTATTTATCCTAAATAACCTTTTATCAAAATTTCGTTTTTATCGCTTATTCTCTTTTAATTGACTAGCCCAAATCTGCGGGCGTTACAATTATCCCCCCTAGGATGATTACGTCCCGAAATCATCAGCAAAACAAGGCTTGTATAATGACTCTGCACGTTACCTTTCCATCCTAGGTAATAATCGTAACTCTTATGTCTTTTCAAATGAGTTTCTAACTCTTAGACTTCTTGTCTGCTGGCGGTACTCAATCTTGAAGACTTCTGCTCCTTCTAGAACAGACTTTACCTAAGATAAGGTCTTTAGTTCGACTATCGTAACATACCGATGAGTCATGCTCTAATGACCTTTCATCTTATGATATAATGGCTAGACTCAGGTCTTTTTGAGTCAGACTCTAGCATGTAAGATACCTTCCTTCATGTTCTAATGTGGTACAACCACATCATAATAGGTAGCATTTCTAGCTACAGGCTGCTTAGTCTTTAGCGACGATCGTAATACTTTTATCGATCGCTTCGATTATCTTTTCCTTCAATCTTTTGACTAAAGTCAGACACTACATTGATCATGGTTCTTTGAACCAAGTAATTTACTTCGCAGACTTATCTTAATTGGACTCGATTCGTGATGACCACTAGGTTCAGAATAACATTCTTTTTCTTAGTCATTTACCGAAACGATGGTAACAACGAGAACAAAGGAAATAAACTCAACTACTAGTGCCTTGGTAACATTGTGACTCTTCCTGATCCAAGTGTGAGTCTTGTGCTTTCGGTGGTATAGGCCTCTACTACATTTCACACCTACTCATACTCGTCCCAAGAATTTCCTTGCAGTTCTCCAAGTCACCATACAAGACAATCATATAACAATAATACAACGGATAAGGTAACATAAATAAGGATTATATTACTTCTTAAAAACGATTACAATGTTATTCAAGTTCACCCTACATTATGCCTCTTTCCTCAGGCTAGATAATACTATCTATATAGAATGGCTATTTTACATCTTAGACATCCTGGATAAGCAACTTCCTTGTATTAGCTTCCTGAAGCTACATCTGCTTCCTCCTTTACTGCCCTGAGATTCATCTAAGTTGTTTGTGCAACTTCTTTCTTTCTAGGGCAGTTACTCCTGAAATGGTATGCTTCCCTACACTTGTAACATATGCTTTGGGTACAACTGCTAGAGTAGTGACCAATGTTTCCACAACCGAAGCAGGTCACCTTTTTTTGCATTATCCATAATACTTCCTTCTACATTTTCACACCATTTCGCCTCGTTGTTATCCCCATGCTTCTTGTCGTTGGGGATAGGTTTTAAAAACCTACTATTTTTGTTGGATTCCGAGGATCCTTCATTAATCCTCTTCTCTCCAACTTTAGCTATGGTGGTGTTTCTTCCTTTAATCATCTCTTCAAGAGATTTAACAACTTGGAAGGCTGCTTCCAGTATAGTTGCTAATTTCACCATTGGACCGAAATCCGTTGCTAGTCCATTAGCAAATCTTTCTACCTTGGAGGGTTCAGTAGGAACTAGGTGAGAAACTAACTTCATTTTCTCGGTAAAGATTGCAGGGTACTCACTGACACTCATGTCTCCTTTCTTTAGATTCTGGAATTCCTTGCTCATTTCCGACAGGTCTCTTTCTGAGCAATATTCCCTTTTTAACTGTACAAGGAAGTTTTTCCACGACATCTTCCATGCTTCTCCCTTCGACATAATGACGACCATTCGTTTCCACCAGCTTAACACACCTATCTGTAGTTGTCTGGCTGCGAAGATTGTCTTTTGTCTATTGCTACAGTCGCAACTCTCAAATGTCATCTCCTCATAAATCCAATCCATAACTTCCACTGGTGTTAGCTTTTCGAAAAGGCTTGGTGCTTGGGATGCCATGAAGTCTTCATACTTGCATCCATCTCTATCAACCTCTTCTTCAGTATTGTCCTTCTTACTCCTTCGTGGTTCAGCATGTCTAACGACTCTACTACAATTTCCTTCTTACGACTGTTCCTTATTCAACTTAGATTGCACAACTGATGCAGTAACTACTTGCTTTGTCTACTCTGTTTGTTGGTCTAGCATGGCTTACACCATTGCATGAACTCCTGCCATTGTGATGGGTTCGGGTGCAGGTGCAACGACTTGTGCACGCCCAATCACATGCTTATGCTCAGGCTATCGACTTCCATTGACATTTCCTAATCTGCTACGGGTCCTCACCATGACATTCTGTACACCAGAACAATTGTTCAGGGTATCATAATCGCAAGTATATTATCATAGAGAATATTTTAGTTATATTTTAGACGTATGATCCTCCTTATCATTTTGAAAAGATATATGTCAATTCTAACACCGTAATTAAACGTTTAAAAGCTTGAGCACAGAAAAATTCTTTATATAAGATATGGTCGGCAATAGTGCGACATCCCCTAATTTCTCGGCCAGAAAAGACCAATTTAATTTATGCTTTTTAAAATAAAATCAGAGAAATCTTTTTAAAAGATGTTGCGGAATTGGTTCCCAAAACAAAATATGATAAAAGTTTGTCAAAACCTTTCTTTAAGAAATATATAATTTCATTTCATATCAAAACCTCGGGATGTCATGTTCCGATACAGATGAAAAGCATAAACAAGACATTATAAGCCTTTCAACAGTTATTTACAACTAATGGCCTATAATCCAAAATCTCTCATCGTCCTCCGACTATGCTCGAGGTCCACTACCTGTAACATAAAAAGCTGAGTGGGTCAGGCTTGGGAGCCTGGTGAGCATATAGGGTTTTCAACCCACAATAATAATAAACTTATTAAGTTCACCAATCAACAATAACCTTGATTACCCGTTCCCGTGATCCTCACTTTACGTCCCTAAACACTTATCACAAGGGACCTAGCCTAAAGAATATCATCGGGATGGACACTACTGCTAAGGGGTTTCCTCAGCCATACATATCCTAAAGGCAACCATGAGGGGGATGGAGTACAGCGAATGAACACTCTAGTTCATTACACCTACAGGTTGCGGGCCTGCCAGTGTTCCACTGGACTGTCTAGAAAGTCCGTGGTCGTCGTCCAAACTCCGCTAGATGACTGGATCTCAAATCACATCGAGGCCTCTCATCACTTTTATTTTATCACACATCACTATCTACCCATGTTTTATCCAACATATTTGTAGATAAAAATACATATACAGTTTAAAACTTGTATAAAACATCAATTCAACAGTCACCTCAGTTAAACAATTAATATAATTACACGTAGCACGTATTTCATATAAAATACTTCATATCTAGGTGTAAGATGAAGGTGACTATACACTCACTTGATTTGATGAAAATCGGGCAGCAATTCGTTTCCTAAAACGTTCATTTCTAATAAAACCGGGAGTTTTATTAAGAAATCGGGCTCTGCGAAGGTCGGGATTCGAAACCGAAAAGATAAATTTTCCGGGCTTCTCGGGCTCTTCGTGGCGTATTCCGGGGGTTATAATCGATACCGGGGCTTTGGGGGATGTTAAGATGAAGAAAATATGGAAAAATGGGCTAAATATGGCAAAATTCCAAAACTACCCGAGAAGGCTCGCAAGCCCTCTATTTATAGGGGAGTCCGAAGTCGGTTAGAAGGGAAGAGTCAGCATGCGAGGGAAGGTGGCATCAGGAGCGAAGGCCACGCGGCAGCAGCTGGGAGAGGGTGCGCAGGTGGCTCGCACATGGGTTGCGCATGCGAGGCCTCGCTGGCAGCCTCTGATTGGACCAAAGTCTGGATCCGAGGAGGGGGCACCTGCTCGCACGTGGGCTTCTGCGAAAGTTCGGACGCTCGAGGGAAGGGGCACGCGTCGCCTTCTCACTGGACCACTTCGGATGACTCAGTAGCTCGGACACGTGGCTCGCATGACTCACCAATTTTGGACACATGGCACGTTCTAAGCGAAGGTGACGTGGTCGAAGCCACCTATGCGAAATTTCTCGGTTTTCGTGCCAAAACTTCTAAAATCTATAACTTTCGCATACGAGCTCCGTTTTTGGCGTTCTTTATATGCACGCGTAGGTAAAATTACTCTCTACAACTTTCGTTTAGACTTCGTCGGCTAATTTTGACTTTAATTTTTATATTATTATTTTTAACAGACCGGGACAGGAAATCCGTTAAAAATTCATAACTTCTTCATCCGACGTCCGTTTTCGTCTGTCTTTTTACCGTTGTGCTACAAATGACGAGACCTTCGATTCTCGTTTAGGTCGTGTCAGCTAAAATTACTCGGTCTAAAATTCGAGTTTTTAGCTGTCTACTGCTAAGCTGAAACTTCGAAAAATCATAACTTCCTCATACGAAGTCAGATTTGGGTGTTCTTTTTATACCTACTCTCGGTTTGACGAACACTACGAGTTTTGTTTAGATCACTAAGGCCAAAAAGTAGTTTATCAAAAACTCACTTTTTACGACATTCGGCACGGTGCCGGTTTTGTCGCGAAACTTCGACAGGTCATAACTTCTTTGTTATAACTCGGATTTCGGCATTCTTTATATATCCGTAATCCTTGTCACGCCCACTACAAGTTTCTTAATAGATATTGGCTTTATCTAATATTTATTTTCGACGCTCATTTTTATTCTTAATTAATTAAACCCTAATAATTAAGCATAAAACACATAATATTCACATAATTCCTTTTCATTTCTTCAAAATGAGTTACAAAGGTTAACCTAGACTATAATGTCAATATTAATACCTAGCCTAGAAACACGGGCATTACAAATAGACCTTTCATTAGTTAAGTAATAGCAGTTTGGCAACCTAATACATGCTATAATATAAATCATTTAGCACGTAACAACAAAGTAGGCATCTTATTCCTAAAGTATCCAACTGTGGCATCCTCATTTTCACAATCAGAAAATACATTTTTATTTATGTTTATTTTAAAACAGAGTTTATTTCTAATTATGGAATTTTTCCCATAAAGAGTATTTCATAAGAAATGCTCTTCATTCTCATTAAAAACTTGGGATGTTATAACTGATACAAGAAACATAAGCATAAATGTAGACATCACAAGCCTTATAATATCTTTTATACTATGGCCTGTATTTCCTCGAATCTCTCGTCCTGTACGAACATCATTATCTTTGTATTGCTTCCTGTGATACAAAGAAACTGAGTGGTCCAGGTTGGGAAACCTGGTGAGTACATAAGGTTGTTAACCCACAATAGTATAACATTTAATTATACATTTTTCAACAAACAAATAACCCAGTTACCCATTCCCGTTATCATCACTTCCTAATCCTTACATAATGATCTTGAGGGATCTTTCCTAAAGAATCTTTATCAGCAGAGGTTTTCATTTATTCTTCCTTCAACCTCTAGGCACAACAACATGATAGTACTTTGGGAAAAGACAATAGTACGATAGTACTTTGGTCACAACACATCAGGTCACAACTAATTACTTAGCACAATATTTTAATAACTAATATTTTCCTAGATAACTAGGCACAACATACAATAGTATCTTGGGTGTGCACATCAGTACGATAATACTTTGGTAGGCACAACATGTCACCACTTATTATTTTGCATAGCCTTACACTAACTAATATTTTCCTAGATGATTAGGCACAATAGTACAATAGTACTTTGAGTGAGCACAACAGTACGATAATACTTTGGGTAAACACAGAATGTTAAAACTTATTATTTTGCACAACCCTTTACTAACCTATCACAACCTCTCATTTATTATTTCACACAACCCTTCACCACCCAATCATATTTTAAGTATGATAAAATATATATAGTTTAATAGAGTAATAGCTATATCATGTTACACAGATATATTAAACACAGAATGTTAAAACTTATTATTTTGCACAACCCTTTACTAACCTATCACAACCTCTCATTTATTATTTCACACAACCCTTCACCACCCAATCATATTTTAAGTATGATAAAATATATATAGTTTAATAGAGTAATAGCTATATCATGTTACACAGATATATTAAACACAACTAAATAGCACACATAACATTTAAACATTTAGAATACTTGTATTTATGTGTAAGTAGAAAGTAACTACGATATCACTTGTTAAAGTGGATGACTGAAAATTCGGGCAATGCTTCGCTGCGGTACTTAGCATATCCTTTGATGAACTAGGTTTATATCACTAAGTCTTAGTCTTATATTCCCGATGACTAATGATAGTTTAGATTCCTTGCTAATTTCAATGTCTACATCAAGATCTATCAAGTAAGGAACAACCAGGTAGGATCATATTGGAGGTAGGGCTGGTTTGGTATACATAGTTACTATTTGGAAATCCCACTTTAAACACCTCACTAAATCCAGCCAAGACATCATTCCCCTAAGTAGATCAATCAGTATAATAACTTGGAATCACTGATAAATCTGATTTATAAATTCATAACGACGAATATGAATATAAATATAAGTTACTCTGAAAGCGATATAAGTGTAGCTTTACTTACAAAGATTTTTCTGACAAAAGTCAGGAAATTGCACTGGTAGAACTCCGACCTGATAGCTACTAATGTCGGGCACTCAGGGACCTCAGAGCTTCGCTAAACTATTCTAATTATGAAGAATTTTCGGGCCCAATGCAGAGAGTTTTGAGAGAGAACTATGGGAAGGTGTGAAGAGAAGAATGAGCAGAAAAAACAATTTATATGGTGAAATTTGGGGAGGCGCGTTGCGCCCTGGCCTAGTCGGCCCTCCTGCTTGTTGACACGTCTCCTGCAGTGGCTGGTGCGATGTGACATCTTCTAGAAGCCTGGGCGCCACACCTTTTTGCATGTGGCACATTCCAGAAAACTTCAAAAAGTCGTTTCGTCTTTATACCAACTCTATTTTTGACATTTTTTATATCCACACGTAGCTGTCGACGAGATCTACAACTTTCGTTTAGACTCCGTCGGCTAATTCTCACTTTATTTTTTATTTATTACTTTAGAAGCCTTAGACTGGTAAACCCCGTTTAAAATTTATATCTTTTTATACGACATCTGTTCTCGAATTTCTTTATATTGACAGACTCTTATTCACGAGATCTTCGATTTTTGTTTAGGTTGTTTCGGTTAACAATGAAGTCGGATTTGGACGTTATCCATATGAACGCTCTCGGTTTTACGATTATTACGACTTTCGTTTAGATTGTTTATGCTAATAAGCAACCTATCTAAAATTCACTTTTTACGACGCGCATAGCCGTTTGAGTTTAATCGCGAATCTTCGAAGAATCCTTGTCATATATACTATAACTTTGGTTAAGGTTATTTATCCTAAATAACCTTCTATCAAAATTTCGTTTTTATTGTGTATTCTATTTTAATTGACTAGCCCGCATATGCAGATGTTACAATTATCTCCCCCTTAGCATGATTACATCCCAGAATCATCAGCAAAACAGGTCTTGTATAATGACTCTGCGCGTTACCTTTCCATCCTAGGTAACAACCGTAACTCTTATGCCTTTCAAATCAGTTTCTAACTCTTAGACTTCTTGTATGATGGTGGGGGTCAATCTTGCAAATGCTCTTCATTCAATCTTCATCAGAGACTCTTGCTCCTTCTAGAATAGACTTTACCTAAGATAAGGTTTGTACTTTGACTATCATAACAAATCGATGGTTCATGCTCTAATGACCTTTCATCGTATGATGTAATGGCTCGACCCAGGTCTTTTTGAGTCAGACTATAGCATGGAAGATACTTTCCTTCATGTTATAATGTGGTACAACCATATCATAACATGTAGCATTTCTAGCTACAGGTTGCATAGTCTTTAGCGACGTCCGTAATACTTCTATCGACCACTTCAATTATCTTTTCCTTCAATCTTTTGACTAAAGTCGAACACTACATCGATCATGGTTCTCTGAACCAAGTAACTTCGTAGACTTCTCTTAATTAGACTCGATTCGTGATGACCACTAGGGTCGAAATAACATTCTTTTTCTTAGTCATTTACCGAAACGGTGGTAATTGACCTTAAAACCTTGTGATGATATTTGTACGAAATCAGAATATTTTACATTGTTCAGAAGCATAAACATGTTTTTGCTACGTCTTCATAAGGAAATTGTTTAAAACATACACAAGAAAAATCCATAACTCAAACATTAGCGTAATCTGCAACATCTATCCAAGGGACATTCTCAATCCACTACAAAGCACCATGCTCCTACTGAGTAGGCTACCATAATTCGTTGGGGGGTGCTGCATAAAACAATATATAAAGGTTAATCTTAAGTTATTTTCTTATATCAACTTATAAATTATAAGGTCAAGTAAGCAAAATACATCAGTAACATCAAGAATACGTTTACACTTAGCAACATGCAGACGTCTCATCCTAGGGTATGTGATATGGCCTTACTTAACTATATATTTTAGATCATTATATTAATATATTTGATTAAAATGTTATATTTTTAGATATATGATACTTAATATGCTTGAAAATGTTCAATTAGAGTTAAAATGGGAGCTGAGATGCAAAAGTGGAAGAACGGAGTCGAAAAAGACACAAAAAGGATTTTCCTGGCAGCTCGACCCCTCGTCAGTGCTTTCACCATATCTCATGACTCGTAACTCCGGTTGATGAGATTCAAAATATTCTGAAAACTAGACAAAAATTTCGGACAACTTTGGTGTTTATGATAAATTCTTATTCTCAGTTCCCACGCCCTGGCAAAGCTGTCGTGGCTGGGATACATTGAATATTCTTGAAGTTTTCGCAGCACATTTTTCAAAGTTCCAGTTTCCAAAAATTATCAAGATGTTCAAGTTTTCCCACCACAAATGGGTTTCGATTTCGCCACTACTACCCTAGGGGAGTCTGTTCCTTTTTCTCCCTTTTATTGCTTTTATGTGCTTTTAACTGTCTTATACATACAATTAGGGCATTGTATGAACTAAGTGTGGGGTAGGGGGTCGAAAAAGGATTTCAAGCTTAAATTAAAAAATTGAAAAATTACTAGATTTGGAAAAATTTAGAATTTTATGGTCTTATTTAGAAATCTTGTGAAATTTTAAAGTTTTTGTATTATTGTGTTAGCGCTTAAGTTGCTAGTGTTGTGTTGGACGATCCGATACGAACTCAAATGTTTAATTGAACCGATATATGTTATAGTACAGTTGTGGTTTCCCTTTTCTAGTGAAATCATGAGACAAAAACATAATCTTATTTTGTTTAAGGGACATAAAAAGTTTAGCATTGTGTACCAGAAATGTATCCAGGAAAGCTTATGTAGTCATTACACCTTAGACTAATTCCTTTCACCAATAAGGGTTGAAGTTAAGCTCCTTTGCTTAAGCAAATGTTTTTCTTTTTGGGATTTTTAGTTTGAGTGAAAAAAGTGAGTTGGAAAAAAGTAAAAAAAAAAAAGAAAATAAAAAGTTGCAAAGTTTGAGTGAAAAAAATCTTACAAAGTATGAAGATCAAGAATTATGAAGAAAAGTTCAATAGTTCCAAAAATTAAAGATTCAAGTTGAAGAAAGTGAAGAATAAGGCAATTTGCCAAGTAATTATTTATTGTAACTTTTCTTTCTAGATTATTTTTCCATATGTATACTTGGGAGCTTAATCAAAAATTACCCTGAGGTTAAGAAATATTCCTGAGGATATATTAGGAGAGATGCATAAAATAAATGTTGTTCAAAATAAGTGGGGAAATATTTATGAGGATTGTGAGTATTTAGGATTTGGGAGGTTTTAGGAATCGTTAGACACAAATGTATGCATTGCGGTGAAGTGTAATGGTTGGGTTCAAAATGGATTGTCTTGTGCGATGTTGGTGATGGAGGTTTTGACGTGATGGTATGTTTACAAGTCTATTTTTGCCTGAGGACAAGCAAAAGATAAATGTGGGGTATTTTGATATGGCCTTATTTAACTATATATTTTAGGTCATTATCTTAATATATTTGATTAAAATGTTATATTTTTAGATATGTGATAATTAACATGCTTGAAAATGTTTAATTACAGTTAAAATGGGAGCTGGGATCCAAAAGGAGAAGAACGGTGTTGAAAAAGACACAAAAAGGATGTTGCTGGCAGCTCGACCCCTCTTCAGTGACTTGACCATATCTCACGACTTGTAACTCCAATTGACGAGATTTAAAATGTTCTGAAAGCTTGAAATTTTTTTGGACGACTTTGGTGTTTATGATAAATTATTATTCTCAGTTCCCACGCCGTGGCAAAGCCATCTTCATGGCGTGGCAAATCCAGTTTTGCGTGGACGCGAAGATTCCATCTCCCACGGCGTGGCAAGTTGTTGGCCACGTCGTGGAGCCGAAAAATCTATAAAAATGATATTTACAACCCTAATTGGTGTGAGCGCTCTGGCAGCCCTTGGGGGGCTTTAGAGGGGACTTTTATTTCGTTTTGAAGTCTAGAAACCCTCTAAGGGTCGATTTTGAAGCTAAAGATTCAATTAGATCAAGGATTTGTAGATTCAATCGCTAATACATCGAGATTTCACTTCAGTTTTGCTTGATGATTGTAACAACCCGATATTTCAGGTCAATATATTGACTAAAAGTCAAATGTGGTAATCCCTTTTTGAATTAATTGAAATAACATCAAAAATGAAATGTTCGAAAGTCTCACTTTGAGTGTACTAAGTGGTAGATATCGTAACAAGGTTTCCAAAAATATAAAGAACATTAAAATCCGAGTTATAACGAAGAAGTTATGATCAATCGAAAATCCGCAACAAAACCGACAAAACACTGTTAAGCGAAAAATACGAAATTCCGATAAAATACTTTTTAGCCTTAGGTGTCTAAATGAAAGTCGTAGATATCATTAAACCGTAAACATACATAAAAAGAAGGCCCAAATCTGACTTCGTATGAGGAAGTTATGATTTTTCGAAGTTTCGGACATAACAATAGACAGCTAAAAACTCGAATTAGAGATCGAACGACTTTTTGCCAACATGACCTAAACGAGAATCGAAGATCTCATCAATGGTATTACAACGGTAAAAAGTCTGACAAAAACGGACATCGAATGAAGAAGTTATGGATTTTTAACGAACTTTTCTTGTCCCGGCCTGTTAAAAATGTAATATTAAAAATAAAGTCAAAATTAGCCAACGAAGTCTAAACAAGAGTTGTAGAGCATAATCTCACCTACGCGTGGATATAAAGAACGTCGAAAACGGAGCTCGTATGCGAGAGATATGAATTTCTGAAGTTCGAGTCACGAAAATCGAAGCTGTCAGACAGCTCACGACGTGAGCCAGAAGTTCACGACGTGAGTCTGTGACTGATGGGTTCCAGAGCTGTCAGCAGGCGTCTCGTCATTTGAAGAGGATAAGGGTCGACCTCACGACATGAGCAACTCATTTCTCACGACGTGAGACCCCAAATGTTGGCCTATAAATAGATCTCAAGGGTTTTCCGAGTTTAGTTGCTCACTTCTTCCCTTTGTCGTGCTTATGCTCTGCTTTTAACCCCTCGAAGCCATCCCGAAGCCCCGGTTATCATATTCAAGTCCTGAAGGAAGTTTTACGCTCCCGAGATTCCCGAGGATCCCGAGAAATCAGCTTTCTCCAGTCGAAGTTCTGCTCGACTTTTGTCTCACTTTCTTGAAACTACCAAGTGAGTTCATACCCCCATTTCTATGCTTTTAAATGCTTTTTAAATGATTTTGAACACATTACGGGGGAAAAATACAAGTAAACACCCGGTTATTCCCGAATGAAAATAGGGAATATTTTGCTATACTTTGCATGCAGTTATTTTAACTAGCAAATGGAAGTGTTTAACATACAAAACATCTTACTTTACTTTACCCTCACGGGATGAAACATGAGTATAAATATCATAACCCCTATTTATACGTTTGAATCATATCAAGGGTAACCACTTTCGTTATGACATCTTTATGCATACAAGAACATACAAATCATTTTATGCCTTTATTATCATTGTGAAAAAGGATAATCATTTCAGAAACAAACATATTCATTTTAATACGGGACTTAATTGAGAATTCGTGAGGCATTCATCTTCAATATACCTTTTAAGGTACCACTAGAAGTCCTGTATATAACCAGAATCTCCCGTCCGGAGAACGTGACAAGTGTGTATAGATCTATACGGGACTAATGATCCCGCGCCCTGACTGCTAGCTACAGTCCCCGGGGTGACAAGTGTCATCTCATTTCGACGCTTGAAGAACGTCGCTACAGGCAAAGTATGATAGTACGGTTATAAAAACTCACTGGATAGACAATTATTATGGTATTACGTTTTCACGGGAAAAGTAACAGATACAGTTCTTTTCACATTCAAATACAAATCTTCTTATAGTTTTGTTTTATAATAAGACTATACATCATCTTTTGAGCATGTCATAGTTGCTTACAAGTTACGGTCTTGGACATTTGAGACTGCATTTCACTTTTAGGAAAATATAGGATTTTCCTGGTTCAAATACATACAATTTATACAAAAATCATTCATACTCACTTCGTACACTCATAAGAAAATATCGGATTTTCTGGAAAACATACACGAACTTTCGAATGGCATACATTTCCTCAAAACACTACTTATGAACTCACCAACTTTATTGTTGACACTTTTTCTCTGAAATAACTTGTATTCTCAGGAAAACGCTAAATCAGGTAGCAACTACTTTCGAAGACTAACGCGCTGGCGTTAGTAATATATTTTGAATCACCATATTGTATTTGTTATTTAAACATGTAACACATACAATCATGTAAACTTTTCAAATATATTTATATTATGGTGGTGTGTACTTTCTTTACTATTCAATTGTTATGATACTGTACATGACGTCCTCCGCCCCCGAACGTTTCCACCGTTTAGGATTGGGGGTGTGACAGATTGGTATCAGAGCATTGTTTATAGTGAACTAAGTATATCAAAACCATTTATTTTTTATATACAACTATAAACACAACTGGGCAAAAACACTCTGACTGAGAGTTATACTTTTAAAATGAAATTTTTATAAAGTATACATGCATACATTGCATAATAGGGCCAATATCATATTGAAAACAATATAGAAGTATTAAAGATGAGTTGTGCAGTGCAGGTATGCCTTCGAACATGTAATCGGAACTAGGATGAATATAGCCTGATCAACTATATTTGTCTGAGAGCCGACTAACGTATGCCAGGGAGTAGCTGCAGTGGACAACAAGTCTAAAAACTTGCCAAAAGCATAATCTTTTTGAATCAAACATAACATCTAGAATACTATAGGAGTATTTGGTAAATGCAATAAGTTTAAACTTTGAGACTTTAGTATGTGCTTTAGTTTATAGTAAATTCTTAACCCTATTCTCGTATAGACACAATGGATGGTTTCCATCTACCCGGAGACCCCTACTACCCCAATCAAGGCAACAGAGGATGGGTGGAAGACGACCTAGAAGAGGATGAGGAACCCATGGAAGAGGAGGAAGAGGAAGGCTCTGATGGGACATACTCAGAACCAGAAGTAATCAATCCACCAACCGTCCGACCTCCTGCGGTTCGAAGAGGTTTTCAAGGACCAACTCCTATCTGGGGAAGTCACATTCACCATTGGAGTCAACAACAAGGATTGCACCCTCCCTATGGCATGTGTCGGGACTTCTACGACGTCAGTGGTGGAAGTTCAGCTAACCGGGCTCTCCCAGTCATGGTGGGCAAAATAGCCAACCAGTCCTACCAATCAGGAGTCCAAGCGAACCGGATTCGCGAAACCGACGTAGAAGTACAAGGTAACGCAGCCGAGATCCGTCGCCTGGACAGATTGCAGGAGGATGCCCAACTCCACACCGACACACTCCAAGGCCAACTAAACACAGCCCTCTCTGAGATAAGGGAAATGAGGGAGCAGCAAGCCACCTTTGACAGGCATCTCATGGGGGCAAAGCAATCAGACACGGAGTCAAGCTCCAAGCGCAAACCACATCGCAAGTAGTACTTGCCCGACTCCCATAATTTTGCTATAAAATAGGATCTCGGCTAAAAGTCTTACTTTTCTCTAACTTTTGTAATCGGAGACCTTTAGAAAGGTCAAAATTTTCCTGACTCCAAAATGTAACCCAATATATGTTTTAAATAATGAAGTATTTCTTTTGTTTGTTAACTTCCTTGCATACCACTCGAATTCATAAGTTTATCTATAAACTCTTATTATGAATCAAAATCGAGAACCTTGTTTAGGTCGAACCTAATTCATGAAATGTTGAAAATGGCTAACTCCTTAACACACAACTTTCAAACATGTGAGACTTATTGTCTTCCATTATTTCTTTGACAGCACGATGCCTCCTCGTAGGTCAGCACGCCGAAATGTGACACCAACACCGCCACCACCACCTCCAGCTTACGATCCCGCTATGGTACAGGCTGCTATCACCGCAGCAGTAGCAGCTGCGCTATCCCAAATAAACTCTAATGGAGCCGGAGTGAGCGGGAGTAGTACCAACCATTAGAACCATGGCACTGGTCATGGTCATGTTAGGGAATGCACCTACAAGGAATTCTCAAACGCCAAGCCAAAAATGTTCAACGGCATTGGAGGAGTCATTGCTCTTATGCAATGGTTTGAAAAGACTGAGACGGTCTTTGAAATCTGTTCATGCCAAGAAACAAGCAAGGTCAAGTTTGCTGCTTGTACCTTCACGGACCGAGCCCTCACATGGTGGAAGGGTCATGTGAAATCCGTATCCCTTCCAGTCGCCAACGCCTTGAGCTGGGAGGACTTGAAGGTCCTACTGTTGGAAGAATACTGCCCGAGGGGCGAAATTCAAAAATTAGAGCAGGAGCTATGGAACCTGAAAATGGTTGGTTCTGACCTAGCCGCCTATACGGCCAGGTTCAGTGATTTGTCAGCCCTTTGCCCGGGAATGGTCAACCCGGAGCCGAAGAAAGTGGAAAGATACATCTGGGGGTTGTCACCCCAGATTCAAGGACATGTATTGGCCTCCAACCCAATAACATTCAACAGCGCAAAGCGCCTGGCACAACGTTTGATCGATCACGGGATCAAAAAGGATACTACCGCAGTTACTGCCGACCCACCAAAGGAAATACAGGGCCAAAGGAAACCGTGGAACAAGAGAAAGGGACAAGCCCTGCAAGAGAACCCCAACAAACAATAGATAGTGACGGCTCACGCTGTTACTGTCCCGACCGCCCCAGCACCAACAAATCCATACATCGGCAATCTGCCGAAGTGCAACAGGAATGCATTGCACTAGGTGCAACAGGTGCAACAGGAAGGGACACACTGTCGTGAAATGCATTGCACTAGGTACAACAGGTGCAACTTTCATCACCACGGAACCTGCCGTGAAATGCATTGCACTAGGTGCAACAGGAAGGGACACACTGTCCTCTTCTGCAAGGAACCAACCCAACCAACCGCTCCAGCCGCAAATGTGGGAGTAGGTCGTACTTGTTACGAGTGTGGAGCAGCGGGACACTTCCGAAGGGACTGCCCGAAAGCAAACAATGGGAATACTGGTGGAAGTGGCCGAGTATTCGCAATGGGCCAGGAGGAAGCCGTTGTAGACCCCACTGTTGTTACGGGTACGTTTCTCCTCGATAACTCATATGCATGCATGTTATTTGATAGTGGAGCAGCGAGGAGTTTTGTGAGTCATAGTTTTAAAAACCTACTCAAACAAACCCCTCAATCATTAAGTGAAACTTTTAAAGTAGAAATGGCTAACGGGAAAACAGAAAGGAAATATACTTAAACTGTACCCTCTCATTAAACAATAATTCCTTTCCAATCAACCTCATGCCAGTCTCAATAAAAAGTTTCGACGTCATCATAGGCATGGATTGGCTAAGTTCTCATCGTGCGGACATTTTATGTTACGATAAGGCCGTTCGCCTTAATATGCCAAATGGCGAAGCCCTCGTTATTTATGGCGACAAACCTAGCACCCCTCTTCGTATCATCTCTTGCATCAAGGCTCAAAAATATCTACGCAAGGAATGTCACGCGTTCTTGGCACATGTTATGGATGTGAATCGAGGAGTAGAAGACATCAAGGGCGTGCCTGACGTCTGTGACTTTCCTGATATCTTTCCTGAGGATCTTCCAGGAGTACCGCCTGCAAGACAAGTCGAATTCAAAATCGACTTAATTCCTGGAGCCACCCCTGTGGCCAAAGCGCCGTATCGCTTAGCCCCAACAGAGATGCAAGAACTATCCAGTCAACTGAATGAACTACTCAGCAAAGGGTTCATCCGACCAAGCTTCTCACCTTGGGGAGCACCAGTTATTTTCGAGAAAAAGAAAGACGATTTGTTTTGCTCGAAGCCATCCCGAAGCCCCGGTTATCATATTATGGTATTACGTTTTCACGGGAAAAGTAACAGATACAGTTCTTTTCACATTCAAATACAAATCTTCTTATAGTTTTGTTTTGTAATAAGACTATACATCATCTTTTGAGCATGTCATAATTGCTTACAAGTTACGGTCTTGGACATTTGAGACTGCATTTCACTTTTAGGAAAATATAGGATTTTCCTGGTTCAAATACATACAATTTATACAAAAATCATTCATACTCACTTCGTACACTCATAAGAAAATATCGGATTTTCTGGAAAAACATACACGAACTTTCGAATGTCATACATTTCCTCAAAACACTACTTATGAACTCACCAACTTTATTGTTGACACTTTTTCTTTGAAATAACTTGTATTCTCAGGAAAACGCTAAATCAGGTAGCAACTACTTTTGAAGACTAACGCGCTGGCGTTAGTAATATATTTTGAATCACCATATTGTATTTGTTATTTAAACATGTAACACATACAATCATGTAAACTTTTCAAATATATTTATATTATGGTGGTGTGTACTTTCTTTACTATTCAATTGT
Organism: Lactuca virosa; assembly: GCF_052849685.1. Taxonomy (NCBI): domain Eukaryota; kingdom Viridiplantae; phylum Streptophyta; class Magnoliopsida; order Asterales; family Asteraceae; genus Lactuca; species Lactuca virosa. The sequence continues at coordinate 164,211,975 of NC_136432.1, read as the reverse complement.
TATGATACTGTACATGACGTCCTCCGCCCCCGAACGTTTCCGCCGTTCAGGTTTGGGGGTGTGACAATGATCGTGTCTTGCAATCTTTTGGTGATGTTTTTTTTGCTTTAGTTTACTAAATATGGTGTAAAAACCTTTGCTTTCACTATTTGATTTTGTTATTTATGAATTAACTGAGTTTCGTTTTTAGTTGTGTTTGTTAGATCAACAACCTAATATGTTAAAGTTATGATTTTTATCTCTTATCTGCATGTTATGTGTAGTTGGATGACCATTCCAATTGCCTGAACTTGATATTTAGCTATTTATGATCATTAAATAGCTAGATCTAGTGATTGAACAAATCGTAGGGTTAGGTTATATTAGTTATTAACTTTGACTGTGTTAGAGAGCATTAATTATCCATATTATGTTCTTGTATTACTTGTCTAGATCATAGATATGTAATAATAACATCTTATCATTGATAGTCCGTATAATCTTTAAAATCAAATTAGTGTTCAACTTGTGATTGACCATTGTATAGTAGTTCATGAATTGGTAAACACTAGGAGTCGGAACATGATAACTAGTAATATTACAATTTGGTAATCAACTCATTAATCCATTGCACTTATAATAAATCAAACATAGAAACTTGGGGGATTCGTATTCTAGTGGAAGTACTTCTTATATTTGTTTTCATGTAGTTCTTTAGTTTCATTTGATTACTTGAGTGTTAAGCCAAGTTAGTTATTCTAAACAACAAATTCATTTTTACTTTTCTGTTATTAATTTAATTAACATTTGAATTATTTAATCCAAACTATTCTCGTTCCTTGTGTTCGACACCCTTTCTTACCTTAAACTATATTACTCCACGACTAGGTACACTGCCTATATGTGTTTAAGACTAGTTGAGATTTGATAGAACTTTATAAATAAAAAAACTAGTGCATAAAAACATATCAAGTTTCTGGCATCGTTGTCGGGGATCGGTTTGCGTTTAGTTTGGATTATGTATTTGTTGATTTAATTTTAGTTTTTAATTTTTGTAGTTTTTTTATATCATGTATTTTCCAAAGCTCGATGCTCTTGATGCTTTTCTTGAGGAAGTGGTACAACAATTAGAGCGAGAAGATGAGGAATATGGCTCAAATGAAGGTATGAAGAAGTTGGGAAGATGGTTAGATACCGTCTTGCCTAACAAACAAGAACAAACTGAGTTACATGAGCTAGAAATAAAAGAGGAGGAATTTAATCCGAACAAATATTTGGAGGAGCTGAAAAGATTTTTAGCAGAAGACTCGGACGAAGAACAACAACAAGCTGAATTGCATGAACTACATCGTGGTGTGACCAATAACACAACGTTGACCCCTGTTTTTTCTGGTTTGTGTTTTGAAGCATGGGGTGACAATTCCAACTTTGGAGAAAGTTCTTATCTGCGATCCATTTCTAATGAGTGTCCAACCGGTTCTAACCCTTGTCAACATTCTTGGATTTTATGGATTCAAGCTTGGTCGGCCGATTTTCGAAACAAAAAGTCAAATCTTACGAATCGATCCAAAAAGAATATTAAATGCAACGGATGGATTGGCATCGATTTTATTAGATGTTTATTAAGTTGGGAGTCCAACTCAAGACTCGGACAAAAAGAAGCTATTGTCGGGAGGCAGCCCGACCTTTTAAATTAGTTTGTATTTTCTTTTTATTTTAATTTTTAATTTTATTTTTAGTTTTATTTTGAGTAAAAGTACTTTTGATGATTCTTATTTTTGTCGCAAGAGAATTTTTAGATAAGAAATTTATGATGGGCAAAAATGCAAGAGTGATGTGGAGTATTAGGAGAAGAAAAAAAAAGATCGAGAGCCACAACTTTTGATAAGTGTGGGATGCACATCGAGTCCATGACTAATATTTGAAGAATTCGTAGAGTTAATTTTGTGCTAGTGGAAATTTTATGTTAGGAGTATCACACGTACGTATTCGATTTAAGGGAGATATTCAAGTTCTGTACATTCTAGTACCCACGACGCGGTGTTTATTTTCCCACGTCGTGGCGGTCCTATAAATCCCGATTCATGCTTTCAAGTCTCGATTTCATGACGTGGCGTTTTCTTTCCCACGTCGTGGCTGGGCTAGAGTGAATATTCTTGAAGTTTTCACACCACATTTTTCGAAGTTCAAGTTCATGGTCCTATTTATCCGGCACATGCACGAGCTGATGGAGTCCAGTTTCCGGAAATTATTGAGATGCTCAAGCTTTCCCACCACAAATTGGTTTCGATCTCGCCACTACTACCCCAGGAGAGTCTGTTCATTTTTCTCCCTTTTATTGATTTTATGTTCTTTTAACTGTTTTATACATACAGTTAGGGAATTGTATGAACTAAGTGTGGGGTAGGGGTCGAAAAAGGATTTCAAGCTTAAATTAAAAAATTGAAAAAATTGCTAGATTTGGAAAAATTTAAAATTTTATGGTATTATTTAGAAATCTTGTGAAAATTTAAAGTTTTCGTAATATTGTGTTAGGAATTAAGTTGCTAGTGTTGTGTGGGACGATCCAATGTGAACTCAAATTTAAAGAGAATTGCAAAGTTTGAGTAATTTAAAGCTTACAAAGTATTAAGATCAAGAATTATAGAGAAAAGTACAAAAGTTCCAAAAATTGAAGACTCAAGTTGAAGAAAGTGAAGAATAAGACAATTTGCCAAGTAGTTATTTATTGTAATTTTTCTTTCTAGGTTATTTTTCCTTATGTATACTTGGGAGCTTAATCAAAAATTATATTGAGGTTAAGAAAGATTTTTTAGGATATATTAGGAGGGATGCATAAAATAAATGTTGTTCAAAATAAGTGGGGAAGTGTTTATGAGGATTATGAGCATTTAGGATTTGGGAGGTTTAGGAATCATTAGACACAAATGTATGCATTGCGGTGAAGTGTAATGGTCGGGTTCAAAATAGATTGTCATGTGTGATGTTGGTGATGGAGGTTTTGTTGTGATGGTATGTTTAAAAGTCAATATTTGATTGAGGACAAGCAAAAGATAAGTGTGGTGTACTTTGTATGGCCTTATTTAACTATATATTTGAGGTCATTATCTTCATATATTTGATTAAAATGTTATATATATATATATATATATATATATATATATATATATGTATGTATATATATATATATATATATATATATATATATATATATATATATATGATACTTAATATGCTTGAAAATGTTTAATTACAGTTAAAATGGGAGTTGGGATGCAAAAGAAGAATGGAGCTGAAAAAGACACAAAAAGGATGTTGCTGGCAGCTCGACTCCTCGTCAGTGTTTTGACCATATCTGATGACTCGTAACTCCAAGTGAAGAGATTTAATATGTCCTGAAATCTAGACGAAATTTCGGACGACTTTGGTGTTTATGATAATACTTTTTCTTAGTTCCCACGCCATAGCAAAGCCATCTCCACAGCGTGGTAAATCCAGTTTTTGCGTGGACGTGAAGATTCCATCTCCCACGATGTGACAAGTTGCGTGGAACCGAAAATCTATAAAAACACGATATTTACAACCCTAATCGGTGTGAGCGCTTTGGCAGCCCCTAGGGGGTGGGGGGCTTTAGAGGCGACTTTTATTTCGTTTTGAAGTCCATAAACCCTCTAAGGGTCGATTTTGAAGCTAGAGATTCAACTGGAGCAAGGATTTGAATATTCAAGCGCTAATACATCGAGATTACACTTCGGTTTTGCTTGATGATCTTGTCTTGCAATCTTTTGGTTATGTTTTTCTGCTTTAGTTTACCGAATATGGTGTAAAAACCTTTTGCTTTCACTAGATATTGATGAAGTCTTGTTGATATGCTTTGATTTTGTTATTTGTGAATTAATCGAGTTAGGTTTTTACTTGTGTTTGATAGATCAACAACCTAATATGTTAAAGTTTTGATTTTTATCTCTTATCTGGAAGTTATGTGCAGTTAGATGACCATTCCAATTGCCTGAACTTGATATTTAGCAATTTATGATCATTGACTAGTTAGATCTAGTGATTGAACAAATCCTAGGGTTAGGTTATATTAATTAGTAACTTTTATTATGTTACAGAGCATTAATTATCCATATTATGTGCTTGTATTGCTTGTCTAGATCATAGATAGGTAATCATAACATCTTATCATTCATAATCCATATAATCCTTAAAATTAATTTAGTGTTCAACTTGTGATTATTGACCATTGTATAGTAGTTCATGAATTGGTAAACACTAGGAGTCGGAACATGATAAATAGTAATATTACAATTTGGTAACCAACTAATTAATCCATTGCACATATAATAAATCAAACAAAGAAACTTGGGGGATTCGTATTCTAGTGGAAGTACTTCTTATCTTTTGTTTTCATTTAGTTCTTTAGTTTCGTTTGATTACTTGAGTGTTAAAACAAGTTAGTTATTTTAAACAACAAAAACTCCATTTTCACTTTTCTGTTTTTAATTTAATTAACATTTGAATAATTTGATCTACACCTTTCTTGTTCCCTATGTTCGACACCCTTTCTTACCTTCAACTATATTACTTCATGACTAGGTACACTGCCTATTTGTGTTTAAGACTAGTTGAGATTTGATAGGACTTTATAAATAAAGAACTAGTGCATAAAAAACACATCAGTATACAACTGTTCGAGGGATAATACCCGATATAGGGAAACCAACTATACTACTGTTGGGAAATGTCTCTATAACACCCAAAAATTTCAAGACAAATTTGAACTTTTAAAACATTTCAAAGCAGGACCGCCTCAACCCAACCCCAATCAAACAAACATGTGCACATAAATATCACACGTTAGCCCCTATCATATAACAGTCAAACCAATCTAGCAGATCACTAATCATAGCAACATCCCAATAACAGGGATACAGACCTAACCGGTCACTAACATAACATCATCCTATAATTAGGACACTGACCTAACCAGGTCACTACACATAAGCATATCACCACCCTAACTACCAGGATGTAATCAATAAACATATCATGCCATTTCCGAATACAATCCATAAAGGGCCGACCTTGGTGCCTTAGACCCTATTGATATAGTGAGGATAACTCACCTCACAAGTAGTGCTGAAGTACTGTAAATCTCTGACTGCTGTCTCCCCGGAATCCCACACTATCACACCATAAATAATAAGTTAATACCCATCATGACCTTCTTGACTAAATGTCCCCACCACGTTCATATTTTCCCAAAATATCCCAGAAGTCCAATAGTCAACCCTTGGTCAAAGTCAAAGTCAACTACCAAGGTCAACAGTCCATGTTGACCTCAACTCGCCGAGTACCCTCGGCTACTCGCCGAGTTCCTGGCCTGACTCGCCAACTTGCCGAGTCACTTGAGTGACTCGTCGAGTTCCTAGTATCAGTGGCCGTAACTCCTTGGCCAACTCGCTGAGTTTTCCCTTTACACTTGCCGCGTTCTTACGTGTCCAAAGGTTGGGAAGACCCTAACCGACTCGTCGAGTCTCTCATCTGACTCGCCGAGCCCATGACAATCTTCATCGGACTCGTCGAGTCGACCATGCGACTCGCCGAGTCCCTTCAGTCCTTCATCCATACAGAGGCTTTTTAAGCCATGCTAAGGCTCCAAATTGTAGATCTAATTTCCCAAGGCATGTTTATCACGTAAAGTTGCAAACTTTACGTGCATGCAAAGCTCTAAAGTCTTAGAATGACAGCACCAAGCTTGTAAGGAAGTCTCACACTTGAGGGAAGGTTCATACTTGCCAAAGCTGATAACTTTATGGATCTAGAGGCCAAAGGGAGTCCAGATATGAAGTTGCAACTTCAGATCTTGGCTCAAACACAAGAACCCTTTCCTAAAACCCACCCCAAAGAGATCAAAGATGAAATGAGCCAAGGAAACAACCTAATACCTTCAAGAGAGTGCCAACTGAAGTAGATCTTTGCTTCCCATGAGTTCCTTGCTTCAATTTACTTGTTTTCCCGAAGTGTTCCCTCACTAAGATCCCTCTTCCAAGCTTTAACACACCAAAGAAACATACACACGCGATTTAGGGTTTAAGAGTGTCAAGGAGCTGTAAAGGGGAGGCTGGGGGAGGCCAATGATCCTTTAAATAGGGTCCAATACCCTGGAATTTAGGGTTTCATCTGCCAGCTCGACGAGTAGGTCACTAAAACACGCGGACCAACCCGCTGCTACTCGACGAGTAGAGCAACCAACTCGTCGAGTAGACCTTGAAATCAAGAAAATTCTTATATAAAATCAATACCTGAGAATCGGGGCGTTACAATTCTCCCCCACTTGAACTAGACTTCATCCTCGAAGTCTGCCGCGGCGAACAACTCCGGATAGTGCTCCCGCATCTCTGCCTCTGGCTCCCACGTCCACTTGGACCCCCTCCGATGATCCTACTGTACCTTGACCAAAGGTATCCCCTTGTTCCGCAGAACTTTCATCTTCCTCTCCAGTACGGCCACAAGCCTCTCCACGTAATTCAGGCGCTCATCGACCTGAATATCATCCAACGACACCACTGCCTCCCGATCCATAATGCACTTTCGCAACTGCGAAACGTGGAAAGTGTTGTGGATCCGATTAAGCTCCTCCGGTAGCTCTAGCCTGTAAGCCACCTTGCCAACCCTGACAATGATCCTGAATGGCCCAATAAAACGGGGACCCAATTTCCCCCTCTTCCTGAAGCGAATCACACCCTTCCAGGGTGAGACCTTCAGGAGTACCATATCGCCCACCTGAAATTCTAACTCAGATCGACGTCTGTCGGCGTAACTCTTCTGCCAACTCTGAGCGGTCTGCAATCGCTGCCTAATCTGTTGAATCTTCTCAGTAGTCTGCAAGACTACTTCCGTCCGCCCCATCACCCTGTGTCCGACCTCACCTCAACAAACCGGGGTGCGACATCTCCGCCCATACAACAGCTCGAAAGGCGGGGCGCCAATGCTGGAATGATAGTTGTTGTTGTAGGCGAACTCTGCAAGTGGTAGGTGGGAATCCCAACTCCACCGAACTCAATGACACACGCCCTCAGCATATCCTCGAGGGTCTGAATGGTCCGCTCGCTCTGACCGTAGGTCTACGGATGGAAAGCTGTGCTAAAGTGCAACCGTGTGCCCAGTTTCTCGTGGAACTTCTGCCAGAAACGGGAGGTAAACCTAACATCTCGGTCGGAGACAATGGAGACCGGAACCCCATGGCGAGACACGATCTCGCGGACGTACATGTCGGCCAACCTCTCGGCCGACGAACTCTCCTGAATAGCCAAGAAATGGGAACTCTTGGTCAATCGATCTACGATGACCCATATAGCTGATGGGTTTTATACAAAAACAAACAATCCTATGTGTGCATGCAACCCTAATTTGAGGATCTATGTTTTCACTATTAGACATACAAGCATTGAACACAAAAACTAGAAACCCTAGGAGGCACATGTAATTTTCAAAATTAACATATAATTAGGGTTAGGATACATACCTTTATTGTTATATTGTAATAACAATCAAATCCTTGAAGATTTTGAACTTTGGTAGCAAGCGCCACAAGTGTCGCGCCTCTAATGGCTCACAAACAAACCTAGCAACCAAGGATTACTATGGAGAGAGAAGGGAAGTGGAAAATTCGGCCCTAGCCTCTTGGAGTGCCCTTAGACGAAATCCAACCCTATAGGGGTTTATATAGGTGATAAGGAAGGTTTAGGATAAGCCAGGTGTATCTTAGATAACCCTAATCCCTCAACTTCCTCCCTAAGGCTTCCAAGGCACCCTTAGAGCCCAAGGAAACCCTAAGACACTCTATATTTTGTTCCATTCCTCTAAGGGAGGTTCTAGAATGCTCAATGCTCAACTTTTGAACATTGTCACCTTTAGTCCCTGCAGTTTCAATTAATTCCTTTAATCCCAAAATTAATTCCAAATTAATTTCTGATTAAATATTAATTAAACAATATGATTTCTAATTAATATATTATATCCATAATACATTAATAAATTAATTTATTAACCAAGTAATAAATTAATAAATCATTCTTCTCTCTCTAACAATAATCCTATTCAATTGCCAGGTTTGAAGGCAACCCAAAAGGACATTGCTACTATCAATTCAAGTACATACCAACTATAGTTATGGGCTTAGACACCTAATCCAACAGTCTACCACTTGGATAAGTCTAATAACTATAGTTGTAAGTATAACTTCAAAATTGACTAGCAAAATTTTAGCTACCAAAAGCCGCTGTCGAACTTTGATCTTATCTGTGACGTGTCCTTAAGTTAAGGGATCATATATTCCTCCATTCTAGATATCGTATAGACTGAGACATGGATTTTATTGATTCTCTCTGTCTATGTGTTGTTTTCTGATTTCCGATTTATGACGACTGGCAACAGACTACAATTGAACACATCAACTTAGTCCCGGCTTGGCCAAGCGCTTAGGTGTCATCACTAAATCATCGAGGGGCCCACAGATATCGCTTTTTATCCACTTTGGGTATAAGGAATGGATAAAATTCGACTCCAATGCTTGCTTGTATCTACTCATCAAATCACACACAACAATATGTTTTATAACACCAAGTTACTGGTGCGTTTACATATTATCAATGTGCAACCGACTTGTAGAATACAACTCACATGTCTCGGTTTCAAGAATATAAGATATTATCGTCTCACCAAACACTCGTGATAAAATCCATGAAGCGATCCAAGTGAGCGCGGGTTTAATCCAATACTCTAATCTTATAGCAGCACTCATGAACTCTGCAGCAAACTTGTGCTATGTCTAAACACTTTAGACAATCTACAGACAGATTCATGACAGTCTTCATTCATACCTACTTCCAAAGTATGAGCGACTGTGGAGGATTTGAATAATTTTCTTATTCGTGAAGTCAAAACATGCAAAGTGAAACACAAGAATAATACTAATCCTATATAGCCCCAAACCTTTGAGTATAAATAATTTTTTTTTATTTAATCACCATATTAATTACTCATTATTTGTTGTTTCGGGTAATCAACTTCTTACTTGAATTATAACAACAGTTGTCCCATGCACCAAGCATGCAAACTATGTTTACCTATGGTCCTTACTTCGTGAAATAGATCAAATGAACACATTTCCAATGATGCCCATTTCACAATTCCTAATCCTAATCATTAGTGTAAGAATACAAAGTTCTCGCCACTACTAGAATATGTTAGATTCTAACATTTTATGCAACAGTCCTTTCGTAATGTCACGGAAAAAAAGTCACCAAGACTCGACCAATGAAATTACAAAGTGCTCTATTGGAGATTGTTACACGACAATCCCATAGATGTGAAGTCTCACATTCAAAGTACATTCCTTTGAACATCCTTCTTGCATAAAAGTTTCTAATCTGGACATAAATTCTTAACGTTCAACTCCCAATATGGAAACATTTCCATATTTGCCATATGACAACTCATTCTAAATAGAATCTTGTCTATTCATAATAATGTCAATATGGTCCATCCATTAGTATACTTCCAACTGCTCACAAGCGACCAATCCTTGGCGAACCTTAGATTGTCCTTGACAGTTGTTTAATTATTTTAGTCAAATCCGGTTCTAGTCCCTTTTTCCCTCTTAATGCCCTAGACATTTGGAAAATTTTAGAACGGTCAAATATTATAGCATATGCAATCAATCCTATACGAGAAGCGTATGGGACATGATTCATAATATCTTACATAAAAGCATGATACTTTATCAGCCATTTGCCATAATATTTCTATTTGCCACGTTCTCACAATTCGAACTATGAAGAGGGATGTCGTAATCATAATCGAATTTTGAGAATACAGTTAATATATCCTTGAGTAAATTTGATTAAAATCCTTGAGTACTTTTCAACCCCTGCAACTTTGCAAAGTGAAACTTTTGTTTGCTATAATTAATGTTGCCAACCTGCAACACTTAAAATAATAATCATGCTCCCACTATCATGATAATTATATCCATTCCAGCATAAAATTTATGCTCCCACTAGCTTTGACAGGTATTCAGAAATCAGTTAAACTTCTAGAAAACAATACTTATTGACTTCCAAAGTTCATCTTTTCTAATACGATATGCTTCGATAAGCCTTTATCTAAACTTCTCAAACTCATACACCTTTCCTTAGATAGCTCACATGTGTGTCTAAACTAATTCAGAACTTATATTACTAAGTCCCAAACGTTCAGACTAAACGCCAAATCTCACAATTCGAACTATGAAGAGGGATGCCGTAATAATAATCGAATTTGAGAATGCAATTTACATAATCAGTATCTCCTTAAAATCTCTCTTAGTGAAAGTGTTTCCTCACAATCATTTTCATGAAGGAGAGAAACCTTATGACACTTAGATTTTATGGTGTATGTGTTCCTATCCATGTGAATTTTTCATAACCATCATCGTAAGATAATGTTCGTGACATATCCAAACTCATATGGACAGAACTTGTTCATACTTGATTTCTTACCATCAAGGGTCCCGCCGTTGCTTCCAAGTTATTTAGCAGTTCACCTATACTTGTCAATGTTCTTTCATTGAACAAGGTGCTTGCCTTTATGCAGTCTATTGAGAACTCGTAGAACTCATATGCATAGTTTACTAAACTGGAATGGCCATAAACAAGGATATGTCAACACGATAGGTTACAAACCTCAAGTCGTGCGCTAGTGTTTAATAATAGGTTTACTCTTGATTAGTTCTTGAAACTTTTCAAGATCATTTAGACTCCCACTGACCTCTTGACATATAAGATTCTCCTGTCAAGAAACATTTCATGACAAACAAACATTCAAGAGTTAGTGCGGATTCTTATCAAGACAAACACTATACACAATTGGTCTTAGTTGGTCTTTGTCTTATCCAAGACATCACAACTTACCAATTTCAAACATGTAAGAGAAAGAAAAACATTTTTCTACTCCACATTTGATGAATGTGTTAAAACCTTCTTAAGATGTGTCACTCAAGTCACAATCTTGGAGTATGACTCTAAGACTTGATTTTGGAACGAAGTATGACTCATCCTTCTGATTTTAACCATTTCAACAATTTCCAATTCCTCTTCTTAGCCATACTAGTGCACTAAGATGTCCTTAGAGGATCAGTTGTGATATGGTTTCATAATCATTAAGACGATCATAAAACACAATACTTAAGTACTCTCCCTTCTTCTTAGATTGGAGAAACATTTATCTTTCTGCCTATTTGATTCTTTTTATCCGTTCTGCCATTCATTGAAACTTTTCAATGATTCAGAATTATACTTAATCTTGTAAGAATAACCATATTTACTAGACTTTTAGTAAATCATGACGAATAATCTTATTGTTCTTTGTGGTGGACTTGACCAGTGCACAACATTGTGTACCAGTTCTCCTAGTCCTTCACTTGACTCTTTGTCAAGGAATTAGTTTTAATTTTCCAAATATGAAAGTTCTCATTCATCATACAATACAAGTTGTATGATTCCAGGTTTCTGTCCAATTGAAACTCAGGCGATGAGAATCCTTCTTTATTTGGTAAATTCTCGACATTGCCACAAATATCATAACTAAGAATCACATCCATTTCAACATTGCTAAAAATAGAAATACACAAACATCAATTTTACATACATGCCATTGCAAGGAAATAAATAAGACAAAAAATAAAATTTATTTTATTTATAAAAGGTGCGGAAAAACTTGTCCTTACAATGCAATTCAAATGAAAAACTACGCTATTACATATTCCTAACCAATCTATCATAACTCTAAAAGTAGCAGCTCCAAAAATCCGATCATCGAATCATGCGATCGAAATCCATTTCTTCGCAATCAGACTCAAGTCACTTCTTCCTATAAGCTTCCTCTCTTTTCTTCGATTCTACAAAACATCAAAAAAATGTAATCGTATCACATAATGTATTAAGAATCAAAAAATAGGAACTTACAGAGTTAGTTAATGGATTTTACCTAAAGTAGTGTCATACGTCTTGACTCTCCCATCTCTTAGATATCTTAGGTAGACAGGGCATGAAACACCCAATTTTTCAAAACAATTTTTCATTTCAAAACATACTTTCCACCACATAAAAATCACAAAATCATAATAAATCTCTGTATCATCACAAAACATGTCCCAAGATCTCATATAAATAAATCCTCTCTCGTGTGTACAAGTCATGCCGGCGCCTTCCCGCGATCCTCACTAGTACCTGAAACACATCACACAACAACTGTAAGCATAAAAGCTTAGTGAGTTCCTCAATATAACACATACAACACATACGCCACTCGAGGCTACAATACGACCCTCCGGTCCGATGTGTCTCAGCGGGACCCTCCAGTCCCGTAGCTCGTTGGACCCTTCGGTCCGATCTGTATCGTTGGACCCTTCGGTCCGGTCTGTATCGTTGGACCCTTCGGTCCGGTCTATATCGTTGGACCCTTCGGTCCGGTCTGTATCGTTGGACCTTTCGGTCCGGTCTATATCGTTGGACCCTTCGGTCCGGTCTATACAATGCACATAATCTCATACATACACATAGCATACAAGACCCTCTGGTCTACACATAAATACCACTCTAGGTAATGTATAGTGAGAAGACTCACCTCGGATGTCTCGGATAATATCCCGCCTGTGTATATACTGATCTAGCCTCTACCTATACACATAACATAATCATCTCCATCAATCACGGCTCTCTAGGCTAGACTAGACTCTCACATGTCCTCTAAGAAGGCTAAAAGGCTATTTTACCCTTCAAACAGTCCACAAGTTCCATTGTTGACCAAACCCTAAAAGTCAACAAAAGTCAACGGTCAACTCTTGACCAGACTCGCCGAGTGCACAAATGTGACTCGGCGAGTTCAGTCGTGAACTCGAGTCCTCTATTCCCCCTCTGACTCACTGAGTCATTCCCCCAACTCGGCAAGTCACTCACTGAGTGATTCACGGGAAACCCTAACCCTACTCGCCGAATCTGCCCTTGGACTCGGCGAGTTCATGTCATGCACAAACTCAAATGACCTCCTGAGGTCAGATCTGTTCCTTAGAACCATAGATATGACCTTCCCAAGCCTGATAATCATGTAAAGCTTGGATCTTGACTCTCATGTGACGTCTAGGAGGCTTTACTTGGTGATTTAGCCCCAAATACAACAACCTAAGCTCATTGTCTCCATAGTTCAACATAAAGCAAGCTGGAATAAGCTCTTTAGACCACTATGGGTCCAGATCCGAAGTCTCAAAATGAATATGGGCCATATTCTCACAACTCCTTCCAATAAAAGACATAAAAACTCTACATCTATGGGTTCCTTCAACAAAACAGATTAAGGGGCGACATAATACCTCAAAGATGAAGTCTTTTGCTCGAAATCCCCAGATGCACAACCTCCTTGGTCTCCTCCAAGCTAAAATCACCTCCTTCTTGCAAGAATCAATCACAAAGATCAAGAAATGGCTCCTTTCCTCTCACAAACGCTCTAGCTCTTTTAGGGTTTCTCTCTGGGGTTTGGTAGCCGCAAGTAACGGCCCTAAGGGCCTTTAAATAGGTCCCAAACCCAAGAAATTAGGGTTTCATTAAACAGCATGGACTCGCCGAGTCCACGTATGGACTCGCCGAGTCCAGTCATTAATCCAGTCTAACAATGCGCGGCTCTACTCGGCGAGTCTAAGCGCCTACTCGCCGAGTCCCTCTCCAAAACTCAAAAATAATTAGATAAATACAGTACCTGGAAATCCGGATGTTACAATTCTCCCCTACTAGAATCAGACTTCGCCCTCGAAGTCTCTCTCAGCAAATAACTCTGGGTACTGTTCACGCATCTCTAACTCCGGCTCCCAAGTCAGCTCGGACCCCTTCCGATGTTGCCACTGGACCTGAACCAATGACACCTCCTTGTTTCTCAAAACCTTGATCCTCCTATCCCGAATCGCGATTGGCCTCTCAATATAGTTCAGGCTCGCATCCACCTGAATGTCCTCAAGGGGAACCACTGCCGACTCATCGGCGATACACTTCCTCAACTGAGATACATGGAAGGTATCATGAATCTGACTCAACTTCGCAGGTAGTTCCAAACGATACGCTACTCTGCCCACCCTGGCGATCACCCTGAAAGGACCAATATACCGAGGCCCCAACTTGCCTCTCTTCCTGAATCGGATCACTCCTTTCCAAGGAGATACCTTCAGGAGGACGAAGTCACCAACCTGAAATTCGAGCTCGGACCGGCGCCTGTCCGCATAACTCTTCTGGCGACTCTGAGCGGTCAACAACCTCTGTCTGACCTGCTGTATCTGCTCTGTCGTCTGAAGCACTATCTCTGTACTACCCATCACATGCTGCCCGACCTCACCCCAACAAATGGGAGTCCGACACCTCCTCCCATACAACAGCTCAAAAGGTGGCATACCAATGCTCGAATGATGGCTGTTGTTGTAGGAAAACTCAGCCAAGGGCAAGTACGTGTCCCAACTTCCTCCGAAGTCGAGTACGCATGCCCGGAGCATGTCCTCAAGCGTCTGAATCGTTCGTTCGCTCTGCCCGTCTGTCTGGGGGTGGTATGCGGTACTAAAATGCAGCCTCGTACCCAACTCCTCATGAAACTTCTTCCAGAATCTGGAAGTGAAATGCACATCTCGATCTGAGACGATCGAGATCGGTACTCCATGCCGTGATACCACCTCCCTCACGTACATCTCTGCCAACCTCTCAGCGGAAGAGCTCTCACTGATAGCAAGGAAGTGAGCGCTCTTCGTCAACCTGTCCACAATCACCCAAATTGCATCGACGCCCCTAGTAGTCCTCGACAATTTGGTGATAAAATCCATGGTAATCTGTTCCCATTTCCATTCGGGAACCTCCAACGGCTGCAATTTACCATGCGGTCTCTGGTGCTCGGCCTTAACTCTGCGACAGGTCAAGCACCTCTCTATGAACCATGCAACATCCCTCTTCATACACGGCCACCAATACTCTCTCTTCAGGTCCAAATACATCTTAGTGGCCCCGAGATGGATCGAGAACCTCGATCTATGCGCCTCCTCCATCAAGATGGTACGCGTTCCACCCACGAACGACACCCAAATCCGACCCTGAAAGGTCATAAGTCCTCGACCATCGGTAACGAACTCCGATACCTGTCCGATAACCCGCTCTCTCTTCTGGTTCTCCGACCTAATGGCCTCATCCTGCGCCCCTCGAATGGTGTCCAACACCGGAGTCATCACTGTCAATCTCATACAAACATCTCGTATCGGGGCACTCTCTGCCCTGCGACTCAGGGCATCAGCTACAACATTAGCTTTGCCCGGGTGGTACAAGATCTCACAATCATAGTCCTTCACCGCATCTAACCATCTCCTCTGACGCATGTTCAGATTGGGCTGATCCATCAAATACTTCAAGCTCTTATGGTCCGTATATATGGTACACCGAACCCCGTACAAGTAGTGACGCCAGATCTTGAGGGCGAACACTACTGCCCCCAGCTCCAGATCGTGGGTGGGATACCTCGTCTCGTGAGGCTTCAGCTGCCTTGATGCGTATGCTATCACATGCTCTCTCTGCATCAGCACCGCTCCCAGCCCCGATATCGATGCTTCACAATACACCACAAAGTCCTCCATTCCCTCCGGAAGGGCTAACACCGGGGCTTCGTATAGTCTCTGGCGAAGTGTCTCGAAGGAGGCCTGCTGCTCTGGGCCCCATGAAAAAGCAACACCCTTCCGGGTCAATCTGGTGAGTGGTATGGCGATCTTGGAGAAATCCCTGATAAATCTCCTATAATAGCCGGCCAACCCGAGGAAACTCCTGATCTCGGTGGGGGATCTCGGCACCTCCCAACTCATCACTGCCTCAATCTTGGCCGGATCGACCAAAATCCCATTTTGGTTAACGAGGTGCCCTAGGAACTGGACCTCTCGTGACCAGAAATCACACTTGGAGAATTTGGCATAAAGCCTCTCCGATCTCAAAACTCCAAGTAACTCTCTCAAATGCTCCTCATGCTGCTCTCTGGATCTCGAATACACCAATATGTCATCGATGAACACGATCACCGAACGATCCAACATCGGTCTGCATACTCTATTCATGAGATCCATGAATGCCGCCGGTGCATTGGTGAGCCCGAAAGGCATCACCACGAACTCGTAATGCCCGTAACGAGTCCTGAATGCTGTCATCTGGATATCCTCATCTCGTACTCTCATATGATGATATCGAGATCTCAAGTCGATCTTGGAAAACCAAGACGCTCCCTGCAACTGATCGAATAAATCGTCGATCCTCGGTAAGGGGTAACAGTTCTTGACCGTCAGTTTGTTCAGCTCCCGGTAATCAATGCACATCCGGTGTGAACCATCCTTTTTCTTGACAAAAAGGATCGGCGCTCCCCACGGCGAGCTACTCGGCCGTATAAACCCCTTCCCCAGTAGCTCCTGAAGCTGCGAGGATAACTCCTGCATCTCTGGTGGCGCAAGGCGATAGGGCGCCTTGGCGATAGGCGCTGCCCCCAGAACCAATTCAATACGGAACTCTACCTGCCTCTCGGGAGGTACTCCCGACAACTCCTCGGGGAAAACATCCGGGAACTCACGCACTATCGGGACCTCATCGACCGACATCGGTCTCTCTGCATCTACTCTCGTATCCACCACATAAGCCACAAACCCACTACAACCCTGCTGTAGACTCTGCCTCGCTCTAGCGGCCGAACAAAATGCTGAGCCAGAACGGGTACCCTCGCCGTACACCGTAAGTACTCCCCCACTGGGATCTCGTATCGTCACCAACTATCGCTCGCAGTCTATCACAGCCCCACATCGGCTCAACCAATCCATGCCTACTATGACACATACGTCCCCCATAGCAATCGGGACCAGATCTATCGGGAACTCGACACCGAAGATCTCGAGTACACATCCTCGAATCACATCAGTAGCATACACTGTTCGCTCGTCGGCTATAAAAACTCGTAGAGGTCGACTCAATGCCTCTCGCTGAACACTGATGTGTCGACTAAACGCTATCGACATAAATGACCGACTCGCACCCGAGTCAAACAACACCAAAGCAGGTACAAAACACACAAGAAATGTACCTATGCATACCTCAGAATAAGCATAATATCACAAACTCAATATAAACACAGGAAAGAATACATACCAGCTACCACATCGGGTGCTGCGCGGACCTCCTCCGCTGTCAACTGGAAGGCTCTCCCGCGAGCCTTCGGCGCCTCGGCCTTCGCCGGCCGACTCTCTCTAGCTCGGACAGCAGGCGCAGATCCCTGCGCTGATCTCTGCAGTAGCTGTGGGCACTCGGCCTTCCGATGGCCGGTCTGGTTGCAATGAAAGCAAACCGTGAATCCCTTGGGGCAGTCCTTCGCATAATGCCCCTCCTTCCCACACTTATAACATACCCCAGCTCTGCATGTCCCCTCGTGGCTCTTGCCGCACTTTCCACAAATGCGGCCCTTCGGACCCCCAGATCTCGAATCAGCGGGCTTTGCCCGCTTGGCTGCCGGCTGAGACTGTGCCGGTCGCCGATCCACCCTCTGAGACTCGGCCTCCTCCCTGGCCTGCGTTTCCAGCTCAATCTCCCTCTTCCGGGCATTTGCCTGGAGCTCAGCAAATGTCCGATAAGTCGAGTTCGACACGAACTCCCGTATATCCCTCCTCAAAACACCCAAGTACCGGCTCATACGTGCCTGCTCAGTAGACACCTGCTCAGGGCAGAACATCGCCCTCTCATGAAACTTCCGGGTAACCACAGTAACCGAATCAGTACCCTGTTTGAGGGTCAAGAACTCCTGAGCCAATCGCTCCCTCTCCACCGGAGGAACATACTCATCTCGAAACATCGTGGTGAACCTGTCCCAGGTCACCGCAGTCAGCTCTGCAGTAGTGAAGTCTGCCGTCACAAACTTCCACCAGTCCTTCGCTCCCAAGCGAAGCTGGTTCAGCGCAAACCGAACCCTCAGATGCTCTGGACACGAGTAGGTATAGAAACAACCCTCAACATCGGTAATCCATCTCATAGCAGCAATCGGATCCTGCGTCCCATCAAACTCTGGTGGCTTCGTCTTGCTGAACTCTCTGTACAGCAACGAGTCACCCCCTTGCGGCCTGGCAGCAGCAACGGCTGCGGTGGCCGCAGCAACAGCTGCATCAGTAAGAGCGGCGTACCGCTCATCAAAAGCCTCCATCATCGTGGTCTTGATAGACCCGAACATCTCTGGAATCTCAGCGCGGATGGCAGCAGCCACCTCATCATGAATCATCTGGCAGAGCTCCTCATCGCTCACAACCCCCTCGCTAGTCCCTGGGCGGTGGCGCGTCCCAACCATGATGTCTCTCTGAAATACAACACAAGATATCAGAGACTCGCTCGAGTATACTCGCACTCGATAACTCAACCCTACTTGCTCCTTAGTACCCAATGGATTCTTACTTAGGGTGCGTGCTGCTCCGGTGTCTTCAGTAGTACGGGCCCTATACTACCATCCACACCGCATCAGCATTCACTCTAAGTCCTCCTCCTTGGATCCCAGATCACAAGTATACAATATCTCACTGGCATAGGCTACCCTTCGGTAGGCCTCTCAACAGCTCCTCACTACTACCTATTCGCTCTCAAGCATCACATAGCAGCAAAATCATTTCTAGGCTAAGGCATCACAAATCAGGCCACTCTAGTCCTAATATGATTACCTAGCCTACTCTAGCATGCATAATATCTCATAATATCTCATAACACATAAGGTAAGGGTATTTTGGGAAATCACCTTTCGGGCGCTGGCTGATCGTACACACTGCTCTGCTCTGCTCTTTCAAAACATTCTACTCTTTAATAAAATTTTGTGGATTTTATTTTGAAATTCTCTCAAATCCTCAGTTTGAGTTCAGATACGCCCGAAGGTGCACCCGAATCCCTCAAACCAAGGCTCTGATACCAACTTGAAACACCCAATTTTTCAAAACAATTTTTCATTTCAAAACATACTTTCCACCACATAAAAATCACAAAATCATAATAAATCTCTGTATCATCACAAAACATGTCCTAAGATCTCATATAAATAAATCCTCTCTCGTGTGTACGAGTCATGCCGGCGCCTTCCCGCGATCCTCACTAGTACCTGAAACACATCACACAACAACTGTAAGCATAAAAGCTTAGTGAGTTCCCCAATATAACACATACAACACATACGCCACTTGAGGCTACAATACGACCCTCCGGTCCGATGTGTCTCAGCGGGACCCTCCAGTCCCGTAGCTCGTTGGACCCTCTGGTCCGGTCATAGCTCGTTGGACCCTTCGGTCCGGTCTGTATCGTTGGACCCTTCGGTCCGGTCTATATCGTTGGACCCTTCGGTCCGGTCTGTATCGTTGGACCCTTCGGTCCGGTCTATACAATGCACATAATCTCATACATACACATAGCATACAAGACCCTCTGGTCTACACATAAATACCACTCTAGGTAATGTATAGTGAGAAGACTCACCTCGGATGTCTCGGATAATATCCCGCCTGTGTATATACTGATCTAGCCTCTGCCTATACACATAACATAATCATCTCCATCAATCACGGCTCTCTAGGCTAGACTAGACTCTCACATGTCCTCTAAGAAGGCTAAAAGGCTATTTTACCCTTCAAACAGTCCACAAGTTCCATTGTTGACCAAACCCTAAAAGTCAACAAAAGTCAACGGTCAACTCTTGACCAGACTCGCCGAGTGCACAAATGTGACTCGGCGAGTTCAGTCGTGAACTCGAGTCCTCTATTCCCCCTCTGACTCACTGAGTCATTCCCCCAACTCGGCAAGTCACTCACTGAGTGATTCACGGGAAACCCTAACCCTACTCGCCGAGTCTGCCCTTGGACTCGGCGAGTTCATGTCATGCACAAACTCAAATGACCTCCTGAGGTTAGATCTGTTCCTTAGAACCATAGATCTGACCTTCCCAAGCCTGATAATCACGTAAAGCTTGGATCTTGACTCTCATGTGACGTCTAGGAGGCTTTACTTGGTGATTTAGCCCCAAATACAACAACCTAAACTCATTGCCTCCATAGTTCAACATAAAGCAAGCTGGAATAAGCTCTTTAGACCACTATGGGTCCAGATCCGAAGTCTCAAAATGAATAGGGGCCATATTCTCACAACTCCTTCCAATAAAAGACATAAAAACTCTACATCTATGGGTTCCTTCAACAAAACAGATTAAGGGGCGACATAATACCTCAAAGATGAAGTCTTTTGCTCGAAATCCCCAGATGCACAACCTCCTTGGTCTCCTCCAAGCTGAAATCACCTCCTTCTTGCAAGAATCAATCACAAAGATCAAGAAATGGCTCCTTTCCTCTCACAAACGCTCTAGCTCTTTTAGGGTTTCTCTCTGGGGTTTGGTAGCCGTAAGTGACGGCCCTAAGGGCCTTTAAATAGGTCCCAAACCCAAGAAATTAGGGTTTCATTAAACAGCGTGGACTCGCCGAGTCCACGTATGGACTCGCCGAGTCCAGTCATTAATCCGGTCTAACAATGCGCGGCTCTACTCGGCGAGTCTAAGCACCTACTCGCCGAGTCCCTCTCCAAAACTCAAAAATAATTAGATAAATACAGTACCTGGAAATCCGGATGTTACATGGCTGCTTCGTCTCCAATGCCCATTCTCTTGGAAATAAAAGCAAATTGACTCTTTTGGAATAGCACACATAACTACCTCAGACTTTGCCTTTCTCTTACAGTCAAACTTTTTAATCATGGCATGCCTTTTGTTGCCATTGCCTATGTCCATGGAGGTTTGGAAGGCAGATCTACCAATCAACTTTGCTTCTCCAGTGTGCCAAATCATTTCTGATTCAGCAACAAGAAGCAAATAGGTGAGATCGATGAGGGTCACGTCGTGGTCCATCATATAGTACTCTCTTACGAACTCACTATATGAGTCAGGAAGCGATTGAAGAACCCAGTCAACAGCTAGCTTCTCACAGACAACGACTCCCAACATTCTTAACTTGTCAATGTGCGACTTCATCTTTAAGACGTGTGCACACACTGGCTTTCCTTCTTCGTGTTTACTTGCCAAAAGGGCTTGACTGAGCTTGAACTTTTCAAGCCTTCGAACGTGTGGGTCAGGGAGAACAATAGGAGGAGGTGGAGGAAGTGAAGAATGATCTCTTGTTCCTCCATCGAATCGTGGAATATCATCTTCATGTGGAAAGCTTGTTCCAAGGGATTTGGGAAGACCATAGTTAGAATCAGACATCTATAAAACGGGAGAAAATTCAAGTCAGTTGATTGAGTCCTTAATGAAACACCCAAATGAGATATTAAGGCTAGGATCCAACACAATGTTCTACAATTTTGGAAGAGGGATGCCGTAATCCAAATTGCAGAACATCTGAAGGTAGGTAAATGACGATTTACCAATTTCCACCATGAAAAACGAAAAGGAAATTTAAGTTTTAAATGACTTGAAATTCCAAGATCTTTTGAAATTCATTGAACTTTTCAATGGCATGTTTAAATCTCGATTGTGCCCTTCATTTGTGAATGGGATGCCGAGGATCACAAACAAGGTGTGGATAACCATGCAAATTAGCTCGGTACTCTCGATGTTACGAATCACCTAATCAATGTGTCGGTTAACCACACACGCTCCATTGATCTATGATAAACATCAAGCTACCCATTGCCATCCTTCATTGGTCCCATATTAGTGTGTCGGTTAACCACACACGCTTCACTAATCGACCAATAAGGGTGCAATGTGCAATTTCATGGATTAGCACCAATTCCACATTTTTCCTAAAGTAACTAAGATTTGGGAAATTATAAAAGTGTTTAGTTACTTCGTTTTTCATTATACTTATAATGGAAGGTTGTGTCCTATCCTACCCGTTCGGCTAACGACCCTCCACTAGTCAAGAGTGCGGTGGGTAAGAGTGGATACCCATTCAATCGCCATTTTATAGGCAATTTCCTTAAACACCCCTTATAGACCAGCTCCGTGAATGAGGCCTACTAACGGTAAGACTGACTCTTTACGTATACATATATAATATATTAGACTTTTAATTTTATATAGTACAAGGGTGTATTTTAAACTTTTAAAATACTAGGGTTTTTTAATTTTATTTAAAATTTTCAAAAATTAAAACCATTTAATTTAAAATCTTCAAATTTAAAAAACCTTTGATTTAATAATTATTCAAAAATTAAAAGATTAATTAAATTATTAAATCAAATAAGGATCACCAATTTAAATTAAACATATTACTTAATTTAATCCTTTTTCCATGGATTTCGAAATTTAGGAAGGGATATCTTTAATTATCCAATTATACAATTTACAAGATAATTACAAAAAATAACAACCTACTAACTTATTCCTTAGATTTCGAAATCTTCTACTTGGAGTGGAAGGCAAGGCTTTCAACCTTGCCAAAAAAAATCAAAAAACCCTAGGGTTAGGAAACCCTAGATTTCGACTCCAAGGTGGCCAAAGGAAAGGGTTTGAAAACCCTTAGGGATTTTCGAAAAACAGGGTTCTAAAAACCTAATTTGCGAAAATTTAAAGGCCTTAGGGTTTAATAGCCATAAACCCTAATTTGTCTAGTTCAGTCAATTGTACCAAATCTAATTGAAAACAAAAACCATACGCTCTGATACCACTGATGGGTTTTATACAAAACAAACAATCCTATGTGTGCATGCAACCCTAATTTGAGGATCTATGTTTTCACTATTAGACATACAAGCATTGAACACAAAAACTAGAAACCCTAGGAGGCACATGTAATTTTCAAAATTAACATATAATTAGGGTTAGTATACATACCTTTATTGTTATATTGTAATAACAATCAAATCCTTGAAGATCTTGAACTTTGGTAGCAAGCGCCACAAGTGTCGCGCCTCTAATGGCTCACAAACAAACCTAGCAACCAAGGATTACTATGGAGAGAGAAGAGAAATGGAAAATTCGGCCCTAGCCTCTCTTGGAGTGCCCTTAGACGAAATCCAACCCTATAGGGGTTTATATAGGTGACAAGGAAGGTTTAGGATAAGCCAGGTGTATCTTAGATAACCCTAATCCCTCAACTTCCTCCCTAAGGCTTCCAAGGCACCCTTAAAGACCCAAAGAAACCCTAAGACACTCTAGATTTCGTTCCATCCCTCTAAGGGAGGTTCTAAAATGCTCAATGCTCAACTTTTTAAAATTGTCACCTTTAGTCCCTGCAATTTCAATTAATTCCTTTAATCCCAAAATTAAGTCCAAATTAATTTCTGATTAAATATTAATTAAACAATATGATTTCTAATTAATATATTATATCCATAATACATTAATAAATTAATTTATTAACCAAGTAATAAATTAATAAATCATTCTTCTCTCTCTAACAATAATCCTATTCAATTGCCAGGTTTGAAGGCAACCCAAAAGGACATTGCTACTATCAATTCAAGTACATACCAATTATAGTTATGGGCTTAGACACCTAATCCAACAATAGCATCAAATCCCTTCGCCGTCCTCGGCAACTTGGTAATGAAGTCCATCGTGATCTGTTCCCATTTCCACACGGGAATCTCCAGGGGCTGCAGCTTGCCATGTGGCCTCTGATGCTCGGCCTTGACCATCCTACAGGTCAAGCACCTCTCGACGTACCAAGCGATTTCTCGCTTCATGCACAGCCACCAGTAGCTCAAACTCAAATCCCGGTACATCTTGGTGGCCCCCGAGTAAATAGAGAAGTGAGACCTATGATCCTCCTCCATGACTGTCTGTCTGACCCCACCAGACATAGGAACCCATACCCGACCGCACCGGGTCAATAATCCCCGACTATCTTGCACAAACCGGGTGTTCTCACCCTTGATCCTCTCCAACTTCCAGTTCTTCGGTCGCATGCCCTCAATCTGAGCATCCCTGATCAAGCTCATAAGCGGAGAATCCACCGCTATCCTCATACACACTGCTGGGGTGGAAGACCCAGCTGACTTGCGGATCAAAGCGTCCGCCACCACGTTCGCTTTACCAGGGTGGTAAAGGATCTCGCATTCGTAGTCTTTGACTACATCCAGCCATCTGCGCTGCCTCATGTTCAATTTCGGCTGATCCATGATGTGTCTCAAACTCTTGTGATCCATGTATATGGTACAACGGACCCGATATAAGTAATGTCTCCAGATCTTGAGAGCGAACACCACCGCTCCCAGCTCCAGATCGTGAGTAGGATATCTCGTCTCATGCGGCTTTAGCTGCCGCGACGCGTAGGCTATCACCCGTCCTCTTTGCATGAGGACCGCCCCCAAACCTGTGATGGATGAATCACAGAACACCACAAAATCCTCCACTCCCTTCGGGAGTGTCAAGACTGGAGCCTCGCACAAACGCTGACGGAGAGTCTCAAACGCCCTCTGCTGTTCAGGGCCCCACCGGAAATCCACCCCCTTCCTCGTCAGACGAGTGAGGGGTACTGCAATCTTAGAGAAATCCCGAATAAACCTCCGGTAGTACCCTGCTAAACCCAGAAAACTCCTGATGTATGAAGGTGACCTCGGCACCTCCCACTGCATGACTGCCTCGATTTTGGCCGGGTCGACCAAAACCCCCTCCTGGTTAACGAGATGTCCTAGGAACTGGACCTCTCGCAACCAAAACTCACACTTCGAGAACTTGGAATGCAACCGTTCTCGTCTCAGAACTCCCAACAACTCCTTGAGGTGCTCCTCGTGCTGCTCTCGGGTCTTGGAATACACCAAGATATCATCTATGAACACGATGACCGATCGATCAAGCATCGGTCTGCAGACCCGATTCATCAGGTCCATGAATACTGCTGGCGCGTTGATGAGCCCAAATGGCATCACCACAAACTCGTAATGACCATAACGAGTTCTCCACGTCCTCCTCTCTGACCCGGACCTAATGATATCCCGACCTCAAATCAATCTTGGAGAACCAAGATGCACCCTGCAACTGATCGAAAAGATCATCTATCCTCGGGAGTGGATAACGGTTCTTCACCTTCAACTTGTTCAACTCCCTATAATCAATGCACATCCGGTGCGAACCGTCCTTCTTCCTGACGAAAAGGATCAGTGCTCCCCATGGATAACTGCTAGGTCGAATGAACTGCTTGCCCAACAGTTCCTGCAGCTGTGAAGACAGCTCCTGCATCTCGGGTGGCGCCAACCGGTACGACGCCTTGGCGATAGGAGCTGCACCCGGCACCAGGTCGATCCGGAACTCGACCTGCCTCTCCAGAGGTATCCCTGGCAACTCCTCCGGGAACACGTCGACGAACTCCCTAAACACTGGAACCTCTGAAACTGAAATCTGATCCCTGACCCGCGTATCCACCACATACGCTAGATAACCCACACCCCCGTGCTGAATATACTACCGAGCCCTGGCAGCTGAACAAAACCCTGATCCTACTCTGGTGCCCTCACCATATACAATAAGTTCTCCCCCACTTAGGGTTCGAACTACCACTCGCTGGCCCTCACAGTCATTCATAGCACCGCACCGACTAAGCCAATCCATCCCTACAATCACACACACCTCTCCCATGGGGATCGGAATCAAATCTATCGGAAAGGAACCCTGAAAATCTCCAACTCACACCCTCGATAGACTGAAGAAGCTGAAACCCCGTGTTCGTTGGCGATAGAGACTCATAACGGACACTCTAACTCGCCCACTGGCACACTGAACTCCCTACTAAACGACTGAGATACGAAGGACCGACTCGCCCCCGAGTCAAATAAAACCAAAGCAGGCAAAGAGTTCACTAAAAACGTACCTAATCACAGGTACAACAGATAAGCATAAAACAATCATAATAAATGACATAAAGGAGAGAAATATACCAACAACCACATCCGCTGCTGCCCTTGCCTCCTCTGCTGTCAGCTGGAAGACACGCCCCTGAGCCTTCGGAGGCTCTGTCTTGACTAGCCACCCATATGGTATCCTCAATGTAGCCGGCGCTGGAGCCTGCGCCGGCCTGGCTGCAAGCTGTGGACAATTGGTCTTCACGTGACCAACCTGATGACAGTGATAGCATAACCTCATATCCGATGCAGGGGCTGTCTGGCGACAATCCCTAGCATAGTTACCCTTCTTGCCACACTTGTGGAACCCACTACCCATCCGACAAACTCCAGAATGACTCTTGCCGCAATTTCCACAAGTGCGGCTCTGCTGACCCCCTGTCCTAGAATCAGCGGTATTAGACCGCTTTGGTGCCGACTGAGACTACGCCGGGGCCTGCCGCAGCTCCCTTCATCTGCAACTCAATCTCCAGCTCACGCCGCCTAGCAGCCTTTGACAACTCCAAAAGAGTATCACATCACTGGGTAGACACAAACTGACGGATGTCAGTCTTAAGCATGCTCAGATAACGAGTCATCTGAGCCTGCTCAGAAGAAAACTCTGGGCAGAACATCGCCCTCTCTGTGAACATGCGGGTGATCTCCGTCACCGACTCCCCCTCCTGTCTCAAACTCAAAAACTCATGTGACAGTCGTTCCCGCTCGACCCGTGGAATGTATCGGGCGCGGAACATATCCCTGAACTGCTCCCAAGTAACAGCAGCTCTCTGATCATCAGTGTACGACCCAGTCGCCAATCTCCACCAGTCCTTGGCCCCGGACCTTAGCAGGTTCAGAGCACACCTGACCTTCTGGTCAGTAGGACACGAACAGGTAAAGAAACACTCCTCCACGTCTGAGATCCACCTCATAGCCTTGATGGGGTCCTGCGTCCCATCGAAAGTAGGGGCTTCGTGTTATCGAAGTCCCTGTACTGGAAGCCCCGAGTGGCTCCTCCTCATCCCCCTGCCGTTGTTACAGCCGATGCGGCTGCAGCGGCAGCCGTCTCCGCAAGGGCTGCGTATCGCTCATCGAAGTACTCGACCATGGTGGTCTTAATAGACCCAAAATCTCCGGCAGCTATGCCCGGAACGCAGCAACAACCTCATCATGCAGGATCTCCCGAATCCTGGCATCCAACTCCTTTGTACCCATCTGCACCACGGGCTCAGGTGCTGTTGGCCCCTCCTAGCCTCCGTTTCCTGATCCTGATCCTGAACTGGATCCAGTCACAAGGCGTCTCGTCATCACCATTCTGAAACATACCACAATATATCAGATAATCCACATAAATAACTGGGAACCAACTCCGGACTAAACCCTAGGGGTTGTGACTTCCTTGATACGCGTATGGGCCCCGTGCTTTCAGTAGTACGGGCCCATACTACCTTCCACACCTACCCATATTTGTCTCAAGTATCACCATAACACCTTAACAATATACATAAGCATAACGAGCACTCAATCTTCATTCCTATAGGAAGGCTAACTGAATCACGACTAACCTACCGGCCTCACACAACCCACCCATTCATGAAACTTCCACCAACCCTGCAGAATTAGTGTATGTTAATCATACATAACGCTGGACCCTATAGACTTTCGAATATCCGATCCTACCCTAAGCCCTAATCAATAAGAACAGAACATAAGGTCAAATCAAACATTCTTGGGCTATAAGATCTTAATTATGTACAACCGTGATACATACACAAGTAACTACAGTAATGATGTCAATCTCACATAAAGAATCCCTAGGCTATCATGCATCACGTAATCAGGCAATTCTATCATGCAATTCCTGAGGATCCCTAGCCTAGTACTAGCATGTTGTTCTATCATATCATAATATCAAATAACTGTATGGTATTTTGGGGTCTACTTACTGGCTCCGGCTGATCGTACACTTCGCATCCTCCTTTCTTATTTTGAAAACCATTTAAGATTATTTCGAAAATCTTTTTCCTTAGTTTGAGACTGGATTCACACGAATGTTCCTCCAATTCACTCAAACCAAGGCTCTGATACCAACTTGTAACACCCAAAAATATCAAGACAAATTTGAACTTTTAAAACATTTCAAACCATTAAAATCATTACAACTTTGTTTTCAAAATGTATAATATCAGAGTTTTTCCCAGAAACATAAACAAATCATGAGGAGCTGTATGATCATGCATGCGCCTTGCCGCGATCCCCTGATGTACCTGAAACAATAAACTGAAACTGTAAGCCCGAAAGCTTAGTGAGTTCCCCCAAAATACCAATCTCATATAACCATAATCATATCACATCCAAAAATACAAAACAACATGGGTAATGAGCCTTCAGCCTGACTGGACCGCCTCGTAGGGCCTACAGTCTATCTGGACCGCTCCCGAGCATTCGGCATGACTGGACCGCCTCGCAGGGCCTACAACATATCCGGACCGCTCACTGGGTATGTTGGCCTTCAACACAAAGCAGGACCGCCTCAACCCAACCCCAATCAAACAAACATGTGCACATAAATATCATACATTAGCCCCTATCATATAACAGTCAAACCAATCTAACATATCACTAATAGTAGCAACATCCCAATAACCGGGATACAGACCTAACCGGTCACTAACATAGCATCATCCTATAACCAGGACACTGACCTAACCAGATCACTACACATAAGCATATCACCACCCTAACTACCAGGATGTAATCAATAAACATATCATGCCATTTCCGAATACAATACATAAAGGGCTGGCCTTGGTGCCTTAGACCCTATTGATATAGTGAGGATAACTCACCTCGTAAGTAGTGCTGGAATACTGCAAATATCTGATTGCTGTCTCCCCGGAATCCCACAATATCACACCATAAATAATAAGTTAACACCCATCATGACCTTCTTGACTAAATGTCCCAACCATGCTCATATTTTCCCAAAATACCCCAGAAGTCCAATAGTCAACCCTTGGTTAAAGTCAAAGTCAACTATCAAGGTCAACAGTCCATGTTGACCTCAACTCGCCGAGTACCCTCGGCTACTCGCCGAGTTTCTAGCCTGAGTCGCCAACTTGCCGAGTCACTTGAGTGACTCGTTGAGTTCCTAGTGCCAGTGGCCGTAACTCCTTGTCCAACTCGCCGAGTTTTCCCTTTATACTTGCCGCGTTCTTACGTGTCCAAAGGTTGGGAAAACCCTAGCCGAATCGCCGAGTCTCTCATCTGACTCGCTGAGCCCACGGCAATCTTCATCGGACTCGCCGAGTCGACCATGCTACTCGCCGAGTCCCTTCAGTCCTTCGTCCATACAGAGGCTTTTTAAGCCATGCTAAGGCTCCAAATTGTAGATCCAGTTTCCCAAGGCATGTTTATCATGTAAAGTTGCAAACTTTACGTTCATGAAAAGCTCTAAAGTCTTAGAATGACAACACCAAGCTTGTAATGAAGTCTCACACTTGAGGGAAGGTTCATACTTCAGATCTGAAGTTGCAACTTCAGATCTTGGCTCAAACACAAGAACCCTTTCCTAAAACCCACCCCAAAGAGATCAAAGATGAAATGAGCCAAGGAAACAACCTAATACCTTCAAGAGAGTGCCAACTGAAGTAGATCTTCGCTTCCCACGAGTTCCTTGCTTCAATTTACTTGTTTTCCCCAAGTGTTCACTCACCAAGATTCTCTTCGAAGCTTTAACACACCAAAGAAACACACACACACGATTTAGGGTTTAAGAGTGTCAAGGAGCTGTAAAGGGGAGGCTGGGGGAGGCCAATGATCCTTTAAATAGGGTGCAATACCCCGAAATTTAGGGTTTCATCTGCAAGCTCCTACTCGTCGAGTCCCTTCTTGGACTCGGCGAGTAGGTCACTAAAACATGCGGACCAACCCGCTTCTACTCGACGAGTAGGGCAACCAACTCGTCGAGTAGACCTTGAAATCAAGAAAATTCTTATATAAAATCGATACCTGAGAATCGGGGCGTTACAGTCTCCATGATCCAAATCTACAAAATTAAGATATCAAAAACTAAGCAACTTAAAAAATGTACAATACTTGATTCTTAAAAACATATTAAACATAATGGATATACCAGAAATGCATAGACAAATCCATGTAGAGTATATGTGTGTCTACTACCGATCTTGGCGCATTAGGGTTCAAATTCTCCTCAATCTTTTCAAACACAGTACGTAGTTGTCTGTAAGTGAAATCCTATATCACTCTACCCCATGGGTACCTATGTCAACAATTACACTTAATAAGTAAATGTATCGTTTGATATAATGTGTGTAAAAAACTATATACCTGTTACAATCATCTAGATTAGAGACGAGTGCCAAACATTCATCAGTAACCGGCTGTCGAGGGTATTTACCCAAATATCCTTTTTCTAGTATATACGACAGGGAGACTCTCATACCGTCTGTATTACTTAATTGTTGAAGTAAGTTATTGAACACGTACGTAAGGTCAGCCACTTTTACCGAGCATGAAAGCGCACAAATAGAAACACACGTTCTCTGAACTCTGCAAAACCAGAAATATGGGGAAATACTCCCCGAACCATAAGCTGTTGGCCAAGCAGAATGCTTTACTGTCAAAGCAAACTCGATAGTCGCCAATCGGAAATAGAAGCTCTTGTAGGTCAGCTAGATCAAAAGTAGTAAATTCCTTGCACATAAGATAGTGACAGAGTAAAGGGTGAAATTCCACACCCATCTGAATGTTCACGTAATCACCAAAACATGACCCCACAAACTGGTTGGTTTTGTAGACGAGCCATAATTTCGTGCCCAAGTTCAGGCTTGCAGGTTGTAGTAACAACCGCTTCATATGTTCTGTCGTACTACAATCAAAAGAATAATTAATTAGGCATTTTTGTATGTATTTTCCATAGGACGTTACTGAATACACAATTCCGAAACACAAGTCCGGAGCAACAATCCTGAACGCAATTCCGGACCAAAATTCTGAAATTGGATTAGGGAATGTTCCTCGTATTGCGGAGGGTTTCTTATTATTTCGGACATGTTTTTCGGATTCCGTATTTGTTCCAGACGAGTCAAAATGAAGGTATTTTTTAAGATTTTTTGATGTAGCATACATAAATTCCTACATGTAATCCTATAGTTGCATTTAAACCAATAAAATTCAACGAAAAACTAATAATACCTATATAAATGCATAAATTATACAGGTTTTAATAAATAATCTAAAATAAAGGCATATAATTATAAACATGATGAAAACTCACATATAAAAATGCATCTCATCATCGCTATAAGAAGATATTTTCAATTTTTGTGGTGTCTGAAATGTTTTGTAGGGTAATCTGAAATGACAGAGTTTGAAGTGAAGTCCGAAACGGGTTAAAATGGTATTTATATGGGGGCCATTCCGAACCATTACCCATTGACCGAATACAAAATCGAGTCCGGAATGACCCATTCCGAACCGAGTGGTCATTTTTTTTAAAAAATGATTATTATTATTACTAAAATAACATTAAAAATTGGTTAGATTACTCAATTTCCCTTTATTATTTATAAACCAATTAAACTTTTCAATAAATGAGTTTATTTGTTATTTAATAAATTGAAGTAAAAATAAATAAGTTGTTTTATTTTAATAATTAAATTGAAGAGTTATTAAGTTAAAAACCAATAATTAATTAGAGTAACTAATTATTTAGGGTTTAATCTTACTTGATTAATAATATAAAGACTTAATCCAAAAGTTCTACCTTATGGCAAGTTGATTTGTTCTAAATTATATATATTTTAATGGAAATCTAGATACTTTTATGAGTATTTTTATATTAAAATAAGACAAAAGGTAATTAATTTCTTTATATTTATGTTTTGCTGTTTAAATGGGCATGTTGATAAAATAAAAGCTAAAAGGGTCATTTGGAGCATATTTTCATGAAGTATTGAACACGAAAAATATATGGAACTTAGAAAGGAAGAAAATCGTAGGGTTTTTGGCATTGTAGCACAACAAAGTTTGACGAATGTACACATTTAGTCACTCAAGTATTTTTTTTGTGCTCAATTGGTCCTTAACGTTAGGAAATACCAAGTAATTAAGGGTTTGGGCGAAATTGTATCCTTTTACGGGTGACATGCTAACGTGACTTGACATAACCATATGCGGTTTTTTTGGCACTGTAGCACAACAAAGTTTGGCGAATTTACACATTTAGTCACTCAAGTAACCGACTGTTTCTATATCAGTTCATATAATGGTGTAATTGATACGTAAAATTCAACTTTAATGGTCTATTAGGCACAAAAAATAGTTGAGTGATTAAATGTGTAAATTCATCAAACTTTGTTGTATTATAGTGCCAAAAACCCAAAATCTTAAGATTCTAAAGATAAATGTCAAATTCACAAAATTGCACCACGATATCCTAATTATGCTGCGAAATAAGTCGGTCCTGAAAATCTATAAATAGAGCCCTATGTTCGACCTAAAATATACATGGGAGAGTATCAAGAAAATAATAGAGACAGAAGATTCAGAGCAAAAAAGGAGGGATAAGAAGGATTATTCGTATCAGTTTGTATTATGTTTAACATTCCATTTAGTTCGTTTGTTTCTTTTATTTTGTTTATGGGCTAAGTGCTCAATACTTTTGTTTTGATGTAGATGAACTTATTTGATTATTTATTGATTCATTGAAAGGATATTATAAGTTATTCAATATATTATGTTTGCTTAAAAAATATACATAAGTGTTAGTATTGATATTGTTATGTCTATGTAACTGAGTCTAATAATTTAAAATTGACTTTGGATTATGTTTCTTGTATCATATTGTGGCCAACGATTAGATGCCATAACATGACCAATTAAGGTGTGTGGTGGTGACCGGAGGAGGCCTAGTTTAGACATATGAATATTGATTTAATGTTTGTGATTGCACTATTGATTTGGGCAATTTGAGAGGTTAGCCACTGATGCATGGGACCGATCATACCAATTAAGTCTTGCATAATACGAATTAATAGAATGGATCTAGAAAACCATCCCTGCTAGTAGATAATTTAGAGACATATGATTAAGGATATTGACATTGAATTAATTAATTTAGAAATCAGTGAATGAGTGATAATATACATTGCACTTCATTTGAATCAACCATAATCATTAACGAACTCAAAAGTCTAAACGAAATTATCTTCTTTATTATTATAATTAAAAATATATTCTTTATTATTATTAAAAGTATCTTACTTAATATTATTAGCTTATTTATTATTTACCGCTAGAAGTTATTGCTGCTATTTGGTTAGATTCATAAATTCCTTTAGTTTACTTTTAGCATTTGAATTCATTTACCATTGGTACATCCATGTTCCCCTATAGTTCGATACTCGTTATTACCACTCCTATACTATTAACCAATCAGGTACACTACATGGTGGTAATTAGTCCAAGCCTCGGTAATTTGCAAAATATAAATAAAAGACTTCTTTTTTAAAATCAATTAATAGTTTTGACTAGACTTATGTACATCACAAATATTTAACATATGCAACTTATTTCTTGAAGGTAATAGTTACCAAGAAACCCTAGTAGCATCTTTTCTCTCCCCATAGGCAAGTATTTGGGGTTTGTTCGTAGTTGATTAATGCTTTAAAGACTTAGGCATGTTACTTGTAGAAAATGGAGATGTTATAAGTTGGTATCAAAGCTTTGTTTAAGCAGATTAGGTGTCAATATCTAGATACATGATCTTAAACAAAGATGAAAATAACTATAAAAAGACATTAAAGGTTGTAAGTATCAGAGTATGCAGTGTGATCGGATGTAGAATAGTCGACTATTAGTATGTCATTAAGAAAGTAGTGTTGTTTGCGTTGAAATTTATAATTATTTATTATATTGTTCATGTAACGACATGAGTTTCTTCTCGTTAATGAGGTAAGTATTCTGTGATGTTTATTTTATTAGATTTGAACTATTCATTTGGTTTTAAGATGTTGTTTGGAGACCAAAGTGTAATAAAAATGAACCATGAACCTATATATGGGTCTAAGGGGCATTTTAATATACATTGAGGGGCTAACATGAAACTCATGGACTATTAAAGTGATCCGAACCCTAATAGCCGAATTTCTTACCCCATTTGCAACCAACATACCTAAAGAGAGTGAGTTCTAAGTAGAGTTCCCTTTCTTATTAATCAAGTGTGATTAAGTGTACATTTTTAGTGGATTTTGATGGTGGTGGTTGGCTTCCTTTTGCATCATCTTGCTTCTTGGTGATGCACTAAAGTTCCAGAAGGTTAGTTTTCATTCTCTAACCCAACTTTTTGTTTTGATTGGTGTGAGTATTTGCATAATCTTGATAGCTTAGTGTAACCTGTTTCCTATTCATGTGCATGGTTGTTCTGGACATTTTGGGATTGTTACCAGAGCTTAAAAACACCCTAAAGAGGGTTGGAATAGGGTATGTAACAACTGGTGTTCAAAAATTCGACCCTTGGATTTATATGTAAAACACGGCACGTCAGTCCCTATAAGACAATATGTTGACATGTTTAATCTTAACATGAAACACGACACGTCAGTCCCTATGTACATGGTGCATAATGTCCCATGTTAAGACCCATCTGTTCATTTTGTTCGTTTTTTTATCGAATCTTCATGTATTGCTTTAGGTGTTCGGTAGCATTCTTAGGGACTTGGTTGTATGCTTAGCACTTATCTATCGGTACTTGAGGTGATTCAATAGTTTTCCAAAAACCAATACACAGTCAGAAACTACATCTCATGATTGGATTATTGATTCAGATTAGGATATTTCCTTTTATGCTTATGCTTGTGAATAAATGTATGAAAACCTACTATTTGAATCTTGTGGTATTTCTTATGCATTAGAACCTACTAATATGATAACTTGTATATGGTGTACTATTTCTTATTGCATGGTATGGTATGATTTTGAAATTGTATGTTTAGTTGTTGATTTTTGTACATGCTATAATGCTCATTTCGGTTATATGGGTTACATGCTTATACATGATTTATGGTTGGTTTTGGGGAGTATGTTTAGAGGGTATGGCTAGTAACTTGTAAGCTTATTTGGTTGAAAGATTACATTATAATAAAAGAGCTTAAGTCGTAGCGTATAGGTTGTATGGTCCTTATAGATAGGCGTGTGACACATTGTTTGTGGGCACTTTGGTATTTATGGACTGGAGTGATGTTGGTCTTTGGTTTATAGCCAGACCAATTGACCAAGAATCATGTGGGCGTCGGGGTATTGCGGTAGAATTAACACTGTTCAAACCAATTTCTGAACGACATAGTGTAACATCCCGACTCCCAGGTATAATATTTAATTAATTTGCATTCGTAATTTCAGAGCAAATCGACGAGTTGGACGCCCCAAATCGCCGAGTAGAGGAGTTAATGGCCGCGTGGTTTTTGGAGTCTACTCGACGAGTTGGAGGACCCCAACCCGACAAGTAGGTGCTGAGTGAGAAAAACCCTAATTTTCAGGGTTTGTGTCCTATTTAAAGGACCTTAAGCTTCCATTTCCGCCTCCCTTATCACCCTAACACTCTGTTAGAAACCCTAATCGAGCTATAACCGTGTGTGAGAGAAAGAAAGGCTAATCTTGTGTGTTCTAGTGCACTTTTGGAAGGAGGTTGGAAAGCATCAAGGCTTGGAACGAGGAGGGACCTTTGGATCCAATGTTGTTCAGTGTTAGCTTCTGTTTGGAGGTAAAAAGCTACCACCTTGATCATTTTTTTGTTAGATCTCTTTCTAGGGAGTTTTAGGGCTTTCTCCCATCCATCTTTTGGGTATTGAGTCATTTGAGCATGAAATGAAGTTGAAACATCGGATCTGGACTGAATGAGGCCCCTTGAGTCCAAAGATCCAAGCTTTATCAAGCTAGTGACAAGCTTTTATACATTAAACCCCATATAGAGCTTATTATGGCATTTCGAGCCCTAGATGCCATGCATGGACGTAAATCTTGCAGCTTTACGTGGTATTTCAGCCTTGGGAGTCTAGATCTAGAGTTTGGGACATTATTTCTTCTTAGAATCGTCTAAATGAGAATTGGTCTAGAAGGACTCCACGAGTGCATGAGCCAACTTGACGAGTCAGCTAGGGTTTTACTCGATAGACTGGACGAGCTACAACTCGGCGAGTTGACGAGACAACTCGACGAGTCGTGTTGGATTTTCCCGATACTTCCGAGAAAGTGAAGGAAC
Organism: Lactuca virosa; assembly: GCF_052849685.1. NCBI lineage: Eukaryota > Viridiplantae > Streptophyta > Magnoliopsida > Asterales > Asteraceae > Lactuca > Lactuca virosa. The sequence continues at coordinate 164,175,801 of NC_136432.1, read as the reverse complement.
TCGACGATTCACATAGATGCACTCGACGAGTTTAGTCAACATGGACTGTTGACTTGAGCGTTGACTTTCGTTGACTTTTAGGGTTTGGTCAACTGTGGACCTTGGAGACCATGGAGGGGTAAAATGGTCTTTTCACCCTTTTTGAGATTTAGTGGAGGAGTTAGCTTAGCATCTCGGATTGGTTATTTCGATTTGCTTATTAGAGATAATTATATTGTGTAGGCGGAGTCTAGACTATTCGTGGGGTACTAGATCTACTTGCTTACTTCCGAGGTGAGTCTTCTCACTATACTTACCTGAGTGGTAATACTGAGTGACCAGAGGGTCCTATTTGAGTTATCGACAGGAGGGTCCTATGTACTTATATTGAGTTATGTGATATTATGCATTTTGTCTTTGTGATATATGCTATATTATTTTGTGCTTTACAGAGTTAGGACCGGAGGGTCCAAACCGAGTTGTGAGACCGGAGGGTCTTCACTGAGATATAGGACTGGAGGGTCCAACCCGAGCTGTGAGACCGGAGGGTCCTCACTGAGGCACATGACCGGAGGGTCCACACCGAGCCATGAGACCGGAAGCTCCTCACCGAGACGCATGAGACCGGAGGGTCCATGCCGAGTTATAGCCATGAGAGGCTTATTATTTGTGTATGTGGTATTTTGGGAACTCACTATGCTTCGTGCTTACCGTGTTGTGTGTTATGTGTTTCAGGTACTTCTCAGGATCGCGAGAAGGCGCCGGCTTGGTTGTACACACCTGTTCGAGACTTTGTTTGAGGATTCTGGGATATTATCCGTTATTGTGTGGTTTCGTGTTTGACTTTTGAGACAATTGTGGTTTTGAGAAATGTGAAATGTGTTTTTATGTGTTTTAAAAATGAAAAATTTTGGTTGAAAATTTAGAGCGTTACAAGTTGGTATCAGAGCCTTGGTTTGAGGGATTCAGATGTACTCTCGGATACGTTCGGACTCAAACTGAGGATTTGAGAAAAAATTTCTAAAAAGAAACGATTTTTCTAAAATGAGTAAGAATTTTAAAGAGAAAACGAGACGGAACAGTGTGTACAAACAGCCAAAGCCCGAACGGTGATTTCCCAAAATGACATTATTTGTTTATATTATGAGATATTAGAGTTGCATGCTAGAGAATAGGCTAGGTACTTCTAAAATTATGGCTAGAGTTGCCTGGTTCATGATGCCTTAGCATAGGGTATGCTATTGATTGATTTTATCTTCTATTTGCTCTGTGTGTGAACTGAGTAGGTTGAAACATAGCAGGAATCATTGGAGAGTGTTTTGATTAATCTAGGAAAGATACCTAGATGAGCATTAATGAATCTAAGTAGTGAGATCCGTGAGGGATAGAGTACTGTGAATTAGGATCCTAGGAGGAGGACTTGGGACGACTACAGGTTGGTGTGGAAGGTAGTATTGGGCCCGTACTATTGAAAACACCAGATCTGTATGCGACTCAAGTAAGAATCTTACGATGCTAAGGAGCGTGTAGGGGTGTGTGATCAAGTGTGTGTGTATTGAGCTAGTTTATGATGATTTTGTGTTTGCGTTTCAGAGACACTATGGTGAGTATCCACAACAACCCCAGGGGCAGTGGTACCAGTGACGAGGAGATCCGCAAGATCATTCATGAGAAGGTGGCCGCAGCTATCAGAGAGGCCATACCAGAGATGTTCGGGTCTATTAAGACCACGTTGATTGAGAAATTTGATGAGTGATACGCTGCTGTTATGGAGGTTGCTGCTGCTGTAGCCACCGCGGCCATAGCTGCAGCCCGACAACAGGGAGCTAACTCGTTGTTCCGTGAGTTCAGCAACACAAAGCCACCAGAGTTTGATGGGACGCAAGATCCGATCGCTGCCATGAGATGGATCTCCGACATTGAGGGGTGTTTCTATACGTCTTCATGTCCAGAGCATCTGAGAGTCTGGTTCGCGCTGAACCAGCTTCGCTTGGGAGTGAAGGATTGGTGGAAGTTTGTGACGACTGATTTTACCCCTGCAGATCATGTTGCAGTGACTTGGGAGAGGTTCACCAAGTTATTCCGAGATGAGTATGTTCCCCAGGTGGAGAGGGAACATTTGGTACACGAGTTTCTGTCTCTCAAGCAGAAGACAGAGTCAGTGATAGAGATTACGAGGATGTTTCATGAGAGGGCGCTGTTCTGCCCTGAGCACGTGTCCACTGAGCAGACACGTGTGAGTCGGTATTTGAGCATCTTGAGGAGGGATATTCAGGAGTTCGTGGCGAACTCGTCTTATCGGACATTGGCTGAGTTGCAGACCAATACCAGGAGGAGAGAGATTGAGCTGGAGTTTCAGACCAGGGAGGAGGGAGAGCAGCAGGGGAAAGATAGGAGACCGTACAGTCGTAGCCGGCGACGAAGCGGGCTAAACCCGCTGATTCGAGAGCTGGAGGCCAGAAGGGCCGCACTTGTAGCAAGTGCGGCAAGAGCCACGAGGGGTCTTGCCGAGCGAGGATCTGCTACAAATGTGGCAAAGAGGGGCATATGGCGAGGGAATGCCCTAAGGGATTCTCGGTTTGCTTTCACTGCAACCAGACGGACTATCGGAAGGCCGAGTGTGCACAACTCACTCAGGGATCAGCCCAGACTACTGCTCCTGCTGCTTTACGTGTTACTGATGGCCGGTCAGGGAAGGCCGAGCCTCCGAGGGCTTGTGGGAGAGCATTTCAGTTGACCGCGGAGGAGGTCCGCGCAACGCCTGATGTCGTTGCTGGTACGTATCTCCTTGTTTATATTATTTTGAGATTTTTTTATGCTTATATTGTGTTGTATATAGGTACTTTTCTTTTGAGTTCTGTGCCTGCTTTGGGGTTATTTGACTCAGGTGCGAGTCGATCTTTTGTGTCTCTATCCTTTAGTCGTCACGTTAGTGTCAGACGCGAGGTGTTGAGTCGACCGCTGAGGGTTTCTATAGCCGACGAGCATGCGGTTTTTGCCAACAATGTATTTCAGGGATGTGTATTGGAGTTTTTAGGTGTTGAGTTCCCAATAGATCTAGTGCCGATAGCGATGGGTGGTGTCTGTGTTATAGTGGGCATGGACTGGTTGAGCCGGTTTGGAGCTGTGATTGCTTGTGAGCGTCAGATGGTGACCATACGAGACCCTAGTGGGGGTCTGCTTACTGTGTATGGCGAGAGGACTAGATCTGGATCAGCATTCTGCTCTGCCGCCAGAGCAAGGAAGAGTTACAGTAGGGATGTATGGGCTTTTTAGCATATGTGATGGATACAGAGTTGCCACTGAGAGGCCGAGTTCTATTTTTGATGTTCCGGTTGTGTGTGAGTTCCCGGATGTTTTCCCCGAGGAGTTACCGGGTGTGCCTCTCGAGAGGCAGGTGGAGTTCCGGATTGATTTGATTCCGGGTGCGGCGCTTATTGCCAAGGCACCTTATCGCCTTGCGCCGCCCGAGATGCAGGAGTTATCCTTGGAGCTTCAGGAGCTGTTGGGGAAGGGTTTTATTAGACCGAGTAGCTCACCGTGGGGAGCGCCGATCCTTTTTGTCAAGAAAAAGGATGGTTCACATCGGATGTGCATTGACTACCGGGAGTTGAACAAGCTCACGGTCAAGAACCGTTATCCACTACTGAGGATCGACGATTTATTCGATCAGTTTCAGGGGGCGTCTTGGTTTTCCAAGATTGATTTGAGATCTGGGTATCATCAGATGAGAGTTTGCGAGGAGGATATCCAGAAGACGACCTTTAGGACTCGTTATGGGCACTACGAGTTTGTGGTGATGCCTTTCGGACTCACCAACGCACCGACAGCGTTCATGGATCTCATGAACCGGGTGTGCATGCCCATGTTAGACCGGTCGATGATCGTGTTCATCGATAACATTTTGTATATTCGAGGTCCAGAGAGTAACACGAGGAGCATCTTCGGGAGATTATTGGACTATTGAGGACGGAGAGGAATTATGCCAAATTCTCCAAGTGTGATTTCTTGTTACGAGAGGTCCAGTTCTTAGGACACCTCGTTAACCAGAATGGGATTTTGGTCGATCCGGCCAAGATTGAGACAGTTATGTGATGGGAGGTGCCGAGGTCCCCATCCGAGGTCATGAGTTTTCTTGGCCTGACAGGCTACTACCGGAGATTTATCAGAGATTTCTCCAAGATTGTCGTTCCTCTTACCATATTGACCAAGAAGGGTGTTACTTTTACTTGGGGGCCCGAGCAACAGGCCTCATTCAAGACTCTTCGCCAGAGATTGTGCGAAGCTCCAGTGTTATCCCTTCCCGAGGGAGTGGAGGACTTCGTAGTTTACTGTGATGCATCTATATCAGGGATGGGTGTGGTGTTGATGCAGAGGGGACACGTGATATCATATGTATCAAGGCAGTTGAAGCCTCACGAGATGAGGTATCCCACCCACGATTTGGAGTTGGGGGCGGTGGTGTTCGCCCTCAAGATTTGGCGCCACTACCTTTATGGTGTCCGGTGTACCATATACACGGACCATAAGAGCCTGAAGTACCTTATGGATCAGCCCAACCTGAATATGAGACGGAGGAGGTGGTTGGATGTAGTGAAAGACTACGACTGTGAGATTTTGTATCAACCTGGCAAGGCTAATGTTGTAGCTGATGCCCTGAGTCGCAGAGCAGTGAATGCTCTGATCCGAGACGTGTGCATGAAGATGACGGTGATGACTCCAGTCTTAGATACCATCCGAGAGGCTCAGGTAGTAGCCGAGAGACCAGAGAACCGAAAGAAAGAGCAGGTGATCGGGCAAATTTCTGAGTTTGGGACAGATAGTCGGGGGCTTATGACCTTCCGTGGGCGGATTTGGGTGCCATATACGGGTGAAGCTCGACGTATATTGATGTAGGAGGCCCATAGGTCGATATTCTTGATCCATCCGGGAGCCACCAAGATGTATTTAGACTTAAAAAAAGGATTATTGGTGGCCATGCATGAAGAGAGATGTGGCATGTGTAGTCGAGAGATGCTTGACCTGTCGTCAAGTCAAAACAGAGCACCAACGTCCACATGGCCCGTTGCAGCCTCTAGAGATTCCCAATTGGAAGTGGCAACAAATTTCCATGGATTTTATCACCAAATTACCAAGGACCGCACGAGGTGTTGACGCGATAGGGGTGATTGTAGACCGATTAACGAAGAGTGTTCACTTCCTGGCAATCAGTGAGAGCTATTCTGTGGAGAATTTGGTCGAAATCTACGTTTGAGAGGTGGTAGCACGACATGGGGTGCCGACATCGATAGTGTTAGATCGAGATGTGCGTTTTACTTCCAGGTTCTAGAAGAAATTTCATGAGGAGTTGGGTACCCGGTTGCACTTCAGTACCATATATCACCCTCAGACAGATGGGCAGAGCGAGCAGACGATTCAGACACTCGAGGACATGCTGCGTGCATGTTTTATGGACTTCGGTGGAAGTTGGGACACTTATTTTCCCTTGTCTTGGTTTTCATACAACAACAGCCATCACTCCAGTATTGGTATGCCTCCCTTTAAGATCTTATATAGGAGGAGGTGCCAGACTCCCATCTGTTGGGGAGAAGTAGGGCAAAGAGTGATGGGGGCACTGAGATAGTGCTCAAGACGACAAAGCAGATCCAACAGGTCAGACAGAGGTTACTGACGGTCCAGAGTCGTCAGAAGAGTTACGCCGACCGGCGCCATTAAGAGCTAGAGTTTCAGGTCGGAGATTTTGTGCTCCTGAAGGTATCCCCATGGAAATGGGTGATTCGATTCAGGAAACGGGGCAAGCAGGGCCCTAGATACATTGGTCCCTTCTGGGTGATCGCCCGAGTGGGTAAGGTAGCTTATCGGTTGGAGTTGCCTGCAGAGTTGAGCCAGATTCATCACACCTTCCACGTGTCCCAACTGAGGAAGTGTGTAGCCGATGATACAACAATGGTCCCTTTAGAGGACATTCAGGTTAATGAAAGCCTGAACTACATTGAGAGGCCGATAGCGATCTTGGATAGGAAGGTGAAGGTCTTGAGGAATAAAGAGGTGCCTTTGGTTCAGGTTCAGTGGCAACATCAGAAGGGATCCGAGTGTACTTTGGAGCCGGAGTCCGAGATACGGGAGCAGTACCCAGAGTTGTTTCCAGAGGATGGCTTCGAGGGCGAAGTCTGATTATAGTGGGGAAGAATTGTAACATCCCGAATCCCAGGTATAATATTTAATTAATTTGCATTCGTAATTTCAGAGCAACTCGACGAATTGGATACCCCAACTCGCCGAGTAGAGGAGTTAATGGCCGCGTGATTTTTAGAGTCTACTCGACGAGTTGGAGGACCCAAACTCGATGAGTAGGTGCTGAGTGAGAAAAACCCTAATTTTCAGCGTTTGTATCCTATTTAAAGGACCTTAAGCCTCCATTTCTGCCTCCCTTATCACCCTAACACTCTGTAAGAAACCCTAATCGAGCTATAACCTTGTGTGAGAGAAAGAGAGGCTAATCTTGTGTGTTCTAGTGCACTTTTGGAAGGAGGTTGAAGAGAATCAAGGCTTGGAACGAGGAGGGACTTTTGGATCCAGTGTTCTTTAGTGTTAGCTTATGTTTGAAGGTAAAAAGCTACCACCTTAATCATTTCTTTTGTTAGATCTCTTTCTAGGGAGTTTTAGGCCTTTCTCCCATCCATCTTTTGGGTATTGAGTCATTTGAGCATGACATTAAGTTGAAACATCAGATTTGGACTGAATGAGGTCCCTTGAGTCCAAAGATCCAAGCTTTATCAAGTTAGTGACAAGCTTTTTATGCATTAAACCCCATAAAGAGCTTATTATGGCATTTCGAGCCCAAGATGCCATGCATGGACGTAAAGCTTGCATATTTACGTGGTATTTCAGCCTTGGGAGGCTAGATCTAGAGTTTGGGAAATTATTTCTGCTTAGAATTGTCTGAATGAGAATTGGTCTAGAGGGACTCGACGAGTGCATGAGCCAACTCGACGAGTCAGCTAGGGTTTTACCCGATAGAATGGACGAGCTACAACTCGGCGAGTTGAAGAGACAACTCGACGAGTCGTGTTGGATTTTCCTGATACTTCAGAGAAAGTGAAGGAACTCGACGAGTCGCATAGATGCACTCGACGAGTTTAGTCAACATGGACTGTTGACTTGAGCGTTGACTTTCGTTTACTTTGAGGGTGTGGTCATCTGTGGACCTTAGAGACCATGGAGGGGTAAAATGGTCTTTTCACCTTTTTTGAGATTTAGTGGAGGATTTAGCTTAGCATCTCAGATTGGTTATTTCGATTTGCTTATTAGAGATAATTATATTGTGTAGGCGGAGTCTATACTGTTCGTGAGGTACTAGATCTATTTGCTTACTTTCGAGGTGAGTCTTCTCACTATACTTACCTGAGTGGTAATACTCAGTGACCAGAGGGTCCTATTTGAGTTATCGACCGGAGGGTCCTATGTGCTTATATTGATTTATGTGATATTTTGCATTTTGTCTTTGTTATATATGCTATATTATTCTGTGCTTTACTGAGTTAGGACCGGAGGGTCCAAACCGAGTTGTGAGACCGGAGGGTCTTCATTGAGATATAGGACTGGAGGGTCCAACCCGAGCTGTGAGACCGGAGGGTCCTCACTGAGACACATGACCGAAGGTTCCACACCGAGCCATGAGATCGGAGGGTCCTCACCGAGACGCATGAGACCGTAGGGTCCATGCCGAGTTATATCCATGAGAGGCTTATTATTTGTGTATGTGGTATTTTGGGGAACTCACTAAGCTTCCTTCTTACCGTGTTGTGTGTTATGTGTTTCAGGTACTTCTCAGGATAGCGGGAAGGCGCCGACTTGATTGTACACACCTGTTCGAGACTTTGTTTGAGGATTCTGGGATACTATTAGTTATTCTGTGGTTTCGTGTTTGACTTTTGAGACAATTGTGGTTTTGAGAAATGTGAAATGTGTTTTTATGTGTTTTAAAAAAGAAAAATTTTGGTTGAAAATTTAGAGCGTTACACATGGAAAAATACTTGTAACTTGCAAAGTCGGAGTAACAAAAGTGGAGTCTAGGGGTTGGTGTTTTGGGAAGTATTCATGAACCAATTAGGGCATTTGACCGACTAAGCACGCGAGTAGTGAATGGGGTAACTTCTCAGGTTGTGTATCACCATGGGTCAACACCGTTGGTTGCAAAATGCATGCAAGTTATACACAATATGGGGTCAAATAAACTGTTGAATAAGTGATTCTACCCTAAACCCACAACCCAACAAGGAACACGAAATCATCATAAATCAATCATTCTAAGGCTATATAATCCTAATCGTGTACAACTCTAAAACACACACCTAGAAATTAATGTTATCAATCTAGACTTCAAGTAGCACATAACAAACAATTCCCTAGGCTATAAGGCATCACAGATGTCAGACAATTCTATCATGCAATTTCTGAGAAGATTTACAGCCTACATTCTAGCATGCATAACAACTCATAGCACAAATACAAGATTATATACGTATATTTAGAATTCCTTACTTCCTGAGCTCCGGCCCAATGTATGCATCACACCTTCTAATTGTTATAAAATCTTTTTAGAAAATCGGTTTCTTAAATAAAAACATTCTCTTTCAAAAACTTATTTATAAAATCTATTTGTCCTCAGTTTGAGTTCAAACGCACCGCAAAGAGCGCCCGAATGCCTCAAATCAAGGCTCTGATACCAACTTGTAGTGTCCCAAAAATTATAAAGAGATTTTTCATTGTAAAATAGACTAACCAATTAAACCTTGCTTCAAAAACCATTGAATAACATTTGATTGATTGAAAACCACACATTATCAGAGTTAAGTTCACAAAACCACATAAATGAAAATCTTTTATACGCATGTACAGTCCCGTTGAGCTCTTCTCACGAACGACCTGTAAATGTTTACTCCACAAATGTAAGCGTAAATCTTAGTGAGTTCCCTAATATACCACATATTCCACCATACATACAATGCATCCACATACAATCCTCGACTCTAGCTTTGAGTAACTAAAACTCCTATCCACATACATATATCATACGTAACGGTCCCAACCCAACTCACAAAATAAGCCCCACCGACACATATATAATGGGCCCCGCCCAACCATACATAACGGGCCCTACCCAAGGAGTAAACGGGCCTAACCCAGACTCCACTGCTAGGAGCTACATCCTGGTCTTTTGTATAATTGTCAGGGTCCAGATCCTAGTCTTTCATACAATTCATAAAGTCATGTGTACTCGCGAATCAAATAGACAGTCGAACAGATGATCCACCCGAGAGCGAACAATCAGACAAGAACATCTCAATAAGGCATTGGACCAAGAGTTCTCAAGCTATCCAACTTAAATTACATAGAACCCAAACTATCACTACCCATAATCATGTTACATAACACATAACAAATACTAGCATAACCATACCCTTAGCAACTAGCCTTCCCTAATTACCCTGCCATTGACCACTTCTCAGTTATGTCCTTCGCTGGTCAATCATACATAATCCTGATAACTAACCTACCCCAGTTAGCCTAACCAAGCATAACTCCTAACAATGTCATATGATTAACAGGCAAGACCCTACCAATATATTATACCAATACACCAAGTGTCTTAAACTGTACATGCATAACAAGGGGTTATCCTAGACAACTAGCATACTTGAAGTCTAACAATACCTCTATCCTACCATGAAAAGGATATACAATGGGATACATGGCATAGTGAGAAACTCACATGAACTGAAGAACCGGAGAAGCAAAACAACCCTCTTACACCTTGTATTGCTTAATCCCATAAACCGACTAACACCAAAAGAGGTAAATCCTCAATCAACAATCCAAATCCTCCAAGTTTCGCCCCAAGTCAAACTAATCAAAAGTCAACGGTCAACGATCAATAAAAGTCAACAGTTAAGTAAGTCAACGCTAACCACAACGTGGATACCTCTAGGCCATGCTGTAGGCATGTTTAGAAAAAACAATCGACATTCAGTACATCACCACGTCGTGGGCTCTCCTTGTCCACGTCGTGGGCATACGAGGAAAAAATCGTGAAGTTGAACTTTACTATGTCATGGCAAGTCCTTGGTTATGCCATGGTTGCTGGTAGATGCCATTTTTTCTCATTAAGGGCTTAATCCATTAATTCCTTTGCTCCAACTTTCCAGAAGGCTTGCTTGCCCTAAAATGAACCATGAAAATCCTTACTTTATGGACATGCATGTCCAATGCATGTCTCTCCCCTAAAACTAAGTCAAAATAGGGTAAGAAATGGGGTTAAGGCTCCATGCATGGCACCAATTAACATGAAAGTCTATGTCTGAAACATATGATGACCTAGGGACCTTAAGAAGTGATAAGTTTTCAAATTTATCAAAATAAACCATTCATATAAACATAACATGATGGAAATGAGCTCAAAATTATAGATCTACAAGGATGAACCATAAAGGTTGGAGCTTGGAGACTTACCCAAGTCCAGAAGATGCACCAAGAGATGGACACAAGATGCTAGCTGATCCTTCGCTCAATAACCAAAAAACCAACAAAGAGCTCAAAATACAAGGGGAGAGGCTAGGGTTTTGAGATAGGAGGGTGGGGCTGAGGGGAAATGGCCTAAACCTAGAGATAATGCCTTTAAATATGGAGCAAACCCTAAAACTCATGGGCTTAGGCTGCAACTGCTGCCACACCGTGGCCATCACTTTGCCACGCCGTGGTAAACAATCCAAACACGTTTTCATTAAATTTCCAGGCCACGCTGTAGTCAATCAACCCACCATGCTGTGGCAAGTGGTTTTCTCCAAAAACCATCACTTTAACCCATTTAAGTCTTTAGCTAGTCCATTCTGGAAAATAGGTGTTACAACATCGGACTTGTAAGGACTAAAAGTCATGCAACAAATGATTATCTGCAAACATTCATCATGGGGTTCATCTTTCTATTTTTCATTCTTACTCAAAGTTCCATTTTTTAACATTGCTATTAACGGATTCGTGTATTCCTTTGTCTTTCTCACCAAAATTTTGTACATTCGGCATGAATATGAGAACTTATAATTAAAACTCACAATAACCTTCAAAACATACCAATCAATAGACTTTAACATAAACATTTTCACATTAAATTATCAACACAAACATCAATTAAACTACAACCAATTACTAATTAGAAGCCTATACAATATCTATTTTATTAAAAAGAAAATCAGTTATTACCTTTGCTTCATTCATATCATTTCCCGACACATTGTCCATGCCTTATCATAGAAGATTATTTTAACTCTTACCGATACAGATAAAATGAAACATTATAATCCTTAAATAAATAAACAATCTCCGGACTTCCTGTGATAATAGGCAAGATTAGGCAACTTTAATCGTCCATAATATAATCCGATTTATCCCTATAAAGGTAGTGGATAGTTTTTTTTAACTTCAACCAATACCAATTACGTATCATGTTTATTATAAAATTTATTTGAAATTTGTTTAAATTTAACAACCTACTATCATAAAAGTGTTATATACTAATTTATACATTTGTTCTGTAGTTGTTGTTTTGTATGCACATCATTCTGAAATTATTTATATTGTTTATCATCTTAATAATACCAACATAATTATGAATAATAGACCTAATAATAAGGATTGTAATCTATTTATATGAAGGAAAATATAATAAACTCTCAAAGTTAATAAACATAAAAGCAACATAACTTCTAAAAATAACAAACAATTACCAATAACATGAACATGTGACCAATCTAGAACAAAAAAAGTACAAAATAGTAAATAACAACTTCCTTATGCACTGCTCACATATAACATGACTCCTTATGTCTTGACTTCATGTTAAATATCGTTGTGGTTTGTTACTGGTCAATCCATAACACCTTAAGTGGTCATTTGATTGAGATTAAACAACGTCTCACTAAGTGACCATACCCAACGATGACTTATTTGTCATCAACAAAATCAAGAACACTTTTTGAAAATCTCGTAACAGCCAACAACCAATTTAACTTCGTCATGACCTGATTTTTTACTTCTACAAAGGACAATTTGCATCTTCTTGCAACATCAATAAATCTTAGAATAAAGGAGTTTGCCCAGAGATGTTTTTGTTGTATTCTAAAGAATGCTTTTAAAAAAACAATTCGTCGAAAAATATTCCAACCTCCGGCTCGCTAGTGACACCACATTTCCTATCATCTATTCCTTTAAACCAAATGTATGGCTCTAGATGTAACATCCCCTAATTTCTCGGCCAGAAAAGACCGATTTAATTTATGCTTTTTAAAATAAAATTAGAGAAATCTTTTTAAAAGATGTTGCAGAATTGGTCCCCAAAACAAAACATGATAAAAGTTTATCAAAACCTTCTTTAAGAAATGCATAGTTTCATTTCATATCAAAACCTCAGGATGTCATGTTCCGATACAGATCAAAAGCATAAAAAAGACATTATAAGCCTTTCAACAGTTATTTACAACTACTGGCCTATAATCCAAAAATCTCTCATCGTCCTCCGACTATGCTCGGGGTCCACTACCTGTAACATAAAAAGCTGAGTGGGTCAGGCTTGGGAGCCTGGTGAGCATATAGGGTTTTCAACCCACAGTAATAATAAACTTATTAAGTTCACCAATCAACAATGACCCTGATTACCCATTCCCGTTATCCTCACTTTACGTCCCTAAACACTTATCACAAGGGACCTAGCCTAAAGAATATCATAGGGAAGGACACTACTGATAAGGGGTTTCCTCAGCCATACATGTCCTAAAGGCAACCATGAGGGGGATGGAGTACAACGAATGAACACTCTAGTTCATTACACCTACAGGTTGCGGGCCTGCCAGTGTTCCACTGGACTGTCTAGAAAGTCCGTGGTCGCCATCCAAACTCCGCTAGATGACTGGATCTCAAATCACATCGAGGCCTCTCATCACTTTTATTTTATCACACATCACTATCTACCCATGTTTTACCCAACATATTTGTAGATAAAAATACATATACAGTTTAAAACTTGTATAAAACATCAATTCAACAGTCACCTCAGTTAAACAACTAATATAATTACACGTAGCACGTATTTTATATAAAATACTTCATATCTAGGTGTAAGATGAAGGTGACTATACACTCACATGATTTGATGATAATCGGGCAGCAATTCGTTTCCTAAAACGTTCGTTTCTAATAAAACCGAGAGTTTTATTAAGAAACCGGGCTCTGCGAGGGTCGGGCTTCGAAACCGAAAAGATAAATTTTTCGGGCTTCTCGGGCTCTTCGTGGCGTATTCCGGGGGTTATAATCGATACCAGGGCTTTGGGGGAAGTTAGAATGAAAGAAATATGAGTTTAGGGGCTAAAATTGACAAGTTTTCAAAATACCCCCGGGAGGTCTCGCACCCTCCTGTTTATAGGGGCCGAAGCTCCTGATCCGATGGTTAAGAATCCTCCAGGTGGCGCAGATCCGAGGGCTCGCAGCACCTGCTCGCACGTGGGATCGCACGTGGCTGCGAATGCGAGGGGCTCGCTGTCCTCTTCTAAGTGAACCGAGGTCTAGTCCGAAGTAGGGTGGGTTCGTGGCTCATTGCGAGGCTCGGACGCACGAGGGAAGGGGCACGCATCACGCTTCTACTGGACCGCTTCGAATCAGCTCTTCGGTTCGGATGACTCAGCAGCATTTCGGACACGTGGCTCGCATGACTCACCAATTTCGGACATGTGGCACTCATACATCGAAGGTGGCGTGGCCGAAGCCACCTATGCGAAATTTCTCGGTTTTTGCGCTAAAACTTCTAAAATCCATAACTTTCGTATACGAGCTCCGTTTTTCACGTTCTTTATATGCACGCGTAGGTAAAATTACCCTCTACAACTTTCGTTTAGACTTCGTCGGCTAATTTTGAATTTAATTTTTATATTATTATTTTTAACAGACCGGGACAAGAAATCCGTTAAAAATTCATAACTTCTTCATCCGACGTCCGTTTTCGTCTGTCTTTTTACCGTTGTGCTACAATTCACGAGACCTTAGATTCTTGTTTAGGTCGTGTTGACTAAAAATCACTCGATCTAAAATTCGAGTTTTTAGCTGTCTACCGCTAAGCTGAAACTTAGAAAATCATAACTTCCTCATACGAAGTCAGATTTGGGCGTTCTTTTTATACCTACTCTCGGTTTAACGAACACTACGACTTTCGTTTAGATTACTAAGGCCAAAAAGTAGTTTATCAAAAACTCACTTTTTACGACATTCGGCCCCGTGCCGGTTTTGTCGCGAAACTTCGACAGGTCATAACTTTTTCGTTATAACTCGGATTTCGGCATTCTTTATATATCCGTAATCCTTGTCACGCCCACTACATGTTTCTTAATAGATATCGGTTTTATCTAATATTTATTTTTTACGCTCATTTTTATTCTTAATTAATTAAACCCTAATAATTAAGCATAAAACACATAATTCACATAATATTCACATAATTCCTTTTCATTTCTTCAAAATGAGTTACAAAGGTTAACCTAGACTATAATGTCAATATTAATGCCTAGCCTAGAAACACGGGCATTACAATTCTCTCCCCCTTAGGATGATTCCATCCCCGAAATCACACATCAGCAAACAAATGCGGGTAGCGACTCATCATGTCACTCTCCGTTTCCCAGGTGAGATTTGGCCCATTCGTATGTTTCCAACGCACAAGCACTAAATCGACCATCTTGCGTCTCAGCTTCTTAGTCTTACGGTCAACGATTGCCTCAGGTTCTTCGATCAACCTCTTGTTTTCATCCAACCTTAATTCAGAAATGGGAATTATATCGGGCACATCTCCCGTGAACTTTCTCAAATAACACACATGAAATGTGTTATGAATACCCTCCAGTTCTTCCGGTAATTCTAGCTTGTAAGCTTGATTCCAGATCCTCTGAAGAACTTTAAATGGTCCAATAAACCTTGGACTCAACTTTCCTCTTTTACCAAATCTTATAAGTCCCTTCCACGGCGAGACTTTAAGTAAAACCGAATCTCCAACTTCGAAGGATATCGGTTGTCTTTTCTTGTCAGCATAACTCTTTTTTCGATCTTGAGCAGCTAACATCCTTTCCCTTATCACTTTCAACTTTGCAGCAGTCTGATGGACTATTTCAGGTCCCATAAACTTCTTCTCCCCAGATTCCAGCCAACATGACGGCGTTCGACACTTTTCTCCATACAAAGCGTGATAAGGTGCCATCTTGATGCTTGAGTGGAAACTATTATTATAGGAAAATTCTACTAGAGGTAAGTGTTCATCCCAGTTACCTTGGAATTCTAGGGTACATGCTCTCAGCATATCCTCCAATGTTTGAATCGTTCGTTCGCTCTGACCATCAGTTTGCGGATGGTAAGCTGTACTCAAACACAACTTGGTACCCAATTCCTCTTGTAGACTCCTCCAAAACCTTGAGGTAAAACGGCTGTCACGATCGGATACAATCATTAACGGAACACCGTGTAGCCTCACAATTTCCTTCACATAAGAATTCGCAAGTTTATCCATAGACCATTTCTCGTTAGCGGCTATGAAATGCGCACTCTTAGTGAAGCGATCAACGACCACCCAAATCATGTCGTGACCGTTCCTTGTTCTGGGCAGTTTAGTCACAAAATCCATAGTGATATCTTCCCATTTACCCATGGATACAGGTAAAGGCTCTAAACTCCCATACGGTTTCTGATGTTGTGCCTTAACCCTAGCACAAGTTACACACTCGGCCACATACTTAGCAACATTGAGCTTCATCGTCGGCCACCAGTAATAGGGTTTTAGGTCCCTATACATTTTCGTACTGTCGGGATGAATTGAGTACATGGTCTTGTGAGCTTCTTCCATCAGAAGATCTCTTACTCCTCCCGTCTTAGGTACCCAAATCCTATCTTTGAATACCTTCAGTCCTTGACCGTTTGTATCAAACACCAACGTTTTCCCCAAACGTTCCTCCTTCCGGTCATTTTTCTCTAAAGCTTCCTCCTGAGCTTTCTTTATACTTTCCACAATCGTAGAGACAACTTCAATTCTCAACGCTCTTGGCCTTTTCTTTTCAAGGTTCACCTTCCGACTGAGAGCATCAGCAACAACATTTGCTTTACCAGGGTGGTAAAGTATCTCGCAGTCGTAGTCCTTGAGTAACTCTAGCTAGCGCCGTTGCCTCATGTTCAATTCCTTCTGATTAAAGAGATATTGAAGACTCTTATGATCAGTGAAATGTTTGCATTTAGTACCATAAAGATAGTGCCTCCATATTTTTAAGGCGAATACTACCGCTGCCAACTCCAGATCATGAGTGGGGTAGTTCTTTTCATGTTCTTTCAATTGCCTCGATGCATACGCTATCACCTTATCCCTTTGGTTCAGAACACATCCTAACCCAACTCCAGAGGCATCACTATAGACTGCGAAGTCATCAAATCCTTCAGGTAACGAAAGAATTGGTGCTTCACACAATCTCTTCTTCAAGGCTTCCTTATGCTTCTCATTCCAAGCATAAGTAGCTCCTTTGTGGGTCAAAGCCGTTAATGGAATAGCAATCGAAGAAAAGCCTTGGATAAATCTTCGATAATATCCAGCTAATCCTAAAAAGCTTCTAATCTCCGTAGGACTTTTTGGTTGTTCCCACTTCATCACAGCTTCAATCTTTGCTGGGGCAACCATTATTCCTTCTTGGTTAATGTAACACTCGTGTTTCTAGCCTAGGCATTAATATTAAGGTGATAGTCTAGGTTAACCTTTGTAACTCATTTTGAAGAAATGAAAAAGGAATTATGCAAATTCTATGTGTTTTATGTGTTTTATGCTTAATTACTAGGAGTTTATTAATTAAGAATAAAAATGAGCGTCGAAAATAAATTTTAGATAAAGCCGGTATCTATTAAGAAAGTTGTAGTGGTCGTGACAAGGATTACAGATATATAAATAATGCCGAAATCCGAGTTATAACGAAGAAGTTATGACCTGTCGAAGTTTCACGACAAAACCGGCTCGGTGCTGAATGTCGTAAAAACTGAGTTTTCGATAAACTACTTTTTAGCCTTAGTGGTCTAAACGAAACTCGTAGTGTTCGTTAAACCGAGAGTAGGTATAAAAAGAACACCCAAATCTGACTTCGTATGAACAAGTTATGATTTTTCGAAGTTTCAGCTTAGTAGTAGACAGCTAAAAACTCGAATTTTAGATCGAGTGATTTTTAGCCGACACAACCTAAACGAGAATCGAAGGTCTCGTAAATAGTAGCACAATGGTAAAAAGTCTGACGAAAACGGACGTCGGATGAAGAAGTTATGAATTTTTAACGGATTTCATGTCCCGGTCTGTTAAAAATAATAATTTAAAAATTAAAGTCAAAATTAGCCGATGAAGTCTAAACGGAAGTTGTAGAGCGTAATTTTACCTACGCGTGCATATAAAGAACGTCAAAAACGGAGCTCGTATGCGAAAGTTATGGATTTTAGAAGTTTTTGCACAAAAATCGAGAAAATTCGCATAGTCACGTTTTTGCCACGTCACCCTCGCTTAGAACGTGCCACGTGTCCGAAATGGGTGAGTCAGGCGAGCCACGTGTCCGAGCTGCTGAGTCATCCGAGCTCCTGATCTGGTCCGAAGCGGTCCAGTAGCGGTGCTACACGTACCCTCTTGCATGTGACCGAACCCTCGCATGAATGCCACAACACCCCCTACTTCGGACCTAGACCTCGGTCCAATCACAAGAAGCCAGCAGCCACTTCGCACGTGCAGCCTCGTGCGAGCCATCCCCTGCGAGTCCTCAGATCACCACACATGGAGGCTTCTCAGCCGTTGGATCAGGAGGCTCGCCCCTATAAATAGAAGGGTGCGAGACCTCCCGGGGGTATTTTGAAAACTTGTCAATTTTAGCCCCTAAACCCATATTTCTTTCATTCTAACTTCCCCCGAAGCCCCGGTATCGATTATAACCCCCGGAATACGCCACGACGTGCCCGTGAAGACCGGAAAATTTATCTTTTCGGTTTCGAAGCCCGACCATTGCAGAGCCCGGTTTCTCAATAAAATTCCCGATTTTATTAGAAACGATCGTTTTAGGAAACAAATTGCTGCCCAATTATCATCAAATCATGTGAGTGTGTAGTTACTTTCACTTTACACATAGATATGAAGTATTTACCTTAAAATACGTGTTATGTGTAAATATATTAATTGTTTATTTGAGGTGACTGTTGAACAAATGTTTTATACAAGTTTTAAACTGTATATGTATTTTATCTACAAATATGTTAGGTAGAACATGTGTAGACGAAATAGTCGGTGTGTGTTAAAATGGTGAGAGGCCTCGGTGTCGGTGTTGTTGTTGTTGTTGTTGGCGAAGTTGTCTAACGGAGTATAGATGACGACCACAGACTTTTCTAGACAGTCCAGTGGCACACTAGCAGGTTCGCAACTTATAGGTGTTGGTGAACTAAATGTTCGCTGGCGTACTCCATCCCCCTCATGGTTGCCTTTAGGACATGTATGGCTGAGGAAACCCCTTAGCAGTAGTGTCCATCCCGATGATATTCCTTAGGCTAGGTCTCTTGTGATAGGTGTTTAGGGACGTAAAGTGAGGACAACGGGAATGGGTAATCAGGGTTATTGTTGATTGGTGAACTTAATAAGTTTATTATTATTGTGGGTTGAAAACCCTATATGCTCACCAGGCTCCCAAGCCTGACCCACTCAGCTTTTTATGTTACAGGTAGTGGACCCCGAGCATAGTCGGAGGACGATGAAAGATTTTTGGATTATAGGCCAGTAGTTGTAAATAACTGTTGATAGGCTTATAATGTCTTGTTTATGCTTTTGATCTGTATCGGAACATGACATCCCGAGGTTTTGATATGAAATGAAACTATACATTTCTTAAAGAAGGTTTTGATAAACTTTTATCATGTTTTGTTTTGGGGACCAATTCCCCAACATCTTTTAAAAAGATTTCTCTGATTTTATTTTAAAAAAAAGCATAAATTAAATCGGTCTTTTCTGGCCGAGAAATTAGGGGATGTCACAGTTGGTATCAGAGCATTAGTTTAAGCGAACTAAGAAATATCCTACGATTTCTAGACTTAAACTTAGAATGCTAAGTGATGATTGTGAGATGAGTGTCTACCATATTTTAGACACGAGCACTAGTTTATTTTAGGAAAGGTGCCTAAAATGCCTTTATGTGCTAAATGCTATATGTTGCCATATATGCCATTATTTGTTCGGATCTATGGTCTGTTTCTGACCGGATCTGGAAACCTTATGTGTGTAGGATTCTAAGCGTATGATTACGAGATTAGAACTAACATGTAAACGTTTCGGAGTGATAAGGGAATTAAAATATCTAACAAGGATAAGACCTAAATTCGCCTTATTCGGTATATAGATTGTAATGGCAAAAACTAGAAGTGGAGCGGGAAATGCAAACAGAAACCAACAACCTCAACCTCAAGTGGTGGAACAGGTGCCTATAGTAGGAGCTGCACCAGAACCCATCACCATGGCTGGAGTACGAGCTGTGATTCAGACCATGAAGGCTGAACAGAGGGAGGAGTTGAGGCAAATGTTGCTGAACAATAGGGATGAACCTTCAGTTCCTGTTGAACAACGTAAACTAAATGATGATCGATCTGAAGAAGGGAACAACAGCAGATCGGTTGGTCATAGTGAACCGCTTGTGGTTGGGAGGAATAACCACGACGGTAGAGTGGAGAGAAATGGGTGCAAGTATAAGGACTTTATGACTTGCAAGCCATCGACCTTCACTGGAAAAGAAGATCCTGTCGGAGTTATGGACTGGATCTCGGAAATGGAGTTGGCTTTCATGACTTGTGATTGCCAAGGCAAGTTACAAACCACCTTTGCAGTGCGTCAGTTCAGGGGTAGTGCTGCTCGTTGGTGGAACACTTTGGGGAAAACCCTAAGCCCTAATGAGCCATTGCAAATGACTTGGGCAGAGTTCTTGGTGCACTTCAAGCGCAAGTACTGCTCGGCCCAAAACGTACTTGAGTTAGAAAACCAATTTCTAACATTGAAGAAGGAGAGTATGACCGTTGACGAATATACGATTAACTTCACAGACAAAATGGAGTTTGCTTTGCGTATTGTCCCAGACGAGCTGGCGAAAATTGACAGGTACGCAAAGGGACTTCCATGGGAGTATGCGGTGCCAGTGCGTCAGGCACATACTTTGGAGGCAGCTATCTGGGCTGCCAAGTCTGTTGAAGATATGATAAAAGGGAGAGCCGCCAGCAAGGCTGAAGTTGGCGAAAAGAGAAAGTTTGAAGGAACTTCAGGTTCCAATAAAAAGAACAAGTTCTCGAAGACTGGTTCGAGAAAATTCGGAGGTGAAGCCGAAGCCAAGTGGTGTGATAGGTGCAAGAAGAAACATGCTGGGAAATGCAGCGTGGAACTCACCTGTTACAAATGTGGAAAGCCAGGGCATTATGCCAATAAATGCACCTTCACTAATAACGTCTGTCATGGGTGCCATGAAGAAGGGCATATTTTGAGGGATTGCCCGAAGAAGAAGGATGCAGCAAAGCCCAATCTTCCACCAAAGCCGAAGGCGAGAGCCTTTCAGATGACACTTGAAGCTGCAAAAGAAGAAGCCGATGTCGCTTCAGGTACCCTTCTCATAAACGAATTGCCTGCCCAAATTTTGTTTGTTTCTGGAGCCAATTACTCCTTTATATTGCATGAATTTGGTAGAAAACTAGCTTTGCCTGTAGATAGACTAGTTAATGCTATAATAGTCGAGATTGCTAGTGGCAAGTTTGTACCTGTTAGCCATCGTATGAAAAACATCATCATTGACTTGGATGGGAATAAGTTCCACGAGGAATTATTGCCTATCGAGTTAAATGGATTCGATGTGGTTTTAGGAATGGATTGGCTTAGCGCCAATGATGCCGAAATATTGTGTAGGAAGAAAATAGTAAAAGTAAACCCGCCAGGGAAAGAGTCATTTATGGTGTACGGAGACAAACGCAGAGTAAACTCTGGAATCATTTCCCTAATGAAAGCCAGAAAGTGTTTGGCCAAGGGATGTACATCATATCTAGCGTTTGTGATCGATGCTAAGAAGGAGAAGAAGGAGGTGCAGAATATTCCGGTGGTGTGTGACTATCCGGAAGTCTTTCCCGAAGATCTTCCCGGATTGCCCCCTGATCGACAAGTAGAATTTCGTATCGACTTGTTACCAGGAACGACGCTGATAGCAAAAGCACCGTATCGATTAGCACCAACAGAGATGAAAGAACTTATGACACAACTTCAGGAGTTATTGGACAAAGGTTTCATTCGACCTAGTTCATCACCCTGGGGAGCCCCTGTGTTGTTTGTAAAGAAGAAAGACGGAAGCATGAGAATGTGCATCGATTACAGAGAGCTGAATAAAGCGACGATAAAGAAGAAGTACCCATTGCCGAGGATCGATGACCTGTTCGACCAGTTGCAAGGATCGAGTTATTTTTCGAAGATCGATCTTAGGTCGGGGTACCATCAACTAAAGGTGAGGGAGCAGGATATCGAGAAGACTGCGTTCATAACAAGATAGGGACACTATGAATTTTTGGTTATGTCGTTCGGATTAACCAATGCCCCAGCAACTTTCATGGATTTGATGAACAGGGTTTGTAAACCATACCTTGATAAATCCGTGATAGTATTCATAGACGATATCTTGATCTATTCGAAAAGCAACCAGGAGCATGAAAAGCATCTACGTGAAGTGCTAGAAGTTCTGAAAGAGGAGAAGCTGTATGCAAAGTTCTCCAAATGTGAATTTTGGATTCAAGAAGTCCAATTTTTGGGTCATGTGTTTAACCAAGAAGGGATAATGGTTGACCCAGCAAAGATTGCAGCTGTGATGAAGTGGGAACAACCAAAAAGTCCTACGGAGATTCGAAGCTTTTTAGGATTAGCCGGATATTATCGTCGATTTATCCAAGGCTTTTCTTCGATCGCTACTCCATTAACAGCTTTGACCCACAAAGGAGCTACTTATGCTTGGAATGAGAAGCATAAGGAAGCCTTTGAGAAGTTGAAGAAGAGATTGTGTGAAGCACCGATTCTTTCGTTACCTGAAGGAGTTGATGACTTCGCAGTCTATAGTGATGCCTCTGGAGTTGGGTTAGGTTGTGTTCTGACCCAAAGGGATAAAGTGATCGTGTATGCATCGAGGCAATTGAAAGAGCATGAAAAGAACTACCCCACTCATGATCTGGAGTTGGTAGCGGTAGTATTCGCCTTAAAGATATGGAGGCATTATCTTTATGGTACTAAGTGTAAACTTTTCACTGATCATAAGAGTCTTCAATATCTCTTTAATCAGAAGGAATTGAACATGAGGCAGCGGCGCTAGCTGGAATTACTCAAGGACTATGACTGTGAGATACTTTACCACCCTGGTAAAGCAAATGTTGTTGCTGATGCTCTCAGTCGGAAGGTAAATCTTGAAAAGAAAAGGCCAAGAGCGTTGAGAATTGAAGTTGTCTCTACAATTGTGGAAAGTATAAAGAAAGCTCAAGAGGAAGCTTTGGAGAAAAATGACCGGAAGGAGGAACGTTTGGGAAAAATGTTGGTGTTTGATACAAACGGTCAAGGATTGAAGGTATTCAAAGATAGGATTTGGGTACCTAAGACAGGAGGAGTAAGAGGTCTTCTGATGGAAGAAGCTCACAAAACCATGTACTCGATTCATTCCGACAGTACGAAAATGTATAGGGATCTAAAACCCTATTACTGGTGGCCGACGATGAAGCTCGATGTTGCTAAGTATGTGGCTGAGTGTGTAACTTGTGCTAGGGTTAAGGCACAACATCAGAAACCGTATGGGAGTTTAGAACCATTGCCTGTACCCATGGGTAAATGGAAAGATATTACCATGGATTTTGTGACTAAACTGCCCAGAACAAGGAACGGTCACGACATGATTTGGGTGGTCGTTGATCGCTTCACTAAGAGTGCGCATTTCATAGCCGCTAACGAGAAATGGTCTATGGATAAACTTGCGAATTCTTATGTGAAGGAAATTGTGAGGCTACACGGTGTTCCGTTAACGATTGTATCCGATCGTGACAACCGTTTTACCTCAAGGTTTTGGAGGAGTCTACAAGAGGAATTGGGTACCAAGTTGTGTTTGAGTACAGCTTACTATCCGCAAACTGATGGTCAGAGCGAACGAACGATTCAAACATTGGAGGATATGCTGAGAGCATGTACCCTAGAATTCCAAGATAACTGGGATGAACACTTACCTCTAGTAGAATTCTCCTATAATAATAGTTTCCACTCAAGCATTAAGATGACACCTTATCACGCTTTTTATGGGGAAAAGTGTCGAACGCCATCATGTTGGCTGGAAGCTAGGGAAAAGCAGTTTATGGGACCCGAAATAGTCCATCAGACTGCTGAAAAGTTGAAGGTGATAAGAGAAAGGATGTTAGCTGCTCAAGCTCGACAAAAGAGCTATTCTGACAAGAAATGACAACCGATATCCTTCGAAGTTGGAGATTCAATTTTACTTAAAGTCTCGACGTGGAAGGGACTTATAAGATTTGGTAAAAGGGGAAAGTTGAGTCCAAGGTTTATTGGACCATTTAAAGTTCTTCAGAGGATCGGGAATCAAGCTTACAAGCTAGAATTACTGGAAGAACTGGAAGGTATTCATAACACATTTCATGTGTGTTATTTGAGGAAGTTCACGGGAGATGTGCCCGACATAATTCCGATTTCTGAGTTAAGGTTGGATGAAAACAAGAGGTTGATTGAAGAACCTGAGGCGATCGTTGACCATAAGACTATGAAGTTGCGACGCAAGATGGTTAATTTAGTGCTTGTGCGCTGGAAACATACGAATGGGCCAAATCTCACCTGGGAAACGGAGAGTGACATGATGAGTCGCTACCCGCAGTTGTTTGTTGGTGTGTGATTCCGGGGACGGAATCATCCTAAGGGGAGAGAATTGTAACACTCGTGTTTCTAGCCTAGGCATTAATATTAAGGTGATAGTCTAGGTTAACCTTTGTAACTCATTTTGAAGAAATGAAAAGGAATTATGTGAATATTATGTGAATTATGTGTTTTATGCTTAATTACTAGGAGTTAATTAATTAAGAATAAAAATGAGCGTCGAAAATAAATTTTATATAAAGCCGATATCTATTAAGAAAGTTGTAGTGGTCGTGACAAGGATTACGGATATATAAAGAATGTCGAAATCCGAGTTATAACGAAGAAGTTATGACCTGTCGAAGTTTCACGACAAAACCGGCTCGGTGCTGAATGTCGTAAAAAGTGAGTTTTCGATAAACTACTTTTTAGCCTTAGTGGTCTAAACAAAACTCGTAGTGTTCGTTAAACCGAGAGTAGGTATAAAAAGAACACCCAAATCTGACTTCGTATGAGGAAGTTATGATTTTTCGAAGTTTCAGCTTAGCAGTAGACAGCTAAAAACTCGAATTTTAGATCGAGTGATTTTTAGCCGACACAACCTAAATGAGAATCGAAGGTCTCGTAAATAGTAGCACAATGGTAAAAAGTCTGACGAAAACGGACGTCGGATGAAGAAGTTATGAATTTTTAACGGATTTCCTGTCCCAGTCTGTTAAAAATAATAATTTAAAAATTAAATTCAAAATTAGCCGACGAAGTCTAAACGGAAGTTGTAGAGCGTAATTTTACCTACGCGTGCATATAAAGAACGTCAAAAGCGGAGCTCATATGCGAAAGTTATGGATTTTAGAAGTTTTTGCACAAAAATCGAGAAAATTCGCATAGTCACGTTTTTGCCACGTCACCCTCGCTTAGAACGTGCCACGTGTCCGAAATGGGTGAGTCAGGCGAGCCACGTGTCCGAGCTGCTGAGTCATCCGAGCTCCTGATCTGGTCTGAAGCGGTCCAGTAGCGGTGCGACACGTACCCTCTTGCATGTGACCGAACCCTCGCATGAATGCCACAACACCCCCTACTTCGGACCTAGACCTCGTTCCAATCACAAGAAGCCAGCAGCCACTTCGCACGTGCAGCCTCGTGCGAGCCATCCCCTGCGAGTCCTCGGATCAGCACACCTGGAGGCTTCTCAGCCGTTGGATCAGGAGGCTCGCCCCTATAAATAGAAGGGTGCGAGACCTCCCGGGGGTATTTTGAAAACTTGTCAATTTTAGCCCCTAAACCCATATTTCTTTCATTCTAACTTCCCTCGAAGCCCCGGTATCGATTATAACCCCCGGAATACGCCACGAAGTGCCCGTGAAGCCCGGAAAATTTATCTTTTCGGTTTCGAAGCCCGACCCTTGCAGAGCCCGGTTTCTCAATAAAACTCCCGGTTTTATTAGAAACGATCGTTTTAGGAAACGAATTGCTGCCCGATTATCATCAAATCATGTGAGTGTGTAGTTACTTTCACTTTACACATAGATATGAAGTATTTACCTTAAAATACGTGTTATGTGTAAATATATTAATTGTTTATTTGAGGTGACTGTTGAACAAATGTTTTATACAAGTTTTAAACTGTATATGTATTTTATCTACAAATATGTTAGGTAGAACATGTGTAGACGAAATAGTCGGTGTGTGTTAAAATGGTGAGAGGCCTCGGTGTCGGTGTTGTTGTTGTTGTTGGCGAAGTTGTCTAACGGAGTATAGATGACGACCACGGACTTTTCTAGACAGTCCAGTGGCACACTAGCAGGTTCCCAACTTGTAGGTGTTGGTGAACTAAATATTCGCTGGCGTACTCCATCCCCCTCATGGTTGCCTTTAGGACATGTATGGCTGAGGAAACCCCTTAGCAGTAGTGTCCATCCCGATGATATTCCTTAGGCTAGGTCCCTTGTGATAGGTGTTTAGGGACGTAAAGTGAGGACAACGAAAATGGGTAATCAGGGTTATTGTTGATTGATGAACTTAATAAGTTTATTATTATTGTGGGTTGAAAACCCTATATGCTCACCAGGCTCCCAAGCCTGACCCACTCAGCTTTTTATGTTACAGGTAGTGGACCCCGAGCATAGTCGGAGGACGATGAGAGATTTTTGGATTATAGGCCAGTAGTTGTAAATAACTGTTGAAAGGCTTATAATGTCTTGTTTATGCTTTTGATCTGTATCGGAACATGACATCCCGAGGTTTTGATATGAAATGAAACTATACATTTCTTAAAGAAGGTTTTGATAAACTTTTATCATGTTTTGTTTTGGGGACCAATTCCGCAACATCTTTTAAAAAGATTTCTCTGATTTTATTTAAAAAAAACATAAATTAAATCGGTCTTTTCTGGCCGAGAAATTAGGGGATGTCACAGTTAACCACATGACCTAAAAATTGGACTTCTTGAATCCAAAATTCACATTTGGAGAACTTTGCATACAACTTCTCCTTCTTCAGGACTTCTAGCACCTAACGCATATGCTTTTCATGCTCCTGCTTGCTCTTCGAATACATCAAGATATCGTCTATGAATACTATCACGGATTTATCAAGGTATGGTTTACAAACCCTGTTCATCAATTCCATGAAAGCTGCTGGGGCATTGGTTAATCCGAACGACATAACCAAAAATTCATAGTGTCCATATCTTGTTCTGAACGCAGTCTTCTCGATATCCTGCTCTCTTACCTTCATTGATGGTATCCCGACCTAAGATCGATCTTAGAGAAATAGCTCAAACCTTGCAATTGGTCGAACAGGTCATCGATCCTTGGCAACGGGTACTTGTTCTTTATCGTCGCTTTATTCAGCTCTCTGTAATCGATGCACATTCTCATGCTCCCGTCTTTCTTCTTTACATACAACACAGGGGCTCCCCAGGGTGATGAACTAGGTCGAATGAAACCTTTGTCCAATAACTCCTGAAGTTGTGTCATAAGTTCTTTCATCTCTGTTGGTGCTAATCGATACGGTGCTTTTGATATCGGCGTCGTTCATGGTAACAAGTCGATACGAAATTCTACTTGTCGATCAGGGGGGGGGGGGGTAATCCGGGAAGATCTTCGGGAAAGACTTCTAGATAATCACACACCACCAGAATATTCTGCACCTCCTTCTTCTCCTTCTTAGCATCGATCACAAACGCTAGATATGATGTACATCCCTTGGCCAAACACTTTCTGGCTTTCATTAGGGAAATGATTCTAGATTTTACTCTGCATTTGTCTCCATACACCATAAACGACTCTTGCCCTGGCGAGTTTACTTTTACTATTTTCTTCCTACACAATATCTCGGCATCATTGGCGCAAAGCCAATCCATTCCTAAAACTATGTCGAATCCATTTAACTCGATAGGCAATAATTCCTCGTGGAACTTATTCCCATCCAAGTCAATGAGGATGTTTTTCATACGATGGCTAACAGGTACAAACTTGCCACTAGCAATCTCGACTAATAAGGCATTAACTAGTCTATCTACAGGCAAAGCTAGTTTTCTACCAAATTCATGTGATATAAAGGAGTAATTGGCTCCATAATCAAACAAAATTTGGGCTGGCAATACGTTTACGAGAAAGGTACCTGAAGCGACATCGGCTTCTTCTTTTGCAGCTTCAAGTGTCATCTGAAAGGCTCTCGCCTTCGGCTTTGGTGGAAGATTGGGCTTTGCTGCATCCTTCCTCTTCGGACAGTCTTTAAAAACATGCCCTTCTTCATGGCACTCAAAACATACCCTCTTGTCGGACGGACACACGTTGGCATAATGCCCAGTCTTTCAACATTTGAAGCAAGTCACCCCCTCACTACATTTCCCAGAGTGCTTTTTCTTGCACTTCTCACACCACTTCACTTCGCCTCCTCCTCCTCCAAACTTCTTAGACTTAGAAAATTTGCTTTTCTTGTTGGAACCTGAAGTTCCTTCAAATTTTCTCTTTTCACCAACTTCTGCCCTCTCCAGACCCTTCTCTCTGATCTAAATCTCCACATTCTTAGCAGCCCAAATGGCAGCTTTCAAAGTGGTTGCTTGTTTAACCATCAGACCAAAGTCCGCTGGTAATCCGAGGGCAAACTTGTTGACCTTAGAGAGTTCAGTTGGAACTAGATGAGGAACGAGCTTCATCTTTTCCATATAACTAGTAGCGTATTCAGTAACGCTCATCTTTCCCTTCTTTAAATTCTGGAACTCATTATTAATTTCCAGAAGATCCTGCTCTGAGCAGTATTGCAATTTCAGCTGTACCACAAAATCTTCCCAAGACATCTTGCTAGCTTCTCCCTTGGGCATCGAATCAGCTAGTAACTTCCACCAGCTCAGTACACCAGACTTTAACAGAGGAATTGCAAGTGCGGTCTTTTGTTTGTTGTTGCACTCACAGCTTTCAAACATCGTCTCCATTTCGGAGATCCAGTTCATGACTTCCACCGGTGTCGGACTTCCAGATAGACACGGCGGTTTAGATGCCATGAAATCTTTGTATTTGCATCCGCGTCCATCAACTCCTCCATCCTGGTTGTTTTGTCTATCTATCAGTGGGTTGGCTTGACCAAGAGTCCCACTGTAGTTCCCTCCTACTGATTGCCCTTCATTCAATACGGGCTGTTCAACAAGTATCGTAGTTTCTTCCCTATGCTGTTGTAGTAATCGCCTTGTCTCCTCCATCTGGCGATCTAACATCATCTGCATCATTGCTTGTACCCCAGCCATCGTCATTGGCTCAGGTGCAGCTCCTACAATAGGTACTTGCTCAACTACTTGAGGTTGAGGCTGTTGATCCCTGTTTCCGTTTGCATTTGCAACTCCACTATGAGTTCTTGCCATTACAATCTATATACCGAATAAGGCGAATTTAGGTCTTTATCCTCAATAGGTATTTAAATTCCCTTATCACTCCGAAACGTTTACATGTTAGTTCTAATCTCGTAATCGTACGGTTAGAATCCTACACACATAAGGTTTCCAGATCCGGTCGGCAACAGACCATAGATCCGAACAAATAATGGTATATATGGCAAACATATAACATTTAGCACATAAAAGCATTTTAGGCACCTTTCCTAAAATAAACTAGTGCTCGTGTCTAAAATATGATAGACACTCATCTCACAATCATCACTTAGCATGCTAAGTTTAAGTCTAGAAATTCTACAATTTCTTAGTTCGCTTAAACTAATGCTCTGATACCAACTGTGACATCCCCTAATTTCTCGGCCAGAAAAGACCGATTTAATTTATGCTTTTTAAAATAAAATCAGAGAAATCTTTTTAAAAGATGTTGCGGAATTGGTCCCCAAAACAAAACATGATAAAAGTTTATCAGAACCTTCTTTAAGAAATGTATAGTTTCATTTCATATCAAAACCTCGGGATGTCATGTTCCGATACAGATCAAAAGCATAAACAAGACATTATAAGCCTTTCAACAGTTATTTACAACTACTGGCCTATAATCCAAAAATCTCTCATCGTCCTCCGACTATGCTCGGGGTCCACTACCTGTAACATAAAAAGCTGAGTGGGTCAGGCTTGGGAGCCTGGTGAGCATATAGGGTTTTCAACCCACAGTAATAATAAACTTATTTAGTTCACCAATCAACAATAACCCTGATTACCCGTTCCCGTTATCCTCACTTTACGTCCCTAAACACTTATCACAAGGGACCTACCCTAAAGAATATCATCGGGAAGGACACTACTGCTAAGGGGTTTCCTCAGCCATACATGTCCTAAAGGCAACCATGAGGGGGGATGGAGTACAGCGAATGAACACTCTAGTTCATTACACCTACAGGTTGCGGGCCTGCCAGTGTTCCACTGGACTGTCTAGAAAGTCCGTGGTCGTCATCCAAACTCCGCTAGATGACTGGATCTCAAATCACATCGAGGCCTCTCATCACTTTTATTTTATCACACATCACTATCTACCCATGTTTTACCCAACATATTTGTAGATAAAAATACATATACAGTTTAAAACTTGTATAAAACATCAATTCAACAGTCACCTCAGTTAAACAATTAATATAATTACATGTAGCACGTATTTTATATAAAATACTTCATATATAGGTGTAAGATGAAGGTGACTATACACTCACATGATTTGATGATAATCGGGCAGCAATTCGTTTCCTAAAACGTTCGTTTCTAATAAAACCGGGAGTTTTATTCAGAAACCGGGCTCTGCGAGGGTCGGGCTTCGAAACCGAAAAGATAAATTTTCCGGGCTTCTCGGGCTCTTCGTGGCGTATTCCGGGGGTTATAATCGATACCGGGGCTTTGGGGAGGTTAGAATGAAAGAAATATGAGTTTAGGGGCTAAAATTGACAAGTTTTCAAAATACCCCCGGGAGGTCTCGCACCCTCCTATTTATAGGGGCCGAAGCTCCTGATCCGACGGTTGAGAAGCCTCCAGGCGACACAAATCCGAAGGCTCGCAGCACCTGCTCGCACGTGGCTGCGCATGCGAGGGGCTCGCTGTCCTCTTCTAAGTGGACCGAGGTCTAGTCCGAAGTAGGGTGGGTTCGTGGCTCATTGCGAGGCTCGGACGCACGAGGGAAGGGGCACGCATCACGCTTCTACTGGACCGCTTCGGATCAGCTCTTCGGTTCGGATGACTCAGCAGCATTTCAGACACGTGGCTCGCATGACTCACCAATTTCGGACACGTGGCACTCATACAGTGAAGGTGGCGTGGCCGAAGCCACCTATGCGAAATTTCTCGGTTTTCGAGCCAAAACTTCTAAAATCCATAACTTTCGCATACGAGCTCCAATTTTGATGTTGTTTATATGCACGCGTAGGTAAAATTACGCTCTACAACTTTTGTTTAGACTTCGTCGGCTAATTTTGACTTTAATTTTTATATTATTATTTTTAACAGACCGGGACAGGAAATCCGTTAAAAATTCATAACTTCTTCATCCGACGTCCGTTTTCGTCTCTCTTTTTACCGTTGTGCTACAATTGAGGAGACCTTCGATTCTCGTTTAGGTCGTGTCGGCTAAAAATCACTCGATCTAAAATTCAAGTTTTTAGCTGTCTACTGCTAAGCTGAAACTTAGAAAAATCATAACTTCCTCATACGAAGTCAGATTTGGGCGTTCTTTTTATACCTACTCTCGGTTTAACGAACACTACGACTTTCGTTTAGATTACTAAGGCCAAAAAGTAGTTTATCAAAAACTCACTTTTTACGACATTCGGCCCCGTGCCGGTTTTGTCGCGAAACTTCGACAGATCATAACTTCTTCGTTATAACTCGGATTTTGGCATTCTTTATATATCCGTAATCCTTGTCACGCCCACTACAAGTTTCTTAATAGATATCGGTTTTATCTAATATTTATTTTTGACGCTCATTTTTATTCTTAATTAATTAAACCCTAATAATTAAGCATAAAACACATAATTCACATAATATTCACATAATTCATTTTCATTTCTTCAAAATGAGTTACAAAGGTTAACCTAGACTATAATGTCAATATTAATGCCTAGCCTAGAAACACGGGCATTACACTAGAAAGGCATCATGTTCATACCATTGAGGATATAATTCACCATCAATTCTGCTGAAGTCGGCAATAAGATGTTTAAGATAATTTCATATAGCAATGTAAGGATCTGAGTATTTATGCTCAGTTGCTCTCCGATTTTCACACCATCTCCCAATCACCAACAAATCACAAGGATTCATATATAAGAAGTCAGCTTGACTAAAGGTGTAATCAACTCGATCAACTCTCTCAAATGGGAATTGACAAAGCCTAGATCCTAAAAAAGATCGAACATTAACCCCCTTGTGCATGTAGATTTTCTTTCTAGACCAGACTTTGTTAACACCTTTACTCTATTGATGATGATAAGCAATTAAACGATTTCTTTTTTTTATTCAGAAATTCAGATAGGGGCAGCTGAAGGAGAATTTGCCCAACATTTTGAACCAAATATCATTAAGAGTATTTGGAATATCCCAATGATCATATTTCGTTTTGGGTGGTTGAAAAGAGAATCTTGGGGCGTATTTGTATTCTATAATACACCATATATCTATTCTAGAAGCCATGAGTTCCTATACAACAAAATTTTATACTGGGATTCTGTAAGAACAGTCTTGATATGTTGATTGTCGTCGTCATTATAATCAACACGATCGTCATCAGCAACAACGTTTGTTCCCGCAACCATATCCTTCAGCAGGGTCTCCTGGCATCCTTTTTTGTTAGTATCCAAATCATCTTCTTCTTCTTGGAGTTTCAGAGTTGCTTTTGATCCCATATCCTCTTGGAATTTCTTTAGTTACTCCATCTTTGGATTGGACGATTCCACAAAAGATAATGGAATAGCATTGGAGTCTTCAAGTACTTTTTCCTTTCCATTACGTTTATCCGGAATAGGATCACTTTTGATTTCTTTGTTTTTAGAAGGAAGAATGTTGTCTTGAAGCCTCAAAAGAGAACCCTTTGTGTCTTTCTTTGGTGAAGAAGGAGCCTCATCGTTATTTGGAGACAGGAAGGTAAAATTCATTTCCTCTTCATCTTCGGAATCATCAAGAATGATTAGATCTGGTTTAGGCTGTTGTTGTTCCTTTTTATCAGTCTCATTTGTCCCTTTAATGGATGTGCCCCCTAACAAACTTGAACTTGAAGTTTTTCATATCCTCAAGCTTGTCAAATAGGGAAACAAAATGTTTACTCATATGTTTACTGATACAATCAGTAGTCATCTCATCACCACTTGATTAATTATTCGGCTCAAATTCTTTCTTTTCCAAATCATCCAAATATAATCTAATAACCTTCATAGAAATATCAAGTTTTTCATTGATGAGGGTAAGAGTTTCTTGCCTATCATTGAACAATTTATGAAGAAGGCCAATGAGAATAATATTATCATTCATAAGCTGTTGGTTTTGGTATCTAGAAGAATTGAACTCTTCTGATTGGATTGCTGCAACCTCTGTAATAGTTTCCAAATCCTTGTTCCTAATATCTTTCACTATAAGAAACATCTGATCTCGACGCTTAATGAACCTCTCAACATATGCAGATCTTCTTTGATTAACAGCTTGTAAAGCTTCTTCAATTCGCAAGTTGATAAGTTCTCTGATTCGATTATCACGTTCTTGAAGAGAAGGTATTGTGAAATTCAATCATAATACATTATCTTGCAATAGTTCAAATTCATCTCTAGACACAAGTTTGTCAGAGATAATAGATTTAGATGAAGAGGCCTTAGGTATTTGACAAGGGCTATCAAAGAACCCATATTCTTATTTAGACACCTGAATTAATTAAAGGTAACATACCTCTTTCCTTTCTTCCTAAATCCTTTATTCATGTAAGTAGCTACCGATGCAGAGGCCTCATGAAAAAGTATGACAATCTCGAAGAATGTAGGCCCTAAGTCATGATAAGGAGAGAAAGCCCGTATAGACATTATCATTTTTAGATACGTTGATTTCAAACAAAACATCTATTCAACTTGTAATGCGGATGTTCTTCCTTCAAAAGAAGATTTAAAGAGTTAGTCAACTGCATCATCATCTTCAATTATTTTATTGTCTACATTCTCAGTAGAAATTCGTTGCTTCTATTCCTCTATTTTCTTTAAAGTTTTTTCTTCTTCCCTCGTGGCCATTTCAACTGCTTCCGTTGCAACATCCCGACTTCCTTTGACAACAATTTCCTCTTCCATTTGTTTATTTTTCGCCTCTTCAACAAGTCTTTGATTTTCTTCCTTAATTTTCGTGTTTTCTACTTCCAATATCATGCCCATTTCAACTGCTTTGGCATTGTCTTCTTCAAATTTCCTTCTCTCAACTTCATTGGGTATAACGTTTCATTTTCATTGTTCATACAGATCAGATTTAAGATCATCAACAAAATTTTCTTTCCTTACTGCTCGCATATGTGCTTTATTAGTTGTTTCTTGCTTACCTTTTAACATTTTTAAATGCTCTTTTTCCTCTGCAAGTAGCTCATCTATTTACTGAACAGAAGTCGTTCCACCTATAAGTAAATAGGCACCCTTAGTAAAAACAATAATGCATTTAAAAAGTGGAATTCTTAAAGCGTGAACAAAATTATAATCATATTAACTTACATTATACCTTCACACCTCCCATGGATATCACTTACATCATGCACATATCCAATTGGATCACTAAGCCCCCTACACCCAAAACTGCTTTTGTTTCCTGGTTGGTAGAACTTCCAAAGCTTCATCGTCCTTTTCTTCGAGCATGAACAAGCCTACCCTTTGCTTGACGATTGGATATATGCAATGCACTTGTAGGAGCAATTTATTAAAGAATCATGAATTTAGTACCAACAGACTTAGATATTGTAGTCTTGGTCTTCGTAATCGCAGTAGGAGGGACTTCAACTACTTTTCTCTTAAGAGTTGTTAATCTTGATCCTTCCGCAGCTAGTGAAGCTTCACTTGAGGGTAAGTATACAACAACAACATAGGTTTCAATATTTTGTTCGGGAAGATCAGTGGTGAGAGCAATATATTGCTTTAAAACTTTTGAGTTTCTTGGAATAAGCCTTAACATGGTGACTGGAAGACGAAACTTATCGAGTGGTGACTTGTCATTTGGGATATAACGCTTCAATGGAGTGGCCAAGAGGTATTCTTCTTCGTCTGTTTGATTTACATCCATACACAACCAGCTGATACAGATGGCAAAAAACCTAACACTTAGAATTACTTTTTTGTCCTTCTTGATGGATAACTTGAAATCATCCCATAGAATAGTGCCAACATCAACCGTCTTTTCATAGAATAAAC
The DNA here is from genome assembly GCF_052849685.1 of Lactuca virosa. NCBI lineage: Eukaryota > Viridiplantae > Streptophyta > Magnoliopsida > Asterales > Asteraceae > Lactuca > Lactuca virosa. Next base: position 164,141,003 of record NC_136432.1, on the reverse strand, counting down.
CCCACAATACCTTCAACCAAGAAAGTTTAGTCGAGTTCGTTCCCCCTGTTTTTCCTAACAGACACCTCAAAATGAGGTGAATATTAAAGTGCCAAATAACCGGAAATTCCGCCTTCTTTCAATTTTTAGGGTTAGGGTTGTTGACACCGTAACCCATCTGTTTCATCATCACCACAAGCTGATAATCGGTAGGATTTTCATACATAGGCTTAGGGGTTTGAAGAAGGAAACCAATGCAACTGAGAAATGTCTCCCGATCCAAAGTAATTGGAGTTTCATCAACAATAGAGAAGACATACAATCTTCATTAAGTACTATAGCAGTTGGAAAGGCCTTGTAGAGAAACCTCAACGGGAAACTGTCTATGGTGCGAGTGAACGGGATGAAAAGTTGCTCCTTTTGATTATCTCAACAACTATGTGTACCTTCGAATCATAATGAGATAGATCAAAATCTGCAAGATAATTGTAGGATTTAATCTTATAATCATCTGATTGAACGTTAGAGGAAGATAGAGCCTTTAAAGATGTAGACGGTTTCACCATTATGGAATGGTTTGAAAGAGAGTTACACAAATAACATAGATCTAGGGCTCATAATATATAAAGTAGATCAAACAAATTTTTTGGACGTGTAAATATTAATAAGGAGAGTAACACATCTACTTAAGAATGATGCATCATTGATCATCCAATCATGTCAAGTATAAAATTTTAATGTTCGTTAAAAGTGTATATGTTTATCATCAACGACTACTGATTGAAAAAAATCAATACACAATCTTTACAATTACTTCCCCTAATTGAAATAACTGCGGATTTGGACAATTGTGTTCATCATTCCCATAAAAACAAAAAACAAAAACAATAAAAAAAGAATAAGTATTTACTACTAAACATTTTATAAAACTTTAGGCTATTTCACCTATGTATGCAATCACAATAATTTAATATTTCATATTCAATTCCTTATCCTCTAATAAATAAAAAAATAGCGACAATCATTTTTTAACACTACACAATATATATATATATATATATATATATATATATATATATATATATATATATATATATATATATATATATATTTCATTTACATCATCTAAAAAAAATCCAAGATTCAGGTGTCTAATAATTACTTCACCGATCAATTGCCAATGCATCACCCGAATCAATACAAACAAAGTGTATACATTTACATAAACAGATAATGAAACATAATCTATAGTAAAAAAAATAAGAATAACTACCCATTCTTCATCTGAATTTTAACCACCTACTACATCTTCCACATAACAAATTTCAGTAGACCGAAAAAATGTTTTCTTCCATGTCAAAAATATTTAAAATTACAATTCACTACACTTATAAACAGAAAATGAATCATAAACCTAATGACAACAAACCTCACAATTGATATCTGAAAGCATTGGAGTTTCCTATTGCTTAACAATTACCAAATCATTCTCAATTCTTTAAACATCAACCAAACTGAACATAAATTAACATAAAATAACACAATCCATTATAAAAAAAAAGGATTAAAATTACTATAAGTATTTGCCTATTATCTAATGTTGAATTAACATGTGCCTCTACTTCACAACTCAATTGTTGATCAAACTTATATTCATTACCCTTAACAATTGCAAAATCTATAGAAAATATGTACAAAAAATGACATCAATAAAACACCGACTCAACATAACATTTATAATCGGTGTAAAACTGTGTACCAATATTCTATTGTTAAATGAAAATTGATCGCCCTAAAAGTATGAACTTTAGTATTATAACAAGACCTCTTAATATTGTAACTAAAGCAATGTATGAACAAAGTACATATCCATAACATATTAAATCATAAAACTAAAACATTGTCATTGCAAAAAGCTAGTAACTTAAAAAAAAGTGACATAAACTACTTTAAAGGAAATTCAACAACAGATGCAACTGAATCTGTAAAAGGTATAGCAAAATCCACACCCATGCTGAAAAATAAAGAAAACAATAATCATTAATATACAGATCACAAAAAATAACATATACAATTTAATAGATGTAATTACCACTCATGGACATAGGCATTAACATCCGATTCTACCCGCATACACTTAATTCTATTCCTGCTGTGGATGACAATTCGAGGAACTTTTATACTAACAGATGATGCTGAAGGAAATCACTACCAACAAATCCCCCCATTGAAGTTCTGCATCACAAATTTAATTAGAATAAAACATGTTTAAGGTAAACTATAAATAACATCTTATGCAAGCAGATATTTTATGTACTAACTGCATCTTCATCTGAATTACCAATAAGTTCACCAATCAGTTGCCCATGCAATACCATAATCAATACAAACACAATATATCCATTTACGTAAACAGTTAATCAAACATAAACTATAGTATAAAAATAAGAATATGTATCCCTTCTTCCACTAAAGTTTGATCATCTACTACATTTTTCACATAGCAAATTTCAGCAGACCGGGAAGATTTTTTATTTCCCTAAAAAAAGTTCAGATTAAAATTCAATACTCTTATAAATACAAAATAAACGTAACGACAACTCACCTCACAATTTATTTATGGAATAAACGGATTTTCCTTTGGCTTAATAATTACCAAATCATTCTCAAATCCACAAACCTCACTCATACTAAACACAAATCAACATAAAAACAAATATATAATCCATTATAAAGCACGATTAAAATCAGTATAAGTCCTTACATTTTATCCAACGTTTGAATGAACAGGTGCTTGTACGTCACAACTTAATTATTGATCCACACTACATTCTATAGGTTTAACAATTGCAAAATCCCCACCCAATCTGTACACAAAACGACATGATAAAAACCACCGAGTCAATAGAACAATTATAATAAGTATAAAATTGTGTACCTATTTTCCATTGTTAAATGAACAATGGTGGTGCTAAGAAAGAATTGTTCAACACTTCCAAGTTAATGTACAAAAAAACATCTTAAATAGACATACCAAGTAGTTGTTCAACCTGAAAGTCAGGAAGAACGTAGGAGTTTAAATAATTACATAACGTAGGTAACCGATTTCCAAAAACTGACAAACTTACCGATCCTGATAGAAAATAAGCAATGTGTTACCTATCGCTATAGAGGTTGAAGAAGGAAGGACGTTGGGAAGGAGTTTACCTGCTTAAGTGGACGTAGAAGGAGGTTAAAGAAGGAACATGGAGAAGCAGTTGAACTGCAGATATAAAATATATTTGAATCCTTTTAGTTGCCGATAATATAGATCTATTTGATGTTGGTCGTGTTTAACAGATAAAATGTTTGTACAATACGTTGAAGACGAAAAAACCATAAAAGGTTGAATATATATATATATATATATATATATATATATATATATATATATATATATATATATATATATATATATATATATATATATAAGTTTTTTTAAGAACTTAAAATTTTACGAGAACTCGAGAACTCTTAATCCGCTCATCATTTTTCAAAACCACCGATATTCACCAAATGCAGCGTCTAAGAGAGATCAATGCTAAAAAAAGTTTTGACGACCCTTTTTTAGAAATATGTATATATGCACATCTAAATATGCATGTGTGCATATTGTTGGACTACAAACACATGATTATCCGTAATGATAATCGGCAGTTATATGGACCGCAGACGTAGATATGCATGCATGCATATGTATATATATATATATATATATATATATATATATATACACATACACATTTAAAAAAAAGATCATCTAATTTTTTTTAGCCTAGATATGACTTAGACGTACCATTTGAACAAGATTGGTGTTTTTTGTTTTGAAAAAAATGGTAAGTGGATTAGGTATTCTTAAGTTCTCACGAATCTTTAAATTTATCTCTCACACACATACACACACACACACACACACACACATATATATATATATATATATATATATATATATATATATATATATATATATATATATATATATATATATATATATATATATATATATATATATATATATATATAAGTTTAGGTTCTATGGAAAACAAGAAACCCTAAAAAAACCCTAAAAATCATAAAAATGCATAAAAAATACTTAGACATCACAAAACTTTTTTTTGATTTTATATTATGAATTTTCGCAGCCTTTTCTTTATTTTCGCTGAAATTTTTTTTGAAAAAGAACCAAAATAAAAATATCGATTTTTTTATTTTTTTCAGCGATTCTGTAAATAAACCTGCGATTTTTAGGTAAAAAAATATCAAAAAAAATATTTGTGATCTCTAAGTATTTTTTTATGCATTTTTATGATTTTTAGGGTTTTTTTTGTTTTCCATATAACCCTTCCCTATATATATATATATATATATATATATATATATATATATATATATATATATATATATATATATATATATATATATATATATATATATAGGGTTAGGTTCATATGAGACGGTCTAATTTTGTGAGACCGTGAGACGCAATTCTAGTCATTCATTTGATAGATAAAACAAAAAACATTTTTAAAATGAAAAATAATTGAAAACGTTTGAAATTTTTTTTTCAAATATTATTTTCGGAATTTATATTTTAAAAAAAAAAAATAAAAAATAAATAAAATAAAATATTTTTTTTTACATATTCTAGTAGAATAATAAAATATTCTACATATCCGAGAAATCCAATATAATATTCTTACATTCTAAAAATCACATTAAAATATTTACAATATAATATTCTATTAGAATATTTCACGTATTTTTAAAAAAAAAAACGGTAACTTTTTTTATTTTTTTATTATTTTTATATTTGTTTAGGTAATTAAAGTTCTGAAAATAATAATTAAAAAAAGAATTTTTGGATTTTTTCTTTTATTTTGCATTTTAAAATTATTTTTAGATTTGGTTTTACGGTCTCAGAAAATTAGCATGGTTTCAAATGAATCTATATATATATATATATATATATATATATATATATATATATATATATATATATATATATATATATATATATATATATATATATGATAAATTTGATGTAAATTTATAGACTATTGGGAATGTGGACCATTCTAGTAGTATTAGATAGGGTAGGAGTAGGACATGGTTATAGACCATCACCATAGTAGCAGTACATTTGGGTGTCCCCCACTACACCACACACCACAAAATATACCCTTTTTCAAGTACAAAAACCAGTTTAATTTCCGTTTAAATTATTGTATCTCTTATTTTACATACTACAAAATATTCAATTGTATTTATTTATTATGTTTCTCTTTATCGTATCACTAAAATGAAAGAGTACACAAGGTTATTAATGCATAATAAAAACCTTAAAATACACATATTAAAAAGTACAAGATATTTTATTGTTATATCTCTTATAACCACAATTACCCCAACATCAAATCACGTACATAGTTTTGTAACAACGCAATATCAAAGGGGTAAGCACAATAAAGAAACTAAAAAGTCTATTCACTAGAGCATGGCTGGAAAACTATGGCTAACTTAGTGGGGTATATACAAGTATTTATAATTATTTATAAGCATAAGTTATTTGGTTTGATCATTTCTTTCTAAAAAGCCTAAAACATGTCAAACATGATTAGGTTTGTCAACTTAAACATGTATTAAATTGTTCAATTCTGAAATAATACAAAAGCCCACAACTAGCGTAACAACTATCGGTGATCAATTTATGATTCCAACTAAGATTTAATAACTTAAACATTTAATACATGTCGTGGACCCCAAACTAATCACAAACGTCTATCTCTATTCTCTAGCCTATTGAGTTTTTCAATTAATAAAAACATGTGTCCAACATAAATGAAATTCAGCAACCCATGCAACGAGGGAATCCTCATGACCATGGCAAAACAACAAAAAGTTAAAGGAGTTTTTAGCAACTTACAATTACCGTAAATCCAAAGGTAGGTTTTGGAATTAGGAAAAGTGTAGGGGGCGATGGTGACATGCACCAAATTCCTTAAGAGGCTTGATGGTTGACTAAAAGCGAAAAGGAGTTGTAAAGACAAAATCAAACCGGTCATATCATTGACTTTAATAAAAATACCCCTTTAAAGCACATTTAGATTTTCTTTTATGTTTTAAATACTAAAAGATAGATTTGTGTATGTCTAAAAAACAATTTCAGAATTTTGTAATATTGATTCAACTTCGTTAGCAATAAAATATATATTACAACTTCTAAATACTTGAAGCGGCATATAATTTAGTAAAAGTCATAGATATATACTTAAAGTGAAGTAAAAGAACTTGTAAACGGAAATTAATGTAATGTTGAATAAATAGAACAAGGGTATAAACCATGAACAAAGCTATTTTGAGGCCTAAAATAATACATAAACAAATACAATAATATTTCTCTCCAATTTGAAAGACAAATTTGAAAAAAATGTTTATTTAGTTGTCAAAAATATTTGGCCTGATAAAAAAAATTAAGTTTGGTTGTGTTTCAATGGTCTAATTTTGGTAATTTTATGTGTTTTCGGTCTATATGTTTTTTTTGGGTCCATACCCAATCTAAAATGATGAATATACTCTTAAATAATTACTTTTAAATTACTTTGAATTATTTTCTTATTGTTTTAATTAAAAAACCAAAAAAATCTCTCCCACCATCGTCACCCTCACCCATCTCTCTCTCTCTCTTTCATATTTTTGCATGTAAAGAACATCGTCGGAGAAGATAGCCGGTGACGAACATCAAAATTCAACCCAAATTAAGCATCATCGGATCTATGACTTATTTTTTAGGTTACAAGTGTGCATATTTCGACACTGACAATCGTCTACTGCAAATTCTGGCATAAAACCCCCACCACCACGACACAACTCTTATATCTTCACCACCAATTGTTGATTCCGACACCACCACCACCCATCATTGTGGTCGGAAACCTACATTTTTCCACCTATCACAGGAGATCTGAAACCTTTATTTTTTCCGGTGGAGATCTGAAACCTTTGTTTTTCTGGTGGAGATTTGAAAACTAGTTTTTTTTTAAGTAGAGATCTGATACCATGGGAAAAATCAGGCAGAAAATAAGCTAAGGTTAATGATGCATAAATGGAATAGTGACAGATGGTACAAAAACCAAGTGGTGATGGAAGGGAGATGCAGATTGGTGATTAAGGCAGTTTGGTTTCATATGGTGGAGGACAACGGTAGTCCGATAATGGAGGGCGACATCCTTAGTGTTGGTGATTTAGGGTTAAGTATGTGCGTGTGTATGAGAGAGAGAGAGAGAGAGAGAGAGAGAGAGAAACAAATAGAGAAGGGGAATGATAGGGTGGATGAAAATATGATAAACTCTGGACATCTAAAATGGATCGAAAATCAGTAAATAACATGGACGATCTTCTGTATATATTGAACCATATTAAGATAAGGACGAAACATGAAACACATGAATGTCACCGCTACCAACTTTGTCAAGGATAAAGTGGATATGTATCTCAATGTACTCACAATATCACAATAAAAAGTAATGGCTTTAGAAACATGAAAAAAAACTCACGAAGTGTGACATCCCCTATTTTCTATAACCGAAAAAAATAGTTTTCTTTATGCCTTCAATATCATGTTATCTTTGTTTGCGGAAAGCCCATTAAAGCATTTGGAGTACAAATGTTGTTTCAAAATACCAAAACCCTAAGGATGTCATAATCAATACACAACATGAGTTACAACGTAAATACATATATGTCCTGAATACTATTGCAAGTTGTCTCTTATGCACTCGACATCCTAATCAAGTTCCAGTAGCCTTAGCACCGCTACTTGTGGTGCATATAATTTGAGTGGTCAGGTTTGAGAACCTGGTAAGACACATGGGGTTTTCAATCCCATAATATTATTATGATAATAACTCATAAATAATAATCCTACAAAACCAATTGTTACCAAACAATATAGATATACCAGACAACAAAAATATCTATAAGACAATATACCCTTTACCCTTAGTTACCCAACCCATCGATTCTCACATGATGATGTTATAACAATGATCCCTTGAGATCTAACCTGATGGATCACAATAAGCGATAAGTAGACTATACTGCTTTGTGGATTCCTTAACAATGTAAGTCAATAAATGCAACCATAAGGGGGACAGAGTACTGTTGGAACCTAAAAGTGAACCTCTAGCAATCTCTAACTCTTGAAGATCCGAAGTCAGTCATGAGTCCGAAATGCATGGTGGTACGAGATGGAGTCAGAGTCCGAAGTGGAGCGAATTCCAAGATGTAGAAATGATCCGAGATCAAGTGTCTGTTTATGCATTAATTATTCTTGTCTTTTCATATGATGTAACATTTCATAGGACCAAGTCTCTTTTTTTTATTTGGATAATCAGAATGTCAGAAGTGGTGTGATTATCCAGTCCTTTGTATGTTGATCGGTTTGTACGTTGTTCCTCATTGATTATTTAAGGAATGATTTAATGACAAGAATAGTGTGGATTGTTCTTCAAAAGATAGCATATTCTCTTATTAACTCTCTTTCAACTTTATTTCATATCAAACTCTTTCAAAACATTCTTCTTGTTCATTTATTGTCCTTACCTTGATTATACTCATAGTTCTTCATTTATTACTTGTGTACTATGTTGAATTCTTACTTCAAGTCTTGACTGGTATTACCAGATTTGACTGGAACATATAATTAAAAGCAGACATTGATCTTAAGCATTAACTCAAGGTTTGAATTTTCAAACCTTGTCCCTGCGCATCATATCTTTGTTCTCACAATTGGTATCAAAGCTTGAGTGGTTGTCCTTTGAATCCATAAGAACAAACTATAATTGATTCGAAATTACCGTGGTATTTCGATCATTTATGTGTTCAAGATAAAAGTTCTTCTATATACCACTTTTGCTCAAGATATCTTAACTTCAATGGCTGCTTCTAATTCTCAACAAATATATTCAATGCAAATAGCAAATAGTGTGGGTTGCCCTTCTCGTGCCCCACTGCTAGTTGTTGAAGAGTATGATGACTAAAAAGTCAAAATGGAAATTTTTTTACTTGGTAAAGAAAAAGGTGAAGCTATCTGGAGATCCGTTAAAGAAGGTCCACATGTTCCAGTTCGAATAACTGTTAGAGATGCTGCTGCAACTCTCATGGGGCAAGATGAACATCGTCAAACACCTCTCACTGCTGATGACATCGTAAAGATGCATGCAGATCAGGTTGTCTTTTTCCGAAATGGTGTTTGGTGTTCCACCTTCTCTCTTTGAGCACATTTAGTTGTGCAAATCTGCTAAAGAGATTTAGGACACACTTCAAGACTTGTTCGAGGGATCAGAAAATATGAAGGACAAGCGTCTAACCACGGATATCAACGAGTTCGATACCTTCACTACAAATCTTGGTGAATATGTTGCCTTGGCTTCAAACAGATACCGAATTGTCGTCAACAATATGACAGCTCATGGGATAGTCCGAACTCCACTAGAATACAACCTCAAGGTCATTAACAGCCTCAGAAAGGGGTGGGGAAATGTGAAATCGTGTCTTCAGAGTAATGGATCTCTGAAAAAGCTAAAGCTCTACCAACTGTTTTATGAGCTTCAAGATCATGAATCGTATGTTGCACAAACCTTACGAGAACTCACAGGAGGACCTATAGCTCTTGTTAGTTCCTATGATCCTTAGATTCCGAACCTCTCCATCTCGGACCCCTTCACAGCTGTTCTCCCATATATCCTACTTGTTCAACCCTCACCACCAGCCTTACCTGCTCCTACAAACAACAACTATCAATCAAATGGTGACCTCGACCCTGAAGAAATAGACTCCGAACTCCACTTTCAACAGGAGTTTGCTATACTTTCCATGAAATACAAACGTCCTGTTAACAAGCCATATCACAACCGTTTCTATGCTCCTCACCAAAGCAATCCTCACTCATTCAACAAACCTTCAAAAAACACACCAACTTACAAACCTAACCTTCCTACACCAAATCACACCTTAGAATCTTCACAGAATCCAAAGTTAGACAAACCCAAGATCATGTGTCACAAATGTGGCCATGCAAACCATTATACTAAAGACTACTTGGCTGAAGCTACACAAAAACCCAAGATTAAAGACTTTACTTATTATGCACGATGAGCTCAAGAAATGGCAGATAGTGAAAAGGCTTTTGTTACCACTGTATCAAGAGAAGTAGAAGGTAGTGGTCTTATGGAGATGATGATGACGTGAGTGGTGGCAGACATATGTGCCTTATGGCTAGACAGACAATTGAATGTGATGAAGGCTACTGGTCATTTGGATCATAAGGGGATTATGAAGATGCTGAACCAAACTACTGCTACATGTCTATCAACGACCCACCCGGTAGAAGCATCGTTCAATAGGTAAAATCTATGATTACTGATAATAACTTTGATTTATCTCTCTATGAATCCTGTCCAACCCAGATCCAAACAGATATGAACACCATCTATAACGCCTATGAGTTTGCCATAGAAGCCAGTGAGAAGATGTACAGTGAATTGAGTCGTCTTAGGTTACGTTTCGAGGATAAAAAGTTAAAAATAGAGTCTTTAGAACGTGAGCTTGTAATGTCAAAATATGAATTTATCATTCTTAAAGACAAATATGAAATCACTTATTCTGAAAGAAATGTTTTAATTTCTGAGAACAAACGTCTTAATTCCAAAATAGATGCCTTGCATAATTCCATTGACATTCCTGAAGAAAATGAACGAATGACTCATAATTTTCGTCATCCGTGGTCAAAAGCTCCTGGTCTCGGAAGTGAGTTTCCGAAACCTATTTCTCGTCCCTTGAAGGAGTTGCAAAGCCTAACTTTTATGGGAGACGTTCCGAACCACAAACATTAAAACACCCATGTCTCGCCTTTGTCACCCCTTCTTGAGACTTCTGACCAATTTGCATCACTGATTCCTGAGTTTCAGCCTATAGTTGTCAAGTGTCCCGATTCCATGCTTCTTCCGCCTCTGACAAACCTGGACCTGAATCGGACCTCAGAATCTCACTCTAGCATTCCAAATGCCGTCTTTCAAATTCCGAATCACAGTCCTCCTAACAACTGTGTTGTTGAGGAAATCATTCCAGAGTCAACTGAACCTGATACTACTGAGTTTGTTTGGGGATCTTTAGACAGTGACATTGATGATTCATCGAATTCATGTGATTCTGACTCGCAAGTAATTTTCAAAACAAATCTTGTTCCATTCAATCATGTGTTTAACAATCCATCTGTAGGTCAAACTTCCAAGTCCTATTTCAACTCTAAAAAGAAGCCAATGTTAAATAGGAAAGATGTTGTTGATCCCAAGGTAGAAGCCAGGAATGCTCTCAAAAAGGATATTAAGTCAAGACAAAATTCTAGATTCATTGGGAACTCCAAAAAGAGTGTATCTCGGACTTCCAGCCCATCGACTAGGAGTCACAACACCTTCGTACCTGTTAAGATTCTCAAAAGGCCATCTAATCCTCCCAGTCAGTTAGAACATAAGAAGGTTTTCAACCCGACCTTGAAAAAGCCCATTGCAGATACTCAATCTGTCATAACTAACTCTCCTCGGACGGTTTCATCTATTTTCAAAGCCAAATCTGATGGTACGATTTTCAAACCTCAACATCTTTCAAAACCAAATGTATCATCAAACAAAGAATGAGACTTTAAAAAAACAGTTTCACAAAAATTTTCAAAATAAAATCTTGTATGGAAAGTACTCAAAAATGAAACTGAAACTCCGAGAGACACAGTAATTCCCACTGCTCCAGAAGTTGCTGGTTTGAGAAAAGTTGTTCCGAAACCACATGTCATTGAGTATGAGTACTGGATAGATGAAAGAACCATGGCCTTCTGTTTGTTTCCAAAAGGATCTCGGAAAAAACCCTCTAAAACAACTGTTGCTCAAAAGTCACAACCAAAGTCCAAAACCCGTGCCCTTGTCCCAAAACCTAACTCGGAGCCTAAAAACTCCACAACTCACTAATTTTGCAGGCACTATGTGCTTCGGAGCAAGAAACAATATGGTATATTGATAGTGCTTGCTTCATGCACATGACGGGGCAGAAGGACTTTCTGCGAGATCTCAAACTTTCACCAAATGCTGGTTATGTGACGTATGGAAACAACTCCAACTCTTAGAGCAGAGGTTATGGAATCCTTACAAATGGAAATTTCGCCATTTTGATACGTGGCATATGTAGCTAACCTGAAGCATAATCTGATAAGTGTGGCTTAACTCGCTGATGCAAATCGTCGAGTTGAATTCTGCTAGAAACACAGCTATGTCATGACAGAAGACCGGAATGAATGTTTAATCAAGTCAAATCGCAACAAGAACATATATCCTCTTGACATTAAAATGATCATTAGCAAGCCCCAGCTCTGTGTGCTCTCAAAAGCTATTCCTGACGTTAGTTGGTTATGGCATAGAAGGCTTGCTCATCGAAACTTCCGATATATGAACGATCTTGTTTCCGGTAAAATCGTAAGAGGTCTGCCACTCCTCAAGTTCGAGAATGACCAGTTATGTGTTGCATGAGAGTGTGGAAAGCAATCAAAGAAGGGTCATCCTGAAAAATCCATCTCGGAGCCGTTAGAACTTCTACACATTGATCTGTGTGGACCCTCAACACTAGAAAGTCTACATTACAAAAAATACATTATTGTGATTGTGGATGATTTTACTAGGTTTACCTGGGTCTTCTTCCTAAGGCTTAAGTCAGAAACAACCTCAGAAGTCATCAACTTTATCAAAGGAATTGACATGATCATCGTCGAGTGTGGCTTAACTCACTGATGCAAATCGTCGAGTTGAATTCTGCTAGAAACACAGCTATGTCATGACAGATGAACGGAAGGAATGTTTAATCAAGTCAAATCGCAACAAGAACATGTATCCTCTTGACATTAACATGATCATCGGAAAGCCCCACCTCTGTGTACTCTCAAAAGCTTTTCTTGACGTTAGTTGGTTATGGCATAGAAGGCTTGCTCATCTAAACTTCCGATATATGAACGATCTTTATTCCGGTAAAATGGTAAGAGGTCTGCCACTCCTCAAGTTCGAGAATGACCAGTTATGTGTTGCATGCGAGTGTGGAAAGCAATCGAAGAAGAGTCATCCTGTCATCATTGAAAAATCTATCTCGGAGCCGTTAGAACTTCTGCACATTGATCTGTGTGGACCCTCAATAGTAGAAAGTCTACATTACAAAAAATACATTATTGTGATTTTGGATGATTTTACTAGGTTCACCTGGGTCCTCTTCCTAAGGCTTAAGTCAGAAACAACCTCAGAACTCATCAACTTTATCAAAGGAATTGAAGTTCTCATCAAACTTCCTGTGAGACGAATCCGATGTAATAATGGTTTGGAGTTTACCAATGCCACCATTGAGAAATTCCTCACCGAGAAAGGTATTGACCACAACTTCTCTGCTCCATACACCCCACAACAAAACGGTGTAATCGAACGACGCACCAGAACACTTGTTCAAGCTGCTCGATCTATGCTTAACTTTGCAAATCTTCCACTCTATCTTTGGGCCTAAGCTGTCTCAACTGCATGCTTCACTCAGAATATGAGTATTATCGATCGACGCCTCAATATGACACCATACGAATCCATGAACGGTCGTAACCCAAGTATCTATTTTCTTCATGTTTTTGGATGCAGATGCTTCATCAAAAATAACCGCGATCATCTTACAAAGTTCCAACCCAAAGCTGATGAAGCAATCTTTCTTGGGTACTCCGCAAAATCAAAGGCTTATCGAGTTCTTAATCGGCGAACTCGAGTTCTAGAAGAAACCTTTGATGTCACCTTTGATGAAAATTTCGTTCGGAATTCTGGCCCATCCCATGTCACAACTCACATCATGGAGTCCGACGCTCCAGCGCCAAGATGTCCTCACCATCAAACGATTTATGAAGTTGACTTTGAAACCCTGTTCGGACCTTCAGAAACAGCTCTTGATTCGGAATCTCGGACAAGACAAACATCATCAACTGAAGCTCTTGTTTCACAAAATGTTTTAGGTCCGACACCCAGTCTTCCTCCATTTGATTTTGAACTGTTTCAACCTTCTTAGGTTGAGGGGGAGAATGGTCAATCTTCCCTTGATCAACAACGATGATGCAAATTTCTTTGATTTCCCACCTGATGACGACGTTAATGTGTACGGTTCATGAGTTCAAGGGGGGCATCATCCCCAAGTTCAAATTATTCAGGGGGAGCAACACAGCCCCATTGTTGATATAGGATCCTCTACTGCACAAGAATTTCCGAGACTACACATTTGGACTAGGGATCATCCTCCGAACCAAGTTATTGGAAATCCAAATACCGGTGTACAAACTCGTTCTGCCACTTTTGCTCAAGATATCTTAACTTCAATGGCTGCTTCTAATTCTCAACAAATATATTCAATGCAAAGAGCAAATAGTGTGGGTTGCCCTTCTCGTGCCCCACTGCTAGTTGTTGAATAGTATGATCACTAGAAAGTCAGAATGGAAATTTTTTTACTTGGTAAAGAAAAAGGTGAAGCTATTTGGAGATCCGTTAAAGAAGGTCCACATGTTCCAATTCGAACAACTGTTAGAGATGCTGCTGCAACTCTCATGGGGCAAGATGAACATCATCAAACACCTCTCACTGCTGATGACATCAAAAATATGCATGCAGATCAGGTTGTCTTTTCCGAAATGGTGTTTGGTGTTCCACCTTCTCTCTTTGAGCACATTAAGTTTTGCAAATCTGCTAAAGAGATTTGGGACACACTTCAAAACTTGTTCGAGGGATCAGAAAATATGAAGGACAAGCGTCTAACCACGGTTATCAACGAGTTCGATACCTTCACTACAACTCTTGGTGAATCTGTTGCCTCGGCTTCAAACAGATACCGAATTGTCATCAACAATATGAGAGCTAATGGGATAGTCCGAACTCCACTAGAATACAACCTAAAGGTCATTAACAGCCTCAGAAAGGGATGGGGAAATGGTAAATCGTGTCTTCAGAGTAATAGATCTCTGAAAAAGCTAAAGCTCTACCAACTGTTTGATGAGCTTCAAGGTCATGAATCGAATGTTGCACAAACCTTACGAGAACTCACAGAAGGCCCTCTAGCTCTTGTCAGTTCCTATGATCCTTAGATTCCGAACCTCTCCGTCTCGGACCCCTTCACAGCTGTTGTCCCATATATCCTACGCGTTCAACCCTCACCACCAGCCTTACCTGCCCCTACAAACAACAACTATCAATCAAATGGTGACCTCAATCCTGAAGAAATAGACTCCGAACTCCACTTTCAACAGGTGTTTGCCTTACTTTCCATGAAATACAAACGTCCTTTTAACAAGCCATATCACAACTGTTTCCATGCTCCCCACCAAAGCAATCCTCAACCATTCAACAAACCTTCAGAAAACACACCAACTTACAAACCTAACCTTCCTACACCAAATCACACCTCAGAATCTTCACAGACTCCAAAGTTAGACAAACCCAAGATCATGTGTCACAAATGTGGCCATGCAAACCATTATACCAAACACTACTTGGCTGAAGTTACACAAAAACCCAAGATTAAAGACTCCACTTCTTATGTACGATGAGCTCAAGAAATGGCAGAGAGTGAAAAGGCTTTTGTTACCACTATATCAAGAGAAGTAGAAGGGTATTGGTCTTATGGAGATGATGATGACGTGAGTGGTGGCAGACATATGTGCCTTATGGCTAGACAGACAATTGAATGTGATGAAGGCTATTGGTCATTTGGATCATAGGGTGATTATGGAGATGCTGAACCAAACTACTGCTACATGTCTACCAACGACCCACTTGGTAGAAGCATGGTTCAACAGGTAAAATCTATGATTACTGATAATAACTTTGATTTATCTTACTATGAATCCTATCTAACCCAGATCCAAACAGATATGAGCACCATCTATAATGCTTATGAGTTTGCCATAGAAGCCAGTGAGAAGATGTACAGTGAATTGAGTCGTCTTAGGTTACATTTCGAGGATAAAAAGTTAAAAATAGAGTCTTTAGAACGTGAGTTTGTAATGTCAAAAGATAAATGTATCATTCTTAAAGACAAATATGAAATCACTTATTATGAAAAAAATGTTTTAATTTCTGATAACAAACGTCTTAATGCCAAACTAGATGCCTTGCATAATTCCATTGACATTCTTGAAGAAAATGAATGGATGACTCATAATTTTCGTCATCCGTGGTCAAAAGCTCCTGGTCTTGGAAGTGAGTTTCCGAAACCTATTTCTTGTCCCTTGAAGGAGTTGCAAAACCTAACTTTTATGGGAGACGTTCTGAACCACAAACATTTAAACACCCCTGTCTCGCCTTTGTCACCCCTTCTTGAGACTTCTGACCAATTTGCATCACTGATTCCTGAGTTTCAGCCTATAGTTGTCAAGTGTCCCGATTCCATGCTTCTTCCGCCTCTGACAAATCTGGACCTGAATCGGACCTCAGAATCTCACTTTAGCATTCCAAACGTTATCTTTCAAATTCCGAATCACAATCCTCCTAACAACTGTGTTGTAGAGGAAATCATTCCAGAGTCAACTGAACCTGATACTACTGAGTTTGTTTGGGGATCTTTAGATAGTGACATTGATGATTCATGTGATTCATGTGATTCTGACTCGCAAGTAATTCCAAAACAAATCTTGTGCCATTCAAGCTTGTGTTTAACAATCCATCTGTAGGTCAAACTTCCAAGTCCTATTTCAACTCTAAAAAGAAGCCAATGTTAAATAGGAAAGATGTTTTTTATCCTAAGCTAGAAGCCAATAATGCTCTCAAAAAGGAAATTAAGTCAAGACAAAATTATAGATTCCTTGGGAACTCCAAAAAGAGTGTATCTCAGACTTCCAGCCCATCGACTAGGAGTCACAACACCTTCGTACATATTAAGATTCTCAAAAAGCCATCTAATCCTCCCAGTCAGTTAGAACATAAGAAGGTTGTCAACCCCACCTCGAAAAAGCCCATTGCAGATACTCAATCTGTCATAACTAACTCTCCTCAGACTGTTTCATCTGTTTTCATAGCCAAATCTGATGGTACGATTTTCAAACCTCAACAGCTTTCAAAATCTTGTATGGTACGATTTTCAAACCTCAACAGCTTTCAAAATCTTGTATGGTATGATTTTCAAACCTCAACAGCTTTCAAACAAAGAATGAGACTTTAAGAAAACAGTTTCACAAAAATCTTCAAAATAAAATCTTGTATGGAAAGTACTCAAAAATGAAACTGAAACTCCGAGAGACACAGTAATTCCCACTGCTCCAGAAGTTGCTGGTTTGAGAAAAGTTGTTCCGAAACCACATGTCATTGAGTATGAGTACTGGATAGATGAAAGAACCATGACCTTCTGTTTGTTTCCAAAAGGATCTCGGAAAAAACCCTCTAAAACAACTGTTGCTCAAAAGTCACAACCAAAGTCCAAAACCCGTGCCCTTGTCCCAAAACCTAACTTGGAGCCTAAAAACTCCACAACTCACTAATTTTGCAGGCACTATGTGCTTCGGAGCAAGAAACAATATGGTATATTGATAGTGCTTGCTTCATGCACATGACGGGGCAGAAGGACTTTCTGCGAGATCTCAAACTTTCACCAAATGCTGGTTATGTGATGTATGGCAACAACTCCAACTCTCAGAGCAGAGGTTATGGCATCCTTACAAATGGAAATTTCTCCATTTTGAAACGTGGCATATGTAGCTGACCTGAAGCATAATCTGATACGTGTGCCTCAACTCACTGATGCAAATCGTCGAGTTGAATTCTACTAGAAACACAGCTATGTCATGACAGATGACCGAAAGGAATGTTTAAGCAAGTCAAATCGCAACAAGAACATGTATCCTCTTGACATTAACATGAACATCGGAAAGCCCCAGATCTGTGTACTCTCAAAAGCTTTTCCTGACGTTAGTTGGTTAAGGCATAGAACGCTTGTTCATCTAAACTTCCGATATATGAACGATCTTTTTTCCGGTAAAATGGTAAGAGGTATGCCACTCCTCAAGTTCGAGAATGACCAGTTATGTGTTGCATGCGAGTGTGGAAAGCAATCGAAGAAGGGTCATCATGTCATCATTGAAAAATCCATCTCGGAGCCGTTAGAACTTCTGCACATTGATCTGTGTGGACCCTCAATAGTAGATAGTCTACATTACAAAAAATACATTATTGTGATTTTGGATGATTTTACTAGGTTCACCTGGGTCCTCTCCCTAAGGCTTAAGTCAGAAACAACCTCAGAACTCATCAACTTTATCAAAGGAATTGAAGTTCTCATCAAACTTCCTGTGAGACGAATCCGATGTAATAATGGTTTGGAGTTTACCAATGCCACCATTGAGAAATTCCTCACCGAGAAAGGTATTGACCACAACTTCTCTGCTCCATACACCCCACAACAAAACGGTGTAATCGAACGACGCACCAGAACACTTGTTCAAGCTGCTCGATCTATGCTTAACTTTGCAAATCTTCCACTCTATCTTTGGGCCGAAGCTGTCTCAACTGCATGCTTCACTCTGAATATGAGTATTATCGATCGACGCCTCAATATGACACCATACGAATCCATGAACGGTCGTAACCCAAGTATCTATTTTCTTCATGTTTTTGGATGCAGATGCTTCATCAAAAATAACCGCGATCATCTTACAAAGTTCCAACCCAAAGCTGATGAAGCAATCTTTCTTGGGTACTCCGCAAAATCAAAGGCTTATCGAGTTCTTAATCGGCGAACTCGAGTTCTAGAAGAAACCTTTGATGTCACCTTTGATGAAAATTTCGTTCGGAATTCTGGCCCATCCCATGTCACAACTCACATCATGGAGTCCGACGCTCCAGCGCCAAGATGTCCTCACCATCAAACGATTTATGAAGTTGACTTTGAAACCCTGTTCGGACCTTCAGAAACAGCTCTTGATTCGGAATCTCGGACAAGACAAACATCATCAACTGAAGCTCTTGTTTCACAAAATGTTTTAGGTCCGACACCCAGTCTTCCTCCATTTGATTCCGAACTGTTTCAACCTTCTCCGGTTGAGGGGGAGAATGGCCAATCTTCCCTTGAATTTGATCCTCCTATCAACAACGATGATGCAAATTTCTTTGATTTCCCACCTGATGACGACGTTAATGTGTACGGTTCATGAGTTCAAGGGGAGCATCATCCCCAAGTTCAAATTATTCAGGGGGAGCAACACAGCCCCATTGTTGACTTAGGATCCTCTACTGCACAAGAATTTCCGAGACTACACATTTGGACTAGGGATCATCCTCCGAACCAAGTTATTGGAAATCCAAATACCGGTGTACAAACTCGTTCTGCCACTTTTGCTCAAGATATCTTAACTTCAATGGCTGCTTCTAATTCTCAACAAATATATTCAATGCAAATAGCAAATAGTGTGGGTTGCCCTTCTCGTGCCCCACTGCTAGTTGTTGAATAGTATGATCACTAGAAAGTCAGAATGGAAATTTTTTTACTTGGTAAAGAAAAAGGTGAAGCTATTTGGAGATCCGTTAAAGAAGGTCCGCATGTTCCAATTCGAACAACTATTAGAGATGCTGCTGCAACTCTCATGGGGCAAGATGAACATCATCAAACACCTTTCACTGCTGATGACATCGAAAATATGGATGTAGATCAGGTTGTCTTTTCCGAAATGGTGTTTGGTGTTCCACCTTCTCTCTTTGAGCACATTAAGTTTTGCAAATCTGCTAAAGAGATTTGGGACACACTTCAAGACTTGTTCGAGGGATCAGAAAATATGAAGGACAAGCGTCTAACCATGGTTATCAACGAGTTCGATACCTTCACTACAACTCTTAGTGAATCTGTTGCCCTGGCTTCAAACAGATACCGACGCTCCAGAGCCAAGATGTCCGAACCATCAAACGATTTATGAAGTGGACTTTGAAACCCTGTTCTGACCTTTAGAAATAGGTATTGATTCGGAATCTCGGACAAGACAAACCTCATCAACTGAAGCTCTTGTTTCACAAAAAAATTTAGGTCCGACACCCAGTCTTCCTTCATTTGATTCCGAACCGTTTCAACCTTCTCAGGTTGAGGGGGAAATGGTCAACCTTCCCTTGAATTTGATCCTCCTATCAACAACGATGATGCAAATTTATTTGATTTCCCACCTGAGGACGACGTTAATGTGTACGGTTCATAAGTTTAGGAGGAGCATCATCCCCATGTTCAAATTATTCAGGGGGAGCAACACAGCCCCAATGTTGATATAGGATCCTCTACTGTACAAGAACTTTCGAGACTACACATTTGGACTAGGGATCATCCTCCGAACCAAGTTATTGGAAATCCAAATGCCGGTGTACAAACTCGTTCTGCCACAAGTTTTCAAAATGAATGTCATATCTCGACATTTATCTCAATGGTTGAACAAGCATTAGAACATCAAACTGGATTACATCCATGCAGGAAGAATTGGAAGAATTCGATAGAAATGAAGTGTGGACTCTCGTTCCACCTCCTCCTCGGAATCATCCCATTGTTGGTACAAGATGGGTGTTTCGAAACAAGCTAGACGACGCATGAGTTTTCATTCGGAATAAAGCAAGATTGGTGGCCAAAGGATTCACAGAGATTGAAGGGCTTCACTACGATGAGACCTTTGCTCCTGTTGCCCGTCTTGAAGCCATCATAATTTTTCTTGTTTATGCAGCTCACAAAAGCTTTAAGGTTTACCAGATGGACGTCAAAAGTTCCTTTGTTAATGGTGAACTGGATACTGAAGTATATCTTCAACAGCCTCCCGATTTTGTCAATCTTGCATATCTTAACTACTGCTACAAACTCCGAAAAGCTGTTTATGGCCTCAAGCAAGCTCCTCACGCCTGGTACGAGACGATCACCGACTTCCTCGAGAGTTTTGGTTTTCAAAGAGGTATTCTCGATCCTAACCTGTTCCGAAGGTCAAATGGAAAACATCTCATGCTTGCCCAAATTTACGTTGACGATATCATTTTTGGATCCATGGGTTCATCAATGGTCGCTGATTTTGCCAAATTGATGGTCAATCGATTCCAAATGAGTATGAATCGTGAATTGAGTTTCTTCCTTGGTCTCCAAATTAAACAAACCAATCGAGGAATCTTTATTCACCAAGAAAAGTACATCTCGGGGCTTCTCAAGAAATACTCAACGGACACCTGTGCCTCTGCCAAGGTACCTATGGGTTTTGGACACAAAATCTCTTCGAACCCTTCAGGTGTTGCTGTTGATGAAAATAAGTACAGAGGAATGATTGGATCACTACTTTATTTAATAGCAAGTCATTCGGACATCATGTTTTCAACATGTTTGTGTGCCAGATTTCAAGTCAATCCAAAGATATCTCATCTCTTGTATGTTAAGCAAATATTCTAATACCTCAAAGGTACAAAGAGTCTCGGAATCTGGTACACAACAAATGAGAGTTTCCTCCTTTAAGCATATTCTGATTCGAACTATGGCGGTCTTCAATTGGACAGAAAAAGCACATCTGGTGGCTGTCAATTTTGGGTGGTTGATTGGTTAGTTGGTCATCTAAGAAACAGAATTGCATTGCACTTTCAACAGCTGAAACAGAATACATTGCTGCTGCTAGCTGCACATCTCAAGTTCTTTGGATAAAATCACAGCTCTTGGACTATGGTTATCGGTTTCAACAAATTCCAATCTATTGTGATTCGCAACGTGCCATTGCAATTTCGCATAATCCAATTCATCACTCAATGATGAAACACATCGATATACGGTACCATTTCATGAAATATCATGTTTTAAATGGTAACATCGAACTTTTTTTTGTTCCATCTGACGATGAGATTGCTGATGTCTTTACTAAGGCATTAGACGAAACCAAATTCAATGGTTTTCTGAACAAAATGGGTATGATGATGCCCAATCCTCGGTTCTTTCAAGAGGTTTGTACTCTTTGATGGCAACATCAGAAAGTAAAATAATTTCGATGTTAAAATCTTTTCATCTCGGAATTACTTCCTCTCGGAGTAAACACGATCATTTTAAGTGTCTTTTTATCTAACCACATTTTCTAGTTTTAAGTTGAACAACTAACCTCATCATATGGAGTTTATGAACAATATAGTCACATTGGTATTAACCTCACCTCAGAACATACTTCATAAGTATGATAAGAAGATCATCTTGGAATTCCAGTCTGAAATAGTATTGAATTTTCATCTCCTTCTATGTACAAGATCAGATCCTTCTTGTCTCAGAGTCTCACAATCTGTTTAACAAGTGTCCACTAAGATCTTCCTATGTTTTACCTCTAATATTCAGTCCGAGTCTGTGTAATCTCGTACCATATATTATGTACAAGAGTCTTCATTCTAATCTTGGAAGCATCTTATGATAGTTCATCTCGGAACCTTTGTACTTCGAGATCATCTCATAAATTCATCTCGGAACCTTTGTGCTCCGAGATCACTTCATAAACTCATTTCGAACCTTTTCATGATCCGAGACCATATCACAAATTCATCTCGGATATTTCCAGTAAGAGATTCTCTTTCAAAACATCTCGGAAACCTTCAGGCTCCAAGATCGATTCCTTTAGAAGAAGTTCAAAAGGGTTTTCATCATTATTTTTTCGAAACGTTTTTCTCTTAATAACTCAAACGGTTATATTTTAATGATGATTATCTTTTAGTCCTAGAAAAACACACTTTTTGCACACGTTTCCGTAAAAGCAAACATCATGTCAATGAGGCGACGGTTTCCATTTTACATGTACCGTCAGAGGTTACTTTAGTCATTGCAGGTCAACTTAATCCAAAAATGGCAACACATTAAATGCGATCCATTTCCAAATCCATGTTTCATCATTACTTCTCTAACCCAACCCAACTTTTCCTGAACCTATAAAAGACGCTCTAAACCCCCTTTTACCCTTTATGCTCTCAAAATCCTCATCTTCCACTCTCATCTAAAGTGTTCTTCAAGCTTTGAAACCTGTAACAATGGCTTCCTCTCAATCTGCTCCCAAAGTTACCAAATCCGCTCCCAAGAAGAAGTCTTCCAAAGGGCCTGCCTCGTCTTCGTCGACTGAACCCTCCTCAGGGATACGACTCAGCTTTTCTCCCTGGATCCGATGGACTACGAAGAGTCCATCCGGGTCATGATCGAGTTTATTTCTCTTCATCCTCTCTTTGTTCCACTCACCAAGGTCCCTGATCCACCGCTTCCTCTTCGTCTTCTTCACACGGCGTTTGAAAGGATCAAAATCGAAGATGATGTTCTTGAGACTCTGATTTCTGGCGATCGCATCGATCGTGTTCACAAGAAGACATTCCTTGCTGCAATCGGGATGCCGGAAAACCCTCAAGGTTTCACTGTTCAAGAACCTACTCCTCAAGAATTTTAGTCGTCCCTTAACAACATTGGTTATGCAGGGAAATTCAAAGCCAAAGAGTTCAAGAAATCAGTCGTTCCTGGATTGTGGACTGTGTTAATGCACCTCATACTTCGTGGTCTTTCTGGCAAACATGGTGGTACTGATACAATGAGCAAAAATTGGTTGTACGTGATCTATAGCGTCTTCACCGGAAAATACAACACCGTCGACATCACTGAAGTCTTGTGGCAAGACTTTCGCAAGTTCTCAGTCAATCGGAAACCACAAGAAATTTCGAGTCTGAGGTTCTGGGCACTCACGGTTCAACAACTTTACAAGAATTGGAAGGAACCCATTCCTGTCGACACAATACCGAAAGAGGTATTCCTATCTTTTAAAACTATCAAAACTTATCGCCTTCCGCACCAAGCGTCTTTCGGACCCGTTAGGCGATTGCCTGAACATATGATGGCTCTCCTTCCATTCGAGTCCATTCATTTGAAACACCACTTGGTGAACTTGATTGTGTATCGCCCTACACAGTCTACCCCGATCACCATTGAGCCTATCTCTGATGAGGCCAAGCCAGTTCAGTCTGGAGGTAAGAAAAAGAAAGCTGCAAGAAGGAAATCCTCCCGCTCTAAGCCCAAAGCTAAAAAGAGAACCAAAGTCGGTTCCACCTCTTAATAGGAGGGAACCAAAGACATTCCCTCTGAATCTGGCCATCCTCTAACCCCACCAGGTCACTCTTTCGATGTACCCTTCGGAGTTTCAATACCACAATCACACACTTATGGGGAGTCTCCATATAATCCACCCTCACTTCCCATCAAGGTGTTGCCGGGTTGAACATAGTTCCCTGCACCCTTAGAACAAACCCACGAGTAAATTTGGAAAAACCCATTCTTTCTTCACAAGCACAGTCCGAGATCCCCGTCTCGGACTCCAAGCATTCCGAAGCAGGAGTTGTCCTTCCTACCTCGGATGCGATAACTGGTCTGATACCTGGTAAAGGTATAGAACGACTAGGTGCTAATGATCCTCTCTGGTCAGATTTTGTTAACAAGGCTCATACAAGGCATCCAGAGCTCACCAGATCCCAGGTTGAAGCAACTCTCATTTCGATGAGAAACAGGGCCATCCAAAGCAACTTACCCTTTGTTGCTCCAACTGATGAAATTGCTGATCTAGAGTTTGCCTCTGGAGAAATACAAGACAACATCGTCTCGGACGATCGTCCCAGAACTCAACATCATGACGCTTTCCACCCCGATCCTGATGAAGAACTTTCAGATGAAGTTCTGTTTAATGATGATAGTGCCTCTATTGCTGCTC
Organism: Lactuca virosa; assembly: GCF_052849685.1. Taxonomy (NCBI): domain Eukaryota; kingdom Viridiplantae; phylum Streptophyta; class Magnoliopsida; order Asterales; family Asteraceae; genus Lactuca; species Lactuca virosa. The sequence continues at coordinate 164,116,192 of NC_136432.1, read as the reverse complement.
CTCCACTGTTTTCCTCTTTTCGTCTTCCAACTGAGCCATCTTCTTCAAGGCCAGTGTATGATTTTGGGCTCTCCTCCTCTTCTTCTGAGCCTCTTGATGAAGAGATCAACATTGATGATCAAGCCAAAATTCATCTCGGAGGTGAAACAGAATCTACTCCTCCCAAGCAAGATAATACAGCCAATGCAACTCAGGCTGGCCCCTCCGAACCTCCTGTTAATCAAGATGATGATAACGCCAAGTCTCGGACCTTCACCTCAGACACGAGATCATCAGATGGTAATTATGTTGATCCCTTTGCCCTATTGGAACTCCGAGACAATGTTTCTGAAACTATCAAAAATATCGAATCAATTGAAACCTCTGTGGCCGGACTCGACTCCAAGATTGATGCCAAGGTTTCTGGCCTAGACTCCAAGCTGGATGCCATTTTTCTCTCCTTGTCTGAAGCCACAAAGTCTGGTCCAACAATTGCTGAAAGGGAAGCTCATCTCGATCAACTTATTTCCCTCCGACTCAAGCACACAGTTGAGGAGGTCGAACATAAATACAATGCAAGCTTAGATCACTACCTCGACACCATCACCATAATGTTTAAGGTTCACGATGATATGATCGGTGCAACAAATGAGCTCATCAAACAAACACATGTCTGCCACGAAAAACAAATTCAGAGAATGGAGTAGGAAATCAAGAAGAAAGATGAGATGAGCCTGATCATGCAACAAGTCCTTATTAAGCTCCTCAGGGCATGCTAGAACATTATGGATGTTTCGAACAACAAATTTGATGAGATGCTCTCAATCCTTGCATCCTTCTTCGATCACTTAAAGGTTCAGGCTCCCACAGCTGAAGCTTATGATGCCTTAACACTTCAGATAAATAAAATATTTCAAAAGGTATTCGATCGATTCTCGGAACTACAGGAGTCTACATTGCATGCACCAGTTGTGGGGTCATCCGCTGCAAGAGGGGGAGAAGGGCCTAGCAGGAGAAGTCAATCAATCCCCTGGAAACCTGTCTCGAAGTTCAGACTCCGAGATGAAGACTCTAATGATTCCTTGCAAGTTCTTACAGGTTCTCTAGATGATGATGATGATGAGGATGAGGATGAAGAAGATAAGTATATAACCAATGCTATCGTAGGGATTCCAGCTCCAAGGAAATTCCCAGCCAAAGTGTTATCCGAGGAAGAGAAACGAATATGGTCGGCAGTCTCATGGCCATCGACTCTGGCTGATGTACTTCAAAGAAGTCGTGAAGTGGCTAAGGCTAAAACTAAGCTAACAGTTGACGCCTTCCGAGCCACCAAATCGATGCTGCCTCCGATTCCCTCACCCATGATTGCTCCTATTGATGAAGGCTCTCCTCTTCGGAAGCCTGCTGATATTGTTGAAGAGCCCCTGATTTCCTCCCCTCCGAAATTCTCTATTGATGAAAACATGCAGCACATTTTCTCAGTCCTCAACAAACAACAAGATAAGGGAAAGAAACTCATCTCGGAATTTCATAGCTCTGGGACTCCTGTTAAAGTGAAAAGTGGTTGGTCTCAGGAAGAAATAAATCAAGACCTTGAGGAAAGCATTTAGATCCAAGCCCTTAAAGATAATCCTCATCCGATGCTAGGGCTTTCCCCTATTTTCCGAGAAGGGATAATACATGATTTGGACATAGTATCATTTATGTATTATGATCTCCCAAATCAAGAATCGGACCATATTAATCTGCCCATCTCTCCATAAACAAATTCTGCACCAAGTTCACTCCTCTCCACCCATAAGATGATCCACAAATTATCATCAGAACTGAACGTGAACGCTTGAAGACTTTTTACTCCAAGAGCGCACTTCCCCAAAAAGAAGTATGGTCTCGGAAAAGAATCACTAAGATCTCTGGGTTAGGAAGAAAAATCCTAACCAAATTTGAAATGAACTATGTGCTGTTCCGATACCACATCTTCCAAAACAAACAAACTCAAATCACCATCATAGATGCCGACTTCCCAACAATCAATCCCAATGGCATCCTGACGATAGCTGAACACTTCAGAAGCCACCAAAACAATGATCTTAGCATCAGAGCCTATCATGCTGCTTTGGGTTTCCTCAAAGATTATGTTGCCGAATTCTGCAGATGCGACTTTGAATAATCCCACTTGTTCGGAACCGAAAAGTACTTAGCAAAGATTGATTTCAAGCTGCTAGAAGCTGAGATATTGGCAGAGGGACCAATTGATGAACCCGTGTTAGGGTTTGTGTATATGTAAAAGAAAACGAACAAGAAGGAATTCTTCTGAGTCCTTGACAAACATCTAGTTCCCACCAAAGCCCTTCGTAAGTTTATCAATCATGCATCAAAGTCAGAAGCACCATAACATGTTAAGGAAAAATTTATAAGTCAGCTTCAATGGTATATCAAAGTCAGATATTGGTTGTACCGGGCGTATGTGTTTATCAAGGAAGAATCTAACTAAGTTGACTGTATTGCTAAGTTCACTTAGGGGGAGATTGTTGGAACCTGAAAGTGAACCACTAGCAATCTCTAACTCTTGAAGATCCGAAGTCAGTCATGAGTCTGAAATGCATGGTGGTACGAGATGGAGTCAGAGTCCGAAGTGGAGCAAAATCCGAGACGTAGAAATGATCCGAGATCAAGTGTCTGTTTATGCATTAATTATTCTTGTATTTTCATATGATGTAACATTTCATAGGACCAAATCTCTTTTGTTTATTTGGATAATCAAAATGTTAGAAGTAGTGTGATTATCCAGTCCTTTGTATGTTGATCAGTTTGTACGTTGTTCCTCCTTGACTATTTAAGGAATGATTTAATGACAAGAATAGTGTGGATTGTTCTTCAAAAGATAGCATATTCTCTTATTAAATCTCTTTCACCTTTCTCTCATATCAAACTCTTTCAAAACATTCTTCTTGTTCATTTATTGTCTTTACCTTGATCATACTCATAGTTCTTCATTTATTACTTGAGTACTTTGTTGAATTCTTACTTTAAGTCTCGACTGGTATTACCAGACTTGACTGGAACATATAATTAAAAGCATACATTGATCATAAGCATTAACTCAAGGTTTGAAATTTCAAACCTTGTCCCTACGCATCATATCTTTGTTCTCACAAGTACGCAAATGAACACACAATTTTTTTTTTGGATAAGCATGATTCATTAACACCGACAGATTGCGAGTCTGCTATCATTCCATGAGATTGTCTAAACTAGTCAGTGATCGTCATGTATACTTTGCTAGATGAGTAGTCCTGGTAGTACAATTTTAGTCATGGTATCACACCACTATTTTATCTTTCATACCCCTTCATTACCCAATAATAAATTTAACAAGTAACTCTGGTACGTAACCCGTACCCCGACACGTGATAGTGCCACAAAACATAGTTATACTCTCTATTTTAATCTCACAGACCCCCTGGTATGATACCATCGACTTATCAACTTACTTTGAACTAAGCATCCTTTATAAGTATTAGTTTATAACTAGACAAGACTACAATACTTGTAATCAACTTCCAATACAATTCCCTATTCATGCAATACTATCATAATACAAGGCATACATTTAACACAAAATATCAAGCATTCAATATACATTTAATCTTTTAAGTAACGGTGCTTTTATTAAGATTGTCATGTAATATTACTGAATATACACTTAACACATTTTCCAGATAATAAGCATTCGGTACATATATAAGCATTTAATTGATATTTAAATACTTTTATTAAATCATGCTTATGAAAATAACTAAATAATATAAGATATACAATTAATCTTTTAAATGACCGATTCTTTTATTAGCATCATGTTCATGAAAGTAACTATGCTCTCACCTGATTGAGGTGAAAGACTTCCAGATAAGTTAGCTCCTCTTCTAACGTTGGCTTTTACCCTTTTTAAACGACCTAAATACGAATATTACTATGTATCAGTATTCGTTCATATTATAAGGTTATATCAACTCTATCCCATATTCTTCATTAATACCAAGAAATACCAAGTTTTATCAAATAATGAACAACCAAGTAAGATCATATTGGAGGTAGGATCCGTTTGGTATACAAATATACTATTCGGAAAATCCACTGTAAACACCTTGCTAAGATCTTGCCTAGACATCACTCCCATAAGTAAATTAGTCAGTATTATAACTGGAATTACTAATAAATCTTATTTATAGGTTCATAATAATGAAAATGGACTTAAATATAACTTATACTTAACAAACGTAGCAAATTTAACTCAACTTATAGGTTAACTAGCAAAAACTCAGAAACTTCGCGGGTAGAACTTCGAAGTTGAATATTTTTTTCTGTTGGGCTTTCCGACGTTGCACAGCCTCGCTAAAATGATCAAAACTCAGAAATTCGAATATCTAAGGATAGGGAATAGTTATAAAGAGAATATATAGAATTTCTCAAAAAGCGCATCGCATCCTGCCACGTGGCAGTTTTTCCAGAGGGCCATGTCGACGTTTAGTTGGTCGGTGAAGAGGTGGATCCAGGTGCCATGTGTCGCTTTCCAGGTGGTGCTACGTCGCCCTTCGTAGGTAATTTCTTGCATTCTTTGAAAAATCATAACTTTTGCATACGGGCTCCATTTTCGACGTTTATATATCCACAAATTCGTATTTGTGATACTACAACTTTCCTTTAGATCTCAACATCTAATTCAAATTCTATTTTCACTTTATGTTCTATAAAGAGTCGACTTCTTCATACGAGTTCCGTTCTTGATGTTCTTTATATCTATGGTTTCGTAATTACATAAACTTCAACTCTCGTTTACATTACTTTGGCTAACAAGTAATATATTCGTTTCGTACTTTACAGCAAATACTAACACACTCTGTCGAACACATAACTTTGAAAAATCATAACTTTTTCATACGATGCCAGATTTTGGCTTTCTTTATACTCACAGGTTTGTAATCATGATTACTACAATTTTCATCATTATCATTTATTCAAAATAATATTTTTATTATAAAGGTTTATTTAACACGAATCATTTTGTTTTAAAATAAGTTTTTATACAAATATTATTTACCTATAATATTTTCCCATATAACATGTACACAATATATAAATATAATTAACATTTATATAACCTGTGTCGTATATGAAGACTTCTTATTTATTTATTTGCAATTATCTTATTCGAGAATTTTATTTAGTCAATAAAAATGAATAATCATAACTATAGTCTCCTAAATGTCTAGCCCGAATTCATGAGTGTTACAAGAAGAATATTTATAAGACAACACGTATCCACAACAACCTTTGCAACAACCATTATATTCGGCCTCATGGTTGAACTGTGAGATCATATGTTCTTTATTAGATGATCACAATAAGAGATTGTCACCAAGATCAAAATAGTACTCGGAAGTTGATCGACACATGTAAGGGAATTCCCGAGTTAACATCATAGTAGGCAATAAGACAAACAACATAAAAGAAAAATGTAAATACCACGCTCCAAAGTGGCCTTCCATATAACACAAAATCTGCTTAAGAGAACCAAAGTAAGGCTCTCACGGATCATGTATATATACACGTATATTGAATGAAATAATATAGATCCGGCCTAGAGAATGTGAGATACTAGAGAGACTTAGCGAGACTAAAAAAATGTATAGGTTCTTGGATAAGAGTAACATCAGAAATTAGCTTAATAGGGGTGTCCACTAGGGTGAGTGCCAATTTGCGATTGATTATATGAGCTCATTCAAGAATGTTGGAGGTGTACTTATACTGAGACAAAAACATGCCATAGGCCGATTGAATCATGGAGATCCCCAAGAGGATGGTTTATTTAAACTAGGCCAGTTAGTACGAATTTGGTTCCAAGAGATTGAATAATATGTTAAAGCAAATTCGTATGAGCCATGTGGATGTTGTTGTCCAATTAAACAAGAAGATAAGATACAAATAAGCCATCGTGGTAGAAAAATAATGATAAGTCACACCGACCAATGCCTACACTAGAAACATGTGGAAAAATAGGCAAATGAGTGAAACCAAGTTTGATGAGCAAGTTAAGCCTATAAAGAGAGATTTACATAAAATGCATACATGATTATTCTTTATTTCATCCACAAAACATAGAGGTTGATGTATGTAAACATTCTCTTGAATCCCCCCATTTAAACACCTATTCTTAGCATCTAATTGATAAACCAACCATTTGTGAGAAACAATCAGGCTAAGAATGGTGTGCATGATGGCCAATTTTACAACTTAACTAAACATATATGATGAGATTATAGCGCTATTAGATCGACAGATTCTAAACAGATAAACAAATATAAAGTAACAAAGGAACACGAAAATGAATCAAACGGATGTCGAATGATTAGAATATGCTCCACCTCAGAAGAGCTCGATGAAGAACTTCGACTGTAGAGGTGTGCTAGGGTTACAGTGCAATAATAGCAAAACAATTAATGAGAAGCGTAACAATAACTAGGCATGCATGCACTATATATACAAACCCTAAAGACAATACACGGTTGGACAGGCCCAAGCCATGAATACAATATGGACTATAACACGAGCCCAAAGGCGCAACATCCCAGACCCAACAATCTCCCCCATTGCGTTAATAGAAGCGAGAGGATAAATTGGTTGAGCAACAACACCCTTCTTCACTATCTTGAAGAGCTTCGGTATGATGGAAAGAAGAGTATGACGGAAGTCTATATACCACCGAAGCATATCCGTGAAGTTCTTCTTATCTGCAGCTTCGTTCTGTTTACACCTGTGGATGATATCCAAAATATGCTCCAAGCAAGCCGTGGAAAACAGGTGTTTATCATCAAGATAAAACACAAACTTCTGATTGTCTTGTCTTGTGAACATGACAGCACGATACTTAGAATCAATCTTGCCCATCTTCATTTTGGTAGCATCGCATGAAGTCCCAATGGGTTTGACTGTAGGCATTTTCCTCATGACAAGAGCAATCTCCTGATCACTCTTAGCAACCTCATGAATGTAGGAAGCTAGCATTCTCTTGATATGATCGATAATGGGCTTGTACTGCTGTGGATTGGAAAGCAGAATGTTGTTTAGAAGAATCCAATCATGGGGATTCAGGTTTGGTAGATCAGCCAGTGTAAACATATGAACCGAACCATCTGACCCTCGGGTCACCCTGAAACCAACATTGACAAAAGGCCCAGCCGAAGTACGCTTCAATACTTTGACGGATGTAATCGTCTGTGCACTCCATGTCAAGTATTGTGGTTGTGAATACTTAAGATAAAAATCAATAAGATCCCGATCAACCATTGGGTCTGGAGAAGGAATATTTACAGTCGAATCAAAACTGTGAAACACAAAGGCCTTTCGGGTTATAGGCATATCAAACTGTGAGTCCTTAGTGTTTTCACAATCAAACGAAGTAACTGGTTCCAGCCAGTGAGTGCTTGTAAACTCAATTGCTTCTTTTATTAACTTCTCCTTGGTCCATAAAGGAAATAGAGCTTTCTTGCATTCCAAGTATCATGTGCCTCTTTTTCCCTTTTTTCTCTCTCTTCTTCTTCTCTAGCCACTTTCAGAGTTTCATCAAGCTCTTCATCACGTTTCTTTCTTTTTAGAAGGTCTTCTCAGTTTCCTCCTAGTCATCACTATGACCCATAATTCCCTTCTTTTTGTCCAACAAACTAGAACCCGAAGCTTCATTACCCTTCGGTTTAGTGGTGACCTTCGGCTTTTTGGGAGGATTTTGAGAATCTTCTCCCCCTTGTTGCGGAGTAGCAATCGGCTCCGTAACACCCTCTATCCGACTTAACATTTCCAAAGCAGGAAGAAGTTTTTCCTTTAAGTGCTGTCGGACAGTGATTGTAAGAACCGAATCGTGAGCATCCAAAAGATTTGAAAGAAGTAGATGCACATCACTCACACAACTTTTAATTACTGTGCGTTCGGTCTTGAGGGTTTCAATCTCCTTCTGTGCTTGACTAAGTCCCAAAGTGAGATTGGCAATCTGAGATTGGGAGAGAGCAAGATCTTCCCTCACTTGGTTATCCAAGGCAAGGTCTGCTTGAAATTTGGCAAGACGTGTATCAACAGAAGAAAGAAGATTAGCATTATCAGCTTGATGACCTTGACGAACTGCTTCAAATTTTTCTCTTTCAGCCTTAAGAGATTTTGACAGAGAGGCAATGGCTTCATTTGATTTAATGGTATTGGCCTCTGCAGTTCTTTGATGAGATTCCATGAATGTCTTTGAATCAGAAATAAGGGTTTTGACCTCACCAATTGCGTTGTTGGAAGAGAGAGTGGCAGCTTCAATAGCTTGAGTAGCTTTATCAATCGATTGATCATGTTGTTTGATCAAGGTCTCAACCAAAGCCTTTATAGCAACATCAGAGTATGCTGAAGTGGAGGAAGTAGCAGAAGATCCCAGTAGCTGATCAAGCTTGTCATTGAGATCCTTCAAGTGACGCTTGGTAAGAGGAACATCATCATCATCTTCGTCACATTGAAGTCGATACGGACTATAGTAAACTGAGTCAAAGTCCATTTCAGCTCCACCGAGAGTATTACCAGATTCATTAGAGGGTGAGGGAGATGGAGGTGGGTTTGTAACAATGGTTTCGGTTCCTGAGGTAAGTGCCCCCGTATCAGATACGTTGACACGAACCTGAGTTTCGGTTGTGGTTGTTGTTGTTGAAGTTGCTTGAGTAATGATGGGTGGTGGTAGCGGTATAGTAGAAGTTGGTACAGAAGAAACAGGTGGTGGAAGTGGTGCAATGGTAATAGGAACAAAAGTATGATTTGGAGAAGGAGGAGGGGTTGGAACCGAGTCATTAAGGGGTACCTCTGGAGTTGGAGAACGTGGAGGTGTGTTTCCCCTTGGTGAGTCTTCATTGTGAACATCTTCACCTTCGGCTATCTTCTCCTGATCATCATCAGAAGGAACATAATCTGCGTCACTAGGCGAGGATGCCTTCGGTTTCTTTGCCATCTTCTGAACCTTTTTCTTCTTTGGAGCCAAAGGAGCTGCGTTGTCAGCTTTACACTTTTTGGGCGTTTCAGCTTGTGATGAAGGACCTTCGGTTTCTTTCTTCTTGGAATCTGGTTTCTTCCTCCTCTTTGATGGTTTTTCAACCGCGTCTAGAGTAAGTTGCATCTCCGGAGTCAATTGTCTTGGTCCCGTAGGAGGAAGTTTTCTTTATTCAGCCATGACATTGCTAACTGTAGCAACACTTTGGTACATTGATTCAGGAATGGACCCAATGAAGAAGAACTTGGTTGAATCAGTAACAATAATCTTCTTTGTGTGAAAGGTCGCAATTGATGAGCACAGGGCATCCGCCATAACTGGAACCTGAAAGGTCTCAATCGCTCTGTGAGTGATGAGCGTCCAGAATCGACCACACGAAATTTCAGAGTCACTCGAAGATGAATTGAGACTCGGTACCACTTGAGCCCAAATAAGCGTTCTATAGTCGAGATTTAGACCATGGTAGAGACCATAGAGAATAGTCATAAACCCTTTGTTTGACCCGTCTGAACCTGCAACCCTTTCTGATAAACCCTTAACTAGAAGGGTTAAAATTCCGTTCCATTGTGGTGGCAGGCAGGATTTCTTTAACCTCGTAATCGTGGTGAGAACGTCAGTATACCCCATATCATAGAACATTGTGAACAGCTGAGTTGTGGTGATTGAATCAGGATTTACCAAAGAATCACCGGTAGGAAGCCCTATCAACGAACATAATCGAGCTTTTGAGACTGAGGTCTTGTGATTGAAGATGTCGAAAAAGACCCTGTCTTTGCGTTTGTCATAAACGGCAGAGGTATACACCTGGGAAAGCAAAGACATCGGCACAGATTCCACTTTGGTTAGAGTAGTTACGAGTGGTGAATATTTTAGACATTCAACCACTTGTAGCATATATGGATCATAGAGGAATGGATTCAATTCGATAACAAGATTCTGGTTAGGTTTGATGACCAGCAGAGTCGATGAGGCAGTTTGGTCATGAACTGAAGAAGATTCAGCCATTGTTGCAGGTTTGAGGAAGAAGATGAACAGTATAAACACCGATGTGTTCTTGAGAGAGTTGTAGTAAACGATAAAAAGGTGAGAGAGGAAATTCTGGACCTTTTATACGATTACCATGAGAGAGAAGATCTTCTGTAATCATTCCCTGATCTTCGGAAACGTCGCCTGAAAAAGCGCGATTTGACAGCTGTGTTTTCCTATGAAGACGTCATCAGGCGTGATGATAAAAACTATTTCAAATTCACGCGCCCAAATCAATTCTTATCCAGTTACCGCCTCTTCAACTTCAAAGACTCTTCCAATCGATTCAAAGAAGATGCACCATAATAGAATATGAAACCGAACGTATAAATCTGAAAAAAGTCATTAGTAACCCGAACTAGACTTGTGAAAATCACATGGATTCTCGTGCCAGAGTGTGCCAATAAAAAGGAATAAAGCAAAAATATTTGAGGAAATATAAGTGATGTCAATATAGACACGAAACTGAAGATCCCGGGCACAAATCTCTTCCTTCAAAGTCAAGAGAGACTCAGAAGTGTCTGTGTGGTTTCACGTGAAAATACGATCACATGTTTGTAAAGAAACATTGAAAGGCTTCTTTTCAAAATAAGGCTTTAAAGGGTGGTTTAACTTTAACCGAACTTCAGTGCTTGAAATAAGACTGAAAGTTGGATAAAGTGCTTGTGATACCAATGTGGCCTGTTGAACAAGCAGGTTAGATAATAAATTAAGTGACTTGATGAACATTGAAAATCTCAAAAATAAAACAAAATTGGATCCTATGCGAAGAAACGTCTTGTTGTTACACAATTTCATAAAGATCACGCAAAAATAAATGGAGATTTCTTGAGGTAACAAGTAATAGCTTGAACATTATAGCGTTCACCGTCAATTCATTTAAGGTATTGGATATTGGGTTTCACTTAGCACGTGGTGAACGAAACTAAGATCATTAACATAGTTGTTTTATAACCATAAACCTCAGTGGTATTTGCTGAGAGTCTCAAGGGTTACGCTTATGGAACGAAACATAATGGAGAAATGAGTGGAGGTGGTTAAGGAACCGAAAGTACCTCTGCTATACAAAAATGACAAAGCAGACAACTCTTGACTCAATATGATAAGAGTAAGGTAGCTCATGACTTGAGAGATTTTAGCAGCCTAATTGGGAAGAAACGATTAGTGTATATCGAATCATTAAGGCTTCACTCAAAGTCTTGGAGGCTTCGGTCTACATGCAGCAGCATGCTTCTAGGGACACCTAGCTAGTACATAGATAAGAAAGTTATACCTGTCCCAACATCATTTTGTGACGCTCCTGGAAACTTGAAACAAGACAAGAATTGAAGAATTTTTTTTTATAGTTTTGAGTTTTTGTGATTTCTGAAAAATAATAAAAACAGAAAATAAAATATTTTTGGATTTTTATAAATTCTGAAAAATAATAAAAATAGAAAATAAAATATTTTTGGATTTTTGTAAATTCTGAAAAATAATAAAAACAGAAAATAAAATAAGTACCAAGGAAAATCAGGCGAAAAGAGAAACACGCTTTACAAAAATATACAACCGAACCCAATCCTAAGATAAGATGAAGCGAAATGGACCGAGCGTTCAGTTCAATTCGGTTCCCAAAAATTCCAGAGCCGAAATAGACTGAGCGTTCGGTTCATTTCGGTTCCCAAAAATTCCAGAACTGAAATAGACCGAGCGTTCGGTTCATTTCGGTTCCCAAAAATTCCGGAACCAAAATAGACCGAGCGTTCGCTCTATTTCGTTTGTATAGTTTTAATGAGAAGAAACGGGTTTCGGTACTGACTCAACTTCCATCATTCCCAAGCCTTGGAGTATCTTATTAAAGCTTGCTTCAGGTAAGGCCTTGGTGAATATATCAGCCAGTTGATCAGCAGATCTAATGAAATGGACTTCGATATTGCCATCTTCAACATGGTCCTTGATGAAATGGTATCTTAGTGCAATATGTTTCGTCTTGGAGTGTTGCACTAGATTGTGACAGATCCTAATTGCGCTTTCAGAGTCACAGTAGAGGGGAATCTTCTTCATGCTTAGGCCATAATCCCTAAGTTGGCTTTGTATCCATACAACTTGAGAAGTACAGGATGTTGCGGCGATGTACTCAGCTTCGGCTGTGGAAAGAGACACGTAAGTTTGTTTCTTTGATTGCCAACTGACGAGTTTACCATCAAGGAATTGGCACCCGCCAGTAGTGCTCTTTCGGTCCAGACCACATCCACCAAGATCAGCGTCAGAGAAAGCTTGAACAAAGAAGCCGGATTTTGCAGGATACCAGAGACCGAGAGACGAAGTTCGCTTCAAATACCGGAAGATGTTTTTCACTGCAATCATATGAGGTTCTCTTGGGTTTGCTTGAAACCTGGCACAATAACAGACATAGAACATGATATCTGGTCTACTAGCTGTTAGATACATAAGAGAACCTATCATTTGACGATAGAGTGTCAAGTCAACAGCCGGTTTTTCCAGAGATGGTGTTAACTTTGTGCCGAATGCCATTGGAATCTTCACTTTAGAGTCTCCCATCATACCGAACTTCGCTAGCAGAGTTTTCGTGTAAGCCTCCTGATTAATAAAAATGCCTTTTGGTCCCTGTCTAATATTTAGTCCAAGGAAAAAGTTAATTGGACCCATTGCGCTCATCTCAAATTTAGTCTCCATCAACTTCCTGAATTCGACTGTTAAGCTAGGATTCGTGGAGCCGAAGATGATGTCATCGACGTAAATTTGAATTATCATTAAGTGTTCGCCTTCTTTCTTGCGAAAGAAGGTTGGGTCAACCGAACCTTGTTTAAATTTGGACATTTTAAGAAAGCGTGTTAGAGTTTCATACCATGCTTTAGGGGCTTGTTTCAAACCGTAGACTGCTTTATCCAGAATGTAGCAATGATCCAGATACTTCTCGTTCACAAATCCAGGTGGCTGTTCAACGTACACCGTTTCTTCGAGTTCCCCATTCAAGAAAGCACACTTGACGTCCATTTGGAAAACTTCGAAGTTTTTGTGTGCAACATACGCCAGAAAGATTCTTACTGATTCCAACCTTGCTACAGGAGCGAAGGTCTCTTCATAGTCTATCCCTTCTTCCTGACAGTATCCTTTCACCACTAGCCTCGCTTTGTTGCGAATAACATTACCCTCTTTATCCATCTTATTTATGAAGACCCATTTTAATCCAACAACTGATGCATCCTTTGGAGTGGGAATCAGTCTCCAAACTCGATTTCATTCAAATTCATGGAGTTCGTCTTGCATAGCTTGCACCCAATCGGAGTGATCAAGGGCAACATTTACCGTCTTCGGTTCATTTTTGGAGACAAACGAATTAAACATGCAGAATTCTACTTGAGAGAATAAAGCAGTTTGCTTCGCCTTCATTTGAGAGCGTGTGAGAACTCCCTCAGATGATTCACCAATGATTTGAGTTTTAGGATGATCTTTTGTCCATTTTATGAGAGGAGGATAATTTGGATCATAGGCAGGATCCAACTCAGCATTAACTTCTTCTTGTAGTTCTGACAGATCGCCATCGTCATTTGTATTTTTATTCTCCCCCTCAAATAGCGAACTGAATCCCATGTCAGGTTCATAATTCTCCCCCTCAAATGGCGAACCGAATCCCATGTCAGGTTTATAATTCTCCCTATCGGTTGGATGACTATGGACTGTTGTTGATGATGGATTCTCCCCTTGGAAAGGCAAATCAGTGGATTTTGGTGTTAACGAACCGTCCCCCTGGAAAGTAGAGTTTTCTTTTGGATTGTCATCTGAAGTTGGAGGATTGCTTGATCCGAGTGGTTCGCTTGGAGTCTTCTTCTCGGTTGGTTCTTGAGGTTCGGTTTCCATATCTTTTGCAGCTTCGTCGATAATCTTTTTCAAGTTGTCGATCTTATTATCTGCTGCTTTTGCTTCTGAGTGAATCGCTTTCTCTGGTTCATCAAAAAGCATCAAGTATTCTTCAAACAAATTGGATATGGGAACTGAGACTTGACCAGATTTAGGAAAGATTTCCTCCGTTGGACCTTCGCTTGTTCGAATTTTCTTTATGTGGTTATCATCAAAGTCACATAGTAGGTTTCCTCAATTTTCCTTGAGTGTTTATTCAGAACCCTATATGCTTTTGAAGTAAGCGAATATCCAAGAAAAATGCCTTAATCTGCCTTGACATCAAACTTGTTTCGGTGCTCTTTGGATTTGAAAATGAAGCATCTTGAACCGAACATATGAAAAAACTTTACATTGGGTTTGCGATTATTCAGAATTTCGTAAGGGGTGATGGAAAATCGCTTGTTGAGGAAGGTTCTATTCTGGGTATAGCATGCAGCGGCTATAGCATCGGCCCAGAAATATAACGGTAGAGAAGCAAAACTCAACATTGTTCGGGCGGCTTCACACAATGAACAGTTTCGCCTTTCGACAATCCCATTCTGTTATGGAGTATAGGGTGCAGAGAAGTTGTGAGACACCCCCTTTTCAGTTAGAAACTCTTCAAGGTCTTTGTTTTTGAACTCTAGCCCATTATCACTTCTTATGTTCCTCACCACCTTTCGCAGTTGCACTTCCACTTGTTTGATGAAAATCTTTAGCTTAGGAGTCACCTCTGATTTCTGTTTAAGAAAGAAAACCCAGGTGAAGCGTGAAAAATCATCTACAATAACAAGTATGTACTTACTACCACCGATGCTTTCGATTGCCGAAGGGCCACATAAGTCGATGTGCAGAAGTTCAAGAGGTTCGATGATCTTTGTATTAAGGCGAGTAGGGCGACTCTTTCGGCTTTGCTTTCCCATTTCGCATGCTGCGCATAAATGCTCCTTATCAAATTTGAGAACTGGAAGTCATCGCACGTTATCACCAAGCACCAGTTTGTTAATATCTTTAAAGTTGAGGTGCGAGAGGATACATTTCCCCTTTGCGCACGTGATACCACTTGTTAAGAATAAAACCCTAATTGAGATTTAGAGGATACATTTCCCCTTAGCGCTCAGATTTCAACAGAACTTTCTTCGTTTACTTTTCAACTATCTCAGGACCTTCATCATCGAACGATACTTTCACTCCGGTACCCACAACTAGTTGGGAGACACTGATGAGGTTATGCTGCAATCCTTCCACGTATGCTACCTTCCGTATCGAGAATTCACCATTTGTGATCATACCATACCCTTTGATTGTGCCATATGAATTGTTCCCGTATTTGACACATCCACCATCCTTAAGGGACCGAAACTCTCTTAACTCTTCCTTTCTTCCTGTCATATGACGTGAGCAACCACTGTTAATATACCATTCATCGTCGAACTTCTCGTCACTTATACCCTGCGAAAATTAAGCAGATTTAGGAACCCAAAGTTTCTTGGGCCCACGTGAGTCTTTTACAGAAAAGGGAATTGCAACAGAAAGATCGACCATATAAGTTCTTTTTATTAAGGTGGATTCATCTTTTCTTTTTATGGTAAACACTTTGATTTTGTTGTTGGCTTGTTTTGGTTGAGGTGATTCACATGGTTTATTTTTAGTTGGTTTGTTAGTCTTTTGATCCCTTGGGTTAGCTGACGTTTTCTTAATGTTGACTTCAGAATTCATGATGAGCTTTCCCTTTCCTTTGATATCCTTCACTAGGTTTGTTTTTGGTTGAGGATTGTTGGTTTTAGGAACGAATTTGGGCTTTTGGTTGTTGGGACCGAAACTAGGCTTTCGGTTCTTGTGACAGCTAGTGTTAGGACCGAAACTGGGCTTTCGGTTCTTGTGACTGCTAGTGTTGGGACCGAAACTGGGCTTTCGGTTCTTGTGACTGCTAGTTTTGGGACCGAAACTGGGCTTTCGGTTCAACTGACTGAATGATTGGTAGTGACTGTTCGAAGGAGACGTGGCCGTTGATTTCTCTTTCATCTTGAGATTGGAAGCCTTATGAGAGGGAACATAAGTAGGATTTTGGGATTGCCAAAAATGTTTCCTCTCATTAAGATTCTGTAAATATCTTTTGTTCCTCTGACGTTTCTGTTCTGCAAGTTGCTCTTGGGTCAAGTGAATATTTGCTTTGGGTTTCGTTTTCTTCTCATGAGCTTCAGTTGTTGTTGAGGATTCATTGGAAGATTTCAGTGGTTCGTTTGGTATTTCTTTTGTACCACTTGTACTTGGTTTATCGAAACTTGAAGGTTTATCTATTGGTTCAGCCACGTATCTGCCCTTGACTCTCCATGAGGTTCGCTCCGACAGACCGACTGTTTCGTCAGCATTGTCATTGGGGGCAGACCAGAAGTAATTTTTGCACCCTTCAGCGTTATCTTTGTCAACCATGGAGGTGAACTCCGTTGTTTGTTTCTTAGTAACCCCTGCGACGGCATACACTTGATTAGGCACAGTTTGCACCTTTTGATAAACAACTGCCTTTTCTTTGAGAACCTTGGATTTATCCTTGGATAAGCGAGCGTACCCAACATAATTTTCAGATATGAGTGGTTTCACGGGCTCGGGTTCGTTCTTAAGAAACTCAAAACAATCAACCACGTCTTCTACAGAGATTTCGCTCATCTCACTGTCATCGTCAAATTCAGAAGTGGTTTCCATATTAATCTTATGTTCTGAACTTAATTTGACATTCGATGAGTCAAATTTCTGTATGGTCTCGGCCTTGATTTTTAGTTTGTCATTTTCGTCCAATAAATTCTTAAGCATGCTTTTGTGTTCTTTGGACTCAATAAAGGCCTCAATTTTGTCCAGTCCGTATTTGTAGGTTTCTGAAACCTTCTCTGAAGACACAATCGATTCACACTCATAACATTCATCATCGACTTCATTAGACTTCCACTTAAATTAGAAAACTTGAATTTTAATTCATTTAAGTCTTTTTCATAATTGGTTACTGGTATTTTAAGTTATTCGAGAGTGGATTGTACCTTCTTGATCAACTGATCGCAATCATTGATCCTTTCACTCACAGGTTTTGCAGCGAAACACTTCTCTTCCTTTTGCTTCGCTTCATCATGCTCACCTTCGGTCGTATATCCCCTCATTTGTGATACTTTAGCCGTCACCATTAAGCATCATCCAACAACCTTTTCACTTTCTTTCTTTGCCACAAAGGCTCTGCCATGTGAGGGTTTTCGTACTTCATCGTCTTCGGAGTCGGTAGACCAGACCTCCACGCCACCAAACTTATCTTCATCACAGTTTTCCTGCACAATTAAAGCATTCATAAAACTGTTAGTAGATTTCTTCTTCTTCAGTTCTTCCAGCTTAAGCATGTAGTAAGCCTCGTCATCTTCACCATCCTTCTTCTCAGACATCTTTCTCAGCATGCAGTCCTTAGCAAAGTGGTTCTTGCCGTGACAGTAGTTGCAATCATATCCTGAATCTCCCATAAGCTTGCTCTCCTTCTTCTCTTCGTCCTTTTGAGAAATGTTCTTGGTCTCCTCTTTTGTCTTTTCAGAACTGTAACTTCCCTGCCAGTTTCGATTCTTGTTGACAGGGAACTTTTTCCGAGCAAACCTTTTCGGGTTAGTAACCATCATTGCATATTCTTCACTTGTCAGATCGCATTCTGACATATCCGATTCTTCCTCTTCTTCTATCATATTCTTGCTTTTAGAAACAAGTGCCAAGGATCCCACACCCGAAACTACTTTCGCTTCTTTTGACACGATGCTTTCATGCGATTTAAGAATACCCATCAGTTTCGCCAGTGAATAGGATTTAAATTGCTCATGAGCCTTCACAGTCGAGACCAGTGCCATCCATTCGGGTCTTAAACCATTCATGAATGTAACTTTTTGTTCTATCACCTTCCCTTCAATACCATGCTTGATCATTTTACTAAGCAGATGGTTGAAGTGATCGAACGTTTGAATGAGTTTCTCTTCTGGTTTTTGTTGGAAAGCACCAAACTCAGAAAGGAACAAGGTTTGTATTGAGTCTTCCAGATCCTCATCGGTGGAATACAACTCTTTCAGCCTATCCCATACTTCTTTTGCTGTAGTGCATGAGCTTACTAGATGAAATGTGTCAGATTGCAAAGCGAATCTGATCATTCTCATGGCTTTGACATTACACAACATCTTGTCTTTCTCGTCTTGAGGAATCTTCTCCACATATATCAAGAGCTGGTTATACTCCTTTTGAGTCTTAATCTCTCTATTCGTTCCAGAGTGAACAAATGGACCCAAGGTAATCGCCTCCCAGATCAGATAGCCATTGTCTTCTAATCCAACCACCTAGTCCTCGAAGTGGTGCGTCCATACTTCATAGTCTTGAGTGTAGAGAATGGGAATCCTACTAGTGGATCCAATGCTGTTGGAGATGTTGATCGGATTGGTTTGAGAATCGCCGTGAGATATGATGACCTTCTTCTTTTATCTGCTAGAATCAGACTTGTAAAGATTGACTTAGGGTTTTATCAAACACAGGAAACACCGTCGATAAAGAAATAATGGCTCCCGTAGATTCGATAAAAGCAGAAACCCTAATGGATTCTTCAAACAGAAGAGATGTGTATGTATTACACAGTCTCCTGCTCTGATACCAATTGATGAGATTATAGCGCTATTAGGTCGACAGATTCTAAACAGATAAACAAATATAAAGTAACAAAGGAACACGAGAATGAATCAAACGGATGTCGAATGATTAAAATATTCTCCACCTCAGAAGAGCTCGATGAAGAACTTCGACTGTAGAGGTGTGCTAGGGTTACAGTGCAATAATAGCAAAACAATTAATGAGAAGCGTAACAATAACTAGGCATGCATGCACTATATATACTAACCCTAAAGACAATACACGGTTGGACAGGCCCAAGCCGTGAATACAATATGGACTATAACACGAGCC
Organism: Lactuca virosa; assembly: GCF_052849685.1. NCBI lineage: Eukaryota > Viridiplantae > Streptophyta > Magnoliopsida > Asterales > Asteraceae > Lactuca > Lactuca virosa. The sequence goes on along the minus strand of NC_136432.1, from coordinate 164,097,273 downwards.
CAAAGACGCAACATCCCAGTCCCAACAATATAGTAATACTCAATACCAAACCTTTGGTTATTCCCATGAGCAGCAAAACATGCATTGTAGAGATAAAGAAAACCATCATCATGGAGTTTCCTTTTTAAATGCCAAATAAATTTGAAAATATTGAGGAGGATGCACTTATATGGAGAATGCACTCCATAGATGCATTGGTCCTTCTAAATATGCTCTAGCAACTCAAGCATACGCTCCAGCTCAGTGAATGCTCTCCATCTTCTTGAATATGATCCTTGCTCCTTGATGCGATGGTATAGTCCTGTGGGGATTTGTTGAATGTTCCAAGGTGAATGGAAGGTGGTCACGCAAATCCCTTAAGGTCAAAGATTCTATAAGCAACAACATGGCATCCTGTGATAGACTGATTCCTTTTAGGGCCTAATTATAGACATGCCTATATTGGAAAGTATGTCCACGGTCATTAACTATTGGTGATATTTCTAATAATAACAGGGTCCTCTTGGGTTGCCCTCAAGACTTAATTTAAGTAGTATTAATAAAAGAGGAATTAGTTTATTAATTATTATGGTTTAATAATTAATTAGAAACTAATTCGAAAACAATTTGGGAATTAATTAATAGTTAATTAATAGAAGGGTTGAATATCAATTAATCAATAGTTGATTAATTAGGAATATTCCAGAACCTTAGAAAGAAGGGTGGTGGTCGAAAATTCCCTTGGGATAAGGGAAATTTCGTTCATATGGTTATCACATCCCACATGGGCTTGAGGATAAAACCCTAGAAGGTATCCAAGGCTATAAATAGGGCCTTAGGGATTCATTCTTCCTTGCTCGTTCTTTGGGTTGAATTTTCATCACTTCTTTCTCCCTCTTTGTAGAAGAACTCTCCTTATAGTTCATCTCCTCCTAGTTATTTTGATTCTACTCTTTTGGTTTCATTGGTGTGAACTAAGAGAGGGATTCTGGTTTGGGTCATTATCATCCAAATAGGTGGCACACACGAGGAGTCAAGCACAAAGATCTTTAGCTGCAAAAGACGTATGTGATTCTTCCTTTATATTTTATTTTATAGGGTAGATGTAATTAACATGAAACCATAGATCCATAGGTTGCATGTACACTTAGGTATATCACTGTTTCAATTTTTTCGCTACCTAATTTATAGTGTATTTGATGCGTAGAAAACCTAACAGTGGTATCAGAGCCATTGGTTCACGATTACATCACCCTAGGTCCATATTTTCTGTAAATGCTTGTTTGAAATTGAATGAAAGAAGAATGATTGAAAAATTCGTAATTGTTAAAACCTGTAATCGCAGCTCACGATGTCAGAGCTTGCTGCTCACGATGTGAGCTTGTCGGATTAGGGTTTCCCTCATTTTTCATATTTTAAATTTGAAGGTTTGTTAAATATGGATAAATGACAAAATTAAAATATTTTAAATCTGGAAAATTGAAATATTTATTACTTAGATATGATTATTTAAATTTGAATATTTATTTTTTATTTAAATAGTGAACTTAAATGTCTAATATTATTTATGATAGAGATTTAAATATTACCCCCCATGTTTTATTAATTATTACATTGCGTCCTCGCAATTAATTGGAATTAATATTAGACAACTAAATTAGAAGAGTTTTAAATTTACCCCTTATATATATATATATATATATATATATATATATATATATATATATATATATATATATATATATATATTAGAATTGTATCAACTATATGTATCAGAAGGTTACAACTTGCGTCCTAACATGTTTTAAATATTGACATTGTCAATCTTACCATGACTAGACTCATCCATTCTGATGTAGGGGTTTAAGGAGGTCTCTTTGATTCATAATGAGTTCAACTTTTAATATGCTTCGCGCTTACCACCTTCACCTCCCTATTGCATTTTGAGAATGAAGTTACCGAAAGGGTTTATTAGTGATAACGACCAATCTAAAAGTATTCTAAATACAAGTAAAAAACAAAATCCCGTTTTTTTAATTGAAAGTGAATCTTATGTTATCCATAAAAATTACACATTTTCTTTATAACTTGTTGATGGAGCTCGTGTGGTTAATTGACACGTCAATTTAAGAGTATAAGTAAAGAATGATGTGAGACTCGTGAATCTCAAGCGTAACTTGAGCCAGGGACCATGAAAATTTGTATTGATGATTCGCCATCTATTCAATGATCTGCGGCATCCCCGTCATTGAATTTGAGATGAACATAATCCGAGATTAACATGCCGTTGATAGTCAATGAATCTCAAAGATTTAGGAATGTCGTAGTGATCGCAATTGACAAAGACCTTTGTCTACCTAAATAACTGTGTGGTGTGTTTACGACATCCCTTTAAGCATCATGAAGCCAAATATGGATCCTATCCTTAATTTAATAATTTGATTTAGGTTGATTATTTATTGAGGATTTTATATATCAAACTAATTGGAATCTTATCTTTTGTAGATGTCGATCCCAACCAACAACAACAACAACAACAACAACAACAACAACAATCCTCCTCTTCCTCCTCCTCCTCCACCACCACCACCAACTCAAAACTCTAAAATTCCCTCCAATCCCCTGAATGTGAGAATTGAAAACTTTGAGACAACCAAATCTCTTTTGGACTGCAAATATAAATTCGAGGAATCCATAAGTGTCACACCCTAAACCAGAACGGCGGAAACGTTCGGGGGCGGAGGACGTCATGTTCAGTATCATAACAATGCACAATAGTAAAACAAGCAACAACATCATCCATTGCATTAATAATATAGTTAATACAAATGTGTTCTGAATGTATTTGAAAGACACCAAAAATGTAAATATCAAAATAAAAGACTAGTCTTGAACATGCTCCGTCTTCTCAAAACCTAGTCTAGTGTACCTGTCTACTGGTGACCTGAGAATACAAGTTATTTTGAAAGAGTAGATCAACATTAAAGCTGGTGAGTTCATAAGTATTTTTGTGTCAAATTTTTGCATAAGTTTGATGGAAAAGTTTGTAAGTGTTTTGATGTAAATGTTTGTATACTTCCTAGAAAATCCTATATTTTCTACTAAATTGGATAGTAGTCTTCTACCAAGACTCGACTGTTTTGTATGTTTGTTCTTTTGTAAAAGTGAGTGTTTTCCCAAGTATATGACTATTATTACCATAAAATAGTTTACATTACCTTTTATATGAGAAGATCACTATATGAATGTAATGGGAAAATGAAGATGTACAGTAGTATTGTATAAAGTAAATACAAATATACTAACTACCTTAAAACCAACTTGTTTAATTAAGGTAAAATGTTATGAGGTTATAACCATGCTTGATTAACTAGTATAAAACACGACGTTCCAAAGACATCGAAATGGTATGACATTTGTCACCCGTAGACCTGCAGGTCCCACTAAAGCAAGCAGCAAGGTGTAGGATGCTCAATCCCGTATAGATCTATATACAAACTCACGCTCTCCCTCCAGGAGACTCTGGTTACAAAACGTGACACAACAGTATATTTCCATACCATGAAGTAGTGGCTCACATTAATGTTATCTTCTTCTTGTATTAGTATGTATGTTCCTTCCTGCTCTAGTGTATAGTATGTTCCTTCTGTTCTTGTTATAGTATGTTCCTTTTGTTCTTGTTATAGTATGTTCCTTCTTGTTCTAGTTATAGTATGTTCCTTTTTGTTCTTGTTATAGTATGTTTGAACTGACTTATGTATGAACTGACTCTTGTAAGTTTCATTGTTCTAGAAATAGTAAGTAGTAATCCTCTAAACTATATCTATTATAGTTTACTAGTATGATTGTTTGACTGTTACTGATGTATAGAAAAGACTCAATTACTCACCAAGCAACTAAAGTAAAATCCTTAAAATGGGTTTAATATTCACATATCTATTCAATAAGTATAACTATGATTTAACCGACATTCAGACTAGTGATCCTACCCCGAGCCCACAACCAAACAAGGAACAGGAGTCAAGCTATATAGCAATAGTCCTAAGTCTGTTAAAGCATACTTCTACGTAAATAGATAGATGAATGTGATTTGATATAAAAGAAGTTTATAAAAGCTTTAAAAGAGTTTTCAACAAGTTTGAGTATAAGAAATCATTTTGAATGTTGTTTTCACATGTAAATGATTAACACAATTTCATTGTGTTATACTTGTATCCCCCCCCCAAGTGAAGTCTCGAGCACAAACGGATCCTATTAAGTATATAATGACACATATATGTATACAATTAGTGTATATAACTACTAACATGCTAAGGTAAACAACCTTAGGAACTAGGAAACACTTGCTATGAAGTGTTACAATCACATATGATTGATTGAAGGGAGTTCACGGCCACACAAGGAAGTGTTCACGACCGTAGGAGTGTTCACGACCAAGAACACATGATGGGTTCACGGCCCAACCTTGGTCTATGAAGTGTTCACGGCCATGGATGAAGGGTTCACGACCATACCATGATCTTATGAAGGGTTCACGGCCCAATTAAGGGTTCACGACCGTGAACTCTTGAAGAATCAAGCCAAAGAGATGTTTATTTCATAGGGATTCAAGTGCTTCTAATGGACAACAAGTATATGGATGAGCTACTTATGTTTTGGAAGCTGTTAGAGTGTTCATGACCCAAGAACAAGTGTGTGTTCTTGGTGTTCTTGGTGAAGAAGATGGTGATTTGACGATCTTGAAGGAAAAGTGATGAATTCAAGGATGTTATCAAAGGGTTTCACTTGTATGTGAAGATTAACTAGTAAATAGGGGAGTATCACTTACGTTTTTGAAGAGAAAGGAAGGTTTTCCTTGATGATACTTGAGAGAGTTTTAGAGTTCTTGGTTGGAAGATGTGAGAAACTTAAGAAAAATGAAGGAAATCTATATGTGTAGTGAGGGGTTCACGGCCAAACATGGGTTCACGGCCGTGAACCTAGTTTGTGGCCGTGAACATCCCTTGTTGATGTTCTTGGCTCGAATGCATTCCATAGATCCATTACTCACACTTCTTAGTATCAAATCTGTAACGCCCGTAGATCCGGGCTAGTCAATTTAGAGACGATAAGCATCAAAAATTACTTTTGATGGAAGATTATTTAGAAGGATTAATCTTAACTAAGGTATAGTATATGTTACAAGGATTCCGTACATATAAAGAACGCCGAAATCCGAGTTATAACGAAGAAGTTATGACCTGTCGAAGTTTCGAGACAGAACCGGCACGACACAGCGCAACGTAAATAGTGAATTTATGTTAGAGTGATATTTGTCCTTAGCGATCTAAATGAAAGTCGTAGAATACGTTAAACCGAGAGCGTGCATAAAAAGAATGTCTAAATCTGACTTCGTATGAGGAAGTTATGATTTTTCGAAGTTTCAGGATTAACAGTATGCAGCCCGAAGTTCGAATATGAGATCGAGTGATTTCTAGCCGAAACGATCTAAACGAGAATCGAAGATCTCATCGATAGTAGTCCAACGGTAAAAAGACAGACGAAAACGGACGTCAGACGAAGAAGTTATGGATTTCTAACGGAGTTTTCCTGTCCCGGCCTACTAAAAATAATATAATAAAAATATAATAAAAATAAAGTCAAAATTAGCCGATGAAGTCTAAACGAGAGTTGTAGAACATAATCTCACCTACGCGTGGATATAAAGAACGTCGAAAATGGAGTTCGTATGCAAAAATTATGAATTTCTGAAGTTCGGGGCGCGAAACCCCAAAACTGTCAGAGTTCACGACGTGAATACAGTGTTCACGACGTGAACTCAGTATTTATGACTTCTGGAGCCTGACAGACACAAGTGGCGATGACGCACCTGATGACTATTGAATTTACGACGTGAGAACTTAAAAATTCACAACGTGAGAGCTGAAAAATGACCCTATAAATAGAAATTGAGGGTCAGCCGATTTTGGTTGCTCTATCTCTTCTCTCCCACTCCCGATACCCTCTCTAAGCCCTATTTTAACCCCCTGAAGCCCTGGTATCATCCCGAGACACGAAGCAAGTCCCGAAGCCCGAAGATCCCGAGAAGAAAAGAGTTTCCGAGCCGAAGCTCCACATGCGAGAAGCCCGGTGTGTGAAGATCTTCCAGTTTTACCGAAGAATACTACTTTACGAGCCGTAGTGCTGTCCGAGAATCGTCTAATCAAGTGAGTGTGTAGTTACTTTCTTCTACCGCATATATATGAAGTATTTGCTATGAAATACGTGCTATGTGTTTATACGTTGTTTGTTTACTTGAGATGGTTGTTGGAATGAATGTTTTATACATGTTTTTAAATGAATTAAACCATATATGTAATTTATATCTATGAATATGTCGGGTAAAACATGGGTAGATAAGTGATGTGGTATGAAAGATGTTATAGATAATCTTAGCAGATGCGCTTAATAGTAAATGTCATAATCCTGGCAGATGCGCTTATAGGATAAGGTCGTTAGATGCGCCAAATAGAGAATGTCATAATACTAGCAGATGCGCTTATAGGATAATCCTGGCAGATGCGCTTATAGGATAAGGTCGGCAGATGCGCCAAATAGTGAATGTTGTAATCCTGGCAGATGCGCTTAAAGGATAATGTTGGCAGGTGCGCCTAATAGTGTATGTCGTAATCCATGCAGTGGCGCCTAATAGTGTATGTCGTAATCCAGGCAGTGGCGCCTAATAGTGTATGTCGTAATCCAGGCAGTGGCGCCTAATAGTGTATGTCGTAATCCAGGCAGTGGCGCCTAATAGTGAATGTTGTAATCTTGGCAGAGGCACTTAGAGGGTAAAGTTGGCAGATGCGCCTTATGTAGCAATGGTTTTTGTGCCAATTCCTTAGGTCAATCCTTAGGAATGAGTGAATGAAGGATAGTTGATTCTTAGGGTAAAACCTTAAGAAATAAAGAAGATAATGGGGATGGGTAATTGGGTTGATTGTTTGATGATTAAATATAATAATTATATTATTGTGGGTTGAAAACCCTATATGCTCACCAGGCTCCCAAGCCTGACCCACTCAGTTTTCTTTGTATTATAGGTTATGGCACGAGAGCATAAGTTGGCTGACATAACAAGAGATTTTGGATTATAGGCCAATAGTTATGAATAACTGTTGTAAGGTTTATTTTGTTCTGTTTATGCTTTTGGTCTGTATTAAACATGACATCCCGAGATTTTGTTATATAATAAAAATACATTTCTTTAAAGAAATTCTTTGATAAATTCTTATGATATTTTGTTTTGGGAACAAATTCCGCAACCGTTTTCTTTAAACGATACTCTGATTTTAAAACAAAGCATAAACAAATCGGTCTTTTCTGGCTGAGAAATTGGGGATGTCACAAAATCCTAAGTGTACAAGGCTTAAAAACTCATATAATAACCCTTAACATCGCTAGAAGATAACAAAAACAAGTCTAACTTTTGATTGATTTGCTTGACTTACAAGATAGAAACTTACGGGTTGTCACATCATCCCCCCGTTAAAGGGAATTTCGTCCCGAAATTAGAGTTTATGCAAATACAGATAGACTAAGGAAAAAGATGAGGATATTTAAGTTTCATTTGATCCTCGTGCTCCCAAGTGAATTCAGGTCCCCGCTTTGCATTCCAGCGAACCTTCACTATCGGGATACAACTTTGCTTTGTTTGCTTGACCTCTCGGTTCATGATCTCTACTGGTTCTTCCACGAAGTTGAGGCTCTCATTGATCTCGATTTCATCGAGTGGGATAACAAGAGTCTCATCGGATAGACACTTTTGTAGGTTCGAAACGTGGAAAGTAGGGTGTACGTTACTAAGTTCTCGAGGTAGTTTGAGTTTGTAAGCTACAGGGCCGATTCTAGCGAGAATCTCAAAAGGCCCTATGTATCTTGGATTTAGCTTCCCACGCTTTCCGAAGCGTATCAAGCCCTTCCAGGGTGAGACCTTCAATAGAACACGGTCACCAACCTGGAATTCCAAAGGTTTCCTTCTCTTGTCAGCGTAGCTTTTCTGTCGGTCTCTAGAGGCTTTCAATCGTTCACGAATCTGAACAATCTTCTCTATCGTTTCCCGAATGATTTTTGGACCTATGAGAGTGCTGTCAAGAACTTGTTCTTTAGCTAACTGGGTGTCACCCACTTCAGCCCAGCACAGAGGGGATCTGCACTTTCGGCCATAGAGGGCTTCAAATGGTGCAGCTTTTATGCTTGTGTGATAACTGTTATTGTAGGAGAACTCAACAAGGGGTAAATGAGTATCCCATGCCTTTCCAAAGTCTATCACACAGGCTCGCAACATATCTTCCAGAGTTTGAATAGTCCTCTCAGTTTGTCCATCGGTTTGCGGATGGTAGGTTATGCTCATGTCCAACCTAGTTCCTAGGGAACTTTGTAGCGACTGCCAGAATCTTGAAGTGAATCTACTATCTCTATCAGAGATAATGGATATGGGAAAACCATGCAGTCGTACGATCTCCCTAATGTAGGTTCTCGTTAGTTTCTCCATCTTGTCAGTTTCTTTGATAGGCAGGAAGTGTGCGGACTTTGTTAAGCTGTCTACGATCACCTATATGGTATCAAGACCACCCGTTGTCTTGGGCAATTTAGTTATGAAGTCCATTGTGATCCGCTCCCACTTCCATTCAGGTATCTCTGGTTGTTGTAGTAAACCTAAGGGTTTCTGGTATTCGACCTTAACATTGGCGCAAGTAAGACACTTGCTCACGAAGGTAGCAATCTGTGCTTTCATGTTAGGCCACCAGTATAACTTTTTGAGATCCAGATACATCTTATCTGAACCTCGGTGGACGGAATATCGAGTATTGTGCGCTTCGGTCATGGCCAAGTCTCTGAAACCACATAGCCTCGGTGTCCAGATCCGATCCATGAGATACAAGGCTCCGCCACCCTTGACTTCCAAGTTTTTATCCATCCCTCTCAGGGATTCATCCGCCACATTTTCAGGCTTCAAGGCTTCTAGCTGAGCCTCCTTAATTTGTGTGGACAGATGTGAATGGATAGTCATAGTCAATGATTTGACTCTACGACCAGAGTATTCTTTTCGACTTAGGGCGTCAGCTACTACGCTGGCTTTACCGGATGATAACGAATTTCGTATTCGTAGTCATTGAGTAGCTCGACCCATTGTCGTTGTCTCATGTTGATCTCCTTCTGGTTGAATATATGTTGAAGGCTTTTGTGGTCTGTAAAGATAGTGATATTTGTACCATACAGGTAGTGTCTCCAGATCTTCAAAGAAAATACCACTGCTCCTAGCTCAAGATCATGTGTGGTGTAGTTGACTTCGTGTGTTTTTAGCTGTCTTGAGGCATAGTCGATGCCCTTTCCTCGTTGAATAAGAACACAACCAAGCCCTTGGTTGGATGCATCACAATAAACCATGAAGTCTTATATCCCTTCTGGGAGGGATAGTATCAGTGCGTTGCATAGGGCTTGCTTCAGCGTTTGGAAAGCCTTTTCTTGTGTTTCTTCCCAGTCAAAGGTCACACCTTTCTGGGTCAATGTAGTAAGCGGTTTCACAATCTTAGAGAAGTTCTGAATAAACCTGCGATAGTAGCCAGCGAGACCTAGAAATTAACGAATTTCTATAGGCGTCTTTGGAGCTGACCAGTTCTCAATGGCCTTTATTTTGGAAGGGTCCACGTGAATTCCCTCTTTGCTGACCACGTAACCAAAGAATTTGACTCTTCAAATCCAAAATTCGCACTTAAATAACTTTGCGTAGAGTTTCTCCGATCGTAGTGTTTCTAAGACCTGACGCAGGTGTTGACTATGCTCCTCCTTACTTCAAGAGTAGATAAGTATGTCATCGATGAATACAATGATGAACTGATCCAAGTAAGGACGGCACACCCTATTCATTAAGTCCATGAATACTGCGGGTGTATTGGTCAATCCGAATGACATCACTACAAACTCGTAGTGTCCATAACGAGTTCGGAACGCTGTCTTGGGAACATCTTCCTCTAAAACTCGTAACTGGTGATAGCCGGATCTCAGATCAATCTTTGAAAAGTAATTAGCCCCTTGCAATTGGTCAAACAAGTCGTCTATGCGAGGTAGAGGGTATCGGTTCTTGACGGTAAGCTTGTTTAGTTCTCTGTAGTCGATGCACATACGGAACGATCCGTCTTTCTTCTTCACGAATAAGACTGGTGCTCCCCAGGGTGAGAAGCTTGGTCTAATAAAGCCCTTGCTGAGCAGTTCATTCAGTTGACCAGATAGCTCCTGCATCTCAGCTGGTGCTAGACGATAGGGCGATTTGGCTATTGGGGTAGCCCATGGAACTAAGTCGATTCTGAACTCGACTTGACGTTGTGGTGGTAATCCTGGTAATTCTTCTGGAAAGATGTCGGGAAAGTCGCGTACTTATGGGATGTTCTTTATGTCTTTCGTCTCTTGGCTCATATCGACTACATGAGCAAGGAATGCATGCCATTCCTTTTGTAAGTACTTATGGGCTTGTATACTTGAAATGATTCTAAGGTTCGTACCGGGTTTGTCGCCATAGATAACTAGGGTTTCGTTAGATGGTAGATTAAGACGAACAACCTTCTCATAACACATGATGTCAGCACGATTAAGACTCAACCAATCCATGCCAATAATGACGTCGAAACTTTTAGTTGAGACATGCATGAGGTCGATTGGAAATGAATGGCTACCTAGAGATAGAGTACATCCTATGTATATACAGCTAGTGCACTCAGTCTTACCGTTAGCCATTTCTACAGTGAACATGATTTTTGTTTAAGTAAGTGTGCAAATTTCTGGTTCACGAAACTCCTCTCCGCTCCACTATCAAACAGTATGCATGCATAAGAGTTATCGACGAGAAACGTACCAGTGACCACTGTAGGGTCTGCTACCGCTTCCTCGTGGCCTATCGCCAAAACCCTTCCCACTCCGCCAACGTTCCCTGCCTTCGGGCAATTCCTCTTGTAGTGACCCACCTCGCCACATCTGTAGCAAGCCTGGCCCACTCCAACGTCGGGGACCTGGGTGATTGGCCTAGCCGGAGATTTGCAGAAATGGGAAGTGTGCCCCTTCCTGTTGCAGTTAGCGCACTGCATTTCCCGACATGGTCCGTTGTGGTGGAAGCCGCACTTGTTGCACTTTGGCAAGCTTCCCGCATATTGCTTCACCAGCGCAGTAGCAGTAGGTGCTATCACGGCATGAACAGCTACGACCTGCTGCTTCTTGGCATATTTCTGCGCCGCGTTTCCTTTCTTCTTGTCCCAAAACATCCACTTGTTGTCAGGGGATTTGGATGGTTGTGGGATGGCAAGGGTTGTTGTTGTTGTCGGTGTGCGGACTCCGTGATCGATGAGCCGCTGTGCCAATCGCTTGGCACTGTCGAAGGTAGTGGGGTTTGAAGCTAAAACATTCCCCTAGAATGGAGGCACCAGCCCCCAAATATACCTCTCGATCTTCTTTCCCTCAGTAGGGACCATTCCTGGACATAGAGCCACCAGATCGCTGAACCTGGCGGTGTAGGCAACTATGTCGGAGCCCTTCATGGTTAGGCTCCAGAGTTCTTGTTCAAGTTTCTGAACCTCGCCCCTCGGGCAGTATTCCTCAATCATAAGCTCCTTCAGAGCTTCGCATCCCATTGCATTAGCCACTATCAGTGTAAGTGACTTAAGATGGCTATTCCACCATGTGAGGGCTCTGTCCGAGAAGGTGCAGGCAGCAAATTTTACTTTGCTTCCTTCCGGACAGGAGCAGATCTCGAAGATCGACTCAGTCTTTTTGAACCATTGCGACAGAGAAATGATCCCTTTTTCGCTCCACTTAGCCTTATCCCTCTCTAGGGGTACTTTAGTAATAGGTTCTATAGGAACTGGACGATCTTATTTGGTCAAATACCTAGCGAAAAACTCCTATCTTCCTTTCATTACGGTAACCGCTGCCATTGAAGGCTCTGGGTTTGCATTTTGTGAAGTCCTTATACGAACACTTTCTAGAGCGCACTGGAGCATCACTTTGAGTAGAATGTACTGATGTTCCACTCCCGCTAGTACCACTAGCGTTGAATTGAGCTAAGGCTGACGTAACAGCCGTAGCCACTGCAGCTTGGAGAGATGCAAGATCGTATTGTGGAGGAGGTGGTGGTTGAGTAGGAGTTATCGGAGGATTATGTCTCGTGGATCAACGTGCAGGCATCTTTCAACTAAAAGTATACAAAGATGTAGATTATAGTAAGCATTCAATTGTGAGTATAATGAGAGTGGTCCATGGACTAAATTACCATAGCCCAACAAAACGGATGAGAGTATGATTGAAATAGAGATCTATCAATAGAAGGATGAAAGCATTTGGATAAAGATTTCCCATGAGATTAGATGTCTTTCAATATCATTGGCATTAGAGATGTAAAAAGTTTGGGAAAAATGACCTTGGAGTAGGCCTTACATCAAACCAGAAATGAGAAAATTTTGACAGCACTAAGACCTAATAGACTGAAAGTTCAAGGTCTTAACATAAGCAGGAAATTAGTACTAGAGTCTATACATAGACCTAATTATATCCAAAAGACAGAGTAGAGTAGGCTCTACTCGCGAGGGGAGTTGTTCTGGTTGGTACTTGACTCAGCCCTAGACTCAGCCAGCTGTTGTTCCGCTTCCTAAACATGTCTCTGCAGTGCCACCTGGTTCTGACGAAGATCCCTGGTCTCAGATCGCCAGGCGTTCAGCTCTACCTGTAGGGCGTCAGTGCGAGACCTTTCAAAGTTCTGGTCGTCGGTCAGATGACGAAGACGAACTGTGTTGACTCCGGAGTTAGCACGAAACTCCATGCTTTGGTCGAAGTTTGCTCTTCCATGTTCAACATTGCGAGCAACACGTCGCACCAAGATAGGAAGGACTCTGTCTGCTGAGCCTCCCTCATTTAAGTTATAGTAACTCTGGTCTCCGTTGTAAGGAGGTGGTTGTCCCTGCTCATGGCTCCACCTGTCCAAGTTCACCGCCCACAGAGGCGTCGGGCCTTGAAAAGTCAGACGAGGGTTAGGATTTTCAGCAACTTGGGGTGTATTGTAGGCCTTCGGTTCCGAGTCCGAGTGTTCTTGGATTTCCTCCTTGTTCTCTTCGTCGGAACTTTCCTCGGGGTCTTCCATTGCTGGGACCACCGGGTTCTCTTCTTCAGACTCTGCATCAAGCCATCTACCATTCCCTTGGTCGGGAAAGTACGGGTCGCCGGGGAGATGGAATCCAACCATGTTATCTAAGCGAGAAAAAGGATGTAAGAAACATATAATAGACGTACTACTTAAGATAATTATAGGATGATCCTTACTAGTTACTTCAATATTTACGTAGTGCATACCAGTCATATGTAACCAAGATAGAATAGACCTTCGAATAAGTGACCCTAACTCTAAGTCCACAACCAAACAAGGAACATGAAGTAAAGCAAAGATCACAGATTCTAAGTCTATGACACCTTAGTCACATATAACCTTAACGTATCCACTCATCAACTATTGACCTACTAATAAAAACCTTTTAGTTTTCATACAAATAATTATAGTATCACAAAATACTCCTATAGTATTTTAAGTTTATGTTCTGTTCTAAAGTTTTCATTGTAGTAGTGTTGGTAAGTTTTTAAACTTGCTGCAACACCACAACCATTCTTAGGCACATGCTAATCACTTCTCGGAAAGATATAGTTGATCAGGCTATATCAATCCCAGATCTGATCATATGTCCCCAAGCCTACTTGTGTTGTCCAACAACCACAATACTTTTGTTCTGTTCTAGTATGACACTGATCCTAGTATGAATGCATGTATGTATACTTTAGTTAAATATTTTATTATTTAAAAAGTATAAACTCTTGGTCAAAGTATTTTAATCCCGATGTGTTTATAGTTGTATATCTTTTATGGGTTGATATACTCAATTCAGTATAAACAAAGCTCTGATACCAATCTGTCACACCCCCAAACAAGAACGGCAGAAACGTTCGGGGGCGGAGGACGTCATGTTTGGTATCATAACAATGCACAATAGTAAAACAAGCAACAACATCATCCATTGCATTAATAATATAGTTAATACAAATGTGTTTTGAATGTATTTGAAAGACACCAAAAATGTAAATATCAAAATAAAAGACGAGTCTTGAACATGCTTAGTCTTCTCAAAACCTAGTCTAGTGTACCTGTCTACTGGTGACCTGAGAATACAAGTTATTTTGAAAGAGTAGATCAACATTAAAGCTGGTGAGTTCATAAGTATTTTTGTGTCAAATGTTTGCATAAGTTTGATGGAAAAGTTTGTAAGTGTTTTGATGTAAATGTTTGTATACTTCCTAGAAAATCCTATATTTTCTACTAAAATGGATAGTAGTCTTCTACCAAGACTCGACTATTTTGTATGTTTGTTCTTTTGTAAAAGTGAGTGTTTTCCCAAGTATATGACTATTATTACCAGGAAATAGTTTACATTACCTTTTATATGAGAAGATCACTATATGAATGTAATGGGAAAATGAAGATGTACAGTAGTATTGTATAAAGTAACTACAAATATACTAACTACCTTAAAACCAACTTGTTTAATTAAGGTAAAATGCTATGAGGTTATAACCATGCTTGATTAACTAGTAAAAAACACGATGTTCCAAAGACATCGAAATGGTATGACATTTGTCACCCGTAGACCTGCAGGTCCCACTAAAGCAAGCAGCAAGGTGTAGGATGCTAAATCCCATATAGATCTATATACAAACTCACGCTCTCCCTCCAGGAGACTTTGGTTACAAAACGTGACACAACAGTATATTTCCATGCCATGAAGTAGTGGCTCACATTAATGTTATCTTGTTCTTGTATTAGTATGTATGTTCCTTCCTGCTATAGTGTATAGTATGTTCCTTCTGTTCTTGTTATAGTATGTTCCTTTTGTTCTTGTTATAGTATGTTCCTTCTTGTTCTAGTTATAGTATGTTCCTTTTTGTTCTAGTTATAGTATGTTTGAACTGACTTATGTATGAACTGACTCTTGTAAGTTTCATTGTTCTAGAAAGAGTAAGTAGTAATCCTATAAACTATACCTATTATAGTTTACTAGTATGATTGTTTGACTGTTACTAATGTATAGAAAAGACTCAATTACTCACCAAGCAACTAAAGTAAAATCCTTAAAATAGGTTTAATATTCACATATCTATTCAATAAGTATAACTATGATTTAACCGACATTCAGACTAGCGATCCTACCCCGAGCCCACAACCAAACAAGGAACAGGAGTCGAGGTATATAGCAATAGTCCTAAGTCTGTTAAAGCATACTTATACGTAAATAGATAGATGGATATGATTTGATATAAAAGAAGTTTATAAAAGCTTTAAAAGAGTTTTCAACAAGTTTGAGTATAAGAAATTCTTTTGAATGTTGTTTTCACATGTAAATGATTAACACAATTTCATTGTGTTATACTTGTATTCCCCCCCTAAAATAATTTAAAAGCATTTAAAAATGTAGTTGTAGGGGTATGAACTCACCTATAGTGAGTGATTCGAATGTAAGATCGATATAGGATGCTAAGTATGCCACGTGAAGTCTCGAGCACAAACGGATCCTATTAAGCATATAATGACACATATATGTATACAAATAGTGTATATAACTACTAACATGCTAAGGTAAACAACCTTAGGAACTAGGAAACACTTGCAATGAAGTGTTACAATCACATATGATTGATTGAAGGGAGTTCACGGCCACACAAGGAAGTGTTCACAGCCTTAGGAGTGTTCATGACCAAGAACACATGATGTGTTCACGGCCCAACCTTGGTCTATGAAGTGTTCACGACCATGGATGAAGGGTTCACGGCCCAATGAAGGGTTCACGGCAGTGAAATCTTGAAGAATCATGCCAAATAGATGTTTGTTTCATGGGGATTCAAGTGCTTCTAATGGACAACAAGTATATGGATGAGCTACTTACGTTTTGGAAGCTTTTAGAGTGTTCACGACCCAAGAACAAGTGTGTGTTCTTGGTGAAGAAGATGGTGATTTGACGATCTTGAAGGAAAAGTGATGAATTCAAGGATGTTATCAAAGGGTTTCACTTGTATATGAAGATTAACTAGTAAATAGGGGAGTATCACTTACGTTTTTGAAGAGAAAGGAAGGTTTCCCTTGATGATACTTGAGAGAGTTTGAGAGTTCTTGGTTGGAAGATGTGAGAAACTTAAGAAAAATGAAGGAAATCTATATGTGTAGTGAGGGGTTCACGGCCAAACATGGGTTCACAGTCGTGAACCTAGTTTGTGGCCGTGAACATCCCTTGTTGATGTTCTTGGCTCGAATGAATTCCATAGATCCATTACTCACACTTCTTAGTATCAAATCCTAAGTGTACAAGGCTTAAAAACTCATATAATAACCCTTAACATCGCTAGAAGATAACAGAAACAAGTCTAACTTTTGATTGATTTTCTTGACTTACAAGATAGAAACTTACGGGTTGTCACAATAAGTGTGCATTTTCATAAGATGAAAACATACATTGATAGACTAACTAATCTGGATGTTGGGATTTCGAAGGAGCGGATCATGGATTGGATCTTGTGCTCTCTTCCCACTTCATTTGTTGAGTTTCTTATGGAAAAAATGATTGATCCTAATATGACCCTCATGGAGCTTCATGGCTTGTTAATAGCAGATGAACCTAGTATACAAGAGATTATTCAACTCGTCGACCCCACATTGGCCATTGATAATGGAGATGCTAAAAAGAAAAGGGTTTCTCATCCCAAAGGAAAGGGAAAGGCCAAGGTTGGACAATCTAACCGAGGTCCTAAGAGAGTAAGGTCCAAACTGAGATAGCTCCTGTACTAATCCAAATGAGGCCATTTGTTTTTTATTACCAGTCAAAGGGAAACTTGGAGCGTAGTTGCCCTAAATACCCGGAGGACCTTAAGAAGGGCAAAGTACAGGTGGGTGGCACCTCATGTATGTTTATGATGGAACTCCATAGCATATCTACTTCTAACTCTTGGATTCTTAATACAGGATGTGGTACTCATATTTGCTATGATATGTAAGGACTAAGACAAAGTAGGAAGTTGAGGAATGGTGAGCTCAACCTGATCATGGGAAACAGGAACAAGTCAGTTGTTATAAGGATTAGGAACTATGAGCTCATGCTTGGTGGTGGTGTTTCTCTTAGTTTATTAAATTGTTGCTTTTCGCCTGATATGGCACAAAACATTATTTATTTTCATGCACTTTATAAAGATGGTTGTCGTTTTTCTTTTGATAATGATAATGGTGACATTTTGGTTTATAAAAATGGTTGTTTTATTTTTAAAGCTAGTCCTTGTAAAGGTGTGTACGGAAGTCTTCTTTACGTAGGTGAAGTTGATAAACTATTAATGAATATTGGTTCTTTTAATAGTCAATTAGATAAATCATGTTTGTGGATTTTTCGACTTGGCCATATAAACAAGAAGCGCATCGCCAAGCTCCAGTCGGATGAGATCTTGGAATCATTTGACCACAAGTTGGATGATGTATGCGAATCTTGCTTTCTTGACAAGATGACAAAGGCTCCATTCACTGGTCACAGTGAAAGAGGCAAGTATTTGTTGGATCTCATCCACACAAATGTTTGTGGACCATTCAAATCCACCACAAGACGTGGAGAAAGATACTTCGTGACTTTCACTGATGATTTTAGAAGATATGGATATATCTATCAAATCAATCATTAGTCGGAAACATTTGAGGAGTTCAATGAGTTTCAAAACAAAGTAGAGAACCAATTTGGCAAAAATATCAAGATGCTCTGATCCGATAGGGGTGGTGAATATTTAAGTCTTTAATTCTACGATCATCTTAAGAATTATGGAATAGTTTCACAATTTTCTAAACCCAGAACACCATAGCTGAATGGTGTGGCTGAGAGAAGAAATCGAACGCTATTAGATATGGCACAAAACATTATTTATTTTCATGCACTTTATAAAGGTGGTTGTCATTTTTCTTTTGATAATGATAATGGTGACATTTTGGTTTATAAAAATGGTTGTTTTATTTTCAAAGCTAGTCCTTGTAAACGTGTGTACGAAAGTCTTCTTTGCGTAGGTGAAGTTGATAAACTATTAATGAATATTGGTTCTTTTAATAGTGAATTAGATAAATCATGTTTGTGGCATTTTTGACTTGGCCATATAAACAAGAAGCGCATCGCCAAGCTCCAGTCGGATGGGATCTTAGAATCATTTGACCACAAGTTGGATGATGTATGCAAATCTTGCTTTCTTGGCAAGATGACAAAGGCGCCATTCACAGGTCACAGTGAAAGAGGCAAGTATTTGTTGGATCTCATCCACACAAATGTTTGTGGACCATTCAAATCCACCACAAGACGTGGAGAAAGATACTTCATGACTTTCACTGACGATTTTAGCAGACATGGATATATCTATCTAGTCAAGCATTAGTCAGAAACCTTTGAGGAGTTCAATGAGTTTCAAAACAAAGTAGAGAACCAATTGAGCAAAAATATCAAGATGCTCTGATCCGATAGGGGTGGTGAATATTGAAGTCTTGAATTCTATGATCATCTTAAGAATTATGGAATAGCTTCACAATTTTCTACTCCCAGAACACCATAGTTGAATGGTGTGGCTGAGAGAAGAAATCGAACGCTATTAGATATGGTTTGATCTATGATGAGACGAGCTACACTTCTAATATTGTTTTGGGGGTATGCCTTAGAGACAGCCGCCCACATCCTAAACCTCGTACCCACTAAGAAGGTCGCTAAAACACCCTCTGAGATGTGGAGTAGGACACGCCCTTCTCTAGCACATATAAAGGTTTGGGGCTGCGAGGTTTCGTTCGTCGCGAGGCGAATGATAAATTCGAGCCCAGATCATAGAAGTGTTAATTCATTGGTTATCCAAAAACTCCTTTGGATACTTGTTTTGCAAGCCTATTGAGAACAAGGTGTTTGTTGCTCGAATGGGATTCTTCCTCGAGATGGATCTCATTTCCAAATAGGATAGTGGGAGCCATATTGACCTAGAAGAGCTTCAAGAGTCAAGTGAAGAAGAACCTTTAATGGATACTAGCACTCAACATGAGGTGCAACAACCTGTTGAGGAACCTTAACCCGAGGCAGAACAACCTGTTCAAGAAAATAATATATCTCCACCTCCCCTTCGCAGATCCAATAGAGTTCGTCTTCCTCCTATGTTCTATGGTTTCCATATAGGCACATAAGGAGACATATTGATCAGTGATCGTATACTCATTGATATGGATAACTCATCCGACTATAAGGAAGCGATGGCAGGCCCTGAGGCTGCCAAGTGAAAGGAAAGCATGGAAAGCGAGATTCAATCCATGTACGGTAACCAAGTTTGGATTTTGGTTGATCCTACACCTGACACCAAAACTGTTGGGTGCAAATGGATCTTCAAGAAGACCGGCATAGATGGGAATGTGCACACGTTCTATAGGTTGGTTGCAAAGGGTTATACTCAAACTCAAGGGATTGAATATGAGGAAACCTTCTCGCCAGTAGCCAAGATCAAGTCTATTAGGATATTGTTTGCCATAACAACTTTTTATGATTATGAAGTATAGCAAATAGATGTGAAAACTGCTTTCCTTAACGTAAAAATCGCAGAGGAATTGTATATGGCACAACCTAAGGGTTTCCTAGATCCAAAATATCCAAATAGAGTGTGTAATCTTGAAAGGTCCATATATGGACTAAAACAAGTGTCACGCAGCTGGAACCTTTTCTTTCATGAAAAGGTCAAAGAGTATGGATTTTCAAGAAGTGAAGGTGAGTCCTGTGTATATATCAAAGCTAGTGGGAGTATTGTAGTCTTCCAACGTTGCAAGGTGTTAAGACGTGGCTTGGGAGTTGTTTCACTATGAAGGATTTAGGAGAGGCTGTGTTCATACTTGGTATAAGGATCTATAGAGATAGATCAAAACGTCTAATATGACTGAGCCAGAGTACATACTTGGATAAGATCTTGAAGAGGTTCAAGATGCAAGACTCCAAGAGAGGTTTTATACCTATGCAACATGGCACCAAATTGAGTAAAACTTAATGTCTTAGTTCTAGTGATGAACATGAAAGAATGAGTCGAGTCCCATATGCTTCTGCTATAGGATCGATCATGTATGCCACGACATATACTCGACCTGATGTCTCATTTTCTCTAAGCATGGTGAGTTGTATTAAAGACAACCTAGGCAACAATCATTGGACAACAGTAAATAACATTTTGAAATACCTAAGAAGAACAAAGGACATGTTCTTGGTATATGGGGGTAAAGACGAGTTGAGAGTTACATGTTATATAGATGCAAGTTTCCAGACTTATAGGGATAACTCATGTTCGCAATCAGGATGGGTACTCTTGCTTAATGGAGGAACGGTCACTTGGAAGAGTTCCAAGCAATCAAAAGTGGCTGACTCTACGTGCGATTCAGAATATATAGTGGCTAGTGAAGCTACAAAAGAAGCTACATGGTTGAAGAATTTCAGTGAAGATCTTGGTGTCATTCCGAGCATCAAGGATCGTTTAGAATTCTTCTGTGACAACAAAGGTGCAGTCGCGCAGACTAAAGAACCCAAGTACCATGGTAAATCAAGGCATATACTTAGAAAATTCCACTATGTAAGACATCGAGTCGAGGATGGAGACATTGTCATGAACAAAGTGTCGTCAGAGGAGAATCCAGTCGATCCGTTCATGAAGCCATTATCAAGGATCAAGCATGATAATCATACTAGATCTATAGGCATTAGATTTGATGATAATATGGTGTAATTGTTTGGTTGTTTAGTTTGATAATCTTTGAAAGATTTTATAGTATAAATTTGTAACTGAATTGATGTTTATTTTTTGGAGACTTAACAAAGTGCTAGTGATGCTATCATTTCTGTTAATTTATTATTGTGTTTTGCTTTTTCATGTTTAGAACCCACTTCCTGAGTATTAAATTACTCAAACCTCCACAGTCAGTCGTGCTCTTGGAAGTAAGTAGTGATTCAAGACTGTCATGAGTATTAGTGGATTGACTATTGTGATTGGGCATTGTATAGTGATTACAGCAACACTCATGAGTACTTAATGGAGATTTAAGTATTGGAACAACCTACACTTAGAGATTACTTTATGGATATAGTCACGAGTAATTCTAAGATGATAATATCTTATGTGCTTCAAACCGAGATACATGTGGGGTTTTGCTCTATGATTCTTTTATATATTGGTGTACTCCAACACTATTCGTAACTGGTAGCAATAACGGGTATATATGTGTATGACATGATGAAATAGACAAAAACTATATATTCAAAGTTTATTCGTCCCTTCTGCCTTAACAGGAGAAGCGATATCTATGGGCCCCTCGATGATTTGGTGTTGACATCATAAATACATGGTCGGGTCTTGACTGAAATTGAAGTGTTCAATTTAGTAGTCAAATGCAGTCACCACAAGTCTTTATCGAGAAACATAATCTTGAATTCTGAGATTGACCATTATCCATGTCTCGAATTCATACATATATCATGAGGATGAAGGAATAACTGATCACTTATCTGAGGGCTGAAACCGATTAGATCAGAGTTCGATAGATGCGTTGGATGACATTCTCTTTGTTGATTATTAGAGAAGTAGTGGACCATATATAGTTAATGACTTGTCCAAGTGGGGGACTATTGGAGAGTGTGTCCAAGGTCATTACCTACTGATGATATTTCTAATAATAATAGGGTCCACTTGGGTAGCCCTCAAGACTCAAATTAAGTAGAATTAATAAAGGAGGAATTAGTTTATTAATTATTATGGTTTAATAATTAATTAGAAACTCATTCGAAAACAATTTGGGAATTAATTAATAGTTTAATTAATAGAAGGGTTGAATATCAATTAATCAATAGCTGATTAATCAGAAATGTTCGAGAACCCTAGAAAGAAGGGTGGTGGATGAAAATACCCTTAGGATTAGGGAAATTTCGTTCGTAGGGTTATCCCATCCCACATGGGCTTGAGGATAAAACCCTGGAAGGTATCCAAGCCTATAAATAAGGCCTTAGGGATTCATTCTTCCTTGGTCATTCTTTGGCTTGAATTTTCACCACTTCTTTCTCCCTCTTTGTGGAAGAACTCTCCTTATAGTTCATCCCATCCTAGTTATTTTGATTCTAATCTTTTCGTTTCGTTAGGTGTGAACCAAGAGAGGGATTCTAGTTTAGGTCTCTATCATCCAAAAAAGGTGGCACACACGAGGAGTCAAGAATGGAGATCTTTAGCTCCAAAAGAGGTATGTGATTCTTCCTTTGTATTTCGTTTTATAGGGTAGATGTAATTAGCATGAAACCATAGATCCATAGGTTGCATGTACACTTAGGTATATTGTAGTTTGGATTTTTCCGCTACCTAGTTTAGAGTGTATTTGATGCGTAGAAAACCTAACAGCCTGACCTATCTGAATTAGGATATTATGTTTAATTTTATAGTTTTCGATTATTTTGTTTTATATTTTTATTTTGTGTGTTTTATAGAAATCATTTATCAATTGTTTGAAGTTGCTTAACTTGGTTGGTTGAATCCCAACAAACTGGTATCAGAGCTATGGCTGAAGATGGGAAAGTTTAGAATGATAAATTCAAAGGTCATAATTTCGGATTCTGAAGAATGCAAATTGAAGACTATCTCTTCCTATAGAAATTACACGAACCACTGACCGAAAAGAAACCTAAAGCGATGAAGCAGGATGAGTGAGATTTATTATATTGGCAGACTCTTGGAGTGATAAGGTTATCATTGGCAAATAATGTATCTTACAATATTATCAATGCGAGGACTAAGGAGGGTGGCTCGGTGACTGATCATGTTAATGAATTCAATTCAATCATCGTAAGGTTGACTTGGCTGATATTGGTTTCGAGGATGAAGTCCAAGAATTGCTACTATTATCATCTTTGCCCGATAGTTGTTCTGGTACAATGACATTAGTTAGCAGCTCACCTGAAATTTGAAGGAATTTACGATTTAGTCCTGTAAAATAATATGAATAGATGGAGTACCAAAGAATCTTCCAATAGTTTCCTAAGTATTGAATACAAAGGAAGAATGTATAACAGACGGGGCGAGGGTTATAGGAAGATAAAAGTCGATAAAAAAAAGGTGGACAAAACAACATGAGGGATGTAATTTGTTGGAACTACTAATAGTTACTTCAGAAATCAATGCCCAAAGTCTCTTGCTGACAAAGGTAAGAAGGAAATGAACATGGCAACATTTTATCAAGGAGGTGCGCTCATTTGTGCAATAAAAAACTCAAGTAAATCATGGATCATAGATTATGGTGCATTATTTCATGCTAGTAATTCCAAAGATGTAATGCAAAATTTTCGGCAGTACATATTGAAGGTTAGATTAGCAAACAACAAGAGCCTATATATTATGGGTGTTGGGGATGTTATCCTCAAGATGACCGTGGGTACGAATTGGACTTTAAAAAATGTGGAGTTCATTCTTAACTTAAAGAGGATGTTAATCCCGGTGGGGCATCTTGATGATTAGGGTCGCCAAGTTACATTTGGTGTAAAATAATAGAAAGTTAATAAGAGAAATCTAATAGTTGCCAAGGGAAAAAAATGGGTACCTTTTACATGATGGAAGTTTTTGAGAACGAAGCACACACTGTTGAAGGAGTTAGGACATCTACTCTTTGGCACCATAGCCTTAGGCATATAAGTGAGGATATAATGAAGATGCTAGTTTCCAAAGGAAGAATGTCAGATTTGAAGACTATAAAAGTGGCTTCTAAGCCATGTGTTCTTGGCATACATAAGAAAATAACCTTTGAGAAGATAGGTGATCCACCCAAGTCCGAGAAATTGGAATTAGTTCATTCATATGTTTACGTCCCTACTTCAGTTTCTTTAGTATGAGGATCCTAATACTATGTTACTTTCATTGACAACTACACACAAAATGTTTGGGTTTATTTCTTGTAGAAAAAGTTGGAGAATGTGTAATGCCCGCAACTTTAGGATAGACAATTAAGATATAATAAGTAATAATTATTATAATTTAAACCCTCGAATAGAGAGATCGCTGGTCTCGCGTGTCGCATACTACATAATATAAGTCTTTTAGGGAATTTATCAACAAACGATAAAACTACATTTTGATAGACGATTATTTAGGATAAATAATCTTAACCAAAGTTATAGTAGACGTGACAAGGATTCCATACGTATAAAGAAATCCAAAATCCGACTTTGTAAGGAGAAGTTATGCTTCTTCAAAGTTTCGCAAATAACCTGACACGACTACGCACGTCATAAAAAGTGAATCGAAGATACATTGCTTATTTTCCTGAGTAATCTAAACGAAAGTCATAGTAATTGTAAAGGCGAGAGCGTGCATTTAGAGAACGTCCAAATCTGACTTCATATGAGGAAGTTATGATTTTTCGAAGTTTCAACGTAGCAGTATGCGACACAGAAACCGACATTCAAATTGGTCGATTTTTAGGAAAAACAATCTAAACGAGAGTCAAAGATCTCGTTGATATGATTCCGTCGATATAATGATAGATGAGAACGGATTTTGTATGAAAGAGTTATGATTTTTACACGAACTTTAACAGTATAAGTCTGTTAAAAATATAACTTTAAAAATAGAGTGATAATTAGCCAACAGAGTCTAAACAAAAGTTGTAGATCTCGTCGATAACTACGTGTGCGTATAAAGAACTTCGAAAACGGAGCTCGTATGAGAAATATACAATTTTCTGAAACTTTGCAAAACGCGCCACACGCAGGAGGCGTGACACATTCTTCTAGAAGGGGTCTACGTAGGTCCAGCAAAATTATTCCACGTGTCACGAGGAGAGCGGAATACTAGATCGAGGGTGCGGCGTGCCTCCCCGATTTTTCCCCTATAAATTGCTGCCCACCCCCATTTTATTCCTTACACCTTCCAATATCTCTCTCTCTCTCTCTCTCTCTCTCTCTCTCTCTCTCTCTCGAATTTCCACACATTTGGTCTGTACTCTGCAAATTTTCTAGTATTTAGGTTATTTTGGTTAGCTTGGAGGTCTCTAAGAGCCCAAAAATTATAAGTTATTGGGTCGAAGTTTTGCCTGCATAATTTCCTGGTTTTTGCTAAAATCTATGTAAGTTAAGATGCACTTATCTTAATTAAAGTGTAACTTATATTTATATTCATAATCGTTTTTATGAATTTATAAATAAGATTTATCATTGATTCCATGTCAAAATACTGATTGATCTAATTACGGGGGTGATGTCTAGGCTAGATTTAGTGAGGTGTTAAAAGTGAGATTTCCAAACAGTATAATCTGTATACCAATCGAACCCTACCTACGATATGATCTTACCTGCTTGCTCCTTATTACCTATAAATCAATAGACATTGAGATTATTGAGGAATATAGACTATCATTAGTCACGAAGAATATATGGCTAAAACTTTGTGACATTCCTACCCAGGTCACATAAAAGGAAAAGTCAAGGTGTTAGGCAGAGAGCTACCGAATTCACTGGTCATCGGCTTTGAACAAGTGAGTGTATATTTACTTTCATCTTACACATAGATATGAAATATTTAGATAATTAAGTATGATATGTGCCTATTATCTATGATTAATAACTTATGTGTTAGATGAAACTATAGGAGCTAATTTTATTTAAACATATAGGTATTTTCATGCTTATAATATATTGGGTAGTGAAGGGTGATTAGAGATGAAAATGATAATGAAACGTCATGACTTTTATGGTACTACTGGAGTAGCAATGTAGTCACCTAGTAGGGTATTAATGATTACCACATACTATTCTAGACAAGTTGGATCAAACATGGATAGGCTTGCAACATTTAGATGTTTATAAGCCATACACAGGAAAGTTTACAACCTGTAGGTGTTAATCGATTATACATGGGCATGTTTAAAACCTGTAGATATTAATAAATTCTTTTGCGGATGGGTCAATGACCTACAAGAATTTATGAATCGTACACGGAAAGCTCTACGACCTATAGTTGTTACTGAACTGTACATGGGTAGGTCCCTGACCTGTAGATGTTAATGAACCACATACGGACAGGACTACGACCTGTAGGTATGAAAGAACTATTCTTGAGGGTACTATGTTCACCCCATGGTTGTCTTATTAACACATATTGTTAAGGAATCCCTGAGGCAGTGTTGTCCACTTAGAGATCCTTTAGGATAGATCCCTTGAGATCATTGGTTTAGGACCAGGGAGTGAGAACAAAGAGAATGGGTAATCGGGTTATTTTCTTGTTCCAAATTATATATAATTATAACAAATTAATTATAATATTGTTGGTTGAAAACCCTATGTGCTCATCAGGATCCCAAGCCTAACCCACTCAGTTTCTATGTATCATAGGTAGCGGTACGAAGGTATATGGATAAAAACTGTTTGGTTCTGATGAGACATTCGAGGAGGCGTATGCCATAGTATAATATTATGTTGTAAGGTTTGTAATGACTACGTTTATGCTTATGTTTCTTGTATCAATTATGACATCCCAAGTTTTTTTTAATCAATGAAAAACATTTATTGGAAATTATGTTATGAGATAAATTCTGCAATATAAAGAATGCTCTGTTTTAAAATAAGCATAAAGAAAAGGTCTTTCCGGGCTGTGAAAATGGGGATGTCACAAAATGAAATGAACTTGAGGATAAAGTTTTTTTTTTTATTTTAGATATTGAGGGCGAATACAATAGCAAAGTGTTTGTTGATTACTATGATGACCAGGGGAATCTGAATGTGTAAGTCAGATTTAGAGAAACATTAGCAAAATGGAGCAATTGAGATGATGAACTGTGCATTGGACGAGAGGGAAAAGAGCATGAGACTTCATGCATGTTTACCCAACATGTTTTGGGTAGATTCGGTTAATAAAACAACATATTTAATCGATAGATAACCCTTAGTTCCCATGCAAGATCATGGAATTTCACCCATACACTTGAAGGTTTTCGGTTGTGTCTCGTATATCAAGGTTAAAGACTCTAATAGAGACAACATTGATGCGAATGTAAGAAGCTCCACCTTTATATTCTATGGGTTGGATGACAAGGGGTATTGCATATGGGATAACAAAAATGAGAGGGTTATCAAAAGTATGGATGTTGTCTTCAACGGGAGTGTCATGTATAAGGAAAGGCTTGCACAAGGATCTAGAAGAAATAGGAAACCCGAGAAAGCAAAAAATCAAGTTGATTTCGAAGATATCTCAATTGATGACATTGTAAAACCTATTAGTTCTCCATAAATAGGTGAAAGTTCAGGAAGCAGTGGGAGGATCATATAGCAGTTTAGAGGGGGAAGTTGGAGATGATGTAAAGACTATCCTTCCTACTATCTAGAGATCCACTCAAGAATGAACTACTCCATTAAGGTACTCTCTATCAGCTAATCACTTGTTGTTTATCTAAGACTTATGTACCCAGTCAGATCCAAAGGCCTTCAGGATGAAAGACTCTGTATAGTGGGAAAAGGCTATGGAACACAAGTTGAGTTCACTTGACAAGAACTAGACTAGGTCCCTAGTAAAGCTCCCATCAGGGAAGAAAACACTATATAACAGGTGTTTATTTCAGGATAAGGATAAGATAGACGGCAATAAGACATGTAAGACAAGATTGGCTGTCAAGGGATTTCAACAGAAATGAGAGGTTGTAACACCCATCTCTAGGGCATATTTAAAGTCATGCTTAAGAAAATAATTTGTTAACGTTTTCCCAAAAATATTCATATTTTATGTTTGTGAAAAAATACTTTGTTCCCAAAATACTAAAATTAATTCAAGTTTCAAAATTGGTGATATTATTAACAATAAACATATCAAAATAAGATTCAAGCTCACCTAGTGAGTTGCCCGAGGTTGGTTCATCTATAGTAAGGGATAACAATCCAATCTTACTCTAACTAAAACTCCAAAAATAGCTTGAAACACAAAGAATCCGTAGGGTTTTGTGACATCCTCATTTTTATGGCCAGAAAAGACCGATTTGTTTATGCTTATTAAATAAGAGTATTTTTTTCTAAAAAAAGTTTAATTATTCATAATTTGTCCCAAAAACATGATAATGATATTATCAAATCATTTTCGGAGAAATGTGTTTTATTTATATTT
Source organism: Lactuca virosa (assembly GCF_052849685.1). NCBI lineage: Eukaryota > Viridiplantae > Streptophyta > Magnoliopsida > Asterales > Asteraceae > Lactuca > Lactuca virosa. The sequence goes on along the minus strand of NC_136432.1, from coordinate 164,069,043 downwards.
TTAAAACCCGGGATGTCATAACAGACATAAAACATAAGCATAAACGAAGACTTACAATATCTCAATATACTAATAGTCTACATCTACTTGAATCTCTCTTTGTGCATGTACCTTTAAATCGCTACCTGTGATACAAAGAAGTTGAGTGGGATGATCAAGACCCTAATAAGACGTTGATTTGCATTGGAAGCAACGCGTGTCTCCCTAACGAATGTGACGCAAAGACACGAATTTGAGAAACTAAAACTTTTGGTCCCTTCTTCTAATATCTTTTCAAAATAACTCTCAAACACTCTAAAAAGTTATAAAAATTAACTTGTGGTTCTTTTACATAATAAGCTATAAAAAATTGGTTCAATTCACTTAACTGGTCAACTCTTAAGTCAAACACAAGTTTCACCAACTTGTCACAAAAAGCCCATCTCCATAATAATACTCGCTCGATACTAAAATTCTATTATATTTTAAATATTCACTAGTAACATGATCCATTATTGTTATTTTTAGCATTAACAACTATATTATTTAAATTATTTATATATTTTAATTAATTCATTTATTTATTTGGAATGATTTTTTTTAGTTTGCTCAAAAATTGTATCCCCAAAACCCGAGTGTTATACATGTTGATTCTCCAGTTATAAAGACGACTACAATCATATTTGTCCTAGATATAGTTGTAACACCCGTTTTAGGTATGATATAATATGTTCAATTTTAAGTTCTCATTTTGGGTGTCCACGACTTGGTGGAGCCTCACCACGGCGTGGCGGTATTTTTATGACCGCGTGATTTAATGACTCGCTACGACATGGCCATAGGTGCTGTGGCGTGGCAGCTGATTTTGATGAAACCCTAGATTATCGGGTTAGACCCTTATTTAAAGGAAGTAATGGCTAGGGTTTCCTCCACCTTCAACCTTCATCGCCTCCAGAAAGCATCTTTGTGAAACCCTAGCCTTCCTTGTTGAATATTGAGGACTTTGTGGTGTTTTGTTGCATTTTGAAAGAAGAAGAAGAAAGTGTCTGCCAAGGGATCAAGCAACAACTCCCCTCCATCCTTGGAATCATTCTCTGGACCATTTATACGTCCTCAAGTTTCTATCTTGATGACTCTTTGGTTGTACATCTAGTTTCTTAAGCATATTTTGGTCCATAAGAAATGTTTGGTTGGTTTGAAATGATAAAGGTTGCAACTTTATGACTCTCCTGAGTCCCATGAATAATATATCTTGTAGATCTAGGTTGTAGTTGGGATTCTTGACCTTGTATGAGTTTTTGGCCACTCATACCTCCTTTTTACCTAAAAATGAATTCTACACATGCATTGGGCATACATGTCTATAAAGCACCCATCTTTATGCTAGATTTGGTATTAGAAACTCTTCTGGAGAGGTTAGGTTAAGGAATTTTCGAATTAAGGGATTAATGATTAAGTTATTGTTGTATTTTAACTTATTTGGACAGAGGGTATGAGATCTTGATCTCTTTGGGTGTCTTAATGGATAAAGTTGGAAACTTTATCCATTCAGATCAAAAAATGGACCAGATATGAGCTTTGGAGCTCTTAGAATCAAAGGAAATGGCTTAACTCATTAAGCTGTTAGAACCCAGTGCCCACGGTGTGGCCTTGGGTCGCCACAACATGGCGACTAGGAAATGCCTGTCTGTTTTGTTGAATGAGGGCCACAGTATGGTAATGGAAGGCCACGACGTGGTGGTTGACTAAAAGTCAATATTGACCGTTTAATTTTGACTTGAGTTGACTTTTGGTCAAACTCCTAGTTTTGGAATAAGAGCTAAGGGCTAACCTTGTGTAACTGTATATGTGGTGCATATCATCGGTATTTCTAGCAGTCAGAGTAGTAGCAGCTGAATATCGTCTGAGAGGTGAGTCTTTTCACTATACTTGTGGGTCCAACGCACCAATGCTGACCCACTGGATTGTGTTACGTAGGACGCTAGCTGTCTTTGTGACTATTCCATGTATGATTGGGTTGAAATAAACCATAGGTTTGGGCCCATGATTGTATATTTGGATTGAAAGAAACCCTAGGGCTGGGCCTATTATTGCATATGTGGGTTGAAACATACCTAAGGGTTGGTGTTGGATTAGGTGTCTAAGCCCATAACTATAATTGGTATGTACTTGACCCGAAAGTAGCATGGTCCATTTGGGTTGCAATTCACTAGAACAATTTGATAGGATGGATATTTGAGAAAAAGGTTATTTGTGATTTATTAATATATTATAAGTATAATATATTAATTGATAAATCACATTATTTAATTAGTATTGATCAAGAATTAATTTGGAATTAATTTAGTGATCAAAAGAGACTGACTAAATTTACGGGGACTGATTAGGTAAATCAGTAATACTTATAGTTTGGACCTATGATCCATGTTGATAAGGGTTGGACTAAACCTTTATGAGAGTCCATGAAGGTTTATCCCAAAAGGCCTATTAAATGTGAAGAGTCATGGTGAATTAGGGTTTGCATGGATGAAACCCTAGGCAATAAAAGTAACCCCTAACTCCCTAAAATCGATTCATGCATTCTAAAGAAGAATACTAGCCGATTTGTGCTTCCTAGCCTCTCTCTCACAAGCCTCCTTTTGTTCTTGGTGTATTGTGAAACATTTGAGGCATCACACTTGGGGTGCTAAGCTCTTAAAGGTCAAATACAAACAAGTTACAACAAGAGGTAATCTTTTAACTAGTTTTTATGATTCATATGTCAATTTGTATGCTAGTTTAGCCTTCATGCTTTGGATAAAACAATATTGCATGTATAATTAAAGAAAACTTAGATCCAAAGCATTAGGGTTGTATGTGCACAATAGAGATGTTAGAGTACATAAAACCCATCAGCTGGGCCCAAGGCTGGGCCTATGATAGTATGTTGGGTTGGAATATACCCCAGGTCTGGGTCCAATTGTATGTATGATATGTGGTATTTTGGGGAACTCACTAAGCTTTGTGCTTACGGTTTTATGTTTATGGTTTCAGGTACTTCCGGTACAAAAAGGAAGGGCCCGACATGATCGCACAACATCCCCCTTATGTTTCCGCATTTGTTTCCATTTTACTTTGATGATTGTGATACAATGTTTTGTGATTGATATTGTGACACCGATTGTATGGATTGATGATTTTTCAAATTGAAAAATTTTACCTCTGTTTTTGGGATGTTACAATAGTAGCCTTTAAAGATCTTTATCTACAGAGGTTAGATGTGAATACAACGTTTCTACATCAATGACCCGAAACATGACATTTATAAGGAGCATCTAGAGGGTTTTCCTACATTTGGTAAGAAAAAAAAGGTATGCCAGAAGAAGAAAAGTCTGTATGGCATGAAGCAAACTTCTAAGCAGTTATACTTAAAGTTTGTTAACTTCATGAAAAGGAGTGGGTACACAAGACATGAGACGAATCATTGTTGTTAACTGAAGAAATTTAGCTCCACCTACACCATGTTTGTGTTCGCTTTTGATAACATGTTGATTGTTGGCTCCGAAATGTAGAAGATCAATGAGATTAACATACACTTATTCAGAAAGTTCAAGATGGTGAGCCTAACTGCTTCTCAGCCAAAGAAAGTCCTTAGTATGAAGAATTCAATAGATAAATATACCAAGGTGTTTACTGTAAAGAATTTTAAGCTTTCCATGGCTTCAACTACCCCTCCAAGAGTTTAAGGAATAGGGTTGGCAAAAGAGAAAGAGAGAGAGAGAGAGAGAGAGAGAGAGAGAGAGAGAGAGAGAGATTGAGGAATGTTGAAGAGTTGAATAAAAATGGAGTAACTAAGTTGTTCAAGCCTTCAAGTGGGATATTTTATGGGTGTGAACACTTAATCAAAATAGTTAGAGAGAGAATTCCCTTCGAGTGAGAGAATGTCCGGAGAGATAATGCTTCCTTGATGAGAGAAGGCTCACTTAATGAGAGTGTAAGACAATGCTCCCTTTGATCAAGAGAATTCTCCCTTAGCAAAATAATTCTAATTCCATAATGTAACTGGGCATTTGAAAAAATGAGCATACATTTGAAGAATGCACTAGAGCATATGACTAATGCACTCCAATTGATGTCAAATGTGCTCCTCCTTGAAAACCATGTGTTGCTACAGATAATTCATTCCATGGATGCGCTTTGTGGATAATGCGCTCCGTGGATGTGTTGGTCCTTTTAAATGCACTTATGATGATGGTGAATGCTCTCTAGTAGCTCAAGGATGTGCTCTAGCTTGGTGAATGGGCTCCTTTCTCCTCAATGCATTGGTATGGTCAGTTTGGGAGTTGTTAAATGTGCCAAAGTGTATGACAGGTGACCATGCACAACCCTCAAGGTTGAAGATTCTATAAGCAACTACATGACATCTTGTGATTGACTGATTCCTTTTAGGACCTAATTATATATTGGCCCAACCCATCAAAATTAGGGTATCCACATGCATTCCTATAAATAGGGACTCACGTCCTACATCAACATCGTGATTGTGTGAGTGCATAGTGTGTGCATAAATTTCAAGAGAGGAATTATTGTGAGGTTGGGAGCATATCTCTTGGAGCAGTTTGTCAGCAAGAGAAATTCTTTTTGTTTAAGAGCTCAAGTGAGGTGAAGCCTATAGTGAGTGACTATAACTCTTCTTGGAATATTAATAAAATACCCTCTCCCTTGTTCTCCTATGGGCATAGGTCACATTGACCGAACCATGTTAAAATATTGTCTTAAGCTTTACAGTTTTTGATTATTATTTTTTCAGAAGTTTATTCCGCTTGTTTTACAAAAGCCATTTTTCGTTTGTCTGAAGTTGCTTAACTTGTTATGTTGAATCCCAACATGAGGAACTTCATTTCCTTTTCTTTTGACTTGGGATGGTTTACTGACGGGTTGGGGTTATATTTCAAGGATGACTTTAGGCGACAATTTTATTTTCAGAATGAAATCTACGTCCGGCTTGGGCCGGAGTTGGGTTTCCTGAATATATCCAAGAACACATGAGAAGTTGTTGAATATGTTCGGGCTAAGGTTGGCATAGTATAAAGTTGTTGAACAGTTTGAAATTGAAATTATGGGAGGGATAAACTAAATAGGGGCATCAATTTGGTCAGTAAAATGGTATCAATGAATCGAAAACAAAAACGTTTATAATCTGTGTGCTTGAACTAATAGCATAAGATTTCTTTCGATCTGGATCTTAGGGTGAGATTGTTGGAAGATTTGTTGGGATCCATGATTGAATGATAGAAATATGATAGAAAGTTGTGTGAAAATAAAGGTTAAAATATTTTATAGAGCGGTCATTTTTTAAAAAACAAAATATATAAATTTGAAACATAACTGTTGAGAGAGAGAGAGAGAGAGAGAGAGAGAGAGAGTTGCGGTGTTACCACACATGTGCATGCCGTGTAACACTAACAGCAATATACACCGTTCAACTTTATAAAATGGATTTCTTTTTATTTGGTTGGACGGAAGATGAAACATAATATTTAGTTGCTCCTAAACCTAACCTACATTTTTACCACCAACAACAATGTGCCTGAATTGCATACCTTAATGACTCCAAACAAGTGCGTTAAAGATAATTCGTATTTAAGCGTTACTATCATCCGACATTACATATAATATGTTTACATAAAATAAGAACAAGAAAGCCGTATTAAAAAGACTAAAAATAGTTGTTACATAATAGTATATGAATCAAACAAAACAAGATAAAAATAAATAAATGAAAAGCAAAAGCCGGCTAATAGTTGGATGAGGTCGGTGAATAGTGATTTGTCAAGCCAGTGAGCCACTTGACACCGAGCATGCGTCTCTGCCCGCCTGCTTCCTACACAATTCATGCCAACTCTAAATACAAGGCCACCCCCTTCCACTTTGTCAACTAAATACCAATTACCACATTTTTATAAATTAATATTCTTTTAAAAACTTAAATAAATCATAAATACTTAAGAAAGAAAAGAAGTGCAGGCCCACTATGCAATATATAGGCGTGATCTTCCTCTTATATAATAATAATAAAAATAACAATAATAATAATAGTAATAATATAAAGAAGCAAAAACCGTTTAATGTTAGTGTAACGTGGTTATGATTTTAATTAGTGACAGACAGCTTCACGTGGCTTGATTCCTACCAAACAGCCTGTTAATGGTCATTAGTACTTTTGGAAACTGCTTAGTTTTATAAATAATCCGATTTTTGGTGTATGAATAATCAATTATAATTTAAAGAAAATGCATAGCATCATCGTTGTTATTATTATTGGATTTTTACAATTAAATAAGTATTTAAATATATCCACCATGTAATAATAGTCTAGAAAGAGTGTACCGGAAATCACATAAATACGTGGGAACAAACTTCTTCAATAATTATATATTCCTTTTGCATTATTCTTTTGAAGTTATATTATTGTTCATTGCATTTTCAAAATACCAATATCAATTGGTTAAATACATGGAATATTTTTTTTTTTCAAGTCGTTTCCTTTTACATCACTTATAATTGTTATTTTATCTTCTTAAAAAGGTAAATCAACAACGATCTAGTTTTTGTAATTTTAATACGAATAAGGGTCGCTAGAAACGGATTATATTTTCAACAATAATTGACAAAATTAATACCTATAAACTCTAAATCAAGTGTGTCAAAATTGAAATTTCATATAAGTTTCTCTAAGTTCCGGTTCCAAGATGGGTACACCATGAACGATGGGTTTTACCCATGGCCGAAAAATCCGATAAGCCCACAAATACTTTAGTAAGCTTAACATATAACTAAGTTAATTTTAAATAAAACCCAAAACCTATAAAAGAAATTATTTTGCCCGATTATCTAGTTTGTAGTTTGTAGGTTACTTTCCGGTAATATATATATATATATATATATATATATATATATATATATATATATATATATATATATATATATATATATATATATGAGGTAGGTTCAAATGTTTTTCACATCTATTGTGTACTAGAATGCACCAATAAAAATTTAGTATTAATTATATGTATATTAAATGCTATCCATACTTATAATTCATTTTTATGGAAACTAATTAAATTCGTCATTAATGTCAACAATAATATTCTTTCAGAATGAATTCATATCTAGAAGAATGAGAGTGTATTCCAGCAGAATAAGAGTGTATTCTAGTAGAATACACTCTCGTTCTTCATATTCCATGCAACTTTATTGTATTTTAAATGAGTGAGTTCTGAAACAAAATACGAACTCATATATAAAAACCTAGATGCGAATTTATTCTGAAATAATGTTATTGCTGACATTAATGATGGATTTAATTAGTTTCCATAAAAAGAGAATTATAATTATAGGTATTATTGAATATACATTTAATTATGGAAATCATTTAATATCTATATTTATTTAATTAAATAATTATTTAATTTACTAAATTCCTATTGGTGCATTCTAGCACACAATAAATGTAAGAAACAAAATAACCTACTCATATATATATATATATATATATATATATATATATATATATATATATATATATATATATATATATATATATATATTCCTTGAAAAAACCCCATCATTTTTTTCTTAAAATAAATAAAGCCTCTTTTTTTTTTTTTAAATTCCTCATCTAACTCCGAATCTTTTAATACAAACTACACCCAAAAAAATTTCATTTTTAAATCATCATAAGTCAAGCTATTGTACACTTGTATTAACAAATCGATAGAAGAAGTTATCAAAAAAGATTGTACATAAAGTAATAATGCAAAGATCCAAGCCGTGTGCTACCAAACTTCAAACTTCTCTTTCGAGTCTGCATCAACATGAAAGACACACAACAATAAAAAGTAAATTATAGTTTGTATGATATGTGGTATTTTGGGGAACTCACTAAGCTTTGGGCTTACAGTTTATGTTTATTGGTTCAGGTACCTCTAGTTCAAAGGCGAATGGCCCGACATGATCGCACAACATCCACCACTGTTCTGCATTCTATGATTTTGATTTGTTCTATGATAACTATTTTCTACATTGGCACACTTTGATTGGTTTTGAAATGAATGATTGATGGTTTTGGTTGACTTAAAAATAAAATAATTTTAATTAGTATTTTTGGGACGTTACAAGTTGGTATCAGAGCCTTGGTTTGAGGGATTTAGGCACACTCTCGGGTTTGTCTGAACTCAAACCGAAGAATTGGTAAAAAGAAAAAGATTTTCCAAAAGTTTTTTTTTTTAATAAAAGAAGCGGTGTGATGCGTGCAATCGGCCGAGCTCAAGTAACTATTTACCAAAATACCCATACATGTTTATTTGTTTAGTATGTGTAACATCCCAAAAATCAAGGTAGAATTTTCATTTTCGAAACCAAACCAAAGACCATCATGTTTATAAAACATAGTTCCCAAATGTCATAATCATAAATCAGAGTATGCAAAATCAACTCTCATAAATATCCGAAGGATGTGCACGATCAAGCCTTCGGCTTGCTACTGTCCTCTGAAGTACATGAAACCATAACAACCAAACTGTAAGCCAAAGTTTAGTGTGTTCCCCCAAAGTACCACACACAACAATATAGATAACATCATACATATGTGAGACTTCATCCTGACATGACCGCCTCGCACGGCCTACAACCTATCTGGACCGCTATGTGGGCCTTCGACCTAACTGGACTGCCTTTTAGGCCTTCACTCCATCCGGACCGCCCGAGTATCTTGGCCTTCAGCACAAAGCAGGACCGCCTCAACCCAACAAACCATACCATGTCGACATATACAAAAACAATCAATAACTAGCAAGTACGAGTAATCATACATATCTATCCGTCTAATGCATAATTAGTGAACACAAGTAATCATACAGATATACTAGTCTATCATATAACCAGCATAACATCAATCCAATATAGTAGGATACATAATCCAATGGGCTGATATTTGTTTCTTCGACCCACAAGTACAGTGAGGAAAACTTACCTCAATGATAGAAATATAGCAGAAATGAATGCTGCAACAACTACCGGCTCTACGAAGCCTCAATCTACTACTCAAAATTTTCCAAATGACCTAAGGTCAAACTTGGTCAAAGTCAACGGTCAACGATCAAAGTCAAAAGTCACTCTAGCTGGTCGCCATGTCGTGCCCATCCTTGGCCACACCGTGGGCACTAAATAACAAAATAGACGAGTCTTAGCGCAGACGGCACGCTGTGGATACATAGGCCACGTCGTGGGCACTATGTTCCTAACAAGTTAATGGGTTAAGCCATCTTTCTTCGATTCTAAGGGCTCCAAAGCTCAGATCTGGTCCATACTATGGTGTATGTTGATAAAGTTTCGAAATTTACCCCTTTAGACTCTCCAAGAGGTAAGGGTTTCACTCCTAGATTCAAAAAGGGTAAAACAAAACTTGGCTTATTTCTTTAAGCACTTAATCTTGAAGACTTTTAGTTCAACTTTTCCAGAAATGTTCTAGCATCATAAAATAACATAAAACCCTTACTTTCCATACATACATGTACCATACATGTCTGGGGCTCTTATTAGGTCAAAATAAGGGTTTTTGACCAAAAATTCGTGCATGATACCAAAACTCTCTACAAATCCAGATCCAAGGCACCAAACACTCTAAATGGCTTGGAGATTCATAAAAGTTGCAAACTTTATGAGATCTCACCACTCCAACAATTAAGAACAAAAAGATTTAGGGACAAAACTCAATACCTAGCAACCTATCAAGATAAAAATCGAGTCTTCGACACTTATAAAGGTCCAGAAGAATGCTAACACAAAGGAGGAGGTCTTGCTTGTAGGGATGGAAATGGGGCAAGGCTTACCATCCCTGTCCCCGTCCCCGAGTCTATAACCTCATCCCCATCACCATCCCCATCCCCATCCCCAACGAATGCGGGGAATTTAATCCCATCCACTTTAAATTTTGGGCTTATCCCCAACCCATCGCCTACCCATCCCCGTTCTATGTTCATAATAATTCAACTTACACAAAAAATAACTTCGACTTTAATAATCTATCAAAACCAGATGTCATAATTAGATTGTGTTTACATCAATCATAAAGTTTAACAACCATCAAAATGAGAATATGATTACACAAAAGAAATTTCAGTCTTTGGTTCTATTTGTTTGCTTGAAAAATTAGTCAACATCATCGTCATATACAACCGTCTGATCGAAAGCCATTGGTTCTCCTTGTTTTTTACCTGAAATATATAAAACTTATTTTTAGAAAAACTAATATTTATACACATGTATGATATAACAATTGATATATTTATTAAAAATTTACCTTGAAGTTCCTTCCATAACCAACTTTGGCTACACATTAATGCCCCGACTGTTTCCGGTTTGAGTCGGTTACATTGTTTTGTCACCTTATTCCCGCTCATGCTAAAAACTGATTCTGAGAAACTGTAGAAATTGGAATGGCTAAGATATATCTAGCAATCTTCTGTAATATAGGAAACTTAGAACCGTTGCTCTTCCACCGCATTAATATATCAAAACCTTCCTCATTCGGTAATAACTTTTCAGCTAAATAATCATCCAACTCAGTTTTTTCAAATCCATCATCCTCAGAAAGCATATTCTCGAAATCCAACTCCCATGCTGATTTGCTTAAAATAGAACCCCCTCCCTCAGAGACGTTTGTTGCACATTGTCGTTTCGAAGAAGCTCCTCGTTTATCATCATGTTTCTTTTTATACTCTTCAAATAACTCAGTAATTATGTTACGTATTTGCATAATCTCACTTCTTACTTCTTCCCCATATAACTTTGGAAAGAAATAATTGATCAACTTTAACTTATACCTAAGATCCAAGACAATTGCTACACTCATAACATTATGTATTACATCCTAATACTTCTCAAATTTGATCAACATAGTTGATGCCATAGACTTAATAACACTATTATGAGAAACTTTTCAACTCAACAACAATAGTTTCATTTCACAAATCAAAAGGAAGAAAATTTTTGACGTGGGATATTTGGTACCAGGAAATTTTTCAGTCACTTGATAGACTAATTTCAATTTTTCACAAAAATCTGATGCCATATTCCATTCATCTTCACTAGGCAAGAAAACATAATGTTTATCTTTTTTGATCAAACGATTAAAAACTTCTCTATACTCCAAAGCAACACTCAACATCATATAAATGGAATTCCACCTTGTTTTGCAATCAAGAAGTAACTCCTTTTGGCAATTAACACCTACTTGCCGAGCAAAAAGTCTAAACTCTCGTATTCTTTTAGGAGAACTTGTTCAAAAGGAGACACTATTCCTAACATTCTCAATTGCATTGGCAATCACAGAAAATCCATGTTGCACAATAAGTTTAATTATGTGTGCACAACATCGCATATGAAATATTCTCCCCTTCAAAATTAGCGATGAAGTAGTAAGCGTACCTAGAAGCTTGTCGACGATGGCATCATTTGTTGAACAATTGTCAAATGTTAATGTTCAAAACTTGTTGTTAATGTTCCACTCCAAAAAGCATTCGATTATACCTTGTGATAATGCATCAACAATGTGTGGAGATGACACATGTATAAAGCTGCATTAAACAAAATATAACTCCTCAAAACTTCATCCAATATAAATTACAAATAATAACATTAATTAGAGTAAATACCTCATAATTTGATTTTCTAACTTCCAGTTCCATCTATATAATGTGCTGTGATTGTCATGTAACCTTTTTTTTGGTTACTTTCAGTCCACATGTAACACCCAAATCAGGTATGATCTTATAGCCCTTGAAGTATCTTGATATTGACATAAGAGACCCTTAAGTACGATGGGCGTACTTGGTGAGGAGGAACGCGAAGGAGCAGCACGTACGCTGGGTGTACCAGGAGTACGCTGGGCGTACGTGCCAACATGTTCAAACCCTAAAAACCGGACTTGAGACCTATATAAACATCCTTAACTCCTTTGAACCTCACCTTTAACAGCCTCCTTCACCTTCAAACGTCCCTGAAAAACCCTAATATCATTTGTGAGTGTAGCTTGAGCTTTAAGAGTACATTTGTGGTTCTTTTACTGTTCATCCAAGAAGAAGAAGTTGCCAAGGGAGCTTGGAGTGTCACTTGGCTTCAAGAATCTGCTTATTGTCGACCTTGAGGAGCTTCTGGAGGTATAAGGCTTGTACCTTTCCATTTTAATCACTAGATCTAGCTAGGGTTTCTAGTCTTGTCCCTTTAGTTGATCTTGGACCTTTTTCTTGTGAGTTAAGCAACTCCAGAGGATGGAGATGACAGATCTGAGGTCCCTTAGTCCTTTTCCAACATAAAAATGGAGTCTTGGTGGGAGTTTTGACCTCATGCATGGGTTAAGAGCTTCAAAATGGTCTTAATGAGGGTGTTGGGATCATATGGGACATGCAAAGGCATAAAGTTGCCAACTTTATGCCTTGGGTCGTCTTAATAGGCCTAGATCTGACTTCTGGATGTAAAAGAATCGAGCATGAAGCACTTAATGGAAAAACTGCTTAATCTGTTAGTACGTCGGGCATAGATCTGTGTACGCCACGCGTAAGTCCGCGAGCCCCAGTACGCTGCGCGTACCAGGGTGGTACGCTGAACGTACGCGTCGCAGACAAGCTTGGACCTGTTTTGTGATTTTGGGCTATTTGGCCTCACTTGGTTATTGGACTTGGTTTTATTCTGTGAATTGTGGGCCATTTCATCTGTTATGGGCCTTGGATATATTGATTGGGATTTAATGGGCTAAGAGGCCCATTAATGATTTTGGACTTAGACTTTGGGCCCATTAGCAAGGGATGGATAATTGGGCCTCATGAAGGGGTTGGAGTTTGGGTTTCTTTTGACTAAGTAAGGTCTTGACATTAATTATTATTATTACTCAGCACGGGAGGTTTCAGACTGTTAGGAGAGCAGCTTTTGTATTTCATCGGACAGAGGTGAGTTTTCTCACCATATCTATGGGTCTAAGGCACCAAGGCCGGCCCATTATGTGATTCTGATATACGTGTTAGTCATTATGTGCATTGAAATGCTTTATGATGTGTTTTGCATGGAAGATCCCGGGGGGAGCCCGAGTCATTGGGTGTAAGACCATATAGGGTAGCCCATGGCATCCCTAGGTAAAGACCATGATGGGTAGCCCATGGCATTGGATGTAAGACCATGTGGGGTAGCCCATGGCATTCCCTCAGGTTTTATGTATGCATAGCTTACGTGATGTGTGTGTAGCTTAATAGCTAACGGGTTATGTGTATGTGATTGTGTGTGGTATGCTCTGGGGAACTCACTAAGCTTTCCAGCTTACCGTTTGTGGATTTGTTTCAGGTACTTCGGAGCCCAAGGGCAAGGGCAAGGCGTGATGGCATGGCGTGCACTCTATCTCTCTTTCACTGATATGATTCTGGGGACACTCTAATGTTTTCTTTTAAATAAATTGTAATGAATGTGGATTTGAAAACAATTAAGATTGGGATTTTATGATCTATGAAAAAATGATTGACTAATTAAAATGAAAAATTTCTTTCTCAAAATTGGGTCGTTACAAGTTGGTATCAGAGCATTGGTTTGAGGGATTCGGGCACACCCTCGGGTGTGTCAGGACTCAAACTAAGGAAATGGTAATATGGTTTTGAAAGATAACATAAAAAGGGTTTTTAAAAGAAACGAAAAGATGAGAGTACAACGCACGTGATCAGCCGAGCCAAGTAAGTAGTTCCCCAATATGGTTAGCCATGTTATGCTGATGTTGAGTTGTGTTGATTATATTGAACTTGCTATGTGTATGTTTTTTTTTAAATTGTATACGGTTAGGAGCTTATAGCCTCAGAATGATTGGTTTGGCCTTATTTTTTTTCCTTGTTGGATGTGGTCTTAGGGTAGAATCTTTTATTCGAAAGTCTATTTGATCCTTTCTGTGTATAATTTGCATGCATAAAGGCAACCTGTTGCGATTGGTTTGATTGATACGAGTAGAGTAAATCTTAGGTCAGCCTGAGATCGTTATTTGCGGTAGTTATGGGTTATGGTTTAGTTGTGGGACGAGTTGGAGTTAGCAGGTAGGGCAGTGGGGCAAGGTACAGTTAGGTATGGAAGGTAGTATTGGGCCCGTACTACTGGAAGCACAGGACCTGTACCCGAACCAGTGTTGAATCTGACGACTTCAAGGAGGACAAGTGTGGGAAGACCCCCATTTTTTATATTAAATCCTGATCATTGTGATTTATATCATTTCAGTTCAGCATGGTCGTGACACGATTTGGAGCAGGAGGATCAGGATCGAGATCTGGATCCGGGGCTGGGTCAGGCGACACCACTGATGTCTTTGATGAGAGGCTGTGCGAGCTCATTGCAGCCGAGGTTACCAGTGGCATCCTTGACTCTAACCCAATCATTTTTGGGACGGTCAAGGAGGGAATTATGGAGATTATGGAGGAGAAATTCAGGACATTTAGGGCTAAGATGGCGGTAGGTCAGGTTGGGGCCCGAACTCCCTCGTTTTAGGAGTTCAAGGCGTGTGGAGCGCCAGAGTTCTTCGGGTCCAGGGACCCCATTGTCAGCCGACGCTGGGTGGTGGATATTGAGAACGCCCAGCGCACGAGTTCCTGCCCGGATGCGGAAAAGGTTGGGTTTGCTTCTTGTATGCTGAGAGACAGAGCCCGGGATTGGTGGGGCGAGGTTACTAGCCAGGTGGGTCCAGCCGGAGTGACTGAGATGTCATGGGTCGAGTTTGTTCGGCGGTTTGATTCGGATTTTGCACCACCTATTAAGGTGCAGCGATTAGTGAGGGAGTTTCATGACCTGCAGCTGACCACCGAGACTGTGGCGGAGATCACCGCCAAGTTTCGGGAACGAGCTTTGTTGATCCCACAGTATGCTACCGATGAGGAGATGAGGCGGACCCGATATCATTCCATGCTGACGAATGATATCTGGGAGTTTGTAAGATTTACGGGGTGCAAAACCCTGAATGAGATGGTGGAGAAGGCCCGTGAACGGGAAATGGAGTTGGACTTCCGTACCAAGCGGAAGCCGGAGCAGGCGCAGGCAGCAGTGGGTCAGGGTAAGAAGCCTAAGACTTCCGATGCTTCCAGCAGGGGCCAGCAGGGCCTGCGCCGGTGTGCCAAGTGCGGGAGGTTTCATAGTGGGGCTTGTCGGACAGCTGGGGTGTCGGGATGTTACTCATGTGGTCAGCAGGGCCACATGAGCAAGGACTGCCCCAAGAAGAGCTTGATATGTTTCCACTGCAACCAGACTGGCCATAAGAAAGTCGATTATCCAAGGTTGCAGGGAGGGGGTGGAGCAGTGGCGGCGCCCGTGCCCGCCACTATGAGGATTACTGATGGCCGCCCTGTTAAGGCGGAAGCTCCAGCGGTGAAGAGCCGTGCATTTCAACTGACTACCGAGGAGGCTCGGGCAGCGCCGGACGTTGTGGCTGGTACGTCTTTATTCTTTCCTGCTTTATGTTTATTCGTAGTGCTTATATATATATATATATATATATATATATATATATATATATATATATATATATATATATATATATATATGTATTATGCTTGTATAGGGACCTTTTTGGTCAATGGTATGTCGGCTCATGTTTTGTTTGATTCGGGTGCTACCCGATCTTTCGTGTCTCTTGCACTTAGCAAGAAGTTCCGGGACGCGCAGGGGATTCTGGATTCCCCGCTCGAGGTAGAGATTACAGATGACCGTACTGTGAGTGTTGCGAGGGTGTACCAAGACTGTGTCCTGAATGTGCTTGGCGAGAGGTTTCGTGTTGATTTAGTCCCAATACCGTTGCGCGAATTGAAGGTGATTGTTGGGATGGATTGGTTGGGGACCAACGGGGAAATTATTGATTGCGAGCGCCAGTTGGTGAGGGTTCGAAACCTATTTGGGGGAGAACTGGTGATACATGGTGAGAGAGCCTCGCAGGGGCCAACTCTTTGTTTGGCTGCGAGGGCAAGGAGGTTTCTACAGCAGGGTTGTATGGGTTATCTGGCTTATATCTCAGATACGAGGGTTGAGACCACGACAGATATGGGCAGTATGCCGGTTGTGCGGGAGTTCCGTGATGTCTTCCCCGAAGAGTTACCAGGAGTGCCTCCGGAGAGGCAGGTGGAGTTTCGCATTAACTTAGTAGCTGGTGCTGCACCAATAGCAAAGGCACCGTGTCGGTTGGCACCACCCGAGATGCAGGAGCTATCTGCACAGCTTCAGGAGCTGCTAGACTCAGGGTTCATCAATCCGAGCAGCTCTCCGTGGGGAGCGCCGATCCTTTTCGTGAAAAAGAAGGATGGATCACACAGGATGTGCATTGATTACAGGGAGCTGAACAAACTAACGGTAAAGAACCGTTATCCATTGCCGAGGATCGATGATTTATTTGATCATCTTCAGGGTGCGTCTTGGTTCTCCAAGATTGATCTTCGGTCCGGGTATCACCAGATGAGGATTCAGGATGAGGATATACCGAAGACAGCTTTCAGGACTCGGTATGGGCATTATGAGTTTGTGGTAATGCCGTTTGGGCTCACCAATGCCCCAGCGGCGTTCATGGATCTCATGAACCAAGTGTGTAGGCCGATGCTGGATCAGTCAGTGATCGTTTTTATTGACGAAATTCTGGTCTATTCTAAGACCAAGGAACATCATGAGCAGCATTTGAGGGAGGTGCTGGAGACCATGAGGGCGGAGAAACTTTATGCAAAGTTCTAAAAATGTGAATTTTTGCTGAGAGAAGTGCAGTTTTTGGGGCATGTCATCAGTCAGGAGCGTATTTCGGTTGATCTAGCCAAGGTGGAGGCTGTGATGCGATGGGAAGTACCGAGGAATGCATCATAGATTCGTAGCTTCTTGGGTTTAGCGGGCTACTACCAGAGATTTATCCAGGATTTCTCCAAGATTGTTGTGCCTTTGACCCGTCTGACCAAGAAGAATGTGACTTTTCGGTGGGGTAAGGATCAGCAGATGGCTTTTGAGACCCTGAGACGGAGGTTATACGAGGCTCCGATTCTAGTACTACCCGAGGGGTTGGACGATTTGGTGGTGTAGTGTGACGCATCGATTTCAGGGTTAGGTGCGATATTGATGCAGAAGGGGCATCTGATTGCTTACGCTTCGAGGCAGTTGAAGCGTAACGAAGCGAATTACCCCACACACGACCTGGAGCTGGGGGCGGTGGTGTTTGCCCTCAAGATTTGGAGGCACTACTTGTATGGAGTACGGTTCACTATTTATACCGATCACAAGAGTTTAAAGTATTTGATGGATCAACAGAACCTCAATATGTGACATAGGAGATGGTTGGATGTGCTGAAGGGTTATGATTACGAGATCCTATACCATCCAGGGAAGGCCAACGTGGTGGCCGATGCATTGAGCCGCAAGGCGACGGGGTCCCTGATTAGGGATATTTTTATGAGGTTGACTGTGATTTCGCCTTTGTTAGATATGATCAGGGAGGCACAGGTTGAGGGGGGTGAAGAAGGAGAATTGGAAGATAGAGCGGATTCGCGGGCAGTATCCTTTGTTTGTTAAGGATAGTCGCGGCCTTTTGACGCAGTGTGGTCAAGTGTGGGTACCGATGGCTGGGGGAGTGAGGCAGATGATATTAGAGGAGGCGGACAAGTCCAAGTTCTCTATACACCCAGGGGCTACTAAAATGTATAGGGACTTAAGGCTGAGTTACTGGTGGCCCTGCATGAAGCGGGAGATCGCCTAGTTTGTGGAGCGGTGCTTGACCTGCAGGAAGGTCAAGGCCGAACATTAGCGGCCTCATGGCAAGGTTCAGTTGCTACCTATTCCAATGTGGAAATGGGAAGAGATCACTATGGACTTCATTACAAAGCTTCCGAGGACGGCGAGGGGCGTGGATACCATATGGGTTATCGTGGACAGATTGATGAAGAGTGCCCACTTCATTCCGATTTCCGAGAGTATATCTGCAGAAAATCTAGCGGATATTTATGTTCGAGAGGTGGTGGCTAGGCACGTGGTGCCAGTGTCGGTGCTTTCTGATAGGGATGTTCGGTTTACATCTAGGTTTTGGAAGAAGTTCCACGAGGAACTGGGTACTCGACTACATTTCAGCACGATGTACCACCCTCAGACAGACGCTCAGGGTGAGAGGACGATCCAGACGCTGGAGGACATGCTTCGGGCATGCGTACTGGATTTTGGAGGGAGTTGGGATACGTACCTCCCACTGGCAGAGTTTTCGTACAATAATAGTTATCATTCCAGTATCGACCGGGCTCCATTTGAGATGTTATATGGACGGAGGTGCAGGACCCCGGTGTGTTGGGACGAGGTTGGGCATCGGGTCATGGGGAGCACTAAGGTAGTGCTCAAGAATACCGGATTGATTCAGCAGGTGCGCGACCGATTGCGAGTCATGCAGAGCCGCCATAAGAGTTATGCTGATCGGCGGCGATCAGACCTTGAGTTCCAGGTGGGAGACTTTGTACTGCTGAAGGTGTCGCCCTGGAAGGGGATTATCAGGTTTTGAAAGAGAGGCAAGTTGGGGCCTCGATTTATAGCCCCGTTCAGGATCGCGGCCCGAGTGGGCAAGGTGGCGTATCGTTTAGAGCTGCCAGAGGAGCTTAGTCAGATTCACAACACCTTCCATGTGTCTCAACTTCAGAAGTGTGTTGCTGACGAGTCTGCAGTCATTTCGTTAGATGATATTCAGGTGGATGGCAGCCTGAATTATGTGGAGAGGTCGGTCGCCATATTAGACTGGAAGACGAAGTGTCTTCAGAACAAGGAGGTGAAATTGGTCAAGGTGCAATGGCAGCACCGAAAGGGTTCCGAATGGACTCGGGAGCCAGAGGAGGAGATGCGGGAGCATTACCCCGATTTGTTTGCAGCTGTGGACTTCGAGGACGAAGTCTAATTCAAGTGGGGGAGATTTGTAACACCCAAATCAGGTATGATCTTATAGCCCTTGAAGTATCTTGATATTGACATAAGAGACCCTTAAGTACGCTGGGTGTACTTATGAGTACGCTTAGCGTACTTGGTGAGGAGGAACGCGGAGGAGCAGCACGTACGCTGGGCGTACCAGGAGTACGCTGGGCGTACGTGCCAGCATGTTCAAACCCTAAAAACCGGACTTGAGACCTATATAAACATTCTTAACTCCTTTGAATCTCACCTTTAACAACCTCCTTCACCTTCAAACGTCCATGAAAAACCCTAATATCATTTGTGAGTGTAGCTTGAGCTTTAAGAGTGCATTTGTGGTTCTTTTAGTGTTTATCCAAGAAGAAGAAGTTGCCAAGGGAGCTTGGAGTGTCACTTGGCTTCAAGAATCTGCTTATTGTCGACCTTGAGGAGCTTATGGAGGTATAAAGCTTGTACCTTTCCATTTTAATCACTAGATCTAGCTAGGGTTTCTAGTCTTGTCCCTTTAGTTGATCTTGGACCCTTTTCTTGTGAGTTAAGCAACTCCAGAGGATGGAGATGACAGATTTGAGGTCCCTTAGTCCTTTTCCAACATAAAAATGGAGTCTTGGTGGGAGTTTTGACCTCATGCATGGGTTAAGAGCTTCAAAATGGTCTTAATGAGGGTGTTGGGATCATATGGGACATGCAAAGGCATAAAGTTGCCAACTTTATGCCTTGGGTCGTCTTAATAGGCCTAGATTTGACTTCTAGACGTAAAAGAATCGAGCATTAAGCACTTAATGGAAAAAGTGCTTAATCTGTTAGTATGTCGGGCGTAGATATGTGTACGCCGCGCGTAAGTCCCCGAGCCCCAGTACGCTGCACGTACCAAGGTGGTACGCTGAGCGTACGCGTCGCAGACGGGCTTGGACCTGTTTTGGGCTATTGGGCCTCACTTGGTTATTGGACTTGGTTGCATTCTGTGAATTGTGGGCCATTTCATCTGCTATGGGCCTTGGATATATTGATTGGGCTTTAATAGGCCAAGAGGCCCATTAATGATTTTGGACTTAGACTTTGGGCCCATTAGCAAGGGAGGGATAATTGGGCCTCATGAAGGGGTTGGAGTTTGGGTTTCTTTTGACTAAGTAAGGTCTTGACATTAATTTATTATTATTATTCAGCACGGGAGGTTTCAAACTGTTAGGAGAGCAAGTTTTGTATTTCAGCGGACAGAGGTGAGTTTTCTCACCATACCTATAGGTCTAAGGCACCAAGGCCGGCCCATTATGTGATTCTGATATATGTGTTAGTCATTCTTTGCTTTGATATGCTTTATGATGTGTTCTGCATGGAAGACCCCGGGGGGAGCCCGAGGCATTGGGTGTAAGACCACGTGGGGTAGTCCATGGCATTGGATGTAAGACCATGTGGGGTAGCCAATGGCATTCCCTCAGGTTTTATGTATGCATAGCTTACGTGATGTGTGTGTAGCTTAATAGCTAACGGGTTATGTGTATGTGATTGTGTGTGGTATGCTCTGGGGAACTCACTAAGCTTTCCAGCTTACCGTTTGTGGATTTGTTTCAGGTACTTCGGAGCCCAAGGGCAAGGGCAAGGCGTAATGGCGTGGCGTGCACTCTATCTCTCTTTCACTGATATGATTCTAGGGACACTCTGATGTTTTCTTTTAAATAAATTGTAATGAATATGGATTTGAAACAATTAAGATCCTTTCCTCGGAGCGACCTCCGCAGAGCTGCGCGGAATCCATTGTAGCTCCGCGGAATGGATCTTGAGTTTTTTTTAATACACTAATTTATTTACGATTTTGCCATTCCGCGGAGCTACAGTAGATTCCGCGGAGCTCCGCGGAGCTACCTCCGCGGAATGCATGTCTATACCCGGAAATGTGCATTTTCATGTCTAAATTTTGAAAATACCCCCCCATTTTTTGACTATTGTCGGTATTTTTCCACATTATAATCAATGACCAATATATATATATATATATATATATATATATATATATATATATATATATATATATATAATCAAAGCGGGTGCGGAGCGGGTTGTGGATTGATATATCCAAACCCGGCCCCTTCCCCAGTTTTAGTCTAGCGAGAATCCCTGACACCATACATGAGATCCGTTTTTGCGGGGAATACCCATCCCCAATCGAGGCGAGTCAACTGGGTTCCCCATCGGGTCGGACCAAATTGCCATCGCTACTTGCTTGCTGGATCTTAGCTTACTTCTTCGTCTTTCTTCCTTTAATGGCTTCAAAGAATACCAAAATAAGGCTTAAAAAAGGAAGAGGGGATTAAGGTTTTCTCAGATCTCAAAGAGGCAGGGAGGGCGATGATGGGTTTTGAGCACTATAACATCCATATGGTGCACATACAACCCTAATGATTTGGAACTAAGTTTTCTCTAGTTATACATGCAATTTTCATTTTCCAAAGCATGAAGCCTAACTAGCATACAACATTGATATTTCAAACATAAAACCGAGTTAGATGATTACTCTTGGTTGTAGCTTGTAGAACTTGGCCTTACAAGAGCTTAGCACCTCAAATGTGATGCCTCAAATAAGTCACAAAACACCAAGAACAAATGGAGGACAATGAGAGAGACGCTAGGAGGCACCAAAAAACGGGTAGGGTTCATCTTGGAACTCTTAGGGGCCTTTTTGGTGATGCTAGGGGTTACATTTATAGTGTGGAATTCCTAGGGTTTCACTTGTAAACCCTATTTCACTTCCTTGGGCCTTTAGTGCAATAATCCATATGATAAGCCCTTTGGACTAACTCTTCATGGACTCCCACATAAAATTAGTCCATCCTAATCAACATGGATCATTAGCCCAAATTATATGTATTACTGATTTACTTAATCAGTCCCCGTTAATTTAATCAGTCTCTTTTGATCACTACATTAATTCCAAATTAATTCTATACCAATACCAATTAAATAATATGATTTCTCAAATATATTATTCTTATAATATATTAATAAATCACAAATAACCTCTTTCTCAAATATCCTTCCTATCAAATTGATCCGGTGAATGCAACCCAAATGGACCATGCTACTATCGGGTCAAGTACATACCAATTATAGTTATGGGCTTAGACACCTAATCCAACAGTCTCCCACTTGGATAAGTCTAATAACTATAATTGCAAGTACGACTTCAAGAACCGACTAGCAATCGTAGCTATCAAAAGCCACTGTTGAACTCTGATCAATAACGCGTCCTTTAGATAAGGGATCAAATATTCCTCCATTCTTCAAGATATCGTATGGACTGAGACATGGATTATAATTATTTTCTCTGTCCATGTGTTGTTTCCCGACTTCCGATTTATGACGATTGACAACAAACTACAATTGAACACATCAACTTAGTCCAGGCTTGGCCAAGCGCTTAGGGTGTCATCACTAAATCATCGAGGGGCCCACAGATATCACTTTTATCCCTCTTAGGGTAAAAGGAACGGACAATCTTCGACTCATATGCTTGCTCAATTTACTAATCAAATCACACACAATAATAAGTTTTACAACACCAAGTTACTGGTGCGTTTACATATCATCAATGTGCAACCGACTTTTTAGCTACAACTCATATGTCTCTGCTTCAAGAATATAAGATATTATCGTCTCACAATCACTCGTGATAAAACCCATGAAGTGATTCAGATGAGCGTGGGTTTAATCCAATACTCAAATCTTATTACAGGAGTACTCATGAACACTGTAACAAACTTGTGCTATGTCTAAACACTTAGACAATCTACAGTCGGATTCATGACAGTCTTACCTCATTACTTACTTCCAAAGTACGATTAACTGTGGATGTTT
The DNA here is from genome assembly GCF_052849685.1 of Lactuca virosa. Lineage (NCBI taxonomy): Eukaryota > Viridiplantae > Streptophyta > Magnoliopsida > Asterales > Asteraceae > Lactuca > Lactuca virosa. The sequence goes on along the minus strand of NC_136432.1, from coordinate 164,046,252 downwards.
GAATAATATTTATTATTCGGTAAGTAAAACATGCAAAGTGAAACACAAGAATAATCCAATCCAATATGGTCTCAACCATATTGATTACACATTATTCATTGTATAATGTTTCGATTAATCAACTTAATACTTGAAGTAAAACAATAGTTATCCCATGCTCTAAGCATGCACACTATGTTTATCAAGGGTCCTTCCTTTGTGAAATAGATCAATTGAACACATTTCCGATGATACTTATTTCATAAATCCTAATCCTTATTATAAGTGTAAGAATACCAAATTCCTGCCATTACTAGAATATGTTAAAGTCTAAACTTTCATGCAATAATCCTTTTGTAATGTCAAGGCACCAAAGTCACAAAGACTTGGACAATGATATTACAAAGAATTCCATTGGAGATTGGTTACAAAACAATTCCATGGAAATGAAGTCCCATATTCAAAGTACATTCCTTTGAACATCCTTCTTGCATTAAGGTTTCTAACTTCACACATAGATTCTTAATATCCAACTCCCATTATGGAAACATTTCCATAATTTCCATATGATCATCCATTCTAAATAGAATCCTATCTATTCAGAATCATATCAATACAGTCCATCCATTACTATACTTCCAACTTTCCACAAGCGAACTTCAGATTGTCCTTGACAGTTGCTTAAAATTTTCAGTCATATCTTGTTCTAGTCCTTTTTCCCTCTTAATACCCTAGGTATTTGGAAATTAGAACAATCGAATGTTATAGCATATGTAATCGATCCTATATCCGAAGCACATGGGATACGATTCATAATGTCTTACATAAGGACATGATACTAGCCCAGTCCTTTGCTATAACATTCCTACATAGAATTTCCAATGTTGAAACATTTCAACCTGACATTCATATATGCTCATAACTAATTCTTGATTAATACTTCAATCTACACTTTTAGTTTCGAAATAAAGTATAAGTATCCTCTCCCTTACTAGAGCGAAACAACTTTTCAAACCTTGCAACTTTTCAATTTAAAACTTTGTTTGCTATAAACAGCATTGTTGACTCGCAATACTTAGTATAACAATTACGCTCCCACTAGAAAAATAATTACATACTTATTAGCATAACACTTATGCTCCCACTAGCTTTGACATGTACCTAGAAATCAACTGGACTTTTATAAATCAATACATATTGACTTTCATACCAAAGTTTAGATTTCTGATACGCGGTGCTTCGATAAGTCTTTATCTAGACTTCTCAAGCTCATACACCCTTCATTAGGTAGCACAAGTGTGTGTTTAAGTTTGAATGTTCAAACTATTTGCCATTTCTCACAATTCGAACTATGAAAAGGGATTCCGTAATCATAACCGAATTTTGAGAATGCAATTAACACAACTGCAACCCTTTTAAAATCTACTTAGTGAAAAAGTTTCCTCACAATCATTTTCATGAAGTAGAGAGAAACTTCTTACCACTTAGATTTTATGGTGTATGTGTTCCTATCCATGCGGAGTTGTCATATCCAACCACTATCATAAGATAAGGTCTATAACAAATTCAAACTCATATGGACTGAACCTTTTCAATCTTAATTTCTTGCCATCTGGTAGCACAAGGGTCCTACCACTTCTTCCAAGTTATTGTGCAGCTCAACACTACAGATTAATGTACTTTCCATTCATCGAGGTGCTTTGCCTTATCCAATCAATTGAGAACTTACAAAACTCACATGCATAGTTAACTTAACTGGAATGGGCACAGAAACAAGAATATGTCAACACGATAGGTTACAAACCTCAAGTCGTGCGCTAGTGATTAACAATAGGTTTATTCTTGATTCGTTCTTCAAGCCATTCAAGATCATTAAGACTCCCACTGACCTCTTGACATATAAGATTCTCTTGTCAAGAATCATTCCTTGACAAACAAATATTCAAGAGTTAGTGTGGATTCTTATAAAAAAACACTTCACACAATCGGTCTTAGTTGGTCTTTGTTTTATCCAAAACATCACAACTACCAATCTCAAATGTGCATGAGTAAGAAAACTTTTCTACTCCACATTTCATGAGGTGTTATAAACCTACTTAAGATACGCCACTCAAGTCACAATCTTGGAGTCTGACTCTAAGACTCGATTTTGGAACGAAGTATGACTCATCTTCTTGATTTAACCATTTCAATAATTCCTGATTCCTCTTCTTAGCCATACAAGTGTACTAAGATGTCCTTAGAGGATCAATTGTGATATGGTCCTATAATAATTTAGGATGATCATAAAACATGATACTAAAGTATTCTCCTTTCCTTCCAGATTGGAGAAAACGTTTTATCTTTCTGCCTAATTGATTCTTCTTATTCGTTCTGCTATACATTGAAACTTTTTCAATGATTCAGAATTACACTTAATCTTGTAAGCATAACCATATTTACTGGACTTCCAGTAAATCATGAAGAATAGACTTTATCGTCCTTTGTGGTGGATCTGACCAGTGCACATCAATGTGTGCTAGATCCTTTCGTCTTTCACTTGACTTACATACATATGTAAACAAGGAATCAATCTCAATTTCCCAAGTACCAAGATTTTCATACATCACATGATCCAAATCGTATGATTCCATGTTTCTTTCCAATTGAAGCTTAGGCGATGAGAATCTTTCCTTACTTAGGAAATCACGACACTACCACAATCGATATAACTAATAATCATTTTCAACATTGTTTTTAATAGAAACATGCATACAACAATTTTCACAAATATCATTGCAAGGAAACATAAAATAAGATAAAATCAAAAAATTATTTATTTATAAAATGCGAAAAACTTGTCCTTACAATGAAAATTCAAATGAAAACTATGTTTCTAAATATTCCTTAGCAATCTATCATAACTCCTAAGTAGTAGCTTCAAGAATCTGATCATTGAACCATGCAATGAAATCCATCTCTTCACGATCAGAATCAGCTAACTTCTTCTTCTAATCTTCCTTCTTTCTTTTGGATTCTGCAAAAAATCAAAATGCAATCTTATCACATCATGTATTAAGAATCTATAAATAGGAACTTAATAGAGTTAGATAGTGAACTTACCTGAAGTAGAACCATACAATTTGATAATACCATCTCTTAGATCTCTCAGGTAGTCAGGGCAGCTTCGCTTCCAATGTCCATTTTCTTGGCAATAGAAACAAACAGTCTCTTTCAGAATGGTGCATGGGATAATCTCAGACTCAACCTTTTTCTTTACCATTCGGTCAAACGGTTTGACCTTGGCCGATCCCTTTCCACTGAGAAGTGAAAACCTTTCTGGAATTCCAATTTTTCCATTGTCAATGTCCATGGAACTTTGGGAGATTGATCTTTCAGTCAAATTTGCTTCACCAGTGCGCCAAATCATTGCTAATTCAGTAGCAATTAGCAAAGATGTCAGATCAATGAGGGTCACGTTGTGATCTGTCATATAGTAGTCTTTAACAAACTGACTATATGACTCGGGAAGTGACTGAAGAACCAAGTCAATAGCCAGCTTCCTCAGGAAAGCGACACCCAACATTCCCAGCCTATCAATGTGCAACTTCATCTCTAAGACATGAGCACATACAAACCTTCCATCTTGGTGTTTGCTTGTCAATAGGGCTTGAGTGACCTTGAACTTTTCAAGTCGACGAACATGTGGGTCAGGGAGAATTATTTGAGGAGGTGGAGGAAGTGAAGAATGATTTCTAGTTCCTCGATCAAAACGTGGAACATCATCTTCATAAGGAAAGCTTTTTTCCAAAAGGATAAGGTAGACCATAGTTGTCAGAACTAGACATCTACAAGGAGAGAAATTCAAGTTAGTTGATTCAATCCTTAATATAACACCCAAATGATATATTAAGGCTAGGACCCGACACAATAATTTACAATTCGGAAGAGGGATGCCGTAATCCAATTGCAAACTATTTGTCGGTAGGTAAATGACGATTTACCAATTCCACCACGAAAACGAAAATTTTAAACGAATTAGGTTTTGAAATGAAACTCCTAGATCTTTTGAGATTCATTGAATTTTTCAATGACATGTTTAATCTCGATTATGCCCTTCAAGTTTGTGACTGGAATACCGAGGATCACAAACAAGGTGTGAATAACCATGCAAATTAGCTTGGTACTCTTGGTGTCATTAATCACCTAATCAATGTGCTGGTTAACCACACACGCTCCATTGATCAATGATAATTCATGATCTACCCATTTTCATCCTTCATTAGTCCCATATTAGTGTGTCGGTTAACCACACACGCTCTACTAACGACCAATAAGGTGCAATGTGCAATTTCATGGGTTAACATCAAATTCACATGTTTCCTAAAGTAACTAAGATTGGGAATTTATAAAACATTTAGTTACTTTATATTTCATTATACTTTAAATGAGGATTTAAGTGTCCTATCAAACCCGTTCGGCTAACGACCCTCCACTAGTCAAGGGTGTGGTGGGTAAGAGTGTATACCCAATGGCGGTCATTTTACAGGCCGCTTCATTAAACACCTCTTATAGATCAGCTTCGTGAGTGAGACCTACTAACGGTAAGACTGACTTTTAACTTATACATATATAATATATTAGACTTTTAATTTTATATAGTATAAGGGTGTATTTTACACTTTTAAAATACTAAGTGGTTTAATCTATTAATAAATTAGACTTTTAATTTAATTAAATTTAAACCATATGATTATGGATTTATTAATTTTCTCTTTTAATTAAACACTTAATTAATTTAATAAAACCATAAGGGTGTAATTTGAACTATTCAAAAATATCAAGGTTCTAAATTTAAGATTTCAAAATTAAGGCTATTTAATTAAATTTTAAGTTACAAAAGCAAGAGGTGCACATTTGAACCTTTTCAAATTACTAGGGTTTTAGAATTGAATATTTCAAAATCGAAACCTTTTAAATTTCAAAACTTGAGGGCAAGTTTTGAAACTTTTCAAAACCTTTTGAATTCCAAAACTTAGAATTTAATGTTTTATAAATGAGACTTTTCAAATTCCAAAACTTGAGGGCAAGTTTTGAAACTCTTTAAAATCAATTTGATCAAAGTTTTTTAAACTAATAAAATAATCATATCATTTTATCTCTTACTAATTTGACCTAATTCAACTCATATAGCAAGATAATTTCAAATCAAATAATACAAATAATTAGTTTATCATATAAACCGGTAATTATCTTAGAATTTTGACAATTTATCTTTTGATTGGATGAGGAAAGTCACTACCATATCAGAAAAAATAGATTTTATGATACAAAACAGTTTGTGGCAATGATCCTAATCCAATTCTAACCAAAAAACCCAAAAATATGCCAACAAACTGTCCAACTCGTCGAGTCTAGAAATGGACTCATCAAGTTCATCATGGACTCGTCGAGTTCAGCCTGCAAATGGCAGATTTCAATTTGCTCCAGCTTTGAACCATCAACCAATGCATCAATATAACAGATAACACCCTAGGCTCTGATACCACTGATGGTTTTTGAGCAGTATAACATCCCTATGGTGCACATACAACCCTAATGCTTTGGATCTAAGTTTTCTCTAGTTATACATGCAATTTTCATTTTCCAAAGCATGAAGCCTAACTAGCATACAACATTGATATTTAAAACATAAAACCGAGTTAGATGATTACCTCTTAGTTGTAGCTTGTAGAACTTGGCTTTACAAGAGCTTAGCACCTCAAATGTGATGCCTCAAATAAGTCACAAAATACCAAGAACAAATGGAGGACAATGAGAGAGAGGCTAGGAGGCACCAAAAAACGGCTAGGGTTCATCTTGGAACTCTTAGGGGCCTTTTTGGTGATGCTAGGGGTTACATTTATAGTGTGGAATTCCTAAGGTTTCACTTGTAAACCCTAATTCACTTCCTTGGGCCTTTATTGCAATAATCCATATGATAAGCCCTTTGGACTAACTCTTCATGGACTCCCACATAAAATTAGTCCATCCTAATTAACATGGATCATTAGCCCAAACTATATGTATTACTGATTTACTTAATCAGTCCCCGTTAATTTAATCAATCTCTTTTGATCACTAAATTAATTCCAAATTGATTCTTGACCAATACCAATTAAATAATATGATTTATCAAATATATTATTCTTATAATATATTAATAAATCACAAATAATCTCTTTCTCAAATATCATTCCTATCAAATTGCTCTGGTGAATGCAACTCAAATGGACCATGCTACTATCGGGTCACACACATACCAATTACAGTTATGGGCTTAGACACCTAATCCAACAGTTGAGCGTGAGCTAATCCTAGGCTCCTCATTCCTTTAAATAGGGAGTAAAACCCGAAATAGGGTTTTATCATTTTCCAGTTGTCATGTCGTGGCCATATACTACAAAGTTATGGCGGCTTTAAGTGAACACACGATGCTTCTTGATTTGCCACATCGTGGAGCCTCCCGCATGCCATGCATGATAAATCTTAAAATGCTAAGAAAATGGAATTTGAATTACCTCGGGATCCAGGTGTTACAGTATGTGTATTCGTATATAGCATTCTAGATTATGGCTAAGGATCTGCTCAGAATTGTATGATTGTATGTTAGGAGAGTTTCCTTTGTATGTCTACTGTATGAGCCTCTAGAACTGCATGCTAGAATGGATTACAGATGATATGATAGAGTGGCTTGATTAGGCAGTGCACTGGTTAGAACTCGATGCTCAAATTCTGATTGCTTTGTGCTTTTAGGAACCACTTTTAAAACCAGTTAACTATTAAGCGTATATTCTAGGTTACATGTTACAAAAATTAGATAATTTTAGAAGGTTAGGTTTTACTCTATTATGCAGCTATTGTTTGAGTCCAACCATTGTAGTGTGAGACCTTACAGTCAAAGAATTATCTAGCGTCTTTTGCATGTAATTATATTTGTAAGGTAGTTAGCAGGTGTTGGTGGGGTTTTCTTCTGCATCTGATGGCGGAGAGTGGTGTGAAGGGAATCCTAGGAGAACATAGGAAGTATGTTAGCTTGGCAAATTCGTTGTTTAGCAGGAATGAAGAATTTTTTGTAGTAAGGGAGTCACTTAGGGGAATCAGGATGACTCTTGAGGAAAGTATGGATAGGTGTGGACGATAGTATTGGGCCTGTACTACTGGAAGCACAAGGCATGTACTCGAGTTAAGGGGAGTCATGACGTTACTAAGGAACTTGTAGGGTGTGAGATTCTTCAAGTGTTTTCTAATGGTTTTTATTGTCTATTTTTAGTATGGTGGTCACTCAAGGAGGTTCTGGTTCTGGTGATGGATCGGGTCTGGGCTCGGGGCTAACCCGAATGATGAGCGTATTTGAGAGATCATCTCGTCTGATATTACCCATGGCATTCTGGAGCAGACTCATGTGATCTTTGGTATGATTAATAAGGGCATTATGAAGCTTTTGGATGAGTGTTTGAGCACATTCCGTACTGAGATAGTGGCTATGGTGGGACCGCACACTCATACATTTTGAGCGTTTCGTGCATGCGAGACTCCTAAGTTCTTCGGGAAGAAGGACCCATTGTTAACAGGTGATGGTGGGCAGACATCTCAAATGTTTTCCGGACTAGCTCATATCCTGAGGATGCGAATGTCAGACTTGCATCATGTTTTCTAAAAGACAGAGCCCGTGATTGGTGGGAGGAGGTTGGTCATACCTTGGGAGGCAAGGCTATTGAAGCGATTAATTAGGATGACTTTTTTACGAGGTTCAAGGATAATTTTGCACCAGTGATGGAGGTTCAGCAGTTGGCGAGGGAGTTCCAAGACCTCTGCCAGACTATTGAGACTGTGGCGGAGATCACTGCCATGTTCCGTTAGATGGCTTTACTGGCTCCGCAGTATGTGGATGACGAGGAGATGAAGAAGGTTAGGTACCATGATATGTTAAAGGATGAAATACGAGAGTTTGTGAGCATGTCCAGCTGTAGGACTTTGGAGGACATGATAGCGAGGGCTAGTGAATGGGGGATTGATCTGGAGACTGTGAGAAAGAGGAAACCGGTTCAGGCTCAGGTATTTGAGGGGTCATCAAAAAAGCCCAAGGATTTTGATTCTCAATCGAGGGACCAGCAGGGCCGGGGCCGTAGTGGTAAGTGTGAAAATACATACGATGGGGTTTGTAGGGTGGGTGGTTCTGGCTGCTTTAGGTGCAAAAAGATGGGTCACTACACCAGTGATTGCACTACCAGAACCACCATCCATGTATCTGATCCGATTTGCTTCCATTGTACCCAGAAGGGCCACAAATGTGCCAATTGTCTGAGCTTGGCAGGAGGAGCAGTTGCAGCACTCGCTCCAGCTACATTGAGGATCACAGACGGATGCCAGAGCAAGGCAGATGCGCCAGTCGTGAGGAGTCGAGCTTTCCAGCAGACAACCGAGGAGGCTCGTGCAACACTAGATGTGGTTACTGGTATGTATCTTCTCCTTATTTCATTTATTGCTTTGATATTATGCTTATTATGTATATTGTTTTATAGGGACGTCCCTAGTGAACGGTGTTCCAACTTTAGTTCTTTTTTATTCGGGCGACATCGATTGTTCGTATCTCTTGTGCTCAATAAAAGATTCAGTGACGCTCCTGGGGAGCTAGATTATCCGATAGGGCAATGATTAATTGAGAGCACTAGTTAGTTCGGATTCGAATCCCATGTGGGGTAGAACTAGTTATACGCGGTGAGGATGCTCAGCAGGGACCAACTCTCTGTTCAGCTACGAAAGCTAGGAGCTACCTTCAGCAGGGTTGTTCTGGTTTTGTGGCTTATGTATTGGATACCAGAGAGGAGAGGAAGAGGTTGATTGTTTGAGATTATTCCGATGTGTTCCCGGAGGACTTGCCTGGAGTGCCTCTGGAGAGGCAGGTTGAGTTCCGTATTGATTTAGTACCAGGTGCGGCTCCGATAGCCAAAACACCTTATCAGTTAGTACCACCAGAGATGTATGAGTTGTCTACAAGACTGCAGGAGCTGTTAGATAAAGGGTTTATCAGGACGAGTAGTTCACCCTGGGGAGCACCGATATTATTGGTGAAGAAGAAAGATGGTTCCCACAGGATGTGCATCGACTACTAGGAGCTGAACAAGTTAACGCTGAAGAACCGTTATCCGCTTTCAAGGATTGATGATTTGTTTGACCAGTTATAGAGTGCGTCTTGGTTCTCCAAGATTTTTTGGTGTTCAAGCTACCATCAGATGAGGTTTCGAGATGAGGTTGTTCAGAAGACGACCTTCAGGACTCGTTATGGTCATTATGAGTTTATGGTGATGCCTTTTGGTCTCACCAACGCACCAGCATCGTTCATGGACGTCATGAACAGGGTTTACAGACCGATGCTGGATTGGTCAGTGATCATTTTCATTGATGATATTTTGGTCTATTCTAAGACCAAGGACCAGCATGAGGATCACTTGCAAGAGGTTCTGGAGAATTTGAGGAGGGAAAGGCTCTATGCCAAATACTCCAAGTGTGAGTTCTTATTGCACGACGTGTAGTTTTTGGGACACCTCGTCAATCAGGGGTATACAGGTCGAACTGGCCGTGATGCAGTGAGAGGTTACGAGGTCTCCATATGAGGTTTGGAGTTTCCTTGGTTTATGTCACAGTTAGCATTTTTGGCCAGGAAATTCAGTCTTCATGACATCAACCCTGGTGTAACTTGTAATCTAAGTTGACGTTATGAACAAATGCTCATTCCAAAAACAATCATTGAATCAAAACTCATGTCGGAGATCGAGCGCTATCGAAGGTCTCTCCCTGGAAAGGGATGATCCATTTTGGGAAGCGGGGAAAACAAAATCCGCGATACATCGGGCCATTCGAGATTCTTTCTCAGAGTGGTCCGGTGGCATATAAGTTGTAGCTACATGCGGAGTTCAGCAACGTACACCCTGTGTTCCACGTGCCGAACCTGAAAAAGTGCTTATCATATGAAACCCTATTCGTTCCCCTGGATGAGATCGAAGTAAATGAAAGCCTCCTCTTCTTTGAAGATCCCGTTGGTATAATGGACAGAGAAGTGAAGCGGACAAAACAGAGTCGCATTCCGATTGTAAAGGTTCGATGGAACGCTAAGCGTGGACCGAAATTCACATGGGAACGCGAAGACTAGATGAAGCTGAAGTACCCTCACCTATTCTCTCGTTCATGGTTCTATCTTTCAAAAAGAATTTCGGGACGAAATTCCCTCTAACGAGGGGATGATGTCACAATTAGCATTTTTGGCTAGGAAATTCAGTCTTCATGAAATCAACCCTGGTGTAACTTGTAATCTAAGTTGATGTTATGAACAAATGCTCATTCCAAAAACAATTATTGAATCAAAACTCACTCGTGAAGCTCAAAACCTAATTCAATACATCTCATATACTCAACTGTAGGTTTGAAACCCTAATATCCCGGTTCAAACTCAGAATGGACCAAGATCCTTTTTTTTGGGCCCTAATTGGACCCACATTCATTAAGTTATAACATTTGGGCTTTAATGGGCCTAAAATGACTCATTTCATTTTCATGGGCCTTAATGGGCCGTGAACAACCTTCTTGAACTTAAATGGGCCGAAAACCCATTATGTCCACCCTTTTTGGGACGAAAACCCATAGGAGGGCCCAAAGGGCCGAAAAACTTCACTTTGAGCTTATGAATTTCGAATATACTCATAATGGCCCAAACAATTCCTTTCTTTTCCCTCCCATCTCTAATTCTCGGTTTTAAAAAAAAAGAGAAAAAGATGGGATAAGATTAAGGCTTGACACCTCATGTTTATTTAATGGATATCTAGGCTAATTAGCCAATAAATATCTAGGATTTGTTCCCAAATCCTCCATGTAATAACCACACATCAAATCCATCTCTTCCTCTTATCTCATTCTCGGCCTCCCACAATTCATTTCAACTTTAATTCATTTCTAAATTACTCTCTCTAAATCTCCAAGAAACTCCTCCATATTTCCTTCAAGAAAACCGTGAGGTGGTGTGAGTTTTTCAACAAGTTGTCACCAAAGTTCATCCATCTTGGTAAGTACATTATATTAAGATGTTAAACTTCCACTTTATGCTAAGATCTTCCTCAAAACAACACCATCCTCGTGTTTATGTTCCTAGGATCACCTTGTTTTCGAAGATCCTTCCCAAGGAACACTCCAAGACCGAAAACACTCCCAATCTTCTCCAAAAAAAAATCGAAACCATCAAACCAATGTGAGTTCATACCCCCCATTTTCTGTTTTTACTATGTTTTGGGGGAGAATACAAGTTTTTTGGAGTAGATCGATGTGTATATGCATGATTTTGTGTGTTTTTCATGATATAAGTGTGATTATGTGTTATAAACTTCATAAACTTAAAAATATGCTAAAATATGAGGATATTTGTAGAACACAACACCTATTACAACTTATTATGCAAAGAAAAGGTTTAGACCACTTCAAAGTTGTTTAAAACTAAGAAAATTACATGAGAGGGCCAAAAATGACAAAAAAAATCAAAGTGAGGTTATTATAGATATATCTCACGGTTTTAAGGGACCAAAAAGGATTTATTTTTGCTAAACATGAATCTTTATGGTATTTGCGGTTTTCAAGGGGCTAAAAGTGTAAATTATCACAAATGGGCCTCATTTGGGCTTTCACGGCTTTTGGGCCAAAATTGTAAATTTTTGGACTTTTGTGGGCTTAAGTGTCATTTTAAACAAAGTTGTGCCAAAAATGTAAATTTTCGATAAAAAGGGTTGGAAATGTAAATTTATTAAAACTTGGGCCAAAAAGATAAATTTATTTATAAATGGGGCCGAGAATGCACATTATCATAAACTTAAGCCAAAAATTATATTTTTGACAAAAGAGGGTTAAAAATGTTATTTTTACTTAAAACTAGCATTAAATACAAACTTTTGGCCTTAAAGGACCTAAAGTGTCATTTTTACCAAAAATGAGCCTAAATTGTAAAATTTTCGGTTTTAAGGACCAAAAATGTCTTTTTACTAAAAATGGGTCTTCTAATGTCATTTTGGTAAACAACTAAACTTAACAACCAGCGTAACATTAAACGGATCAATTACGTCATTTACGTGCTTATTGGGCCTCGAATATAATTTTCATGTTTAGTGGTCCTTAGTTGTCCTTTTACATGTTTATTGGGTCGGGAATACACCTTGCATGCTTATTGGGTCTGGATCATAAATTACATGTTTAGTGGGCCTTAGTTGTCATTTTACATGTTTATTTGGGTCTGGAATATACCTTACATGTTTATTGGGCCTTCATGGTCCATTTACATGCTCGTTGACTTCACACATTCACAAACGTACACGTTGGGCTATGAAAACTAAATACTTATACGAAAATAATATACTCTTTGCAACTTCATATTCGCGTAAATTTGGTTAAGGATCTTGTGAGACATTTCGGTTGACATCTATTGAGTGCACAATCGTAGCCTGTAGTTATAATCAGAGCCTCCTGGAGGGAGAGCGAGAGTTTGTGTATAGATCTATATGGGAGTGACACCCCACACCTGAGCTGTTCGCTACAGTTAGACTAGGCCAGTCTAGGGTGACAAACCTTACCGTAAACCTATCGGCGTCCCAAAAACGTCATGACAGGCGAAATTGTCATTATTAAGTATGGTTATAACGACTCACTTAGAGGAATTAATACCATTATAAAATTTACGTAATACAACATCTGTCGATAATACGGGAACACACACTCATTTGTATTCAGTTTTAGGGTAATGAAATCACAATGTCTTTTTATAAACAGACAACATCGGGTTGCCTGGAATTATTCACTTCATCCACTCACAAACATTAACACACATGCATTAATACAAGATCTGACACAAACATTTCAAACCGTTTTAAAAAAATATCGGTTTTTCAGGTGTTTACAAAGCAATACAAAACATTTTACTCAAAACATGCTTATGAACTCACCAACATTATATATGTTGACCTTTTTAAATTAACTTGTATTCTCAGGGAATCGTTGAGCAGGTTGGTCAACAAGAATGCCTGGATATTTTGTTGTGTTTTGTTAGTACTATATTTGGATATTTTGGCATGTAATATTAAAATACAATACTTGATGTAAACAATGACAGTTGTAATATTACATGTGTGATGATGATGATGTTTGGTTTCAATTATATACACTGTGATGATACTACAAAAATGAAGTCACCCAAGCCCCCGGATGTTTCCGCCGTCTGGTTCGGGGGTGTGACAAATTGGTATCAGAGCATTGTTTATAGTGAACTGGCATATCTAATCATACAAGATATGCAACTATAAATACAATAGGACTAAACTACTCTCAACAAAATAATTAAAATACATACCTAGGTGTGCACTAATAGAATAATACTAAAAGTCTTTGGAGGAAATTGAACATCGTGGTTAAACCCGGACAGTTATGTAGTCGTATTGGGGATAAATAGAGTCTGATCAACTATATTTATTCAAAATATGACCAACATGTGTTTGGGAGTGATCATGGTGGGCAATGTATTTAGAAACTTACCTTGTATCCAAAAAGCTTTAAGGAACTCAAACATGAACAAATAAAATACTATATGAGTATTTGGAATGCTATCTACATAACTCCCTTTACACACTTCTCACCCCTCTGTTTCTCACGCAGTCATCATGGAAGAGTTCCAACAGGGTGTCCCTTACTATCAGGCCCTGGTGGCCAATGGGTTGATCGAGGGAGAACCTGGTATGATTCAAGGGACAGATCCATGTTAGGACCTGAGGAGTATGTGGAGATAGACTATGAGTACAAGAAATCCGATGAGGAGATGGATGAAGTAGGGGACATTGAGGACGTCCCTAGTGAGCCTCACTCTTCAGAGATGATACAGGACCGTCCCGCAACATCAGAGGATTCCACCAACCGGACACGTTCCTTGGAGGAGGAGGTTGCAACCCTCAGACAACAACTTTTAACAGCAAAAGCCCGAGCAGTGCGAGCAGAGCAGAGGAATAAAGAGATCACTTGAGAGATGAGTGAATTGGCTTACCTTGTAGCGTTATATTTTGGCATCTGAGCACCACCACCAGATGCATCCACCCACGATTAGGATCAGCTCCACCCACTACTGTTCGTTATGATTCTCTTTCGCGTACTAAGATGGTATTTACTAATGAAACAATTATGTGTTTTCCTTATTTCATGTTATTTCATGAATTAACTTATATGCACAACCGAACCCCCGAAACCGCTAGATACTCAAGGATCTCGAAACCAAAATAATCTATGTACTCTATGGATAGACTTAATATTCGTGCAAAATCTACGAATACCTACCACCATAAATACGTCATAGGGATGTAGGTTGAAACATTATGAATCATACAACAAAACGCGAAATTTATAGAGTACAACCAGAAATGACCATCGTTACTTACAATCTTGCTTATCATCATGCAGCAGAAAATGTCATCCCACAGAAATAACAAGCACACTCGTGAGACACCAATCCTGTAGATGGACTCTGCTACATTCCAAGCAGCTGTAACAGCTGCCGTAACCGCTGTTATGGCACAACTCAACATAAACAACACCAACAGAGGTGGAAATGGTGTCGACAACTCCGGCCGAAGTAACAACCACGGAAACCAACGAGTGACAACTTATCAAGGCACTCCAAACCCTAAACTTAAGAGCAGGAAGCGAGAGTTTGGGAGTAAGAGAAAGGGACAGCCAATTCAAGGGTCCTCGAAGAAACAACATGTTTTTGCTGTCCATGCAGCCATGACACCTACTACATCAACACCAGCGAGACCATATGTTGGAAGCCTTCCAAAATGCAACAAGTGCAGTTTCCATCATAAGGGAACTTGCCGGAAGCTGTATTGCAATAGATCCAACAAGAAATGACACACCACCCGTTCCTGCAAGACTTCGGCCCAGCACAACACTCCAACCTTTGTATCTGGAATGAAGCCAGTATGCCACGGGTGCGGTGAGATGGGACATTTCAGGAGGAATTATCCAACAAAGAGTAATGACAGGGAAGCAGGAAGAATTTAACAATTGGACGTGAAGAAACAAAAAGGAATCCTACCTAAATTTTTGGTACGTTCTCGAACAACAATAGTTAAGCATCAAAATTTTGCCAAATCAATTAAGAATCACCAAACTGTTATCTCAACTGAATAAAAACTCTTCCAACCATAACAACAAATCCTTGAACACTCTCTAACAACTAGGCACGCTAACATTTAGGCGAAAGACACTAAACTCCTGCCTACTCCCACGATAATGATGGAAAAACCGAAACAACAAAAGACATATACATAGGGTGTACACTCACATTTAATAATCATTCATTCCCAATCGATTTGATGTCGGTAGACATTAGGATTTTTGATGTGATTATAGGAATGGATTGGTTATGCCCCCATCATGCCGACATTATGTGCCACGAGAAGGCCGTTCGCCTTCACCTCCCTAACTGAGAAACCCTAATCATCTACGGCGACAAGCCTGACGTAAATCCTCGTCTTACCTTGTGCATTAAGGCACAAAAGTGCCCTGCACAAAAAGAATTATACATTTCTCGCTCGCGTGGTGGATAAGCAAAAACAAGAGACGAACATCAATGATATCTCGGAAGTGCGAGACTTCCCTGGTGTATTCCCTGAAGATCTCCCAGGAATACGTTCCTAGAGATAGGTTAAATTCTGAATTGGTCTTGAACCTGGAGCAATGCCAATTGCCAAATCACCCTACAGGTTAGCCCCCGTCGAAATGCCAGAATCATCGAGCCAGCTAAGTGAACCTCTGGATAAAGGATTCATCAGGCCGAATTTCTCACCATGAGGAGCTCCGGTCTTGTTTGTCTAGAATAAATATGGATCCTTCAGAATACGCATCGACTATAGCGAATTGAACAAACTTACCATCACGAACTGGTATCCACTTCCACAAATTAATGATCTATTTGATCAACTTCAAGGAGCTAGTTATTGTTGGGTTTTGAGCATTCTAACACTTCCTAAGTGTACATGCAACCCTAATAAACCTTGGATCTATGTTTGTCTAAGGTACATGCAAAATATTATTTTCCAAGGTTTATAACCTATCTAGCATGGCATGGGGTACTTTTAAACATAAAAGAACTAGATGAGTTACATACCTTTTGTTGATTGTTGATTCCTTGGAGTTTGAGAGCCAAGCACCAATAATGTGAATGCCTCAAATGGAAATCACAAATCACCACAAACTTGGAAAATGTATGAGAGAGTATACTAACTCTTGATTTTAGCCACCACACTTACACACACATTAGTGTCTTTTTCATGCAACATAAGCTTGTTTATATAGTGTGCATGGTTAGGGTGAAACCCTAATAACCCATGTCTTTTCCTCTTCCAAGGATCCATGGGTTAAAAGCTCCATGGATCATCCATGGACTTCCATATAAGCTTAGCCCATTAACAAATGAGCATTAGCCCACACCATATAAATACAATAGCCCATGATTTAATTAGTCTTCCTTTTAATCACTAAATCAATTCATAATTAATTCAAGATTAAAACTAATTAAATAACATGACTTTATATTAATATATTATAACTTATAATATATTAATAAATCGTAAGTATACAATTCTCATAAAATTATCCATAAACAGTTTGGGTGAAGTGCAACCCAAATGGACCATGTCGGGTCGGGTCAAGTATATACCAAATAAGTTATGGACTTAGACACCTTATCCAACAGTCTCCCACTTGGATAAGTCTAATAACTGTATTTGCGTATGTTACTTCAGGAACCAACCAGCAATCGTAGCTCTCGAAAACTCTGTTGAACTATGAAGCGCCATTTTAGATAAGTGATCATATAATCCTCTGTTCTCATGATATCAGCCGGAAATACATGGAACAACGTCGTACTTATTGTCCAGCAGTTTGTTTCCCGATTTTGCGATTTGTTTGACAAAGAACTAAATTGAACACATCAATTAGGTTCTGACCGGGCCCGGTACATAGGTCAAAACAAAATCATCGAGGGGCCCAGATATCGCTTCTAATCCTCCAAGGACTAGAAGGAACAGATAAACTTCGACTCATATACTTGTTTCTACTACTTGTTGAATTATACACAAAGGCACATTTTATAACATCAAGTCACTGATGCGTTTACATGCAATCAATGCACAACCAACTCATAGGTAACAACTCATATCTCTAGGTTTGAAGACTTATATGATATTACCGTCTCACGATCACTCGAGATAAATTCCATGAAGTGATGCAAGTGAGCGTGGGTTGAATCCAATACTCATAACTTATGAGCACTCATGAGTGTTGTAGCCATGTCCAACATCTTAGACCTCTACAACCAACTCATGACAATCTTGATTCATATCTACTTCCAACATATGACCGACTGTGGATGGTTTGAATAACTTAATCATTCGGAAAGAATAACCTAGTTATTATGGAAGTCAAAACATGCAAAGTGAAACACAATAATAATCGAATCCAATATGGTCTCAGAACCCTTTTGAATATAAATAAAACCACCTTTTATTTATCACCATATTGATTACACATTATTCATTGTATAATGTTTCAAATAATCAACTTAATACTTGAACAAAAACAACAGTCGTCCCATGCTCCTAGCATGTACACTTTGTTTTTCTAAACAATAGTTATGCCATACTCCAAGTATGCACACTATGTTTGTCTATGATCTTTACTTTGTGAAATAGATCAATTGAACATGATTCCAATGATGCTCATTTCACAATCCCAAATCCTTATTGTAAATGTAAGAATTCCTAATTCCTACCATTTACCAAAAAAACTGTTAGATTTTCAACTTATATGCACTGATCCTCTCGTAATGATTATGCACAAGGTCACCAAAACCTTGTCATCAGTCATTACAGAGGATTCCAAAGGAGATCAACTCTATGGACAGGAACTCTCATATTCAAAGTACATTTCTTTGAACATCCTTCTTGCATAAAAGTTTCTAACTTTCTCATAGATTCTTAATATCCAACTCCCAATATGGAAAATTTCCATATTGATATTTTGATTATCATATCTGAACAAGAGCTACCTCTTTTCAGAATATATCCATATGGTCCTTCCAAAATTTAACACTATACTTCCAACTGTCCCTGAGCAACCAATCTTTGGTGAGCCTTAGATAGTCCTCGACAATTGCTTAATCATTTTAGTCATATCCGGTTCTATTCCTTTTTCCCTCTTAATGCTCTAAGCATTTTGAAAAATTTAGAACGGATAAATATTATAGCACATGTGACCGATCCTATATCTGAAGCATATGGGACACGATTCATGATGTCTCACATAAAGACCTGATACTCGATCAGTCTTTTGCTACAATATTTTTTATTTGCCATGTTTTCAAAAATCGACTATGAAGAGGGATGCCGTAATCATAATCGAATTTGAGAACGCAATATATATAGAATTTCCTTATGTTGAACCATTCCAACATAAAATTCATATATATATCCTTGACTAAAGATGATTAAAACCTCAATCTAAGCTTTTAGAATTGAAATGAAGTATAATTTCCTCTCCCTTAATTATAGCAAAACAACTTTTTCAACCCCTACGAATTGAAACTTTTGTTTTTCTATAATTAACATTGCTAACTTGCAACACTAAACATAATAATCATGCTCCCACTAACATGATGATTATCAGCATAACACTTATGCTCCCACTAGCTCTGACATATTTCCAGAAATCAGCTGGACTTCTGAAATTTAGATTCGTACACCCTTTCTTAGATAGCTCACATGTGTGTCTAAACAATTTCCAGAACTATGAAAAGGGATGCCGTAATCATAGTCTTAATTGTTTAGACCTTTGCCATTTCTCACAAATCCATGTTAGTGTGCCGGTTAACCACACACGCTCCACTAACGACTTTGAGAATGCAAACATCACAATTGCTATCTACTTAAAATCTTCTTAGTGAAAGCATTTCCTCACCATCATTTTCATGAATCGGAGAGAAACCTTATGACACTTAGATTTTATGGTGTATGAGTTCCTATCCATGTGAATTTGTCAAAACCATAATCACAAGACTAGGTTAGTAACAAATTCAGCCTTACATGGATTGAACTTGTTCAATCTTAATTTCTTGTCATCTGGTAGCACAAGGCCCACCAATGCTTCCAAGCTGTTATGCACACAGTTTAGAACTAACAGAACTCATATGCATAGTCAACTTAATAGGAACAGACACAGAAACAAGAATTATGTCAACTAAATAGGTTTCAAACCTTAAGTCGTGTGCTAGTGATAAAACTCAGGTTTTACTCTTGATTAAATCTTGAAATCCTTTCAGGATCTTTAAGACTCCCACTGTCCTCTTGACATATAAGTTTCCCTAGTCAAGAACCATTCCTTGACAAAACAAATATTCAAGGGATAGTGCAGATTCTTATCAAGATAAACACTTCACACAATTTGTCTTAGTTGGTCTTTGTCTTATCCAAGACATCACAACTTACCAATTTCAAATGTATAGGAGTAGAAAACATTTTACACTACATTTGATAAGTGTTTTAAACCTTACTTTATGTCACTCAATGTTACAATCTTGGAGTATGACTCTAAGAGTTGTTTTGGAACGAAGTATGATCCATCTTCTTGATTTTAACCATTCCAACAATTCATGACCCCTCATCTTAGTCATAACAATGCACTAAGATGTCCTTAGAGTATGAATTTGTGATATGGTTTCATAATCATTAAGATGATCATAAAAACATGTATGATCCATCTTCTTGATTTTAACCATTCCAACAATTCATTACCCCTCATCTTAGTCATAACAATGCACTAAGATGTCCTTAGAGTATGAATTTGTGATATGGTTTCATAATCATTAAGATGATCATAAAAACATGATACTAAAGTACTCTCCCATCTTTTCAGATTTGAGAAACTTTTATCTTTCCGCCTTTGATTCATCTCATCCGTTCTGCCATACATTGAAACTTTTCCAATGTTACAGAATTATACTTAACCATATTTACTAATCTCTAGTAAATCATGACGAATTGATCTTTGTGGTGGACCTTGACCAGCACACACCCAGTGTGCCTAATTCCTTAGTCCTTCAATTGACTCACATATGCATGTGATCAATGAATTAGTCTCAATTTTACAAAGATGAAAATTCTCATTCATCATACAATACAACTTGTATGATTCCAAGTTTCTGTCTAACTGAAGCTTGGGTGATGAGAACCTTTCCTCATTTGGTAAATTCAGACACTACCACATATGAGAGAATCAAACTCATATTTCCAATATTGCTAGAAACATACAAACATCAATTTCCATAAATGCCATTGTAAGGGGATATAATATAAAATAAACTAAACAAAACTTTTATTTCTTTATTAAAATGCGGAAAAATATTCCTTACAATGCATCTTCAAATGAAAACTATGATATTACATATTTCCTAGCAATCTATCATAACTTTTAAGTAGTAGCTCAAAAATCCGATCCTCGAACCATGCGATAGAAATCCATCTTCGTGATTAGATTCAGCACACTCTTATTTTAACCTTCCTTTTGCTCGATCCTGCTAAACATCAAGATGCAACCTAGTCACATCATGTAATAAGAATCAAAAATTAGGAACTTTAACAAAGTTAGATAGTGGACTTACCTGAAGCCGAGTCAAACATTTTGTCTCTACTTGCTTTCAAACATTTCAGGTATTCAGGGCAGCTTCGCTTCCAATGTCCCTTCTCATGACAATAAAAACATATAGACTCTTTGGGAATGGTACATGAGACAATCACAGACTTAGCCTTTCCCTTTACCTTTTGGTCAACCGGGTTGACCAAGGCCGATCCCTTTTCATTGGGAAGAGAAAGCTTTTCTGGACTTCCAATGTTACCATTGTCCATGTCCATGGAAGTTTGAGAATTAGACCTTCCATCAATATTTGCTTGACCATTGCGCCAAATCATTGCTGATTCAGCAGCAACAAGCAAATAAGAAAGATCTATTAGGGTTATGTCAGGATCTGTCATATGGTAGTCTTTAATAAACTCACTATATGACTCAGGAAGTGACTGAAGAACCCAGTCAACAACGAACTTCCTTGAAATAACAACACTCAACATACTCAACCTGTCTATGTGTGACTTCATTCCTAAGACATGAGTGTACACAGGTCTTCCATCTTTATGTTTCATTTCTAGTAGAGCTTGAGTGACCTTGAACCTTTCAAGTCTTAGGGCTTGTGGGTCAGGGAGAATAAATGGAGGAGGTGGGGGGAGTGAAGCATGATGTTGAGGGACATCATCTTCAAGAAGAAAGCTTGTTTCAAGTGATTTGGGAAGATCATAGTTGTCTGAACCAGACATCTACAATGGGAGAAAATCAAGTTAGTTGATTCAAGTCCTTAATATAACACCCAATATGAAATATTAAGGCTAGGACCCAACACAATATTTTATAACTTGGAAGAGGGATGCCGTAATCCAAGCTATAAAATATTTGAAGGTAGGTGAATGACGATTCACCAATTTCCACCATGAAAAACGAAATAATTTATTAGGTTTTAATTGGATTTGAAACTCCTAGATCTTTTGAGATTCATTGAACTTTTCAATGGCATGTTTCAAACTCGATTGTGCCCTTCAGGTTTTGTGACTGGGATGCCGAGGATCACAAAACAAGGTGTGAATAACCATGCAAACTCACTTGGTACCCTTAATATTGTCACCTAATCGATGTGCCGGTTAACCACACACGCTCCACCGATCTATGATAAACATTAAGTCACCCTTCGTGATCCTTACTAGTCCAAGTTAGTGTGCCGGTTAACCACACACGCTCCACCAATGACTTGGTAAGGTACAAAGTGTGAATTCCATGGACTAGCACCAAGTTCACATTTTTCCTAAAGTAACTAAGATTGGTAATTAAAATATTTAGTTACTTTATAATAATCATTATACTTTTAATGAGGATTTAAAGTCATTGTCCTACCCGTTCGGCTAACGACCCTCCACCGATCAAGGAAGCGGTGGGTGAGAATGGACACCCATTAAGTTGCCATTTTATAGGCAACAACCTTATACCCCCCTTATAGACCGGCTTCGTGAATGAGGCCTACTAACGGTAAAACGACTTGATCTTATACATATATATATATATAATAATTAACCATTAATGTTATAAATAGTATAAGGGTTGAATTTTAACTTTTAAAACTCTAAGGGTTTGGAATTAAAGTTTATTAAAGTGTGTGAAACTTTACAAATTCCAAAACTTGAGGGCAAGTTTTGTAACTCTCCATAACTTTTCATTTCATAACTTATGAATTAAAGGTTCATAAAAATGAAGACTCTTCATTTTATGTAACTTATGTGTTTTAAGTGTGTGTTTAAAAGAAGTGACCTTTGGATATCCATAACTTGAGGACAAATTATGGACTCCATTAAAACACATAAATGATCAAGAATTAATCCTAAACAATTCAGCAAATAATTCCTATCATCTTCTAAATTCATAAGAACATGAACATGATCATCAAAGTTTCAAGAATTATATGAACACATACAAAGCATGAAATTTTGATATAAGCTATTGTAAATGGATTAGAACTACCATTACACCAACTAAAACAAGTTTTAAAACACCAAAACAGTTTAGGGTAATGTTTCTAGTCCATTTCCAGCAGCAAAAGTCGAAAATCTGCATTCTGAGGCTCCTACTCGCCGAGTGCACGAACCTACTCGGCGAGTAGGATGAGTTTACACATGAACTCGGCGAGTCCCCCCATGGACTCGGCGAGTTCATCAGTCAGACAGCAAAAAATCGACTTTTTATCACTATTTTGCATCAAGTATCAAACAAACAAGCCTAGGCTCTGATACCACTGTTGGGTTTTGAGCATTCTAACACTTCCTAAGTGTACATGCAACCCTAATAAACCTTGGATCTATGTTTGTCTAAGGTACATGCAAAATATTATTTTCCAAGGTTTATAACCTATCTAGCATGGCATGGGGTACTTTTAAACATAAAAGAACTAGATGAGTTACATACCTTTTGTTGATTGTTGATTCCTTGGAGTTTGAGAGCCAAACACCAATAATGTGAATGCCTCAAATGGAAATCACAAATCACCACAAACTTGGAAAATGTATGAGAGAGTATACTAACTCTTGATTTTAGCCACCACACTTACACACACATTAGTGTCTTTTTCATGCAACATAAGTTTGTTTATATAGTGTGCATGGTTAGGGTGAAACCCTAATAACCCATGTCTTTTCCTCTTCCAAGGATCCATGGGTTAAAAGCTCCATGGATCATCCATGGACTTCCATATAAGCTTAGCCCATTAACAAATGAGCATTAGCCCACACCATATAAATACAATAGCCCATGATTTAATTAGTCTTCCTTTTACTCACTAAATCAATTCATAATTAATTCAAGATTAAAACTAATTAAATAACATGACTTTATATTAATATATTATAACTTATAATATATTAATAAATCGTAAGTATACAATTCTCATAAAATTATCCATAAACAGTTTTGGTGAAGTGCAACCCAAATGGACCATGCCGGGTCGGGTCAAGTATATACCAAATAAGTTATGGACTTAGACACCTTATCCAACAGTTATTTATCTAAAATAGATCTGAGACCTGGTTATCATTAACACCGAGTCCGTGAAAAAGATATTCAAAACAAAACTGCCTTCCGAACTCGATACGGTCACTTCGAATTCGTTGTTATGCCCTTTGGTCTGACAAATGCCCCCGTGGTATTCTTGGACCCCACGAACTGAGTTTTTCCACCCATTCCTAGTCAACCTTGTAATTATTTTCATCGATAACATACCCGTCTGCTCCCGAAACAAGAACAAACAAAGTCAACACCTACGACCGGCTTTGGAGGCATCGAAGTCGGAGAAGACCGCGAAGGAATCACTACGTGGAATGGATAAAAATCTCGAAGTCAAAAAGACCAAGCTTATTATTACAAAAGTTGGATTGGGCGCTATCTGGGTGATCGTCGATAGGTTAACCAAATCTGCCCATTTCCTGCCAATAAATGAATCATACAAGATGGAAAGATTAACACAAATCTATATAAAAGAGATCGTGAGACTTCATGGGGTACCAGTATCTATTATCTCGGATCGGGATAGTAGATTTACTTCAAGATTTTAGCAGTCGCTCCAGAAAGTTATGGGAACACAACTAGACATGAGCACTGCCTACCACCCCCAAACTGATGGCTAAAGCGAGCGAACCATTCAAATGCTAGAAGACATGCTCCGAGCCTGCGTAATTGATTTTGGCAAGACATGGGATACCCACTTACCCTTAATCGAATTCTCGTATAACAACAGCTATCACTCGAGCATTAAGGTGGCTCCTTTTGAGGCCTTGTATGGCAGAAAATGCCGATCACCTCTTTGTTGGGCTGAGGTGGGTGACACTCAGTTGGCAAGAGGGCGAACACCAAACAACACTCTCACGGGACCCGAGATCATTTGGGAAACGACGGAGAAAATAATCCAAATGAAGGCACGACCCCAAGCATCACATGACCGACAAAAGAGTTATGCTGATAAACGGCGAAAGCCTCTGGAATTCCATGTCTGAGATCGAGCGCTATCGAAGGTCTCTCCCTGGAAAGGGAAGACCCATTTTGGGAAGCGGGGAAAACTAAATCCGCGATACATCTGGGCCATTCGATATTCTTGCTCGGATTGGTCCGGTGGCATATAAGTTGTAGCTACCTGCGGAGTTCAGCAATGTACACCCTGTGTTCCACGTTCCGAACCTGAAAAAGTGCTTATCATATGAAACCCTAGTCATTCCCCTAGATGAGATCGAAGTAAATGAAAGCCTCCTATTCGTTGAAGAGCCTGTTGGGATAATGGACAAAGAAGTGAAGCGGACAAAACAGAGTTGCATTCCGATTGTAAAGGTTCGATGGAACGCTAAGCGTGGACCGAAATTCACGTGGGAACGCGAAGACCAGATGAAGCTGAAGTAACCTCACCTATTCTCTCATTCATGGTTCTATCTGTCAAAAAAAATTCGGGACGAAATTCCCACTGACGGAGGGATGATGTCACAATTAGCATTTTGGCCAGGAAATTCAGTCTTCATGAAATCAACCCTGGTGTAACTTGTAATCTAAATTGATGTTATGAACAAACGCTCATTCCAATAACAATTATTGAATCAAAACTCACTCGTGAAGCTCAAAACCTAATTCAATACATCTCATATACTCAACTGTAGGTTTGAAACCCTAATATCCCGGTTCAAACTCAGAATGGACCAGGATCCTTTTTTTTGGGCCCTAATTGGACCCACATTCATTAAGTTATAACATTTGGGCTTTAATGGGCCTAAAATGACTCATTTCATTTTCATGGGCCTTAATGGGCCGTGAACAACCTTCTTGAACTTAAATGGGCCGAAAACCCATTATGTCCACCTTTTTTGGGCCGAAAACCCATAGGAGGGCCCAAAGGGCCGAAAAACTTCACTTTGGGCTTATGAATTTCGAATATACTCATAATGGCCCAAACAATTCCTTTCTTTTCCATCCCATCTCTAATTCTCGGTTTTTCAAAAAAAAAAAGAGAAAAAGATGGGATAAGATTAAGGCTTGACACCTCATGTTTATTTAATGGATATCTAGGCTAATTAGCCAACAAATATCTAGGATTTGTTCCCAAATCCTCCATGTAATAACCACACATCAAATCCATCTCTTCCTCTTATCTCATTCTCGGCCTCCCACACTTCATTTCAACTTCAGTTCATTTGTAAATTACTCTCTTTAAATCTCCAAGAAACTCCTCCATATTTCCTTCAAGAAAACCGTGAGGTGGTGTGAGTTTTTCAACAAGTTGTCACCAAAGTTCATCCATCTTGGTAAGTACATTATATTAAGATGTTAAACTTCCACTTTATGCTAAGATCTTCCTCAAAACAACACCATTCTCGTGTTTATGTTCCTAGGATCACCTTGTTTTCGAAGATCCTTCCCAAGGAACACTCCAAGACCGAAAACACTCCCAATCTTCTCCAAAAAAAATCGAAACCATCAAACCAATGTGAGTTCATACCCCCTATTTTCGGCTTTTACTATGTTTTGGGGGAGAATACAAGTTGTTTTGTGTAGATCTATGTGTATATGCATGATTTTGTGTGTTTTTCATGATATAAGTGTGATTATGTGTTATAAACTTCATAAACTTAAAAATATGCTAAAATATGAGGATATTTGTAGAACACAACACCTATTACAACTTATTATGCAAAGAAAAGGTTTAGAACACTTCAAAGTTGTTTAAAACTAAGAAAATTACATGAGGGCCAAAAATGACAAAAAAAAATCAAAATGAGGTTATTATAGATATATCTCACGGTTTTAAGGGACCAAAAAGGATTTATTTTTGCTAAACATGAATCTTTATGGTATTTGCGGTTTTCAAGGGGCTAAAAGTGTAAATTATCACAAATGGGCTTCATTTGGGCTTTCACGGCTTTTGGGCCAAAATTGTAAAATTTTGGACTTTTGTGGGCTTAAGTGTCATTTTAAACAAAGTTGTGCCAAAAATGTACATTTTCGATAAAAGGGCTGAAAATGTAAATTTATTAAAACTTGGGCCAAAAAGATAAATTTATTTATAAATGGGGCCGAGAATGCACATTTTCATAAACTTAAGCCAAAAATTATATTTTTGACAAAAGAGGGTTAAAAATGTTATTTTTACTTAAAACTAGCCTTAAATACAAACTTTTGGCCTTAAAGGACCTAAAGTGTCATTTTTACCAAAAATGAGCCTGAATTGTAAAATTTTCGGCTTTAAGGACCAAAAACGTCTTTTTACTAAAAATGGGCCTTTTAATGTCATTTTGGTAAACAACTAAACTTAACAACCAGCGTAACATCAAACTGATCAATTACGTCATTTACGTGCTTATTGGGCCCGGAATATATATACATGTTTAGTGGGCCTTAGTTGTTCTTTTACATGTTTATTGGGCCTGCAATACACATTGGATGCTTATTAGGTCTGGATTGTAAATTACATGTTTAGTGGGCCTTAGTTGTCATTTTACATGTTTATTTGGGCGTGGAATATATCTTACATATTTATTAGACCTTCGTGGTCCATTTACATGCTCGTTGACTTCACACATTCACAAACGTACACGTTGGGCTATGAAAACTAAATACTTATACAAAAATAATATACTCTGTGCAACTTCATATTCGCGTAAATTTGGTTAAGGATCTTGTGAGACATTTCGGTTGACACCTATTGAGTGTACAATCGTAACATATAGTTATAACCAGAGTCTCGTAGATGAGAGCGAGAGTTTGTGTATAGATCTATATGGGGGTGACACCCCACACCTGAGCTGTTCGCTACAGTTAGACTAGGCCAGTCTAGGGTGACAAACCTTACCGTAAACCCGTCGGCATCCCAAAAACGTCATGACAGACGAAATTGTCATTATTAAGTATGATTATAACGACTCACTTAGAGGAATTAACACCATTATAAAATTTACGGAATACAACATCTTTCAATAATACGAGAACACACACTCATTTGTATTCAGTTTTAGGGTAATGAAATAAATCACAACGTCTTTTTATAAACAGACAACATCGGGTTGCCTGGAATTATTCACTTCATCCACTCACAAACATTAACACACATGCATTAATACAAGATCTAACACAAACATTTCAAACCGTTTTCAGAAAATATCGGATTTTCTGGTGTTTACAAAGCAATACAAAACATTTTACTCAAAACATGCTTATGAACTCACCAACATTTTATATGCTGACCTTTTTACATTAACTTGTATTATCAGGGAATCGTTGAGCAGGTTGGTCAGCAAGAATACCTGGATATTTTGTTGTGTTTTGTTAGTACTATATTTGAATATTTTGACATGTAATATTAAAATACAATACTTGATGTAAATAATGACAGTTGTAATATTACATGTGTGATGATGATGATGTTTGGTTTCAATTATATACACTGTGATGATACTACAAAAATGAAGTCACCCAAGCCCCCAGACGTTTCCGCCATCTGGTTCGGGGGTGTGACAGTTTAGCAGGGTATTATCGGAGGTTCATTGAAAAATACTCTAGGATCGTAGTTTCGTTGACTAGGTTGACGAAGAAGTCAGTCACTTTTCGTTGGGGGCCTGAGCAGCAGACAACATTTGAGACTTTGAGGAAGAATTTATGTGAGGCTCCGATTTTGAGTTTACCATAGGGTGTGGATGACTTCGTGGTATATTGTGATGTGTCGATTACGAGATTGGCTACGATGCTGCTGCAGATGGGTCATATGATTGCTTATGCTTCGAGGCAGCTGAAGCCTCATGAGGTGAATTATCCTACTCATGATTTGGAGATGGGGGATGTGGTTTTTTCCCTTAAGATTTGGTGTCACTATTTGTATGGGGTTTTTTGTATCATTTACACGGACCACACGAGTTTGAGATATCTGATAGATCAGGCAAATCTGAATATCAGACAGTATAGGTGGC
Source organism: Lactuca virosa (assembly GCF_052849685.1). NCBI lineage: Eukaryota > Viridiplantae > Streptophyta > Magnoliopsida > Asterales > Asteraceae > Lactuca > Lactuca virosa. Next base: position 164,017,600 of record NC_136432.1, on the reverse strand, counting down.
TCGATGTAGTGAAGGAATACGATTGTGAGATTTTATATCACTCCAGGAAGGCTAATATGGTAGCTGATGCCTTGAGTTGCAAGATAACTAGTGCACCTATCAGGGATCTATGTTTGGGATGGTCATTGTTTCTCCGCTTCTGGAATTGATCAAAAAGGCTCAAGTGGAAGGGCTGTAAAAGGAAAATTGGAAGGAGGAAAGGATCGGGGGTTAGATTCCACAATTTGTCAGGTTTAGCCGTGGGTTATTGACCTAGTGTCGGAGGGTTTGGGTCCCGGTTGCGGACGATGTGGTTGATTTTTCCTATTTTCTTAATACGAAACTTAATTTTCTATCATATATATATATATATATATATATATATATATATATATATATATATATATATATATATTACGTATTAAGTCTTTTATACTCGACACTTGTCACTTTTTGTAAATAACGATCGGTGCCAACAGTCGCAATTGTTATGGTGGGTAGTGGTGGCGGTGGTGGTAGCGGGTGTTGGTGGTGTTGGTGGTGGGTGGTGGTGGCGGTAAGTGGTGGTGACAGTGGTGGTAACGGGTGCTTATGGATGGTGTTGGCGGTGGTGGTGGTAAGTAGTGTTGGTCTTGGGTGGTGGTTGCGGTGATGGTGGTGGTGGGGGTGCGTAGTGGTGACGGTGGTGGTGAAGGTAGTGGGAATCAGTGTGTGGTGGTGGGTAATAGTGTTAGAAGTTATGTTGTGAAATATAACATGTTTAATAAAGTAAAATATCATTTTCCTTCATAGTAGATAATTAATTCCATCATTTTCTCGAAAGAAAATGTTTTCTCCTATTTGATGATTTTTTTTTTCATTTAGGATTCCAATTCTATCATACAAATTTTAACGTGGAATGTGGTGGAATTAGATTTTTTTTTTCATACGAATTCCATTCCACTCTAGTGAACTAAACACACCCTTAAGGGTTGGTGCCTTCTCATCTCATTGTTCGATGGAGCGAAAGAGTTGGTGGGCTTCGACTTTTTAACTCTTTAATTAGGTGGTCCAACCTTGTTATCAAAGACGAAGGACAACAAAGCAGGCAACCCTCGACCTAATTCGATCGGTGAACTGTAGTGGTGGGCGGTGAAGCTTCATGGTGGCTGCTCCTTTTGGCATGTTTTACGTTTTTTATTTATTTGAAATTGTTTTAATGTAATTATCTCTTGATGTATGAAGAAACAATTACTTAGGACTGAGCTCACACAACATATTTTTTTTTAATTGTTATAGTATGAACCACATGGTTGTCGCAACAAGTTACAAGTTCTATTTTTTCCTTCTTTTTAGTTTCGGATTGGTAGAGGAGGTTCATAGCAAAAGCTAAAGATATGCAAATACCGATTCTTTTGGAATGTATTGGTTGTGTTCGTGATGGTGTTCTATTAAAGACATCAATGGGCATTTTCGGATCTATCACTTAAAAGAACCGGCACAATGCATGGAATGCTAAAATTTTGTCAAGATTGTCATAGATTAACATGATTCACGGAGAGGTAAAGAAATATTTCAAACTGAGCACCTGCTCCCTTATCTTATAAAGAAACGCAAAAAGGATTTTATATATACCAATGAGTATCTCCCATAACTCCCAACATCAATAAATTACCAATGAGTTGTCAAAAACTTAGATATTAAAAGTTGACGGAACTCATCATCATTACTAGTAGAATACGAGAGCATCAGTACGTAGTTGTGATCCTCGGCATCTAAGGCATTCAGTATAGATCCAACCATCAATAGTTCCTACAATCAATGCCAACAAATAACAACATTCGTTGATTCGCTTATCACGAGTGTGATCAACATGTTAGCATCATGTGATATACGGAACCAACAGTAAATAAAAAATTATTGTGTTTATATTCATAGTATTTATTAGGGTTAAATTACGTTTCACCAAGCAAACATCACAACATTTCACCACAAAAACCTTACTGGACGTAAAATATAACGATAAAGCAGTTGAAAATCATATCCTCGTAAATATGTAAATTTACAAGTAAACCGTACGTATAGGCTCAAGCTTGGTTCAGATATGGACCAACTAGTACCCTTGTTACGATCAATTAAATAAAAAGTTCAGGAGTCAAAATATACCTAAGTAATAAATTTGTAGGCTGGGAATGTTCTACGAGTCTACTCTCATGAAAATGATGAGGTAGAATCGCAGTTCATATGGTTTAATAATTACGATTTCAGTTATATAAAGAAACCATATATATATATATACGCATATTAATCAAGTTATCACGGACTCAAAAAATTGGGCTCAAAGTCATCCCATATAAAGCTACCACCTTTGGCTCCCATGGTTTCCCATGCTGGTTCACCATATTCGAACAAGCTATCATTCGTTCCAAAACCATTCAGAACTTCATCGTTTCTTGAACCTGGTTCCAACCCATTGACCAAAGGCTCGACATCTTCTTCTTTGCATGGTTGCAAAGACTGATCAGATGGTAAAGATGGAAGCGGGGTTTGTTTTTGATCGTTGATGAACAGATGTGGGAAATTGAGTCGCGCTTTATGTCCTCTCAACTTGAAGGCCTCATGATCATACGCCAAAGCAGCTTCAACAGCAGTCTCAAATGTTCCCAACCAACGTCTATTCCTGCTACGAGGAAGACGTATTTCTCCTACCCATTTACCCCATTGCCGTTGCCTCACCCCTCTATATAGCTTTGCCACAGGCTGCACCTGATTTTTCCGGTGATCATATTCATCCTCTCCATTACTGAAAGAGATCATCTCTTGATTCTTCTTTGATGGGGTTGCGATAGATGATTCAGGGTTGTCATCAAGAGAAAATGGAAACATAAATTTCAATGGATTGTTTTGTTGCTCCGATTGTTCCACCCTTCTGATTTTCTTAACTGGACCACCACAGACGGATTGCTTTCCCTTGGTCCTTCCTGAACCAGAAGAGTTTTCGACATGATCAGACACTTGTTTCATATTACAACAGGAGAAAAGTCATTACAAAAACGTAAAAGTCTGCCCGTTTTGAAGATTTAAGCACCCTTTCGATTGCTTAGCAGCTAAGGAAATCCAAATCTATGGTGTTATTCATGGCACGCATGCTGAATTACCGAAATAGTCAGTAAAGATGTCACTCTCTTAGGCATGCTCCTTGGAGTTTTGACTTTCTTGCATCTAGGAATTTTTTTTATTATGATTTAGTGATGTTTGTCGCCAGCAATTTTGTATTTTAAAATCGTAAAATGGCAATTATCTATGATCGACATGGTCATTCGTAGCACCACGAAATCTCATATGGGGAGTCATGATACTAGAAAAAGTCGTTTTTAATTTGTTGTTTGCCTACGAAATATTACAATAATTAATAAGGCTGTGAATAAATGATGTCCAATCATTGTAACTAGTGAAGGTCTTGCCTACAGCCACTGGGGAAGCTTACCTACAAGGACGGAGTGGCAATATGTAAATATTACATCGTGTAATTATCAAATGCCGATATATAACAATCACGATAATTAACGTTCTTCAAGAGTAGCATTTTGAATCAAAATTGATAAGTTTACATGAAACAATCGAAAGATTTTTTGTTATGCCCGATATGAGCATAAGGTGTGTAAACTTGTTAAATCATTGTATTGACTGAAACAAGCACACGAACAATGGCGTCACAAGCTTTATGAGGCTATTTTGTCATGTGGTTTCAAGTTGAACCTACACAACAAGAATTTGGAGTATTAGGGACGTTGCTTTTTGCGACGACATGAGCAATAGCGGCGACACCAGAGTAGACGCGTTTGGTGTCGCCGCTAAAACATAGTTGTCGTCGCTAATAGCGTCGTCGCTACAGATAATCACCGGCGATCCGTCGGAGACACGCTACTTTCAATCCTCACCCTTGGTTCGGCAAATAATCCAACAGATAGGGTTTGTTCCTGTGATAAGGCATTAGAGACGACTCTTTTAGCGGCGACATGTTGCCGCTAAAGGTGTCGATCCGTTGACCAACCTTAGACCAAATACTGGCCCTACGATGCTTACCCAATCCAACGGTTGGGAATCGCCAGAAAGCGCGCGTATGCTTTCCCTCCAGTTTGTCGCCGCTAATGGCCCCTTTTAGTTCCAGTTCGTCTTCCCCAGACTCCATTTGCTCCCATTTGTTTGATTCCACGGCGATCGTAATTATCTCCGGCGACGACCGCTGATTGGGCTCCAAACTCGACTCCCACCCCCGATTTGCCTCCAAAGCCGAGTCCCACCACCTCCTCAGCCGAATGCCGCCAAATTTCCGACTGGAACTTCGATTTCCTGTTCATATCTCCGGCGAGGTTTGTTTTCAAGACCAATTTCTCTTTCAATTCTTCTGTTAACACACATAAAAACCACCGATTCCTATTTCAAGTGTTTTTTTTTCTCGTTCCAGTCGGAGACACCGACGACTGCAGCTTCACCACCGCATTTACCTTCGTTTTTCCGGGCAAGAAGAGGTTAGTTTCATCTGTTGCAGTTCTTAATATTGATTGTATGTGGATATTCATAATTCATGAAACTGTGAAATTTGGAAACTGTGAAATTGATTTTGACTTTGAAATTTGGAAAGTGTGAAATTCATAATTCATGGAAACTCTATGAAATGAAACTGTTAAATTGAATGTATATGTAAAATTGATTGAATGTATGTGATTGAAACTTGTTAACTTTGTTAATTCATGGAAACTGTATGTAAAATTGATGGAAACTGTATGACATGAAACTGTTAAATTGAATGTATATGATTTTGATTTTGACTTTGGTTATTTTGATTTGTTTCACTTGTTTGAATGTATGTTGTATGTTTAACTTGTTTGAATGTATATGTAAAATTGATTGAAACTGTTAACTTTGTTTGAATGTATATGTAAAATTGATATGTTTGAATGTATGGAAACTATTGTATGCAGGAACATGGTAGTTTGATTAGTTTGATATGTTTCATTTGTTGATAATGTAAGAATTGATGAATTTATATGTAAATTGATATGTTTCACTTGTTGATCATGTATGAGTTGATGAATTTATATGTGAAGTTGATGTATATATATGTGAAACTATTGTATGTTTAGCGTGAATTTATATGTAAAAAGGTAATAAAGAAATATTGGTCAAAAAGGTTTTTAAAAGAAAAAGAAAAATAATAAACCATAATAAACTAATTAAATAAATAACAAATATATAAAATTGTTTTAAAAAGAAAATCAAAATTGGTCAAAAAGGTTTTAAAAAGAAAAATAAAAAAAAATTAAAATTGTTTAAAGTACTCAAAATAAAAAAATAAATCAAAATTGATAAATCAAAGTTACAATTATTAAGTTATAATTACTCAAAAGAAAAAATTAAAATTGTTTAAAGTACTCAAAACGGTTTTAAAGAAAATCTACTAAGTTATAATTACTCAAAATAGAAAAATAAAAACAAAAATAAGTTGATAAATCAAATTGGTCAAAAAGGTTTTAAAAAGAAAAAGAAGAAGAATAATAATAAACCATAATAAACTAATTAAATAAATAACAAATATATAATATCGTTTAAGTAAAATGTTATAATAAAAAAAATTAAAAATTAAAACGCTAAATCTACTAAGTTATAATTACTCAAAATAGAAAAATAAAAACAAAAATAAGTTGATAAATCAAAATATGAAAAAAAAAAGATGATATAAATAACAAATATATATACTATCGTTTAAAGTATCATGCTATAATAAAAAAAAATTTAGTTTAAGCCTCTTCTTTTTAAATCATCAAAAGCCTAGAAATACTCGCCCGCAATTGATTTAGAAATTAATTTCGGGTTGTCCCCGTTTTGGGACTGCTTTTTGAATACCTTATCTCATTTAGGATGCATATGTGTATTACATGATTGATTGTTTAAGAAATATTCGGTTGTTATTTTCTCTTTGCTCCTCGGTATATAATTTTATATATACTTAGGAGCTAAGGGGAAATGCTGCCGAATTTTTCTTAAACGATTAATCATGTAATACACATTTGCATATGAGGTAAGGTATTCAAAAAGTGGGTTTAGAAGCCTACCCTTGTGAATACTCTCCTGTTGTCTGGTTTTCTATTCCATCTGATTGAGCGGTTACTCTATCCTTATAAATATTCAATCCAAATTCTACTTCTTGTAGAGTAAACACTAAAAGCTAACTTATGTTTCAGTTGCAACATGCCTATTGATAAAACGTGGGCTACTATTGAAAACCGTAACTCTACCTTGTTCCAACAAGGACTCGAATCTTTTCTCGAGAGGTCCAAACCACATGTCGATAACAAAGGTCAAATTAGATGCCCGTGTAACAAATGTAATGTCAATAAATTTATACTACTAGCCATAATGAAATTCCATATACTTCAACATGGTTTTAGTCCACATTATATTATATGGAAGTATCACGGCGAAAATACAACTCACCCGGTTATCGAAGACATACCGCGTAGTAACGAGATGGCCGATGTTATTGATGATGTTATGGGGGGTGTGATTGAAAATGATACCAACCGCAACGAAGGGAACCCAGATACAGACGGTAGCGGTGTTGATGATGGATTTCAAAAGCTGTTAGAGGAAGTCCAATTCAAATTATATCCTGGATGTTCGTTTTCGTCCCTTGACTTTTTAGCAAAGCTGATGCACATCAAGGTGATCAACAAATGGACTGATATTTCATTCGATCAGCTTCTTGAGTTGTTGCAAACTGCATTTCCTGAAGGAAACAGGGTCCCCCCGTCACATTACGAAGCAAAAAAGACACTTAAAAAGATCGGCTTAGGTTATGAGTCAATACACGTATGTAAAAATGACTGCTTTCTTTTCTGGAAAGAACACGAGTTGTTGCAAAAATGTCCAGTTTGTAATGAGAGTCGGTGGTTTGATGAAAATACAAAGGGTAAGAAGGTTGCTCATAAGGTTTTACGATACTTTCCCGTGACCCCCAGACTACAACGTTTGTACTGTTTAAGACACACAGCTAAAGATATGATTTGGCATAGTACCGGACAATCCAAAGATGGTACGATGATTCATCCCGTTGATGGTACTTCATGGAAAAAATTTGATATGAAGTATCCTGACTTCTCGAGGGAACCCCGAAACGTACGCTTAGGGCTTGCTGCTGATGGTTTTAATCCGTTTGGTAACATGTGTAATCCTCACAGCACGTGGCCTGTCATACTCACCACTTACAATCTTCCACCATGGCTATGCATGAAAGAGTCATCTTTCATGTTGACCTTGTTGATTCCCGGCCCCAAAGCACCCGGGAAGGATTTGGATGTGTTCCTTAGGCCGTTGGTGGATGAGTTGAAGCAGTTATGGAGTTTTGGAGTACGTACTAAAGATGCAGCGACAAATACATTCTTCAATATGAAAGCGATGTTGTTATGGACAATAAACGACTTTCCCGCTCGTAGTAGTTTATCCGGTTGGAGCGGACAAGGGTACAAAGCTTGTCCGACTTGCAACGAAGACACTCCGTCATACCGAGTATCAAATAAAGTCGTATATGTTGGTCATCGCCGGTTCTTAGATGCTGACCATCCATGGAGAAAAAGTTTGGACTATAATGGCGAACATGAGACAAGAGGTCCTCCAAGACAGTTTAGTGAGGAAGAAATACAAGCGCAACACGCTCGTCTATTGTTTCGTCCACCGGGTAAAGTAGCTGCTCAATAAGCTGGTATTAAGAGAGATCGTGAGGATTTCGAGTTGAATTGGTCCAAAAAGAGCATATTCTTTGAACTTGAGTATTGGTCTTCTCTGGAGCTGAAGCACAACTTCGATCTTATGCATGTTGAAAAAAATGTGGGTGAGAGTCTTGTGGGTACTTCTCTGATGAATGATAAGTCTAAAGACACATCAAATGCTCGGGCGGACTTGACAAAACTGAACATTCGGAAAAATCTATGGTTGAAAAAGAATGGCAACAAGTTCCATAAACCCCATCCACCTTACTCGTTCACGAAACCTGACCACATTCGTTTTTGTAAGTTTATAAGAAATGTGAAACTGCCAGATGGGTTTGGATCTAACATCGGTAAGAAAGTGAATGAAATCAATACTAACATTATTGGGTTGAAATCTCATGATTATCACATTCTTATGCAACGTTTGTCACCCATTGGAGTTAAAGGTCTTTTGGGGAAAGATGTTTATACACCAATAATAGAGCTTTGTATGTTTTTTAAGAAACTGTGCTCAAGAACATTGTCGGTGAAGGATATGAAAGAAGCGAAACCAGCCATTATTAAAATATTGTGCAAATTAGAAGTGATCTATCCTCCTGCGTTTTTTGACATTATGGTTCATTTAGTTTTGCATTTACCTGATGAAGCTATTTCTGGAGGCCCAATATGTATGAGATGGATGTATCCCTTTGAAAGGTATATGAAAAAACTAAAAAACTATGTCAGAAACAAGGCGAGGCCGGAAGGTTCTATAGCTGAGGGTTATGTTGCTGAAGAGGCATTATCATTTTGTTCGATGTACCTTGAAGATGTTGAGACTCGATTCAATCGCCTTGAAAGAAACGAGGATGTTGTCATAGAAGAAACAAAGTTATGGGTGTTTCATCGTGCGCATGTAAATAAAAGAGGGGAATTTGTTGATCCTTTGGTTAAAGAGCAATATGTAAGTTATTATTACTTAAAAATGAAATAGATTGTTGAATTTTTTTTTGTTAGTTTTAACGTATATTAACAATCTTTGTGAAATACAGAATGCCTTAGTTGCTGAGGTTGCTCTACAGACTCATCACATAGCCGACTCTGGTGGTGATCCAGACACCATTGATTGGATCGCAATATTTGAGAAGGTGTTAGGTAATCGAAGGGGGCATGTGAGAGGCATTGGGCCTAAAGCTTCTTCAGTTGCGGGTACAAGTGCTCCATCCCAATGGCAGTCACAGTCACAAGCATCGCAACCAACACAGGTACTTGTTAAATTGTTAAAGACTTAATTGATTTGGTGCTTTGATGGTTTGATAGTTTGTTGAATTGTTCATGACTTAATTTGTTTGTGACTTAATTGTAGGATGTTGATGTGAATGCTTTTCTTCAAAACCCGGCATTTGTGACGGCCATTGGAGACATTATTCGCTCGTTTAAAAACCAAGTCAACGAGGAAAACAACGATGGGGAGGACGGTGGGGAAGACGAAGACAACTAGTATTTCTTGTTTTATGATAAGGAGGATGTTATTTTGGATTTGGAAAACAGTTTATGTATGATATATATTAGATGTTTGTTTGAGATTTATTAGATATGGTATGTTTGATGTTTGTTTGGAAAATAGTTTATGGAATATGGTATGTTTGATGTTTTTATATAATGTGGTATGTATTTATTTATGTATTTTTATCAAAACTGCATTTTATAATATATATAAATTAATATTATAAAAAATAAGTTTTTTCTCAAAAAAAAAATTAAAAAAAAAAAAAAACAGTAGCAGCGACGCCTTTAGAGACGACTACGATCAATTGCGACGACAAGGACCTCCGGCGAGTATTGCCGGAAAAACTCCTGCCGGTTACCGGAATATTAATAGAGACGACACTATTAGAGACGACAGTGGTGTATTAGGGACGACGTGTATTAGAGACGACAGTATTAGAGACGACAAGGGGCTATTAGCTACGAGCCAATTGCGGCGTCGCTTTAGTGACGACATGTCGTCGCTAATACTATTAGCGACGACAGACGTGATCAATTGCGACGATTTTTGTCGCCGCTAAAGGTTAGTTTTTTTGTAGTGCTATCAAAAAAATTTGTTTATAGCCGGTTTAATTTATATGGTTCCGGTGTGATAATTTACCTTTATGTTGACGACATGCTCAATTTTGGCATCAGGGCCGACCTATATATAGGCACTTCACAAGGTGCCCATAAACATGACCTAAAAAATCGTAAGACCCAATTTATTTTTAGCAATTATACTATACTATATATCGTTAAAGTCCGAAAAATAAATTAGGTTTCTCTTGTAAGTATCAGGCGAAGCAACAGGCGAAGGAGTGGGAAAATCAGAATTTTCGGTAAAAGCAAAAATGTCTTGATTCCTTTATATTCGTTGATAACGCATGGGGCACAGATTAATTCTCTCTAACCAACTTATGAACAATCTTACTAGTTAATTCTATCTTCTTTTTTCTCGAAATTTTTGAAGGTTGCAACCAATTGCGAAAATCAGATTCCAAAATCGTTCTTCACTTATTCTTTCTTCAATTATTCTCTAATCAATTTTTAAAATTAGAGGAATAAAGAAACTAGTTTCGAAAATCAAAAGAACAAGAAATTGAGGAAATCAATTTCTGAATTTTTAAGGTACAAGTAAATTTAGTTATGTTTTTTTCGTTTCTGATAAGTGATACGATTTCTACGATTTCTGATTTGTAAGAAGTAAATAAATGTTTTTTTTTCCTGATTTCATATTTTTTTGAAGTCTTGAAAATCCGGAGGTAATGTATTAATGTTCTGATTTCTGTAATTATTTTATTACAAGCATATCAGTGTTCTTTTTTCGTGATTATAAAATATATCTTGCTGATTGACTTCTGATTTTTTTTAAAGATTTGATACCCTTTCTTATTGATTTGAATTCTCGCAATCAGAAGGTAATTTTCTGATTTCTGGATTTTTTTTATTAGAAGCCTATCAATGTTTTGATTTTGTGATATATATATATATATATATATATATATATATATATATATATATATCTTGCGTATTTGAAATGAAATCTGATTTTTTTAGCCGTGTAGAACAGAGTTTTTCTGAATTGAAGATTTTGAAGTCGACACTTAGGACCTACATTGACCCAAGAGCAACTTAATGGATTGGCTTTGATGACGATTGAGCGCACCACTTTGGATAAAGTTACTTATGAAAATGTTATTAAAAGATTTATTTCAACGAATATTAGGATGATAACTGTTTTCAAGAATAAGAAAAAAAAATTGTGTATTATTTTGAATGAAATTTTAATTATATGTATTTTGCAATAGTAACGAAAATTTATATTTTTTTGCTTAAATTTTTAGATCTTTCAAGTTGTAGGGCTTATTTTTTGTTAAATTGCACAGGACATTCAAAATCTCCCGGCCGGCCCTATTCGACACCGATCTACTTTATCAAACCACAACTAAGGAAAGGATAATTTCTCTATATTAAACGTAATCAAGAAAGATACATATATAGGGGATGTATTTACATATAGCCCCTTAGATTAAACATAAATGTTAAACTAGTTATAATTACATAGATTGATATGCCCCTACAAGCTAAGGGCCAAGAACGACCTGAAGCTTTCCCTTGAGAGATAGGAACCGTGACGTGGACAAAGGTTTAGTAACGATATCTACAAGTTGGTCATTAGTGGATATGAATTGGACTTTTAGTTCTCTTGCGGCAACCTTCTCCCGAACAAAGTGAAAATCAATTTCAATGTACTTGGTTCGAGCATGAAAAACAGGATTGGCAGATAAGTATGTAGCACTTACGTTATCACACTACAAAGTAGGTGGAGTAGTTGTTTTGACAACAAGTTGTAACGCCCGTTTCAGGTATCAATTTCTTTTCAAAACTTTAGGGTTTTAGACTGGAACTCCACGAGTTGGGGAGCTCCAACACGTCGAGTAGAGATCATTGAGGGACACGAGATTTAGGACCTACTCGACGAGTTGGAAGGCCCAACTCGACGAGTAGGCGCTGTAAAGGAAAACCCCAAATTTTAGGGTTTTACCGCTATATAATCTCCTTAAAACCTTGACGCTGACCTTCCATCAGCCTCCAAACCCTAAGAACGTCAGTGCAAAACCCTAATCCCCATTTTCTCTCATATTGTGAGCTAGAGTGACTTTTGGAGCTTAAGAAGAAGAAGATATTGAGAAGAAGGAGGAGATCCAACAAACAAAGACTTCCCTCTTGAGCTTGACCATCTTGTGGACTAGTGTAAGCATTCAAGATTCGATTTTTATCTTAGAATATTATAACACCGTAAATTTCCAAACAAAATTTTCTTTTTAAAATCATAAAATTCTCATAACGCATTTCACAAAATCTCTTGTAGTTAATTTACAAAACACATATCCATGTTGTTAATTAATAATCCATGATCCTCAAACGTAACTCTTTCTCTGGTGTGTACAATCGAGCCGGTGCCTTCCCGCGATCCTGAGAAAAACCTGAAACACATAACACATAAGACGGTAAGCACGAAGCTTAGTGAGTTCCCCAAAATACCACATACAACTCTTTAGCCACTCGAGGCTATAACTCTGCATGACCCTTCCGTCAATGTGTCTCAGTGGGACCCTCCTGTTCCACAACTCTGGTGGACCCTCCGGTCCTAAATCTGGGTAATACACAACATAAATCACAAAGAAATAATGCAGGATATCACAATACACAGATAAGCACATAAGACATCTCAGTCACACGAAAATACCACTCATGGTAAGTATAGTGAGAAGACTCACCTCGGATGATGAACAACCCCTATAAACGTTGTTACTAGCACCGACCTCTAATCTCTGAGCCAAAACCACAATTAACCCAATAAGGAACTAAGTCCAGACTCTCACTCGTTAGGTCTAAAGGAAGACTCACCTCGGATGATGAACAGCCCCTATAAACGTTGTTACTACGCACCGGCATCTAATCTCTGAGCCAAAACCACAATTTACCCAATAAGGAACTAAGTCCAGACTCTCACTCATTAGGTCTAAATGAAGACCACTAACCAGCCCATTAATAGCCTAAAGCCCATTGGGCCCACCAAGGCCCAATAATAAATGGGCTCTCCCAAGGCCCACTCTCAAAACTAAATGGCAAGCCCAACTCAAGGGCCCAAGCACGAATATATATATTCCTCTAGTCCAATACTCTATTGCAACAAGCCCAAACTCCAGACCCAACACTCAAGGCCCAAAATGAGACTTAGCCCAAAAGTCCACAGTGAGGTTACACGGGGCGTAGCTCCCTTGGTACGCTCAACGTACTCACAATCCAGATTTGGCCATCGGGGACACTGGGGCAGTACGCGGGGCGTACAGGAATTACGCTCAGCGTACTCCCCAGATTCACTTTTTCTACTCCTTTGGTCTTAATCACTTAAGACATTAACTCAAATCCTAGATCTGGACTCCCTAATGCCTCTTACTCCATAAAGTCAGTGACTTTAAGCCTTTGCATGGCTGGAAAGGTCACAAACACCCAAAACACTCACTCCCTTATCTCAAAAAGCTCATAACACATGCGTGGCTTGATTCTAACGACCAAGATTGGATTTTTATGACATTACACCACTAATATACTCAAAAGGGGTTGGTCCTAGTCTCTGGAACTCAAGATCTCATAAAGTCTCCACCTTTTTGGGACAAAACCCTAAAAGTCTCTTCTATGATGCACATAACAAAAGAGTGGTAAAGTTTGAAGCTTTATGCCTCTATATGAAGCTCCCAACTCAGATTTGCTCAGATCCAAGAGCTTGGACTCCCACTCCTTCTTCTCCAAAGCTTTCTCTTCTCTTCAAGAACACACAAAACTCTCAAAAGCTCACAAATGTACTCACAAGCTCTAAAACGAGGGTTAGTGCACACTTAGGGTTTGTTGTCTAAGAATGGTGGCCAAAAATGAGCTCATCATATCCTTTATATAGGGGACTCACCCTAAATTAGGGTTTTCACTCTGGGCCTAGTACGCCCAGCGTACTAGGTGGCTCCGCCTGAAAATCACGCACATGAGTACGCTAAGCGTACACAAATGCACGCCCAACGTACTCAGCTGCCACCTTTCTCAAATAAGGGACTTATCTTGCCACAACTTCAAACTTCCATCGCTTCCTCGATATAACACCGATTCCGATGAACCTCAAATCCACGGAAAGGTGACGAGATTCCCTAAGCTTCTAGCAACTCGTCGCAACCCCTAGACCTCCTCATGCCCGGTTTGCAGCCCACGAACCCTAATCACGGACGATCCGAAACAGGATGTTACAATTCTCCCTCACTTGAATCAGATTTCTCCCTCGAAATCGCTCCTTATCAACACATAGAACGAACCCAAACCTTAGAATTACCACCGAATAGACCCCATGAACTACAACAATCTCATCCAAAAGCACCTGAACCCGACACGGACTCCCGCCCCGAATAAGGACAGACCCTACTGTCGCGGCGATACTCGATCTGACTCTCCAGAACTTGAAACGCTAGTGGTCTATCTCCCTGTCAGACCACCCTCGCAAAACATCAACCTGCTAATCGCCCATCGGCTAACAGATTCTAAGAACACTCTTCCAACTATGATTATCTAATCGGTCCCGATCGCAACTCAAAAGGAACAGAAAGGTCATAATCCCCTAAGGACCCACCGCCTAGACAGCTATCAGAACTCATCGGAAGGAAAGAACCCCAAAACTCAAACACAAGAAAAGATCATACTTGCTTGGAAGTATCCCCTGATATCTATAAACATACGCCCCAACTTCCTCTCAATTACCCCCTTCAACACTGAGCATCAGGTCAGCTCCCGACCCAAAAGATGAACCTCCAAAGGTTACTCATTGCAAACCAAAAACGTCTCACCGTCTTCCTTCACACAATAACTATCTCGGCTCATCGCGAAACGCAAGTCACGAAGTTCGCTTTACCCCAAGCGAATGCTACAACTCATCTGAAATCGTCTCACCTTCGACCTCTGTCGTCAACCACCCACTGGTTCCATGCGTCTCGCGGTTCTTCCCATACCAACGAAACTGATCCACTCCGACCTAAGATATCAGATGAAGGTCAATACCCCCTCAAAACGAAACCCATCCACGAATCCGAAACCACATCTCGCCTATTCAATACACGAACGAATTCCAGACTCGAGCTCGAGAGTCTGATTCAACAGCAGAATTGGAACCACTCAATTCCAATCTGGTACTCAACTCATGACCCAATATTCGCGGATTTATGCACACACCATCTTTTCAATTCCTTCCGGTTACGATAATCCCTCCTCATCCCAGGGATACAACGATTCGCAACCGACACGGAGACCTTCGTCTCGCCCCTGGTTCGGCCACCAGGCTCCCGAAGACCCAAGTGGTAAGGCTACCTAAGCCTAAGAATTCCTCTGTGCCATACTCTGACTAGTGAATACTACCGCTCCCGGCAGAACAGTATTCACCCTTATCGATCACTGGGTGCTACGGCCTCCCCCGCAGTCTTGCGATACTCTCTTGCTGACTTGTGAATGCGATGGCTCCCCGCAGTATCACAACACACACACAATCTCTCTCTCTCTAACCAATGAATACTACGGCTCCCGCAGTATCACGACGCTCTCTCTCTCTCTCCAACCAGTGAATACTACGGCTCCCTACAGTATCACGACGCTCTCTCTCTCTAACCAGTGAATACTACGGCTCCCCGCAGCATCACGACACTCTCTCGCTGACTAGTGAATACACGGCTCCCCGCAGTATCACAGCCCTCACCCACTATCCAGTGAATACTATGGCTCCCCGTAGTATCACAACACTCTCTCGCTGACTCATGGATGCTACGGCTCCCCGTAGTCTTACAACACTCTCTCGCTCACTGACTCACCATGGGCTCACTCCACGGTTTCTCATGATAATCCCAAGCGATTACTCCCACCTGGATCTACTTGCTCCCTTATCACCCCATAACCCTATCATCAAGTCATCACCACACTGAGTTCACCAACTCATGCTCCGCAGCTCAACATAGATAGGTGCTTACACCCACCCAGCTTATGCACCACCACTCCTGATGTAAGTTCTCGCAGGCAAGGCACTAGTCTCAACACATATACACCCTTAGACAGTCTCACTCCAGCGACAATTAACTGATGGGTTCCCACTGGAACAAAATCACTCGGTACTCCGCTCTCTATCTCACAACTCGAGTCCTAACATGACCAAAGTTAGGACATCATACTTGGGTACCTCGGTACACCATCACAACGTCTCACGCGGTCTTGCCTTTACCAACGATCTTCCACTTACACAACTCGAAACCTTGAAATACTCCCATCTCCCAAATTGAAACACAGAGGAATCGTCAACGACTGAATACACGTTGACGAAAATCCGAAGCTCCACCCTCTACTGATCACCACCCATAGGAACTACTCATACCGACTCTAAAATTGGTCGACAACCAACTGCTGCCCTCTTCTGGAGCATAGATTACAATCCATACCTATACCCGCAAATCTCAGCTATTGCACCCTGAACTCAGCGACTCATCCGCCTCAAACTCCACATTTGCAAACTCGAAAATTTCTAGCCATCATAAATCCTCTGACCAACGGCCAGCTGCCGTGGATTCACTCATCCTTCCTTAAGAACATATTCATACATCATCCCGCCTCACACTTTGCCGCATCCACCAATATCCCAAGTTTCATGTGTCCGCACCGTAGATTTCCATAATCAGTTGCACTTGAACGAATTGCTGATCTTCTCAATTGAATACCCAGTTCTCCCCCACTCAGGGTTCGAACCATCACCAGGTACATCACACTTGACTCTTGGAACATACCACACAAACACTAAATGATCTTCCCGATGGAAACCAAGTGACTCCAAATATCCCGTAACTTAGACAACAACCTCAGAATCCTCCCAACTTGTCTGTCTTTGGTTATCTCGAAATCTCAGACTAACACACCGCCGGATACCTCAACTGTTCCGAAATAACCCTAACCCTCAGTCCGGAAATAATGCATTATCATACACCTTATCTCTGACTCCTCGACCAGCCTCCCAACACGGGAATCATCATCAAAGCACGAGACCTCACTCTCACAACCGATACACAACATAACAACGAGGGCCACCGCCCCGATATATTCCTCTTAACCACCTGAAACTGCTACTAAAAGCATGCCACACTCATAAAGGCACCTTCCTGGGTCTCTCCCATCTCAGCCTCCACTAATGGCTCCATGGTACCAAAAATACCTCACAATAGACAAACTGCCCACATACTCTGATGAAAAGGTCACCACCAATGCTACCCCATGGGATTTACCTCCAAACTCTGAAACCGGAAACTCGATATCTTCCTTCGCTTTTCCCAGAAACGGGAACAACGCAACTCTTGCCACATAAGGTGACGTCTCATCAATCAGCCGATGGCTCGACTCAGACCTCGATCCTCCAATAAGCATCATCTCTACTCATCCCCGAGCCTTGCGACTCCAACTAACATCTCACCAATAAAAGCCCTCGGAGAACTCGATTTCCCTTTCCAGGTATACTCCATTAAAACTTGCTCGATATGGCCCTCTGGCCTCACACTCTATCATCTGATCTCAGACTAATCAACCACCACGGGACAAATGGTAAAACCAGAAGCACTAACCGCCACGAATCATGGTAGTCGAACCATGATACCTCCTCTCAATCTGCTGCTTAGAACCTCTGGTATTCTCCCTGTTTCGAGTACGGGTCCTCTCCTTTCAGTAGTACGGGTCCATACTACCTGCCACATCTACCCGTACTTTCCACACGAATCGTCCCAGAATTCTTAAGTATCTTATCAACCTTCCTGACCACCAAACCCGCTAAATCTGGTCGCTTCCCAGCGAATACTCTCCTCTATCAGCATACTCATCTGACTAAGGCCACTTCCAAGGCTCTTCCTAGGTTCCCTCACTTCTCTGCCATCAGCTGCTTAAGAACTCCTTATAATGCCAGCCATCTACCTCTTGAATATCGTCATATTCACTTAGTAGCTGACTCCCATCATCAAGAGTTCCACAAAGCACGAAGCAAGCAGCATTCGGGCATTGAATAATCTCTATCAACACGAAAAACCACTCTAGGTTACAACTCCACTTGCTCTCCTCCCTCAAAAAGGTATCACCAAACTCAAGCAACTCTACCCCCTCACGGGTATCTAACTACTCTCTCAGTAGGACCCTCAAATGCTCATCTAGGTATCTCTCCTAGATTACTCCTCTACTCAAGTTCTCTCTAAAAGATCTTTGTTGGATACTCTTACTCTGCACATACTCACAACACATCACATATAGCAAAATTCCTAGGCTAAGGCATCACAAATCAGGCAACTCTAGCCCTAAAATATGAAATACCTAGCCTATCTTCTAGCATGCATCACTAATATCTCAATAATAACTCATAACAGAAACAAGTAAGGGTATTTTGGGAAATCACCGTTCGGGCTCTGGCTGATTGTACACACTGCTCCTTCTCGTTTTTCTCTTAGAAACTCTTGCTCATTTTAGAAAAATCGTTTCTTATGAAAACTTTTCTCAAATCCTCAGTTTGAGTCCAGATATACCCGAAGGTGCATCCGAATCCCTCAAACCAAGGCTCTGATACCAACTTGTAACACCGTAAATTTCCAAACAAAATTTTCTTTTTAAAATCATAAAATTCTCATAACGCATTTCACAAAATCTCTTCTAGTTAATTTACAAAATGCATCTCCATGTTGTTAATTAATAATCCAGGATCCTCAAACGTAACTCTTTCTCTGGTGTGTACAATCGAGCCGGTGCCTTTCTGCGAACCTGAGAAAAACCTGAAACACATAACACATAACACGGTAAGCACGAAGCTTAGTGAGTTCCCCAAAACACCATATACAACTCTTTAGCCACTCGAGGCTATAACTCTGTATAACCCTCCGGTCAATGTGTCTCAGTGGGACCCTCCAGTCCCACAACTCTGGTGGACCCTCGGTCCTAACTCTGTGGACCCTACGGTCCTAACTCTAAGTAATACACATCATAAATCACAAAGAAATAATGCAGGATATCACAATACACAGATAAGCACATAAGACATCTCAGTCACACGAAAATACCACTCATGGTAAGTATAGTGAGAAGACTCACCTCGGATGATGAACAGTCCCTATAAACATTGTTGCTACGCACCGACCTCTAATCTCTGAGCCAAAACCACAATTAACCCAATAAGGAACTAAGTCCAGACTCTCACTCATTAGGTCTAAAGGAAGACCACTAACCAGCCCATTAATAGCCTAAAACCCATTGGGCCCACCAAGGCCCAATAATAAATGGGCTATCCCAAGGCCGACTCTCAAAACTAAATGGCAAGCCCAACTCAAGGGCCCAAGCACGAATATATATATATATATATATATATATATATATATATATATATATATATATATATATATATATATATATATATATATATATATATATATATATATATATATATATATTCCTCTGGTCCAATACTCTATTGCAAAAGCCCAAACTCCAGGCCCAACGCTCACGGCCCAAAATGAGACTTAGCCTAAAAGTCCACAGTGAGGTTACGCGGGGCGTACCTCCCTTGGTACGCTCAGCGTACTCACAATCTAGATTTTCCCATCGGGGACACTGGGGCAGTACGCGGGGCGTACAGGAATTACGCTCAGCGTACTCCCCAGATTAAATCTTTCTACTCCTTTGGTCTTAATCAGTTAAGACATTAACTCCAATCCCAGATCTGGAGTCCCTAATGCCTCTTACTCCATAAAGTCACTGACTTTAAGCCTTTGCATGGCTGGAAAGGTCACAAACACCCAAAACACTCACTCCCTTATCTCAAAAAGCTCATAACACATGCATGGCTTGATTCCAAAGACTAAGATTGGATTTTTATGACATTACACCACTAATATACTCAAAAGGGGTTGGTCCTAGTCTCTGGAACTCAAGATCTCATAAAGTCTCCACCTTTTTGGGACAAAATCCTAAAACTCTCTTCTATGATGCACATAAAAAAAGAGTGGTAAAGTTTGAAGCTTTATACCTCTATATGAAGCTCCCAAGTCAGATTTGCTCATATCCAAGAGCTTGGCCTCCCACTCCTTCTTCTCCAAATCTTTATCTTCTCTTCAAGAACACACAAAACTCTCAAAGGCTTACAAATGCACTCACGAGCTCTAAAACGAGGGTTAGGGCACACTTAGGGATTGGTGTCTGAGAATGGTGGCCATAAATGAGGCCATCATATCCTTTATATAGGGGACTCACCCTAAATTAGGGTTTTCACTCTGGGCCTAGTACGACCAACGTACCCTCTGGTACGCCCATCATACTAGGTGGCTCCGCTTGAAAGTCATGCACATGAGTTCGCTAAGCGTACACTTATGTACGCCCAACGTACTCAACTGTCACCTTTCTCAAATAAGGGACTTATCCTGCCACAACTTCAAACTTCCATCGCTTCTTCGATATAACACCGATTCCCATGAACCTCAAACCCACGGAAAGGTGACGAGATGCCCTAAGCTTCTAACAACTCGTCGCAACCCCGAGACCTCCTCATGCCCGGTTTGCAGCCCACGAACCCTAATCACGGATGATCCGAAATAGGATGTTACAAATATGACTAGATCTTAAGTTTACTCTTCATTTCCTATCATTCTTGTCGATTTCATGCATGGGGTTCATAGTGGGCTAGATCTAGATTTTGGTCAAGCATGGATTCCATGCATGGATTTTAGGGTGTATTTTCCCTCTTTGGCCATTTTGACTTCAAGACATGCATTGGACATGCATGTCCATAAAGTCTCCATCTTTGGAACGTTTTGAGGATTAGAACCTCTTCTGGAAAGGAGGGATTCCAGATCCCTAGAGTCTTGAACCACATGGCTAAGCTTTTGAGCTTTCCAATATTTATTAAGGGCTTTAGAGCATTGGGAGTAGTTCTAAAGGATAAAGTTGGAAACTTTATCCTTTTAGACACCTTTAGGATTCAGATCTAAGCCGTAGAGTCCCTACAATCAACGTATCGTCCGAATAAGCAAACAGGGGGAAAACTCGACGAGTTGCTCTGGCAACTCGATGAGTTGGATCGGGTTTCTCCGTCTATTGGATATTGAGTGAACTCGTCGAGTAGATGAGACTACTCGGCGAGTTGGCTAGGGTTTGTCCTGTTTTTTTGGACTCTGAAGGAACTCGACGAGTTCCTAGATGCACTCAACGAGTTGGGGTCAACATGGACTGTTGACTTAGACTTTGACAAGGGTTGACCAAGTTTGACTTTGAAGGTATTTATGGTATTTCGAGATTTTGACAAGTTAATCACATGATGGTTATAGGCAGTGGAGTTGGAGCTGTGCGTTGGGACTTATCTGACCCCATCTTATCAGTTCAGCATTCTTGAGAGGTGAGTCTCCTCACCATACCAATGGGTCGAAGGCACCAAGGCCGACCCATTTTATGATATGTGGTACACTAGTTGAAGTAGTGTTATGTGGCATGTTAGCTGGTTATGTGCTAGGAGTATTGTTGGATTAGGTGTCTAAGCCCATAACTATAATTGGTATGTATTTGTCCCGAGAGTAGCATGGTCCATTTGATTTGCATATCACCAGGACAATTTGATAGGATGGACTTTCGAGAAGAGGATATTCATGATTTATTAATATATTATAAGTTCTAATATATTAATATGAAATCATATTATTTAATTAGTATTGATCAAGAATTAATTTGGAATTAATTTTGTGATCAAAAGAGACTAATTAAATATAAGGGGTTGATTTGGTAAACAATTCATTCTTATGGTGAGGGCCAATGATCCATGATTCCTTAGGTTGGGCTAAACCCTTGTGACAACCCATGGATGATCCATGGAGGTTTAAACCCATGGAGCCTAAGGAATATGGAAGGTCATGCACATTAGGGTTTACATGGTGTAACCCTAGTTTTGCCACACTATATAAGAAACCCATTAGCTCCTAAAATTGGCACCCTAGTGTTCTTGGAAGAGCCATAGCCGATTTTAAGTGCAAGTATTCTCTCTCAAGTCCTCCGTTATTGGTGGTGTTCTGTGATTCCATTTGAGGTGAAACACTTGGGGCACTAAGTTCTTAAAGGCCAAACTCAAGAAGTTTTACAAGCTACAACTAAGAGGTAACTCTATAACTCCCTTTTATGTTGATTATATCATTTTTATGCTAGTTGTAGGCTTAATGCTTTGGAAACAATATTGCATGTATAAATAGAGAAAACATAGATCCAAAGCATTTAGGGTTGTATGTGCACCATAGGATGTTGTAGTATACTAAAACCCATCAATGGTATCAGAGGCTAGGATTGTTTTCCACTATACTTGATGTTTTATTGGTTTTCAAAGCAAAATAAATCGAATTTTATGCATTCTGGACTGTTGAGTATTTGAGATATTGAAACTGATTTGGCATATTTGGTTATTTAGGGAAGCCTTTTTAGAGTTAATCATTTTATGATTCCCTATAGTGCCTTTACAGTAGAAGTTCTTAATCGAGCTCTTCTAAGGCATTGGTTTTATATTAAGGCATAAATTTTATATTTATGGTATATATTTATTGTTCCCAATAAATAATCATTAGGTTAGATTTTGAGGAAGCTTTTTACCAGATTAGGGTTTTTCTGTGTACGTTCATGTGATAATCAATATACGAAAGACCTTTATCAGATTACTTGCATATGATGGTGATTGATTCTTGATTGTTCTTGATATTCCGCATTCGTCATCTCAGATTTATTCCCAACAAGTGGTATCAGAGCGGGTTCTTGTAGATCTCAGCGATTTTTGCAAGAATCGATCTTGTTTATGGCGATATTTTATCATGAATCTCACCTTGTTCTTCAAGTTTTGTAACTTTTGTGAAAAGAAAAAGTCTATACCTCGTTTTTATTGAAAAATCTTTTTCAGATCTGTTATCTTCAACTCATTATTTCATCTGATTTGTTCTTGAATCGTGTTCTGGAAGAGAATTAGAAGAAAAAATTCTTTTTATTCAAATTTTCGTGTTCAGATCTACTTTATCTCTCTAAAAATCGTTTCAGATCTGTTTTCTCTCTCTAGAAACCATCTCAGATCTGTTTTCTCTCTCTAGAATTCTCATCAGATCTACTGTCTCTCTCTTCAAGTTTTCTTTCTTGTTGAAGATTAAATGGCAGATTATAAGGTGTTAAAAGAAATTAAGAGACTAGGATTAAAAGTTACAGATCCAAAGTTTCGTCTTAAAGAAGGGTATTTGTTTTGGGATGTTCTTGAACAATCTATGTTGAAGAATGTCATTGAGATGTATAATCTCTATGTTGATGAGAATATTGGAGATTTTACACAGATTTCTAGTGGTGGATTTAAAAGTAATCATGTACACGAAGATAAAGATTTGTTAAAACAATTTATCATTATCAAAGAATACTTACTTTTGAAGCACATACAACAGAAGTTAGAGAAAGAAAGAAAAGAAAAAGAAGGTGCCCTTGGTGTTATTAATAAAGTTCTTGATGTTCTTCAAGTTTCTGAAGAAAAAATGACTCCAGATGTTCTTGTTGAGGGGGAGTCAAGTGTTTCAAGTTTTTCAGAAGCTTCACAATCCGAATCTAGTAGTTTTGAAGACGAATCTAAATGCAAAAATTCCGAAATCGTGAAAGTGAAGGAGTTTTGTTCTATTGGAACAACAACAGATGATTTTTTGTGTTCTGATGATGCCTATGAAGGATTGGTTCCTTACAGAAAGCCAATAATTCAATATGTTTAGATTTGTCAAACTCCTAAGGATTGTGTTCAAAATTCTTCAAATGTTCAAGTATAATATGAGCATGAAGTAAAGTAAGAATTTGAACATTTGAAGAACGTTCGCTACTTCAATATCACCATTGTATCTGCCAATTATGTCCGGCAGTTCAGGGTTCGTTCAAGGCAATTCGTCCAAAAGCGAAACAAGATCAAGAAACGAACGTTCGTTGAAAAAAGAAGCGAAGTCAAACTAAAGCGAAACTCAAAACGCGAACTCAAAATCAAGAAACGAACCTAACAATAAAAAGCGAAAGTCAGGAAAAGGTCAAGATGCTAATGTTCATATCTTGTCTCAAGAAGCAAAAGTATTGAAGCGAAAGTAATGAAGCAAAACTCATAGAAGCGAAGGTACGCTCGTTCTTGAAACTCACCAAATGCGAAACTCATAGAAACAAACTCACCAAATTTGAAACTCAAGATCAAGAAACGAACTCACAGGAAGCGAATGTCTCAATCGGAATTGAAGAAACGAACGCGAATCTACTGTTCATCTATGAACGTTCGTTAAAAGCGAACATATCATTGGATTTGAAGCGAACCTGAGATTCGCTTTTGGTCCATGGTCAGCTGATTCGGAGCGAGAGTCACAGTCGGAGTTAAAGGACCCAATCGATTCGCAAATGGGTGGTATAATAGATTGCGTCATTGGGTTGTTTATTTGGTCCATTATGTACACGGTTTGGGCCTGTCCAGCCGTTATTTATTATTAGGGTTAGAGTATATATAGTGCATGCATGCACCATAGTTAGCATCGATATAATATCTTTTGATTGTAACCCTAGCACACCTCTACAATAGCAATTCTTAATAGAGTTCTTCTGAGGTTGTGTCTTTTAATCATTCGACACTTTGGTTGATTCATTCGGTGTTCTTACTTTACTTCATGCTCATATTATACTTGTTCAGAATCTATTCGATCTATAAGAATCATAGTCTTATCAATTGGTATCAGAGTTGTGGTTTCAGAATTGAATTTTGATCGGAGTTATTTCATCCGATAATCTGATTTTGACTTTTCCTTAGTCAAACTGTGTATTCTTACGTTGCAGTGAAGAAGACGACTCATATTACATTCTTGGTCCCTGCATCTTCAGCGCTTTGACAGTTCCAGTCCCCATATGTTTACAAACTTCACAGTTTCTACCCACCTTGGAAGAACTCGTTTATTTCAGCGTTACAATGAGAAAATGGGTTCTATTTTCAAATTTTGCCCCTGACTTTCAGAACTTCACAGATTTTACCCAAGATTCTTAATTCTTTCAATTTCTTGGGATTTTACCACCTTTTACCCCTTCTTACCAAAATACTTTCATTTCTAATCATTTTCTTTGGTCTTATTCTTTTCAAACCCTTCTAAATAATTGCTTCTTTTTCTATTCTTTTGTCTAAATTTCAAAATCGAAAAATACAAAATTAATTTTTGTTATTTTTCCGGTTTTAATTTTTGAGAATTGGGTTTATTCTAAAGGGATTTATTTCATCAAATCTGACGGGTTTTGAAGATTGTTGATGATTCTTCTTAACTTTCCGGATTCTCTCCATGGTATTTGTTGAAGATTCAAGGGGGAGTGATGGTTATTCAAGGGGGAGTTCGTATTTGGAAGATTATTTTTATTTCTCTCGCTTTGAAGACCCCATGTGCTGATGAGTCTCACAATTTAGGGGGAGAAATGCCAAGAAGATCGGAAATCGTGATCTTCATCAGTTTCAACATCTATGGGGAGATTGTTGAATATTTGAGATATTGAAACTGATTTGGCATATTTGGTTATTTATGGAAGCCTTTTTAGGGTTAATCATTTTATGATTCCCTACAGTGCCTTTACAATAGAAGTTCTTAATCGAGCTCTTCTAAGGCATTGGTTTTATATTAAGGCATAGATTTTATATTTATGGTGTGTATTTATTGTTCCCTATAAATAATCATTAGGTTAGATTTTGAGGGAAGCTTTTTACCAGATTAGGGTTTTTCTTTGTACGTTCATATGATAATCAATATACGAAAAACCTTTATCTATTTACTTGCATATGATGGTGATTGATTCTTGATTGTTCTTGATATTCCGCATTCGTCATCTCAGATTTATTCCCAACATGGACAGTGAACTCGCCGAGTCCACTGGGTGACTCGCTGAGTCCACTCAGAAACAGACCAACTCGACGAGTCCAGTTCATGTACTCGCCGACTTGGTGCTCCTATGTGCAGAATTTCAAGTTTTTTTGGCCTGTTTTGGATTACGATCATTACCACAAAATGTTTTAGTTCATAAAATTTGATTTTGTTGATTTAGTAATGATGATTCTCATCCAAATCAAAGATAATTTTCAAAGTTTCATGATTTGTATTAGTTTATATGATTAGGCTAATTTCTTGAAACTTGTTTGATGTGAATTATCTTGACTTATGAGTTTAATCTAGATCATAGGCAAATTTTTTGATTTTGTTAGTTACAATTTTTGATCTAAATGTTTTTGATGAAATCCATAACTTGTCCTCAAGTTATGGAAAGTGAAAAGTATCATTCTTAAAGGTCATCATAAAATGGTTTTAAGTCTTCCATACTTTGTCCTCAAGTTATGGAACTTGAAGAGTCTTTCACATAAATGTTTTTATGAACTCCATAACTTGTCCTCAAGCTATGGAATGTCAAGAGACTTTTCATAAAACCTTTATTAAACTCATAAGTTATGAAAATCCAAGAGTTTTGACATGTTTCAAAACTTTCCCTCAACTTTTGGAATTTGTAAAGTTTCACAAATCTTTTGGAATAAGCTCTACTCTTGAAAATGATGTTCCACGGTTGGATCGTGGAAGTGGAAATCATACTTCATTTCCTCCACCTCCTCAAATAATTCTCCCAAACCCACAAGTTCAAGGTCACTCAAAGCCCTACTGGCAGGAAGGAAAGCCTGTGTGTACTCATGTCTTGGCGATGAAGTCACATATTGACAGGCTGAGAGTATTGGGTGTTTTTGTCTCAAGGAAGTTGACTGTTGACTGGGTTCTTCAATCATCTCTCGAGTCATATAGTGAGTTCATTAAGGACTACTATGTGACAGACCACGACATGACCCTTATTGATCTTATCTATTTGCTTGTTGCTGTTGAATCAGAAATGATTTGGCGCACCGGTAATGCAAATTTGATTGGAAGATCTATTTCCCAAACTTCCATGGACATTGACAATGGTAACATTGGAAGTCCAGAAAAACTTTCTCTTCCCAATGGAAAGGGATTGGCCATGGTCAAGTCATTTGACCGAATGGTAAAGAGAAAGGCTAAGTCTGAGATAGTCCCGTATACCATTACCAAAGAGTCCATATGTTTCTATTTCCAAGAGAAGGGGAATTGGTTGCGAAGCTGCCATATTTACCTGAAAGATCCACAGAATGTAGAATCAAAAAGTTTGAATCTGCTTCATGTAAATCTACTATCTAACTCGATTAAGTTCCTAATTGTTGATTCTTAATACACAATGTGACAAGGTTGCATTTTGATGTTTTGTAGGATCAAGCAAAAGGAAGGAAGCTTAAAAGAAGAGTATGCTGAATCTGATCGCGAAGATAGATTTCAATCGCATGGTTCGATGATTGGATTTTTGAGCTTCTGCATGAAGAGTTATGATAGATTGCTTAGAAATATGTAGTAACATAGTTTTCATTTGTAATTGCATTATAAGGAAAAGTTTTTCCGCATTTTATAAATAAATAATTTTTTTATTTTATTATATCTCATTGCAATGGCATTTGTGAAAATTGATGTTTGTATGTTTCTATGTTAGCAATATGAATTTGATTACTTCGTTTGTGGTAGTGTCAAGAATTTGCCAAATAAGGAAAGATTCTCATCACACAAGTTTCAGTAAGATAGAAACTTGGAATCATGCAACTTGTATTGTATGATTAATGAGAATTTTCATCTTTGGGAAATTAAGACTAATTCCTTGTTCACATGTATATGTGAGTCAAGTGAAGGACTAGGGGATCGGGTACACTAGGTGTGCGCTGGTCAGGTCCACCATAAAGAACCATAAGACTATTCGTCATGATTTACTAAAGTTTAGTAAATATGGTTATGCTTACAAGTTTAAGTATAATTTAGAATCATTGGAAAAGTTCAATGTATGGCAGAACGAATGAAAAGAATCAAATTAGGCAGAAAGATAGACGTTTCTCCAATCTGCAGAAATGGTGAGTACTTGAGTATCGTGTTTTATGATCATCTTAATGATTATGAAAACCATGTCACAATTGATCCTCTAAGGATATCTTAGTGCATTTGTATGGCTAAGAATAGGAATCGTGACTTGTTGAAATGGTTAAATCTAGAAGATGAGTCATACTTCGTTCCAAAATCAAGTCTTAGAGTCATACTCCAAGATTGTGCCTTGAGTGACATAAACTTAAGAAAGGTTTATAACACTTATCAAATGTAGAGTAAAATGTTTTCTACTCTTGTACATTTGAAATTGGTAAGTTGTGATGTTTTAGATAAAACAAAGACCAACTAACGCCAATTGTGTGAAGTGTCATTCTTGATGAGAATCTGCACTAACTCTTGAATATTTATTTGTCAAGGAATGGTTCTTGACAAGAGAATCTTATATGTCAAGAGGACAGTGTGAGTCTTAATGATCTTGAAAGTTTCAAGAACTAATCAAGAATAAAACCTATTGTTAAACACTAGCACACGACTTGAGGTTTGTAACCTACCGTGTTGACATATTCTTGTTTCTGTGCCCATTCCAGTTAAAGTTGACTATGCATGTGAGTTCTATGAGTTCTCAGTTGTTTGCATAAAACCTTGGAAGCAATGGTAGGCCCTTGTGCTGCCAGGTGGCAAGAAATTAAGATTGAACAAGTTCAGTCCATATGGGTTTGGATTTGTCACTAACCTTGTCTTGTGATTATGGTTTTGACAAATTTATGTGGATAGGAACACATACACCATAAAATCTAAGTGACATAAGGTTTCTCTCCAATTCATGAAAATGATTGTGAGGAAATGCTTTCACTAAGTAGATTTTAAGGAGATAGCAGTTGTGATATTTGCATTCTCAAATTCGATTATGATTACGGAATCCCTCTTCATAGTTCGAATTGTGAGAGATGGAAAATGTCTAAACATTTCAGACATACGGCTGTAAGTTCTAAAATTATTAAGATACACATGTGAGCTATCTAAGGAAAGGTGTATGATTTTGAGAAGCCTAGATAAAGTCTTATCGAAGCATCTCGATATTAGCATGGTTCATTTCGGGTATTTGTGACATCCCTATTTTCACGGCCAGAAAAGACCGATTTCGTTTATGCATTTATAATAAAATCAGAGTAACATTTCAAAGAAAAGTGTTGCGGAATTTGTTCCCAAAACAAAATATGATAAGATTTATCAAAGCATTTCTAAAAGAAATGTATTTTCATTATATTACAAAACCTCAGGATGTCATGTTCCGATACGGACCAAAAGCATAAACAGTACGATATAGACCTTACAACATTTATTTACATCTACTGGCCTATAATCCAAAATCCCTCGTCATCATCTAACTATGCTCTTGTTCCACTACCTGTAATACAGAAAGCTGAGTGGGTCAGGCTTGAGAGCCTGGTGAACAAAAAGGGTTTTCAACCCACAATAAATACATTTATTAATTTCATCAACCAACAACAAATTTATTAATTTCATCAACCAACAATGACCCTGATTACCCGTTCCCGTTATCCTCACTTTACGTCCCTAAATACCTATGATAAGGGACTTAGCCTAAGGATCATCATCGCGATGGACAATACTGCGAAGGGGATTCCTCAACCATATATGTCCGTAAGGCAACCATGAGGGGGATGGAGTACACCGGTGAACACATCCTTCACAAACACCTACAGGTTGCGAGCCTGCTAGCGTTCCACTGGACTGTTTAGAAAGGTCCGCGGTCGTCATCTATACTCCGCTTAATGACTGGAACATCAACAACTTCGAGGCCTCTCATCATTTTTATTTCATCACACATCAACTATTTCATCTACCCATGTTTTACCCAACATATTTGTAGATAAAAATACATATGTAGTTTAAATCATTCTAAACATGTATAAAACAATCATTCAACATCCATCTCAAATAAACAAACAATATATATACACATAGCACGTATTTTATATAAAATACTTCATATCTATGTGTAAGATGAAAGTGACTATACACTCACTTGTAGCGTGCTTTAAAAGAATCTATCTAGAAACGGTCAGCGGTTCGTGATCGTCGGGCTTGGGACGCGGAACGGCTTCAACAAACGAGAGAGAAAGATGCGTTTTTGTAACCAGAACAAAGAAGGCGAGCCTTCTGTTTATAGTCCAAAATTTGGACTCTCACGTCGAGAGAATTCATTGCTCACGTCGTGAGCCATGGCTGATCACCTCATAGCTTTGTCATCTACGTTCTAGGCTTGCATAGTGTCCGTTTGACTCCTCACGTCATGAGAAATCCTTGCTCACGTCGTGAGTTTTTGACTTATCACTCCGTAGACTTGCCATGACTCTTCTAGCGTCGAAATGTGGCATTTTGACTCCTCACGTCGTGAGAGTTAGTTCTCACGTCGTGAGCCCAGTCAGATTAGGGTTTCTGACACGTGTCATGCTCTCAGACAGCTACATCTTCGGAAGGCCATAACTTTTGCATACGAGCTCCGTTTTTGACATTCTTTATATCCACGCGAAGGTGGAGACGCACTCTACAACTTTCGTTTAGAATCATAAGGCTAAAAAGTATTCTATTATAAACACATTTTTTTACGATTCCCGGTGTCGTGTCGGTTTTGTCGCGAAACTTCGACAAGTCATAACTTCTTCGTTATAACTCGGATTTCGGCGTTCTTTATATCTCCGGAATCCTTGTTACGACCACTACAACTTTCTTCATAGATATCAGGTTTATCTAACATTTTATTTTTGACGCTTATTTTTATCCTTAATTTATTATATCATCATAATTAAATATAAGGCATATAAATTCACATAATTCATTCTTATTACTTCAAAACATGTTACAATAGTTGACCTAGACTATTACATCATCTTTAATGCTTAGCCCAGAAACACGGGCATTACAATATTTGAGTAAGAGGTTATTTGTGATTTATTAACATATTATAAGTATAATATATTAATTGAGAAATCATATTATTTAATTAGTATTGATCAAGAATTAATTTGGAATTAATTTAGTGATCAAAAGAGACTAATTAAATTAACGGGGACTGATTATGTAAATCAGTGAGACATATGGTTTGAGCTAATGATCTATGATTAATTTGTAATGGGCTAAGCTTATGTGAAAGTCCATAAATTATTAGTCCAAATAAGTTATGGATCATAAGCCTAAGTGTAAGAATTAGGGTTACATATAACTCTTGGAATTCTAAACTATATATGTAACCCACTAAAGCCAAAAATCGGACCAAGGGTGGATTATTCTAAGAGATGGACGATTTTGTATGCTCCATAACCTCTCTCATTATTCTCCAATTGTTCATGGTGTTTGTGACTTGTTTGAGGCACAACACTTGGGGTGCTAAGCTCTTAAAAGCCAAATTTCAACAAGCTACAACAAGAGGTAATCTTCTAACTTACTTTTGTGATTTATATGTCAAATTGTATGCTAGTTGTAGGCTTTATGCTTTGGAAATTTTTGTTGCATGTATGACTAGAGAAAACTTAGATCCAAAGCTATTAGAGTTGTATGTGCACCATAGAAGTGTTATAGTACCTAAAGCCCAACAGTAGTATAAGAGTCATGGGTAGTTTTCTGTTATATTATTGCTTGATTAATTGTTCAAAGCTGAAAAAGTTGAAAAATTGCACTCTGACAGAAGGACTCGACGAGTCCATACATGAACTCGACAAGTCCATGTTCATCGATGATGAACTCGACGAGTGCATTATCTGACTTGACGAGTTGGATCACCTGTTTGAAGTTTTTTAGGTTTTTTGGCCTAAATTGGATTAGAATCATTACCACAAACTGTTTTACATCATAAAAACTGATTTTTTTGATATGGTAGTGATTAGTCTCATCCAATTAAAAGATAACTTGTCAAATTTAAGATAATTACAAGTTTATATGATAAAGCTAATTATTTGAAAATTTTGATTTGAAATTATCTTACTACAAGAGTTGTATTATGATCAAATTGGTAAAAGATAAAATGGTTATTTTATAAGTTTAGAATTTGATCTAAATGTTTTTAAGGAGTTACAAAAGTTTTCATCAAATTTTGGAACTCAAAAGTTTTTTTAAGGAGTTACAAAATTTGTCATCAAGTTTGTAACTCAAAAAGGTTTTGAAGAGTTTCATAACTTGTCCTCAAGTTATGGAACATGAAAAGTCTCATTCATCATCTTCATTAAACATTAACTCCATAAGTTATGGAATCCAAAAGTTTTTCAAGAGTTACAAAACTTGCCCTCAAGTTTTGGAATTTGAAAAGTTTTTTTTATGAAATATTGAATTATAAAACTCTTGGGTTCATAACTTAGAAAATTAATTAAATGATTTTAATTTTGAATTTAGTATTTGGAATCTTGATGTTTTTGTTGAATAGTTCAAACTAACTCTTATGACTTTATTAATAGTTAATTAAATGTTTAATTATAAGAGTATTATTAAATCCATAATCATATGGTTTAAGTTTAATTAAATTAAGAGTATAATTTATTAATAGATTAAACCATCAAGTATTTTAAAGGTTTAAAATACACCCTTATACTATATAAAATTAAAATTTTAATATATTATATATGTATAATTAAAAAGTCAGTCGTACCGTTAGTAGGCCTCATTTACGAAGCCAATCTATAAGGGGGTATAAGGAAACTGCTTATAAAATGGCAGTTGAATGGGTGTCTACTCTCACCCACTGCTTCCTTGATTGGTGGAGGGTCGTTAGCCGAACGGGTGGGATAGGACACAAACTCCCACTAAGTGGAGCGTGTGTGGTTAACATGCACACTAATTTGGGACTAACAATGTGTGGCAAAGGGTAGCTTGATGTTAATCATGGATCAATGGAGCGTGTGTGGGTAACCGACACATTGATTAGGTGATTTGTAACATTGAGAGTACCAAGCTAATTTGCATGGTTATTCACACCTTGTTTGTGATCCTTGGTATCCCAATCACAAACTTGAGAGGGCATAATCGAGATTAAACATGTCATTGAAAAGGTTCAATGAATCTCAAAGAATCTAGGAATTTCAATTCATTTAAAACCTAATGTTCATTTTCGTTTTTCATGGTGGAAATTGGTAAATCGTCATTTACCTACCTTCAAATATTTTACAATTGGATTACGGCATCCCTCTTTCGAATTGTAAATTATTGTGTTGGGTCCTAGCCTTCATATTTCATTTTGGGTGTTATATTAAGGACTTAAATCAACTAACTTGAATTTCTCCATATAGATGTCTAGTTCAGACAACTATGGTGTTCCCGAATATTTTGGAAAAAGCTTTCCACGTGAAGATGATATTCAACATTTGGATTGTGGAAATGGAAATCATACTTCACTTCCTCCACCTCCTCCAATAATTCACCCTAACCCACATGTTCGTTGACTTGAAAAGTTCAAGGTCACTCAAGCTCTATTGGTTAGCAAACACCAAGATGGAAAGTTTGTGTGTGCACACGTCTTGGAGATGAAGTCACACATTGACAATCTGGGAATGTTAGGTGTCGTTGTCTCAAGGAAGTTGGCTGTTGAATTGGTTCTTCAATCACTTCCTAAGTCATATAGTGAGTTCATTAGAGATTACTATATGATAGACCGCGACGTGACCCTTATTGATCTTACCTATTTGCTAATTGCTGCCGAATCAGAAATGAGTTGGGGTACTGGTAATGCAAATTTGATTGGAAGATCTACTTCCCAAACTTCCATGGACATTGACAATGCAAACATTAGAAGTCCATAACATATTTCTCTTCCTAAATGGTAAAGAGAAAGGCTAAGTCTGAGATTGTCCCATGTGCCATTCCAAAAGAGTCTATTTCTTTCTATTTCCAAGAGATGGGGCATTGGATGCGAAGCTGTCGTATCTACCTGAAGGATCATAAAGATGGTAAAGTCAGAGTGTATGACTCTGCTTCAGGTAAGTCCAATATCTAACTCTATTAAGTTCCTATTTGTAGATTCTTAATACATGATGTGATAAGTTTGCATTTTGATGTTTTGTAGGATCGAAGAAAAAGAAAGGAAGCTTAAAGGAAAAGCATGTTGAGTCTGATCGCGAAGAGATGGATTTCGATCGCATGATTCGATGATCAGAATTGTGAGCTGCTACTTAGGTGTTATGATAGATTTCGTAGAAATATGTAGTAACATAGTCTTCATTTGTAATTTCATTTTAAGGACAAGATTTTCCGCAATTTTATAAATAAAGAAAATTTTGATTTTATTTTATTTTATATATTTCCTTGCAATGGAATTTGTGAAAATTGATGTTTGTATGTTTCTATTTTTAGCAATATGGATTTGTTTCTTTCGTTTGTGGTAGTGTCTAAATTTACCAAATAAGGAAAGATTCTCATCACCCAGTTTCAATTGGACAAAAACATGGAATCATGCAACTTGTACTGTATGATGAATGAGAACTTTCGTCTTTGGGAAATTAAGACTAATTCCTTGTTCACATGTATATATGAGTCAAGTGAAGGACTAGGGGATTAAGTACACCTGGTTGTGTACTGGTCAGGTCCACCACAAAGAACGATAAGACTATTCGTCATGATTTACTAAAATTTTGGTAAATATGGTTATGCTTACAAGATTAAGTGTGATTCTGAATCATTGAAAAAGTTTCAATGTATAGCAGAACGAATAAGAAGAATCAAATTAGGCAAAAAGATAAAAGTTTCTCCAATCTGAAAGGAAATGAGAGTACTTTAGTATCGTTTTTATGATCATCTTAATGATTATGAAAACCATATCACAATTGATCCTCTAAGGACACCTTAGTGCACTTGTATGGCTAAGAAGAGGAATTGGGAATTATTGAAATGGTTAAATCAATTAAGGTGAGTCATATTTCATTCCAAAACCAGGTCTTGGAGTCATGAGTGACATATCTTAAGTAGGTTTATAATACATCATGAAATGTGGAGTAGAAATGTTTTCTGACTCTTGCATATTTCAAATTGGTAAGTTGTGATGTCTTGGATAAGACACAGACCAACTAAGACCAATTATATGAAGTGTTTTTCCTTGATAAGAATCCTCACTAACTCTTGAATATTTGTTTGTCAAGGAGTTTTTCTTGACAAGAGAATCTTATATGTCGAGAAGTCAATGGGAGTCTTAAAGATCTTGAAAACTTCAGGAACTAATCAAGAATAAACCTATTGTGTATCACTAGTTCACGACTTGAGGTTCGTAACCTATCGTGTTGACATATTTTATTTATGTGCCCATTCCAGTTAAAGTTGACTATGCATGTGAGTTCTATGAGTTCTCAATTGTTTGGATATGTCACACCCCGGTCGTCGGCGGAAACACCGGGTGGTGCAACGTCATACATTGTATCACAGTTATATAACATACATTGAACAATACTAAGAATTTTATAAAATACATACATTTATTGATGGTTGAAAGTTACATTATTGTTTTTCTAGAACCTATTACATAATATCCGACTATTATATACTTCTTAATGAACAGAAAGGGTAATAGTAAAACTTCTCATGTTCGAAAAACATACTAGCTTTATCAAGTTCCTGAAAACACGTGCATTTTGAAAATACGTCAACATAAAGTTGGTGAGTCCACAGGTTTTGAATCCATATAAAAATAATACATTTTCCAAGTTCAAAAGTATAGTTTTGAAAGTATCATTTTGACTCTCCAACGTTTAGTAGATATATTAGGTATAATAGTTTACTTATCAAATAAGTGATATACCTAAACGTTCCATATACCTAGGGTATAAGTATGAGGAAATTTATACTTAACATTTATACTTGTATAACGACAAAGTATAATGCTTCTAACAAATTGCTACCATGAGTTTGTAACCGCTGCTATGACATACAATGCCTCTGATAGATCCCACTCATGCTTTGCATGAGGACAGCCCACTCATGATTTCCATGAGGATTTCCACAACATAAACTCAATACCGAACGCTTCATCGACGTCGGAACAACAAATAAAAGGACACTTCGTCACTCGCTTAAGTTGGGTTGTAGCTAGCAACCACGAGTGGGGTTGTCAACCCGTATATTATTCATACACGACTTCCTCGCTCACACGGGATTAACGGTTACAGGTCAGAGGACTTTCACTAAGATCCACAATCTTAGATGATGAACACAATAACTCATGTAGACTTTATCGGCTTCCTATAGCTCTAACAACAAAAGCATTTTCATGTCTAAGACCCTAAGTTACTAGACTATGCTTTTAAACTTTACTCCTAAATTCATAATACTTTAGACAGTACAACAATTATAACTTGAGGAAAACCAGGTTTTATCTTAACATAAAACCAATAACAACAACGTATAACGTTCCTAGTTTTATCTTGACATAAAACCAATAATAACAACATATAACTTTCCTAGTTTTATCTTGACATAAATCCAATAATAGCAACATATAACGTTCCTAGTTTTATCTTGACATAAAACCAATAATAACGACATACATATTAATTAACATATAGAACTTTTGAGTATAACTCTGGAACTATATCGCACACAACATATATATAGAATCCTAAGTATAACTCAAGATCTACATTAGTACATTTCTATAACAATAGCATGCTAACAAGTTTACGATAGTTGTATAGATAGAAATTAATTGTATCCCAACTAGCGAACATACTATCATATAAATATAGTATTAACTTGTATTCAATATTTAGCATGCGTTTTCCCCCAAAAACAGGAAAAGTGGGGTCGTGAAACTCACCCTATTAGCATGATTTTATGTAATCTAAGCAGAAACGGTCAGCGGTACGAGATCGTCATGCTCGGGAAGCGATATGCCTTCAGCAATTGAGAGAAAGGAAAGAAGTTTAGGTGTGAGATTAGATGAGGTCGAACCTGCTATTTATAGCAAGTTTTTGGACTCTCACGTTGTGAGTTTATAAAACTCACGTCGTGAGCCAAGCCTGCTCACCTCGTAGACTTGCCATTTGCGTCCCTAGCTTCGGAAGGTGGCCATATGACTCCTCACGTCGTGAGATATCCTTGTTCACGTCGTGAGCTTAGAACTTATCCATTCGTAGAATCGTCGCGCACCTTCTAGGTCCGAAATATGGCAATTTGACTCCTCACATCGTGAGTTTCTATGCTAACGTCGTGAGCTCAGTCGGATTAGGGTTTCTGACAGCTGTATCTTCGGAAGGTCGTAACTTTCGCATACGAGCTCCGTTTTTTACGTTCTTTATATCCACGCGTAGGTATTTACGAGCACTACAACTATCTTTTAGACTCCCATTGATAATTCTAAGTCTATTTTAAATTCCTCATATTATAGAGATTTATAGTGTTCGGTTTATCATAACTTCTTCATGCGAAGTCAGATTCAGACGTTCTCTATATTTTTGGAATCGTATAGACGTATACTTTGAGTTGTATCATAAAGAACGTTCATATTTGTATTATAATTTATCATGAACTACATAGTACGTTTATCACATTACTAGTTTAATAAAATCACATTAGATGATTGGCATAATCACATGTGATTGTTATTGACCTATTTTGACTGGTGTTACAGGATAAGGCAAAACACCTTGATCAGTGAAGATTCATTGATCAGTAATGGTGAGCTGCTCAACGACTTGGAAGACATGATAGGCCCTTGTGCTACCATATGACAAGAAATAAAGATTGAACAAGTTCAGTCCATATTAATTTGAATTTGTCATAGACTTTGTCTTATGATAATGGTTGGAAATGACAGATTCACATGGATAGGAACACTACACCATAAAATCTAGGTGACATAAGGTTTCTCTCCAATTCATGAAAATAATTGTGAGGAAACGCTTCCACTAAGTAGATTTTAAGGAGATAGTAGTTGTGTTAATTGCATTCTCAAATTCGATTATGATTACGGCATCCTTCTTCATAATTCGAATTGTGAGAAATGGAAAAGAGTTTGACCATTCGAGACTTACTGCCGTAAGTTCTGAAATAGTTTGGACACACATATGAGCTTTCTTATGAAAGGTGTATGAGCTTAGATAAAGGCTTATCAAAGCATCTCATATCGAAAATCTGAACTTTGGTAAGGAAGTCAATAAGTATTGATTTCTAGAAGTTCAATTGATTTCTGGGTACATGTCAAAGCTAGTCGGAGCGTAAGTGTTATGCTGGAAAAAATATAATTATCATGATAGTGGTAGCATGATTATTATGTGAAGTGTTGCAAGTTGGCACTACTAATTATAGGAAACAAAGGTTACAAATTTGCAAAGTTGCAAAGTTTGAAAAGTTGTTTCACTATATTAAGGGAGAGAATACTTCTACTTTATTTCGAATTTAGAAGTTTATATTGAAATATTAATTAAACTTAGTCATGGATATATATATATATATATATATATATATATATATATATGTGTGTGTGTGTATGTATATATATATATATATATATATATATATATATATATATGAATACCATGTTGAAATGCTTCAACATTGGAAATTCTATATATAGAAATGTTATAGAAATAGACTGGTAAAGTATCATGTCTTTATGTAAGACATTATGAATCGTATCCCATATGCTTCGGGTATAGAATCGATTGCATATGCTTTAATGTTCACATGTTCTAATTTTCCAAATGCCTAGGGTATTAAGAGGGAAAAAGGACTAGAACTGAATATGATTAAATTGATTAAAAACAACTGTCAAGGACAATCTAAGGCTCGCTGAGGATTGGTTGCTTGGAACAGTTGGAAGTATAGTAATGGATGGACCATATTGACATTATTATGAATAGACAGGATTCTATGAGTTGTCATATGGCATATATGGAAATGTTTCCATAATGGGAGATGGATATTAAGAATCTATTTATGCAAGAAGCATGTTCAAAGGAATGTACTTTGAATTTGAGACTTCACTTCCATGAAATTGTTCTTGTTACAATCTCCAAAGGAATACTTTGTAGTATTGTTGGCAAAGTCTCTGTGACTTTGGTACCATGACATTACAAAAGGTACATTGCATAGTAGTTTAGAATCTAACACATTCTTATACTGGCAAGAATTTGGAATTCTTGCACTTGTGATAAAGGTTTGGAATTGTGAAATGAGCTTCATTGGAAATGTTTTTCAATTGATCTATTTCACAAAGTAAAGACCATAGACAAAATAGTGTGAATGCTTGGAGCATGGGATAACTATTGTTTTAATTCAAGTATAAAGTTGATAAATCGAAACATTATACAATGAATAATGTGTAATCAATATGATAATTAAATAAAGGTGTTTTATTTATATTCAAAAGTTTTGAGACCATATTGGATTAGATTATTATTGTGTTTCACTTTGTATGTTTTGACTTCCCGAATAATAAAATTATTCAAACTTTCCACAGTCGATCATACTTTGGAAGTAGGTTATGAAAGTAGACTGTCATGAATGGGTTTTATAAGATTGTCTAAGGTGTTAGACATAGCAAATGTTTGCTACAACATTCATGAGTGCTCTTGAAATAAGATTTGAATATTGGATTAAACCCACGCTCATCTAATCACTTCATGGATTTTATCACGAGTGATTAGTGAGACGATAATATCTTATATTGTTGAAACGGAGACATATACTTGCAGTTTACAAGTCGGTTGCACATTGATGATGGTAAACGCACCGGTAACTTGGTGTTATAAAACTTATCATTATGTGTGATTTGATGAGTAAATAAAGCAAGAAAATGAGTCGAAGTTTATCCGTTCCTTTTTCCCTAAGGGGATAAAAGCGATATATGTGGGCCCCTCGATGATTTAGTGATGACAACCCTAAACGCTTGGCCAAGCCTGGACTGATTTGATTTGTTCAATTAGTCGGTCGTCATAAATCGGAAATCAGGAAACAACACATGAACAGAGAGAATGATTATAATCCATATCTCAGTTTATACGATATCTAGAATGGAGGAATATATGATCCCTTATCTAATGGATGCGTCAGAGTTCGACAGTGGTTTTTAAGAGCTATGATTGCTAATCGGATTTTGGAGTCGTACTTGCAATAATAGTTATTAGACTTATCCAAGTGGGAGACTGTTGGATTAGGTGTCTAAGCCCATAACTATAACTGGTATGTACTTGACCCGATAGTAGCATGGTCCATTTTGGGTTGCCTTCATCAGAACAATTTGATGGGATGGATATTTGAGTAAGAGGTTATTTGTGATTTATTAATATATTATAAGTATAATATATTAATTGATAAATCATATTATTTAATTAGTATTGATCAAGAATTAATTTGGAATTAATTTAGTGATCAAAAGAGACTAATTAAATTAACGGGGACTGATTATGTAAATCAGTGAGACATATGGTTTGGGCTAATGATCCATGATTAATTTGTAATGGGCTAAGCTTATGTGAAAGTCCATAAATTATTAGTCCAAATAAGTTATGGATCATGAGCCTAAGTGTAAGAATTAGGGTTACATGTAACTCTTGGAATTCTACTCTATATATGTAACCCACTAAAGCCAAAAATCGGACCAAGGGTGGATTATTCTAAGAGATGGACGATTTTGTGTGCTCCATAAAGTCTCTCATTATTCTCCAATTGTTCATGGTGTTTGTGACTTGTTTGAGGCACAACACTTGGGGTGCTAAGCTCTTAAAGGCCAAATTCAACAAGCTACAACATGAGGTAATCTTCTAACTTACTTTTGTGATTCATATGTAAAATTGTATGCTAGTTGTAGGCTTTATGCTTTGGAAATTTTTGTTGCATGTATAAATAGAGAAAACTTAGATCCAAAACTATTAGGGTTGTATGTGCACCATAGGAGTGTTATAGTACCTAAAACCCAACAGTGTATGCTTTCAACAATTGTATATGGTTAGGGTCTTATAGCCTCGGAATGATTGATTTGGCCTTTTTTCATGTTCCTTGTCTGGTTGTGGTCTTAGGGTAGAGTCTGTTATTCGAAAGTCTATTTGATCCTGTTCTGTGTATAATTTGCATGCATAAGGCAACCTGTTATGATTGAGTTCTGGTTTGTTATGGATGAGGAAAATCTTAAGATAGCCTAGGATTTGAGCTATTAGGTAGCCTACGAGATATGTGTTGTTCTGGGACGAATTGGGGTTATCAGGTAGGGCCTTAGGGAAGGTACAGGTAGGTGTGGAAGGTAGTATTGGGCCCGTACTACTGAAAGCACAGGACCTGTACCCGAACTAATGCTTGACTTGGAAGCTCTGAGGAGAACCGGTGTGGTAGGATTGGACATCCTAATCATTATGGTTTATGATATTGCAGTTCAGTATGGTGGTGACACGATTTAGGGCAGGGAGATCAGGATCAGGATTCGGATCTGGGTCGGGCGACGGTACGGGGCCCATTGATGAGAGGCTGCGGGAGCTTATTGCAGCCGAGGTTACGAGGGGCATCCTTGATGCTACCCCAGTGATTTTTGGGACAGTCAAGGAAGGGATGATGTAGATTATGGAGGAGAGGCTCAGGGCGTTCAGAGCCGAGATTTCTATGAGCCAGGCCGGGGCCCGAACTCACTCGTTCCGGGAGTTCAAGGCGTGAGGGGCGCCGGAGTTCTTTGGGGTCAGGGATCCCATAGTTAGCCGACGCTGGGTGGCGAACATAGAGAACGCCCAACACACGAGTTCTTGCCCTGATGCGGCAAAGGTGGGTTTTGCTTCATGTATGCTAAGAGATCGAGCCCGAGAATGGTGGGGAGAGGTGACTAGCCAGGTGGGAGCAGCCAGTGTGGCTGAGATGACGTGGGCTGAGTTTGTCAGGCGATTCGATTTGGAGTTTGCACCACCTATCGAGGTGCAACGGCTAGTGAGGGAGTTTCATAAGCTCCAGCAGACCACCGAGACTGTGGTGGAGATCACCGCCAAGTTTCGGGAACGAGCACTGTTGATCCCACAGTATGCTACAAACGAGGATATGAGGAGGATGAGGTATCCTTCCATGATGAGGGATGATATCCAGGAGTTTGTGAGCTTTACAAGGTGCAAAACCCTGAATGAGATGGTGGAGAAGGCCCTTGAGCGGGAGATGGAGTTGGAATTCCGCACCAAGCGGAAGCTTGAGCAGGCACAAACAGCAGTAGGTCAGGCTAAAAAGCCTAAGACCTCGGATTCTTCCAGAACGGGCTAGCAGGGTTGTGGCCGGTGTGCCAAGTGTGGTAAACCGCACAGTGGGGCTTGCCGGAGGGCAAGCTCGGGATGCTACGCATGTGGCCAGTCGGGCCACGTGATCAGGGATTGCCCCAAGAAGGGCTTGATTTGTTTTCACTGCAACCAGACCGGCCACAAACATGCCGATTCTCCGAGGTTGCAGGGAGGGGGAGGAGCAGTGGCAGTGCCTGCGTCCCGCCACATTGAGGATCACATATGGCCACCCTGCTAAGGCGGATGCTCCAGCGGTGAAGAGTCGCGCATTTCAGTTGACTACCGAGGAGGCTCGGGGAGCGCCAGACGTCGTGGCTGGTACGTGTTCTATCTTTCCTACTTGATATTGATTTGTATTGCTTATGTATATATATATGCTCATGTATAGGGACCTTTTTGGTCAATGGTATGTCGGCTCACGTTCTGTTCGATTCGGGTGCTACCCGTTCGTTTGTAGCTCTTGCACTTAGCAAGAAGTTCCGGGATGAGCCGGGGATTTTAGATTCCCCGCTTGAGGTTGATATTGCAGATGACCGCACTGTGAGTGCTGCGAGGGTGTATCAAGACATTGTCCTAAATGTGCTTGGGGAGAGGTTTCGGGTTGATCTAGTCCCGATACCATTGCGAGGGCTGAAGGTGATTGTCGGGATGGACTGGTTGGGGGCCAATGGGGCCATGATCGATTGCGAGCGCCAGCTGGTGAGGGTTCGAACCCCAAGTGGGGGAGAACTGGTTATTCATGGAGAGAGGGCCTCACGGAGGCCAACCCTCTGTTCAGTTGCGAGGGCCAGGAGACTTCCTCAGCAGGGTTGTACGGGATTTTTGGCTTATATCTCGGATACAAGGGTTGAGGCCTCGACAGATTTGGGTAGTGTGCCGGTTGTATAGGAGTATCGGGATGTCTTTCCCGAGGAGTTACCTGGAGTACCTCCGGACAGGCAAGTGGAGTTTCTCATTGATTTGGTGTCGGGTGCCGCTCCGATAGCCAAGGAACCGTACCGGCTAGCTCTGCCCGAGGTGCAGGAGCTATCTACGCAGCTTCAGGAGCTGCTAGACCGAGGGTTTATCCATCCGAGCAGTTCCCCGTTGGGAGCACCGATCCTGTTCGTAAAAAACAAGGATGGGTCACACAGGATGGGTCACACAGGATGTGTATTGATTATCGGGAACTGAACAAACTAACAGTGAAAAACCGTTATCCGCTACCGAGGATCGATGATTTGTTCGATCAGCTGCAGGGTGCATCTTAGTTTTCCAAGATTGATCTTCGGTCAGGGTACCATCAGATGAGGATTCGGGATGAGGATATACCGAAGACAACTTTCAGGATTCGGTATGAGCACTATGAGTTTGTGGTGATGCCATTCGGGCTCACCAATGCCCCAACAACGTTCATGGATCTCATGAACAGGGTGTGTAAACCGATGCTGGATCGGTCAGTGATCGTTTTTATTGATGATATCGTGGTCTATTCTAAGACCAAGGAGCATCATGAGCAGCATCTGAGGAAGGTATTGGAGACACTGAGAACGGAAAGGCTTTATGCCAAGTTCTCATAGTGTGATTTCTGGCTGCGTGAGGTTCATTTTTTGGGGCACATCATCAACCAGGAGGGTATCTTAGTTGATCCAGCAAAGGTTGAGGCAGTGATGCGGTGGGAAGTACAAAAGAACGCATCTAAGATTCGTAGCTTCTTGGGGCTAGCAGGGTATTATCGGAGATTCATCCATGATTTCTCCAAGATCGTTGTTCCTTTGACCCGCTTGACCAAGAAGAATGTGACATTTCGATGGGGCCCGGATCAGCAGTTGGATTTTGAGACCTTGAGACAGAAGTTATGTGGGGCCCTGATTCTAGTGCTACCGGAGGGGCTGGGTGATTTGGTAGTTTATTGTGATGCATCGATCTCAGGGTTAGGGACGGTACTGATGCAGAGGGGGCATGTGATTGCTTACGCCTCGAGGCAGTTGAAGCCTCATGAGGCGAATTACCCCACTCACGACCTGGAACTGGGGACATTGGTGTCTTCGACCCACGAGTGCAGTGAGGAAAACACACCCCAAAGCCCGAAAGATAGTTGAACTGATCACTGCTCCAAAAACTGGCTCTACATGCCACATATACAATAAACAGGGGCCAAGCCTCAATCTACTACTCAAATTACTCCATTTGACCTAAAGTCAAACTTGGTGAAAGGTCAAAATCAACGGTCATCTGTCAAAGATAATATTCTAAGACCACTCGGTCAGTCGTCATGTCGTGACCATCTATTGGTTACGTTGTGACCCAATAAGACAGATTAATCGTGATCCTTCTATTCTCATGTCGCGACACCAAGCTGCCACGTCGTAAGAAGCGCTCTGGACAAATTTATACATAAAGCTCTAAATCTCTTCAGCCATGCAACCAAAACTTCCAAAAGGTCTTATCTACTTAAAAATACCATAAAAATGTGGCTTTTTAGACATGCGTGGCCAATGCGTGTCTCAAACACAAGCTAGGTCTAAAATGGTGCAAAATGGGGCCAAGATCTCATGCAAAAGCTCAAGGTTCTATAAAACTTTATATCAATGACCTCTATCCACAAAGAACTTTGGGGAACC
The DNA here is from genome assembly GCF_052849685.1 of Lactuca virosa. Classification (NCBI taxonomy): domain Eukaryota; kingdom Viridiplantae; phylum Streptophyta; class Magnoliopsida; order Asterales; family Asteraceae; genus Lactuca; species Lactuca virosa. Next base: position 163,972,976 of record NC_136432.1, on the reverse strand, counting down.
ATAAAATTGGAAAATTTATGGAACCCCAACACTCCCATTAACCAAAACATGAAGAAAACCCATGGGAAATCTAGATCTAAGCATTTGGAATCATAAAGTAAGGAACATTGGATACTCACAAGGGTCCAGAATGTGAGAAAAGATGACGGTGAAGCTTGCAAGTTGAGATGGTGCACCAAATGCTCTTCATCTTTTTCTTTTCTAGAAAACACCCAAATGGAGCTCAAAATCAACTATGGAGGATTAGGGTTTCAAGGGGGAGTACTAGGAGGTGATGGAGGCTGAGGGTGGGTTAACCCTAGCCCTCACTTCCTTTAAACACGAGAAAAATCCCCAAAATTATGGTTTGGCTCGCAACAGGTCACACATCATGACCCATAAGTGGTCATGTTGTGAGTCCCGAAAACACGTGCATTTCTTCCATCGTGGTCACGTGACATATAAGTGCTCACGTCGTGACCAGGGTTTAAAACTCCAAGTAATTAAATCAGAGATTCAAAATAGTATCTACCTGGAACTAGGTGTTACACATTCTCCATAATTGGTCTTTAAGCATACATATAGTAAATTCTTCCTTGCCTTTTAACCATGTCAATCATCCTCTTGTTGGTAATTTCTTAAACCATACCAGAATTAGAGAGCATAACTTTACTCTGATAATGATATTGCTAGAGAATGTCAACAACAAAATTACTATGACATATAAAAGTTTTCATTTGACTACAACACGCTTTGTAGTCTTATTCAACCATTAAAAACATATAATATCAGTCGAAAGGGAATCTCAACGATAGCTATATCAAAATACATACGTCAAAATTAAAACTCCATTCAAAATTTTGGAATATAGGAAACGAAGCTTCCTAGAAGACATGATATGTTCAAAATGTTTGGAATCTTATCTTAAACATTTGGATTGACTATGGATAACTTTGCAACTCCGAAATACCAAAAACCACCGCAAATTGAACCCAATCCCTAGGTTCATGAGGCGGAAGCAGTAAATTCTTTATAGTTTTATAAATCGTCAAAGAAAGTTCAAATTAGAGAAATCAATAAATTACATAGTATTGATCGATGTTGGAAATGAAAAAACATCCCTGGAATTGGCAGAGATATGAGATCTATACCTAGGAGTGCCTTAGGAGAGGTCAATTTGAACATCGTAAGGACCGAACTCATCATTGTCTAGTGACGCCTGAATATCTTGCCCCAAATATTTGAATGTCTCCCATGTTGCTTCCATCGCCTTTAGTTTCACCTATCTACAACATTGTAAACAAAAATAAAACACATCACTAATGCCTCCATTAGCGACTCCAGATCTAACTCTTTGATACCGGCACTCCATGAGACAAAGAAATAGATTTGACCTCCGATTTAGCCTCTAATCACAAGGAAGAAATCTAATTGAATGTCGAGTCATAAGTCAACATTTGATACAATGAAATTAGAAACAATAGTTTGCTTCATTCTCATTGTCTTGCTCTGACTTGCAGCTCCTTTGTCCCTAGGATGACCTTCCCATAAAATTCAAACCAATTTAAAACATTTTAACCCAATCCAAAAGCCATTAAGTTATTACAACTCGTTTTCAAAATAGTTTAAACATCAGAGTATCCCCAGAACCGAATCACAAAATTATGAAATATGAGGAGCGGTACGATCACGCCTTTGCCTTGCCACGATCACCTGATGTACCTGAAACAATAAACTGAAAACTGTAAGCTCGAAAGCTTAGTGAGTTCCCCCAAAATACCCGTACACGCATCACCATACACATACAACAATGAACAACATACTATGGGTTCAATCAACCGTCAGGTTGGAATACCCCAGGCCCTCAACCATCTTTTTGGAATGCCAACATACTACGAGTCCAATCATCCTCGGGATGGAATACTCTCGGCCCACAACCATCGGGTTGGAATGCCCACACACCTATACATACAATAACTACTATGGGTCCAATAATCCCTCGGGATGGAATACCCCAGGCCCTCAACCATCAGGTTGGAATGCCCACCTACTATGAGTCCAATCATCTTACCGGGATGGAATACTCCTGGCCCACAACCATCGGGTTGGAATGCCCACCTACTGTTAAACATGTGCACCTATCAAATAATAACATAACAGTCTACAGAACGACATACTAGGGCCCTATCATCCTACCAGGATGGAATACCTTCTACTACTGCTCAACACGTGCACATATAACAGGTAATCTCCTACCAGCATACAGACAGTCGGACCAACTACCGGTCACTAAGCATAGCCACATCCAATCTACCAGAATACCGATCTAACAGAGCATACCATCATATAACCATCCTATCTACCAGGATGCCAACTAACATAACACAACAGTAACTAACTCAAATAACAAATCAAAGGGCCGACCTTGGTGCCTTAGACCCTTGGGTATAGTGAGGATAACTCACCTTGCAACTGCCAAACCGAACCACGAAAGCACAATCCCAAACTCCAACACCTATAGCCATCAATGATCCATTACCATAAATATCCAAATTACCATAATACCCTTGAAGGTCAAACTGGTCAAAGTCAAAGTCCTGGCCAAAGTCAACCTTCCTGATTGACCCTACTCGCTGAGTCAACCCGCTGACTCACCGAGTTCCTAAACTCAGAGAACTCCCATATCACGACTCGACTTGCCGAGTCACCCCATGACTCGTCGAGTTCAACAATCTCTGTGTCCTATCATGTCCAACTCACTGAGTCACCACTCAACTCACTGATCTAAGTCTCAACCAGAAGAGGTTGGGGTTTTGTGTTCTGACTCGCCGAGCCCACATCAATCTTCAACAGACTCGCCGAGTTGTTCCTCCAACTCGTCGATTTCATGCCTATCTTCAACAGACTCGCCGAGTCCAAGAACAGACTCGCTGAGTCCCTTCAGTCCTTTGTTCATACAGAGGCTTTTCGAGCCATGCAGGGGCTCCAGACTGTAGATCCACTCTTCTAGGGCGTAACTCCCACGTAAATTTGCAAACTTTACGTGAAACCAAGGAGCTATAAGCCCAAATCACTCTAGGGCTAAGGTTTAAGACAAGGATGCTTCGCCAACAAGCCAAAGGCTGATACTTTGTGAGTTTCTGGACCAAGACAAGTGTAGATCTGAAGTAGCAACCTCAGATCTAGACCCCTAACCCGAAATAGATCCTTAACATGCAAAAAGGGCCCCAAATCTCATTCTTGAATAGATATAAATGCAATAGAGTCAAGGTAACATCTTGTTACCTCCAAAATGTGCCCAAACTGCAGTAGATTCTGGATCTACATCACTCTCTTGATGCAAACCCTTTTGATCTTCAAGTTTCTTCCACTAGAAACAACTTCCAAAGCTTCAATCTCCCTCCAAAGGCCTCACACACACGAGCTTAGGGTTTTCTGGTTCTCAAGGGAAAATTGGAGGCTGAGAGAAAGACATAAAGTCCTTTAAATAGGGTGCAACCCCCGAGATTAGGGTTTTTCTCATTCCAACACCAAATCGTCGAGTCCAGCTTCCGACTCGGCGAGTTGGTCACTTAATTCGCGACCCAAGACCCGCTCTGACTCGGCGAGTAAGCGTACCTACTCGTCGAGTCCCTTCTTCAAAATTACACTTTAAACCCTTAAATCATACCTTTGAAATTTGGGGTGTTACAACTCTCCCCCACTTAAATTAGGCTTCGTCCTCGAAGCCTGCTGCAGTATACGATTCTGAATACACCTCTTACACTGCAGACTCCGATTTCCCAATCAACTCAGGCCCTTCCAGACCCTACCACTGTTCCCCTAAAATAAATTCTTCTCGTGTGGTATCCTTGCCAATACTCCCGGCCGACCATCAACCTTTTCTTCTTAATGTCAAAACACATCAAACCAGTATCACCCGATGATACTGCCACCTTCCTGACATGAACACACCTTCAAGACTTGCGAAAGTTAGACACCTCAATAATCCACTGAGCTCTGCTATAATACTAATCCACCTTTCCTTCGCCCAAAATTGGCGATAACCCGGATAACCTGCAATAGGGAACAAATCTTGTTCCCATCCCGAATCTATTCCCTTTTACAATGACAGGATACTGCATCCTTCAGCTTCTAGCAACTCCCATAAATCAACCAGCTATATCACATAACCATTCGTACCTAGCCCAATCAGCCTCGGGCTGGAATACCAGGTACGCCTATATGGGGTCCAGTCATCCCAATGATGGTATACCCTCGCATTCTCATGCATGTTTGGCCCAATAAACCCTCGGGTTGGAATACCAAACACACCAGGTCCAATCAATCATAGGGTCCGGTCATCCTCATGATGGAATACCCTAGATTGGAATATCACTACTCACATAACCCATGCCTACAACCATACTTGAAGCCCAAGGATCCAACCTTGCAGCTCCCTCAATCTACTCTGATTCGACACAACTGAGTGTAACTCACCCCAAAACTCGACAGCATGTCTACTCCAAACGTACCATGACAGGAAACATTACTCTCGCAATCCCTAGGTCCACGACCTACGACTGGAATATCCTCACACGGTTCTCAGCCCTGTCTAGACTGCTCCCGAGTCTATCAACTCCGCTATCTCTAGCTCCTCTGTCCAAATCTCCAATCTGGAGTTACTCACCTTCTCCTCTTCCAAGGAGATCTGAACCATGACTTCGCATCATCGGTTGGGGCCGAAATGTCAGAACCTCACTCTACATCGTACACTTGTGGAGCACGTCGCTATCCCATAACACATACATATATACTCAGAAACTGATTGCATAACCTACAATCCATGAAGAGTCTTTCGCATGCCTCTCAACATTCCTGACACTTGGGAACAACCCCACTGATCGATATAACATAGCAGTATCCTTACTGCTCACTCAAAGATCTACCATACAGTCAGGGTTCTTACCATAACTGGAACGCCTCATTGCACCACTTCCCGTAACCGACATCCAAACTACGTCAGGCGACATTCTTCCAAACCATGCCCCATCAGAGAATTTCCAATTCTCCCCCACTTCGAGCACTAACTACTGTCTACCGGCGGCGAAGCTGGTACGCGACTCAATCGTCCCAATCCGAGACAACGAACTTCATGGGATCCGAGTTCCCGCTGATGATTCCGAATCTCTGGATCATGACCTTCCTCTCTCTTGAATGCATCACCAGATACTACCCCTCTATAATCTCAAATATAACTTCACACTATCATCTGCTATGCTCTAATAACTTATGCAGGAAACAAACAACTCATAATAACATGAACAAGATATAGAAGGAAAAGACATACCGGCTATCACCTCTGGCGCTGTCCCGATCTCCTCGGCCACAAGCTGATAAGCACGCCCTGGAGCCTTCGGAGGCTTTGCTCGACCCTGACCCCCGTCAGTAAGTCTCAAAGTGGCTGGTGCTGGGACCTGTACTGGCCTGGCAGCCAAGAGAGGACACTAGGCCTTCATATGGCCCACCTGATCACAATGATAACATAGTCGGACTCCGGCAGCTGGAGCCTGCTGCCTACAATCCCTGGCTGTGTGGCCCTCCTTGCCACACTTGTGGCACCCAGAAGAAGATCGACAAACTCCATCATGTACCTTACCGCACTTCCCACAAGTGTGACTCCTCTGGCTTTCCTGACGATAATCAACAGCCCTCACCCGTTTCGGCGCAGGCTGCGACTGCACCGGGGCCTGCCTTTGCTCCCTCAGCTGCAGCTCAATCTCTAGCTCGCGCCGCCTGGCGGCCTCTTGCAACTCCAACAAAGTATCACATCTCTGTGTGGACACAAACTGTCTGATGTCCCTCTTGAGCATGCTCAGATATCGGGTCATCTGAGCCTGCTCCGAAGCAAACTCGGGGCAGAACATCGCCCTCTCCGTAAACATCCTGGTGATCTCCGTCACCGACTCTGAATCCTGTCTAAGCTCCAAAAACTCTTGAGCCAATCTCTCCCGCTCTACCCGCGGAACATAACGAGTACTGAACATGTCTCGGAACTGATCCCAAGTAACCGCAGCTCGCTGCGCGTCAGAATATGATCCCGTAGTCAACCTCCACCAGCTCTTCGCCCTGAGCCTCAAAAGGTTCAGAGCACACCCCACCCTCTGCTCAGCAGGGCACGAACACGTGAAGAAACATCCCTCCACGTCTGACAACCATCTCATCGCAACAATCGGATCCTGAACTCCGTCAAAGGTTGGGGGCTTCGTATTATCGAACTCCCGGTACTGGAAGCCCCGACCAGCTCCTCCCCCTGCCGCTGATACAGCCGCTGTATGTGACATCCCCATTTTCACGGCCAGAAAAGACCGATTTTGTTTATGCTTGTTTGAAAATCAGAGTAACATTTTAAATAAAAGTGTTGCGGAATTTGTCCCAAAACAAACTATGATAAAGATTTATCAAAAGCATTTCCAAAGAAATGTATTTCATTAAAAGACTCGGGATGCATGTTCGATACAGATCAAAAGCATAAACATTACAATATAAGCCTTACTACATTATTTCATATCTACAGGCCTATATCCGTAATCCCTCATCTAAAACATCACATCTATGCTCGAACGCCACTACCTGTAATACATGAAACTGAGTGGTTCAGGCTTGGGAGCCTGGTGAGCACATAGGGTTTTCAACCCATAATAAATAAGTTTATTAATTTCATCAATCAACAATAACCCGATTACCCGTTCCCGTTATCCTCACTTTACGTCCCTAAACACCTATCATAAGGGACCTAGCCTGAGGATCATCATCGGGATGGACACTACTGCCAAGGGGGTTCCTCAGCTAAATGTCCTAAAGGCAACCATGAGGAGGATGGAGTACACCGGTGAACACATCGTTCACAAACACCTACAGGTTGCGAGCATGCTAGCGTTCCACTGGACTGTCTAGAAGAGTTCGTGGTTGTCATCCATACTCCGCTAGATGACAGAATCAACAACAACAACATCGAGGCCTCTCATCATTTTAACACACATCGTCTTATTACATCTACCCATGTTTTACCCCAACATTTTCGTAGATATAAAATACATATACAGTTTAAATCATTTAAAACATGTATGAAAATCTTTCATCAGTATAGGCAGCAAGTATTCAGATAATATGCACACATAGCAAGTAATTTATATAAAATACTTCATAACTATGTGTAAGATGAAAGTAACTATGCACTCACCTGATTAGGTGGTGACTCGGTACTTGAACAGTACTTCGTTATCTCAAAACAATTTTTCCTTGACCAAAACCTAGTATTAATACCACTAGAGTTTAGTATTAACGTTAACCGCGACTAATTAATAGTCTAGCTATTATTATTATTATTATATAAGCGTTAAATAACACTCAATATAACTCATAATAATAGCCCAAATAATTATTTTAAGGACCTAATAACATTACTATAATTATTTAAAAGTTATATTAAAAATTGCGTAGGCGTAGCTCACTTACAGCGGATTTTAAAGAAAACCAGGCTTTGCTCGGAGCAGCGTTTCCGAACCGAAAGACCCTTTTTCTCGGGACTCCGGGAGCCTCGGGGCTTCCTTTGGGTGCTACGGGTTTTATCTAGGGTTTAGGGGTGGTTTGGGGAACTAGAGAGTGAAATAAACTAGAGAGAGAAAGATAATTGGTGTGATTTGCTCGGCAGCCCTCGCAGGTATTTATAGCCGCGAGCCTCGGACGTACGCTGGGTGTAGTCCTTGGCTACGTGGGGCGTAGTCTTCGGATAAGGTCACCAGCTCGGATCCAGGTGGCTCGCACGCGCCTACTCTCGGAAGTGGATAAGGCTAAGTACGTCGGGCGTACCTAGCTTCGGACGCAGGGCGTGGAGCGAAGCTTTGTGGCGATCATCGGATGCGAGGCCGTGCTCAGCAAGCAACGACTGAGATTTGGCCACGTCGCCACCTCCTTGTAGATTTCGTAATTTTCCTTTCCGACTTCTAAAAATCATAACTTTCGCATACAAGCTCCGTTTTCGACGTTCTTTATATCCACGCGTAGGCGGGAACGTAATCTACAACTTTCGTATAGACTCCGTCGGCTAATTTTGATTTTATTTTAAAATTTATATTTTTAACAGGCCGGGACAGGATTGGTCCGTTAAAAATTCATAACTTCTTCATCCGACGTCCGTTTTCGTCTGTCTTTTTATCGTTACGCTAGTATTAACGAGATCTTCTATTCTTGTTTAGGTTATGTCGGCTAAAAACCGCTCGATCTAATATTCGAACTTCGGGATGTATATTGCTAAGCCGAAACTTCGAAAAATCATAACTTCCTCATACGAAGTCAGATTTGGGCGTTCTTTTTATGGACGCTCTCGGTTTAACGTTTTCTACGACTTTTGTTTAGATCGCTAAGGCTAAAAATCGCTTTATCGTAAATTCACTATTTACGCTTCCCGGTATCGTGCCGGTTCCATTGCGAAACTTCGACGGGTCTTAACTTCTTCGTTATAACTCGGATTTCGGCGTTCTTTATATCTCCGTAATCCTTGTTTCGACCACTACAACTTTATGTAAAGATATCGGGCTTATCTCATACTTTAATTTTGACGCTTATTTTTATTCTTTATTAATTATACATTTATAATTAAACAATAAGCATATAAATTCACATAATTCACAAAATACTCAAATATTTCATCTTTATTACATCAAAAGAGTTACAATAGTTGACGTAGACTATTACATCGTCTAAAATGCTTAGCCCCGAAACTCGGGCGTTACAATTCTCTCGGAATCATGCGTTAGCAACCAGATGCGGATAGCGACTCATCATGTCACTCTCTGTTTCCCAAGTGAGATTCGGCCCATTCAAATGTTTCCAACGGACTAGCACTAAGTCGACCATCTTGCGTCGTAACTTCTTAGTCTTACGGTCAACAATTGCCTCGGGCACTTCAATCAGCCTCTTGTTCTCATCCATTCTTAATTCTGAGATTGGAATTATGTCGGGAACTTCTCCTGTGAATTTCCTCAGATAACACACATGGAAGGTGTTATGAATACCATCGAGTTATTCGGGCAATTCCAGCTTGTAAACTTGGTTCCCAATCTTCTGAAGAACTTTGAACGGTCCAATAAACCTTGGACTCAACTTTCCTCATTTTCCGAACCTTATAAGTCCCTTCCACGGTGAGACTTTAAGCAAAACCGAATCTCCAACTTCGAAGGTCATCGGTCGTCTTTTCTTGTCAGCATAGCTCTTCTGACGATCCTGAGCTGCTAACATCCTTTCCCTGATCACCTTTAACTTCTCAGCAGTCTCATGGACTATATCGGGGCCCATAAACTGCTTTTCTCCAGCCTCAAGCCAACAAGACCGCGTACGACACTTTTGCCCGTACAAGGCTTGATAGGGTGCCATCTTGATGCTCGAGTGGAAACTGTTGTTGTAGGAAAATTCTACCAAAGGTAAGTGCTCATCCCAGTTACCTTGGAACTCGAGGGTACATGCTCTCAACATATCTTCAAGTGTTTGAATCGTTCTTTCGCTCTGACCATCAATCTGTGGATGGTAAGCCGTACTCAAACACAACTTCGTACCCAATTCCTCTTGTAGACTTCTCCAAAATCTTGACGTGAAACGACTATAACGATCTGATACAATCGTTAGAGGAACACCGTGAAGTCTCACAATTTCCTTCACGTAAGCATTTGCAAGCTTATCCATAGACCACCTTTTGTTGGCAGCTATGAAGTGTGCACTCTTTGTGAAACGATCCACGACCACCCAAATCATGTCGTGACCGTTCTTCGTCCTGGGTAGTTTAGTCACAAAATCCATGGTGATGTCTTCCCATTTACCCATAGGTACAGGTAAAGGTTCTAAACTCCCATACGGTTTCTGATGTTGTGCCTTAACTCTCGCAGATGTTACACACTCGGCCACATACTTCGCAACATCAAGCTTCATCGTCGGCCACCAGTAGTAGGGTTTTAGGTCCCTATACATTTTTGTGCTACCGGGATGAATCGAGTACATGGTCTTGTGAGCTTCTTCCATCAGAAGATCTCTTATTCCTCCCGTCTTAGGTACCCAAATCCGATCTTGGAATAGCTTCCGTCCTTGACGGTTTGTACCGAATACCAACGTCCTTCCCAAACGTTCTTCCTTTCGGTCATTCTTTTCTGAAGCTTCTTCTTGATCTTTCTTGATACTTTCCACAATCGTCGAGACAACTTTTATTCTCAACGCTCTTGGCCTTTTCCTTTCACGATTGACTTTCCGACTGAGGGCATCAGCAACAACATTTGCCTTACCGGGGTGGTAAAGTATCTCATAGTCATAGTCCTTGAGTAATTCTAGCCAGCGTCGTTGTCTCATGTTTAATTCCTTCTGATTAAAGAGATACTGGAGACTCTTATGATCAGCGAAAAGTTTGCACTTCGTTCCATAGAGGTAATGCCTCCATATCTTTAGAGCAAAAACTACCGCTGCCAACTCCAAATCGTGAGTGGGGTAGTTCTTTTCGTGCTCCTTCCATTGTCGAGATGCGTATGCTATCACCTTTCTCTTTGGGTCAGAACACAGCCCAACCCAACTCCAGATGCGTCACTATAGACCGCGAAGTCTTCAACTCCATCGGGTAGAGAAAGAATTGGTGCTTCACATAACTTCTTCTTTAGCTTCTCGAATGATTCTTCGTGTTTCTCGCTCCATGTATAAGTAGCTCCTTTATGGGACAAAGCAGTCAATGGAGCAGCTATCGAAGAAAAGCCTTGGATAAATCGTCGGTAATATCTAGCTAATCCAAGAAAGCTTCGAATCTCCGTGGGACTCTTTGGACGTTCCCATTTCATTACAACTTCGATTTTTGCTGGGTCAACCATTATCCCTTCTTAGTTAACCACATGACCCAAGAACTGGACTTCTCGGATCCAAAAATCACACTTGGAGAACTTTGCATATAGCTTCTCCTTCTTCAAGACTTCCAACACTTCTCATAGATGCTGGCCATGCTCCTCCTGGCTTTTCGAGTAGATGAGAATGTCATCTATGAACACTATCACGGACTTATCGAGGAATGGTTTACAAACCCTGTTCATCAAATCCATGAATGCTGCTGGAGCATTGGTTAGTCCAAACGACATAACCAAGAACTCGTAGTGTCCATATCTTGTTCTGAATGCAGTCTTCTCGATATCCTGTTCTCTCTTTCAGCTGATGATATCTTGACCTAAGATCGATCTTTGAGAAATAGCTCGAACCTTGCAGTTGATCGAATAGGTCATCAATCCTTGGCAATGGATACTTGTTTTTCATCGTTGCCTTGTTCAGCTCTCGGTAGTCTATACACATTCTCATGCTTCCGTCTTTCTTCTTAACGAATAGCACCGGAGCTCCCCAGGGTGATGAACTAGGTCTGATAAAACCGTTGTCCAACAACTCCTGAAGTTGCGTCATGAGCTCATTCATCTCCGTCGGTGCTAATCGGTATGGTGCTTTCGCTATCGGTGTTGTTCCTGGTAACAAGTCTATTCTGAACTCCACTTGTCCATCAGGCGGTAATCCAGGAAGATCTTCGGGAAAGACTTCCGGATAATCACACACAACCGGTATATTCTGCACCTCTTTCTTTTCCTTCTTAGCATCGATTACGAATGCCAAGTATGATGCACATCCCTTGGACAAACATTTTCTGGCTTTCATCAGGGAGATGATTCCAGAATTTACTCGGCGTTTGTCCCCGTACACCATAAATGAATCTTTTCCGGGTGGGTTTACCCTTACTATCTTCTTTCGGCATTGAATCTCAGCATCGTTGGCGCTAAGCCAATCCATTCCCAGAACGATGTCAAAACCGTTCAATTCTATGGGTAACAGCTCCTCGTGGAATTCGTTTTCGTTTAGGTCGATGACGATGTTCTTAATACGATTACTAACAGGTACGAACTTGCCACTGGCAACTTCCACAATTAGGGCATTATCAAGTTTTTCTACAGGCAATGCTAATTTTCCTCGAATACAAAGGAATAGTTTGCCTCCTTTGCAGCATCGAGCGTCATCTGGAAGGCTCTTGCCTTCGGCTTCGGTGGAATGTTGGGTCTTCCTGCCTCCTTCTTCTTCGGACAGTCCCTCGAAATGTGCCCTTCCTCTTTGCACTTATAACATACCTTCTTAGTGAACATGCACTCGTTGTCATAGTGCCCAGGCTTCCCACATTTGAAACAAGTGACTCCTCCGTCACATTTCCCCTGGTGCTTCTTCTTGCACTTGTCACACCATTTGGCTTCACCTCCTCCAGACTTCTACGTACCAGACCTTGAGAACTTGCTTTTCTTGCTGAATTTTAACGACCCATCAAATTTCCTTTTCTCTCCCACCTCCGCTCTCTCCAGACTCTTCTCTCGTATCTGGGTCTCCATATTCTTAGCAGCCCAGATGGCGGCTTTCAGAGTGGTTGTTTGCTTGAACATTGGACCAAAGTCTGCTGGTAATCCGAGGGCAAACTTGTTAACCTTGTAGAGTTCAGTTGGGACGAGGTGAGGAACAAGCTTCATTTTCTCTGTAAAGCTTGCAGCGTATTCAGTAACGCTCATTCTTCTCTTCTTCAGATTCAGGAATTCGTTGTTGATCTCCAGAAGATCCTGCTCAGAGCAGTATTGCATCTTTAACTGCACCAGAAAATCCTCCCACGACATCTTGCTTGCTTCTCCTTTGGGCGTTGAATCAGCTAGTAGCTTCCACCAGCTTAGTACTCCAGATTTCAACAGAGGAACCGCGAGAGCGGTCTTCTGCCTGTTGCTACACTCGCAACTCTCAAACATCGTTTCCATCTCAGAGATTCAGTTCATGACTTCCACCGGCGTCGGGCTTCCAGATAGACACGGTGGTTTAGATGCCATGAAATCCTTGTATTTGCATCCACGTCCGTCATTTCCTCCATCCTGGTGGTTTTGCCTAACTATCGGTGGGTTGGCTTGACCAACAGTCCCACTGTAGTTTCCTCCTTCTGACTGCCCATCATTCAGCTCGGGCTCTACGATTGGTATGATAGCTTCCTCGCGATTTTGTTGGAGCAAACGACTGGTTTCCTCCATTTGACGATCCAACATCATCTGGATCATCGCTTGCACTCCGGCCATCGTGATTGGCTCGGGAACATCTGCTACAACAGGTATTTGTTGAATCACTGGGGGTTGGTTTCCGTTCCCATTTGCATTCCCGGCTCCACTGTGGGTTCTTGCCATTTTGATCTATACACCGAATAAGGTAAATTTAGATCTTTATTTAGGATAGTCGTTTAAATCATCCTTATCACTCAAAAAAGTTTACATGTTAGTTCTAATATCGTAGTCGTACGTTTAGAATCCTAAACACATAAGGTTTCCAGATCCAGTCGGCAACAGACCATAGATCCTAACAAATAACAGCATATCAGGCACAAGGCATTTAGCACATAAAAGCATTTTAGGCATAATTCCTAAAATAAGCTAGTGCTCACACCTCACAATCATTGCTTAGTATTCTAAGTTTAAGTCTAGAAATCCTACAAATTCCTAGTTCGCTTAAACTAATGCTCTGATACCAACTGTGACATCCCCATTTTCACGGCCAGAAAAGACCGATTTTGTTTATGCTTGTTTGAAAATCAGAGTAATATTTTAAATAAAAGTGTTGCGGAATTTGTCCCAAAACAAAATATGATAAAGATTTATCAAAAGCATTTCCAAAGAAATGTATTTCATTAAAAGACTCGGGATGTTATGTTCGATACAGATCAAAAGCATAAACAGTACAATATAAGCATTACTACATCTCATATCTACATGCCTATATCCATAATCCCTCATCCAAAACATCACATCTATGCTCGAACGCCACTACCTGTAATACATGAAACTGAGTGGGTCAGGCTTGGGAGCCTGGTGAGCACATAGGGTTTTCAACCCACAATAAATAAGTTTATTAATTTCATCAATCAACAATAACCCGATTACCCGTTCCCGTTATCCTCACTTTACGTCCCTAAACACCTATCATAAGGGACCTAGCCTAAGGATCATCATCGGGATGGACACTACTGCCAAGGGGGTTCCTCAGCAATAAATGTCCTAAAGGCAACCATGAGGGGGATGGAGTACACCGGTGAACACATCGTTCACAAACACCTACAGGTTGCGAGCCTGCTAGCGTTCCACTGGACTGTCTAGAAGAGTCCGTGGTTGTCATCCATACTCCGCTAGATGACAGAATCAACAACAACAACATCGAGGCCTCTCATCATTTTATCACACATCGTCTTATTACATCTATCCATGTTTTACCCCAACATTTTTTTAGATATAAAATACATATACAGTTTAAATCATTTAAAACATGTATAAAAATCTTTCATCAGCATAGGCAGCAAGTATTCAGATAATATGCACACATAGCACGTAATTTATATAAAATACTTCATATCTATGTGTAAGATGAAAGTAACTATGCACTTACCTGATTAGGTGGTGACTCGGTACTTGAACAGCACTTCGTTATCTCAAAACAATTTTTCCTTGACCAAAACCTAGTATTAATACCACTACAGTTTAGTTTTAACGTTAACCGCGACTAATTAATAGTCTAGCTATTATTATTATTATATAAGCGTTAAATAACACTCAATATAACTCATAATAATAGCCCAAATAATTATTTTAAGGACCTAATAACATTACTATAATTATTTAAAAGTTATATTAAAAATTGCGTAGGCGTAGCTCACTTACAGCGGATTTTAAAGAAAATCGGGCTTTGCTCGGAGCAACGTTTCCGAACCGAAAGACCCTTTTTCTCGGGACTCCGGGAGCCTCAGGGCTTCCTTTGGGTGCTAGGGGTTTTATCTAGGGTTTAGGGGTGGTTTGGGGAGCTAAAGAGAGAAAGAAACTAGAGAGAGAAAGAGAATTGGTGTGATTTGCTCGGCAGTCCTCGCAGGTATTTATAGCCGCGAGCCTTGGACGTACGCTGGGCGTAGTCCTTAGCTACGCGGGGCGTAGTCTTCGGATAAGGTCACCAGCTCGGATCCAGCTGGCTCGCACGCGCCTACTCTCGGAAGTGGATAAGGCTAAGTACGCCGGGCGTACCCAACTTCGGACGCGGGGCGTAGAGCGAGGCTTCGTGGCGATCATCGGATGCGAGGCCGTGCTCAGCAAGCAACGGCTGAGATTTGGCCACGTCACCACCTCCTTGCAGATTTCGCAATTTTCCTTCCCGACTTCTAAAAATCATAACTTTCGCATACGAGTTCCGTTTTCGACGTTCTTTATATCCACGCGTAGTAGGGAACGTACTCTACAACTTTCGTTTAGACTTCGTCGGCTAATTTTGACTTTATTTTAAAAGTTATATTTTTAACAGGTCGGGACAGGATTGGTCCGTTAAAAATTCATAACTTCTTCATCCGACGTCCGTTTTCGTCTGTCTTTTTATCGTTACGCTACTATTAACGAGATCTTCGATTCTCGTTTAGGTTGTGTCGGCTTAAAACCGCTCGATCTAAT
The DNA here is from genome assembly GCF_052849685.1 of Lactuca virosa. Classification (NCBI taxonomy): domain Eukaryota; kingdom Viridiplantae; phylum Streptophyta; class Magnoliopsida; order Asterales; family Asteraceae; genus Lactuca; species Lactuca virosa. Next base: position 163,957,464 of record NC_136432.1, on the reverse strand, counting down.
ATTCGAACATCGGACTGTATACTGCTAAGCCGAAACTTCGAAAAATCATAACTTCCTCATACGAAGTCAGATTTGGGCGTTCTTTTTATGGACGCTCTCGGTTTAACGTTTTCTACGACTTTCGTTTAGATCGCTAAGGCTAAAAATCGCTTTATCGTAAATTCACTATTTATGCTTCCCGGTATCGTGCCGGTTCCATTGCGAAACTTCGACGGGTCATAACTTCTTCGTTATAACTCGGATTTCGGCGTTCTTTATATCTCCGGAATCCTTGTTTCGACCACTACAACTTTATGTAAAGATATTGGGCTTATCTCATACTTTAATTTTGACGCTTATTTTTATTCTTTATTAATTATACATTTATAATTAAACAATAAGCATATAAATTCACATAATTCACAAAATACTCAAATATTTCATCTTTATTACATCAAAAGAGTTACAATAGTTGACCTAGACTATTACATCGTCTAAAATGATTAGCCCCGAAACCCGGGCCTTACACTATAGCTGTCGCGGCAGCTGTCTCAGTAAGAGCTGCATAACGATCATCGAAGTACTCCCTCATAGCGGACTTAATAGTCCCAAACAACTCCGGGATCTGACCCTGGACAATCTCGACCACCTCCTCACGGATGATCTCCTTGACCCGATCCTCTGTCAACATTGGCCGCTCCTAGCCGATAATCTCAGGTGCCACTGGGGCCTCCTGCTCACCCTGTCCTGATCCCGATCCGCATCCAGTCACGACACGCCTCGTAACCACCATACTGAAATTCATCAAGAAGGGCATTAGACATTCCTCATAATAGCCTGGAAACTATCTCCCAACCAAAACCCTAGGGGTTGTGACTTCCTTGATACGCGTATGAGTCATGTGCTTTTAGTAGTACGGGCCCATACTACCTTCCACACCTACCCATATTTGTCTCAAGTATCATCACAACACCATAACAACATATAGACGTAACGAGCGCTCAATCCTCATTCCTAGGGGAATACTGAATATCTCATATCTGGCCTCCCGGCCTCTCACTACCCACCCATCCATGAAACTTCCATCAACCCCCGCAACACTAGTATATGCTAGCCATACATAACGCTGGACCCTATAGACTTTCGAATATCCATTCCTACCCTAAGACCTAATCAATAAGAACAGAACATAAGGCCAGATCAAACATTCTCAGGCTATAAGATCTTAATTATATACAACTGTGATGCATACACAAGTAACTACAGTAATGATGTCAATTTCATATAAGGAAAACCCTAGGCTAACAGGCATCATGTAATCAGGCAATTCTATCATGTAATTCCTGAAGATCCCTAGCCTAGCACTAGCATGCTGTTCTAACATATCACATAATCAAATAACTGTATGGTATTTTAGGGTCTACTTACTGGCTCCGACTGATCGTACCCTCTACATCCTCCTTTACTTATTTTGAAAACCATTTAAAAATCTTTCCTTGATTTGAGACTGGATTCACACGAATGTTCCTCCAATTCACTCAAACCAAGACTCTGATACCAACTTGTAACACCCATAAAATTCAGACCAATTTAAAACATTTTAACCCAATCCAAAAGCCATTAAGTTATTACAACTCGTTTTCAAAATAGTTTAAACATCAGAGTATCCCCAGAACCGAATCACAAAATCATGAAATATGAGGAGCGGTACGATCACGCCTTTGCCTTGCCACGATCACCTGATGTACTTGAAACAATAAACTAAAAACCGTAAGCTCGAAAGCTTAGTGAGTTCCCCCAAAATACCCGTACACACATAACCATACACATACAACAATGAACAGCATACTATGGGTCCAGTCAACCGTCAGGTTGGAATACCCCAGGCCCTCAACCATCGGGTTGGAATGCCAACATACTACGAGTCCAATCATCCTCGGGATGGAATACTCTCGGCCCACAACCATCGGGTTGGAATGCCCACACACCTATACATACAATAACTACTATGGGTCCAATCATCCCTCGGGATGGAATACCCCAGGCCCTCAACCATCAGGTTGGAATGCCCACCTACTATGAGTCCAATCATCCTACCGGGATGGAATACTCCTGGCCCACAACCATCGGGTTGGAATGCCCACCTACTGTCAAACATGTGCACCTATCAAATAATCACAGAACAGTCTACAAAACGACATACTAGGGCCCTATCATCCTACCAGGATGGAATACCCTCTACTAATGCTCAACACGTGCACATATAACAGGTAATCTCCTACCAGCATACATACAGTCAGACCAACTACCGGTCACTAAGCATAGCCACATCCAATCTACCAGAATACCGATCTAACAGAGCATACCATCATATAACCATCCTATCTACCAGGATGCCAACTAACATAACACAGCAGTAAATAACTCAAATAACAAATCAAAGGGCCGGCCTTGGTGCCTTAGACCCTTGGGTATAGTGAGGATAACTCACCTTGCAACTGCCGAACCGAACCACGAAAGCACAATCCCGAAGCACTGCCCCAAACTCCAACACCTATAGCCATCAATGATCCATTGACATAAATATCCAAATTACCATAATACCCTTGAAGGTCAAACTGGTCAAAGTCAAGGTCCTGGCCAAAGTCAACCTTCCTGATTGACCCTACTCGCCGAGTCAACCTGCTGACTCGCCGAGTTCCTAAACTCAGAGAACTCCCATATCACGACTCGACTCGCCGAGTCACCCCATGACTCGTCGAGTTCAACAATCTCTGAGTCCTATCATGTCCAACTCACCGAGTCACCACTCAACTCACTGATCTGAGTCTCAACCAGAAGAGGTTGGGGTTTTGTGTTCTGACTCACCGAGTCCAAGAACAGACTCGCCGAGCCCACAACAATCTTCAACAGACTCGCCGAGTTGTTCCTCCAACTCGTCGAGTTCATGCCTATCTTCAACAGACTCGGCGAGTCCAAGAACAGACTCGCCGAGTCCCTTCATTCCTTTGTTCATACAGAGGCTTTTCGAGCCATGCAGGGGCTCCAGACTGTAGATCCAATCTTCTAGGGCGTAACTCCCACGTAAAGTTGCAAACTTTACATGAAACCAAGGAGCTATAAGCCCAAATCACTCTAGGGCTAAGGTTTAAGACAAGGATGCTTTACCAACAAGCCAAAGGCTGATACTTTGTGAGTTTCTGGACCAAGACAAGTCTAGATCTGAAGTAGCAACCTCAGATCTAGACCCCTAACCCGAAATAGATCCTTAACATGCAAAAAGGGCCCCAAATCTCATTCTTGAATAGATATAAATGCAATAGAGTCAAGGTAACAACTTGTTACCTCCAAAATGTGCCCAGACTGCACTAGATTCTGAATCTACACCACTCTCTTGATGCAAGCCCTTTTGATCTTCAAGTTTCTTCCACTAGAAACAACTTCCAAAGCTTCAATCTCCCTCCAAAGGCCTCACACACACGAGCTTAGGGTTTTCTGGTTCTCAAGGGCAAAAAGGAGGCTGAGAGAAAGACATAAAGTCCTTTAAATAGGGTGCAACCCCCGAGATTAGGGTTTTTCTCATTCCAACACCAACTCGTCGAGTCCTGCTTCTGACTCGGCGAGTTGGTCACTTAATTCGCGACCCAACACCTGCTCCGACTCGGCGAGTAAGCGTACCTACTCGTCGAGTCCCTTCTTCAAAATTACACTTTAAACCCTTAAATCATACCTCTGAAATTTGGGGTGTTACATATATATATATATATATATATATATATATATATATAGAGAGAGAGAGAGAGAGAGAGACATCTAATCCTCCAACGTACTGGCAACAACGAGGTAAGACTAATCATAAATTATTACATGGCAGAGAGGTATAATCATATATGATTATACATGTTTATACATATATGTCTAATCATAAATGATTATATATATATATATATATATATATATATATATATATATATATATATATATATATATGTCTGTTCACATATTGATTAATCATACATGATTAAACAATTGGTGACAGAAGAGATGGTGGTGGTAGACGTGGCAGTTGTACAAGTAACGGATGTAGTAGTGGTGGGTCGGCTGGTGACAGAGGTGGTGGTAGTGATGGTCGCAGTGGCGGTGGCGGTTGTGGTGGTGAGGAAGGTGGCGGAGAAGCAAGGAATGAGTAGCGCTACACAATCATGTATGATTTTAATTTACTCGCAGCATCGGTACGCTGGAGGTTAAAGTGGTAGATGTAAATTATGTGTCTAATGTTGAATCTTAAGATCTCTATTTTTTTAATCTCTCTCTCTCTCTCTCTATATATATATATATATATATATATATATATATATATATATATATATATATATAAACACACAGAGTTTTAGAACAAACCTCAAATTTTTTTATAAAGAATAAAATATACAATAGTGCCTCTACGTGTTATATATATATATATATATATATATATATATATATATATATATATATATATATATATATATATATATATATTGTTTAGAATAAACCTCAAATTTCTTTATAAAGAATAAAATATACAATATTGCCTCTACATTACATATAAAAATAATTGGGCGAAAAAATTTAAATCCTACCACCTAAATAAAATATTTGCTTTAACATTAAAGTAAAAGAGGCAGAGTTTAAGGATTGGGCTTTATGGACGCCTTGAAATGGATATTCAGATAGATCTTAAGTTAGGAGGACCATCTTTTCGGGTTAGCACTTAGCTACCCTTGGCTCTTGAGCCGATCCAAAGACCAATTATGCACCTCTTTGGCTCTAACCAAATCCATAATAGATCGACATTCGACTACTTTAATACCAAAAAGGTAATATTCCGTTTTTTTAACTAAGCCAAAAAATTAATATTCCGTTTTAACTAATTATTATGCGGATATATATATATATATATATATATATATATATATATATATATATATATATATATATATATATATATATATATATATATATATATATATATATATATATATGGGAAAAGTGAATATACCTTTAAGGATATATAAGCTTAGGTATCCAAACTCATAATAATACGTCGTTTTGTATCATATATATACATTGTAATTGTCCAATTGTTCTTATAATTCAACTTCTAACTTGATTACTTCTAAGATTTTTATAAATTTCACATTTATCTTCCTCTTACATACTTTTTATTTTCAACTATAATATATATAGCCTAGTAGGTGTTCGGCAAAAAGATATGATATAAGATAAAGATAATAGTGAAATTTCGAAAATCTTCAAAGTAAATCAAGTTAGGGGTTGAATTTTAAGAACAATATAATGAATATATATAACAAAAATACTAAGTATGATGGGTTTGGATACCTGTGTTTATATACCCTTAAGGGTATATTCACTTTTCCCTATATATATATATATATATATATATATATATATATATATATATATATATATATATATATATATATATATATATATATATATATAGGCTTAGTTTATTCTATTTTAACTAATTATTGTGCGGATATCGTATGATATGAGAATGATAAAGAAATATGTTGTTTGATAATATAAATACGTTCAATCTTACATAACTATTGTCATTAACACACATCATCACTAATTAAATCGTCTATAATGTTATTATACACTTATTATTATTATTCTCATTTCTGTTAGAATGTTTGTCAGAATGTTTATTGGGTCGTATTCTGTTAGAATGAAAATGAGTGAAAAACGATTTGTGAGAACAAAAATAAATAATACTTAGCGATAATGCATGAAAATGACGATATTTTTGTAGGTTTGAACGTATTCGCATTGCTAAACAACTTATTCTCCTAGTAATTCTCATAGCATACGATATCCACACAATAATTAGTTAGAATAGTTGAACCTATATATATATATATATATATATATATATATATATATAGGGGACAGTTCATTTGAGATTTAAAAAAAAGTAGAGATTTTAAGATTCAACCTGAGTCATACATTTCTCATTTGTCGCTCTAACGCTCCAGTGTACCGACAGTAGTAGTGTATGCGTAATCATAAATGATTATACATATATGCCTGTTCACAAACTGAGTATTCATATATGATTATGACGTGGCAATCGTCTGCCATGACGTGGCAATCGTCTGCCATGACGTGGTGAACCCTATGATCAGCGAATTTATTTTTTGCTTAATTCAAAATTGATTAGGATAATTACTCTAGATAATATTTTTTAGTTGAGTAAAACTGAATTGTTGTCTTAGTAATCAGATATCCTATATCTTGAATTTGTGAATTTTCATAAGATTTAAATTAATTTAATAAATTATTAATTAAAAGATATAGATTAAATCTTAAAAGGTTTATTTTAATTTTTTTTTAATTTCGTAAATTTAATTTAAACCTCGTATTTTGGAAAAGTGTTTAAAATACACCCTATATATAATATTAAAAGTTAATTACTATATGTATAAGATTAAGTTATAGCTAGTATGCCTTATTCACTAAGTTGAACTATAAGGGGGGGGGGGGGGAGGGTATAAGGAAACTGCCTACAAAATGGTAGTTGAATGGGTGTCCACTCTCACCGACCGCTTTCTTGTTTGGTTGAGGGTCGTTAGCAGAAAGAATTTGATTGGACATTAACTTCATTAAAAGTATAATGCTATTAAAGTAACTAAACCGCTTTTAAAAATCTCACTCTTAGGTACTTTAGGAAAAATGTGAAAAGTATGCTAATGCATGAAATTGCACATTAAGCTTTATATGTTGTTAGTGGAGTATGTTTGGTTAACCAACACACTAATATAGATTATAAAGAGTATTAATGGGCATCTCGAAAATTTTCATTGTTAATGGAGCGCGTGTGTCTAACCGACATATTAATTGTAGATGATAAATGACATCGAGAGTGCCAAGCATATTTGTATGGTTGTTCACATGTTGTTTGTGATCCTCGGTATCCTATTCACAAATAGAAGAACATAATATGAGATTAAACATGAAAATGATATATTCAATGAATCTTAAAAGATCTAGGAATTTCATTGATATAGAAATTGGTTTTACCTACCTTTATAAAATTTAAAATCAGATTATGGCATCTCTCTTGTAGATTGTGAATTGAATAGATGGGTCCTAGCCTCAAATATTTATAATGGGTTAAATATTAAGGATTATTTTATCATCTAACTAAAACTACCTTTCTTTTTCTATAGATGTCTACTCCTGGTGATGCTTCTGCACCTTCATCTTCTACCCACAACTCGGGTTTCTGCCTTCTCTCGATCGTGTCCAAGGTGACATTTGATGGCACCAACTATAAAGATTGGATGCATAATATAAAGATGGATCGTCGATTCGAGGGAAAATAATATGTCCTAGAAGATAAACTTGTTGAAATCGATGAGGCCAAATCTACTCCAGAACAACTAGCCTCCTACAAGAAACACAATGATGATGCAACAAAAGTTGCGTACATCATGGTCGCTACTATGGCCCCTGGGTTGTAGAGGTTCTATGAGGATTATTGACCCTATTAGATGAACAATGATCTTGTGGAAAAGTACCACAAGAGATCTCGTCAAGAGAAATATAAAGTGCAAAGCTCTCATGGCTTACAAAATGAAAGAAGGAGAGTATGTATGCAACCATGTAAAGAGAATGCAACGGTATGTGGAATGCCTAGTGAGGCTCAGTGTGCATTTTGATGAGGAGTTGGCCCTTGATATGGTCTTGAACTCCATGCCAAGTTGTTATGATTAGTTCATTTCAGCATATCATTTGAACAACACAGAAATCACGTTGGCCCAACTCCACAACTTGCAACAGACCGTTGAGTCGGGAATGAAGGGAAACAATCCAACCCCTTCTATTAATGATCATGTTCTCGCCATTGGTCAAAGAAAAGGGAAGAAAAGAAAGGTTGTTCCCAAAGCTAACTAGAAGGGCAAGAACCATGTTGGGTCATCTATCAATGGCTCAAAGGCAAAGCCCAGTTCAGACATTCTAGCTATAAGTGACCGAAATAAGGCCACTTGTTACTATTGCAATGACAAGTTCCATTAGAAGAGGAGCTGTTGTAGCATCCATTTTCTTGGATGAATCAAATTAAGCTTTCGTAGGGTCAAAAGGTTGGATTTTGCTGAAAAAGGAGTCCTCACGACATGAGGCATGGAGGCTCACAAAGTGAGGGGGCCGCATGAAGATTCTATCTGGGACTGAGCTCATGACGTGAACAATAAGAGCTCACGACGTGAGGATCGTTGCAGCCCAAGCCCATGAAATTTTAGGGTTTCCCACGTATTTAAGCCCTCTTATCTCGGTTTTAGGGTTCGTTTCTCAGCCTCCACATTCCCTAACTCATAAAACCCTAACCCTAATCCATCTTGGTGATTTTGGATCCGTTGTTAGTGTTTTGGTGGCTAGAAGCAGAAGAAGAAGAAGAGGTTCTAGAGTGTTGGTTCAGCAAGGAGGTTTCATCACAATCATATTATGCACATTTTGGACCATTGTAAGTGTCCAATATCGAATATTTATGAGCTCAAATTGCTAGATCTAAGTTCTAAGCTCCTTTTTGCATGTTTATGTTGGATTGCATGCTTGGGATCTATAAAGTTGGCAACTTTATGGATCAATGAGTCATTCTCTATGATTTAGTCTTATAGATCTGGAGTGTGGTTATAATTTATGAATCTTGTTTAAGTTTGGGACATTTCTTGTCATTTTGACCTAAGATGGGTTTAGGACATGCTTGGGCATTAATGTCTATCAAGTAATAATTTTTATTGGCCTTTGGAATCCTTGTTAGCTTCTGAGAGAAGTAGGATTGAAGTCTTAATGGATTAAGGACTTAAAAGTTGGGTTTTTAGCCTCAAACTGTTCTCACGATGTGAGACACAAGTTCTCACGATGTGAGAAGCGTTTAGTCCCATTTATGCTCATCTTCTTGGGGATCACGACGTGAGAAAGGCTTCTCACGACGTGAGGACAGCCCCGTTGGGTTAAAAATGGGCCAAATGAGGAAGGGTTAAAAATGGAATTTTACCCTGAGTGTTGAACAATCGGGCTTGGATCCTCGTTATGGGTTGTGGACCATATTTTTTGTAACACTCCAAATCACGTAATTACCATTTGAACCCTTGAAATGAAAAATATAGCATAATGGTCCCTTAGTACGTGGGGGGTACTAGGAGTACGCTTAGCGTACTAAGGATGAATGATCGCGGAGGGTGGCCGCATACGCGGGGCGTACCTAGAGGTACACGGGGCGTAACTAGAGGTACGAGTACCTAATCAACCTCCATAGCCTCATTTCTCCCTTTTACCCTAGAGTTTCCTTGAGAAAGTGTTCTTGAGCTTAAAGAGTGTATTTGTGGCCATTTTAGAGATTGCTTAAGAAGAAGAAGTTAGTGAGCAAGCTTGGTGTGGCATTGAGCTTCAAGATCATGCATCTAGTTCATCTTGAGGAGCTTCTGGAGGTATAAAGTTTTAATCTTGCCATCTTATTCGTTAGATTGAGCTAGGGTTTGCTTTATTGTCCTATTTATGTTCATGGATCATCTCTTGGGAGTTTGAGCAACTCCAGATCTTAGGAAGAGTAGATCTGAGGTCCCTTAGTTCATTCATACCATAAAAATGCAGTCTTGATGGGTGTTTTGACCTCGTGCATGAGTTAAGACCCTTGGAAAGGTCTTAATGGGTTACAAGGGGTTGTTGGGAATATATGGAGCATGCAAGGGCATAAAGCTGCCAACTTTATCCCTTAGAACGTCTTAATGGACTCAGATCTAAAGCTTGACGTTAATATTCCAAGAATTAAGAGATTAATGGTCATTTGTGCATGTCTGATTTGTACACCGCGCATAGCAGCATGTACGCAACGCGTACTGACTAAGGCGCTAGTACGCTGAGCGTACTGGAGTGGTACACTGGGCGTACGTACCCCAAATTGTTTTGGGCTTCGTGTGGGCTTGTAAGCCCGTTGGGCCTTAATCAGTTTTGGGGTTAGTGGCCCAATTAATCTGTTTTGGGCCATGGTGGTTTTGGTTCAGCCTTATTGGACCATGTGGCCCATTAATAGCTTTGGACATGGACTTTGGGCGCATTAGCAAAGGAAAGACTCTTGGGCCATTATGGAAGGATTTGGGCTTAGGTAATTGGGCTCTTTAATTAGATTGTGTTTAATCCTAATTTTGGGTTAATGGCAATATTGTTCACCAGGGTTGGTTTCGGACTGTTAGGCGAGCAGCTTTCGGGTTCAGCAGACTAAGGTGAGTCTCCTCACCATACTAATGGGTCGAAGGCACTTTGATTTTATTAAAATTATATCTGATGGCGCGGCATGCACTCTCTGTCGTTTCGTTTGGGGACACTCTGATTTTATGAAAATTATATCTGATGTTATGGATTTGAAAACAATTGTGATCGGAATTTTACAATTTATGGAAATGAATTTCTAATTAAAAATGAAAAACTTTATTGAGATTTTGAGCTGTTACATTTTTTATTTGGTATTATTTGTTGGTGCTAGCACGTGGGGATTTTCCGGATCGGTAGTCTGAGCTTTTATTTTAGATATTCGACAGCTTAAGGTGAGTCTTCCTCACCATGTTTAGCGGGTCGAAGGCACCAATTCCAACTCATGGTTTATTATGTTAGGGTGCTAGATGTCTGCATGACTCTTGCATGTGTATGTGTTCATATGCATAATAGGGGGGCCCAAAGACTATTATGTACCCTATTACTTGTTATACTTGGATGTTTGTATGCTGAGCGGGGACCGTTGTGCGAGTTAAGGCGAGGCTCGTTATACTCAGTGGGCGGGACCTGTTATGCAAGTTAGGGCGAGTCCCATTACACTCTTTGGGTGGGGCCCGTTGATTGACAGATCTGCATATCGGGCGGGCCCGACGACGGGCGGAGCCCATTATATGTTTGATATGTATGGTATGTGGTATTTTGGGGAACTCACTAAGCTTTGTGCTTACGGTTTTCATGGTTATGGTTTCAGGTACTTCCGGGTCAAAAGGGAAGGGCCCGACTTGATCGCAGCGTATCCACCCATGTTTCCGCATTATGATGATTTTGGGACTGTAATCTGATAACTAATTTCTTACAAAGTACTTTTAAATATTTAGAAAATGGGTGTTAAATGTTGACTTAAAGTATAATTAATGTTTTGGCTGAATTAAAAGTAAATTTTTTTCCTGATTGTTTGAGCTCTTAGAATTGCATGCTTGTATGGTTTTCAGATAGTTGGATATAATGGCTTGATTAGTTGGTACGTCGGTCAGATTTTATGTTGCCTGAATTTTGCTTGCTTTGTGCTTTGTAGTACACCTAGTGATGTGGGTTAGCTACTAAGTGAATATGTCAAGTAACATGCTGCATAGGTTAAATAATCTCAGAGTGATAGATTTGACCCTATTGCATAGCTCTTGTCTGAGTCCAACCATTGTAGGGATGAGTCTTTTACTCGAAGGATTATGTAAGCTTTGTTGCATGTGATTGTATTCATGAGGTGGTTTACTGACATTATGGGGAGTTCTTCAGCAGCTGATGGCAAGGTGAGGTCATAAACCTAGGAAAGCCTAGGAAGTGCTTCAGTGGGTTTAGTCGCGCTGTGTTAGCAAATTATTGGAGTATCAGTTTGAGAAGGTGACTTAGAGGATTCAAGATGATTCTTGAAGAAATTATGGATAGGTGTGGAAGGTAGTATTCGGCTCGTACTACTGAAAGCACAAGATCCATACACGAACTGAAGAGAGTCTTGGAGAATCTAGGAGACATGTGGGATGTGGATTCTTGGGTATGTTCTTATTATTGGTATGATGGTTTTGTCTCGGTGTGGCGATGAGCACACTAGGAGGAGGTTCAGGTTTTGGTCCAGGATCAGGTGTAGGTACTGAGCCAATTGATGAGCGGATGCAGGAGTTATCTCATCGAAGATCACCCATGGCATTCTGGAGCAGACTCATGTGATCTTTGGTATAGTCAAGGAAGGGATTATGGAGATTTGGATGAGTGTATGGGCGCATTCCGTACTGAGGTTATGGCTATTGTTGGAGCTCGTGCTCTTTCCTTCCATGAGTTCCGTGTTTGTGGAGCTCCCGAGTTCTTTGGGGAGAAGGACCCTATTTCCAGTAAGAGATGGTTAGTGGATATGGATAACGCTTTTAGGACAAGTTCCTGCCCCAAGGGTTCAAAGGTCAGATTTGCCTCCTTTCTTCTGAAAGACAGAGCCAAGATTGGTGGGAGGAGGTAGACTTCGCTTTGGGAGGCGAAGCCCTGGAGATGATGGCTTGGGATGAGTTTGTGACCCGGTTTAGTTCCGAGTTTGCACCAGCTATTGAGGTGCAGCAGTTAGCAAGGGTGTTTCAGGACCTCCGCCAGACGGCTGCCAAGATCTGGAAGAGAGCTTTGTTGGTTCCGCGATATGCAGTGGACGAGGATATGAAGAACGTATGTTATCATGGCATACTGAGGGATGACATCAAAGAGTTTGTGAGTTTGTCAGGTTGCGAGACCCAGAATAATATGACTACTAGAGCTTGAGAGCATGATATTGATTTAGAGAACCTCAGGAAGAGGAAGCCAGAGTCGACTCATGATTCATATTTGAGAGGCCATCAGGGTCGAGGCCGTTATGCCAAGTGTGGGATGACCCATAAGGGAGGATTTCAGGAGACAGACCGAAGGGTGATTTAGTTGTGGTCTGATGGGCCATTCTAGTAGGGATTTCCCCCATGGGTTTTCTCCGATGTGTTTTTACTACAACCAGGTGGACCACAAGAAGGCCGATTATCCGATATTGAGGGTTGGAGCAGTGAATGCACCTGCTCCAGTTACTTTGAGGATTGTTGGAGGTGTGAGGGTAGGACAGGAGCCCCAACAGCGAAGAGCTGAGCACTGTAGTGTCAGTAACTGGGCGCCAAAGTTTCATCAAATGATGTTGCGGGTATATGGTCTTTTGCTTTCTTCATGCTCATTATCAGTATTTATTTTCTTGCCTTGGAATCTTGTATTGGGATGGGTCAGCATTATCTTGGTTCAGTTCTCTGTTATCGCCTGAGTTATATCCTCAAGAATTGTCATATACCATTCTTGCATGCCAAGAATCTTTAGAGGGTCGTATCTTGATGAACAAGTTTCAATTGTTCGGTTGTTGTTCCGGTTCCTTGATGGGGTCAGTCCACGAGTAATGTTTGGAAGATCTATAGCTGAATCAGTAGGAGTAGTTCACCAGCATAGGCAGAGTTCATAAGTGCTAGCATTTGTTCCGGTAGGATTGCCCGCTGTCTATGGAGGGACCTTTGGGTCCAAATCACTACCGTTGCTAGGGAAGGAGCAGTAGCAAGAAGATAAATGTGGCAATCACATTGGTTGTTTGGTCATTGGATGTGTCATGGGGATTTCATAACCGTGAAGGTGAAGATGGATAGAATTCAAAGATCCTTCTGAGGATGGGAAGTTGGAGTGAAGATTCGCCAGTTCAAGTCAAGGGTTATAGTCTTTGTCACCATCATAAAGAACTTAAGGATTTGGATTGTACCATGGAAAGTGATTGGGACTATCGGGCTTCTTGAGATTTTGGTGACTATTCATCTGGATTTTAAGAGTTGTGTGACCATCGAGATTGGCTAGTAATGGAACGCTGGCATTTGTGAGCTCAGGATGTCGACAATTTGAATCGCGAGGTTGTGGATTGGAATGGAAATCCCTCAAATCTAATGGATTGGAAGGACACACTCGAGCTCAAGTGGGGGAGAATAGTTGGTCTAAATGATTACATAGGGAAGTATATTCAGGTTTTGTTGCACATCTGTAGTGATGCATGGCGGGTGTGTGGATGGATCTAGGTCGAGGGTGGTGTTAGGGCCTCTCTGTCTATTCTTGTCTAATTAAGGCGCTAGGGTTCGAAGCATGACCCAAACACCTGATTGGGATATAGTTAGATGCAGATTCGGATCATGATGATTGGGGTTGATATGGTATAGGTGTGGTAAGACCATGGGTGGTAACCATGGTGGGTGAGATGTGTCATAAGACTGCGGGGTGGCCGTAGCATTCACTGGATTGGCAGATAGTATGGGAGTGTTGTAAGCCTGTAGTGGGATCGTAGTATTCTCCAGGTTGAGATATAACAATGTTGGGATTGTCATTGTTATAAAGGAGGATCAATTTGTGCCTTGGGCAAGGCGGAGAGGATTGTCGGAGATCATCTCTCTGTTATAGGATGAGGACCATTGGGGTCTGGGGCGAGGTTAGGCCTGTGTAGCTCTCGATGGGGTGAGACTCGTGGGAGAGGTTCGCATGATTATGGTAGTGTAGGTAAGACCTAGTAGAGACCGGTTGGGTCAAGGGTTTGGATCGTGGTTTTAATGGGATGATTATGTGGCCAGTGATTGAAAAAGGGTGATGCATAGGCTAGGGTAGCCTTATCCGTTGGACTCTAATAAACCTGGTGACTGGACCAGGTGTGAAACTGGTAGTCTCAGTGGTGGTTTAGGGATTTTTATACCCCAGTCTAGTGAATGGATGTCGTGAATCAGAGGATTTCAGGTGATATGCAAGTGTAAATCCTTGGATCTGAGGTGTTGAGTTATGCACCGAGTTTGTTTTTGGTCGAGAATCGCGTTGGAAGTTGATGGTGTGTGTGTGTATATATATATATATATATATATATATATATATATATATATATATATATATATATATATATATATATATATATATATATATATATATGCAAGGTTATGGGACTTCATAATTATAGCAGCAGCGTATCGGTTCGGCAGTTAAGGAATCATTGTCTTGTTCAGCACTAGAATGTTTAACTCCCAAATTGTATCTTGTTACTCATTGTCTTCATGGATTCGTTAACTTCAGTATGAGTCTTTTACTCTAAGGATTATCTAAGCTTTCTACCAAGTGAAAAGTTTCGGCAATAAGGATCGGTCAGTGATTCTATATTTTGTTGAGAGAAAAACTTCTGAGAAACACATGAACAAATGTTAGTACAAGATAAGATTGCAGAATAAGTTAATCTCAAAGGATCATAAAGCTCAACAATAACAAGAAGTTAGATTTGTTAGATAGTTAGTTGCGGAAATGTAAAGTGCGAAAAGTAATGGAAATATAAATGACAACAAGTTATATATCAAGTAAACACTAAACTAATTCTTAACAAGGTTTGCATTCAAACACAAGTTAGTATATGAGATCAGATAAAGTGAAAGGAGTCTCGAAGACTAGATAAGATAAGAGCACGATCTTAATATTTGGAGTGGAAGTTCAGAAAGATCTTTCAGATTGATAATCGGAAGGTAAGAGATAGAAGATAAGTGATGAAGAGATGTGTATTCATAGGTGTAATTTACATGAAGATGAGGACTCTATTCATAGAGTCTCAAAAAGTTACAATGGAAATAAATAAGCATTAAATTTCTGACTTAATGTGACCATGCAAGGTTCACTGGATAAAATAATGCATATATGACAAGTCAGATGATGTAACTGAAATCTTCATTACGAATGAGTAGTTGTGGAAGACATCTTCAGATTGCGGTTGCGGTATCAAAAGAGATTGCAGTAGAAAGAATAGATTGCGGTAGGAGAAGCGGCTGCGGATCGTCAAGTTTAAGAGGGTCACTTTATGTATCAACATTTTCCCCCAAAGTGACCTCTTCAACTTTTCTTCCTTAATTATCAAGTTTTAGAAATTTGATGAGTAGCCACCAAAACTTCCTAACTTCGCTAAGACATTGAATTCTCCTAGTAATCTCAAACTTCACTTCTTCAGTTGTATGCTTAGAACTCTGAACAGAAGGCAGAGTTACTTCCAGTTGTTTGCGGGTCAACCGATGCATTGCGGTGATCGGGATGAAGTACTTGAGATCACTGTTAACTCTTTTATACACAACTCCTAGTTGAGAGAAGTTGGTTGCTCCTAAAGACCTTTCTTGATAACCTTCAGTGAAAACTGGTGCAGGCTCGAGAGCTGGGAGATTAAATTTTTGGGCAAGCACAAGATGAATGTCCGCATCGATCTTGGCAAAGTCACACAGTAATGACTTGAGAAATATGTTGGATTAGTGTCTAAGTCCATAACTATTTTGGTATGTACTTGACCCGATTATGAGCATGGTCCTTTTGGGTTGCCTTCACCATATCAATATGTAGGATGAATTAAGGAGAATTATGATTTATTAATATATTATAAGAATAATATATTAAAGGAGAAATCATATAAGTTTAATTAATATTAGTCAAGAATTAATTAAGAATTAATTTTGTGACTAAAAGAGATTAATTAAACTTAAGGGACTGGAATTGTAATTATAAGATAATTGCAAGAGTGGGCTAATGGACTCCATAGAGTGGAGTGGACGATATTTATGGGAAAGCCCATAAGATTTCGTCCATGACTCTAAAGAAAGGGATCCATGGGCTGCTTAGGGCCTAAGCAGTCAGATTAGGGTTTCCTAGTTGTAAACCCTAATAGCCTACACCTATATAAAGAGCCCTTTATGCCCAAAAGCAAGTGACAACTCTAAGATTAGGGTTTCTGGACGTTTTCGCTGCCTCCTCTCTCCTCCTTCTTCATCCAAGTTGCTTAGTGGTGTTTGTGACTCCATTAGAGGTGCAACAATTGAGGCACTAAGTTTTCTGAAGCAAATCAAAGCAAGGATTGATTGTTATTGCTATATAACAATCAAAGGTAATTACTAAACCCTTATTTCAGTTCTTATTTGATAGATCTAGGGTTTGTAAGTCTTGGATTCAAAGCATGTACAATAGAGAAACCTAGATCCAAGCATTAGGGTTTGTATGAGCACATAGGATTGTTCTTATGCATAAAACCCATCAGTGGTATCAGAGCCTTGATTGGTTTCGATTGTATGTGATGCTTAACTGATTTGCTTGCTGAAAATCGAATTTTTTGTCTCTGCCCGACTCAACTCGGCGAGTCAGTATCTGGACTCGGCGAGTTGGCCCTACTCGGCGAGTTCAGAGCTGACTCGGCGAGTTTGTACGTCAGGCAGAGGATATTTCGAGATTTTGTTGCTATTTTGACTTGGATTTGATGCCTAAATCGTTTTTGAAGTTAAAATCCGAATTTTATCTTAATTAAATGATTGTCCTTGCCAAAACACAAGATAATTACCAATTGATTAGATAATAAATTCCTTATATGATTAAAATTGATTATTTGTATTAATTTGGTAACTTATCTTGCAAGAAATTGAATTAGGTCAAATATAGATAATCACTAAATTAATTGTTTGATTTATATTATTTGTTATTTGATCCCTAGTAAGTTTGAATAGTTTCAAATTACTCCCTTTAGGTTTATAGTTTAAATTTGAACCTAAAAGTTTGTTTTTGAAATTTAAATAGTTAAACCCTAATGTTTTGAAATGTTTCAAAACTTGCCCTCAAGTTTTGGAATTTAAAATTTTGATTAATAGTTTAATTATTGAATATTTAAATTCTAAAACCACCTAGTATTTTAAAAGTGTAAAATACACCCTATACTATATATATGTAACATTAAAAGTCTAATATTATATATATGAGGAAAGAGTCAGTCTTACCGTTAGTAGGCCTCATTCACGAAGCTGGTCTATAAGGGGTGTTTAAGGAAATTGCCTATAAAATGGCGATTGAATGAGTATCCACTCTTACCCACCGCACTCCTGACTAGTGGAGGGTCGTTAGCCGAACGGGTAGGATAGGACGAAACCTTCCATTATAAGTATAATGAAGTACAAAGTAACTAAATGCTTTTATAAATTCCCAAATCATAGTTACTTTAGGAAAAAATGTGGAATTGTATGCTAATCCATGGAATTACACTTTGCACTTTTGTCGAAACGTTAGTGGAGCGTGTGTGGTTAACCGGCACACTAATTTGGGATTGACATTGGTGGCAAAGGGTGGCTCGATGTTTATCATAGATCAATGGAGCGTGTGTGGCTAACCGGCACATTGATTAGGTGATAGTAGCAATTGGGTGCACCACGTGATTCGTATGGTTATTCACACCTTGTTTGTGATCCTCGGCATCCCAGTCACAAATAGAAGGGCATAATCGAGATTAAAACATGCCATTGAAAAGTTCAATGAATCTCAAAAGATCTAGGAGTTTCAATTCATTTAAAACTTAATTTTTTTTTTCGTTTTTCATGGTGGAAATTGGTAAATCGTCATTTACCTACCTTCAAATATTCTGCAACTAGATTACGGCATCCCTCTTCTAGGTTGTAGAGTATTGTGTTGGATCCTAGCCTTGATGTTTCATTTGGGAGTTACATCAAGGATTTTTTTATCAACTAACTTGAATTTTTCTCCCGTTTTGTAGATGTCTAAATCTTACAATGGTCTTCCCAAGTCCCTTGGAACAAGCTTTCCAAATGAAGATGACGTTCCACGATACGATCAAGGAAATGAGAGTCATGCTTCACTTCCTCCACCTCCTCCAATTATTCTCCCTGACCCACAAGTTCAAAGGCTTCAAAAGTTCAAGCTCACTCAAGCCCTTTTGGCAAGTAAACACGAAGATGGGAAACCTGTGTGTGCACACGTCATAGAGATGAAGTCACACATTGATAGGTTAAGGATGATGGGTGTCGATATCTCAGAAATATTGGCTGTTGACTGGGTTCTTCAGTCACTTCCTGAATCATATAGTGAGTTCGTTAGAGAGTACTATATGATGGACCATGATGTGACCCTCATTGATTTGACCTATTTGCTTATAGCTGCTGAATCAGATATGATTTGGCGTGCTGATCGAGCAAAATTTGTCTGGCAAATCAAACTCCCAAACTTCAATGGACATTGAAAATGGTGACATTGGAAATCCATAAAAGGTAAATTCTGAGATAATTCCTTGTGCCATTCCAAAAGAGTCCATCTGCTTCTACTGCCAAGAGAAGGGGCATTGGAGACGAAGCTGCCCTGTTTACCTGAGAGATCTGAGAGATGGGAGAGTCAAGACGTATGGCTCTACTTCAGGTAAAATCCAATAACTAACTCTATAAGTTCCTATTTTTGATTTTCAAATACATGATGTGATAAGATTACATTTTGATATTTTTGCAGGATCGAAGAAGAGAGAGGAAGCTTAAGGCAGAAGCGTGCTGAATCTGATCATGAAGAAATGGATTTCGATCGCATGGACTCGAGGATCAGATTTTTGAGCTGCTACTCTAAAGTTAGGATAGATTGATAAGAAATATGTAATAGCATAGTTTTTCAGTTGAATTACATTGTAAGGACAAGTTTTTCCGCAATAAAATAAATTTTGATTTTGTCTTATTTATTTATCCTTGCAATGGTGTGTATGAAAAATTGATGTTTAATTGTTTCTATAATGGATTTGATTCTTAATTATGTTATTTGTGGAAATGTCAAGAATTTGCCAAATAGAGGAAGATTCTCATCGCCCAAGTTTCGATTGGACAGAAACTTGGAATCATACAACTTGGTTGCGTGATGAACGAGAAACTTCGTATTTTGGAAATTAGACTAATTCTTTGGCAAAGTGTCAAGAGAAGGACCAGGAGATCGAGTACACTAGGTTGTGCGTTGATCAAGTCCACCACAAGAGTAATAAAGATATTCGTCATAATTTACTAAAGTTTAGTAAATATGATTATACTTATAAGATTAAGTATAATTCTGAGTTGATTGAAAGAGTTTCAATCAATAGCAGAACGAATAAGAAGAATCAAGTAGGCAGAAAGATAAAAGTTTCTCTATTCTAAGAAGAAGGGAGAGTACCTTTTATTGTGTTTTATGATAAGTCTTAATGATTAAGAACCATATCTCAATAGATCCTCTAAGTGAGTCTTAGTGCAATTGCATGTCTAAGAAGAGGAATCGAGAATTGTAGAAATGGTTAAATCAAGAAGTCAATCATACTTCGTTCCAATATCAAGTCTTAGAGTCAAGATTCTGACATGAGTGACAAGTCTTAAGTAGGTTTATAACACTCGACAAACGTGGAATTTGGAAAAGTTTTCTTATTCTTGCACATTTGAAATTGGTAAGTTGTGATGTCTTGGATAAGGCAAAGACCAACCAGGACCAATTGTGTGAAGTGTTGAACTTGACAAAAGGCTACACTAACTCTTGAATATTTGTTTGTCAAGAAATGTTTCTTGACAAGGGAATCTTATATGTCAAGGAGTCAGTGGGAGTCTTAATGGTCTTGAAAAGTTTCAAGAACAAATCAAGAGTAAACCTAGTTGATCATCATTAGCACACGACTTGAGGTCTAAAGCCTATCGTGGATGACATACACTTTTTCTGTGCCATTCCAATTGAGTTAATTATGCATGTGAGTTCTTTGAGTTCTCATTTGAATGCATGAAGACAAAGCACCTTGATCAATGGAAAGTACATTGATACGAAAGGGTGAGTTGCTTGGAAGACATGGTGGGCATTCATGTTACCATGAGGCAAGAAATCAAGATTGAACAAGTTCAGTCCATATGGTTCTAGATTTGCCGCAAACTTTCGTTTTGACAAATTTACATGGATAGGAACACATACATCATAAAATCTAAGTGTCATAAGGTTTTCCTCCTTCATGAAAATGATTGTGAGGAAATGCTTTCACTAAGAGAGATTTTAAGAAGATAGCAATTGAGAAAACTGTATTCTCAAATTCGATTATGATTACGGCATCCCTTTTCATAGTTCGAATTGTGAGATTTGGCAATTGATCTGAACATTTGGGACTTAGTAACATAAATTATGAATTGTTTAGACACACATGTGAGATATCTAAGGCAAAGGTGTATGAGCTTAAAAAACTTAGATAAAGGCTTATCAAAGCATTAGGTATTAGAAATATGAACTTAAGGAATTCAATAAGCATTGTTTTTCTAGAAGTTCAATTGTTTTCTGAATACATGTCAAAGCTAGTGGGAGCATAAGTGTTATGCTGGTAAGAAAATAATCATCATGTTAGTGGGAGCATGATTATTATGGTAAGTATTGCAAGTTGGCAATATTAATTATAGAAAACAAAGATTCATTTTGCAAAGTTGTAAGGGTTGAAAAGTTGTTTTGCTATAATTAAGGGAGAGAATATTATACTTCGTTTCAAAATTCTAAAGCTTAGATCAAGAAATGTGAATAAATTTAGTCAAGGATACATAATGCATTCTCAAAATTCGATTATGATTACGGCATCCCTCTTCATAGTTCGAATTGTGGGAACATGGCACATAAAATATTATGGCAGAAGGATGATGAAGTATCATGTCTTTATGTGAGACATTATGCATCGTGTCCAATACGCTTCGGGTATAGGATCGATTGCATATGCTATAATATTTGACCATTCTAAAATTTTCCAAATGCCTAGGGCATAAGAGGGAAAAGGGACTAGAACTGGTTCTGACTAAAATAATTAAACAACTATCAAAGGACGATCTGAGGTTCACTGAGGATTTGTCGCTTGTGAGTAGTTGGAAGTATAGTATTGGATGGACTATATTGACATTATTGTGAATAGATAAGATTCTATTAAGAATGAGTTGTCATATGGCAAATATGGAAATGTTTCCATTAATAGGAGTTGGATATTAAGAAATATGTCTAGATTAGAAACTTTTATGCAAAAAGGATGTTCAAAGGAATGTACTTTAAGTGAGAGACATCACATCTATATAATTGTTTTGTAGCAATTTCAGATAGAGTACTTTGTGATTTCATTGGCCAAGTCTTGATGTCTTTTGTGCTATGACTTTACGAAAGGATCGTTGCATAAAATGTTAAAATCTGACATATTGGGGATTGTGAAATGAGTTTCATTGGAAAAGTTTTCCAAGTGATCTATTTCATAAAGTATGGACCATAGGAAACCAAAGTGTGCATGCTTGGAGCATGGGACAATTGTGGTTATAATTCGAGTGATAAGTTGATTTTCTGAAACAGTAAACAATGAATAATGAGTAATCAATATGGTGTTTAAATAAAAGTGTTTTATTTACGCTCAAAGGTTTTGGGGCCATATAGGATTAATATTATTATTACGTTTCATTTTGCATGTTTTGACTTCCAGAATAACTGGGTTATTCGAACCTCCACAGTCGGTCATACGTTGGAAGTAGGCATGAAGGAAGACTGCCGTGAATCTGTCTGTAGATTGTCTTAAGTGTTTAGACATAGCACAAGTTTGCTGCAGAGTTCATGAGTGCTTTGATAAGATTAAAGTATTGGATTAAACCCACGCTCACTTGAATCACTTCATGGTTTTATCACGAGTGATTGTGAGACGATAATATTGTATATTCTTGAAACCAAGACGTGTGAGTTGTTACTTGCTGATCAGTTGCACATTGATGATAAGTAAACGCACCAGTAACTTGGTGTTATAAAACTTATTGTTGTGTGTGATTCGATTAGTAGGTGCAAGCAAGCATTTGAGTCAAAGTTTATCCATTCCTTTTACCCAAAGTGGGATAAAAGCGATATCTGTGGGCCCCTCGATGATTTAGTGATGACAAAGGAAAGTGCTCGGCCGGGCCAGGCCTGATTTGATTTGTTCAATTAGTCAGTTGTCATAAACCAGAAATCGGGAAACGACACATAGACTGACATAATGATTTCAAACCATGTCTCATGTCTATACGATATCTTGTAGAATGGAGGAATATATAATCCCTTATCTAAAGGACACGCGTATCTGAAAGAGATTAATTAATATTAGTCAAGAATTAATTAAGAATTAATTTTGTGACTAAAAGAGATTAATTAAACTTAAGGGACTGGAATTGTAATTATAAGATAATTGCAAGAGTGGGCTAATGGCCTCCATAGAGTGGAGTGGACGATATTTATGGGAAAGCCCATAAGATTTCGTCCATGACTCTAAAGAAAGGGATCCATGGGCTGCTTAGGGCCTAAGCAGTCAGATTAGGGTTTCCTAGTTGTAAACCCTAATAGCCTACACCTATATAAAGAGCCCTTTATGCCCAAAAGCAAGTGACAACTCTGAGATTAGGGTTTCTGGACGTTTTGGCTGCCTCCTCTCTCCTCCTTCTTCATCCAAGTTGCTTAGTGGTGTTTGTGACTCCATTAGAGGTGCAACAATTGAGGCACTAAGTTTTCTGAAGCAAATCAAAGCAAGGATTGATTGTTATTGCTATATAACAATCAAAGGTAATTACTAAACCCTTATTTCAGTTCTTATTTGATAGATCTAGGGTTTGTAAGTCTTGGATTCAAAGCATGTACAATAGAGAAACCTAGATCCAAGCATTAGGGTTTGTATGAGCACATAGGATTGTTCTTATGCATAAAACCCATCAAAATACACATGTTTTCTCATAAGCAATTATCATCTTTGGGTGCTTCTCGGCGTTGATTTGAAAGACTCTTGCAATCAGAAATATTTCTTTAGGATTCATGCAAGGGAAATCAACTTGAGTCCTGACGTAATCATCGCCTCTCCTTGTGAGTGTATACTGACCAAAATCTGTCTTCATGAACTTCCTTATCTTATAACTTTTCACCACAGACGGTCTGTCATTAGACTAGATGCTCTCATAGGCAAATCCATGCTTGGCATGGAACTGGTTTAGATGTTCGAATTCGAGAGGTAGCCTTTGATCATCAGAAAGGCTAAGGTCAAATGGTTCAAAAATAGAGAAAAATTTGGAGTTAGGCGAAATTGGAACATCCCAGTATCCATCGGATGGTGGTTCAACATATGTTAGGTCTGGCCGATAGTCATCATCAAGTAGCTTACGGGTGGGATTAACCCAAGAAAGGTTTCATCCATGGTTGTATCGAAGCCGTGATCTCTCCAAATATGCTCTACAAATTTTACGGCTTTCCAATCCTTTTCCCGTTGACAAGTAGCAGGAGAGTCATTGGAGTGATCCGAAGACATTTTTGGTGCCAAGTTCTTGAGATGAGGAGGAGTTTCTTGGCATGGAGGAGATTGAGGTTGAACTTCTTGTTGCGGTGGAGTTTGTTTTGGAGAAGGTACCGGAGTTGGTTGTCTTGGAGAAGGTTGCGGTGAAGGTTGTGGAGTTGGTTGTGGAGTCACAATCCTTTGATGGATAGGACCATAAGTTGGGATTCTTGGGAGAGATTGATGTTGATGAGAGTGTTTATTTCCCCCTTTTGAGGAAGAAACAATTTGTTGCTCCTCAAACCATGGTCTGAGGCCATCAATCTTGGAAAAGGTTTCGGTGAACTGAGATTTGATCAACTCTGAAACTTGAATATTGGTTGGAATTTCACAGTTGAACAGTAGTTGATGAATCTCCTTAGTGATTTTGAGAATATCCGTATTATGAGGGTTGGCAGAAAGTGAACGCCTTAGATTGTTGATTGTTGATTATTGATTGCAGAACCGCAATGTAGATTCATACGCATTATGGTTTCATCAACAAGTTGCTTCGAATAGACTGCTTGATTGGCAAGAGTAGTCTTGAGCTCATTTTTTATTGCGGTGACCTCTTGGATTTGGCGTTCAGCAGTTGCCATACATTCTTTATGATCAGCAGTGCGATTGTTGTCTAGGGCTCGAATACCCATTTCAACTTTCAAGGATATTTGTTCTGCGACCATTCTTTCTCTGGTTTCCAACCTTTCAACTCTTTCAGCCAGGGATTGTGGTCCAGCCACATTAGGGTGTTGCGGTTGGTTAATGGTGACTGCGTCCATGATTTGGTCGACTTTGGACTGAAGACTTAGAAATTCTTTCCTTGACACAACCAGTTTCTTCTTCTTCTTGGGTTTAGGCTTTGAAGTGGAGTGTTGGGATCCACTGGATTCTTCGTCCTCAAACACCATCATAAATTCATCTAAATTGGGGGGTTGCTGAACATCTTCAACATCAAGGTCATCAAGTCCAAACATTAGACCTGAGCTGATCTCTATTGCGGTTCCATCGTTAGTAGAATCATGAATTTCAGCAGTTGGGGGAGGCTTCCATGGACCAACACCACTTTGAAGATTTTGAGCCTGTTGAACTGTAGAGTCCATTTTCGATACCCAATCTTGAATTTGCAAGATATCATGTACTGTCTTTGGATTGCTGAAAGCATCCGCCCAATACTTGACAACTGTTTGAAGATCTCTTTCTTTTTGTTGTTGCTATTGAACTTGTTGTTGCTTCCTTGACTTAAACACTCTTTGAAATGCTTCAAACCTTCTGATGCCGGACTCAGTAGTTAGTCGATCCCGAGTCCATGAATCATCTGATCGATATCCGTCAAATCATTGGTTTTGCACCGAGGTGTCCCTCGGGTTCGTGGTTCCGTGCACCATTGTGCTCCCCACGCCTAGACCACTTGAATGTAATGGTGGCGGAATAGGATTTCATGAGCTTCCTCGGTCTCCTTGACCTGCTGTCAAGTTTGGCCTCAGCTCAGTTTTGGCTAAGGCGGAAGAATTGCCTTGCAGTGCGATTGGTGTTTCAAGTGTTTGTGTGACACGAAAGAGAATGGAGCACAACTCCTCAGCTTCAAAATAGTGTACACATGATGCCCTGGAGACCTTTGGGCTACTCTTCTCGGTTGAATCCACTTGGCAGTCAACTGGAGGTGTGTCTCCATGTAGAGATGAAACAAATACACTTACTATATCTGAGTGGTTAGATGGGGTTTGAGCAGTTGAACCTGCGGTAGCTCGAACGATTACCGGAGTCTATTGAGAGACTACGGTATGAGTCGGGTCACACATTTGGCTAGGACTTGGGTTAAGTTTGAGTTTCTTCCTTCTGAAAAGTTGTCCAGAAGTTGAAGACTCTTGTTGAGGTTCATCAGCAATGTCCAGTTGTGATTCAATCACCGCAGCAGAAGAGCCTGCGGTCTTAGATTTTCTTTTCTTGGAAGGGGTAGCACCCTTCTTCATAATGTTTACTGGGTTCATCAGCAACGTCCAGTTGTGGTTCAATCACCGCAGCATAAGAGCCTGCGGTCTTGGATTTTCTTTTCTTGGAAGGGTAGCACCCTTCTTCACAATGTTTACTGGATGCTTCTTTGTTACCACAAGAGATTTAACCCTCTTGGATTTGGGTTGTTCTAACGTGTCTGCGGTAGGAGGGACCTGGGTTGCGGTAGGGGCTATGATGGACTGACTAGGATAAGGCGGGGAAGAATGGTATGAGTCAATACCATCTGTAGCCTCAATGTGATCTGTGACTTCACGAGTGTTGAGTCCAATAGACTCCAAAATGTGTCCAGGTAATCTCCTGAGGGGTCCAAAAATAGATTGATCTTTAGAGGCAGTGTACCTTTTAAGATCGCGAGTGACAAAGAGACTTGAATTATCTCCCATGTCGAGTTTGTCTTGCTTGTGTAAATCAAGAATGCAGAGCGACCAGAAACGAGCAAATGTGAGCTCAATTTCACCTTCTTTAGGAGACTCTTTGGGGATATATTAAAGAAAATCATCCCAAAGTACTTGACCATAATTGATTGGATTCCCAGTGAATATGCTCCAAACCAATTCCAAAAGCTTGATACCCATGTTATTGGTACCACCTGTTCTGCCGGAAAGGCTACTGATGACGAAGTAACACATAAACTACCACACCGCCGAGAGCTGGTTCTTTTTGAATTCTCCGATTCCTCTTAACTTCTTCTGATAACCCATCTGATATAGGGTTGAGCTCACATCGTTAGTGCTTCGAGAGAAGAACTTTGTAGTGGACACGATCCTTAGATTGATTGCTTCCAGGAACTTAACTTTGGTTAGAACAGCAAGAGAATCATCCACCAGATTGAGATGAACTTTTTGAAGGTTGTGAGATGGTCGGAAAGCAGTGAATGCACATTTGAACATAGTTGGTAATGGAACAACTTCAGTGAAGGCGTTAAATGGTCCATATAGTGGGTGTTTTGAGAGAAACTAGATCATTATCCTGATATCATCATTGTAGGAGGGATGATCGGAAAATATGGCTCTGAAATTGCTCATTGGAATGGAAGGGGATTGATCTTTGATTGTGGATTCAGAGCCGGTGGGTCGAGCAGACCCAGAGGCCTTCGACTGTTTCTTGGAGACGCTTGATTTCACCAATGTCGCAGTTTTCTTGGAGACGCTTGATTTCACCAACGAGCAAATGTGAGCTCAATTTCACCTTCTTTAGGAGACTCTTTGGGGATATATTAAAGAAAATCATCCCAAAGTACTTGACCATAATTGATTGGATTCCCAGTGAATATGCTCCAAACCAATTCCAAAAGCTTGATACCCATGTTATTGGTACCACCTGTTCTGCCGGAAAGGCTACTGATGACGAAGTAGCACATAAACTACCACACCGCCGAGAGCTGGTTCTTTTTGAATTCTCCGATTCCTCTTAACTTCTTCTGATAACCCATCTGATATAGGGTTGAGATCACATCGTTAGTGCTTCGAGAGAAGAACTTTGTAGTGGACACGATCCTTAGATTGATTGCTTCCAGGAACTTAACTTTGGTTAGAACAGCAAGAGAATCATCCACCAGATTGAGATGAACTTTTTGAAGGTTGTGAGATGGTCGGAAAGCAGTGAATGCACATTTGAACATAGTTGGTAATGGAACAACTTCAGTGAAGGCGTTAAATGGTCCATATAGTGGGTGTTTTGAGAGAAACTAGATCATTATCCTGATATCATCATTGTAGGAGGGATGATCGGAAAATATGGCTCTGAAATTGCTCATTGGAATGGAAGGGGATTGATCTTTGATTGTGGATTCAGAGCCGGTGGGTCGAGCAGACCCAGAGGCCTTCGACTGTTTCTTGGAGACGCTTGATTTCACCAATGTCGCAGTAAAAGTATTAAGAACTTGCAAGAAAAACTGTTTGAGCAAGAGGGAAGAAGATGAAGATCGTCGTTTAGGGATTCAGAAAGTGTAAAGAATTCGTGGGAGGAAAAGGGGTTTTTATATGGCCGGATTTCAAATTTTATTCAAATTAATTTATCTACAGGTGCTAATGGTAAAAACCCTTGGGTTTTAACCATTATCAGCCACAAGTAAAATTAAATCAAAAAGAAAAGTTTTACTAGAAAATTGGGGCATTTAATGACTGTCAGACCCATGATCACACATTTGAATAACGTGTGGTGAGTGGGGTTTATCTGTTGAAAAAAGGGAGAAGTTGAAACAGATTAGACAGTTTGGAGGCTATGAGATGTGACAGACTAAGAAAAGAGATTTCTTAAAAGATTTCTTTTATGGAAAAAACAATTTATTTGTCATTTAACCTAAAATAGGTCTGACACAGAAAGGTGATTTTGAAAGAAACTGATACATTGTATGCTACAAAATGAATGTTTTTATGAGGAATTTTTTATTTAATGAAGATCGTTAAATAGCACACAAAGTTATCAGGGAATTTATGAAGTGATTGCGGGATCATTTATTGTAATTGTGGATGGATTCTGATGACTGCGGTGGAGAGCAATGTGACTACGGTAGTGGAAGATGAAAGGAACACTTCATAAAAGGTTAGAAATAACAGAAATTAAATACCCAAAGAATATAAGTATTATATATGGTTGCGGTATACAAGGTATACTAAAAAGATATATGATAAGTATATTATTCTATGACCGTAGCGGAGACCAGAAGTGGTCTGCGGTACCTATCAATTCAAAAAGAATTGCAGGTATGGATTCATCATTCCTAGCATTTCCAGAAAACTATTCAACTCTGTAGCATCATGTGCCTTGGTAAAAACATCAGCAATTTATTCGTGAGTGGGAACAAAAATTAGTTCGATGTTACCTTTGAGAATGTGATCTTTGATGAAGTGGTACCGAAGTTAAATGTGTTTCGTCTTCGAGTGATGAATAGGATTGTGAGAAATTGTTATAACACTCTATGAATCACAGTAAATCGGTATGTACAGCATTCTGTATCCGTAATCCAAGAGTTGAGTTTTCATCCACAGAACATGGGAACAACAGCTGACTGCGGCCACATATTCTGCCTCTGCGGTAGTCAATGAGACACAATTCTGCTTCCTTGAAGACCAGTTGACTAGTATTCCTCCTAGAAATTGTCAACCACCGGAAGTACTTTTTCTATCTAATCTGCATCCGGCATTATCCGCATCCGTGAACGCTTGGAGGCTAAAGACATTTCCTACGGGGTACCAGAGGCCTAGCACTTTACTTCCTTTTAAGTATCTGAGAATTTGCTTGACTGTGGTCAAGTGAGATACTTTGGGATCCGCTTGGTACCTAGCACATAAGCCTGTTGCAAAGACAATATCCATTCTGCTTGTGGTGAGGTACATCAATGATCTAATCATTCCACGATAAGTTTTGTGGTAAACTAATTCTCCGGTAGGATCAACTGAAATCTTGTATCCGAAGGCCATTGGGACTTTGGCTGAGGAACGATTGTCCATTGAGATTTTCTTCAGCAGCTCAGAGGTATATTTCTCTTGATGAATGAATATCCCTTGAGGGACTTGTTTCACTTTGAGGCCTATAAATAAGTTGATCTCTCTATTCAAGCTCATTAGGAATTTGCTTGTTATGAGCTTTGCAAACTCATTCACCCTACCCTGATCTGTTGACCCAAAAATGATATCATCCACATATATTTGGACGAGCATCAGGTGATTACCATTTGCCCTTCTAGATAATGTAAGATCAATCACACCTCTTTTGTAACCATACGTGACAAGAAACTCAGAAAGAGTCTCATACCATGCCCTTGGTGCTTGCTTCAGACCGTAGACTACTTTTTCAAGCTTAAAGCAGTGATTTGGAAATTCTTGACTCTCGAAGCCTGGAGGTTGTTGCAAGTAAACTTCTTATTTTAGTTCACCATTCAGGAAGGCACTTTTTACATCCATTTGATGTACTTTGATGTTCTTGTGTGCCGCATACACTAAGAAGATGTGTATTGCTTCCATTGTCGATGCCTTCAAGTTGGTTGTACCCCTTTGTTACTAGCCTTGCTTTGTTTGTAACTACCGCACCGGACTCATCAAGCTTGTTTTTGTAAACCCATCTAGTACCAACAATTGTGTGGCCTTTTGGCTTCGGCACTACTTTCCATACTTTGTTTCTTTCAAAATCTGCTAACTCCTCTTGTATTGCGGTGATCCAGTCGGGCTCCATGAGTGCTTCTTTTATCTTTCGAGGCTCGATCGAGGACATGAAGGCTACATAGTGGCAGTGGTCAGTTAAATCACTAGAGCATCGAGTTTGTATACCTGCGGATAGGTTTCCAATGATTTTACCCGGTGGGTGATCCTCCGTCCAGATGTGAAGACGAGTTTGTTGGTGATTACCAACTGCGGTGGAGGGAATATCTTCAACGTCAGAGGACTCTGCGGTTGGAGAATGTAGTTTCCCCTTGACTTGTGAGCAGCCTGCAGAATTATCTTGGACTGAGGGAATTTGAACGACAGCAGTTGATGGAGGTTCCCCCGGAGTTGAGGATGGGAGTTCCCCCTGAACCAAGGATGGTTCCCCCTGGATTGATGATTGAGTGATAACCCTTGGATTTGATCTTGTGTCAGTGTTCTCAACCTCTTCATCTTCAGAGTCTGAGGACGCATTTGATTGGACATTGACTCTGCGGTTAGACACTGGAATGGTATCTTCTAGTAATAGAACCTCGATGGTTGTCATAGGAACCGGAGTTGAGCTTTCCCCTTCAACCGACGAGGTGGAAGTATCGTGCGACAATTCTTCGGATAAGGTGTGACCAGATACTTTAGCATGTTGTTGTTGAGCTACCAGAGACACAAGAATTTCAGCGAGATGAGCCGTCTCTGCGGGGTCAAAGAGATCAGCATAGTTGATTTCAACTATTTTTAAGGGACCTGAAGAGGCTGGGATATCACTTTCCAGGATAGCTTTAGTTTCATTTGATGGACCCTGTAGGCTACCTTATTAGTTGAGTAGCCAAGAAAAATGCCTTCATCTGATTTCGGTGTAAATTTGTTAAGATGATCCTTGTTGTTGATCACAAAACGTCTGCACCCAAATATGTGGAAGAATCTGACATTCGGTTTGCGATTGTTGAGGCCCTCATATGGAGTTTTGTTGAGACGATTGCAAATGATACTTCGGTTTGGAGAAAGCACGCAGTTGCCACTGCTTCGGCCCAGAAGTATAGAGGAAGGTTTGCAAAGTTTAACATGGATCTGGCTGCTTCGACCAGAGTACGATTTCTTCGCTCTACTACTCCATTTTGTTCTGGTGTGTAGGGAGCTGAAAAGTTGTGAATGATGCCTTTGGAAACCAAAAAACTATTCAAGAGAAGATTATTGAATTCGGTTCCATTGTCACTTTTGATTCTTCGGACTGGTAACTTGATTTAGAGCTCAATTTCTTTAATGAAGTTGATCAGAGTCTGTGGTGTTTCAGATTTTAGCCTTAAGAAGCAGACCCATGTGAAACGAGTGAAGTCATCAACTATAACCAATATATATTTTTTGTGATGGAGACTGACTACGGTTGATGGACTGCAGAGATCAATATGAAGTAGCTCTAATGGTTTAGAAATTGATGAATCAATAACTAGTGGATGACTTCCCTTTCATTGTTTTCCACACTCACAAGCTGGGCAAGGTGTATCATTGTAGTATTTTAGAATTGGGAGACCACGGACGAGTACTTCAGTGACCAGGTTGTTGATATACCGGAAGTTTAGATGAGCTAGCTTGCGGTGCCATAACCAGCTAAATTCGGATACTGCTTTGGACCAAAAGCATAACTGCGGTTTGCCAATGATCAATGAAATATCCAAAGGATACATTGTCCCTTCGGACTTGGATTTGATCAAGCAGGTACTTCTATCACTTGTCATGATGTAGCAGTATTCATTATCGAATTCAACCCGATGACCAGCTTTGCGTAGTTGGCCCACACTGATGAGATTATGCTTGAGGCCTTCCACGTAAGCAACCTTTTGAATTGAAAATTTTCTTGTTGTTAACACCCCGTAACCTTTGATGATTCCATTTGCATTGTTGCCGAATGTGACGTGTCCACCGTTACAAATAGGCCTGAAGTCCCGAAGGTATTCTAACCTTCTGGTCACGTGCAAGGAGCAGGCACTATCAATTAACCACTCCTTTTCTTGTTCCTCCTTGCACATTGCCTGCGGAATTAAACAGTTAGTTTGGGCACCCAAACAACTTTGCAGCCCGAGGTTACATGGGAAATTTTCTGTCTAGATGCATGCACGTGAGTTGTAGTAACAGGTTTCATGTCAATTTTTAGACCTAGTCCTGGGTGTTTTGATACTTTTGGAGTGGTACGAGGTTGGACTAGACGTGACTCTTTCAGATGATAATATCCAAAGGAAAGATTTTTCTCATTCATCCAGACACCGTACTTGATCAACGGTACGGAGGGTGTAGTAAGAGTCTTGTGACTGGTCCATGGGAGGGTTCTGACTGCAGTACCTTTGGAATTTGAAAAAGTTTGGGCATGTGAATTACTCCTAGGTTTAGTCCTTCTGACATATTGATGTGATTTTAGAGAAGCAGGAGTTGGGGGAGGCTTCCATGGACCAACACCACTTTGAAGATTTTGAGCCTGTTGAACTGTAGAGTCCATTTTCGATACCCAATCTTGAATTTGCAAGATATCATGTACTGTCTTTGGATTGCTGAAAGCATCCGCCCAATACTTGACAACTGTTTGAAGATCTCTTTCTTTTTGTTGTTGCTGTTGAACTTGTTGTTGCTTCCTTGACTTAAACACTCTTTGAAATGCTTCAAACCTTCTGATGCCGGACTCAGTAGTTAGTCGATCCCGAGTCCATGAATCATCTGATCGATATACGTCAAATCATTGGTTTTGCACCGAGGTGTCCTTCGGGTTCGTGGTTCCGTGCACCATTGTGCTCCCCACGCCTAGACCACTTGAATGTAATGGTGGCGGAATAGGATTTCATGAGCTTCCTCGGTCTCCTTGACCTGCTGTCAAGTTTGGCCTCAGCTCAGTTTTGGCTAAGGCGGAAGAATTGCCTTGCAGTGCGATTGGTGTTTCAAGTGTTTGTGTGACACGAAAGAGAATGGAGCACAACTCCTCAGGTTCAAAATAGTGTACACATGATGCCCTGGAGACCTTTGGGCTACTCTTCTCGGTTGAATCCACTTGGCAGTCAACTGGAGGTGTGTCTCCATGTAGAGATGAAACAAATACACTTACTGTATCTGAGTGGTTAGATGGGGTTTGAGCAGTTGAACCTGCGGTAGCTCGAACGATTACCGGAGTCTATTGAGAGACTACGGTATGAGTCGGGTCACACATTTGGCTAGGACTTGGGTTAAGTTTGAGTTTCTTCCTTCTGAAAAGTTGTCCAGAAGTTGAAGACTCTTGTTGAGGTTCATCAGCAATGTCCAGTTGTGGTTCAATCACCGCAACAGAAGAGCCTGCGGTCTTAGATTTTCTTTTCTTGGAAGGGGTAGCACCCTTCTTCATAATGTTTACTAAGTTCATCAGCAACGTCCAGTTGTGGTTCAATCACCGCAGCATAAGAGCCTGCGGTCTTGGATTTTCTTTTCTTGGAAGGGTAGCACCCTTCTTCACAATGTTTACTGGATGCTTCTTTGTTACCACAAGAGATTTAACCCTCTTGGATTTGGGTTGTTCTAACGTGTCTGCGGTAGGAGGGACCTGGGTTGCGGTAGGGGCTATGATGGACTGACTAGGATAAGGCGGGGAAGAATGGTATGAGTCAATACCATCTGTAGCCTATATATGATCTGTGACTTCACGAGTGTTGATGTGACAACCGTCAAATTTCGGTCAATTCAAAGTCAACAAGTCAAACCGGTCAACTCCAATAACCCTTGTATGCTAGGGTTTACGTTATGTAATCACTATACAATTCGCTATTTTAATGAGAAATCATCATTTGGAAAGTTCATGTGTTTGATTTTCCTTAGCCTTAACAAGTGCTAAACAACGAACCAAAGCGATAAAACACTATTACACAATCATCGGGATTGTGTAAGACACTAAAACACGGTTTAATGGGGTTTACGAACCTTGCGTTGTGAAGCCGGACACTCAAATTAAGCACAAACGAAACCTCTCTAAATCGTTTTCACTCTATCTCTTCCTATTTGAAATCTCTCCCAAATCTCTCAAATCTCTCCCAAATCTCTCCCAAATCTCTCCCAAATCTCACTCAAAAGTTAGTTTAACTTTTTGTAATCATTTGGGTCATCTTGACCCTTGACCGGGTCAAAAATCGCTTGAAACGGAGTAAAAACGAGTAAAATAGCTTTAAGGATCCGAAACCTAAGCTTCTGGACCGAAGCCTCGCATCCGAAGCCTCGCATCCGAGGCCTCTGATCCGAAGCGAGGGTCCGAAGGTCCGAAGCGAGGGTCCGAAGGTCCGAAGGTCCGAAGCCTCGCAGACAGCTCCTTTTTACCGGTTTTTCGACTACGACTTCGTTTTAACTCCGTTTTTCATTATTTTAACGTGGGATTTTCACCCAAAACTTTATTTTATAAACTAAGGCCCCAAAATATATAAATCTCCAGGGTTTTTATAAAATATATTAAAAGAATTGGTGATTGAACTAATTATTGAGGGAATATTTGCTTTTCCTTAATTTATGGCAAAAGCAAACCACCACCACCTCACTCTATGATTAGCCATTCTTTCCCACTACCCCTTGTCTCCTTAGTGGACCTTTACAGCCAATCTCCAGCTCTTCCCACGTTCTAAGAGCTGGAGGATTGATCCTCTCTCCTCATTCTCCATAAAACTCTTTCATTCTACACTTAGCAACCAAGAACACTCTCCAAAATTCTCTCATCTTTTCTCTCAACTTCAAGAACTTCAAGGCTTTCTCCAGGGATTTCTTTCTTCAATTAGTAAGTATCTTCATCATTCACATAATTATTAAACTCCATTCTACTCAAATCATTGATATCTTACACAAGTTCCATCTTATTCGGTGTTAGATTCTCGAGTCGTCAAGACATCTTCTTAGTGTTCTTGGG
Source organism: Lactuca virosa (assembly GCF_052849685.1). NCBI lineage: Eukaryota > Viridiplantae > Streptophyta > Magnoliopsida > Asterales > Asteraceae > Lactuca > Lactuca virosa. The sequence goes on along the minus strand of NC_136432.1, from coordinate 163,922,501 downwards.
TTGAACACTTCCTCTCTCTCACTTTCATCTACTGAAACCACATAAGGTGAGTTCATACCCATACATTTACATGTTTTCTTAAGTTTTAAGGGGGGGGGGGGGGGGGAATACAAGTAAAATCATCAAGAACACAATTAAACTTTTCCTAACAGATTACATCAGAAAAGATGGACGTTAATCACGGACTGTTTTGGTCAACTTAAATATTTTAGTTTTCAAAACTGTTTCAGGTGCAAGTAGTTCAAACTCTTAGCTTTAAAATGGCTACTTGCACATCTCCATATGATTTTTCTACAATTTATGGTGATTTTTACAAAACTGCCTGTCATTTCAGAGGCAAACCCGGACCAGTCTGTGATTATGAACATTTTCACCTCTGTTAGAGATCACTAAAAATCATGATAAAATTTACGAACAAACTAGACTAATATTCCAAACTCTCAAAATTTGAGGATTTGGATTTAGAGCTTTGATGATTTTTCCATAAATTTTCTAAGAACGGTAACAGAAACTGTTTTTAACGAAAAGTTGCTGTTAATTTCATTTCACCTTGTAACATGTTGAGCAAGGTGTATATCTTTATGTGATTATATGTTACTGCAATATATGACATTTTATCTTAATATTTAGACACACATCAGTTTACAACTGGATTTGGTCATATAAAATATAAAGAATAACAAGTGATTATAATCAAAGTACAATCGATACATTCAAACATTAAATAAACTATTTTGAATATAGTTTGCATACATTACCACGTACTACCCTTGGTTGATAAACTATAATAGGTATAGTTTATGATACATTACATAACACATACATTTAAAAAGGGTACATTTATACAAAGGATATTTTCATTAAGCAAGGTACGGCCATACGGTACCAAGTTTTCATAACACGTAATTCCGTTAATGACTTTGTGAGACATTTACTTCAAATTACCATTAAGTCATGTATTGTAACCAGAGTCTCCTTGAGGGAGAGCGTGATACTTGTGTATAGATCTATATTGGGTTTGACAAACCCACACTTAAACTGCATGCAACAGTTAGACCGATAGGTCTGGGGTGACAAATGTCATAACATTTCCGACGCCTGAAGAACGTCGTTTTAGGCAACCTTGGTCATAGTATGGTTATAATAAACTCACATAAAGTATTAACAAACATTGGAAATTACGGGAACTTCATTAAAATTTAACGAATTTATGTCGATTTAAACTTGCATTGTTTTACTATAAATATGACAAATTACTTGTACATTTCGGTCTTTGGGTTTTAAGACTACATTTACACATTAAGGAAAATATTGGATTTTTCTAACACAAATACTACTTTTACAAACGAAAAGCTTATGAACTCACCAACCTTTGTGTTGACACTTTTTCAAACAACTTGTATTCTCAGGAAATCATTAAACAGGTAATCAAGTGCTTTTGAGGATGGGACGCTAAGGCGTCTACTATTTCATATTTTATCAACATATTGTAATTGATTCGTAAACATGTAATTCATACAATGATGTAATTTTTTTTCAATTATATATATGTTGGTTGTGTTTGCTTGAATTACTATTACAATTGCTGTTATGATACTATACATGAAGTCCTCCACCCCCGGACGTTTCCGCCATCCTTGGTTTGGGGGTGTGACAGATTGGTATCAGAGCGCAGTTTATAGTGAATTAAGTATATCAAACCACATAAGATATACAAACTATAAACACAATTGGGACTAATAGTCTCTGATTTGTGCATTTTCAAATAAATATACTTTTAGAAAATAAATGATTTTTTTTTATTAAAAGTATAAATACATGCATACATGCTCATATAGTGTCATAACTAGAAGAACATAAAATAAAAGAAGAGGAGTTGTACATTATGGGTATGCCTTGGTATATGTAAATCAAGTCTGGGAAGGATATAGCCTGATCAACTATATCTGTCCGGGAATTGACTTGCATATACCGGGGGATGGTCAGGATGGACAACAAATCTAACAAACCTAATAACAGACTACAAAGGATACTTTAAGGACTCAAAACTAAACATTTACAAATACTATAGGAGTATTTTGTGTTACTATAATAAATTATCTGATAATTAAATAGGTCTTTATTTATAAATTAATAGCTGCTAAGTGGATGCGCTAAGGTCATATGTAACTAAGATGCTATAGACTTAGAATTTATGTATCTTTGTTTCACTTCCTGTCCTTGTTTGGTTGTGGTCTTGGAGTTAGGGTCATCTATTCGAAGGACTATTATATCTTAATCACATATGACTGGTATGCACTTTGCAACTAATTAAGTAACCGATAAAGATCATTTTAAAATATAATATATTAATTATGTCCCGACTAAATTAGTATGCACTTTGCAACTTATGACAGAACCATGCCGCCAAGAAGAAGACCAAGACCTTCCAGCAACACAGCAACACCTCCTCCACCGCCGCCTCCACAGTTTGATCCCGCGATGTTCCAGGCTGCAGTAACAGCAGCCGTAGCGGCCGCAATGTCGCAGATAGGGACCAACGGAGCTGGTGGTTCGGGATCGGGAGCTACACACTCTAACCACGGAGACAGTACGTGGCGTGCAAAAGAGTGTTCATACAAAGACTTCACAAATGGCAAACCCGACAACTTCAATGGAAGCGGGGGAGTCATCGCGTTGATGCAATGGTTTGAAAAGACCGAAGTAGTCTTTCAGGTGTGCTCTTGCCCCGAAGCGAGCAAAGTTAAGTTCGCAGCCTTCACCTTCACCGGCCGGGCCCTTACTTGGTGGAACTGCCGGATTAAGTCACTTACTCTCGAAGTGGCTAGCTCCATAACCTGGGCAGAACTAAAAACGTTGATGATGAAGGAGTACTGCCCGAGAGGTGAAATTCAAAAGCTGGAACAAGAACTTTGGAACCTCAGGATGACGGGCTCTGACCTTGAAACCTACACCACCCGATTCAATGAATTGGCTCTCCTCTGCCCAACAATGGTTACTCCGGAGGAGAAAAAGGTGGAGCGATACCTTTGGGGACTGTCTCTCCACGTGCAAAGTAGTGTCCTGGCTTCAAGGCCAACTACTTTTGACAGTGCCAGGGAGCTGGCACAACAACTTGTTGACCACCGAGCCGGTCATAATACTACAACCACCACCACTGATAAATCAAAAGGAGGAAACAACAAAAGGAAGTTCTGGAACGAAAAGAAGAGCCAACCAGCACAGGACCCCGCTAAGAAGCAACAAATTGTTGCTGTCCATGCTGCCACTAATACTGCCACTACTGCTACCACTCCAGCACCACCGAAGCCATATGCGGGAAAACTACCTAAGTGCAACAAGTGCAACTTTCACCACAATGGTGCTTGTAGGGAGATGCACTGTAACAACTGCGACAGGAAGGGGCACACTGCTCGTTTCTGTAAAGCGCCGGCTCAACCAATCAACCAAGTCGCCAGTACGGGGGCAACCCGGACCTGCTACAACTGTGGAGACGCAGGTCACTTCAAAAGAGACTGCCCCAAAGCACAAGCCCCTAATGCTGGTGGAGTAGGAAGAGTCCTGGCAATAGGACATGGGGAAGCAGTCGAGGATCCCACGGTGGTTACCGGTACGTTTCTCCTCAATAACTCTTATGCATGCGTACTATTCGATAGTGGAGCGGAGAGGAGTTTCGTGAGCCACCAATATAAACAGTTACTTGAACAAAATCCCCAATCACTAAAGGATACTTATGTAGTAGAAATGGCAAATGGGAAAGTAGAACGCACTAGCGATATATACTCAGAATGTACTCTCACTCTAGGCAACCATACATTTAAAATTGACCTGATGCCGGTCACCATAAAAAGCTTCGACGTAATCATCGGGATGGATTGGTTAGTTCCTCACCGTGCCGACATTCTATGTTACGAAAGGGCCGTTCGCCTCAATCTACCAAATGACGAAACCCTTCTCATCTATGGTAACAAACCTAGTGCGAATTTACAAATCATCTCATGCATCAAAGCCCAAAAGTATCTCCGGAAGGAGTACCACGCCTTCTTAGCCCATGTAGTAGACAAGAAACAAGACGTGAAAGACATCAAAGACATCCCCGAAGTGTGTAACTTCCCGGATGTGTTCCCAGAAGATCTTCCTGGTGTACCACTCGCACGACAAGTCGATTTCAGAATTGACTTAATACCCGGAGCTACCCCCGTAGCCAGAGCTCCATACCGCCTCGCACCATCAGAAATGCAAGAGTTGTCCAGTCAGTTGAACGAGCTTTTGAGCAAAGGGTTCATCAGACCAAGCTTCTCACCTTGGGGAGCACCAGTCCTTTTTGTAAAGAAGAAGGACGGATCCTTTCGCATGTGCATCGACTATCGGGAACTAAACAAGCTCACCATCAAGAACCGATATCCTCTACCCCGAATCGATGACCTTTTCGACCAACTCCAAGGAGCAAATTTCTTCTCAAAGATCGACCTAAGGTCAGGCTACCATCAGCTACGAGTTCAAGAAGAAGATATTCCCAAAACTGCATTCAGAACTCGCTATGGGCACTACGAGTTTGTGGTGATGTCCTTCGGTTTTACAAACGCACCTGCGGTATTCATGGACCTAATGAATAGAGTGTGTCGACCCTACCTAGACAAGTTTGTAATCGTATTCATCGACGATATCTTGATCTACTCGCGAAGCGAAGAAGAGCATCGCCTACATCTACGCCAAGTGCTAGAGACACTAAGAGCGGAGAAGCTTTATGCTAAGTTCTCTAAGTGTGAATTCTGGATTAGAGAAGTGGATTTCCTTGGACATGTGGTAAGTGAGAAAGGCATACATGTGGATCCCTCCAAGATCAAGGCAATCGAGAATTGGTCAGCACCCAAGACGCCAACCGAAATTCGACAGTTCCTTGGGCTTGCTGGCTACTACCGAAGATTTATACAAAACTTCTCCAAGATTGCGAAACCACTCACCACCTTGACGCAGAAAGGTGTGATATTCAAGTGGGAAAATAAACAAGAAACTGCTTTCCAAACGTTAAAACAAGCCCTATGCAGCGCACCGATCTTGTCTCTCCCAGAGGGAACCGAGGACTTCGTAGTGTACTGTGATGCTTCGAATCAAGGCCTCGGATGTGTGCTCATGCAGAGAGGGAAGGTTATCGCGTATGCATCAAGACAGCTTAAGACGCACGAGGTTAATTATACTACGCACGACCTGGAATTTGGATCAGTGGTATTCGCTTTGAAGATCTGGAGACACTACCTCTACGGCACGAAATGCACTATCTTCACTGATCACAAAAGTCTTCAGCATATCCTCAATCAGAAAGAGCTCAACATGCGACAGAGGAGATGGGTGGAGTTGCTGAATGACTACGAGTGCGAAATTCGTTATCATCCGGGCAAGGCCAATGTAGTGGCCGATGCTCTAAGCAGGAAGGAGTACTCGGGCCGCCGAGTAAAATCCTTAACAATGACAATCCATTCCCACCTGACCATACAAATCAAGGAAGCTCAACTGGAAGCTTTGAAACCAGAAAAGGTGGCAGGAGAGACATTAAGGGGAATGGATAAAAACTTAGAAGTCAAGGATAATGGAGCACGTTATATCATGAACCGGATTTGGACACCGAAGTTCGGTGGACTCCGAGATGTCGTCATGAATGAAGCACACAAGACTCGATACTCCATCCATCCCGGGTCGGATAAGATGTATCTGGACCTCAAGAAATTATACTGGTGGCCGAACATGAAAGCTGAGATTGCTACCTATGTGAGCAAGTGCTTGACTTGCGCTAAGGTCAAAACCGAATACCAGAAACCATCCGGGCTATTACAACAGCCGGATATACCTGAGTGGAAGTGGGAACGAATAACCATGGAATTCATAACGAAGCTGCCTAAGACATCGGGCGGGCTTGACACAATATGGGTAATTGTAGACAGATTGACCAAATCAGCACACTTCCTACCAATGAAAGAAACCGACAAGATGGAGAAGCTGACTAGAAAGTACATCAGAGAGATTGTACGACTCCATGGTGTGCCGATATCCATTATCTCCGATAGAGATAGTAGATTTACCTCACGGTTTTGGCAGTCTCTACAAAAATCATTGGGAACTAGGCTTGACATGAGTACGGCCTACCACCCACAAACCGACGGACAGAGCAAGCGAACCATTCGAACGTTGGAAGACATGTTAAGAGCTTGTGTGATAGACTTCGGTAAAGCATGGGATACCCATCTACCGCTTATCGAATTCTCCTACAATAACAGCTATCATACTAGCATCAAAGTCGCTCCATTCGAAGCTCTTTACGGTCGCAAATGCAGATCACCCCTGTGTTGGGATGAGGTGGGGGATACACAGCTAGCTAGAGGGCAAGTCTCTAATAGAACCCTCACTGGCCCTGAAATCATAAGGGAAACCACAGAAAAGATCGTTCAAATTCGAGAGAGACTGAAAGCGTCTCGCGATCGGCAAAAGAGTTACGCAGACAAACGACGCAAACCCTTGGAATTCCAGGTGGGTGATAGAGTACTACTAAAAGTTTCCCCTTGGAAAGGAATGATACGATTCGGCAAACGCGGGAAACTAAATCCAAGGTACATCGGGCCATTCGAAATCCTTGCTAGGATTGGGCCAGTAGCATACAAACTTCGATTACCTCAGGAACTCGACAAAGTACATCCCACATTTCACGTGTCGAACCTAAAGAAGTGTTTGTCTGATGAGACACTCGTAATACCACTCGACGAAGTCAAAGTTAACGAAAATCTCCACTTCGTGGAGGAACCAGTCGAAATCATGGATCGGGAAATCAAACGAACGAAACAAAGTCGTATTCCCATCGTGAAGGTACGTTGGAACGCTAAACGAGGACCCGAATTCACCTGGGAACACGAGGATCAGATGAAACAAAAGTATCCACATCTCTTCCCAAACTCTTGAAATCCCAGTCAAAATGAAAATTTCGGGACGAAATTCCTTCTAACGGGGGGATGATGTGACAACCGTCAAATTTCGGTCAATTCAAAGTCAACAAGTCAAACCGGTCAACTCCAATAACCCTTGTATGCTAGGGTTTACGTTATGTAATCACTATACAATTCGCTATTTTAATGAGAAATCATCATTTGGAAAGTTCATGTGTTTGATTTTCCTTAGCCTTAACAAGTGCTAAACAACGAACCAAAGCGATAAAACACTATTACACAATCATCGGGATTGTGTAAGACACTAAAACACGGTTTAATGGGGTTTACGAACCTTGCGTTGTGAAGCCGGACACTCAAATTAAGCACAAACGAAACCTCTCTAAATCGTTTTCACTCTATCTCTTTCTATTTGAAATCTCTCCCAAATCTCTCAAATCTCTCCCAAATCTCTCCCAAATCTCTCCCAAATCTCACTCAAAAGTTGCTTTAACTTTTTGTAATCATTTGGGTCATCTCGACCCTTGACCGGGTCAAAAATCGCTTGAAACGGAGTAAAAACGAGTAAAATAGCTTTAAGGATCCGAAACCTAAGCTTCTGGACCGAAGCCTCGCATCCGAAGCCTCGCATCCGAGGCCTCTGATCCGAAGCGAGGGTCCGAAGGTCCGAAGCGAGGGTCCGAAGGTCCGAAGCCTCGCAGACAGCTCCTTTTTACCGGTTTTTCGACTACGACTTCGTTTTAACTCCGTTTTTCATTATTTTAACGTGGGATTTTCACCCAAAACTTTATTTTATAAACTAAGGCCCCAAAATATATAAATCTCCAGGGTTTTTATAAAATATATTAAAAGAATTGGTGATTGAACTAATTATTGAGGGAATATTTGCTTTTCCTTAATTTATGGCAAAAGCAAACCACCACCACCTCACTCTATGATTAGCCATTCTTTCCCACTACCCCTTGTCTCCTTAGTGGACCTTTATAGCCAATCTCCAGCTCTTCCCACGTTCTAAGAGCTGGAGGATTGATCCTCTCTCCTCATTCTCCATAAAACTCTTTCATTCTACACTTAGCAACCAAGAACACTCTCCAAAATTCTCTCATCTTTTCTCTCAACTTCAAGAACTTCAAGGCTTTCTCCAGGGATTTCTTTCTTCAATTAGTAAGTATCTTCATCATTCACATAATTATTAAACTCCATTCTACTCAAATCATTGATATCTTACACAAGTTCCATCTTATTCGGTGTTAGATTCTCGAGTCGTCAAGACATCTTCTTAGTGTTCTTGGGTTGAACACTTCCTCTCTCTCACTTTCATCTACTGAAACCACATAAGGTGAGTTCATACCCATACATTTACATGTTTTCTTAAGTTTTAAGGGGGGGGGGGGATACAAGTAAAATCATCAAGAACACAATTAAACTTTTCCTAACAGATTACATCAGAAAAGATGGACGTTAATCACGGACTGTTTTGGTCAACTTAAATATTTTAGTTTTCAAAACTGTTTCAGGTGCAAGTAGTTCAAACTCTTATCTTTAAAATGGCTACTTGCACATCTCCATATGATTTTTCTACAATTTATGGTGATTTTTACAAAACTGCCTGTCATTTCAGAGGCAAACCCGGACCAGTCTGTGATTATGAACATTTTCACCTCTGTTAGAGATCACTAAAAATCATGATAAAATTTACGAACAAACTAGACTAATATTCCAAACTCTCAAAATTTGAGGATTTGGATTTAGAGCTTTGATGATTTTTCTATAAATTTTCTAAGAACGGTAACAGAAACTGTTTTTAACGAAAAGTTGCTGTTAATTTCATTTCACCTTGTAACATGTTGAGCAAGGTGTATATCTTTATGTGATTATATGTTACTGCAATATATAACATTTTATCTTAATATTTAGACACACATCAGTTTACAACTGGATTTGGTCATATAAAATATAAAGAATAACAAGTGATTATAATCAAAGTACAATCGATACATTCAAACATTAAATAAACTATTTTGAATATAGTTTGCATACATTACCACGTACTACCCTTGGTTGATAAACTATAATAGGTATAGTTTATGATACATTACATAACACATACATTTAAAAAGGGTACATTTATACAAAGGATATTTTCATTAAGCAAGGTACGGCCATACGGTACCAAGTTTTCATAACACGTAATTCCGTTAATGACTTTGTGAGACATTTACTTCAAATTACCATTAAGTCCTGTATTGTAACCAGAGTCTCCTTGAGGTAGAGCGTGATACTTGTGTATAGATCTATATTGGGTTTGACAAACCCACACCTAAACTGCATGCAACAGTTAGACCGATAGGTCTGGGGTGACAAATGTCATAACATTTCCGACGCCTGAAGAACGTCGTTTTAGGCAACCTTGGTCATAGTATGGTTATAATAAACTCACATAAAGTATTAACAAACATTGGAAATTACGGGAACTTCATTAAAATTTAACGAGTTTATGTCGATTTAAACTTGCATTGTTTTACTATAAATATGACAAATTACTTGTACATTTCGGTCTTTGGGTTTTAAGACTACATTTACACATTAAGGAAAATATTGGATTTTTCTAACACAAATACTACTTTTACAAACGAAAAGCTTATGAACTCACCAACCTTTGTGTTGACACTTTTTCAAACAACTTGTATTCTCAGGAAATCATTAAACAGGTAATCAAGTGCTTTTGAGGATGGGACGCTAAGGCGTCTACTATTTCATATTTTATCAACATATTGTAATTGATTCGTAAACATGTAATTCATACAATGATGTAATTTTTTTTCAATTATATATATGTTGGTTGTGTTTGCTTGAATTACTACTACAATTGCTGTTATGATACTATACATGAAGTCCTCCACCCCCGGACGTTTCCGCCATCCTTGGTTTGGGGGTGTGACAATTGAGTCCAATAAACTCCAAAATGTGTCCAGGTAATCTCCTGAGGGGTCCAAAAATAGATTGATCTTTAGAGGCAGTGTACCTTTTAAGATCGCGAGTGACAAAGAGACTTGAATTATCTCCCATGTCGAGTTTGTCTTGCTTGTGTAAATCAAGAATGCAGAGCGACCAGAAACGAGCAAATGTGAGCTCAATTTCACCTTCTTTAGGAGACTCTTTGGGGATATATTAAAGAAAATCATCCCAAAGTACTTGACCATAATTGATCGGATTCCCAGTGAATATGCTCCAAACCAATTCCAAAAGCTTGATACCCATGTTATTGGTACCACCTGTTCTGCCGGAAAGGCTACTGATGACGAAGTAGCACATAAACTACCACACCGCCGGGAGCTGGTTCTTTTTGAATTCTCCGATTCCTCTTAACTTCTTCTGATAACCCATCTGATATAGGGTTGAGATCACATCGTTAGTGCTTCGAGAGAAGAACTTTGTAGTGGACACGATCCTTAGATTGATTGCTTCCAGGAACTTAACTTTGGTTAGAACAGCAAGAGAATCATCCACCAGATTGAGATGAACTTTTTGAAGGTTGTGAGATGGTCGGAAAGCAGTGAATGCACATTTGAACATAGTTGGTAATGGAACAACTTCAGTGAAGGCGTTAAATGGTCCATATAGTGGGTGTTTTGAGAGAAACTAGATCATTATCCTGATATCATCATTGTAGGAGGGATGATCGGAAAATATGGCTCTGAAATTGCTCATTGGAATGGAAGGGGATTGATCTTTGATTGTGGATTCAGAGCCGGTGGATCGAGCAGACCCAGAGGCCTTCGACTGTTTCTTGGAGACGCTTGATTTCACCAATGTCGCAGGAAAAGTATTAAGAACTTGCAAGAAAAACTGTTTGAGCAAGAGGGAAGAAGATGAAGATCGTCGTTTAGGGATTCAGAAAGTGTAAAGCATTCGTGGGAGGAAAAGGGGTTTTTATATGGCCGGATTTCAAATTTTATTCAAATTAATTTATCTACAGGTGCTAATGGTAAAAACCCTTGGGTTTTAACCATTATCAGCCACAAGTAAAATTAAATCAAAAAGAAAAGTTTTACTAGAAAATTGGGGCATTTAATGACTGTCAGACCCATGATCACACATTTGAATAACGTGTGGTGAGTGGGGTTTATCTGTTGAAAAAAGGGAGAAGTTGAAACAGATTAGACAGTTTGGAGGCTATGAGATGTGACAGACTAAGAAAAGAGATTTCTTAAAAGATTTCTTTTATGGAAAAAACAATTTATTTATCATTTAACCTAAAATAGGTCTGACACAGAAAGGTGATTTTGAAAGAAACTGATACATTGTATGCTACAAAATGAATGTTTTTATGAGGAATTTTTTATTTAATGAAGATCGTTAAATAGCACACAAAGTTATCAGGGAATTTATGAAGTGATTGCGGGATCATTTATTGTAATTGTGGATGGATTCTGATGACTGCGGTGGAGAGCAGTGTGACTACGGTAGTGGAAGATGAAAGGAACACTTCATAAAAGGTTAGAAATAACAGAAATTAAATACCCAAAGAATATAAGTATTATATATGGTTGCGGTATACAAGGTATACTAAAAAGATATATGATAAGTATATTATTCTATGACCGTAGCGGAGACCAGAAGTGGTCTGCGGTACCTATCAATTCAAAAAGAATTGCAGGTATGGATTCATCATTCCTAGCATTTCCAGAAAACTATTCAACTTTGTAGCATCATGTGCCTTGGTAAAAACATCAGCAATTTCTTCGTGAGTGGGAACAAAAATTAGTTCGATGTTACCTTTGAGAATGTGATCTTTGATGAAGTGGTACCGAAGTTAAATGTGTTTCGTCTTCGAGTGATGAATAGGATTGTGAGAAATTGTTATAACACTCTATGAATCACAGTAAATCGGTATGTACAGCATTCTGTATCCGTAATCCAAGAGTTGAGTTTTCATCCATAGAACATGGGAACAACAGCTGACTGCGGCCACATATTCTGCCTCTGCGGTAGTCAATGAGACACAATTCTGCTTCCTTGAAGACCAGTTGACTAGTATTCCTCCTAGAAATTGTCAACCACCGGAAGTACTTTTTCTATCTAATCTGCATCCGGAATTATCCGCATCCGTCAACGCTTGGAGGCTAAAGACATTTCCTGCGGGGTACCAGAGGCCTAGCACTTTACTTCCTTTTAAGTATCTGAGAATTTGCTTGACTGTGGTCAAGTGAGATACTTTGGGATCCGCTTGGTACCTAGCACATAAGCCTGTTGCAAAGACAATATCCATTCTGCTTGTGGTGAGGTACATCAATGATCTAATCATTCCACGATAAGTTTTGTGGTAAACTAATTCTCCGGTAGGATCAACTGAAATCTTGTATCCGAAGGCCATTGGGACTTTGGCTGAGGAACGATTGTCCATTGAGATTTTCTTCAGCAGCTCAGAGGTATATTTCTCTTGATGAATGAATATCCCTTGAGGGACTTGTTTCACTTTGAGGCCTATAAATAAGTTGATCTCTCTATTCAAGCTCATTAGGAATTTGCTTGTTATGAGCTTTGCAAACTCATTCACCCTACCCTGATCTGTTGACCCAAAAATGATATCATCCACATATATTTGGACGAGCATCAGGTGATTACCATTTGCCCTTCTAGATAATGTAGGATCAATCACACCTCTTTTGTAACGATACGTGACAAGAAACTCAGAAAGAGTCTCATACCATGCCCTTGGTGCTTGCTTCAGACCGTAGACTACTTTTTCAAGCTTAAAGCAGTGATTTGGAAATTCTTGACTCTCGAAGCCTGGAGGTTGTTGCAATTAAACTTCTTATTTTAGTTCACCATTCAGGAAGGCACTTTTTACATCCATTTGATGTACTTTGATGTTCTTGTGTGCCGCATACACTAAGAAGATGTGTATTGCTTCCATTGTCGATGCCTTCAAGTTGGTTGTACCCCTTTGTTACTAGCCTTGCATTGTTTGTAACTACCGCACCGGACTCATCAAGCTTGTTTTTGTAAACCCATCTAGTACCAACAATTGTGTGGCCTTTTGGCTTCGGCACTACTTTCCATACTTTGTTTCTTTCAAAATCTGCTAACTCCTCTTGTATTGCGGTGATCCAGTCGGGCTCCATGAGTGCTTCTTTTATCTTTCGAGGCTCGATCGAGGACATGAAGGCTACATAGTGGCAGTGGTCAGTTAAATCACTAGAGGATCGAGTTTGTATACCTGCGGATGGGTTTCCAATGATTTTACCCGGTGGGTGATCCTCCGTCCAGATGTGAAGACGAGTTTGTTGGTGATTACCAACTGCGGTGGAGGGAATATCTTCAACGTCAGAGGACTCTGCGGTTGGAGAATGTAGTTTCCCCTTGACTTGTGAGCAGCCTGCAGAATTATCTTGGACTGAGGGAATTTGAACGACAGCAGTTGATGGAGGTTCCCCCGGAGTTGAGGATGGGAGTTCCCCCTGAACCAAGGATGGTTCCCCCTGGATTGATGATTGAGTGATAACCCTTGGATTTGATCTTGTGTCAGTGTTCTCAACCTCTTCATCTTCAGAGTCTGAGGACGCATTTGATTGGACATTGACTCTGCGGTTAGACACTGGAATGGTATCTTCTAGTAATAGAACCTCGATGGTTGTCATAGGAACCGGAGTTGAGCTTTCCCCTTCAACCGACGAGGTGGAAGTATCGTGCGACAATTCTTCGGATAAGGTGTGACCAGATACTTTAGCATGTTGTTGTTGAGCTACCAGAGACACAAGAATTTCAGCGAGATGACCCGTCTCGGCGAGGTCAAAGAGATCAGCATAGTTGATTTCAACTATTTTTAAGGGACCTGAAGAGGCTGGGATATCACTTTCCAGGATAGCTTTAGTTTCATTTGATGGACCCTGTAGGCTACCTTATTAGTTGAGTAGCCAAGAAAAATGCCTTCATCTGATTTCGGTGTAAATTTGTTAAGATGATCCTTGTTGTTGATCACAAAACGTCTGCACCCAAATATGTGGAAGAATCTGACATTCGGTTTGCGATTGTTGAGGCCCTCATATGGAGTTTTGTTGAGACGATTGCAAATGATACTTCGGTTTGGAGAAAGCACGCAGTTGCTACTGCTTCGGCCCAGAAGTATAGAGGAAGGTTTGCAAAGTTTAACATGGACCTGGCTGCTTCGACCAGAGTACGATTTCTTCGCTCTACTACTCCATTTTGTTCTGGTGTGTAGGGAGCTGAAAAGTTGTGACTGATGCCTTTGGAAACCAAAAAACTATTCAAGAGAAGATTATTGAATTCGGTTCCATTGTCACTTTTGATTCTTCGGACTGGTAACTTGATTTAGAGCTCAATTTCTTTAATGAAGTTGATCAGAGTCTGTGGTGTTTCAGATTTGAGCCTTAAGAAAAAGACCCATGTGAAACGAGTGAAGTCATCAACTATAACCAATATATATTTTTTGTGATGGAGACTGACTACGGTTGATGGACTGCAGAGATCAATATGAAGTAGCTCTAATGGTTCAGAAATTGATGAATCAATAACTAGTGGATGACTTCCCTTTCATTGTTTTCCACACTCACAAGCTGGGCAAGGTGTATCATTGTAGTATTTCAGAATTGGGAGACCACAGACGAGTACTTCAGTGACCAGGTTGTTGATATACCGGAAGTTTAGATGAGCTAGCTTGCGCTGCCATAACCAGCTAAATTCGGATACTGCTTTGGACAAAAAGCACAACTGCGGTTTGCCAATGATCAATGAAATATCCAAAGGATACATTGTCCCTTCGGACTTGGATTTGATCAAGCAGGTACTTCTATCACTTGTCATGATGTAGCAGTATTCATTATCGAATTCAACCCGATGACCAGCTTTGCGTAGTTGGCCCCCACTGATGAGATTATGCTTGAGGCCTTCCACGTAAGCAACCTTTTGAATTGAAAATTTTCTTGTTGTTAACACCCCGTAACCTCTGATGATTCCATTTGCATTGTTGCCGAATGTGACGTGTCCACCGTTACAAATAGGCCTGAAGTCCCGAAGGTATTCTAACCTTCTGGTCACGTGCAAGGAGCAGGCACTATCAATTAACCATTCCTTTTCTTGTTCCTCCTTGCACATTGCCTGCGGAATTAAACGGTTAGTTTGGGCACCCAAACAACTTTGCAGCCCGAGGTTACATGGGAAATTTTCTGTCTAGATGCATGCACGTGAGTTGTAGTAACAGGTTTCATGTCAATTTTTAGACCTAGTCCTGGGTGTTTTGATACTTTTGGAGTGGTACGAGGTTGGACTAGACGTGACTCTTTCAGATGATAATATCCAAAGGAAAGATTTTTCTCATTCATCCAGACACCGTACTTGATCAACGGTACGGAGGGTGTAGTAAGAGTCTTGTGACTGGTCCATGGGAGGGTTCTGACTGCAGTACCTTTGGAATTTCAAAAAGTTTGGGCATGTGAATTACTCCTAGGTTTAGTCCTTCTGACATATTGATGTGATTTTAGAGAAGCGGGAGTTGGTAAAATCCCTTTCCATTTTGGATCGTCCAAGGAATAACTTTGAAAATAATACCTTTGAAAAGACTTGACTTTCTTTTGGGATTTACAGGAGTGTTTGAAAAAGTTTTTGTTACTGATCTATCCCTTTTGTCTGATTCCTTGGCAGCATTGTTTTTTGAAAGATTTTTTTGCAGCAGTGGGTTTTTCAAAACTCTTTTTATTTGAAATTTTGGCTTGTTTGAAAGTTTTGTTTTTGAAGTTAGTATCCTGCTTTTTACCTCGGGACTTGAGTTCCTCTTTGAAAGCCAATTTTGCTTGAGTTTTTGGACAACCATAGTCAGAAATGTTCAACTGCGGTTTCCTAGAAACCATTGATTGTTTTAGAAAATGAGGACTTGAGTCATTTGAACTAGAAGATTCAGGACTTTGTGAACATTGACCATATTCGAAATTTTCAATTGGTAATTCATGAAAATGGGTTGAATGGTCACTGTGCTTATGACTGCAGTCTGTGGTAAGGATAACTGGACTACCGCATAGTAAGTCAAGGGTGGTTTATCATTGGGACACTTTATGGAGGGAAAAGGTGAACACTTGAGTAATAAGTCGGGTCCTTCCATAACAATTTCTTCATTTACATCCGAAGATGACTGAGTATCGGGTCAATTTATGTTAATGACAGGTAATTGATTAGAGGTTTCAGGAAGAATTTCCTCAATAACACAATTGTTACTCAATTCATGAAGTCTACCAAAGTGACATCTAATGTCTTCGAGAAATGTCTTGTCATTGACAGGGTAATGAAATTCACGATCCGGAGGGACATAAGGACATTCAACATTGAACCGGGGAGTGGAGTTCTCTGCGGTAGAGTACCAATTGTATCATCCCCAATTATAGGTATTATCTACGGATCTATTATTGACTAAGTTTTCAATTGCTCCAGTTTCATTAAAAAGCTTTTCTATTAATTGATTCAAACGTACATTTTCTCTCTGGGCTAAGTCCCTTTGATTTAAAGCTATATCTAACTGAGTTTCATACAACAATTTAGCATCCATTTCTAACAATAAATCCTTTTCTAGCATAGCAACCTTAAGTCTCTTATCCTCTAGTCTTCCTCTCAAGTGATACAGCTCTTGGGTTGCTATATTCTTTTCATCTAATGCTTTGTTGTAGTTTGTAAGGACGGCAGCACATGTGTCATTAAGTTTTTCTAAATATGGTTCATAATCATGCATGCTGAAATTATTAGAGTGGATGATGATTTTTTCCTTTTCGATGATGCTGAGGGTGCCATCTTTGGCCATGTAGCAGTATTTACTTTCCAGCTTTGTTGACCCGTGTTCATCCGCAGTTTCAACCATGCATATTTTTCCTTTCATCTTGTTGTCAGCTTCTTCATCTTCATCCCCGGATGACCATACTTGATGATCTCTCTTCACTTGGGAAACATACACCCTTCCCTTTTCTTTTTTCTCCATTTCACGGGACATTCTTAGGTATAAGGGCTTGTCCTTAACTACGTTTGCCTTACAGTCTTTGGCAAAGTGATTCTCCTTGTTGCATTTGTGACAAATGATGACTTCAGTCTTTTCTTCGGTTATGGTACCGGAGTCTGATGGTTTGTTGGACTGCGATACTTATTTTATGTGGTGTGTATTCTGTGGTTGCGGTGGATGGTGGGGATTTCCAGGATCTCTTGTGTGGTTGTTTTAAGGATTGAAGTTCCGGTTAAACGGTGGTTTAGTAAACTGCCGATTCTTCCGAAATGAAGATGGTGGTAGCCTGTTGAATTGTTGGCTAACCAAGGTAATGGAATTTTGGAATTCTTCTTCATCATCATATTCAACATCTGCTTCATATGACTGCGGTGAGTTGTCATATGAATGTGAGTAGGATGATTCAGCAGGATATGAGTATTATGGGGTTTTGGTTTGTGGGGCTTGAGCTATTAGGGCAAGTGGACCACCGAGATCAGTACAGTCTTTTAGCACTGTTGATTCTTGTGCCTGGAGTTCTCCATATAGCTTGAAAATGACAAAGTATGAATCTTTCTATCACCTTGCACAATCATCTTTGCAGTAGACCAATGTCTTCCCAAACCATTGAGAAATTG
This sequence comes from Lactuca virosa, assembly GCF_052849685.1. Classification (NCBI taxonomy): domain Eukaryota; kingdom Viridiplantae; phylum Streptophyta; class Magnoliopsida; order Asterales; family Asteraceae; genus Lactuca; species Lactuca virosa. The sequence continues at coordinate 163,904,952 of NC_136432.1, read as the reverse complement.
AAGGTTTGTTTCATGGTTACTTCGGACTGTACCAGCATTTTGACAATTTAGTGATGATGAGATTGAAACGTTTGAATGAATCATCAAGGCTTTCTACGGGAAGAGCTTTGAAGTTGTTAAACTCATTTAGGGTAGTGGTGAGTTTCTTATCTTGTGCCTGTTCTAACCCTTGATAGAGATTTTTCAATGCATCCAAGATTTCTTTCGCCGATTTGCAGTTGATGATAATGTCGAAGTTGTCAAGAGCAACACCGCAGGAAATTTCATAGAAGGAAATGGCATCAGTTTCCATTTTGTCTAGATCGTCTTCGGTTGGTCGATTCATTGCTCCTTGACCACCACCTAGTCGAACTTGAGCATCATCAGCTTGAACCGGAGTAAGAATAGGGACATGAGGTCTTTCTTCCACGGATCTCCACACATATCTTCCAAGTCTTTTAAGATATTTCTCCATCCTTTGTGTCCAGTGATGATATTCATTTGTCACAAGTATTGGAGCTCTGTTCGAACCTCCAAAACTGTTGGAAACATTTAGTGATAAAGCTTGTGCCATATTTCCTTTGTTTTTTTTGTGTTTTTGAGAAAGATGAGCTTCAGTTGTATAGAAGGCCTTTTAAAATCAGAGTTTTGTTTAAAAAGCAACCACTTTGGCTCTGATACCAATTGTTGAGAGAAAAACTTTTGAGAAACACTTGAACAAACGTTAGTACAAGATAAGATTGTGGAATAAGTTAATCTCAGTGGTATAGAAGGCCTTTATGAATCTTGTTTGAGTTTGGGGCCATTTCTTGTCATTTTGACCTAAGATGGGTTTATGTAACACCAGTCGAGATAGGTCAACAACAGCCGCATATGATTATAATATAATAAACTTACTTTGTAGTTCTTGACAAATTCTAATACAAATATGAACTTCGGTACCTACCTTATGTTATAAATCAAAGTACATGTCCATACGATTCCAAAAATATATAGAACGTCTAAATCTGACTTCACCTGAAGAAGTTATTATAAAATGTAATAATATAAATCTCTATAACAAGAGGAATTTAAAATAGACTTAGAATTACCTATTGGAGTCTAAACGAAAGTTGTAGTACTTGAAGATACCTACGCGTGGATATAAAAAACGTCAAAAACAGAGCTCGAATGCAAAAGTGATGATCCTCCGAAGATGTAGCTGTCTGAGAGCATGACACGTGGCAAAAACCCTAGCTGCCTTGGTTCACGACGTGAACATTAAGGTTCACGACGTGAAAGTGGTCCTGGACACCCTATAAATAGAACCTTTAAACCTTGCTCTCCTTACACCTAAATCTCTTTCCTCTCTCTCATTTGTTGAAGGCATTCCACGTCCCGAGCCTGACGATCACGAACCGCTGACTATTTCTAGTTAGATTCTATAAAATCACGCTACTAGGGTGAGTTTCACGGCCCCACTTTTTATAAGTTTTCGGGGAGAAATGCATGCTAAATATTATTTAAAAGTTAATATTATGTTTATATGATAGTATATTCGTATCACCATAAATAGTTATATTAACCATGATATAGTTGTTTTGTATCATATATACCTAGAATATATCTGATATATTGAAAACATACAACTATGTTAAACTTGTTAGCATGTTATTATCATAGATTATACTAATACAGACCCGAAGTTATACTCGGGAGTTCTATATATTATATGTGATATAGCCCCAGAGTTATACCCAGGAGTTCTATATACTAATTGTTAAGTATGTTGTTATTATTGGTTTTATGTTAGATAAAACCTAGTATATTACTAATATAGCCCCAGAGTTATATTCGGGAGTTCTATATATACTTCTTAAGTATGTTGCTATTATTGTTTTTATGTTAGATAAAACCTGGTTTTACTTCAAGTTATAGCTGTTGTACTGCCTAAGTATTATAGAAATTAAGAGTAACATTTAAAGCATAGTCTAGTAACCTAGGGTTTTAGACAAGAATATGCTTTCACTATTGGAACTAACGTAACTCGACAAAGTCTACATGAGCTATTTTATTCATCAACTAAGATTGGAAATCTTAATGGAAATCCTCTGACCTATAACCGCTAATCCCATGTGAGCGAGGAAATTATGTATAGATCTATGCAGGTTAACACCCCACCCGTGGTTGCTAGCTACAACCCAACGGTTTTTCGGGTGACGAACTTGCCTACTTTTCCAACGAGGAAGTTGTGTAGATCTGTGCGGGTATGACGTTGATGAAGCGTGAGAAACGATTATATTGGTGCGAACCCTTTATAGTACCATTCAGAGGCAGTGGCATCGTTTTGGCAACGGTTATGGACTCTTGGTAGTGCGATTATACTCTAGAAGCATTATACTTTGTCGATATACAAGTATCAATGTAAAAATAAGTTTCCCAAACACTTATACTCTAGGAACTTTTAGGTATATCACTTATTCAATAAGTAAACCAATATACCTAGCACACATACTCGTATAGAATTAAAATAAGATTTATACGTAGCAGATTTTTACTCGTATAGAATTCAAATAAGATTTATACGTAGTGTAACATCCCGAGTCCAGGTATACTTCGAGAACCTTGATCTATTGAGCTATTGTCATTTTTGGTCCTTATTACAAAAAGAGTGAAAAACGAGTACGCGGGGCGTACATGAGGTGTACGCTTAGCGTAATCGTCAGCCTGCTTGTGAGGTGGAGGCCACCTAGTACGCTGGGCGTACTAGGCCCAGAGTGCAACACTAATTTGGGGTGAGTCCCCTATATAAGGGATATGATGGCCTCATTTTTGGCCACCATACCCAGAGAGAAAGCCCTAAGAGTGCCCTAACCTCTGTTCTAGAGCTTGTGTGTGTGTGTTTGAGCCTTGAGAGTGTTTGTATGGTTTTGAAGAGAAGAGAAGGTCTTGAAGAAGGAGGAGTTGGAGTCCAAGCTTCTACATCCGAGCAAATCTGAGTGGGAAGCTTCTTATTGAGGCATAAAGCTTCAGACTTTGCCTTTCCTTTGTTATGAGCATGTTATTTGAGCATTTTAGGGTTTTGTACCATAAAGGTGGAGTCTTGATGAGATCTTGAACTCCAGAGTCTAGGACCAACCCCTTTTGAGTGTATGAGTAGTGTTATGTCATAAAAATCCAATCTTGGTTGGTGAAATCACTCCATGCATGAGTTATGAGATCCTTGAGACAAAAGAGTGTATATTTTGGAGGATGGTGCCTAATCAGCCATGCAAAGGCTTAAAGTCGATGACTTTATGGATTAAGAGACATTAGAGAGTGCAGATCGGAGATATGAGCCTATGTCTTAACTGGTTAAGACCAAAAATATGAGAAGAATGAAACTGGGGCGTACGCTGGGCATAATCCCAGTACGCGCGACGTAGGGGTCGAGCATCCCCGATGCCTGCATAACAGCCGAGTATGCGCAGCATAGAGATCGAGTACGTGCAACGTACTCCCTACTGTTTAATTTTGTTGACTTTTAGGGTTTGGTCCAAAGTGTGGACTATTAAGCCTATGGAGGGGTAAAATGGTCTTTTCACCCTTCTGTGAGTGTGAAAGGGTTAGTCTGGTTCTTAAGAGCCAATATTGATTAGGGATAATTAATATGTGCTAGGCGGAGGATAAACTGGTGGGTAGAGTTTGAGATTCTGAGTTCGAGGTTTTCATTTGCTAGCTTACGAGGTGAGTCTTCTCACTATACTTACCTTGTGTGGTAATTTTATGTGTAACCAGAGGGTCTTATGTGAATGAGCTGTGTATTGAGATATCCTGTTATTTGTTATGTGATATGCTTACTGTGTAATATATTGAGCTGCTGAGTTGAGGTACCAGAGGGTCCATCTGAGTTGTGGGACCAGAGGGTCCTACTGAGACACATTGACCACAGGGTCTTATTGAGTTATAGCCTCGAGTGGCTAATGAGTTGTGTGTGCTATTTTGGGGAACTCACTAAGCTTTATGCTTACCGTGTTATGTGTTATGTGTTTCAGGTAGTTCTGAGGATCGCGGCTAGGCACCGGCATGATTGTACACACTGGCGGAAGATGTTTTTATGATTCTGGGATTGTGAATTACATTATGATATTATTGTCGTTTTGGAATACTTGTGTTTTGATATGGAGAAATGAGAATTTAATGTGTTTTAAAAATGAAAAGTTTGTTTGAAAATTTACGTCGTTACAAGTTGGTATCAGAGCCTTGGTTTGAGGGATTCGGATGCACCCTCGGGTGTGTTTGGACTCAAACTGAGGATTTGAGAAAGATTTTCAAAAGAGATGAATTTTTTCTAAAAATGAGAAAGAGTTTAAGAGAAGACGAGCCGGAGCAGTATGTACAATCAGCCAGAGCCCAAGCGGTGATTTCCCAAAATACCCTCATTTTGTGTTACGAGATATTTTATGTGCTATAATGCATGCTAGAGAATAGGCTAGGTGATTCATATATTAGGACTAGGGTGGCCTGATTTGTGATGCCTTAGCCTAGGGATTTCTGCTATCAATGATTTGCTTTGAGTATGAGTATCTAGCAGGAGCGAGCCAATGAGAGGACTACCGTGAGAGTATATTGTGAGGTATAGAGTACTTGTAATTAGTATCCTAGGTGGAGGACTTGGAGTGAACGCTGATGCGGTGTGGAAGGTAGTATTGGGCCTGTACTACTGAAAGCACCGGATTAGTGAGCGGTCCAAGTAAGAATCCTTAGGATGCTAAGGAGCAAGTAGGGGCGGGTGATCGAGTGTGAGTATGCTCGAGCGAGTCTCTGATGAATTTGTGTTGTGTTTCAGAGACATCATGGTGGGTACACGCCACAACCCTGGTAGCAGTGGGAGTAGTGATGAGGAGATACGGAGAATGATCCACGAGGAGGTGGCTGCAGCTATCCGAGCAGAGATTCCAGAGATGTTTGGGTCTATCAAGACCACCTTGATACATACGTTCGACGAGCGATACGCTGCTATCACTGAGGCTGCTGCTTCCGCGGCCACTTCAACCGTCGCCGCTGCTAGGCCTCAGGGAGGTGACTCGTTGCTGTTCCGAGAGTTCAGCAACATGAAGCCTCCAGAGTTTGATGGGACGTAGGATCTGATTGCTGCGATGAGGTGGATCTCTGATATCGAAGGGTGTTTTTATACGTGTTCATGCCCCGACCACTTGAGAGTTTGGTTTGCACTGAACCAGCTTCGCTTCGGAGCAAAGGACTGGTGGAAGTTTGTGACAGCTGGTTTTACCCCTGCAGATCATGCTACAGTGACATGGGAGAGGTTCGTTCAGATGTTCTGAGACGAGTATGTTCCCCCGGTGGAGAGGGAACGTTTGGCACAGGAGTTTCTGTCTCTCAAGTAGAAGACATAATTGTTGGTTTTTGAGCATTCTAACACTCCTATGGTGTACATACAACCCTATAAACCTTGGATCTATGTTTTCTCTATTATACATGAAAATATTAACTATTCCAAGGTTTCATCCTAACTAGCATATTATGAAGCACCTATACTACAAAGTTCTAGTTAGATGAAATACCTTTTGATGTAGCTTGATGTCTTCAAGCTTTAAGAGCTTAGCCCCAATAGTGTGGAAGCCTCAAATGGAATCACAAATCACCAAAACACCTTGGAAGAACTTGAGAGAATATGTATGCACACTAAAATCGGCTCACTCTTATTTTCACACACTTGTGCCAATTTTGTGAGCCAAGGACCCCTTTATATATTATGGAGGATTAGGGTTACATCCATGTAAACCCTAATACCCATGACCTTTCATTTACATAGAATCCATGGGTTAAAAGCTCCATGGACCATCCATGAAAGCTTAGCCCAACCTAAATGAACTTGGCCCATTCCATATATATAAGAGTCCATATTTAATTAGTTCTTTTTGATCACTTAATTAATTCTAAATTAATTCTTGATCAATACTAATTAAATAATATGATTCCATATTAATATATTAGAACTTATAATATATTAATATAAATCATAAATATACTATTCTCAAAAGAATATCCATATAAATTGTGCCGGTGAAGTGCAACCCAAATGGACCATGCCGTGTCGGGTCAAGTACATACCAAATATAGTTATGGACTTAGACATTAATCCAACAGTCTCCCACTTGGATAAGTCTAAAACTATTATCGAGTATGACTTCAAACCCTAACTGGCAATCGTAGCTCTTAAAGCCGCTGTCGAACTCTGACCTTGCCGATGAACTCTGACCTTTGTCAATGACTTGTCCATTAGATAAGGGATCATATATTCCTCCATTCTAGATATCATATAGACTGAGACATTGATTATCAATCATTATCTCTGTCCATTTGTTGTTTCCTGATTTCCAATTTATGATGACTGACTGATTGAACAAATCAAATCAGTCCTGGCTTGGCCAAGCACTCACATGTGTCATCGCTAAATCATCGAGTGGCCCACAGATATCGCTTTTATCCCGAAGGTAAAAGGAATGGATAAACTTCGACTCATATAGCTTCTTCTACTACTTGTTGAATCATACACAAAGGCACGTTTTATAACATCGAGTTACCAAATGTGTTTTCGTGCAATCAATGTATAACCAACTCATAGTAACAACTCATATCTCTAGGTTTGAAGAATATAAGATATTATCGTCTCATGATCACTCGTGATAAAATCCATGAAGTGATTCAAATGAGCGCGGGTTGAATCCAATACTCAGAACTTATGAGCACTCATGAGTGTTGTAGCACCACTTTGTCCACAAACTTGGACCTCTACAAACCAACCCATGACAGTCTTGATTCATATCTACTTCCAACATATGACCGACTGTGGATGGTTTGAATAACTTAATCATTCAGGAAGAGCGACTTAGTTATTCTGGAAGTCAAAACATGCAAAGTGAAACACAAGAATAAATGAATCAAATATGGTATCAAACCCTATGAATATAAATAAACACTTTTATTTATCACCATACTGATTACTCATTATTCATTGTTTCGGTTTTATCAACTTTATACTTGAATTAAAAACACTAGTTGTCTCATGCTCCAAGCATGTAAACTATGTTTTTCTTAAACAATAGCTTTGCCATACACCAAGTATGCACTCTATGTTTGTCTATGATCCTTATTGTGAAATAAACCAATTTAACATAATTTCAATGATTCTAATTTCACACTCCCAAATCCTTATCGAAAAATGTGAGAATTTCAAATTCCTATCATTTATCGAAATCTGTTTAGATTTTAAACTTATATGCACTGACCCTCCTGTAATGAATATGTACAAAGTCACAAAGACTTGTCAACAGTCATTATAAGGTATTCCAATGGAGATCAACTCCATGGAAACTAAGTCTCATATTCAAAGTACATTGCTTTGGACATGCTTCTTGCATTAAGTTTTCTAATCTTACACAGATAACTTCCACCTATGGAGACAACTCCATATTCTCATTTTGACTATCACTTCTGAATAAGAGATGCCTCTTTTCAGAATATGTCAATATGGTCCTTCCAAAATTAGCACTATACTTCCAGCTGTCCCTAAGCAACCAATCTTTGGTAAACCTCAGATTGTCCTCGACAATTGCTTAATCATTTTAGTCATATCCAATTCTAGACCTTTTCCCTTCTTAATGCCTCTGGGCATTTGGAAAAATTTAGAAATGACAAATATTATACCACATGCAATCGATCCTGTACCCAAAGCAAATGGTACACGATTCATGATGTCTCACATAAAGACATGATTCTAGACCAGTCTTTTGCTACAATATTTTTATTTGCCATGTTTTCAAAATTTGACTATGAAGAGGGATGCCATAATCATAATCGAATTTTGAGAACGCAATATATAGAATTTCCTTAAGCTGAACCAATCCAACATGAAATTCATATATATATTCTTGACTAAAGATGATTAAGGTCTCAATCTAAGCCTTTAGAACTGAAATGAAGTATATCCTCTCCCTTAATTATAGCAAAACAACTTTTTCAATCCCTGCAGCCTCATGAATTGAAACTTTTATTTTCTATAATTAACATTGCTAACTTGCAACACTAACAATAATTATCATGCTCCCACTAACATGATGATTATTAGCATAACACTTATGCTCCCACTAGCTTTGACATGTACTCAGAAATCAGCTGGACTTCTAGAAATCAATACTTTATTGACTTTCTTACCAAAGTTCAGATTTCTGATACGAGATGCTTTGATAAAACTTTATCAAAATCATACACCTTTCCTTAGATAGCATGCATGTGTGTCTAAACAATTTCAGAACTATGAAAAAGGATGTCGTAATCATAGTCTCAATTGTTTAGACCTTTTGCCATCTGCTTCAAATCTACTTGGTGGAAGTGTTTCCTCACCATCATTTTCATGAATCGGAGAGAAACCTTATGACCCTTAGATTTTATGGTGTATGTGTTCTTATCCATGTGAATCGTCAAAACCATAGTCACAAGACAAGTATAATGACAAATCCAAACTCATATGGAATGAAATTATGAAATCTTAACTTCTTGCCACCTGGCAGTACAGGGCCTGCCATTGCTTCCAAGTTGTTATGCAACCAATTGAGAACTTTCAGAACTCCTATGCAAAGCCAACTTTAACTGGAATGGGCACAGAATATGTCAACACGATAGGTTATAAACCTCAAGTCGTGTGCTAGTGAAGAACCTTAGGTTTTATTCTTGATTAGTTCTTGAAATTCTTTTTAGGATCTTTAAGACTCCCACTATCCTCTTGACATATAAGACTATCTTGCCAAATATTCAAGAGATAGTGCGGATTCTTTATCAAGACAAACACTTCACACAATTGGCCTTAGTTGGTCTTTGTTTTATCCAAAACATTACAACTTACCAATTTCAAATGTACAAGAGTAGGACACTTTTACTCTTACATTTGACAAGTGTTTTAAACCTTTCTTTAAGATATGTCACTCAAGTTACAATCTTGGAGTATGACTCTAAGAATTGTTTTGGAACGAAGTATGACTCATCTTCCTGATCTAACTATTTCAATAATTCATGACTCCTCTTCTTAGTCATAAGAATGCACTAAGATGACCTTTAGAGGACTAATTGTGATATGATTTCTAAATCATTAAGATGATCACAAACATGATACTAAAGTACTCTCCCATCTTTTCAGATTTGAGAAACTTTTATCTTTTTGCCTAATTTGATTCTTCCCATTCGTTCTGCCATATATTGGGACTTTTCCAATGTTTCAGAATTATACTTAAACTTGTAAGTATAACCATATTTACTAAACTTTAGTAAATCAAATAGTCTTAACGAGCTTTGTGGTGGACATGACCAGTGCACAAGAATGTGTACTCGATCCCTTTAGTCCTTCACTTGACTCACACATCCATGTGAACAAGTAATTAGTCTTGATTTTCCAATGCTTGAAAGTTCTCATTCATCATACTATTCATCTTGCATGATTCCAAGTTTCGGTTCAATTGAAACTTGGGTGATGAGGAACTTTCCTGATTTGGTAAATTTAGACACTACCACAAATGAAAGAATCAAATCCATTTTCCAATATTGTTGTCAGTGGAATCATATAAGCAACAATTTTCCACAAATGCCATTGTAAGGATACTTCAAATAAATAAAATTAAAGAATTTTTTTTTATTTTAAAACTTTGCGGAAAAACTTATCCTTACAATCCACATGGAAAATTGTTGTTATCTATTCCTTAGCAATATATCATAACTTCTTAAGCAACTGCTCAAAATTCTAATGCGATCGAAATCCACCTTCGCGATCAGAATCAACATATACTTCCTTTAAGATTTCTCTCTATTCTTTGATTCTTAAAACATCAACATAGTTAGATAATGAGCTCTACCTGATGTAGAGTCAAACTTATTGACTTTAGCATCCTTAGGTAAATTTGGCAGCTTTGCAATCAACGCCCCTTCCTTTGGCAAAATAAACATATGGACCCTTTGGTAATGGGACTATCTCAGACTTAGCCTTTCTCTTTACCATTTGGTCAACCGGGTTGACTATGGCCGATCCCTTTCCATTGGGAAGAGAATGCTTTTTCTGGATTTCCAGTGTCACCATTGTCATTGTCCATAAAGTTTTTGGGAAGTTGATCTTCTAATCAAATTTACTTTACTATCGTTCCAAATCATTGCTGATTCAGCAGCACCAAGCAAATAGATATGATCATTAAGGTTCATGTCATAGTCTGTTTCATAGTAGTCTCAAAGGAACTCACTATGTGACTTAGAAAGTGATTGAACATCTAACTTTCTCAAGACTTTGACACCCAACTCTCCTGGCTTGTCAATATGTGACTTCATCTCTAAGATGTGATCACACATAGACCTTGCTTGCCATTATGGCTTGAGTGACCTTGAACTTGTGGGTTAGGGAGAATAATTGGAGGAGGTGGGGAAGAGAATTATGACTTCCATGAGCCAAACTCGGGAAGTCATATTCATTAGGAAAGCTTGGTTTGGGAAGATCATTGTTGTCTAAACCAGACATCAACAATGGGAGAAATTCACGTAAAGTTGATTTAAGTCCTTAATATAACACCCAATATGATATATTAAGGCTAGGACCCAACAAACTATTTTATAACTTGGAAGAGGGATGCCGTGATCCAAGCTATAAAATATTTGAAGGTAGGTGAATGACGATTCACCAATTTCCACCAAGATAAACGAAATGTATTATTAGGTTTTAATTGGTTTTGAAACTCCTAGATTCTTTTGAGATTCATTGAACTTTTCAATGGCATGTTTCAATCTCGAGTGTGCCCTTCAGGTTTTGTGACTGGGATGCCGAGGATCACAAAACAAGGTGTGAAGTAACCATGCAAATATACTTGGTACCCTTAATATTTACCCCTCAATCGATGTGCCGGTTAACCACACACGCTCCAACGATACTATGATAAACATTAAGTTACCCTTTGCCTACCTTGTTAAGTCCAGGTTAGTGTGTCGGTTAACCACACACGCTCCACTAACAACTTAAACAAAGTGCAAAGTGTAATTTCATGGATTAGCACCTTATTCACATTTTCCGAAGTAACTAATATTGGGAATTTATAAGTGTTTAGTTACTTAGTATTTATCATTATACTTATAATGAAGGGAGAATTATAGTCCTTGTCCTACCTGTTCGGCTAACGACCCTCCACCGGTCAAGGAAGCGGTTAGTGAGAGTGGACACCCATTAAACTGCCATTTTATAGGCAGTAACCTTATACCCCCCTTATAGACCGGCTTCGTGAATGAGGCCTACTAATGGTAAGACGACTTGCTCTTATACATATAATATATTAAAAATTTAATATTATAATAGTATAAGGGTGTATTTTAGACATTTAAAATACTTGGTGGTTTAATCTATTAATTAAACTAGACTTTTAATTTAATTAAACTCAAACCATATATTTATGGATTAATAATACTCTTTTAATTAAACGCTTTAATTAACTATTAATAAAGTCCATAAGAGTTAATTTGAACTATTCAACAAAACATCATAATTCCAATTATTAAACTCAAAATTAAAACCATTTAATTAATTGTTTAAGTTATGAACCCAAGAGTTTTAGAATTCAATTCTTTTTTTCATAAAAAACTTTTCTCAAATTCCAAAACTTGAGGGCAAGTTTTGTAATTCTTGAAAACCTTTGGATTCCATAACTTATGGAATTAATGGTGTTTTATGATGAAACTTTCCATGTTCCATAACTTAAGAACAAGTTATGGAATTCTTTAAAACATTAACACCAAATTTTGAAACTCCATAAAAACTTTGAATCAATTTTTTTTTTTTTAAAAAAAACTTTCATATCCATAACTTATGGAAGTTTCAAAAACCCTTAAGATCACAACTTTAAAAAAAACTTTTGAGCTCCAAAATTTTATGACAAAATATGTAACTCCTTAAAACATTTAGATCAAACTTTTAAAACTAATAAAATAATCATATCATTTTATCTTTTACTAAATTTGACCTAATTAAACTCATATAACAAATGATTCAAATTTTACAAATAATTCGTTTTTCACAAAACAAGTAATTATCTTAAAATTTGACAAACATCATGTTTTTTTTTCCTTTTTTTCCAACTTCAAAATAAAACATTTGCATCAATATAACAGAAAACAACCCATGGCTCTGATACCACTGTTGGGTTTTGAGCATTCTAACACTCCTATGGTGTACATGCAACCCTATAAACCTTGGATCTATGTTTTCTCTATTATACATGCAAATATTAACTATTCCAAGGTTTCATCCTAACTAGCATATTATGAAGCACCTATACTACAAAGTGCTAGTTAGATGACATACCTTTTGATGTAGCTTGATGTCTTCAAGCTTTAAGAGCTTAGCCCCAATAGTGTGGAAGCCTCAAATGGAATCACAAATCACCAAAACACCTTGGAAGAACTTGAGAGAATATGTATGCACACTAAAATCGGCCCACTCTTATTTTCACACACTTTTGCCAATTTTGTGAGCCAAGGACCCCTTTATATATTATGGAGGATTAGGGTTACATCCATGTAAACCCTAATACCCATGACCTTTCATTACATAGGATCCATGGGTTAAAAGCTCCATGGACCATCCATGAAAGCTTAGCCCAACCTAAATGAACTTGGCCCATTCCATATATATAAGAGTCCATATTTAATTAGTTCTTTTTGATCACTTAATTAATTCTAAATTAATTCTTGATCAATACTAATTAAATAATATGATTCCATATTAATATATTAGAACTTATAATATATTAATATAAATCATAAATATACTATTCTCAAAAGACTATCCATATAAATTGTGCCGGTGAAGTGCAACCCAAATGGACCATGCCGGGTCGGGTCAAGTACATACCAAATATAGTTATGGACTTAGACATTAATCCAACAATAACCAGTGACTGAGATTTCGAGGATGTTCCATGAAAGGGCGATGTTTTGCCCTGAACACGTGTCCACTGAGCAGGCACGTGTGAGCCGATATCTGAGCATACTGAGGAGGGACATACGAGAGTTCGTGGCGAACTCGTCGTATAAGACATTGTCCGAGCTTCAGGCCAATACCAGGAGGAGGGAGATTGAGTTTGAGTTGCAGACCAGAGAGGTGGAGGAGGAGTCCTGGGGGAGGGACGGAGACCAGTGCAGTCGCAGCCGGCGACGAAGCGGGCCAAGCCCGCTAATTCCAGAGTTGGGGGCCAGAAGGGTTGCACTTGTGGCAAGTGAGGCAAGAGTCATGAGGGTTCTTTCCGTTCGGGGATTTGCTACAAATGCGGCAAGGAGGGGCACATGACGAAGGATTGCCCCAAGGGATTCTCGGTTTGCTTTCATTGCAACCAGACCGGCCACTGGAAGGCCGAGTGCCCTTAGCTCGTGCAGGGATCAGCCCACGGATCTTCACCTACTTCTGTGTGTGCTACTGAGATTCGGCCAGCAAAGGCCGACACACCGAGGGTTCGTGGGAGAGCCTTTCAGCTGACAGCGGAGGAGGTATGCGCAGCACCTGATGTTGTGGCTGGTACGTGTTCTTATTATATTCCTTTGTGATATTTTGTGCATATATTGTGATTGTGTATAGGTACTTTTCTTGTGAGTTCTGTGCCTGCCTTGGTGTTATTTGACTCGGGTGCGAGTCGATCCTTTGTATCATTAGCATTTAGTCGTCATATCAGTATCCGACGAGAGGCGTTGAGCCGACCTCTGAGAGTCTCCATAGCCGATGAGCATGCGGTATTTGCGACTGATGTGATTCGTGGATGAGTGCTTGAGATTTTCGGAGTTGAGTTTCTGATAGATCTGGTACCGATCGCGATGAGGGACGTCTGTGTCATCGTAGGCATGGACTGGTTAAGTCGATTTGGAGCTATGATCATTTTTGATCGTCACCTGGTGACCATACGAGACCCTAGTGGGTGAGTGCTTATAGTATATGGCGACGGTACCCGATTTGGGTCGGCATTTTGTTCGGCCGCCAGAGCGAGACAGAGTCTACAGCAGGGTTGTATGGGATTTTTGGCGTATGTGATGGATACGCGGGCTACTGCAGAGAGATCGAGTTCTATCTCCGAGGTTCCGATAGTGCGCGAGTTTCTAGATGTTTTTCCCAAGGAGTTGCCGGGAGTGCCTCCCGAGAGGCTGGTAGAGTTTCGAATCGATTTGGTGTCGGGGGCGGTGCCTATTGCCAAGGCACCTTATCGCCTTGCGCCTCCGGAGATGCAGGAGTTATCCTCATAGCTGCAGGAGTTGTTGGGGAAGGGGTTTATCAGGCCGAGTAACTCGCCGTGGGGAGCCTCGATTCTTTTTGTCAAGAAAAAGGATGGTTCACACCGGATGTACATTGATTACCGGGAGTTGAACAAGTTGACGGTCAAGAACCGTTACCCACTTCTGAGAATCGATGATTTGTTCGACCAGTTGCAGGGGGAGTCTTGGTTTTCCAAAATCGATCTGAGGTCTGGGTATCATCAGATGAGAGTCCGCGAGGAGGATGTCCAAAAGACGGCCTTCAGGACACGTTATGGGCACTATAAGTTTGTGGTGATGCCTTTCGGGCTCACCAACGCACCAACAACATTCATAGATCTCATGAACCGGGTGTGTAGGCCCATGTTGGATCGTTCGGTGATTGTGTTCATCGACGATATTTTGGTGTATTCGAGATCCAGAGACCAACACGAGGAGCACCTAAGAGAGGTTCTGGGTATACTGAGATCGGAGAGGCTCTATGCCAAGTTCTCCAAGTGTGATTTCTGGTTACGAGAGGTCCAGTTCCTGGGACACCTCGTTAACCAGAATGGTATTTTGGTCGATCCGGCCAAGATTGAGGCAGTTATGAGATGGGAGGTGCCAAGATCCCCCACCGAGATCAGGATTTTTCTGGAACTGGCCGGATGCTATCGGAGATTTATCAGAGATTTCTCCAAGATTGCCGTCCCTCTCACCAGTTTGACCCGGAAGGGCGTTGCGTTTACTTGGGGCCCCGAGCAGCAGACCTCATTTGAGACCCTTCGCCAGAGATTGTGCGACGCTCCCGTGTTGGCCCTTCCGGAGGGAATGGAGGATTTTGTGGTTTATTGCGATGCATCTATTACGGGCATGGGTGCGGTACTGATGCAGAGAGGGAACGTGATAGCGTACGCATCGATGCAGTTGAAGCCTCATCATACGGGATATCCCACCCATGATCTGGAGCTGGGGGCAGTGGTGTTTGCCCTCAAGATCTGGCGTCACTATCTGTATGGGGTTCGGTGTACCATATACACGGACCACAAGAGTTTGAAGTATCTTATGGATCAGCCCAACCTTAACATGAGACAGAGGAGATGGTTGGATGTGGTGAAAGATTACGACTGTGAGTTCCTGTACCATCCGGGCAAGGCTAATGTGGTAGCCGACGCCCTGAGCCGTAGAGCAGAGAGTAACCCAATCCGAGACGTGTGTATGAGGATGACAGTGATGACTCCAGTTTTAGATATCATTCGAGAGGCCCAGGTGGAGGCCGTGAGACCGGAGAACCGCAAGAGGGAGCGGGTGATTGGGCAGGTGTCCGAGTTTGTGACGGACATCCGAGGACTTATGACCTTTCAGGGGAGGATTTGGGTGCCCTATACGGACGGACCTCGTCGTACAATGATGGAGGAGGCACATAGATCGAGATTCTCGATCCATCCCGGGGCCACTAAGATGTATTTGGAGCTGAAGAGAAATTATTGGTGGCCCTGTATGAAGAGGGACGTTGCATGGGTAGTCGAGAGGTGCTTAACTTGTCGCCGGGTTAAGGCCGAGCACCAGCGTCCTCATGGTATGTTGCAACCACTGGAGGTTCTCCAGTGGAAGTGGGAACAAATTTCTATGGATTTTATCACCATGTTGCCGAGGACCGCGCGGGGTGTCGACGCGATTTGGGTGATTGTGGACCGGTTGACGAAGAGCGCTCACTTTCTTGCTATTAGAGAGAGCTCTTCTGCTGAGAGGCTAGCAGAGATATATGTGAGAGAGGTGGTAGCTCGGCATGGGATGCCGATATCTATAGTGTTAGATCGGGATGTGCGATTTATTTCCAGATTCTGGAAGAAGTTCCATGAGGAGTTGGGTACGCGATTTCATTTTAGCACAGCCTACCATCCACAGACAGACGGAAAGAGTGAGCGGACGATTCAGACGCTCGAGGACATGCTTCAAGCATGTGTTATGGACTTCGGTGGAAGTTGGGACACATACCTACCCTTGGCTGAGTTTTCTTACAACAACAGCCACCATTCCAGTATCGGCATGCCTCCTTTTGAGCTTCTTTATGGGAGGAGGTGTCGGAACCCCATCTGTTGGGGAGAGGTAGGGCAGCGAGTGATGGGTGGCACTGAGATAATGCTCAAGACGACTGAGCAGATTCAACAGGTCAGACAGAGGTTACTGACGGCTCAGAGTCGCCGGAAACGTTACGCGGACAGGCGACGATCCGAACTCGAGTTTCAGGTTGGAGATTCCATTGTCCTGAGGGTATCCCCATGGAAAGGGGTAATACGGTTCAGGAAGAGGGGCAAGCTGGGGCCCCGATACACCGGTCCTTTTATGGTGGCCGCTAGAGTGGGTAAGGTAGCATACCGCTTGGAGCTACCTGCGGAGTTGAGCCAGATCCATAACACCTTCCATGTGTCTCAGTTGAGGAAGTGTGTGGCCGATGAGACGACAATAGTGCCACTAGAGGACATTTAGGTGGATGCGAGCCTGAATTATATCGAGAGACCGATCGCGATTATGGATCGAAAGGTGAAGGTTTTGAGGAACAAAAAGGTGCCCCTGGTTCAGGTTCAGTGGCAACATCGGAAGGGTCCGAGATGAGTTGGGAGCCGGAGTCCGAGATACGGGAGCAGCATCCGGAGCTATTTGAGGAGCATGACTTCGAGGGCGAAGTCTGATTCTAGTGGGGGAGAATTGTAACATCCCGAGTCCAGGTATACTTCGAGAACCTTGATCTATTGAGCTATTGTCATTTTTGGTCCTTATTATAAAAAGAGTGAAAAACGAGTACGCGGGGCGTACATGAGGTGTACGCTTAGCGTAATCGTAAGAGTGCTTGTGACGCGGAGGCCAACTAGTACGCTGGGCGTACCCGTGAGTACGCTGGGCGTACTAGGCCCAGAGTGCAACCCTAATTTGGGGTGAGTCCCCTATATAAGGGATATGATGGCCTCATTTCTGGCCACCATTCCCAGAGAGAAAACCCTAAGAGTGCCCTAAGCTCTGTTCTAGAGCTTGTGTGTGTGTGTGTTTGAGCCTTGAGAGTGTTTGTGTGGTTTTGAATAGAAGAGAAGGTCTTGAAGACGGAGGAGTTGGAGTCCAAGCTTCTAGATCCGAGAAAATCTGAGTGGGAAGCTTCTTATTGAGGTATAAAGCTTCAGACTTTGCATTTGCTTTGTTATGAGCATGTTATTTGAGCATTTTAGGGTTTTGTCCCATAAAGGTGGAGTCTTGATGAGATCTTGAACTCCAAAGTCTAGGACCAACCCCTTTTGAGTGTATGTGTACTTTGTCGATATACAAGTATCAATGTAAAAATAAGTTTCCCAAACACTTATACTCTAGGAACTTTTAGGTATATCACTTATTCAATAAGTAAACCAATATACCTAGCATACATACTCGTATAGAATTAAAATCAGATTTATACGTAGCAGATTTTTACTCGTATAGAATTCAAATAAGATTTATACGTAGTGTAACATCCCGAGTCCAGGTATACTTCGAGAACCTTGATCTATTGAGCTATTGTCATATTTGGTCCTTATTATAAAAAGAGTGAAAAACGAGTACGCGGGGCGTACATGAGGTGTACGCTTAGCTGAATCGTCAGCGTGCTTGTGAGGTGGAGGCCACCTAGTACGCTGGGTGTACCCGTGAGTATGTTGGGCGTACTAGGCCCAGAGTGCAACCCTAATTTGGAGTGAGTCCCCTATATAAGGGATATGATGGCCTCATTTTTGGCCACCATACCCAGAGAGAAAGCCCTAAGAGTGCCCTAACCTCTGTTCTAGAGCTTGTGTGTGTGTGTGTTTGAGCCTTGAGAGTGTTTGTCTGGTTTGGAAGAGAAGAGAAGGTCTTGAAGAAGGAGGAGTTGGAGTCCAAGCTTCTAGATCCGAGCAAATCTGAGTGAGAAGCTTCTTAGTGAGGTATAAAGCTTCAGACTTTGCCTTTCCTTTGTTATGAGCATGTTATTTGAGCATTTTAGGGTTTTGTCCCATAAAGGTGGAGTCTTGATGAGATCTTGAACTCCAGATTCTAGGACCAACCCCTTTTGAGTGTATGAGTAGTGTTATGTCATAAAAAATCCAATCTTGGTTGGTGAAATCACTCCATGCATGAGTTATGAGATCCTTGAGACAAAAGAGTGTATATTTTGGAGGATGGTGCCTAGTCAGCCATGTAAAGGCTTAAAGTCGATGACTTTATGGATTAAGAGACATTAAAGAGTCCAGATCTGAGATATGAGCCTATGTCTTAACTGGTTAAGACCAAAAATGTGAGAAGAATGAAACTGGGGCGTACGCTGGGCATAATCCCAGTACGCGCGTCGTAGGGGTCGAGCATCCCCGATGCCTGCATAACAGCCGAGTACGCGCAGCATAGAGATCGAGTACGCGCAACGTACTCCCTACTGTTTACTTTTGTTGACTTTTAGGGTTTGGTCAAAAGTGTGGACTATTAAGCCTATGGAGGGGTAAAATGGTCTTTTCACCCTTCTGTGAGTGTGAAAGGGTTAGTCTGGTTCTTAAGAGCCAATATTGATTAGGGATAATTAATATGTGCTAGGCGGAGGATAGACTGGTGGGTAGAGATTGAGATTCCGAGTTCGAGGTTTTCATTTGCTAGCTTACGAGGTGAGTCTTCTCACTATACTTACCTTGTGTGGTAATTTTATGTGTAACCAGAGGGTCTTATGTGAATGAGCTGTGTATTGAGATATCCTGCTATTTGTTATGTAATATGCTTACTGTGTAATATATTGAGCTGTTGAGTTGAGGGACCAGAGGGTTCATCTGAGTTGTGGGACCGGAGGGTCCCACTGAGACACATTGACCACAGGGTCTTATTGAGTTATAGCCTCGATTGGCTAATGAGCTGTGTGTGGTATTTTTGGGGAACTCACTAAGCTTTATGCTTACCATGTTATGTGTTATGTGTTTCAGGTAGTTTGGAGGATCGCGGCAAGGCACCGACATGATTGTACACACCGACGGAAGATGTTTTTATGATTCTCCGATTGTGAATTACATTATGATATGATTGTCATTTTGGAATACTTGTGTCTTGATATGGAGAAATGAGAATTTAATATGTTTTAAAAATGAAAATTGTGTTTGAAAATTTACTTCGTTACACGTAGCTACCTTCGTTTGTATGGGATTACACGTAGCTACGTTCGTTTGTATGGGATTACAAACACTTATATTTAGTAAGCAAACTATTATACCTAGGATATATATATATATATATATATATATATATATATATATATATATATATATATATATATATATATATATATATATTAGAAACAAGTATTAGTTAGAATGATATTTTCAAACTATATTCCATACTTTTGAAACTTGGGAAAAAAAAATACTATTTTACTCAGAGTCAAAACTGTGGACTCACCAACTTTATGTTGACGTATTTTCAAAATGCATGTGTTTTCAAGAATTTGATAACTATGATACAAGGAATGACGTTACACCGCCCGGTGTTTCCGCCGCCGGCTGGGAGTGTGTCACACCCCCAAACCGAAACGGTGGAAACGTTTGGGGGCGGAGGACGTCATGTACAGTATAACAACGATTGAATAATAATAATCAAACCAACAACAACCATTGTATTAATAGTATAATGTTTACATTACATTCGAATTGTACACGATTGACTCCAAAAATAAATACAAGTAAAGACTCATAGCTACTATGCTCCATTTTCTTGAACCCGGTGCGTGTACCTGTCTACTAATGTCCTGAGAATACAAGTAGGTTTTGAAAGAGTATCAGCATACAGCTGGTGAGTTCATAAGCGTTTTGTTTTAGAAAATTGTTCTTTGTCCTTTCGAAAAGTACGTTATGTTTCTCCAGCAAACTTTATATTTTCTAATGTAGTGAATGTTAAGTAAAAAAATGATTCTTACTAGTTCCTCATGTGAATACTTAGTGTATACAAATCATATACAATCCAGATCAAACAAACAATCGATTATGTGGTTCTGCCCCAAGCCCACAACCAAACAAGGAACAGGAAAAGAGGCGGAGACCACACATTCCACTGGTTGTCGGATCCTCATGTACATAATCTTGAAGTATTCACTAGCTGCTTACAAAGTTAACTGTATTGATCCTTTGATATCTGTTGAAAGTGTTCCTTAAGAAAATCCAATATTTTCTTATGAAAAGTATGATTAAACCCATTCTTTGTATAACTTATTGGTTCATACTAGTTACGCATAAACCAATATCGAATATACGGTTAATTGTGTGGATCCGCCCTAAACCCACAACCAAACAAGGAACAGGGAATGAGGCGGAAACCACACATTCCACTGTCTATCGGATATTCTTCATACGTAACCCGGATGCATAAACTAAGGAATTATAGAATTAAAAATGAATATTCGTTAATTTAATAATTAACCAGTTGTTGTAAGGTACTAATGTTTACCCTGGAAAATCCTATATTTTCCCTAAGTGTACGTTATTGAATTATCTGTTCCCATTCGTAGAATATAAGTATCTACCATACTTATGTTGTTTAAGTATTGTTCTGTTTGAAAAACCTTTGTATGAAAACCTTTGCATGAAAACCTTTGTATGAAAACCATTGTACGAAAACCATTGTATAGTAGTCTTATTACATAAATAAAACTAGTTGAATGCATGTTGTATGGTATACTGAAAGTGTTGTTAATACCCTCCTGTGATCACCTAGTACATATGAGTTATAGAAATCTAGATCAAACAGACAGTCGATTGGGTGATTTCGCCCTAAGCCCACTACATGTCGGATGTTAATGTCATATTACCCTAATGTACATACTAAGTCATCACATAGTTACTAACCCTCTTGACTGTTTGTTAGGTATATTATTACGTGAACGAGTCGTTGTTTCACCTGTGGATTCTTATAACCATACTATGGATGATCAACATTAAGACGTACTCGGATGTCGTGAAAAATGATGTTTGTCACCCTAGGTTGACTCTAGCTAATAGTCAGGGTGCGAGATTGTCACTCCCGTATAGATCTATACACAAACTCACGCTCTCCCTCTAGGAGACTCTGGTTACAAGGCGTCTCACACTGTAGTTCTCACAACGAATCCACGAATAATACTAAGAAAACCCTTTATGTTATTAACATGAACCCTTATAAAATAATATCTTTTATTTCATAATTCATAAGTTTGTTTCTTTGTTTCAAAACTATGTTTGCAACGTTTGTATCTTAACATGTTTATAAAACTGTCTGCAAATATAGTAGTAACTATGTTTACCATGTTTAGTAAGTTCTATGTTCAATGTGTGCTATTGATAGGTAAATATAATAAACTAAATTATATTTTTAAACACAAGATTACTTGTGCTTTTACTTGTATCCTCCCCCCTGAAAACATTGAAAACTTGGAAAATATAGGGGTATGAACTCACAGTTAGTTGTGCGCAAGCGTCGAATCAATGAACTGAAAACGAAGACCCTCGAGTTATTGTACGTGGCACTTAACGGAATCCTAATAACAATTAAACACATATATGTATCTAAATTAGCGTTTTCGTTAGATAAAGTGATGGAAAAACACTTGCTTTCGGTTAAGGAATGTTACCGGGACTTGATTGAATCGAGGAAAGCGGGTTTTCCGTCTAATGTACCACTCAGAGAGTGTGTTCGGCCGTGAAAGGAAGTGTACGGCCATGAACCGTGTACGGCTGTAGACTTCTTGTTGAAGGGGTGTACGACCTTTGAAGGTGTACGGTCGTGAATGAGTGTACAGTCAACGAACTTGAAGGTATACGGCCGTACACTCAATATCAAGAGTGCTAGAATCGATGAATACGTGTCCTAGATGCTCCGAAATGAACCCCCAATGGTGTTTTTCGATGTTTTACGGAAGAATAAAGGTTCTTTAGGGGTGTACGGTCGAGAGTCTAGAGAGAGAAGTAGAGGGTGTTCGGCCAGAAAAGTGTAAATGAGGGGTAGGGTCTTGTATTTATAGGGGTTTTTGTGGTCGGTGGTCTGGTCCACCCGACGTTGGCCGTAAACGAGTGTACGGCCGGACACGGGTGTACGGCCGTGAAACCAAGTCAGGCCGAGAATGGTTGTTTTGATCGACGGAAAACTCGAAATTGGTATCAAAGCTATTGACTATAGCGAACTAGTACTTTCTTAGGAAAGAACGACTATAGTCTAGGGCTTACTCTATTAGGTTTAGGTATAGATATATCCCCTAACCTATAATAAAAAGTATTATTAATTATTCTACTGAAGGACTACTTACGGGAGCGGTGACAGGATAGACACGTCGCTTTGGGTTTTCAGATTTCAGATTAGCTATATGCTAAAATGATCCTACCCTTCCGACTGTCCTGACTGGCCAGTGCCTTATCAGCTAGACCTGAAGTAACAAACAATAATTAATAAAGCGTGAATACAACAAATAAGAAATATAGAGTTATATATAAAGACTCAAACCTCGATAATAATACACCTAAACACCCGGAATGCTTTTGATCTCAAGGATATAGATAAAATATTCCAACTAAATTTTATATGTGCGTAGATCCTATCACATCTAGGTGTAGGTGCACAACTACATTTTATTATGATCAGATCATATGGACTATTCAAATCGGAAGTAATATTTGATAGACTAAACACTTGGTGATACAAACGAGGAATTTTACATGGCTCATTCCCGAGAATGGATAATCTTAGAGGATACGGATGACGAACAAGAGATTCCATCCCTCTTTTGGCAGATGATCCTTACTACCCTATAAATCCAACTATCTTACATCCAATACCCTCCAACAACGGAGCAAATTTACCTTCCAACGAACTGGAAGAGAGCAAACCAATGGAAGAAAGCGAGCCTATGGAAGAGATAGAATCGGTTGCATCTTCCTTACCACCAATGAATACCCTTTATCGTCAATTTCCAGGAGGACCCAAGATGAAACGCACAACTTGTAAGTCCATACTAAAATGGATAAGGATTAAGAAGAATCCAAAAGGGGCATCTTCAGATACCCATAGAGTTCAAGATGAACCTACAAGGATAGCACAAATAGTTGACAGGTGGGTAGCAGAAGAAAGAACTACTAACAAGTATGAGATTGGTCAATCATCCCGACCATATCCCTCACCTTATTCTGAAGTTGACACTTTGTCTAAACTGTTTGAGAAAAGTGTAAGAATAGAAAACAAAATGGAAATTGTCGAAGGGAAGACTACTCATCTCTCAGGAAGGGTGTGAAGGCTAGAAAGATAGAGAACGCGAGATCACGAGGCAGTGATGGATGTCCATCATCGCATTAATTTCTCTCATAACGACATGATTACTCACGATGCAAGGATTGCAGAACTAGAGCTCTATAATTAAACCTCAAGAAACGAGGAGCGGACTGGAGAGCTTGAGCAAAGAAATCAAGCACTTGAGGTACAAATGATTTACGTCATTGATGCACTAAGTCATCACCTAGGATACTGGTAGATAGAGTAGAACTACTAGTTAAGTAAGATATGAAATGAAAAATCAGACCAGTTAAGGTAATGGGGAAAAGTTTCTAGCAAGGGTGTAGTAAACCTTGCAAAATTTGTTTTTTTAGAAACTTTTCTCATATAAACCTATAATAAATTGGTGTAACCACTAGTAATAAATATGAAGCATATATTACAATAATCAGGTGACAAATAGTGTCGTCCACTATGCTCTATACCTTGAAGAATAGGTGAATTCATTAACACTCTTAATTTAATGACTAATTAAAATACTTCATAAAACTCATAATATTCTTACAATTTAGGAACTAAATAAAAATGCCTAGAAGAAGTAGTGCTCGGCTAAAACTTAACCAATAATCAAAAACACCACCACAACAACAACAACCACCACCAGAAATAAACCCCTCAATAAGTTCAAGAGAATTTGAAGAAATTATAGCTCAGGGAATCGCTACAGCTCTAGGTAATGTGACAACAGGAGGAAATAGAAATGAAGGCAATGTAGGAACCGCCAGAATGTGTACCTACAAAGACTTTATGAATTGCAAACCAAAGAGCTTCCATGGAACCGAATGAGTCGTTAATTTGACCAGGTGGACTGAAAAGATAGAATCCGTCTTTCAAATAAGCATCTGTCCAGATGATTGTAAAGTACGATTTGCAGCATGTACTTTCGCTGAAGCAACATTAACATGGTGGAACAACCATGTAAATACAATGGGAATTAATGCTGCAAATTCCATGAAATGGGAGGAGTTGAAGATGATGCTAGTAAAAGAGTACTGTCCAAGAGAGGAAGTGCAGAATCTAGAACAAGAACTATGGAACCTAACAATTAAGAAATAAATGGTTATACCGCTAATGACCTTGTCGTTAAGTGTCCAACACTTTTAACCCCTGAATATAAGAAAATTGAGAGATATATCTGGGGTCTAGCACTACAAATCCAACGGATGGTTATCTCTTCAAAACCTACAACATATGACAGTACAAAGCGAATAGCTCATCACCTAACCAACATAGAGATCTGAGAGGATCCATGGTAGCAAAAGTTGAGCCTCCCAACGTTTTTTGGGTGGCGAACGGTCCTTTTGTTTGTCCGACATTGATGAAGTGTGCGGAATGATTATATTGGTGCAAACCCTTTATAGTACCATTCAGAGGTAGTGGCGTCGTTTTAGCAGCGGTTATGGACTCATGATAGCGCGATTATACTATAGAAGCATTATACTTTGTCGATATACAAGTATCAATGTTAAGTATAAGTTTCCCAAACACGTATACTCTAGGAACTTTTAGGTATATCACTTATTCAATAAGTAAACCAGTATACGTACCACACAAACTCATATAGAATTGAAATGAGATTTATACGTAGCAGATTTTTACTCGTATAGAATTGAAATAAGATTTATACGTAGCAACCTTCGTTTGTATGGGATTACAAACACTTATATTCATAGTATATGAAACTTATAGGTATACTACTTATTTAGTAAGTAAACTATTATACCTAGGATATATATATATATATATATATATATATATATACATATATATATACATATATATATATACATATATATATATATATATATATATATATATATATATATATATATATATATATATATATATATAGACTATATGTTAGAAACAAGTATGAGTCAGAATGATATTTTCAAACTATATTCCATACTTTTGAAACTTGGGAAAAAGTACTATTTCACTCAGAGTCAAAACCTGTGGACTCACCAACTTTATGTTGATGTATTTTCAAAATGCTTGTGTTTTCAGGAATTTGATAATTGTTATACAAGGAATGACGTTACACCGCCTGGTGTTTTCGCCGTCGGCTGGGGGTGTGGTAGTTTAGGACATGCTTGGGGCATGCATGTCCATCAAATAATCATTTTTATTGGCCTTTGGAGTCCTTGCTAGCTTCTAAGAGAAATAGGATTGAAGGCTTAATGGATTAAGGACTTACAAGTTGGGTTTTTAGCCTCATACTGTTCTCACGACGTGAGACACAAGGTCTCACAACGTGAGAAGCCTTTGGTCCTGTTTCTGGTCATCTGCTTAGGGCTCACCACATGAGAAAGGCTTCTCATGACGTAAGGGCAGTGCCGTTGAATTTCCCTTGACTAAGTTGACTATGTTGAGTCGTGATGAGTTGGGATCTGATTGAGTGAAATCTCACGATGTTACCAAGGCCAGTCATGGCGTGAGATGTGGTTTTTGGGATTTTGGGCCTTTTTGGGCCCTAGTTTTATGTATGTGGGCCTTTTTGGTG
Source organism: Lactuca virosa (assembly GCF_052849685.1). Classification (NCBI taxonomy): domain Eukaryota; kingdom Viridiplantae; phylum Streptophyta; class Magnoliopsida; order Asterales; family Asteraceae; genus Lactuca; species Lactuca virosa. The sequence continues at coordinate 163,878,878 of NC_136432.1, read as the reverse complement.
CTTGGGCCCATTTGGAGCTTTAGGTATCTTTTAGGAGTTTGGGCCTCCTTGGATTACGCCAAATATGGGTTCTAGGCCAATTAGGAAGTTAGGCCATAATGGGATTTTGAAGCTATTGTTGGGCCTCAAATTTTGGGCCAAGTGAGGAAGGGGTATAATGGACTTTTACCCTAACTGTTGAACAATCGGGCTTGGATCCTAGCTATGGGTTGTGGACCATATACTTTATTTTGTATTATTTGTTGGTTCTAGCGCGCGGGGATTTTCCGGATCGACAGACCGAGCTTTTATCTTAGATATTCGACAGCTTGAGGTGAGTCTTCCTCACCATGTTTAGCCGGTCGAAGGCAACAATGCCGACCTAGGGTTTATTATGTTACGTTGCTAGATGTCTGTGTGACTCTTGAATGTGTATGTGTTCATAGGCTTAGTGGGCAGGGCCTAAAGGTTATTTTGTATGCTATTACTTGTTATACTTGCATGCTTGTTTGATGGGGCGGGGCCCGTTGTGCGAGTTAGGGCGAGGCTCGTTATACTAAGTGGGTGGGGCCCATTATACGAGTTAGAGTGAGGCCCGCTACACTCATTGGGAGGGGCCCGATGATGGGCGGGGTCAATTATGTGTTTGATATGTATGGTATATGATATTTTGGGGAACTCACTAAGCTTTGTGCTTACGGTTTTCATGGATACGATTTTAGGTACTTTTGGTTCGAAATGGAAGGGCCCGACTTGATCACAGCACATCCACCCATGTTTCCGCATTATGATGATTTTGGGGTTGTACTCTGATAACTAATTTCTTACAAAGTACTTTTAAATATTTAGAAAAAGGGTGTTGAATGTTGACTTCAAATATAATTAATGTTTTAGTTAAATTAAAGTCGTCGTGAGTAGGTATATATACTATTCAAACAAAAAACTCACAATCCACTTGTTTTTGGGTCCTTGATACAAGATATGGTTTTCACATTTTTTCTAATTTGCAGGGACTAAAAGAAAGTGAAGAGGTAGAGCATGTGAGGATGAATCTGATAGTGGGGAATAGGCGATCTTCTCCTGCTACCAATATTGACACTTATCATCTTATGCTTAGTAGTAATGTTAATTTAGATTTGATTAATTGATGTTATTCGTCAGAAATGACGCGAAACATTATTTCATTTCATGCATTATTCAGAAAAGGTTTTCGTTACTCGTTTAATGATTTGACTGGTTCAATTTTAGTTTATAAAAATGGTGTTTTTTTATTTGAAGCATTACGTTGCAATTGTGTGTATGAAACAATGACTTGTGTTGATAGCTTAGGCAATAATGTATTTCACATTGATTTATCTAAAAGTTTAGACATGGCCTGCTTATGGCATTGTGGTCTTGGATACATTAACAAGAAGTGCATCGCTCAACTCTAAAGAGATGGAGTTTTGGAATCATTTGACCTAAGGCCAAATGACGAGAGCGAATCTTATCTTTCAGGCAAGATGATAAAATCACCATTCAATGGGTCTTGTGAAAGAGGTGAAGGTTTGTTGGACCTCATACATACAGCTGTGTGTGGACCCTTCAGATCCATCATAAGAGATGTGTAACACTCAGATCTTGTAAGTTTTCCTTTTTACCCTTGCTAAACAAGTTCTTGCATTTTGGTCCCCTGGCTAGTACGCAGGGCGTACTCTATGAGTACGTTTGGCATGCTAGCTAGACTATGATCGCAGGCATCGACCACGTACGTTGGGCATACATAGGTTACGTTGGGCGTATGCTGGCTTGGGACAAACCCTACTTTTTTGGGTTTGTGTCCTATCTAATCTTCTTTAAACCACATCTTGGACATTTTAGACCAACCTCCATATCTTCAAAACCCTAATTTCATCCCTTAGCCATTGTGTGGGGCTTTTGAGCCTTTATAAAGAACTTTGGTGTGTTTTATGCATCTTGAAGTGGTAGAAGAAGGATGAAGACTCATTCTTTGTAGAGGAGCTAAGATATTCAGATTTAGCTTCTTCATTTCGTGACTTTTGAGGTATAAAGTCCATAACTTGTCAAATCCTTGTATAGATTTTCTTTTGGACTTATTTATGACCATTTTGGTTTCTTTTGGTTGGTCCTTGTGAGCTAAGGTTGTTTCAGAAGCTTAACCTTTTAGATCTGGACATTTTAGGGGTCCCTTAAGCATAAAAACGCAAACTTTATGGTGTATATGGATTCATGCATGTGTTAAGACCCTTGGTTAAGCTCTTTTGAGCTCTAGAGCCCCATTAATCCATGCATACATTTAAAGTTGCCAACTTTACAAGATAAATCATCTTTTGGGACAAGATCTGAGAGTACGGAGTAGGGGATGAATGGATTAAGAGCTTTTTGTTGTGGGTGGCCAACTAGGGAGTACGTTGGTCATACAGGCTGGTAAGTTGTAGGTACTAGCCCCAAAGCGTGTAAGCTAAGCGTACGAGCTGAGTACGCCCAGCATACTCAGCAGGTGGGCTTCAGTGTTGGGCTCCTTGGTTTTGGGCCATGTGTGGACCTTAGAAGTTTAGAGCTTTTTTGGGCCATTAGATTTTTAGTTTGGACTCTTTTGTATGAAGGCCCACGAAGGGGTTTGGGCCCAATTTGGAAGATTGGGCCATAATTGGGCCTTAGTGACTATTTATGGAATTGGGCCTTTTTGATTAATTGGTTTGGGCTTTGGCCTTAGGCCAAGATAGAAAAAGGATAAAATGGTTTTTTACCCCAGTTTGGACTCGTAGTATGAGTTGGGATCCAATTATTAATCGGATGTTATTTTATGATGATAGCGTAAGGATTTTCGGACCAGCAGCTAGAGATTCATATATTAGATTCAACAATATGAGGTGAGTCTTCCTCACCGTGTTTAGTGGGTCGAAGGCACCAATGCCGACCCATGGTTTATTATGTTAGGGTGCTAGATGTTTGCGTATCTCTTGCATGTGTATGTATTCGTATGATTAGTGGGCGGGGCCCGATGGATAATTTGTATGTTATTACTTGTTATAGTTGTATGCTTGTATGATGGGCGGGGCCCATTGTGAAAGTTAGGCCGATGCCCGTTATACTTAGTGGGTGGGGCCCGTTATGCGAGTTAGGACGAGGCCCGTTGTACTCAGTGGGCGGGGCCCGTTATGCGAGTTAGGGCGGGGCCCGTTACACTCATCGGGCGGGGCCCATTATATGCATGATATGTGTGGTATGTGGTATTTGGGGGAAACTCACAAAGCTTCTTGCTTACGGTTCACAGTTTATGTTTCAGGTACTTCTAATGCAAAGGGGAAGAGCTCGGGGTGATTGCAGTGCACACACGATATTGGTCCGCATTTTCATGATAACTCGGATTACTTATGATGTTTTGATACATTTGAGCCTTTTGACATTTGTGGGATATTGTTTTTATTAATTCAAAAATGAAATTTTTGGGTCTTATTTTTGGGATGTTACAAGTTGGTATCAGAGCCTTAGTTTGAGGGATTGGGACATACTTTCAGGTGTGTCTGAATTCAAACTGAGGATTTGGTAAAAATTTTCAAAACGAAATGTTAAAAAAAAGGTTTTCTAATACAAGAAAGGGTGATGCATGCAATGGACCGAGCTCAAGTAAGTTTTCCCAAAATACCCATATATGTTAGTTAGGGTTAAGGGTATGCTCAGTATTTGCATGATAGAATGCTAGGAGAGATGCCTTTGTATACCTATTGTATGAGCTTGTAGACTTGCATGAAAATACTGATCAGTCAGTGATAGGATGGCCTGATTAGGTTATGCTTGGTTCTGATTACTCGATGCTCGAATGTTGCTTGCTTTGTGCTTTTTAGGAGTTCTCACTAGTTTCAGGTAACTAGTAAGTGAATATGGTAAGTTACATATTACTGAGACTAGATAGTTTTAGAAGGTTATGTTTTAACTCTATTGCGCAGCTGTTGTTTGAGTCCAACCGTTGTAGTGTGAGACCTCTCATTCGAAAAATTATCTGGTTTTAGTGATATGTAATTGTATTCGTGAACTAGTTAGAGAAAGTTAGCAGGCGTTCCTTCTAAAGCTGATGGGGAAAGTGGTTTGGAGTTTGCCCTAGGAAAAACCTAGGAAGAGATTTCATGTTGGGAGCCTTATCTTGATGAGGGTTAATTGTATGGATATAAAGTGACTTGGCTGATTCAAGGAAATCCTTGAGGAAAGTATGGATAGATGTGGAAGGTAGTATGGGCTCATACTACTGGAAGCAGAGGATCTGTACTCGATTCAAGGAGAGCTGCGATGATACCAGGAAGCTTATAGAGTTTGTGATCCCTTAATATATTTTGATGTGTATTCTGATGGTTTGTATGGTCTATTTTCAGTATGGTGACTCTTCTAGGCAGGCCAGTTGGTTGTTATGGTGTTGGTGAGGGCTCGACCTCAACATCTGGAGTTGGGCAGTTGGATGACCAGACGAGGGAGTTCATTTCGTCTGAGATTACGCGTTGCATTCTTGAGCAGACTCCTGCAATATTCGGTACAATCAAGGAGGGTATTGTGGAACTGTTAGAGGAGCGTTTGGGCTCTTTCCGTTTTAAGATGGTGGCCTTGATTAGGGTGTGTTCTTTGACCTTCAGGGAGTTTCGGGAATATGGAGCTCTATACTATCACGGGGCAAAGGACTCGATAGAGAGAAGGAGGTGGTTAGAAGACATTGCTAACGCCTTCTGCACCAACAGTTGTCCCAAGGGGGTAAAGTTCAGACTTACTTCCTGTCTTCTGAAAGACAGATCCTGAGACTGGTAGGAGGACGTTGTGCATGCAGTTGGTGATGATGTTGTGGATGAAAGGTCTAGTATGATCAAGAGTCATATTAAAGTGATATTGCTAATTAACATACGATACTAATGAGTCACACTAACAACAAGTTGATATAATTGATTATTTATTAGAAATTGATTTGAATAAATATTAAATAAAACTCTTATAATTAATTGGAAATTATTTATTTCATGGAAATATAAATTTTCAATGGCAAGTAACATAATATATCATATGGTGTGAGTTATTAAGTCATGTACATTATTTTGGACTAGAAAGACTTTTGTCTTTCAGCCAAAAGCCAAAGTTTATATTTTATAAAAGAAGTTTACAAAATTTATAAACTTTTATCTTCTTTTATATCTTTATAAGAATGAATAAAAGAAGCATGGCCTTTTGATTATTTAAATAAAAAGAAATCATGGCTTAAAGTTATGGGGAACATTAGGGACATGGTAGGTCTTAAAGTGCTAAGACCTTATGGGTATAACCTTTGCTTTAAGACCATAACATGAAGGCTTTCATTTTTGGTGCTTTTTTAGTGTAAAAACTGTGACCTCTCTCCCCCTCTTACTTCTCTCTAGTTTTTGGTTAAAAACTTGAAGAATACTTGCCTATCTTTTGCTCTCTTGAAGTTCATATTGGTTATGAACTTCAAGCTTAAAAGTTAAGAGTTTATGGACTAGCATCTACATCAAATTAAGTCATAGTTGGTGTCTCAAAGGTTCCACATTCTTCATCAACTTCCAAGACTCCCAAGAGGACCCAAAGAACAACAAAGGTTGTTATTTATTCATCCTTTCTTTGGTTGGTGTTTAAATCTTTCTATAACTGGCAAGATGATCCTTGGTGGGTATAATTAGCTTATGTTATTTCGAAAAATCAAGTCTTTCGTTTGACATGGATGATTTTACGACTAGATTCAGGGTTGAGTTTGCACCAGTGATCGAGGTGCAGCAGTTGGCGTGAGAATTTCAAGATCTCCGCCAGACTACTGAGACAGTGGCTGAGATCACCATAATGTTTTGTGAGAGGGCACTGATGGTTCCGTAGTATGTGGCAGATGAGGAGATGAAGAAAGCGAGGTACCATGAGATGTTGAAGAGTGATATTCGGCAGTTTGTGAGCCGATCCAATTGCAGGACGCTGGAGGATATGTTAGCGAGGGATAGGGAGAGGTAGATTGATCTGGAGACGGAGAAGAAGATGAAGCCAAATTATGTGCAGAGTGCAGAGGGTTCGGGAAAGAGGAAAAAGGTTGTTGATACGAGATCAAAGGGCAAGCAGGGCTGGAGCCACTGTGGAAAGTGTGGCAATATGTACGATGGGGCGTGTAAGGTGGGTGGTTCAGACTGCTTCAAGTGCGGTCGGACGGGTCATATCAGAAGAGATTGTACTACTACTACCATCACCACCCCGGTATCTTATCTGATTTGCTTCCATTGCAATTAGAGGGAACACAAGAAGGCCCATTTCCCGAGTTTGACTACAGTAGGACCGGTGTCAGCACCCGCTCCTGTAACTCTACGGATTACTGACGACCGCTAGGGCAAGGCGGATGCAACTGTGGTGAATAGTAGGGCTTTTCAGCTGACAGGCGAGGAGGCTCGTGCAGCTCCTGATGTGGTGACGGGTATATATCCTATCCTTATCTCTTTATTTTTATTGAATTGGCTGCTTATATTTATGTGTTTTATTTTAGGACCGTTCCTCGTGAATGGTATTTCTGCATTGGTATTGTTTGATTCGGGGCTACCGGATCCTTTGTGTCGCTTGCGCTTAGCAAGAGGTTTGTTGGAGCTCCGGGGGAGCTTGATTGTCCTTTAGATGTTGAGATTGGAAAATGATCGATTTGTCCGGGTAGCGAGGGTTCATCGCGGTTGTATTCTCCAGTTGTTTAGCGAGTAGTATCGAGTTGATTTGGCTCCTATTCCTTTGCGTGGGAACAAGGTTATCATGGGAATGGATTGGTTGAGCGCTAACGGGGCAGTGATCGATTATGAGCAACAGTTAGTTCAGATTCGAATCCCAAGTGGGGGAGGGTTAGTGGTTCCAAGAGAGAGAGCTCAGCGTGGGCCGATTTTGTGTTCAGTAGCGAGGGTCAGGTACTATATTCAGCAGGGTTGTTCCGGCTTTGTCACATATGTTATGGATACCCGTGATAAGGGTAAGGTGACTGTGGATGATGTGCCTATTGTGCGGGAGTATCCACATGTGTTTCCGGAGGATTTTCCTAGGGTGCCTCCAGAGAGGCAAATTGAGTTCAGGATTGATTTGGTTTTGGGTGCGCCTCCGAGAACCAAAGCACCGTATCGGTTAGCTCCTCCTGATATGCAGGAGTTGTCTACACATCTGCAGGATCTGTTAGACAAGGGATTCATTTGATCGAGCAATTCGCCATGGGGATCTGTTAGACATTGATGGGTCTCATCATATGTGCATTAACTACCGGGAGCTGAATAAGGTAACGGTGAAGAACAGTTATCCACTCCTGAGGATTGATGATCTATGTGACCACCTAAAGGGTGCATCTTGGTTGCGTTCGGGTTATCATCAGATGATAGTTAGAGATGAGGATGTGCCGAAGATAGCTTTTCAGACTCGTTATGGTCATTATGAGTTCGTGGTGATGCCTTTTGAGCTCACCAATGCTTCATCCGCATTCATGGATCTCATGAACCACATGTGCAGGCCGATGCTGGATCGGTCTGTGATTGTATTCAATGATGATATCTTGGTCTATTGCAAGACCCAGGAGCAGCATGAGGAGCACTTAAGGGAGGTACTGGAGACTTTGAGGAGGGAGAGACTTTTAATTTCTCCAAGTGTGAGTTCTGGTTGCGCGAGGTGGAGTTTCTGGGGCACCTTGTCAACCAGAATGGTATTTTGGTCGATCCGGCCATGGTCGAGGCCGTGATGCGGTGGGAGGTTCTGAGGTCTCCTTCTGAGGTTTGGAGTTTACTTAGCCTAGCAGGTTATTATCGTAGATTCATCTAGGATTTCTCCAAGATAGCTGTTCCTTTGACTCGGTTGACAAAGAAGACGGTTACATTTCTCTAGGGCTCTGAACAACAAGCAGCTGTTGAGACCTTGAGACATCGGTTGTGCGAGGCATCGATTTTGACCCTGCCTGAGGGTGTTGAGGATTTTGTGGTGTATTGTGATGCGTCGATCACAGGTTCGGGGGCAGTGTTAACACAGGCGGATCGCGTGATCGCTTACGCTTCGAGGCGGCTGAAGCGTCATGAAGCGAATTATCTGACGCATGATTTGGAGCTGGGGACTATGGTTTTCGCCCTCAATATTTGGGGACATTACCTCTATGGGGTCCGATGTAGTATTTACACATACCACAAGAGCCTGAGGTATCTGATGGATCAGCCAAATCTAAATATGAGGTGGCATAGATGGTTTGACGTGGTGAAATATTATGATTGTGAGATCCTTCATCACCCGGGGAAGGCCAATGTCGTTGCCGATGCTCTTAGCCGCAAGGTGGTCGCGGCTCCGAGCAGGGATGTATGTTTGAGGATGACTGTGATTACTCCTGTAACGTCCGCAGATTCGGGCTAGTCAATTAAAATAATAAGCGTTGAAAATGATTATTTTTATATACAAGATTATCTACGATAAATAATCTTAACCAAAGTAATAGTTAGGGTTAACAATTGTAACCTATTCGACGTAATAAATAATAATTACTTGAATATTATACGTAGCATGATTATTATAATATAATAAAATAGGAAAAATCAGTCGAATCGTCCGTAAATCGTAAAAATAAGAGCGCCAAAACATATATATATATTATTATATATTTAGGAAGTATACGTCGTCCTGATCCCGAAAATATAAATTCCGTCAAAATCCGAATTCGTATGAATTAGATATGATTTTTATAAGATATAAAAGTTAGCCGCGCACAACGAAGGTATGACGTAAAAAGCTACGAAGAGAATGGTTAACTTTTAGCTAATCCGACCAAAATGAAAATCATAGTACTCCTTAAATTAGGAATTTTGAGAAAAAGAATGCCAAAAACGGAGTCCGTACGAGAGAGTTATGATTTTAGCAAAATCATTTAATTTTATTAAAAAATGGACAAAAATATAAATTCAAAACTAACCGACTGAGTCTAAACGAAAGCTGTATATCTCGTCGATAGCTACACATGGATATAAAGAGCGTCAAAAATGAAGTTCGTATGAACGAGTTATAATTTTTAATAGCACATTTACATATTAAAATAAAATGTAAATCATATATACGTATACATACATATACATATGTATATATCGTTAGAAAGGTATCGACGATGCGGTCGTTATAAGACTAGTGTTGAGTACTTTCGACATTAGTTTAGTACAAATATCATTAAATCTATTTAAAATAGTATTATAAAGGGGTGTTTAGTCATTTATATAACTATAAGGTCATTAAGTAACTATGGAGGGCAGTTTTTGAAAATTCAATCACTATAAATAAGAGCATCTAGCTCTCATATTTCTTGCACCATTCTCTTGATTCAAGAGTCTTTCCCTTCTTATCCCCCGAGCATTTCGGTCCCTCGTGATTCGACTTCTCTTTCTGTAGTTTTAGTATAGTAAGGTGAGCGCAGAAGCGCTGCAAGAATCTTTCTTAGAAAGATTCAGCGACGAAGTTCTGCCCCTGCAGAGCCCGACTCCTAGCTAAAACTCCCTTGTAAGTAAGTTATGTTTACCCTATTTTAAATATAACTTATATTTAAAATTAGTATTGTTATTATGAACTTATAATAAACATTTGGGCTATTATTATGACTAATATAAGTGTCGTTATAATATCTTTTTTAACTACTTGCGGTACGGGTAATCTGGTTTAAAGGGCCGCATAGGGTTGTTGGATTTCAGAAGTGCTATATGCCAAAATGGTCCTGCCCTCCGGTGTTTTATGTCTCGCCCTGTCTGTACATAGTGGTTGGAAAATATTGTTTAAACGCTTATATAATAATAATAATAATGCTAAGACTAATAATTAGTCACGGTAAATATTAGACTAAAATCTAGTGGTAATAATACTAGCTTTCGTCGAAGGAAATTATATTGTTAAGAAGCGAAGTGCTGTCCGAGTTTGGAATCATCACTTTAACAAGTGAGTGCATAGTTACTTTCATCTTACACATAGATATGAAGTATTTTATATAAATTACGTGCTATGTCTGCATATTATTTGAATACTTGCTTTCTATGCTGGATGAACGATTTTATACATGTTTTAAATAATTTAAATTGTATATGTATTTTATATCTACAAATATGTTGGGTAAAACATGGGTAGATGAATGATGAGAGATGAAAGATGATATGAGTGAACATTGGCAGCTATAGACTTAGTACCTAACAAATAACATCGGCAGCTATGGACTTAGTGCCTATCGAATAAACATTGGTAGCTATGGACTTAGTACCTGTTAGATAAACGTTGGTAGCTATGGACTTAGTACATGTTAAGTAAACGTTGGTAGCTATGGATTTAGTACCTATTAGCTGAACACTGGTAGCTATGGATTTAGTACCCGATGAATGAACTTTAGCAGCTATGGAATTAGTGCTTTACGAACAAGCATTGGAAGTTATGGACTTAGTGCCTATCATATAAACCCGGGAAGCAATGGGCTTCGAAATGAACGAATGCAGGATAGATGATTCTTAGGGTAGATCCTTAAGAGTAAGGAAGATAATGGGGATGGGTAATTGGGTTGATTGTTTGATGTTTAAACATAATAATTAAATTATTGTGGGTTGAAAACCCTATGTACTCACCAGGTTTCCCAACCTGACCCACTGAAGCTTATTTATATCACATGTGTCGATATGAATCTACTTTACACTGAGGGATTTAAAAGAGATGTAGATCACTAGTGTAAATGAATGTAAGATATTGTTTATGCTTATGTTTCTGCATTGACAATGACATCCCAAATGTTTTAAAATGGATAAAAATACATTTCTTCGGAAAATCTTTAATAACTTATTTATCATGTTTTTCTGGGAACAAATTCCGCAACGTTTTTGTTAAAAGAGGTACTCTGATTTTTATAAAGAATAAACAAAATCGGTCTTTTTTGGCCGTGAAAATGGGGATGTCACAACTCCGCCATTGGAGTGGATTCAGGAGGCTCAGATCGAGGATATGAAGGAAGAGCACGGAAAGAGTGAGCGTATTGTGGGTCAGGTGGCTCCTTCGATTATGATAGCCATAGGCTATTGACTCTTCATCGGAGAGTATGGGTTCCGTATTGGGGAGGTGTGCATTAGGTTATGATGGAGGTGGTGCACAAGTCTAGGTTCCCCATTCATCCCGAGGCGACGAAGATTTATAGAGATCTTCGTCCTGATTATTGGTAGCCCTGCATGAAGCGGGATGTGGTTTGGTATGTGGAGCGGTGCTTGACTTGTAGGAAAGTCAAAACCGAACATCATCTACCTCACGACAAGATGTATCCGTTGGAGATTCCCATATGGAAATGGGAGATCACCCTGGATTTCATCATTAAATTTCCCCAGACTGCGCTCAGAGTGGATTCGATTTGGGTCATCGTGGATCAATTGAACAACAACGTGCATTTTATCCCGATCCAGGAGAGTATCTCTGCTGAGAAATTGGTGGAGGTATACATCAGGGTGGTTGTCGCACGACATTGGGTGCCAGTTTCTGTGGTTTCAGACAGGGATATCAGGTTTACTTCCAGGTTTTGGAAGAGGTTCCATGACGAGTTGGGTACTCATCTCCATTTCAGCACAACCTTCCAATCGCAGACTGATGGTCAGAGAGAGCAAACCATTCAGACTCTAGAGGATATGTTGCGGGTGTGTGTTTTGGACTTTGGTGGGAATGGGGATACGTGTCTTCCGTTAGCGGAATTTTCGTATAACAATAGTTATTACGCCAACATTGATCAACCTCCTTTTGAGATGATTTACGGGAGGAAATGTAGGACCCCGATATGTTAGGGTGAGGTAGGTCAATGGAATATGGGGAGTACCGAGGTGATACTCAAGACTACCGAGTTGATCCAGTAGGTTCAGAGTAGGCTCCAGACAGCTCAAAGTCGGCAGAAAAGTTATGCCGACAAATGCCGATTAGACTTATAGCTCCAGGTGGGGGATATGGTTCTCCTGAAGGTGTCATCCGATTCAGGAAGAGGGGTAAGTTGGGCCCTAGGTATATTCGCCCTTTCAGGGTTTTGGCCTGGGTGGGCCGGGTTGCATATCGCTTGGATCTTCCAGATAAGCTCAGTCATATCCATAGCACGTTCCATGTCTGTTAGTTGCAGAAGTGTTTAGTGGATGATTCCGCAGTGGTTCCTTTAGAGGATATTGAGGTGGATGACCGTCTAAACTATATTGAGAGACCGGTGGCGATTATTGACCGGAAGACGAAAACCTTGAGGAACAAGGTTTTTGAGTTGGTGAAGGTGCAATGGCAGAATCGTAAGGGTTCTGAATGGACACAGGAGCCAGAAGATGGGATGAAGGAGCACTATTCGGAGTTATTCGGAGCAGCAAACTTCGAGGACGAAGTCTGATTCAAGTGGGGTAGAAATGTAACACTCGAATCTAGTAAGTTTCCCTTTTTACCCTTGCTAAAAAAGTTCTTTCATTTTGGTCCTCTGGCTAGTATGCGAGGCGTACTTTATGAGTACACTTGGCATACTAGCTTGACTCTGATCGCGGGCATCGACCACGTACGCTGGGCGTACGTGGGTTACGTTGGGCATACACTGGCTTGGGACAAACCCTAATTTTTAGCGTTTGTGCCCTATTTAAGCTTCTTTAACCCACCTCTTGGACATTTTAGACCAACCTCCATATCTTCAAAACCCTAATTTTGTTTCATAGGATTTGTGCGGTGGTTTTCAGCCTTTGTAAAGAACTTTGGTGTATTTTGTGCATCTTGAAGTGGTAGAAGAAAATTGAAGACTCCTTCTTTGGAGAGGAGCTTAGAGATCTAGGTTTAGCTTCTTCATTTCATGACTTTTGAGGTATAAAGTCCATAACTTGTCAACTCCTTGTATATATCTTCTTTTGGGATTGTTTATGGCCATTTTAATCCCTTTTGCTTGGTCCTTGTGAGCTATATTGTTTCTAAAGCTTAAGCTTTTAGATCTGAACATTTTAGGGGTCCCCTAAGCATAAAAATGCAAAATTTATGGTGTATATGGACTCATGCATGTGTTAAGACCCTTGGTTAAGCTCTTTTGAGCTCTAGAGCCCCATTAAGCCAGAATGCACGTAAAGTTACCAACTTTAGGTAATAAATCATCTTTCGGGACAAGATCCGAGAGTATGGAGTAGGGGTTGAATGGAATAAGAGCTTTTGTTGTGGGGTGGCCAACTGGGGAGTACGTTGGGCGTAAAAGCTGGTACGTTGCGCGAACTAGCCCCAGAGCGTGTAAGCTAAGTGTACGAGCTGAGTACGCCCAACGTACTCAGCAGGTGGGCTTCAGTTTTGGGTTCCTCGGTTTTGGGCCATGTGTGGACCTTAGGAGTTTAGGGCTTTGTTGGGCCATCAGATTTCTAGTTTGGACTCTTTTGGATGAAAGCCCACGAAGGGGTTTGTGCCTAATTTGGAAGATTGGGCCATAATTAGGCCTTGGGTGACTATTTTTGGAATTGGGCCTTTTTGAGTAAGTGTTTTGGGCTTTGGCCTTGGGCCAAGATAGAAAAAGGGTAAAATGGTCTGTTACCCTAGTTTGGACTCTTAGTATGAGTCGGGATCCAATTATTAATTAGAAGTTATTTTATGATGATAACGCGAAGATTTTCGGTCCAACAGCTAAAGATTTATCTATGAGATTCAGCAGTCTGAGGTGAGTCTTCCTCACTGTGTTTAGCTGGTCAATGGCACCAATGTCGACCCATGGTTTATTATGTTAGGGTGCTAGATGTCTGCGTGACTCTTGCATGTGTATGTGTTCGTATGATTAGTGGGCGGGGACCAATGGATAATTTGTATGTTATTACTTGTTATACTTGTATGCTTATATGCTAGGTGGGGCCTGTTGTGCGAGTTAGGGCGAGGTCCTTTATACTCAGTGGGCGGGGCCCGATATGCGAGTTGGGGTGAGGCCCGTTATACTCAGTGAGCGGGGCCCATTATGTGAGTTAAGGCGGGGCCCGTTACACTCATCGGGTGGGTCCCATTGTATGCATGATATGTGTGGTATGTGGTATTTGGGGGAAACTAACTAAGCTTTGTGCTTACGGTTTATAGTTTATGTTTTAGGTACTTATGGTGCAAACGGTAAGAGCTCAGGGTAATTGTAGTGCACATGCGATATTGTTTTGCATTTTCATGATAACTCTGATAAGTTATGATGTTTTGATACATTTGATCCTTTTGAGATTTTATGATAATGTTGTGGGATATTGTTTTTATTAATTGAAAAATGAAAATTTTGGGTCTTATTTTTGGGATGTTACAAGATGCCAATCGGTTTTATGTAACATTTATAGATGATTAAAGCATGTATGGTTATATCTACTTGATCAAACATAAATTAGAAACCTTTGAAAAGTTCAAAGAGTTTAAACATGAAGTCGAGCATCAATTAGGTAGGAAGATAAAGATGTTCTGATCTGATAGAGGATGAAAGTATCTTAGTATTGAGTTCCATGACGACCTCAATGAATGTTGAATAATTTTACAATTGACTCCTCCTAGAGCACCACAACTTAATGGTGTGGCTGATAGGAGCAATCGGACCTTGTTGGACATGGTTTGTTCCATGATGAGTCGAGGCACTCTTCCCATCTCCTTCTGGGGATATGCCATGGAGACACCCGCCCATATCCTCAGTCTTGTCCCTACTAAGAAGGTTGCCAAAACACCTCACGAGATGTGGACAGGGAAAGTTCCATCGTTAGCACATATCAAAGTCCGGGGTTGTAAAACTTTCGTTACAGGAGAGACTCATGACAATCTAGAAACTAAAAGTGAGAAGTGCATTTTCATTGGCTATCCACAAAAGTCTTTTGGATACTTGTTCTACAGATCTAGTGAAAACATGGTATTTATAACACAAAGAGGAGTCTTTTGCGAGAGAGAGAGAGAGAGATCATATGCAAGAGGATAGTGGGAGCAAAATTGATCTTGAAGAGATTCAAGACTCAACCAATGAAGGAACCTCAGAAGACACTACCACTCAACCAGAGGAATAAATTCCAGTTGAGCCAGATGACAATTCATTACATCTTTGTCGTTCCAGTAGAGTTAGCATGCCACCCACATTCTATGGTTTCTATATAACGTTAGATGGTGATACGTTTATCAGTGATCAAACATTGGTAAATTTGGATGAGCCAGCTAACTACAAGGAAGCGATGGCAGACCCTAAGGCTTCAAAGTGGAAATAGGCAATGGACAACGAGATCAAGTCCATGTATGATAACCAAGTTTGGAATTTGGTTGATCATGTACCCGATCGGAAGATAGTTGGGTGCAAATGGATCTTCAAGAAGTAGACCAACATGGATGGAAATGTGCACACATTAAAGGCATGACTGGTTGCGAAGGCCTTTACTCAAACCCCAGGGAATGATTATGATGATTCCTTCTCACCAGTGGACAAGATAAAGTCTATTAGGATAATGCTCACCATAGCTGCCTTTCATGATTATGAAATTTGGCAGATGGATGTCAAAAGCGTTTTCCTTAATGGGAAGTTGGCTTAAGATGTTTACATGAGTCAGCCAAAGGGTTTTGTTGATCCAAAGTTTCCCAATAGAGTGTGTAAGCTTGAGAAATACATCTATGGATTGAAACAAGCATCTCACAAGTCGAATATTTTCTTCCATGAGAAAGTCAAAGAGTTTGGTTTCCCTAAAAGTGAGGATGAGTCATGTTTGTATGTCAAGGCTAGTAGGAGTATAGTAACTTTTCTAGTATTGTATGTTGATGACTTACTACTTATAGGAAACGACTGACCAACCATGCAAGAAGTAATATATTGGCTTGAAAAGTGTTTCGATATGAAGGATCTAGGAAAGGCTGCCTATATTCTCGGGATAAGAATTTTGAGAGATAGAAACAAAAGACTAACTAGACTTAGTCAAAGTACATACTTGGACAAGGTACTAAAACGGTTTAGTATGGAAAATTTCTATAAATGAGAGCTACCTATTAAGAGCAATGCCAAATTGAGTAAGACTCAAAGCCCCAGTACAGATGAAGAGATAACTTATATGATTCGAGTCCCCTATGCTTCGGCTGTAGGATCAATCATGTACGCTATGACATGTACTCGCCCTGATGTGTCATTTGCTTTAAGCATGGTCAAGTATCTACGAAGGACAATGATATGATTCTAGTCTTTGGAGGCAGTGATACGTTGATAGTGACTGGGTATAGTGACGCCAACTTTCAAATAGATAGAGACAACTTTCATTCTCAACCTGGTTGGGTGTTCACATTAAATGGTAGAGCCGCTACTTGGAAAAGTTCAAAGCAAGACACGGTGGCTGATTCTACCTATGAATTAGAGTACATAGCAGCAAGTGAAGCATCAAAGGAAGCGGCTTGGTTGAAAAACTTTATAGGATATCTTGGAGTAATTCCAACTACTCAAGAGCCAATGGAACTTTTCTACGATAATGAAGGTGCGGTTGATTTGACTAAAGAACCAAGAGACCATGGCAAGTCAAGACATATCGATAGAAAGTATCAGTACATCAGATGTAAAGTAGAAGAAGGTCACCTTAACATCTCATTTTATCAATGATTTCGGTTTCTTTTTCTTGGATTGAGATAAAACAACATAATATTGAAATTATTGTTGTAACGCCCCGTTCCTAGTATGCATTTAAAACATTATTTTTCTTCTTATTTTAGAAGCCACTCGACGAGTCAGTGGCCCTAACTCGTCGAGTAGCAGCGGGTCAACACGTGGAGTTGGCGTGGCGACTCGACGAGTCCATATTCCGGACTCGACGAGTCCATATTCCGGACTCGACGAGTCCATATTCTGGACTCGGCGAGTTCGCTAGTCTGGATGAAGCCCTAATTTTTAGGGAGTGTACCCTATTTAAACACCATTATATCCCCAAACCAGCCTCCTTCACCTCTCAGAGACTTATTCCCGAAACCCTAGCCTCCTTGAAGTGTGTGTGAGTGATTTTTGCCCTTGTGAAGGAATCTTGGTGCATTGTTGAGCAAGAAGAAGAAGGAGAAGGTAGAAGAACTCAAGGAAGAAGAAGTAGATCCAGATTATATTCCTCTTTGGCCATCCTTTCTGGTAATAAAGCTTTCATCTTGGTTATTGTATTGCTAGATCTAGTTTCTCCCCAAATTGATGGTTTTAAGCTCAAAAACCCCAAATCCCTAGTGATGAAGCTTTGTAATCAAGCCATATCTCTGATCTAGCCTCTCTTGAGTTCCAGGAGCTCAAAAAGGCCACCTTTTGGCAGCCATGGCTTTATTCTAGACAAGTAATCCCCATAATAGCCAAGTTTGAGTGTTATTGCTTCATTGCATCATAGATACACGTAAAGTTAGCAACTTTACGTGTTCAGATAGTCCCAGAAACCCAAATATATGAATTGGATGCACTAAAACTAATTAGAATCGACTGAATAGAAACTGCATGCAAAGGACTCGACGAGTCGTTCTTCTTACTCGGCGAGTCAGGACGCGAGTCTTAGATCCCATGTTCAGTAGTAGCGAGTCTGTTTAGTAAGTGGAGTAAGGACTCAGTGAGTTAAGACATGGATCTGAGTGTAGAGGGACTCGACGAGTCTACGCACTGACTCGGCGAGTCCAAGGAAATCTCTTTACCCGTAAGAACAGACTCGACGAGTTGTTCATACAACTCGGCGAGTCACAGACTGGATGTGTTCTTATGTTGAAGGTGAACTCAACGAGTTGATCATACAACTCGGCGAGTCGGATGAAGGTTGGCAGGATATCAGTAAAGAAGGAGAACTCGTCGAGTTTTGGTTAAACTCGACGAGTAGAGTCGGGAAATGGAGTAGAAGGAAAGATAGGGACTCGACGAGTTGGCGGCCCAACTCGGTGAGTCAGGTCAACGAATTGTTGACTTTGGCCAGGAGTAAAATAGTCATTTTACCCTAAGATTAGTTATCAGTGTTTGATTAAGTGTCTATTGGGAATTGTAGCCGGGGAGTTACCGGAGCAGCAGTCAGACAGTTCCCGAGCAGCATTTCAGTAGCCAGCCTTACGAGGTGAGTTTTGCTTCCAATAGGAACGGGTCTACCACCACAATGCCGACCCGTTTAGTTAGCAGTAGTTCCGGACTACAGTCCGATGCAGTAGTTCAGTATGCTTGGTGTCTTTGTGATACAGGCATGGTATGTGTTATGTGTTCCAGACTATGGTCTGATGCAGTATGCAGTATATGTGTTTATGTTATATGCTATAATTATGTTATGCTATGTTTAGTCAGTTCCGGACTTCGGTCCGATGCAGTTCCGTAATTCGGTCCGATGCAGTGGGCAAGGCCCTAGTTAGTACCGGACTTCGGTCTGATGCAGTGGGCAAGGCCCTAGTCAGTTCCGGACTTCGGTCCGATGCAGTGGGCAAGGCCCTAGTTAGTTCCGGACTTCGGTCCGATGCAGTCGGAAAGGCCCTAGTCAGTTCCCGACTTCGGTCCGATGCAGTTCCGGACTTCGGTCTGATGCAGTGGGCAAGGCCCTAGTTAGTTCCGGACTCAGGTCCGATGCAATGGGCAAGGCCCAATATGTGCTTTATATATTATTGTATGGTATGTGGTAGTTTGGGGGAGCTCACTAAGCTTCGTGCTTACAGTTTCAGTTTTGGTTTCAGGTACTTCAGCTAGCAAAGAGAAGGGCTCGGGATGATGGCATGGCACACACCACAGTTTTAGCCTGGGAGTTAGACTCTGATATTTTGATATGATCTTGACACTATTTTCGATTTGATAATTTATTATGACATTTGAGATACACGATTCATGGTTTTTATCTTTTGATATTTGATATTATGGTTTAGTAATGATTTCAAACAAAAATTTTGGGTTGTATTTTTGGGATGCTACAAGTTGGTATCAGAGCCTTGGTTTGAGGGATTCGGGCGCACTCCCGAGTGTGACTGAACTCAAACTAAGGAAGTGGTATAAAGTTTTCAAAAGAAAAGAGTTTTAGAAAAGCAAAAAGAATTTTTAGAAAGAAAAGAACTTTGAAAAGAGAAAAGGGTGTGGTGCATGCAATCAGCCGAGCTTAAGTATGTAATCCCAAATTATCCATACAAGTTTATGCTATGTTATGATTATCGGCTTTATTAGAACAGCATGCTAGATTAGGAATAAGGATCTAGGAAGGATGCCTTATGTGCCTGTTATATGTGTTTCAGCTTTATGAAAACTGCATGCTAGTACAGAATTGTCAGTATGATAGCTAGAGTAGTATATGCTTGATTATGAGTACTCGATGCTCGAATGCTGCTTGCTTTGTGATTTTAGGAGTCTTAGTTATCTTTCACTAACTAGTAAATGAATATGTTACGTTACATATTGTGAGGATTAAATAATTTCAGAAGGTTAGGTCTAGCTCTATTGCGCAGCTCTTGTCTGAGTCCAACCGTTGTAGGGTAGGATCTCTCATTCGAAGAATTATCTAGTCTTAGTGATATGTAATAGTATTCACGAGCTAGTTAGGGGGAGGTAGCCGGGACTTCTTGTGTAGCTGATAGCGGAGAGTAGGTTGGTGATTACCCTAGGGCAAGCCTAGGATGAATGTAGCAGAGAGCAGTGGTAGTAAAAGGGACTTGGTGGAGTCAAGGCAGTTCTTGAGGAAAGTACGGATAGATGTGGAAGGTAGTATGGGCCCGTACTACTGAAAGCAGAGGATCCGTACTCGAATCAAAGAAGGCTGAGATGAGACCAGGAAACTTGTAGTAGTAGCGATCCCTCAAGATATATTTGTATTCCTGACGTTGTCATTATGTGTTTTCAGAATGGTGGTTTTACGCCCTAGACCAACAGTCGGCAGTTCAGGTATCGGTAAGGGATCGGGATCAGGCTCGGGGGCCGAGCATTTGGATGAGCAGACTAGGGAGTTTCTCTCCTCAGTGGTTACTCGCATCATACTCGAGCAGACTCCTGTGATGTTCGGTTTGATCAAGGAGGGTATTTTGGAGCTGATAGACGAGAAGTTGAGCACATTACGTGCTGAGGTGGCGGCCATGATGGGGTCGCGCACCCTCACTTTCAGGGAGTTCAGAGCATGTGGAGCTCCTGACTACCATGGGGCGCGGGATCCCATTGCGAGTACCAGGTGGTTGGCGGATATCGCCAATGCATTCCGCACCAGCAGATGTCCCGAGGGGGACAAGGTCAGACTAGCATCCTGTCTCCTGAAGGACAGGGCACGAGATTGGTGGGAGGACATCGCGCATGTCATGGGAGATGACGCAGCTCTCGATGCGATGACCTGGACCGATTTCACTACCAAGTTCAGAGCCGAGTTTGCACCGGTTATCGAGATGCAGCAGTTAGCGAGGGAGTTTCAGGATCTTACTCAGACTACTGAGACTGTGGCGGAGATGTTGGATATAGTGTCTAAGTCCATAACTTTATTTGGTATGTACTTGACCCGACCCGGCATGGTCCATTTGGGTTGCATGGCATTGCAATACTTGGATAGACTAAATGAGAGAATAAGGCACTTATGATTATTAATATATTATAAGTTCTAATATATTAATAATAGTATTATTTAATTAGTATTGATCAAGTATTAATCTAGGATTAATTTGGTGATCAAAGTGAGACTAATTAAATATATAGGGTTGATTATGACAATCATGAATTCTTTTATGGTGGATTAATGATCCATAGTTTATGGGTTATGGATGTAACCAAATGGAGCTCCATGGATGGTCCATGGGAGTTACAAATCCATGGGTCATGGGAAATCAAGAGTCATGACAATTAAGGGCATTCATGTGTAAACCCTAATTGTGACAACACTATAAAAGGAACCCTATAGCTAGCAAAAAGTGGAGCTAGTGGACATAGTGTTACTAGAGAGGGCATAACCAATTTTGAGTGCTAGAAGTATTCTCTCAAGTTATTCCAAGTCTTGTGGTGTTGTGTGAAGCATTTGAGGCACAACATTTGGGGTGCTAGGCTCACAAAGTCTTGAAGGAATCCAAGCAACAACAAGGTATGTATTTCTACTAGTTTTATGTTTTATGTAATCCCCATGCCATGCTAGTTAGGAAATAACCTTGAAAAAGTAATTTGCATGTATATAGAGAAAACATAGATTCAAGGTTATTAGGGTTGCATGTACACTTAGGAAGTGTTAGAATGCTCAAAACCCATCAGTGGTATCAGAGCCTAGGATTGTTTTCTGTATACTTGATGCAAAACTGCTTAAAAATCGAAAATTCTGCATTCTGACGACTAGACTCGCCGAGTCCATGGGGAGGACTCGCCGAGTCCATGAACAAATTCATCCTACTCGGCGAGTAGAATAATGCACTCGGCGAGTAGGAGCGTGCTGGGCAGTTTTTTCGAGTTTTGTTGCTGGAAATGGATTAAGATCATTAACCCAATCTGTTTTGGACTTGTAAAATCTGTTTTTCAAAATGATAATGATTATGTTAACCCATTTTACATGGCTTTTATCAATTTTCAAGTATTGTATATAGTTATATGATTTCTTGAAATTGCTTAATATGAATTTGTGTTCTTATGAGTTTTTAGAAGATCATAGGAATTATGTGTAACCACCATGTGTGTTTAATTCATGATCTTAATGGCTATGATGGTGTCCATAACTTGTCCTCAAGTTATGGATAACCAAAAGTCACTTCTTTTAATTATGATTAAAGAACTAAAGAGGTTTCATAAAATGAAGAGTCTTCATTTTTATGAACCATTAAAACTCATAAGTTACAAATTGAAGAGACTTGGAATAGTTTCAAATCTTGCCCTCAAGTTTTGGAATTTGAAAAGTCTTATACTTTAATACTTTAATTCCAAATTAAACCTTAGATTTTTAAAAAGGTTTAAAAATCAACACTTATACTATTATTATAATTTTATTATATAGATATGTATAAGAATATGTCATTCTTACCGTTAGTAGGCCTCATTCACGAAGCCGGTCTATAAGGGGGGTATAAGGTTGTTGCCTATAAAATGGTGACTTAATGGGTGTCCACTCTCACCCACCGCTTCCTTGATCGGTGGAGGGTCGTTAGCCGAACGGGTAGGATACGACTTTAAATACTTGTTAAAAGTAATGAATTATAAAGTAACTATACATTATAAATTCCCAATCTTAGTTACTTTAGGAAAATGTGAAATTGGTGCTAGCCCATAAAATTACACTTTATACCTTACCAAGTCGTTAGTGGAGCGTGTGTGGTTAACCGGCACACTAACATGGACTAGTAAGAGTGGCAAAGGGTAACTTGACTTTATTATAGATCGGTGGAGCGTGTGTGGTTAACCGGCACATCGATTAGGTAATATTGTTGAGGGTACCAAGTCAATTTGTATGGTTATTCACACCTTGTTTGTGATCCTCGGCATCCCAGTCACAAACTTGAGAGGGCACAATCGAGATTCAAACATGCCATTGAAAAGTTCAATGTATCTCAAAAGATCTAGGAGTTTCAAAACCAATAAAACCTAATAATAAAATATTTCGTTCTTATGGTGGAAATTGGTAAATCGTCATTTACCTACCTTCAAATATTTTATAGTATGGATTACGGCATCCCTCTTCCAACTATAAATAGTTTGTTGGATCCTAGCCTTAATATTTCATTTGGGTGAATTATTAAGGATTCCTAATCTAATGAAACTTGTCTTTCTTTCCTTTCAGATGTCTTCCAACAATGCTTCTGGCTCAAACCCAACAGGCTCCTTTTCCCTTATGAACTTGTGTGGTAAGGTCATCTTTGATGGATCCAATTTCAATGAGTGGATCAGAAACATCAGAATGATTACCCGCTACGAGGACAAAGAATATGTCCTCGATAGGGAGCTTAAGGTTGTGAATGAAGCCACTGCTACTCCTGAAGAGTTTGCGGAGTTTGTTGCACATGAAAAGGATGCTACTAAAGTAGCATGCATCATGATGGCCACCATGACTCCTGAACTTCAAAAATCCTATGAAGATTTCTACCCCTATGAGATGCACCTGGATCTGATGGAAAGGTACCATCAGAGCGCGCGTCAGGAGAGGTATGAAATCATCTCCTCCATGATAACCGCAAGGATGAAGGATGGTGAACCCACCACCGGTCACTTGCAGAAGATGCAAAGGTTCGTTGACCGGTTGCTGAAGCTAAATGTTGACTTTCCTGAGGAAATGGCGATTGACATCATTCTCCATTCCTTACCTCCAAGTTATGATCAGTTTCGTATGACTTATCATATGAACAAGGAGGAAGTCACACTTAGCAAACTTCAAGGACTCTTAAGGACAGCTGAAAATGGCCTTAAGGGTAAAGCGGTTGCTACTTCTACTCCTTCAACAGCCCCTGTTCTGGCTATTGGGCAGGGAAAGGGTAAGAAAAGGAAAAACCCTTCGAAGGGTACCAAGGGTAAGACTCTTGATGGTTCCTCTTCAAGTGGGACAAAGAAAGGTCCCATTACTCCTTCTTCAAACCCAAAGGAAGCACAATGCTTCTATTGCCAGGATAAGGGACACTTCAAGCGAAGCTGCCCCAAATATCTGCAAGATCTAAAGGATGGGAAGGTTAAACCCACCCATGCAGGTATTTACACAATATTGTCTAACAACTCATCTAATGCTAATTCTTGGGTGCTTGATACAGGGTGTGGTATTCACATTTGTACTGATTTGCAGGCACTAAGAAGAAGTGAGCAAGTGGAGCACAGGAAGATAAACTTAGTCATGGGCAACAGGAAAGCATCACATGTTACCAAGATAGGAGTTTATTCTTTATTGCTTAATAATAGGTTAATGTTAGATTTGAATAAGTGTTGTTACTCGCCCGAAATGGCGAGAAATATTATTTCCTTTCATGGCTTGTACAAACAAGGTTTTACATTTTCATTTGATAATAAAAATGGTGCTATTAATGTTTATTACAATGATGTATTTTACTTTAAAGCATTACCTTGTGATGGTGTATATGAAGCCATGAATGTTGTAGACAATCTAGGAAATAATGTGTTGTATATTGATTCTTCAGATAGCTTGGATAAAGCATCATTGTGGCATTGTCGTCTTGGACATGTTAACAAGAAGCGCATAGGCCAACTCCAAAAGGTTGGAGTCTTGGAATCATTTGACCTCAAGTCAGATGATAGTTGCGAGTCTTGTTTACTTGGAAAAATGACAAAGTCACCCTTCACAGGTACTTGTGATAGGGGTGAAGGTTTGTTGGACCTTGTACACACGGATGTGTGTGGGCCCTTCAGAGTTGCTACAAGGGATGCTAATCGCTATTATGTGACTTTTACTGATGATTACAGTAGATATGGATATATTTACTTAATCAACCATAAGTCAGAAACCTTTGAAAAGTTCAAAGAGTTTAAGCAGGAAGTTGAGAATCAATTGGGCAGGAACATCAAGATGCTCCGATCCGATCGAGGAGGAGAGTATCTTAGCATTGAGTTCCTTGACTATCTTAAGGAATGTGGGATTGTCTCACAATTGACACCTCCCAGAACACCACAGTTGAATGGTGTAGCTGAGAGGCGCAATCGAACCTTGTTGGATATGGTTCGTTCCATGATGAGTCGAGCTTCATTACCAATCTCTTTCTGGGGGTATGCCTTAGAGACTGCCGCCCATATCCTTAATCTAGTCCCTACTAAAAAGGTTGCCAAAACACCTCACGAGATGTGGACTGGGAAAGTTCCCAATTTGGACCACATCAAGATTTGGGGTTGTGAAGCTTTCGTGAGGCGTGAGACTCATGATAAGCTTGAACCTCGAAGTGAGAGGTGTTTTTTCATCGGCTACCCACAGAGATCCTTTGGTTACCTCTTCTACAGACCTAGTGATAATGTGGTTTTTGTAGCAAGAAGAGGAGTCTTTCGTGAGAGAGAATTCATAAGCCAAGGGGACAGTGGGAGGCAAATTGACCTTGAAGAGCTTCAAGAGTCAAGTGGTGAAGGAACCTCTAATGCTATCGACCAACCTGAGGAGGAAACTCCTGTTGATCCGATAGATGAGTCTGTACCTCCAAGACGTTCCACTAGGGTGAGGAACACACCTGATTTTTATTATGGTTATCACATCACCACTGAAGGTGATACATTTATTAGTGATAGTACACTAATAGATTTGGATGAACCTAATAATTACAGGGAAGCCATGGCAGGCCCTGAGTCTGCTAAATGGAAGGAGGCTATGGACAGCGAGATTCAGTCCATGTATGACAATCAAGTTTGGAACTTGGTTAACAATGTACCAGGTCGTAAGACAGTTGGGTGCAAATGGATCTTCAAGAAGAAGACCGACATGGATGGGAAGGTACACACTTATAAAGCGCGACTGGTTGCGAAGGGCTTTACTCAAACTCCGGGAGTTGACTATGATGAGACCTTCTCACCAGTAGCTAAAATTAAGTCTATTAGAGTATTGTTAGCCATAGCTGCATTTCATGATTATGAAATATGGCAAATGGATGTCAAAACCGCTTTCCTTAATGGAAAGTTGGCTGAGGATGTTTACATGGCTCAACCAGAGGGTTTTGTCGATACAAGATACCCTAATAGAGTGTGTAAGCTTGATAAATCCATTTATGGATTGAAACAAGCATCTCGCAGATGGAATCTTTGCTTTGATGAGAAAGTCAAAGAGTTTGGCTTTTCTAGGAGTGAGGATGAGTCTTGTGTGTATGTCAGGGCTAGTGGGAGCATAGTTAGCTTCTTGGTGTTGTATGTGGATGACATACTTCTCATAGGAAACGACGTCCCAACCTTGCAGGAGGTTAAGTCCTGGCTTGGGAAGTGTTTCGCTATGAAGGACCTTGGGGAAGCTGCCTATATCCTAGGGATAAGGATATTGAGAGATTGGAGTAAGAGACTAATTGGACTTAGTCAAAGTACTTATGTGGATAAGGTACTGAAGAGGTTCAGTATGCAAGATTCCAAGAAAGGAGAATTACCAATCCAGAGTAATGCCAAGCTGAGTAAGACTCAGAGTCCGAGTACAGAGGCTGAGATAGCTGAAATGAGTCATATACCATATGCTTCCGCTGTGGGCTCGATCATGTATGCTATGACTTGTACTCGCCCTGATGTGGCCTTTGCTTTGAGCATGGTCAGTAGATATCAAGGGAACCCTGGCAAGGCACACTGGACAGCGGTAAAGAACATTCTCAAGTATCTGCGGAGTACTAAGGATTGGGTCCTTACCCTCGGGGGCAGTGATGACTTGAGAGTGGAAGGATATAGCGATGCTAGCTTTCAGACTGATAGGGATAATTTCCGCTCTCAGTCAGGCTGGGTCTTTATCCTAAATGGAGGGGCAATTACTTGGAAAAGTTCCAAGCAGGAGACAGTAGGTGATTCTACTTGTGAATCAGAGTACATAGCAGCAAGTGAAGCAGCTAAGGAGGCGATATGGCTAAAGAACTTCATCGGAGACCTTGGAGTTGTACCAGCTATAAAAGAGCCAATGGAAATTTTCTGTGACAGCGAAAGTGCGGTTGCTTTGGCTAAGGAACCAAGAGATCACGGGAGATCTAGGCACATTAACAGAAAATACCATTTCATAAGACATCGAATAGAAGAAGGACTCCTCGTGGCTAAGAGGGTATCATCAGATGAGAACCCGGCAGATCCCCTCACGAAGGGACTGAGCAGGGTTAAGCATTTACAGCATGCGAGGCACATTGGGCTGAAGGATGATATTAGTTTCAATAATTAGATTCCTGAAACTTGTAAAATGTAATTGACATTTGATGATAAATAAAAGTTGTTATTTATTTATGAGTAAGGTGTTACTATCTTATGTTGATTGTTTACTATGTTTCAATTTTGCATGTTTTTACTTCCAGAATAATTATGTTATTATTCAAACCATCCACAGTCAGTCAAACTTTGGAAGTAAGTATTGATTTAAGACTGTCATGAATTTGGCTTGTATGATTTGTCTAAAAGTGCTTTGGACAATGCAGTGGTTGCTAGAACATTCATGAGTACTCATAAGGGCTGAGTATTGGATCCAACCCACGCTCACTTGCATCACTTCATGGAATTTATCTCGAGTGATCGTGAGACGGTAATATCATATAAATCTTCAAACCTAGAGATATGAGTTGTTGACTATGAGTTGGTTATTCATTGATTGCACGAAAACGCATTGGTAACTCGATGTCATAAAACGTGCCTTTGTGAGTAATTCAACAAGTAGTTAGTACAAGCATATCAGTCGAAGTTTATCTGTTCCTTCTAGAAATAGAAGCGATATCTGGGCCCCTCGATGATTTGGTTTTGACCTATGTACCGGGCCCGGTCAGAACCTAATTGATGTGTTCAATTTAGTTCTATGTCGAAACAAATCAGAGATCGAGAAACAAATGCTGGACAATAAGTAAGACCATGTTCCATGTGTTTGTCCGGCTGATATCATGAGAACAGAGGATTATATGATCACTTATCTTAAATGGCGTATCATCATCATCTCAGTTCCGAGAGACTTTGAAAGAGCTACGATTGCTAGTCGGATTTTGAAGTCATATTCGCAAATATAGTTATTAGACTTATCCAAGTGGGAGACTGTTGGATATAGTGTCTAAGTCCATAACTTTATTTGGTATGTACTTGACCCGACCCGGCATGGTCCATTTGGGTTGCATGGCATTGCAATACTTGGATAGACTAAATGAGAGAATAAGGCACTTATGATTATTAATATATTATAAGTTCTAATATATTAATAATAGTATTATTTAATTAGTATTGATCAAGTATTAATCTAGGATTAATTTGGTGATCAAAGTGAGACTAATTAAATATATAGGGTTGATTATGACAATCATCAATTCTTTTATGGTGGATTAATGATCCATAGTTTATGGGTTATGGATGTAACCAAATGGAGCTCCATGGATGGTCCATGGGAGTTACAAATCCATGGGTCATGGGAAATCAAGAGTCATGACAATTAAGGGCATTCATGTGTAAACCCTAATTGTGACAACACTATAAAAGGAACCCTATAGCTAGCAAAAAGTGGAGCTAGTGGACATAGTGTTACTAGAGAGGGCATAACCAATTTTGAGTGCTAGAAGTATTCTCTCAAGTTATTCCAAGTCTTGTGGTGTTGTGTGAAGCATTTGAGGCACAACATTTGGGGTGCTAGGCTCACAAAATCTTGAAGGAATCCAAGCAACAACAAGGTATGTATTTCTACTAGTTTTATGTTTTATGTAATCCCCATGCCATGCTAGTTAGGAAATAACCTTGAAAAAGTAATTTGCATGTATATAGAGAAAACATAGATTCAAGGTTATTAGGGTTGCATGTACACTTAGGAAGTGTTAGAATGCTCAAAACCCATCAGGAGATTACCGCCATGTTCAGGGAGAGGGCTCTTCTCGTTCCTCAGTACGCGGCTGATGAGGAGATGAAGAAGGCTCGTTATCATGAGATGTTGAGGAGTGATATTAGACAGTTTGTGAGCCGTTCCAGCTGTAAAACGCTGGATGACATGATTGCGAGGGCTCGTGAGAGAGAGATAGATTTGGAGATGGAGAAGAAGAGGAAGCCAGAGGCGGCATCTGGCACAGGGAGTTCGGGAAAAAAGCCCAAGGTATCGGATCACAGATCCAGAGGACAGCAGAGCCACAGTACGTGTGGCAAGTGTGGGAGATTGTACGATGGGGCGTGCAAGGCAGGGATCTCCGGCTGCTACAAGTGCGGTCGGACCGGGCATATGAGTAGGGATTGTACAGCCACCACCACCACCACAATAGCTGATCTGATTTGCTTCCATTGCAATCAGAGGGGACATAAAAAGTCCCAGTGCCCGAGTTTAGCAACAGCAGGGAAGGTGGCAGCACCTGCCCCTGCTACTTTGAGGATTACATACGGCCGTCAGGGTCGGGCTGAGGCGCCAGTGGCGAAGAGTAGAGCTTTCCAGATGACAGCAAAGGAGGCGCGGGCGACTCCTGATGTGGTGACGGGTATGTATTTCCTCTTATCTCTGTATTTAGTATTGATTATTTCTCATTCTTATGTGTTTATATTCAGGGTCGTTCTTATTGAACGACATTTCAGCTACAGTATTGTTTGATTCGGGGGCCACCCGATCGTTTGTCTCGTTTGCGCTTAGCAAGCGGTTTAGCAGAGATCCGGGGGAGCTGGACCGTCCACTTGAGGTTGAGATAGCTGATGACAGGACCGTCAGGGTCGCGAGGGTACATAGGGGGTGTTCATTGCGGTTATTTGATGAGTAGTTTTCAGTAGATCTGGTTCCTATTCCCCTGCGAGGGAATAAGGTCATAGTGGGTATGGATTGGTTGAGCCCCAATGGGGCAGTGATTGATTGTGAACTGCAGTTAGTGAGGGTTCGCACTCCTAGTGGGGAGAGTTAGTGATTCAGGGCGAGAGGCCACAGCACGGACCGATTCTGTGTTCAGCAGCGAGAGCGAGGCACTACTTTCAGCAGAGTTGCGTGGGGTACGTCGCCTATGTTTTAGATGCCCGGGAGAAGGGCAAGGCGACAGTTGACGATGTACCGGTAGTACGCGAGTACCCGGATGTATTTCCAGAGGATTTGCTTGGGATACCTCCTGAGAGACGGGTTGAGTTGAGGATTGACCTGGTTCCTGGTGTGGCTCCAATAGCCAAGGCACCATACCGGTTGGCTCCTCCCGAGATGCAGGAGTTGTCTACGCAACTGCAAGAGGTGCTAGACAAGGGGTATATCAGACCGAGCAGTTCACCATGGGAAGCCCCGATCCTGTTTGTGAAGAAGAAGGACGGGTCACACCGTATGTGTATAGATTACCGGGAGTTGAACAAGGTGACGGTGAAGAACCTTTACCCACTTCCGAGGATAGATGACTTGTTTGATCAGCTCCAGGGAGCATCTTGGTTCTCCAAGATTGATTTGCGCTTCGGTTATCATCAGATGCGGGTCAGAGGTGAGGACGTACAGAAGACCGCTTTCAGGACCCGCTATGGTCATTATGAGTTCATAGTGATACCATTTGGGCTCACCAACACACCAGCCGCGTTCATGGATCTCATGAACCGCGTATGCAGACCAATGTTAGATCAGTCTGTGATAGTGTTCATCGATGACATCTTGGTCTATTCCAAGACTCAGGAGCAGCACGAGGAGCACCTGAGGGAGGTGCTAGAGATACTGAGGAGGGAGAAACTATTCGCAAAGTTCTCCAAGTGTAAGTTCTGGTTGCGCGAGGTGCAGTTCCTTGGACACCTCGTCAACCAGAAGGGTATACTAGTAGATCCGGCCAAGATAGAGGTCGTGATGTAGTGGGAGGTCCCGAGGTCTCCATCTGAGATTCGGAGCTTCCTAGGTTTGGCAGGGTACTACAGGAGATTTATCCAGGATTTCTCCAAGATAGCAGTTCCGCTCACTCGACTGACCAAGAAGTCGGTGGCATTTCATTGGGGGCCTGAGCAGCAGGTAGCATTTGAGACCCTCAGGCAGAGATTGTGTGAGGCACCGATTCTTACCCTGCCAGAGGGAGTGGAGGACTTCGTAGTCTACTGTGATGCTTCGATCACAGGTATGGGAGCAGTGTTGATGCAGCGAGGGCGTGTGATAGCTTATGCCTCTAGACAGTTGAAGCCTCACGGGGCTAACTATCCGACGCACGATTTAGAGCTGGGGGAAGTGGTGTTCGCCCTCAAGATTTGGAGACATTACCTCTATGGGGT
Source organism: Lactuca virosa (assembly GCF_052849685.1). NCBI lineage: Eukaryota > Viridiplantae > Streptophyta > Magnoliopsida > Asterales > Asteraceae > Lactuca > Lactuca virosa. The sequence goes on along the minus strand of NC_136432.1, from coordinate 163,848,217 downwards.
CCATTGTACCATTTACACGGATCAAAAGAGTTTGAGGTACCTCATGGATCAGCCGAATCTAAACATGAGGCAGCGTCGATGGTTATATGTGGTTAAGGACTATGATTGTGAGATCCTTTATCATCCGGGCAAGGCCAACATAGTGGCCGACGCCCTGAGCCGCAAGGCGATGATGGCCCCGATCAGAGATATATGTTTGAGGATGACAGTGATTACACCATTGTTGGAGCAGATTAGAGAGGCACAGGTTGAGGGCCTAAAAGAGGAAAGACAGAAGTGCGAGATGATCGTGGGCCGAGTAGCTTCTTTCGATTATGACAGTCGAGGATTGTTGACCCTTCATGGGAGAGTTTGGGTGCCGTACTGCGGAGGAGTATGGCAGGTGTTGATGGATGAGGCCCACAAGTCTCGGTTCTCCATCCACCCAGGGGCGACAAAGATGTACAGAGATCTTCGACCCGATTATTGGTGGTCCTGCATGAAGTGGGACGTAGCTTGGTACATGGAGAGATGCCTGACCTACAGGAAGGTCAAGGCAGAGCACCAGAGACCCCACGGCAAGATGCAGCCATTATGCATTCCCGTGTGGAAATGGGAGGATATCACCATGGATTTTGTTACTAAGCTTCCGAGGACTGCACGTGGAGTTGACTCAATTTGGGTCATAGTGGATCGGTTGACCAAAAGCGCGCATTTCGTACCGATCCAGGAGAGTATATCGGCCGAGAAGTTAGCTGATATATATGTGCGAGAGGTTGTGGCACGTCATGGAGTGTCTATCTCGATAGTATCAGATCGAGACGTCCGGTTCACTTCCAGGTTTTGGAAGCGGTTCCATGACGAGATGGGGACTCGTCTCCTTTTCAGCATCGCTTTCCACCCTCAGACGGACGGGCAGAGCGAGAGGACGATTCTCGAGGACATGCTTCGGGCATGTGTCCTAGATTTTGGTGGCAGTTGGGATACGTACCTTCCATTAGCGGAATTTTCGTATAACAATAGTTACCACTCCAGTATAGACCGGCCTCCCTTTGAGATGCTCTACGGGAGGAAGTGTAGGACCCCAATCTGTTGGGGCGAGGTCGGTCAGAGAGTCATGGGAGCACTGAGGTGGTGCTTAAGACCACAGAGTTGATACAGCAGGTTCGTAGCCGGCTCCAGACTGCTCAGAGTCGGCAGAAGAGTTACGCCGATAGGAGGCGTTCTGATTTGGAGTTTCAGGTAGGCGATATGGTCCTCCTGAAAGTGTCACCCTAGAAGGGTGTCATCAGGTTTCGGAAGAAGGACAAGCTGGGCCCCAGGTTCTTTGGTCCCTTTAGGGTTTTTGGCCCGGGTGGGTCGGGTTGCTTATCGGTTAGATCTTCCAGCAGAGCTTAGCCAGATCCACAACACTTTCCATGTGTCTCAGTTGCGGAAGTGTTTGGTGGATGAGTCGGAAGTTGTACCGTTGGAGGATATTCAGGTTGACAGCAACCTGAATTACCTCGAGAGACCAGTTGCGATCTTGGATCGGAAGACGAAGACCTTGAGGAACAAGGTGGTTCAGCTAGTGAAGGTGCAGTGGCAGCACCGGAAGGGTTCAAAGTGGACATGGGAGACCGAGGAGGAGATGAGGGAGCATTATCCGAAGTTATTTTAAAATTTAGTAGCAGCAGACTTCGAGGACGAAGTCTAAGATAAGTGGGGGAGAGTTGTAACGCCCCGTTCCTGGTATCCATTTAAAACATTATTTTTCTTCTTATTTTAGAAGCCACTCGACGAGTCAGTGGCCCTAACTCGTCGAGTAGCAGCGGGTCAGCACGTGGAGTTGGCGTGGCGACTCGACGAGTCCATATTCCGGACTCGGCGAGTCCGCCAGTCTGGATGAAGCCCTAATTTTTAGGGAGTGTACCCTATTTAAACACCATTATAGCCCCCAAACCAGTCTCCTTCACCTCTCAGAGACTTATTCCCGAAACCCTAGCCTCCTTGAAGTGTGTGTGAGTGATTTTTGCCCTTGTGAAGGAATCTTGGTGCATTGTTGAGCAAGAAGAAGAAGGAGAAGGTAGAAGAACTCAAGGAAGAAGAAGTAGATCCAGATTATACTCCTCTTTGGCCATCCTTTCTGGTAATAAAGCTTTCATCTTGGTTATTGTATTGCTAGATCTAGTTTGTCCCCAAATTGATGGTTTTAAGCTCAAAAACCCCAAATCCCTAGTGATGAAGCTTTGTAATCAAGCCATATCTCGGATCTAGCCTCTCTTGAGTTCCAGGAGCTCAAAAAGGCCACCTTTTGGCAGCCATGACTTTATTCTAGACAAGTAATCCCCATAATAGCCAAGTTTGAGTGTTATTGCTTCATTGCATCATAGATACACGTAAAGTTAGCAACTTTACGTGTTCAGATAGTCCCAGAAACCCAGATCTATGAATTGGATGCACTAAAACTGATTAGAATCGACTGAATAGAAACTGCATGCAAAGGACTCGGCGAGTCGTTCTTCTGACTCGGCGAGTCAGGACGCGAGTCTTAGATCCCCTGTTCAGTAGTAGCGAGTCTGTTTAGTGAGTGGAGTAAGGACTTAGTGAGTTAAGACATGGATCTGAGTGTAGAGGGACTCGGCGAGTCTGCGCACTGACTCGGCGAGTCCAAGGAAATCTCCTTACCCGTAAGAACAGACTCGACGAGTTGTTCATACAACTCGTCGAGTCACAGACTGGACGTGTTCTTATGTTGAAGGTGAACTCGACGAGTTTATCATACAACTCGGCGAGTCGGATGAAGGTTGGCAGGATATCAGTAAAGAAGGAGAACTCGTTGAGTTTTGGTTAAACTCGACGAGTAGAGTCGGCAAAGGGAGTAGAAGGAAAGATAGGGACTCGACGAGTTGGCGGCCCAACTCGGCGAGTCAGGTCAACAGATTGTTGACTTTGGCCAGGGGTAAAATAGTCATTTTACCCTAAGATTAGTTATCAATGTTTGATTAAGTGTCTTTTGGGAATTGTAGCCGGGGAGTTATCGGAGCAGCAGTCAGACAGTTCCCGAGCAGCATTTCAGCAGCCAGCCTTACGAGGTGAGTTTTCCTTCCAGTAGGAACGGGTCTACGGCCACAATGCCGGCCCGTTTAGTTAGCAGTAGTTCCGGACTACAGTCTGATGCAGTAGTTCAGTATGCTTGGTGTCTTTGTGATACAAGCATGGTATGTGTTATGTGTTCCGGATTATGGTCTGATGCAGTATGCAGTATATGTGTTTATGTTATATGTTATGATTATGTTATGCTATGTTTAGTCAGTTCCGGACTTCGGTCCGATGCAGTTCCGGACTTCGGTCCGATGCAGTGGGCAAGGCCCTAGTTAGTTCCGGACTTCGGTCCGATGCAGGGGGCAAGACCCTAGTCAGTTCCGGACTTCGGTCCGATGCAGTGGGCAAGGCCCTAGTTAGTTCCGGAATTCGGTCCGATGTAGTGGGCAAGGCCCTAGTCAGTTCCGGACTTCGGTCTGATGCAGTGGGCAAGGCCCTAGTTAGTTCCGGACTCAGGTCCGATGCAGTGGGCAAGGCCCAGTAGGTGCTTTATATGTTATTGTATGGTATGTGGTAGTTTGGGGGAGCTCACTAAGCTTCATGCTTACAATTTCAGTTTTGGTTTCAGGTACTTCAGCTAGCAAAGGGAAGGGCTCGGGATCATGGAATGGCACACCCCACAGTTTTAGCCTGGGAGTTAGACTCTGATATTTTGATATGATCTTGACACTATTTTCGATTTGATAATTTATTATGACATTTGAGATACACGATTCATGGTTTTTATCTTTTGATATTTGATATTATGGTTTAGTAATGATTTCAAACAAAATTTTTGGGTTGTATTTTTGGGATGTTACAATTGTGAAGAGGATATTATCAGAAGAGAATCATGCAGATCCTTTGACGAAGGATCTGAGTAGGGTCAATCATAATCAACATGCTAGGAGCCTTGGTTTGAGAGATGATATTAGTTTTAATAGTTAGATGATTAGTTGAAACTTGTAACAAAATAAATGTAATTGATTTTGGTGATTAAATAATAGAGATTATTTATGAGTTTGTTTACTGCCTTCGTCAATTGTTTATTCTTGTGTTTCGTTTTGCATGTTTTTACTTCCCGAATAATTAATTATTCAAATTCCACAGTCATTCATGCTTTGGGAAGTAGGTAGTAAATTAAGACTGTCATGAATTGGATTGTAGATTGTCTGAGGAATTTAGACATAGCAATTGTATTGCTGCAACATTCATAAGTACTTAGAAATGGAGATTTAAGTATTGGATAAACCCACGCTTAGAGAATTACTTTATGGATTAAATCACGAGTAATTCTGAGATGATAACATCTTATATTCTTGAAACAGAGATATATGAGTCATAATTTACAAGTCGGTTGTACATTGGTATTGCGAAAACGCGTCAGTAACATGATGTTAAAAAACACAATGTCATGTATGATTTGGTGAGTAAAGGATACAAGCGTATAAGTCAAAGTTTATTCGTTTATTTTTCCCTAATAGGAAATGCGATATCATTGGTCCCCTCAGTGATTTGGTGTTGACATATAGTGCTAGGCCTACCCATGACTCAATTGATGTGTTCAACATGAATTCTTACGTCGTCATCACAAATCAGAAATCGGGAAACATAACTTAGACAATGAGATTGTTTCTAATCCATGTCTCATGTCTGTATGATATCTAGTAGAACAGAGGAATATCGGATCACTTATCTTAGGACCAAATGTTTGTTTAGGTCAGAGTTTAGCAGTTGCTATGGAAGCACTCTTTCTTATGTAATTTAGAAGCTATATTGGTATTTGTAGTTATAGACTTATCCAAGTGGGAGACTATTGGATTAGGTGTCTAAGCCGATAACCGAATTAGTATATACTTACATTATTAGCAGAGTCCTTTTGGGTTGCCCTCAAACCTAGTAATTGAATAGGATGACTTTTAGAGAAAGACAATGATTTATTGATTTATTATATGATTAATAAATAGCTATAAATGAATTTATTGATATGTTATGGAAATAATATATTAATTAGAAATAGTATTATTACTTAATTTGATTAATTAAAAATACAAGGCTTAAAATGTAATTGTTCAATAGTTGAACAAGAGAGGTTCTGAAACCTTCCTTGGAAGGGGTGGACAATGTTAGAGTATCCTAGGGCATCTGGAATATTCCTTACAAATAAATAGGAAGGTGGATAATTACCCATTTGAATTAATATTATTTTATTCATTTTAGGGTTATCTAGGGTTTCCAAGCTGCACTATAAAATGAACCCTTGGCCTTGGAATTTCGGCAACTCCTTTTCTCCAAGCTAAGGCTGAAATTTCCATCTCCCCTATCCTCTCTCTTTAAGCGTCCTTGTTGTCAGGGTTGGGTGTGAACCATCCGAGGCACGAGATTTCTGGTGCTAGCTTCCAAGAGTTTTCAAGAAGGATTGTTTGATTTTTTACTACAACAATCTAGGGTATGTTTTCTTCTATTAATTTCGAAATTACCTAGGGTTATAGGGTTTTTGTTGTTCAATAGAATGTTACTTCAATAATGTTATGACTAGATCTAATAGGTTTCCTGTACCCTTCAGTGTATAATGTTATGACTACAACACTCACCCACCACAAGCACCATCACCTTCACACGTCATACACCCCCACCTTACCCAACTCGAACCTCAACCGCCCTACAACCCTACCAACACCAACACCCACCATTACTGTTAACCATCACTTTGACCCCCACCCAGCCCCTACCACCCTACCAACACCACCACCCGCCACCATCTTGAACCCCCACTTTGACCTCCCCACCACCACGACATGCAATTAAGTTATTCCCATGTGATTAAACTATGTATTCACATATGATTAAATCATGTTATTCACATTTGACTAAACCATGTTATTCACATGTGAATACACACATAAGAAATTTTATTATTTTTTAGTAACTTTTCTTATTATATCGTATGTTCTTAAACCATGTTATTCACATATGATTAAGCTATTCACATGTGATTAAAAGTTGTTATTCACATATGAATATGCACATAACAGTTTTTTTAGTTTTTAATAATTTTTCTTATTATATGTACTAAAAGCTATTCACATGTGTTTTAACCTCACATACCCTTATACATGTTGATAGTTGATATATTCACATGTGAATATTACATGATATATTCACTTGTGAATATTACTTGGTATATTCACATATAAATATTACATAACATATTCATATGTGAATATACCATATAATATTCACATATGAATATTCACATATGTTATTAACATGTGAATATTCATATGTAAATATACCATGTAATATTTATAACTGAATATATCATGGAATATTCACATATGAATATTGTATGACCTATTCATATTCACATGCGAATATACCATGTAATATTCACTATTGCCACCCTCACCCATCACATTCACACACCACCACCACCATCCCAAACCCTACTACCCCTACCACCTTCACATGTTGCCACCGTCAACCCTTACTTTGACTCCAACCATCATATCGGATATACCATGTAATATATCATGTAATATTTATAAGTGAATATATCATAACATATTCGTATGTGATATTCACAAATAAATATTGCATGACATATTTATATTTGAATATAATTTTATATGTTATTCATATATATATATATATATATATATATATATATATATATGAACATTCAGATGTGTATATAATTTTATATATTATTCACATATGAATATTCATAGCAATATTTTTTATTTTTTAGATGGTATTTGTTTTCGAAAAACTTACCTATTTTTTACTAAATTAAATATTTTTTTGCATAAGCTTTCATAACATGTTTTTTTTTCTCGAAAAAATGTTATCGTCACATGTTTTTTTTTCGAAAAAATGTTATCGTCACACGTTTATATTCACTTATGAATAAAAACATTTATCATATTTTTGTTACATTTTATTCTTTATTCACATGTGAATAAATTGTTTATCATATTTTTGTTATAGTTCATTCTTTATTCACATATGAATAAAAGCATTTATTATATATTTTTGTTACAATTCATTGATTATTTACATGTGAATAAACTGTATATCATATTTTTATAGATTAGTTCTCGTAACATGTTATACCGACGATATTAACTATACTCTAAATATCTAGCATCTTTTATTTAACTAAAATGAAATTACCAAGCCGATTAGAACGATGCAATACTCTAATGTCTTATCCTCGTAGAAAATTAGGTTCTCGTTTGAATCCCCACCGCCACTAATCATTTACAAATACAAATAATTAATAAGTTTTCATAAGTGAATATATCATGTAATATTAACATGTGAATATATCATGTAATATTAATATATGAATGTATCCTAACATAATCATTTATGAATATTCACATATGAATAGTGCATGACATATTCACATGTGAATATACTTTAATATCTATTCACATATGAATATTTATATGTGAATATATTTTATATATTATTTATATATGAATATTCATGTGAATATTCATATGTGAAAATATTTTATATATATTGTTTTGGTCAAAAAATAATCAAACAAAAATAGACCAAAGTGTATGAGAGGCTGTGATGTTCAGTGTAAAACAAGTATGTAATATAGCTCAAAGCAAGACAATTCATTTATAAGGAAAGCCTTTGATCCTTGCTAGGATCTCCGACATAAAACATTGGGAGGTGATAACTATCACATGCCTTGATGTTTTTATTGACTGAAATGAACGATTACAAGGTGAATGTAATGAGTACAAGAACAAGTGTCGGTATTCTGCCAGCAAATCGTGTGTAGTGTGATGAATACAAGTGTTTTATATAGTCAAAACCTAACAACTAAAACTCCAAAAATTCTGGGATCCTCTGAGATTACTTATAGTCGTTGCTTGACTTAGTCCTCCGGGTCTTTTGCATGGTTGTGACGACTATACGTTGAGAATGTGACTTTGACTGGTTATTTCTGCACATGTGAGAAAGACAAAAGAACAAATAGCCATTATAATAAATAAAAAAATATTAGTCAGGATCCTGGAGTATATTCGGGATCCTAAGGTTCGAGGACCCTGAGCTTTTGAGGATCCTTAGTCTTGAGGATCCTATAATAGTTTCAGGATCCTAGCCCTAACAATTGCCCCCAAATTATTCTTGCGAAATATTTTGGAGTTAGTTTGCCAAAATTTAAATGGATAATTTAAAAATAATAAATAAGTTAACGGTCAGAGTAACTTTTAAATTCCAATGGTTAGAATTCTAACCGTTGGATTGGGTCACATCAACCTTTTATCCCTCTGAAATCTCCATATAAATAGGATTTCCTGCAACTCAGTTTTGCCTTACTCTTTTAGCTACCACTTTCAACGTTCATTGAATATTATTCGAAGGTACTTTTCTCGTTTCCCTTTCTCATTCTATCGAATCTCGATCATGGGCAAGAAATCTACTCGTTCTCGTGGAACCATCATTGCCATTCCTGATGATGATTTCACAAATCAAAAGATTTTGTCCTACGAGGAAACTTGCACTTTTACCGATGATGACATTAAGATGTTGAATTCGTCCGAAACTTTTCCTATTGGCACTGTTTTTAGGACCTTTGATGCTAAGATCCAACCCAATTTCATTTCTTCTACATGGGTCTGTCTTCCCGAGTATCCTTTTACCCTTGGGCTTTTCTATCCTTTCTCCAGAATTGTTTTTGAGTTCTTCGAGATCACAAAGATCTCATACATCCAATCTATGCCAACAATCTGGAGGATCTTCTATTGGATCGATCATTTGAATCGTTCCAGGGATCTTTCCATCGGTCTAAATGAATTAGCTCATGTTTACAATCTCACAACTTTTGGAAACTCTCGCTCTTTGTTGAAGGTCAAAGCCAATAGATTTCCCCTTGAATTGAAGTTCAAGCACAATGACGGTGCTTGGAAAGGGAAATATTTCTTTGTCAGGCGTGACTCCATTCCTAATGGAAATCTTTTACCTCAATCTTGGATTAGAAAGGGTATGATTCTACATTTCTATTAGGAGGATCCTTGAATTCACTTCTCTTATCTTTTTTGGTGTTTTGCAGCCTTTAAGCTCGACAAGCTGGTTCCTCCTACTGAAGATACAGAAAACAGAATAAAAACATTCTTCACTTTTTCTGAATCAGAGAGGTCTTTCAAGCTTAAGCAACTCGATCTTCAAGAGAGCTCATCTAACACCACCTCCATGTTGAAAGGTAAAAATCCAAGATTTTTCTCTTTTTTATTGTATGAGGGATCCTGACTTATTGTTCGGCTCAGAATCCAGAAGCACTCATTCAGGCGGTCAATTTACCCTTGCTGATATGGATACAGCGATGTCTAGTGGCCAGTTGGTGGTGAAGAAAGAGAAGACCTCGCGTTCCATTCCTACTATAAGAGCTCCTATATATTTGACAGTGGAAACTCCAGGATCTCGAAAAAGAAAGACTTATGAGGCTGCGGATATGTGCCTTAAGAACCTCAGTACCGAGGATTCCCTCGGGAAATTAACATCCTTTTCTCATGCTATGAGTTAATTTAATTAGATAGTTATTTTTATTTACCTATCCTTTCCTTTATCTTTATTGACATTATACTTATTTCAGGTTTCTGCTCATGTTTCTCAATTCACTGCCGATCTCAGGATCCGTGCTGAAAGAGCTGAACATGCTTTGAAGGAACAAGAGAAGCTCTTGAGGGAAACCAACGAGGATCTTCTTCGGATGGTGGAGAAGCTTAGCAAATGGAAGGCTGAGAAGGAGGAAGAGAATATCTTGGAGATCGAGGAAGTTATTGCCGACGCAAAGGCAAGTGTCGCGGTGGCTATTTGGGAGGCCAAGATCAATATGGCGGAGGACCTTGAGAACTCAGAATCCTGGAATGTAATCGGATGGCGCGAGGCATTAGCCAAAATAACTAGCAAGCCTGCCACTACTGTTGAGGATCCTGGGTTTAAGCCTGTAGAGGAGGAGAAAGAGAAGAACGCGGCTGATGATGAAAAGGCTAAGGTCTAGGCCTGCAAAAAAAATTAGTATGGGTAGCTTTTTATTTTAGTTAATGATGTAAAGCAATTAACTTTTGGCGGGTTGGTGCACAACCCCTTTTTTTTAATGCAATGGTTGTATTTTCTTTTCATATCTTTCTTTTTATCATCCTAAATAATTGTTTGTGATACTGGGATCCTTAGATCACTAGGATCCTAAAGAACTTAGTTCCTGCAAACAATCCTAAAAAAATGTAACATCCGGATTTCCAGGTATGATAAAATGATATTATTTTCTAAGTTATGAGGAGTGACTCGACGAGTTGGCGTCATAACTTGTCGAGTAGGATCGCGACTTGGTGACGTGGAAAATGAATGGACTCGACGAGTCGACAAGCTGACTCGCCGAGTCAGCGCTGTTGGCAGAAACCCTATTTCTTTCGGGTTTGGGCCTATTTAAAGGCACTTATAGCCTCCTTGGCCCTCCCCACCAGTGTCTTCGTCCCTTGAGAGAAACCCTAGAGTTATTGTGAGTTAAAGAGGAAAGTGGCTAATTGGAGGTCATTTCTTTGAAGAAGAAGGTCAAGAGTGTTGCAAGGATCTCAGAGGAGAGTTGGTGGATCAGCTTCATCTTCATTCAAGCTTTAGATCTGGTACAAGCTCTTGTCTCTCTAGTGTTTTAATAGATTTCCTTTGGTTGTTGAGTTAGGGCTTGTATCACCTTTTCGATGGGGTTTTGGGTGCATCCAAACCCTTTTTCTAACTGTTTTGTAGATCTGGACCTTGTGAGGTCCAGAGAACCAGAGAGTAAGTAACTTTGAGTGAGTAACTTTGGAACCATGAAGTTATGAAGCTTCAATGGAGTCATAATGGTGTATAGAGCAAAATACACCATGCATGAGCCCCAAGTTCAGACCTTTACGTGACTTTTGGGTGTTAGAAGGCCAGATCTATAAGTTAGAGAAACAGATCTGACCTCACAAGGTCAAATGAGTATTGCCATGGAGGAAACTCGCTGAGTCCATAAGGGGACTCGACGAGTCGGATCGGGTTGCCCTACGATTCGTGATCAGTAGTAACCCGTCGAATGAAAGGCTAACTCGACGAGTCGAGTGAGACCTTATGAGGATTTAGAGGACACGCATGGACTCGCCGAGTCACCCGAGTGCACTCGACGAGTCTGGTCAAGTTGGACCATTGACTGGAGTTGACTTTTAGGGTTTGGTCAACTATTGGACATGTGGTCCATTGGAGGGGTAAAATGGTTTTTTCCCCTTCTATGAGATTATAGGAAGGGATTAATCTAGCCTTGAGAATCGTTGTTAATTATAGGTAAATTACCTTACGTGATTAGGTCGAGGCTAGAGCAGTACTTCGAGTTCGAGACTTACCAAGATTACCCGAGGTGAGTCTTCTCACTATATATTACCTAGAGTGGTAACTATGTGCAGACCGGAGGGTCTTATGTGTTATGTGTTATGTGTATGTTTGAGTTTATGTGCATTGTGATATATGTATGTTATGTGTTGTATAGACCGGGCCGGAGAGTTCTACGATTTAGACCGGACCAGAGGGTCCAAGGAGCTAGACCGGACTGGAGGGTCCAACGAGCTACGTGACTAGAGGGTCCCTCTGAGACACATTGACCTGAGGGTCATACCGAGTTATAGCCTCGAGTGGCTTATGTGTTGTATGTGGTATTTTGGGGAACTCACTAAGCATTTATGCTTACCGTGTTATGTGATATGTGTTTCACGTACTAGCGAGAATCGCGGGAAGGCGCCAGCATGATTTGTACACACTGGCAGAGGTGATGAGTTGAAAAACTCTTAGATCGATTAGATCTTCAACAGATTAAACAATAAAATAAAATAAACACAGAGAACACAACATGGAATCAAATAATGCTTAATGATTCAAACGTAGTCACGCCTCAGCAGAGCTCGACAAAGAACTTCCACTGTAGACGCGAGCTAGGGTTTCGTAGTACAACTCAAAACAATAATTATCAAAAGCGCTACTCACAGAGGTTGCATGCATGCACCTTATATACAAAACCCTAAATAAAATAATCACAGTTGGACAGGCCCAAACTGGATAGTAAAACTGGGATAAGGACCGAGCCCATGACGCGACACTATAAAACCCAACAATCTTCCCTTTTGCGTTGAATGAGGCGAGAGATTATTTCTGTTGAGTAGCTTTCACCGTCTTCACAACTTTGAATAGCCTAGGAATAATAGCAAGAAGTGTCTGTCAAAACTGAATGTACCATCGTAGCATGTCAGTAAACAGCTTCTTGTCAGCTGCAGAATTCTGATTGTACTTGTGAATGATCTCCAGAATATGCTCCAAGCAGGCAGTAGAGAACAGGTGCTTATCACAAAGAGCAAAGATACATTTTTGCTTTTCACCCCTGACGAACATCATAGTGTGAAATTGGGGATCGATTTTACCCTTGACCATGACATTCACATTGCCAATCCTGCCAGAAGGTTTGATCGTTGGACGCTTGTGAATGGCAGAGGCATTTTCTTGGTCCATCTTCGCTACTTCATGAATGTAGCAAACAAGCATTCGCTTGATATGGTCTATTATCGGCTGATACTCCTGAGGATTGGATAGCAGAATGTTGTTGAGGAGTATCCAGTCGTGAGGGTTAAGGTTCGGTAGATCAGCCAGGGAAAAGTTATAAACCGAGCCTTCAGAGCCTCGAGTCACTTTGAATTTGACATTGACAAATTTCCCAGCTGAATAAGGCTTCAGCACCTTGACAGTAGTGATTTTCTTTGAGCTCCATGTCAGGTACTGTGGCTGAGCGAATTCCAGATAAAACTCCAACAGATCCCGATCAACCTTCGGGTCCGGAGAAGGAATGGGAACAGTGGAGTTGAAGCAATGAAAGATAAATGCCTTTCGAGTGATTGGCATATCAAATTGATCATCCTTCGAGTTTTAAAGGCCGAACGACATTACAGGTTCAAGCCAATGAGTACTCGGTTCATCTATAGCTTCTCTCTGGAGCGAAGTAATGGTCCATTCAGGAAAGAGCGACTTCTTTTTCTCCAAGAGCTCCTTTTCTTTCTGCTTCTTTTCAAGCTCTACCGATTCCCTCATAAGCTTTTCTTCAAGCTCCTTATCAGTCTGTTTTGTTTTCTGGAAAGGGTTAGTGGGATCTGCTCTGAAAATATCTTCAATATCATCATCATCATTTTCATCATCTTCTCCAATCTTCTTCTTCTTTTTATCCCTTTTGCTGCCCGAAGCTACATTATCCTTCGGTGCAGCAGTTGATTTGGGTTCGGGAGGAGGTTGAGTATGCACCTTTTCCCTTTCCTTTTCCTTTTCTCCCCCTTGTTTCGGCTGGACAGAAGTCACTGAAACACCCTCTATTCGACTTAGGATAGCCAACGCAGGTCTGAGTTTTTCAGCCAAATGACGTCTAATGGATATGGTCAGAATTGAGTCATGAGCATCAAGAAGATGTAAGAGGATAGAATGAACGTCACCCACGGAGCTTTGAATTATTTCCCTTTCAGACTTCAAATCATTAAGCTCGGTTGTGGCAGAACGAAGCTTAAGATTTTGAATTTTGAGCTGAGATGTGCGTTTGTCAAGCTCATCCATAATTCGATTTTCAACAGCCAGTTCGGCTTCCAACTGAGTCAAACGCTCTTTGACATTATCATGAAGATTCTGATTGGCAACTTCAATGGTCTGTCGAGCGACCTCAAGATTAGCCCTTTCGGTTTGAAGAGACCGCTGGAGATTCTCAACTGAAGCATTCACTGTCTGAGCGTTCTTTTGAGCGGCAGCCTGCAATGAATCTAGGAATAAGTTAGCCTCAGAAATTAGTTTTTCGACTTTTGCGGTCGCTTCTTTGCATTCTTTAGATGAAGCCTCAACAGCAAGCGAGGCCTTCTGACATTGGGAAGTGGAGGCATCAATGGCCTTTGCTGCAGCAGAGAGAGATGCATCATGCTCTTTGACAACAGAAGAGAATAATGCCTTGAGAGCAGCTTCGGAGTAAGCCCCAGCGGAAGAAGAGGAAAGAAGCTGATCAAGTTTGTCAGTAACAGCTTTTAAATGGTGTTTGGTAATGGGTGCATCGTCATCGTCATCACTTTGAACACGGTAGGGACTAAAGTAAGTGGAATCAAACTCCAAGTCCTCACCGCCAAGAACAGTGTTGGATTCGGTAGATGGGGTTGGTGATTGTGGTTCGGTTGTTACTAGAGGTTCGGTAGTGACAGGAGGTTCGGTTGTGATTGGAGGTTCGGGTGCTGAAGAACGAGCCCCGTATCAGATACGTTGGTTCAAACTCCAGTAGTGGTGGTAGTAGTAGACTCAGTGAAGATGGGTGTAGGAATGGGAATAGTAGAGGATGGTTGAGATGTAATGATAGGAAAAATCGGAGGGATGGAGACAGGAATAGAAACCAGTGGAGGAGAAGGAGCATGGGACCGAACGGGTACCTCTGGTGTAGGAGAACGTGGTGGTGTATTACCACGAACCGAACCTTCATCCTCTGAGCTTTCGCTGTCGGATGTGCTTGGAGGATTCGTTGGTTGGTTAGGAGGTACATACTCTGAATCAGAATCACTTGATGATTGGAGAATGAGCCGACGAGTAGGTTTCTTGACTTTCTTCGCTTTAGGCTGAGCTGGCGCTGCTTTCTCCAACTTTCGCTTCCTAGGGGTTTGAAATTTGGAGACTTGGCCCCCCTTATCCCCCTTTTTCACTTCTGGCTTTTTGCTTCTTTTTGCAGGTATGTCTGCCTCTTCGATTTATTTTACCATATCGACGCATACATCGACTCAGGAATGGAGCCAGTGAAAATGAATTTTGAGGCATGAGTAACGATGATGTTGGTAGTGTGAAATGTAGCGATGGAAGAGAGCATGGAGTCTGCCATGATTGGAACATGAAACCGATCCATTATCCACTGAGTGACAATAGTCCAGAATCGAGCACAGGAAATTTCGGTGTGGCGAGATGAAGATGATAAACTCTGAATCAGTTGATGCCATAGAACCGTTCCAAAATCTAGATTAAGACTGTGGTACACACCATAAAGAAGAGACATGAAGTACTTACTAGCACCGTCAGAACCAGCACTTCTTTCAGAAAGCCCTTTGAAGAGTAGTTTGAAGAGGCCATTCCATTGAGGAGGAAAGCAGGACTTTTTGAACCTGGTAACGATCGTTAGGGTTTTAGTATAACCCATGTTGTAGAACATTGAGAAGAGTTGGCCTGTGGCAATAGAATCAGGATTAACCATGGAGTCTTCGATTGCAAGCCCTAGAAGAGTACAGAAACGATTCTTTGAGATTGAAGCTTTTTGATTGAGAATATCGAAGAAAATTTTGTCTGTCCCTTTGTCATATGTTACAGACAAGTAGATTTGAGAGAGACAAGACATCGGAACAACTTCAACTGTGGTTAGGGCTTTGACGAGTGGGGAATACTTTAGACATTCCGCCACTTGATACATATACGTATCATAAAGAAAAGGAGAGAGATCGATCAGCAGGTTCTGATTGAGCTTGATCGCAAGAAGAGTGGAGCGTGCAGAAGTCTCTTGAACTGATGATGAGTCTGCCATTGATGAAGCTTGTTGAGGAAGAATATGAACAGTGAGAAATTGATCGCCTGCGTTTGCTCTAGTGAATAGAAGTGTGGTAAGGAACAGTCGCAGTGAAAATAGTCCTTATATACGATCTTGGAGAGAGAAAAATCGTAAGTGATGATTGCTGAAATCTTGGAAACGGCTGCTGAAAAGGCGTGATTTTGACAGCTTCCATCCCCGATAAAGTAGAGATGACGCATGCTGACCAAATCCAAATTTGGCGCCTTTTAATCTTATCTTGAATTCAAATCGTTATCCGTTTAAACTTCCTGCTGAGTCATCGAATCAATCTTCAAAAAAAAACGATTACCATAAGATTCAAAAAGCGTCACATCAAATCGTCGCTTTTAATTCCGAAACCATCTGCATTAACTTGTTAAGAACTGAACAAGACCTCTTTGAGAATATAGAATGTGTGTGCATAAGGGTGTAAATGAGAAAGAAATAAAGCAAAGTGATTGTGGGAAATTGTGATGTCTTATTAAGACATAAAGCAGTTGATCCCGGGCATGAATCTCTTCCTTTAAAGTCAAGAGAGACTTAAAAGTGCTTGTGTGGCTTCCCGTTGAATAACAATCAAGTACTTGTTAAGATGCACTGAAAGGCATCTTTTAAATAAGGCTTTTAAGGGTGGCTTTTGCTTCAATTCATGATTTCGGAACTTGATATAAGACCGAAACAGAACGAAGTACTTGTGAGGCTAATGTAGCCTGTTGAACAAGTAGGTGGGAGTCATATTCAGTGACTTGTTGGAATTATGATAACAAGAAATCTAAAAAATTAAAAACCGGATCCTTTTGGAAGAAAAAGCTTTGGTGAAAAACAATTTCACAAGGATCGCTCAAAAAGAAAAGGGAGATTTCACAAGTGTTCGTCGTCAATTCATTATGGGAATTGGATTTTGGGTTTCACTTAATTCGTGGTGAACGAAACTAAGATCATCAACACAGAAAGAGGGTAACCATAAACCTCAGTGGTTATTGCTGAGAGTCTCAAGGGTTACATAATGTGAAGCGAACAGTGATGGAGAAAAATGAGGTGGGTAAGAGAACCGAATGTGCCTCTGTTATAAAAGATTGACAAAACAGAAAACTCTTAACTCAGTTTGAGAAGAGTAAGGCAGCTCATGATTAGAGTAAATATGACAGCCTAATTGGTAAGACAAGATTTGTATGTATCAAGTCATTAAGGTTTTACTCAAAATCGTTCGAGACTTTGGTCAACATACAACAGCATGCTTCTACGGACACTTAGCTAGTACATAGTTTGAGATTGATACCTGCCCCAGCTGCACTAGTGAAAGATATTCTTGTAGACAGATAAACGAAAGAGAATATTTTTGGATTTTATTAAATACACTGAAAAAGAATCAAAAACAGAAAGAAAATATTTTTGGATTTTATAAAATATACTGAAAAAGAATTAAAAACAGAAAGAAAATATTTTTGGATTTTATAAAATATACTGAAAAAGAATTAAAAACAGAAAGAAAATATTTTTGGATTTTATAAAATATAGAAGAAATGCATAAAGGAACTCGCTGGAAAAGAGTATACATACTATACAACCGAAATCATAAGATAGAAAGTAGAGGCGAAACAAGCCCGGTGAAACCGAACCCGAAATGGACCGAGCGTTCGGGGTATTTCGGTTCCTAGAAATGGACCGAACCCAAAATGGACCGAACCCGAAATGGGCCGAACCCAAAATGGACCGAGCCCGAAATGGACCGAACGTTCACTCTATTTCACTTCTAACTTTTATTGAAACGTTGTAGATTTTGGTACGGATTCAGCTTCCATCATTCCTAAGCCTTGCAGTATTTTATTAAACTTGCTTCAGGCAGGGCCTTAGTGAAGATGTCAGCCATTTGATCAGTGGTTCTTACAAAATGAATTTCAACGTTACCATCTTCCACATGATCTTTGATAAAATGATACCTCAGTGCTATGTGTTTTGTCTTTGAGTGTTGCACTGGGTTGTGACAAATCCTAATTGCGCTTTCAGAATCACAATATAGAGGGATTTTCTTCATATTCAGGCCGAAGTCACGGAGTTGACTTTGTATCCAGATGACCTGAGATGTGCATGATGCTGCGGCAATGTATTCCGCTTCGGCAGTGGAGAGAGATACACATGTTTGTTTCTTCGATTGCCAGCTTACGAGTTTGCCATCTAGAAATTGACATCCTCCAGTGGTACTCTTCCGGTCGAGTCCACATCCCCCAAGATCAGCATCTGAAAATGCTTGAACAAAGAACCCTGATTTGGTTGGGTACCACAACCCGAGAGACGTAGTTCGTTTCAGATGCCGAAAGATATTCTTTACTGCCAGTAGATGAGGTTCGCGTGGATTTGCTTGAAACCTGGCACAATAACAAACAGAGAACATTATATCTGGCCGACTAGCAGTTAGATACATCAGAGACCCAATCATTTGACGATAAAGAGTGATGTCAGCGGCTGGTTTGTCCAGGGAAGGCGTTAACTTTGTGCCGAACGCCATAGGAACCTTCACTTTTGAATCTCCCATCATACCAAACTTGGCAAGGAATGTCTTCGTGTAGGCCTCTTGATTAATGAAAATGCCTTCTGGTCCCTGTCTTATGTTCAGACCAAGAAAAAAGTTAATAGGACCCATTGAACTCATTTCAAATTTAGTTTCCATCAGCTTCCTGAATTCAGCAGTTAAGCTTGGATTTGTGGAGCCGAAGATGATGTCATCAACATAAATTTGAACGATCATAAGGTGGTTACCCTCTTTCTTACGAAAGAAGGTTGGGTCAACCGAACCTTGTTTAAATTTGGACATTTTCAAAAATCTAGTTAGAGTTTCATACCAGGCCCGTGGAGCTTGTTTGAGACCATACACTGCCTTGTCCAGGACGTAGCAGTGATCTGGATAATTTTCGTTTACAAAGCCCGTAGGTTGCTCTACATACACGGTTTCTTCCAGTTCCCCGTTCAAGAAGGCGCACTTTACATCCATTTGAAAGACTTCAAAGTTTTTGTGTGCAGCATAGGCGAGAAATATACGAACCGATTCTAGCCTTGCCACTGGAGCGAAGGTCTCTTCATAATCTATTCCCTCCTCTTAACAATAACCTTTCACGACCAGCCTGGCCTTGTTACGTATCACGTTCCCTTCTTTATCCATCTTATTTCTGAACACCCATTTTAATCCGACCACAGAAGCATCTTTTGGTGTTGGAATCAGTCTCCACACTCTATTTCGTTCAAATTCATGTAATGCATCCTACATTGCTTGCACCCAATCAGAATGATCAAGTGCTGTCTTGACTGTCTTTGGTTCGACTTTAGAGATGAATGAGTTGAACATGCAAAATTCTACTTTACAGAAAAGTGATGTTCGTTTCTCTTTTAGTTGAGAGCGTGTGAGAACTTTTTCTGAGGAATCACCAATAACTTGTGATTGGGGATAATCTTTGGTCCATTTGATGAGTGGAGGATAATTGGGATCGTATGAGGGATCCAGTTCAGCATCCACTTCTACTTCAAATTCCGACTGAGTGTCATCATCGTTTGTATTCGTCTTCTCCCCCTCGAATGATGATACCTCCTCAGTCGCAGGGTTAGAGTTCTTTACTTCGAAAGATGAGACTTCCTCAGTTTCAGGATTAGAACTTTCCCTTTGGTCAACGCTTTCGGTTGCAGAGTTCTCCCCCTGGAATGTTGGATCTTGATTGGGAAGATCAGACGAACCCTCCCCCTGAGCGTGAGAGAAATCCTTTTGAGGTTCTCGCATGTCTGGCCTATTGGATTCCACAAGTTGTTCTTCTTCCATATTCGCTGCTGCGTCATCGATTATCTTCTTCAAGTTGTCGACTTTGTTGTCTGCTGCTTTGGATTCAGAGAGAATAGCCTTTTCGGGCTCATCAAACAACAGCATGTATTGTTCAAATAGGTTTGAAATAGGTATTGTAACCTGACCAGAGTTTGGAAATATGTCCCCAGCAGAACCTTCGGTGGTTTTGAGCCTCTTGACGTAATTATCATCGAATGTAACATAATAGGTCTCCTCGATTTTCTTTGATCGTTTGTTGAGAACCCTATATGCTTTGGAGGTTAAGGAATAACCCAGAAAGATTCCCTCATCTGCTTTCACATCAAACTTATTTCGGTGCTCTTTTGAATTAAAGATGAAGCACCTTGAACCGAACACATGAAAGAACTTGACATTTGGCTTTCGGTTGTTTAAGATCTCATAAGGAGTGATCGAAAAACGTTTGTTGAGATAAGATCTATTCTGTGTAAAGCAAGCAGCAGCAATGGCATCAGCCCAGAAATACAGAGGTAGTGAAGCGAAGCTCAGCATTGTTCAGGCTGCTTCACTCAGAGAGCGGTTTCGCCTTTCGACAATGCCGTTCTGTTGTGGAGTGTATGGGGCCGAGAAGTTGTGAGTTGTGCCTTTTTCTGCAAGAAACTCTTCGAATTCTTTGTTCTTAAACTCCAACCCATTGTCACTTCGTATGTTACGAACAACCTTTCTTAACTGGACTTCGACCTGCTTGATGAAGAGCTTTAGTTTAGGAGTAGCCTCTGATTTCTGTTTTAAAAAGAATACCCATGTAAATCGAGAGAAGTCATCTACTATGACGAGAATATACTTGTTGCCACCAACACTTTCGATTGAAGAAGGGCCACATAAATCAATATGAAGTAATTCAAGTGGTTCAATTATTTTTGTGTTGACACGAGAAGGATGATTTTGTCGACTTTGCTTCCCCATTTCACATGCAGCACATATGTGTTCTTTATCGAATTGCAGAACAGGAAGACCCCGAACATGATCCCCAAGCACCAATTTGTTGATGTCTTTAAAGTTCAGATGGGAGAGTCTTCAGTGCCAAAGCCAACTTTCGTTTGAATGAGCCTTTGAAAGCAAGCAGATTGCTGGTTTTCCCCGTATGGGATTGAGATTTAAGGGGTACATTTCTCCTTTTCGCTTTGATCGCAGCAGAACATTGTTTGACTTCTTTTTAGTAATCTCTGAACCCTCGTCATCGAAAGACACTTTCAGACCAGTTCCAACCACCAGTTGAGAAACACTGATAAGGTTGTGTTGCAAACCCTCAACATATGCCACTTTTCTTATCGAGAATTCGCCATTGGTAATCATACCATATCCTTTGATTGTGCCAAAGGAGTTGTTACCATATTTGACAGTTCCACCATTTGCAAGAGACCGAAACTCCCTCAGTTCTTCCCTTCTACCTGTCATGTGACGCGAGCAGCCACTGTCTATGTACCATTCATCATCAAACTGCTCGTCACGTATAACCTGCAAAAATTAAGCAGATTTAGGAACCCAAAGTATCTTCGGTCCTCGTGAGCTTTTTACAGAACAGGGATTTGTAAGTGAAATATCAACTAAAAAGATTCTTTTTATTAGCGTTGTTTCATCTTTCCTCTTTAGGGTGAAAACTCTGATTTTATTTACGTTAGGTGGAGTTGCCGAATATGTGTAATTTACGTTAGCATACTGTTGATCAACATTAGGTTTAGTTGACGAATCCTTTGAATTTGCTGGACAAAGCTTTTCTTTTCCTTTTTGATTATTCTGTGAGAGGAGGTTAGAGCTAGGAAAATGAGATTTGGAAACTAAGTTAGCCTTTTCGATATGGCTCATTTGTGATTGAGAGTAAGGATTGCTTTCCTTTCGTTTCTGCTCACTGCTTAGACTGGAACTAAAACCATCCTTTCGGTTCTTCTCATCTCGAGGACTGAAGCTCTGTGTTCGGTTGAGATTATGTTGTGGACCGAAACTCTTCTTTCGGTTGGTTTGATGTTGAGAACCGAAACTCTGCTTTTGGTTGGTTTCATGTTGAGGACCGAAACTCTGCTTTCGGTTGGTTTGATGTTGAGGACCGAAACTCTGCTTTTGGTTGGTTTCATGTTGAGGACCGAAACTCTGCTTTCGGTTGGTTTGATGTTGAGGACCAAAACTCTGCTTTCGGTTGCTTTGATGTTGAGGACCGAAACTCTGCTTTCGGTTGTTTTCGCCGTGAGTGTGAGTGCTGGGTTTTTCTTTTCCTACCTCCTTTTGCTTAGCAGATTTTTCATAGCGAACATAGTTGGGATTTTGAGAACGCCAGAACTGCTTCCTTTCAGTAAGGTTTTTCTTGTACCTCACATTCCTTTGATGCTTTCGATCTTTCACCTGTTTTGAATTTCTGTGAATGTTAGCCTTTTTCTCAGATTTTTGAGCACAAGCTTCACTTTTAAGTGAAGAGGTTTCTCTTGAGACTGCGACTTGTTCGGCTGGAGAACTTTTGGTACCACTTGTGCTAGGCTCGTCAAAACGAGTAGGATTATTAAGCGGTTCGGCTACATATCTTCCTTTCACTCTCCATGAAGTTTTCTGCGACAAACCTACTGTTTCATCAGCGTTATCAATAGGTGCTGACCAGAAAAACTCATCACAACCTTCAGCATTGTCTTCTGCAACGATTGTTGTCAGTTCGGCTGTTTGTTGCAGAGTGACTCCATCAACTTTGTATACCTGATTTGGAGTAGTTTGGACCTTTAGATATACAATGGCCTTTTCTTTAAGGACTTTGGTCTTGTCTTTGGATAAACGAGCAAACTCAACCGAATTTTCAGAAATAAGATTTCTGTTAGTTTCGGGTTCGCTCTTGACAAATTCCGAACAATCAACCACATCATCTACATAAATGTCACTCATATTATCATCCTCATCGAATTCAGAAGTATTTTCAACAACAATTTTATTTTCTGAACTCAACTTAGCATTCAACAAGTCAAATTTTTGTATGGTTTCAGCTTGGATTTTCAATTTGTCATTTTCATCCAACAAATTTTTGAGCATGTCCTTACGGTCTTTGGACTTTATAAAGGACTCTATTTTGTCAAGACCAATTCTGTAGGCAGGAGAAATATCCTCAGAAGAAACAACGTTTTCACAGTCGTATGCGTCGGCATCGATTTCATCCTCCTTTAACTCAAGGAAGGGTAAAATCATACGATGTATCTTCTTCCCTATCTCACAATCAAGATGCAATTGAGTAATATTGGTGTATAAACGCTTAGCAATTAAACAAAACACGTTTCGTTGTTTTAAAAGCTTGAAATTATCTCTTTGCAAATAAATTGTTTCATCCCTAGACCTAATCAACCCCTTCTCCTTCTGCTCAATCCACATTCGCCTCTCCTCACTCTTCGATGACACCCTGCTGATTTGATCAGTTAGGTTAGAGTTTGTGACGCGAGTTTGAGTTAAACTTCCAATTAAACTAGAAAATTTAGATTTTAAACTATTGAGTTCATTTTCGTAGTCTGTTATTGGAATTTTCAGAGAGATAAGAATAGATTGTACCTTCTGGATCAACTCATCACAATCGTTGATCTGCTGACTGACAGGCTTTGCAGCGAAACAACGGTCTTCTCTTTCCTTCTCTCCATCATTTCCCCCATCAGTGGTATAGCCTCGCATGTGTGACACTCCAGACCTCACCATCAAACATCTTCCTGTATTGTCCTCTTCCTTCACCAACAGAGCCTTGCCATGAGTTGGCTTCCTCACTTCTTCATCCTCTGAATCAGTCGACCAAATTTCAACTCCTCCAAATTCATCATCGACCGTATTTCCCTGCACAATAAGAGCATTCATGGTGTTGTTAGATCCTGCTTTCTTCTTCCTGATTTCGTCCACACGCCTTGTGAGGTTCGCTTCCTCGTCCTCATCTTCGTTCTTCTCAGACATCTTTCTGAGCATGCAGTCTTTTGCGAAGTGATTTTTACCTCCACAGTAGTGATAGGTAAAGCCCGAGTCACCTCCAAGTTTCGGTTCCTTCTTTTGTTCTTCCGTCTGAGAAACACCTTTTGGTTCCTCCTTTGCTTTCTCTGCGCTGTAACTGCCATGCCAGTTTCAGTTCTTGTTTGTTGAGAACCTTCTCTTGATGAACTTCTTGGGATTTGACACCATCAGAGCATAATCTTCGCTTGTTAGATCATATTCATAGAGATCCAGATCTTCTTCCTCCTCAGCTGCATTCTTTCCTTTGGAGATCAGAGCTAAGGATCCCATGCTAGAAACTACATTTGTTTCTTTGGTCAGGGCACTCTCATGCGACTTTAAAATTCCCACCAATTTTGCAAGAGAATAACTCTTGAACTGTTCATGTGCCTTCACTGTTGACACCACAGCCATCCATTCCGATCTAAGGCCATTCATGAATGTTACCTTCTGTTCAATAACCTTCCTTTCGATCCCATGCTTAATCATCTTGCTTAAGAGATGATTGAAGCGATCGAAGGATTGAACAAGCTTCTCTTCAGGCTTCTGCTTAAAATTACCAAATTCTGAGAGCAATAGTGTTTGGATTGAGTGCTCAAGATCTTCATCTGTAGAGTACAATTCCTTCAACCTGACCCATATTTCCTTTGCTGTCGTGCATGAGCTTACCAGCCGAAACGTATCTGACTGTAGTGCAAACCTTATCATCCTTAAGGCTTTGATATTGCACTGAAACTTTTCCTTCTCATCCTGAGGGATATCTTTCATGTCACTGATGAGTTGATTATATTCCTTTTGAGTTTTAACAACTCTTGAAGTACTTGCATGAACAAATGGACCAACACTGATCGCCTCCCAGATTAAGTATCCATTATCTTCTGAGCCAATCACGTAGTCTTCAAAGTGATTCGCCCAGACCTCATAATCTTGAGTGTATAAAATAGGAATCCTTGTTGTCGATCCTATGCTGTTTGAGATGTTGATTGGGTTTGACTGAGAATCGTCCATGGATGTGTTGATGCTTGTTTAAACCTGCTTAAGATCAGACTTGTAAATAACGTTAGGGTAAGATCAAATATTTGAAGAACCACGACAATAGCAGATGATGGCTCTATAAATATCAATCTAAGCGGAAAACCCTAAGATCTTCTTCAACAGAAGAGATGTGTATGGATTACACAGTCTCCTGCTCTGATACCAATTGATGAGTTGAAAAACTCTTAGATCGATTAGATCTTCAACAGATTAAACAATAAAATCAAATAAACACAAAGAACACAACATGGAATCAAATAATGCTTAATGATTCAAACGTAGTCACGCCTCAGCAGAGCTCGACAAAGAACTTCCACTGTAGAGGCGAGCTAGGGTTCCGTAGTACAACTCAAAACAATAATTATCAAAAGCGCTACTCACAGAGGCTGCATGCATGCACCTTATATACAAACCCCTAAATAAAATAATCACAGTTGGACAGGCCCAAACTGGATAGTAAAACTGGGCTAAGGACCGAGCCCATGACGCAACACTATAAAACCCAACAAGAGGATATGTTTTATTGTGATGATATTGATACATGAGATTTTGAGAATATTATATGAGTTTATTTATGTTTGAAAAATGAAAAATTGTTTTTAAAATTTACGTCGTTACAAGTTGGTATCAGAGCCTTGGTTTGAGGGATTTGGATGCACCTTCGGGCGTATCTGAACTCAAACTGAGGATTTGAGAAAAAATTTCATAAAGAAACGATTTTTCTAAAAGAGTAAAAGATTTTTGAGAAAAGCAGAACGGAGCAGTGTGTACGATCAGCCAGCGCCCAAACGGTGATTTCCCAAAATACCCTTACATTATGTGTTATGAGATATTATGTGATATGCGATGCATGCTAGAGTAGGCTAGGTATTCATATCTAGGACTAGAGTGGCCTGATTTGTGATACCTTAGCCTAGGAGATTACTGCTACTATGAGGTACTTCGAGAGTGAGTAGGTAGCAGCTAGGGGCTTATGAGTGGTCTACTGGAGGGTAGCCTGTGTTAAACGAGATATAGTGTACTTGTGATTTGGGATCCTAGGAGGAGGACTTGGGGTGAATACTAATGCGGTGTGGAAGGTAGTATAGGGCCCGTACTACTAGAAACACCGGATCAGTGAGCAGTCCAAGTAAGAATCCTTAGGATACTAAGGAAAGAGTAGGGTTGAGTTATCGAGTGCGAGTATACTTGAACGAGTCTTTGATTTCTTTTGTGTTGTGTTTGAGAGACATTATGGTAGGTACGCGCCACACTCCAGAGAGCAGCGGTGTTAGTGATGATGAGATTCGCAGGATGATTCATGATGAGGTGGCAGCAGCCATTCGTGCTGAGATACCAGAGAGGCGTTGAGTCGACCTCTACGAGTTTCAATAGCTGAAGAGCGAGCGGTTTATGCTACTGATGTGATTCGAGGATGTGTACTCGAGATTTTCGGTGTTGAGTTCCCGATAGATCTGGTACCGATTGTGATGGGGGATGTCTGTGTCGTCGTGGGCATGGACTGGTTGAGTCGATTTGGAGCCGTTATAGACTGCGAGCGACAGTTGGTGACCATACGAGACCGTAGTGGGGGAGTACTTACGGTGTATGGCGAGGGTACCCGATCTGGGTCAGCATTTAGTTCGGATGCCAGAGCGAGGCAGAGTCTACAGCAGGGCTGTAGGGGGTTTGTAGCCTATGTGATGGATACACGAGATGCTGCAGAGAGGCCGAGTTCTGTCGGTGAGGTACCGATAGCGCGAGAATTCCCGGATGTTTTCCCTGAGGAGTTGCCGGGTGTGCCTCCCGAGAGGCAGGTGGAGTTTCACATCGATTTGGTTCCGGGGGCAGCGCCTATTGCCAAGGCACCCTATCGCCTTGCGCCACCAAAGATGCAGGAGTTATCCTCGCAGCTTCAGGAGCTGTTGGGGAAGGGATTCATCCGACCGAGTAGCTCGTCGTGGGGAGCGCCGATCCTTTTTGTCAAGAAAAAGGATGGTTCACACCGGATGTGCATCGAGTACCGGGAGTTGAACAAGTTGACGATCAAGAACCGTTATCCACTACCGAGGATCGACGATCTATTCGATCAGTTGCAAGGAGCGTCTTGGTTTTCCAAGATAGACTTGAGGTCTGGATATCACCAGATGAGGGTGCGTGAGGAGGATATCCAGAAGACGGCGTTCAGGACTCGTTATGGGCATTACGAGTTCGTGGTGATGCCTTTTGGGCTCACCAATGCACCAGCGGCGTTCATGGATCTCATGAACCGAGTATGCAGACCGATGTTGGATCGATAGGTGATTGTGTTCATCGATGAAATTCTAGTGTATTCGAGATCCAGAGAGCAGCATGAGGAGCATTTGAGGGAGGTCCTTGGAGTTTTGAGATCGGAGAGGCTTTATGCCAAATTCTCCAAGTGTGATTTCTGGTTACGAGAGGTCCAGTTCTTGGGGCACCTCGTTAATCAGAATGGGATACTGGTCGATCCGGCCAAGATTGAGGCTGTTATTAGTTGGGAGGTGCCGAGATCCCCCACCGAGATCAGGAGTTTTCTGGGATTGGCCGGCTACTATCGGATATTTATCAGAGATTTCTCCAAGATTGCCGTTCCCCTCACCAGATTGACCCGGAAGGGTGTTGCTTTTATTTGGGGTCCCGAGCAGCAGACCTCGTTTGAGACTCTTCGCCAGAGATTATGCGAAGCCCCGGTGTTAGCCCTTCCGGAGGGAATGGAGGATTTCGTGGTGTATTGTGATGCGTCTATATCGGGGTTGGGTGCGGTGCTTATGCAGAGAGGGAATGTGATAGCATACGCATCAAGGCAGCTGAAGCCTCATGAGACGAGGTATCCCACCCACGATTTGGAGTTGGGGGCAGTGGTGTCCGCCCTCAAGATATGGCGCCATTAGTTGTATGGGGTTCGGTGTACCATATACACGGACCACAAGAGTTTGAAGTATCTGATGGACCAGCCCAACCTGAATATGCGCCAGAGGAGATGGTTGGATGTGGTAAAGGATTACGACTGTGAGATCCTGTACCACCCGGGCAAGGCTAACGTGGTAGCCGATGCCCTGAGCCGCAGAGCGGAGAGTGCCCCGATTCGAGATATATGTATGAGGATGACGGTGATGACTCCGGTATTGGATACCATTCGAGAGGCCCAGGCAGAGGCTGTGAGACCAGATAACCGCAAGAGGGAGCAGGTGATTGGACAGGTGACCGAGTTTGTGACAGATAGCCGGGGGCTTATGACTTTTCGTGGCCGGATTTGGGTGTCGTATACGGGCGGGGCACGTAGCACTCTGTTGGAGGCGGCGCATAGATCGAGCTTTTCGATCCATCCCGGGGCCACTAAGATGTATTTGGACCTGAAGAGAGACTACTGGTCGCCCTGTATGAAGAGGGATGTTGCATGGGCAGTAGAGAGGTGCTTGACCTGTCGCCGGGTTAAGGCCGAGCACCAGCGTCCGCATGGCAAGTTGCAGCCATTAGAGGTTCCCCAGTGGAAGTGGGAACAGATTTCTATGGATTTTATCACCAAATTGCCGAGGACCGTGAGGGGTGTTGATGCAATTTGGGTGATTGTGGACCGACTGACGAAGAGCGCTCACTTTCTTTTTATCAGTGAGAGCTCTTCTGTGGAGAGGCTGGCAGAAACATATGTGAGAGAGGTGGTGTCGCGGCATGGAGTGCCGATCTCGATTGTGTCAGACCGGGATGTACGTTTCACTTCCAGGTTCTGGAAAAAGTTCCATGAGGAATTGGGTATGAGATTGCACTTCAGTACTGCTTATCACCCACAGACAGATGGCCAGAGTGAGCGAATGATTCAGACGCTCGAGTACATGCTTCGGGCATGTGTTATGGACTTCGGGGGAAGTTGGGACACATACCTACCTTTGGCTGAGTTTTCTTACAACAACAGCCACCATTCGAGTATTGGTATGCCTCCTTTTGAGCTTTTGTATGGGAGGAGGTGTCGGAATCCCATCTGTTGGGGAGAGGTAGGACAGCGAGTGATGGGAAGCACTGAGATAGTGCTTAAGACGACTGAGCAGATACAGCAGGTCAGACAGAGGTTACTGATAACCCAGAGCCGCCAGAAGAGTTATGCGGATAGGCGGGGATCTGAGCTCGAGTTCCAGGTTGGTGACCTTGTACTCCTGAAGGTGTCTCCTTGGAAAGGAGTGATCCGATTCAGGAAGAGGGGCAAGTTGGGGCACCGATACATTGGTCCTTTTAGGGTGATCGCCAGAGTGGGCAAGGTAGCATACCATTTAGAGCTACCCGAGGAGTTGAGTCAGATCCATGATACCTTCCACGTATCCCAGTTGAGGAAGTGTATAGCGGATGAGACGGCGGTAGTGCTGCTAGAGGATATTCAGGTGGATGCGAGCCTGAATTACATTGAGAGGCCGATCGCGATCTTGGATCGGAAGATCAAGGTTCTGAGGAACAAAGAGGTTCCCCTGGTTCAGGTCCAGTGGCAACATCGGAGAGGGTCCGAGCTGACTTGGGAGCCAGAGACTGAGATGCGGGAGTAGCATCCAGAGTTGTTTGCAGAGTGAGACTTCGAGGGTGAAGTCTGATTCTAGTGGGGGAGAATTGTAACATCCGGATTTCCAGGTATGATAAAATGAGATTATTTTCTAATTTATGAGGAGTGACTCGACAAGTTGGCGTCCTAACTCGTCGAGCAGGATCACGACTTGGTGACGTGGAAAATGAATGGACTCGACGAGTCGACAAGCTGACTCGCCGAGTCAGCGCTGTTGGCAGAAACCCTATTTCTTTCAGGTTTGGGCCTATTTAAAGGCACTTATAGCCTCCTTGGCCCTCCCCACCAGTGTCTTCGTCCCTTGAGAGAAACCCTAGAGTTATTGTGAGTTAGAGAGGAAATAGGCTAATTCGAGGTCATTTCTTTGAAGAAGAAGGTCAAGAGTGTTGCAAGGATCTCAGAGGAGAGTTAGTGGATCAGCTTCATCTTCATTCAAGCTTCAGATCTAGTACAAGCTCTTGTCTCTCTAATGTTTGAATAGATTTCCTTTGGTTGTTGAGTTAGGGCTTGTATCACCTTTTGGATGGGGTTTTGGGTGCATCCAAACCCTTTTTCTAATTGTTTTGTAGATCTGGACCTTGTTAGGTCCAGAGAACCAGAGAGTAAGTAACTTTGAGTGAGTAACTTTGGAACCATGAAGCTATGAAGCTTCAATGGAGTCATAATGGTGAATAGAGCAACATATACCATGCATGAGCCCCAAGTTCAGACCTTTACGTGACTTTTGGGTGTTATAAGGCCAGATCTATAAGTTAGAGAAACAGATCTGACCTCAGAAGGTCAAATGAGTATTGCCATGGAGGAAACTCGTCGAGTCCATAAGGGGACTCGACGAGTCGGATCGGGTTGCCCCGCGATTCGTGATCAGTGGTAACCCGTCGAATGAAAGGCTAACTCGACGAGTCGAGTGAGGCCATATGAGGATTTAGAGGACACGCATAGACTCGCCGAGTCACCCGAGTGCACTCGACGAGTCTGGTCAAGTTGGACCGTTGACTAGAGTTGACTTTTGTTGACGTTTAGGGTTTGGTCAACTATTGAACATGTGGACCATTAGAGGGGTAAAATGGTATTTTCCCCTTCTATGAGATTATAGGAAGGGATTAGTCTAGCCTTGAGAATCGTTGTTAATTAGAGGTAAATTACCCTACGTGATTAGGTGGAGGCTAGAGCAGTACTTCGAGTTCGAGACTTACCAAGATTACCCGAGGTGAGTCTTCTCACTATACATTACCTAGAGTGGTAACTATGTGCAGACCGGAGGGTCTTATGTGTTATGTGTATGTTTGAGTTTAGATGCATTGTGATATATGTATGTTATGTGTTGTATAGACCGGACCGGAGGGTCCTACGATTTAGACCGAACCAGAGGGTCCAACGAGCTAGACCGGACTGGAGGGTCCAACGAGCTACGGGACTAGAGGGTCCCGCTGAGACACATTGACCAGAGGGTCATACCGAGTTATAGCCTCGAGTGGCTTATGTGTTTTATGTGGTATTTTGGGGAACTCACTAACCATTTATGCTTACCGTGTTATGTGATATGTGTTTCATGTACTAGCGAGGATCGCGGGAAGGCGCCGGCATGATTTGTACACACTGGCAGAGGATTATGTGTTGAGATTCTGGGATATGTTTTATTGTGATGATATTGATACATGAGATTTTGAGAATATTATATGAGTTTATTTATGTTTGAAGAATGAAAAATTGTTTTTAAAATTTACGTCGTTATAAAAAATATCTTAGCAAATTATAAGTAACCCTTTTAAACTCAAAGACATAAGTTGTGGCCAAATAATCTTTGTTTAGGATCTTGTCAAATATCTGGAAGGATCCTTAACCTTAGCTTAAGGAAAGTCTTCGGTTTGAATCTTGTTTATTTTTTGGGGAGTATATCATCTTCAGCTAATGTCATGGCAAGTTTTTAATTAAGGTAACATGTTAATGTTACCATCTTTTAGTGGATTATCGGGAAAAATCCCAAACCGTATGATAACATGAAAATGTTATAAACTTTATGTATTTTCTGGGGAAATCCCAACATGTGAACGTTATAAACCTTAGGAGTTTTCTGGGGATGATCCCAACTTAAGATAACATGTAAATGTTATAGACCTTGGGGGGTTTTTAGGGAAGATCCCAACTTAAGATAACATGTAAATGTTGTAGACCTTAGGTTCACACTTTAGGATCTCAACTTATGTTCAGAGATGAAAGGGTTTCCAAGTCACTAAGGCATGAAATCATCCCCTCATCACATCCCATAGTTGGATATCATGCGCCCAGGCAAGGTGTATAAACCTTAACTCATGTGAAAGAGTTTATTAACTCTTTAAACCTTAGAGGGGATTAAATACCTTTAATCGTAAGAGAGGTGATCACTCTCTATTCTTGGGAGATTCATATCGTGAGTCATAGGATGGTTCCTGTCATGGGACTCTTATGTTCCAGTGGTCCTTCGAATATCAGGATTCTTGAATATCTTCTGATAAGATCCTAGGAGGTCAGGATCCTTAAATACTGGGATTCTTAAGCGTCAGGATCCTTACAGGTCAGGATCCTTAAGCATAAGGATCCCTCAGTCCATGCGTGCAACAAAAGTTAGCTAAGGGTGAGCATTAGCTAGGCTAATGCCACTCTGATGCTTAAGTTAGTAACGATATTTGAATAAAATAAATAATGAAAAATGGAGGATAAAGGATAAGTAGCATGCATACCTTGAGTGTATCAAGAAATGACTGACCTTACCTACATAAAATAAGCTTTGAGATGTATCGCATTCCAAGATCTCAATAAGATATCTCTATCTAAGGTGGCTAACCAATATGCCCCCTTACCTGCTTCAGCATCTATGAGGTATGGCCCCTCCTATTTAGGAGCTAGTTTACCTGCACTAGGATCCTTGGTGTTTTGGAAAGTTTTTCTTAGTACCAAGTCTCCTACATGGAATCTCTAGATCCTTATGTTTTTATTATATGCTCTGGTGATCCTTTGTTGATGAGCATCAATAAGGATCTTGGCAAGATCCCTAAGCTCATCTATGGTGTCGAGATCCTGGGCCAGGATCCTGCTGTTGTCCTCTTAGTTTTGGAGTAGATATCTTGTTGTGGGGATCACCACTTTAGTGGGGATCATTGCTTCCATTACAAACAATAATGAGTAAGAGGTTTGGCTTGTATCTATCTTGGAAGTGGTTTTATCTTCCCATAATACGAAAGGAAGCTTGTCAGGCCATCTTCCTTTCTTCTCATTCAACCTCTTCTTCAAGTTGTTTATTATAATTTTGTTATTCGACTCTGCTTGGCCGTTGGGTTGAGGGTAGACAGGAGTAGCCATCACCATCTTGATTCCCCAACTTGTGCAAAAATCCCTCGTTCTTTTGCTTATAAATTGGGATCCATTGTCGCATATAATTTCAGTAGGGATCCCGAACCTGGTCAAGATGTTACGTTTGATGAAGGAGACTACCTCTTTGTCTCTTACTTGTACGTAGGCTTCAGCTTCTATCCACTTTAAGAAATAGTCAGTCATCACTAGCATGAATACTTTTCCACCAGGGACTACTGGCAGTTTTCCTATTATATCCATTCCCCATTTCATGAATGGCCAAGGGGAAATAATAAGATGTAGAGGTTATGCAGGTTGGTGCAGGATGTTGTTATGTCTTTGAAAAGTGTTGAATTTTTGTGCATAAAGGAATGAGTCTTTCTTCATTGTTGACCAGTAATATCATGTCCTGAATGCTTTGGAACATAAGGATCTGCCCTGAGTGTGGTTGTCGTAGTCCCCTTCTGTAACACTCTAAATTTTCCAAAAAAAAATTATTTTTAAAACCACATAAAACATAATCTCACATTTATCAAATCACAATGTATAAGTTGCTAAAAACACAAGTCAATAAAAATGTTTGATAATATCCCAGAATCCTCAAAACATAATCTCTGACTGGTGTGTACAATCAAGCTGGCGCCTTCCCGTGATCCTGAGAGGTACCTGAAACACATTTCACGTAACACTGTAAGCACGAAGCTTAGTGAGTTCCCCAAAATTCCACACGCAAATAATTAGCCTCTCATGGCTATATCTCGATAAGGACCCTCCGGTCCGTGTGTCTCAGTGAGGACCCTCCGGTCTCACAACTCGGGTTGGACCCTCCGGTCCTAATCAATAAAGCGCAGAATATTATACAACATAAATCACAAAGAAAAAATGCATAATATCACATAACTCAGTATAATCACATAAGACCCTCTTGTCAATAACTCACATAAGACCCTCCGGTCACACAGTATTACCACTTAGGTAAGTATAGTGAGAAGACTCACCTCATAAGTAAGCAAGTAGGCCTCGCACTCGATGATCGGTCTAGACTCCGCCTACATATCATAATCATCTCTAATTAGCACTTAATAATAACAAACCTAAAAGGTTAGGCTACCCCTTTTCTAATTCTCGGAAAGGGTGAAAGACCATTTTACCCCTCCATGGTCTTCATAACTCATGTCTTGACCAAATCCTAAAAGTCAACGAAAGTCAACACTCGAGTCAACAGTCCATGTTGACCCAACTCGTTGAGTGCATCTGTGCGACTCGTCGAGTCCCTCCTGTTCTCAGAAAATCAGGAAAACTCCAACTCAACTCGCCGAGTTGTCTCATCAACTCGTCAAGTTTGCACGTGTCCAGACTATCGGGGAAAACCCTAACTAACTTGTCGAGTTGGCTCACGGACTCGTCGAGTCCCTCTAGTCCATTTCTCATTCAGACGATTCTAAGCAGAAATAAGGTCCCAAACTCTAGATCTAGCCTCCCAGGGCTGAAATACCACGTAAAGTTGCAAGCTTTACGTCCATGCATGGCACCTAGGGGTCAAAATGCCAAAACAAAGCTATATACAAGGTTTAATGTTTGGAACTTGGCCAATAGTTTGATAAAGCTTGGATCTTTATGCTCAAGGGACCTCATACAGTCCAAATCTGAAGTTTCAACATCATGTCATGCTCAAATGACTCAAAGGCTCAAAAAGGAAGATGGAAATGGCCACAAACTTCCTAAAGAAGAGATCTAACCAAACAATGATCAACGTGATAGCTTTTTACCTCCAATTAGCAGCTAGTATTGAAGGAACACTGGATCCAAAGCCTTCTTCTCGTTCTAAGCCTTATGCTCCTGTATCTTCTTGTAAGGATGCACTAAATCACACACTTTTAGTCTCTCTTTCTCTCACATATGAATACAGCTTGATTAGGGTTTCTCTCATTGTGTCAAAATTATAAGGGAGGCGGAAATGAAGGCTTAAGGTCCTTTAAATTGGACACAAACTCTGAAAATCAGGGTTTTCACACTCAACAGCTACTCGTCGAATTGGGGTCCTCCAACTCGTCGAGTAGACTCTAAAAATCACGCGAGCATCTCCATCTCTACTCGGCGAGTTGGGGCCTCCAACTCGTCCAGTTGCCCTAACAAAATGAATATATTATAACTAAATATTATACATGGGATTCGGGATGTTATAGTTCTCCCCCACTAGAATCAGACTTCGCCCTCGAAGTCATTCTCCAGAAATAACTCTGGGTACTGCTCACGCATTTCGGACTACGGCTCTCAAGTCTACTCGGATCCCTTCTGATGTTGCCACTGAACCTAAACCAAGGGCACCTCATTATTCCTCAAGACCTTCACCTTCCTATCCAAGGTCGCTATCAGCTTCTCAATGTAGTTCAGGCGATCATCAACCTGAATGTCCTCTAAAGGGACCACTGCCGTCTCATCGGCTATACACTTCCTCAACTGAGATACATGGAAGGTTTTATGAATCTGACTCAACTCTGCAGGAAGCTCTAACCGATAAGCTACCTTACCCACTCGAGCGATCACTCTGAAAGGACCGATGTATCTAGGGCCCAGCTTGCCCCACTTCCTGAATCAGATCACTCCTTTGATCGGTTTCGAGCAATACATCATTCCTATGGTGTACATGCAAACCCTAATAGCTTTTGGATCTAGTTTGTCTAATGAACATGCAATTGAATATTCAAAGCTATAAACCCTAGATCTATCAAATAAGAACTGAAATAAGGGTTTAGTAATTACCTTTGATTGTTATATAGCAATAACAATCAATCCTTGCTTTGATTGGCTTCGGAAAGCTTAGTACCTCAAGTGTTGCACCTCTAATGGAGTCACAAACACCACTAAGCAATTGGATGAAGGAGAGAAGAGAGAGGAGGCACCAAAAATGGCTGAAAACCCTAATCCAAGTGTTAGCCACGTTTTTGGGGCTTAAGGGTCCTTTATATACATGTAGGCTATTAGGGTTTACAACTAGGAAACCCTAATCTGACTGCTTAGGCCTTAAGCAGTCCAATGGACCATTCTAGAAGGCCCCTGGATGATTTCTTTATGCACCTCCATATAGAATTCGTACATTGCCATCTAATGGATCCTAAGCCCAACTTTGTAACTATCTTATAATTACAATATCAGTCCCTTTAATTTAATTAATCTCTTTTAGCCACAAAATTAATTCTTAATTAATTCTTGACTAATATTAATTAAACTATATGATTTCTCTTTTAATATATTATTCTCATAATATATTAATAAATCATAATTAAACCTTTCTCTTCTTAATTCATCCTACAAATTGCTATGGTGAAGGCAACCCAAAAGGACCATGCTCATAATCGGGTCAAGAACATACTAAAATAGTTATGGACTTAGACACTAATCCAACACCCTTTCCATGGGGATACCTTCAGGAGAACAAAGTTGCCAACCTAAAACTCTAACTCAAAACGCTCCTGATATGCGTAACTCTTCTGATGACTCTAGGCCGTCAACGACCTCTATCTGACCTGTTGGATATGCTCTGTCATCTTGAGCACTATCTCGGTGCTCCTTATCAAGACTCAGATCAAATCAAACTCTCCAAGAAGTGCACCGGAAAAATAAAAACATAAAACGACTTTCCGCAAATCAACCGAAATCAATCAGAACCCTTCGCTGTTGCAGAACCACATCTGTCTTTCCAAAGCTTGGAATCCCTATCGGTATGTTTCCCCGACAGATCGCTCATGCAAATCGTCACCATGCCAAACGGAGTCGCTGGAAATTATCAGTTGTTGAACACTCATGCCTATCATACCAGTCGATCCTGACCCAAAACCCAAAATAAACGGAGGGGTCACCTTGCACCGATGACCGACCACCGATACTACTATTAGAACTCGTCTGAAGAATGAACCACAATACTCTGCCCTCATACACTAAAAGAATGACCTGCTGATCTGCATGGAACCGAACACCACATTAGGTCTGACCTCCCATCAGACAGAACCA
The DNA here is from genome assembly GCF_052849685.1 of Lactuca virosa. Lineage (NCBI taxonomy): Eukaryota > Viridiplantae > Streptophyta > Magnoliopsida > Asterales > Asteraceae > Lactuca > Lactuca virosa. The sequence continues at coordinate 163,811,854 of NC_136432.1, read as the reverse complement.
TTCTACCACTAGACCCAGGACGATTCAGCTCCGACCCCACGCTGAATGACCGTGTCTGGCCAGAACTATCCTCTGATATCTAGAACTAAAGCTCCAACTGTCTCCAATTGCTTCACACCAATTCCGAAGACAAGATCGACTCCCATCCTAGAAGTGGAACAGCCACAGGCTACTCTTAGCACCTTCGGCAATACGACTCCACAGTGGTTCCCTCCAATGGAACTATCTCACTCTATCCCGTTGTACACGAAATCACTAAGTCCGCTTTACCCCAAGCGAATATTACAACTGATCTTTAGTCACACATCACCTCCGAACTCAGTCGTCTATTCCTTACTAATCTCCATGCGTGTTGTGGTCCTCCCCACGCAAATGAACCGACTCATACACAAGTCTAAAACACCAGATGGAAACCATAACCACTCAAATGAAATCCATCTAAAAATCTGAAATCTCAACCCGATACTCAACTTGTGTCTCGAGATTCGAGAATCTACGCGTGCCTCATACCCTCAATACTTTCGATTCACGGCAAGCCCTTCCTAAAATTGGGTTGTAACGGTTTTCCGACCATCACTAAGACCCTAGTCTCACACCTGGTCCGGCCACCAGACTCCTAACGTCTCCAATGACAAGGATACCAAAGCCTAAGAACACCTCCGTGTCACATGCTGACTAGTGGGTGCTACAACTCCCCGCAGTCCCACAACACTCTCTCTCACTGACTAGTGAATGCTACGGCTCCCCCACAATCTTATAATATTTTCTCACCGACTAGTGAGTATTACGGCTCCCCGTAGTCCCACAACACTCTCTCATTGACTAGTGGATACTACGGCTCCTCGCAGTCCCACAACACTCTTTCGCTCGCCAGGGGCTCATCCCCTAGTCCCTTCCGATAGTCCTAGGTGACTACTCCCACCTTGACCCATCCATTCTCTCGCAATCTCAAATCCACTCGTTGTCGATCGCTCCCACAATCTCATTGTCACATCATCACCGTGCTAGGTTCACTAGACTCCTGCTCTGCGATCCCACATAGATAAGTGCACACACCCACCCAGATTATACACTACAACTCCCGGCGAAGATTGTGGTATACAAAGCACCTTCCCTCTATACAAATCTACACCCTTGGACCACCCCGTCTGGCGACGCATAGCTGATGGATCCACAACCAGAATAGATAATAGTCGCTCATTGCTCCACTTGACATCTAACCACCCTAGTCTTATAATAATCGACCCATATAGGGCATCACAGAACCTCATAATAACTTTTCACTACCACTGATCTTCAACTTACACAACTCGAAACCTTCTAAGTACTCCATCCCATTATTGGAGTACGGAGGAAATGTCACTGACTGGACCTACAGTGACAACAATCTGAACCCCATCCTCTACTAATCCAAACCCATGGGAAATTACTCATATTGACTTCGTAGTTGATTGGAAAATCAACTGATGCACCTACTAGTGTGTAGACATCAACACATACGTCAAAGTAGCAAATCACTCCACTGTCGGAGCTCGGCCTCAACGACCCAATCATCTCAGAACTCGAATGTTGGCGAACCCGAAAGAAACACATATCACAGTAAGATTCTTGTCTGATGGCTACCTGCCGTGAAGATACTCATTCTTTCCTGAGCATATGCAACATGCATCCTCTCGCTCTGTACGTTGCCTTGACTACCACATGACCCCCATCTCATATACTCGGACCGCAGATCCCCATAACCCAAACTTTTGAACCACATTAGATTGAGGATCCTCCCCACAGAAATACCCAGTTCTCCCCTACTTAGGGTTCGAACCATCATCCATTGTCATACCAAACAGGCCACACTACAGACTGGCTCACCAGATGTATCATTCCCGACTCATGGAATGTAACACGCATCACTCGATGATCTTCGAGATAATGACCAAATAACTCCAAGTATCTCGTATCTCAGATGAAAACCTCAGAATCCTCCCAATGTGACTGCCTCTAGTCACCCCAAAACCTCATACCGACACATCACCAGACATCTCGACTGTCCCGAATTAGTTACGACTCTCAACCTGAGAATAATGAACTATCACACACACCTCATCTTTGATTCCTCAGTCAACATTTCATTGTGTGAATTATCATAGAAGCAAGAGACCTCACTCTCACTGTCGATATACAATGTAAGCAACGAGGGCCACCGCCCCGATATACTCCTCTTGATTACCTGGAACTGCTGCTAAAATATGCCTTACTATACTCAACTTAGGCATATCCTTGTCCTCATCCATCTCAGTCCCCTCTGATGACTCTCTCACGGTATAAGAAATGCCTCGCAGCAGACATACCACAAATACTCTAGTGAAAATATCACAACCATATGCTACCCCACAGGGTTTACCTCCAAACTCTAAAACTGGAAGCTCGTTATATCTTTCGCTCCACACAGGAAGCGGAACTAGTGTAATTCTCATCACAGAAAGTGATATCTCAACCATCGGCCGATCACTCAACCCAGACCGCAATCCCTCCACAAGGCATTATCTCCACCTTTCTTTGAGTCCCATGACTCCAACTGGCATCTCACCAGTCAAACCCCTCGGGTTCTAAACTCAATTTTCCCTCGCATAGTACACTCTATTGATGCTCGACCGACATGGCCCTCTTGCCCCAAAATCTACCCTATCCTCTCTCAGTCTGAACAGTCACAGTGGGATAACTGGTAAAGACGGAAGCACCCTCTGCTACGAATCATGGTACCCGAACCATGTTATCTCCCCTCAATCTGCTATTCAGAACCTCTGGAACTCTCCCTATTTCGAGTATGGGTCCTCTGCTTTCAGTAGTATGGGCCCTTTCTACCTGCCACATCTACCCATACTTTCCACACGGATCGTCCAAGGTTTCCTAAGTAGCTGCTCAACCTTCTCGATCACCAATCCCATTACACATGTTCGCTCTCCAGCGAATACTCACCTCTAAACAACATGCTTATCGGACTAAAATTACTCCCTAGGCTCTTCCTAGCTTCTCACACTTCTCTGCCATCAGCTGTTGAAGAACTCCTCATGATGCCAGCCATCTACCTCCTGAATATCGTCATATTCACTTAGTAGCTGACTCCCATCATTCAAGAGTTGCACAAAGCACAAAGCAAGCAGCATTCAGGCATCAAATAACCTCCACCAACACATAAAACCACTCTAGCATACAACTCCACTTGCCCTATCCACAACTCAAAAGGCATCACCGAACTCGGGCAGTCTTACCTCTCATGGGTATCTAACTACTCTCTCAGTAGATTCCTCAAATGCACATCTAGGTATCTCTCCTAGATTACTCCGCTGCTCAAAGCTCTCTCTAAAAGATTCCTTCTAGGTACTCCTACTCAGCACATACATAGAGCAAATAGCAGATAATATCAATCAATAGGATCCCCTAGGCTAAGGCATCATGAATCAGGCAACTCTAGCTCTAAATTCCTAAAATACCTAGCCTACCCTCTAGCATGCATCTCTAATATCTCATAATAAAAACAAGTAATGGTATTTTGGGAAATCACCGTTCGGGATCTGGTTGATTGTACACACTGCTTCGTCTCGTTTTCTCTTAAAAGTTATTACTCATTTTAGAAAAAGCATTTCTTTTTAGAAAATTTTCTCAAATCCTCAGTTTGAGTCCAGACATACCCGAGAGTACGTCCGAATCCCTCAAACCAAGGCTCTGATACCAACTTATAACACTCTAAATTTTCAAACAAAATTTTTCATTTTTAAAACCACATAAAACATAATCTCACATTTCTCAAATCACAATGTATAATTTGCTCAAAACACAAGTCAATAAAAATGTTTGATAATATCCCAGAATCCTCAAAACATAATCTCTGACTGGTGTGTACAATCAAGTTGGCGCCTTCCCGCGATCCTGAGAGGTGCCTGAAACACATTTCACGCAACACTGTAAGCACGAAGCTTAGTGAGTTCCCCAAAATTCCACAAGCAAATAATTAGCCTCTCATGGCTATATCTCGATAAGGACCCTCCGGTCCGTGTGTCTCAGTGAGGACCCTCTGGTCTCATAACTCGGGTTGGACCCTCCGATCCTAATCAATAAAGCGCAGAATATTATACAACATAAATCACAAAGACAAAATGCATAATATCACATAACTCAGTATAATCACATAAGACCCTCCGGTCTATAACTCAAATAAGACCCTCCGGTCACACAGTATTACCACTCAGGTAAGTATAGTGAGAAGACTCACCTCGTAAGTAAGCAAGTAGGTCTCGCACTCGATGATCGGTCTAGACTCCGCCTACATATCATAATCATCTTTAATTAACACTTAATAATAACAAACCTAAAAGTTTAGGCTACCCCTTTTCTAACTCTCGGAAAGGGTGAAAGACAATTTTACCCCTCCATGGTCTTCATAACTCATGTCTTGACCAAACCCTAAAAGTCAACGAAAGTCAACACTCGAGTCAACAGTCCATGTTGACCCAACTCGTCGAGTGCATCTATGCGACTTGTCAAGTCCCTCCTGTTCTCAGAAAATCGAGAAAATCCAACTCAACTCGCCGAGTTGTCTCATCAACACGTCGAGTTTGCACGTGTCCAGACTATTAGGGAAAACCCTAACCGACTCGTCGAGTTGGCTCATGGACTCGTCGAGTCCCTCTAGTCCATTTCTCATTCAGACGATTATAAGCAGAAATAAGGTCCTAAATTCTAGATCTAGCCTCCAAATGCTGAAATACCACATAAAGCTGCAAGCTTTACGCCCATGCATGGCACCTAGGGCTCAAAATGCCAAAACAAAGATCTATAGAAGATTTAATGTTTGGAACTTGGGCAATGGCTTGATAAAGTTTAGATCTTTATGCTCAAGGGACCTCATACAGTCCAGATCTGAAGTCTCAACTTCATGTCATGCTCAAATGACTCAAAGGATCAAAAAGGAAGATGGAAATGGCCACAAACTTCCTAAAGAAGAGATCTAACCAAAAAATGATCAAGGTGATAGCTTTTTACCTCCACTTAGCAGCTAGTACTGAAGGAACACTGGATCCAAAGCCTTATTCTCGTTCCAAGCCTTATGCTCCTCTATCTTCTTCCAAGGATGCACTAAATCACACACTTTAGTCTCTCTTTCTTTCACATATGAATAGAACTTGATTAGGGTTTTTGTCGGTGTGTAAAAATTATAAGGGAGGCGGAAATGAAGGCTTAAGGTCCTTTAAAATTAGGGTTTTCACACTCAACACCTGCTCGTCGAGTTGGGGTCCTCCAACTCATCGAGTAGACTCTAAAAATCACGCCCATCTCTACTCGGCGAGTTGGGACCTCCAACTCGTCGAGTTGCCCTAACAAAATGAATATATTATAATTATATATTATACCTGGGAGTCGGGATGTTACACCTTCGTGGATGTTCTTCAGGACCTCTGCAGCTTCTTGGTCTTCCAAACACCTGAAGTATGGTCCTACCACAGATTTTTTATACAACTTACCTTCAATTATAATGAACCTTGATATCCTTGTTCTGAATGCTCTCTCGATTTTCTCTTCCTTAGGGATCGTGCCAGTTTGGAGGTATTTCATGATGGGTTGGATCTAGGATCCTTAAGTTATGGAAGGATCCTGGATGTTGGCATCCTGACGTTGGACCGTTGAGTCGGGATCTTCGGATTGCGGCAACATCGGTAATCTCCCCAAGGTCGTGGGAGTCTTTAAGTTTCTTGGTGGTATCCTCGATTGCCAGGATTAATATGTGGATTATGGAGATCCAATTTTCCGGCGGGATCCTTAAGGAAGATCCTAGATTGGCTAGAGCATCTGCTTCAGTATTGTCTTCTCTAGGAACCTGGTTTAGGCTTAATGTTTCGAATTATGAGGCCAGGGTTTTGAGAATTTGGAGATATAGAGCTAGCTTTTCTCCTTTCACTGCATAGGATCCATTGAAATGGTTAGTTAGTAGTAAATAATCGACGAATACCTAAAGATCCTTGATTTGAAGATCCTTGGATAACTGTAGTCTCATGATCAGCGCCTTGTATTCTGCTTCGTTGTTGGTTGCGTTTAATTCATAATTGATTTCCTGGTGTAGGATGTCCCCCTATGGCAATTTTAGTATGATACCTAAGCCAATTCCTATTTGGTTCGATGCTCCATCTGTGAATAGCGTCCACCTTCCCATGTTTTGCTCTTCTAGAAGCTGCTTGGCTTCTATTCCAACTTCAGCTCTTAAATCATCACTAAAGTTAGCCACAAAATCTGCTTATGATTGGGACTTTATGGCGGATCTTGGTTCATACTTTATGTCATACGTGCTTAATTTCACAGACCATTTCGCTGTTCTTCCTGACATTTCTGGTTTTCTCATAACATTCTTAATTAGATAGTTAGTTCTTACAATTATAGTGTTTGTTTCAAAATAATGTCTTAACTTAGTAGAAGTTGTTACCAATGCAAGTATAAGCTTTGCAATATGAGAGTACCTGGTCTCAAGATCCAGGAGACTTTTACTTACGTAGTATATGGGATGTTGGTTCCCATCGAGATCCTTGGCTAATACAGTGCTTACCGCGTTTAACGATACTAAGAGGTAAAGAAGGAGTGGTTCCCCATCTAGTGGTTTTACCAATAGAGGTGGTGAGCTTAAATATTTTTAAGCTCTTGGAAAGCATCTTCATGTTCCTAGGTCCACTCAAATCTTTTGTTCTTCTTCAAGATGTGGTAGAAAGGCTTGCATCTTTTTGAGGATCTTGAGATGAACCTGTTTAGGGCTGCCACTCTTCCTGTTAATCTCTGAATATCCTTTGTCGAGGCTGGTGATTTTAGATCAAGGATGGTCTTGATTTGTTTCGGGCTTGCTTCGATTCCTCTTTTAGTAACCATGTATCCCAGGAACTTACCCGATCTCATCCCAAAGTGGCATTTGGAGGGATTCAGCTTCATGTTATATTGGTCTAGGATGTCGAAGGCTTCTTCGAGATCCTTGAGGTGATCCTCAACTTTTTTGGATTTGACCACCATGTCATCGATGTATACCTCTATCGTGTCCCCTAGTTTCTCCTTGAACATCTTAATCACCAACCTCTGTTACGTTGCTTCAGCATTTTTAAGACCAAAGGGCATGGTAGTGTAACAATAGATACATGTTGGGGTTATAAACGATGTGTCCTCTTGGTCAGAGGGTTCCATTTGGATCTGTTGGAATCCTGCTAATGCGTCCATGAACGTCAGTAATTTGTAATGTAACACCGTAATTTTTCAAACAATTTTTCACTTTTAAAAAATATAATTTCATTCATAAATATTCTCAAATCTCAATGTATCACATCTCAAATCCATAAAAACACATCCCAAGATCAAAATGTATAAAACTCCAATAGTGTGTACTGATCATGCCGGCGCCTTCCCGCGATCCTCACTTGTACCTGAAACACATAACACAAAACAATGTAAGCATAAATGCTTAAGGAGTTCCCCAAAATACCACATATAACACATATTAGCCACTCGAGGCTGTAACTCTGTGGGCCCACTGGCCCTAACTCTGTGGACCCTCTGGTCCTAACTCTGTGGACCTTCCGGTCCTAACTCTTTAAACTCTGGAATACACACAGCATAAATCACATAGATATAATGCAGTGCAACACATCACATACATAGCATACAAGATACTCTATCACATAACTCTACTTACCACTCAAGGTAAAGTATAGTGAGAAGACTCACCTCGGGTAACTCGGTAAATCTCGAACTCGGTGAAATCTGGTCTAGCCCCCGCCTAATCACATGGATTAAGCACTCTAATCAATACAACCCTCAAGGCTAGACTAATCCCTCTCTTAGTACTCTCAGAAGGGTAAAAGACCATTTTACCCCTCTCATGGCCCAAAGACCCTAACATTGACCAAACCCTAAAAGTCAACAAAAGTCAACGGTCAACTTTGACCAGACTCGCCGAGTGCACTCGTGTGACTCGGCGAGTACATACATGTCCTCTTCGCCCCTGATCCTCACTCGACTCGCTGAGTCAACCCTACACTCAACGGGTTGTCACCGGTCGCGAGTCGCGGGGCAACCCGACTCGACTCGTCGAGTCCCTTATGGGCTCGGCAAGTTCCTCCCATGAAAACACTCAAAAGATCCTTTGAGGTCAGATAAGCTTGACCAACCAGTAGATCCAACCTTCTAACACTCAAAAGTCACGTAAAGGTTCAAACTTTACGTTCATGCAATGCTTATAAGACCAAAAATGCAGAAATAACCATTTAAATGGGGTTTTACTCTCAAGGCTCACATGAAAGCTCATAAAGCTGGAAGCTTGGGACCTTTTGGACGTCTCAAGGTCCAGATCTATCATCTATACCCAAAGGGACCTCATATGCTTCACAGTCTAACTCAAAATTGTGCAAAGGAAACCCTAGATTCAAGGAATCTATCAAATACACGAAATGGGAAGGAACTTGTACCTCAAAACGTGAATCTCAGTGTGAACAACACAGATCCAAGCTCCACAATCAGCCTAGCTTGTTCTACCTCCTTCCTTCTTGCTAAAACACACAAGAAATGGTGAGTTAGCCTTCCTCTTGCACCACAAACGATCGCTCTGCTCTCTAGGGTTTCTCAGGGGTGAAGTGGCCGCAAATGGAGGCCATAAAGGCCTTTAAATAGGGCTCAGGCCCTGAGATTTAGGGTTTCACTTTACAGCGCGGACTCGCCGAGTCCACGCATCGACTCGTCGAGTCCCTCATTAATCCAGACAAGAATTCGTGATCCTACTCAGCGAGTCTGAGCGCCTACTCGCCGAGTCCCTCCCTAAAACTCAAGGTAAATACTTAAAATAAGATACCTGGGAATCCAGATGTTACAATTCTCCCCCACTAGAACCAGACTTCGCCCTCGAAGTCTTGCTCAGCAAACAACTCTGGATGCTGCTCCCGCATCTCCAACTCCGGCTCCCAAGTCAGCTCGGACCCTCTCCGATGTTGCCACTGGACCTGCACCAGGGGCACCTCCTTGTTCCTCAGAACCTTCATCTTCCGATCCCGGATCGCGATTGGCCTTTCAGCATAATTCAGGTTCGCATTCACTTGAATATCCTCCAGCGGCACCACCGCCGACTCGTCGGCTATACACTTCCTCAACTGAGACACGTGGAAGGTATCATGAATCTGGCTCAACTCCTCGAGTAGCTCTAGACGATAGGCTACATTTCCCACCCCCGCGGTCACCCTGAACGGGCCAATATACCGGGGCCCCAGCTTGCCCCTCTTCCTGAATCGAATCACTCCTTTCCAAGGGGACACTTTCAGGAGTACGAAGTCTCCCACCTGGAACTCAAGCTCGGATCGTCGCCTATCCGCATAACTCTTCTGGCGACTCTGAGCCGTCAACAACCTCTGTCTAACCTGTTGTATCTTCTCGGTCGTCTGAAGCACTATCTCAGTGCTGCCCATCATGCGCTGCCCTACCTCTCCCCAGAAAATGGGAGTCCGACATCTCCTCCCGTATAACAACTCGAAGGGAGGCATACCAATACTCGAATGGTGGCTGTTGTTATAATAAAACTCAGCCAACGGCAGATACGTGTCCCAACTTCCTCCAAAGTCCAACACACATGCTCGAAGCATGTCCTCGAGCGTCTGAATCGTCCGCTCACTCTGCCCGTCCGCCTGTGGGTGGTAAGCGGTACAGAAATGCAGCCTCGTACCCAACTCCTCATGGAACTTCTTCCAGAACCTGGAAGTGAAACGTACATCTTCGTCTGACACAATCGAGATCGGTACTCCATGCCGCGATACCACCTTTCTCACATACAACTCTGCCAATCTCTCTGTAGAAGAGCTCTCACTGATAGCAAGGAAGTGAGCGCTCTTCGTCAGTCGGTCGACAATCACCCAAATCGCATTGACACCCCTCGCGGTCCTTGGCAATTTGGTGATAAAATCCATGGAAATCTGTTCCCACTTCCACTGGGGAACCTCAAGTGGCTGCAACTTGCCGTGCGGATGCTGGTGCTCAGCCTTAACCCTGCGACACGTCAAGCACCTCTCAACAAACCATGCTACATCTCTCTTCATACAGGGCCATCAGTAATCTTTCTTCAGATCCAAATACATCTTAGTGGCCTCGGGATGGATCGAGAACCTCGATCGGTGTGCCTCCTCCATCAAAGTGGTGCGCATCCCGCCTGCATACGGCACCTAAATCCGACCCTGAAAGGTCATAAGCCCACGGCTATCGGTAACGAACTCAGGTACCTGTCCAATCACCCACTCTCTCTTGCGGTTCTCTAGTCTCACGGCCTCTGCCTGGGCCTCCTGAATGGTGTCCAACACCGGAGTCATCACTGTCAATCTCAAACAAACATCTCGTATCGGGGCACTCTCCGCCCTACGACTCAGGGCATCAGCTACAACATTAGCTTTGCCCGGGTGGTACAGGATCTCATAATCGTAATCCTTTACCACGTCCAACCATCTCCTCTGGCGCATATTCAGATTGGGCTGATCCATCAAATACTTCAAGCTCTTGTGGTCCATGTATATGGTACACCGAACCCCATATAAATAGTGACGCCAGATCTTGAGGGCGAACACCACTGCCTCCAACTCCAGATCGTGGGTGGGATACCTCGTCTCATGAGGCTTCAGCTGCCTCGATGCTTACGCTATCACATGCCCCCTCTGCATAAGTATTGCACCCAACCCTGATATCGATGCGTCACAATACACCACAAAATCATCCATCCCTTCCGGGAGGGCTAACACCGGGGCTTCGCATTACCACAGGCGAAGTGTCTCAAACGAGGTATGCCGCTCCGGTCCCCATGAAAAAGCCACACCCTTCCGGGTCAACCTGGTGAGATGCACGACGATCTTGGAGAAATCCCTGATAAATCTCCGATAGTAGCCAGCCAACCCCAGAAAACTCCTGATCTCAGTGGGGGATCTCGGCACCTCCCAACTCATCACCACCTCAATCTTGGCCGGATCGACCAATATCCCATTCTGGTTGACGAGGTGTCCTAAGAACTGGACCTCTCGTAACCAGAAATCGCACTTGGAGAATTTGGCGTAAAGCCTCTCCGATCTCAGAACTCCGAGGATCTCCCTCAAATGCTCATCATGCTGCTCTCTGGATCTCGAATACACCAGTATGTCGTCGATGAATACAATCACCGATCGATCCAACATCGGTCTGCACACCCTGTTCATGAGATCCATGAACGCTGCCGGTGCGTTGGTGAGCCCAAAAGGCATCACCACGAACTCATAATGCCCATAACGAGTCCTGAACACCGTCTTCTGGATATCCTCATCTCGCACCCTCATTTGGTGATATCCAGACCTCAAGTCTATCTTGGAGAACCAAGATGCTCCCTGCAACTGATCGAACAGATCATCAATCCTCGGCAGTGGGTAACGGTTCTTGACCGTTAACTTGTTCAACTCCCGGTAATCAATGCACATCCGGTGTGAACCATCCTTTTTCTTGACAAAAAGGATCGGCGCTCCCCACGGCGAGTTACTCGGTTGAATAAACCCCTTCCCCAGCAGCTCCTGAAGCTGCGAGGATAACTCTTGCATCTCTGGCGGCGCAAGGCGATAAGGCGCCTTGGCGATAGGCGCTGCCCCCGGAACCAAATCGATGCGGAACTCTACCTGCCTCTCGGGAGGCACGCCCGGAAACTCCTCGGGGAAAACATCCTGAAACTCACGCACTATCGAGACCTCATCGACCGACCTAGGTCTCTCTGTATCTACTCTCGTATCCACCACATAAGCCACAAACCCACTACAGCCCTGCTGTAGGCTCTGCCTCGCTCTAGCGGCCGAACAAAATGCTGACCCGGAACGGGTACCCTCGCCATAAACCGTAAGAACTCCCCCACTAGGGTCTCGTATGGTCACCAACTGTCGCTCGTAGTCGATAACCGCTCCAAACCTGCTCAACCAGTCCATGCCCACGATGACACAGACATCTCCCATCGCAATTGGGACCAAATCAATCGGAAACTCAATGCCGAAGATCTTGAGTACACATCCTCGGATCACATCAGTGGCATACACCGCTCTCTCGTCGGCTATGGAAACTCGCAAAGGTCGACTCAACGCCTCTCGACAGATACTGATGTGCTGACTAAAGGCTAACGACACAAAAGACCGACTCGCACCCGAGTCAAATAACACCAAAGCAGGTACAGAACTCACAAGAAATGTACCTACGCATATCATAATATAAGCATAACACTACAAACTCAAAATAAATAGATGAAAGAATACATACCAGCCACAACATCTGGCGCTACGCGGACCTCCTCCGCTGTCAACTGGAAGGCTCTCCCTCGTGCCTTCGGTGACTCAGCCTTCACCGGCCGACTCTCGGTAGCTCAAACAGCAGCAGGGGTGGATCCCTGCGATGCTCCCTGTGCTGATCCCCGCAGCTGCGGACACTCGGCCTTCCGGTGTCCGGTCTGGTTGCAATGAAAACAGACTGCAAACCCCTTGGGGAAATCCTTGGCCATGTGCCCCTCCTTGCCACACTTGTAGCAAGACCATGCTCTGCAAACCCCCTCATGACTCTTGCCGCACTTGCCACAAGTGCGGCTCTTCTGGTTCCCTGATCTCGAATCAGCGGGCTTGGCCCGCTTGGCTGCCGGTTGGGACTGTGTCGGTCGCCGATCCCTCCCTTGAGACTCCACCTCCTCCCTGGCCTGAGTCTCGAGCTCAATCTCCCTCTTTCGGGCATTTGCCTGAAGCTCGGCAAATGTCCGGTACGACGAGTTCGCCACGAACTCGCGGATGTCTCTCCTCAAAATGCTTAAATACCGACTCATGCATGCCTGCTCGGAAGACACGTGCTCAGGGCAGAACATCGCCCTCTCATGGAACATCCTGGTGATCACTGTAACAGACTCGGTACCCTGCTTGAGGGTCAAGAACTCCTGGGCCAAACGTTCCCTTTCCACCGGGGAACGTACTCATCATGAAACATAGTGGTGAACCTCTCCCAGGTCACCGCGGAAAGCTCTGCAGAAGAGTAGTGCGCTGTCACAAACTTCCACCAGTCCTTCGCTCCCAAGCGAAGCTGGTTCAGCGCGAACCGAACTCTTAGATGCTCCGGACAAGAACATGTATAGAAGCATCCCTCAATATCAGAAATCCATCTCATCTCATCGCAGCGATCGGATCCTGCGTCCCATCAAACTCTGGTGGCTTCGTGTTGCTGAACTCTCGGTACAGCAACGAGTCACCCCCCTGCGGTCTCGCAGCAGTGACGGCTGCGGTGGCTGCAGCAACAGCAGCATCAGTAAGAGCAACGTAACGCTCGTCAAAAGTCTCGATCAGGGTGGTCTCGATAGACCCAAACATCTCTGGTATCTGGCCTCGGATGGCAGCAGCCACCTCCTCATGAATCAACCTACGGATCTCCTCATCACTGGTACCACTGGTACCACTGCCTCCTGGGTGGTGGCGCGTCCCAACCATGATGTCTCTAAAATACAACACGAAAGAAATCAGAGACTCGCTCGAGTATACTCGCACTCGATACCCAACCCTACATGCTCTTTAGTACCCTAAGGATTCTTACTTGGACTGCTCACCGATCCGGTGTTTCCAGTAGTACGGGCCCTTATACTACCTTCCACAGCGCATCGGTATTCACCCCAAGTCCTCCTCCTAGGATCCCAGATCATAAGTACTGTATATCTCACTAAACTCAGGCTACTCTCCGGTAGACCACTCATAAGCTCCTCGCTGCTACCTACTTACTCTCGAAGTATCTCATAGTAGCAATAACTCCTAGGCTAAGGCATCACAAATCAGGCCCACTCTAGTCCTAACCATGAATACCTAGCCTACTCTAGCATGCATAACATACCACATAATATCTCATAACACATAATGTAAGGGTATTTTGGGAAATCACCGTTCGGGCGCTGGCTGATCGTACACACTGCTCTGCTCTGCTCTTTTCAAAATCTTTTTACTCTTTTAGAACAATTTTGTTTTATTTCGAAAAATTCCTCAAATCCTCAGTTTGAGTTCAAATGCGCTCGAAGGTGCATCCGAATCCCTCAAACCAAGGCTCTGATACCAACTTGTAACACCGTAATTTTTCAAACAATTTTTCACTTTTAAAAAATATAATTTCATTCATAAATATTCTCAAATCTCAATGTATCACATCTCAAATCCATAAAAACACATCCCAAGATCAAAATGTATAAAACTCCAATAGTGTGTACTGATCATGCTGGCGCCTTCCCGCGATCCTCACTGGTACCTGAAACACATAACACAAAACAATGTAAGCATAAATGCTTAGTGAGTTCCCCAAAATACCACATATAACACATATTAGCCACTCGAGGCTGTAACGCTGTGGGCCCACTGGCCCTAACTCTGTGGACCCTCTGGTCCTAACTCTGTGGACCTTCCGGTCCTAACTCTATAAACTCTGGAATACACACAGCATAAATCACATAGAAATAATGCAATGCAACACATCACATACATAGCATACAAGATACTCTGTCACATAACTCTACTTACCACTCAAGGTAAAGTATAGTGAGAAGACTCACCTCGGGTAACTCGGTAAATCTTGAACTCGGTAAAATCTGGTCTAGCCCCCGCCTAATCACATGGAATAAGCACTCTAATCAATACAACCCTCAAGGCTAGACTAATCCCTCTCTTAGTACTCTCAGAAGGGTAAAAGACCATTTTACCCCTCTCATGGCCCAAAGACCCTAACATTGACCAAACCCTAAAAGTCAACAAAAGTCAACGGTCAACTTTGACCAGACTCGCCGAGTGCACTCGTGTGACTCGGCGAGTACATGCATGTCCTCTTCGCCCCTGATCCTCACTCGACTCGCTGAGTCAACCCTACACTCAACGGGTTGTCACCGGTCGCGAGTCGCGGGGCAACCCGACTCGACTCGTCGAGTCCCTTATGGGCTCGGCAAGTTCCTCCCATGAAAACACTCAAAAGATCCTTTGAGGTCAGATCTGCTTCACCAACCAGTAGATCCAACCTTCTAACACTCAAAAGTCACGTAAAGGTTCAAACTTTACGTTCATGCAATGCTTATAAGACCAAAAATGGAGAAATAACCATTTAAATGGGGTTTTACTCTCAAGGCTCACATGAAAGCTCATAAAGCTGGAAGCTTGGGACCTTTTGGACCTCTCAAGGTCCATATCTATCATCTATACCCAAAGGGACCTCATATGCTTCACAATCTAACTCAAAATTGTGCAAATGAAACCCTAGATTCAAGGAATCTATCAAATACACGAAATGGGAAGGAACTTGTACCTCAAAACGTGAATCTCAGTGTGAACAACACAGATCCAAGCTCCACAATCAGCCTAGCTTGTTCTACCTCCTTCCTTCTTGATAAAACACACAAGAAATGGTGAGTTAGCCTTCCTCTTGCACCACAAACGATCTCTCTGCTCTCTAGGGTTTCTCAGGGGTGAAGTGGCCGCAAATGGAGGCCATAAAGGCCTTTAAATAGGGCTCAGGCCCTGAGATTTATGGTTTCACTTTACAGCGCGGACTCGCCGAGTCCACGCATCGACTCGTCGAGTCCCTCATTAATCCAAACAAGAATTCGCGATCCTACTCGGCGAGTCTGAGCGCCTACTCGTCGAGTCCCTCCCTAAAACTCAAGGTAAATACTTAAAATAAGATACCTGGGAATCCGGATGTTACATATAACCCGTTGTTGCATCTATCATGGATTCGATGTGTGGTAAAGGGAAAGGATCCTTGGGACAGGCCTTGTTAAGATCCGTATAGTCCACACATACTCTCCATTTACCGTTCTTCTTTTGTACCACGACCACATTAGTTAGCCATCTTGGGAACTTCACTTCCTTGATCATGCCAGTTTTGAGAAGTTTTTCCACTTCTTGTATAACTTGGTTTCTTTCGGGTGCAAATTTCCTGCTCTTTTGGTGCATTGGCCGGAAAGATGGGTCAATGTTAAGTTTATGGGTTATTATGTTTTTTCAATACATGTCATGTCCTCATGTCTCCATGCAAACATTTTGCTTCTGGCCTTGAGAAACTTTATGATATCATGTTCAATTTGTTCAGGCATTGAGGATCCTATGAGAACTATAGCTTCAGGATCCACTAGGTTCAAGGGCACTTCTTTTATGTCATGCTCTCTTGTTTCCAGCACGCCTCGTGTCCCCTGCCTTAATTGCTATGCTTGTCATTGTATTGTTGAGGACTTCATCGAAGTCTTGTAGCATTCCTTGGATTCTTTTTGGTCTCCCATGATCTTCACCGTCCACCATGGGGTGTGAATCTTTACGCATTGATGATACGTCGATGAAACGGCCTTCATTTCATGGATCCATGGTCTACCAAATATGACATTATAAGAAGATAATGTGTCAATCACACAAAAACGTTGTACATAATTTACCCCCTCTATGTAGATTGGTAAAAGTTCAGGGTCTTGGGCTGCAAGACCGAGGGTGCTGCCTCCTGAGGCTTGTGGATTTTCATCCTCATTCTCTCCACTTCCTTGAGAATCGTCATGTTATCCTCATGCTGTTGGGCGACTTGTCGCTCCAGCTTCTTCATCATAGCAAAGATCTCGATGTTGGAAATCAACACAGGAGGATCCTGGAGTGACCGGAGAGGTGTTCTTCTTCGGAGTTTCAGAGACTTTCTTGGGAGCTCCAGCCAGTGGTGGTGGAAGGTTTTTAGAGGAAATGGGAGGAATCGAGGAGGATGAGAGAGTCAATTGAGTAGACATGACTTTCTGAGGGATTTTGAACACCACGGCCCCACGGTAGGTGCCAAACTGTTTTGGTCAAAAAAATATTCGAAAAAAAATAGACCAAAGTGTATGAGTGGCTGTGATGTTCAGTATAAAACAAGTATGTAATATAGCTCAAAGCAACACAATTCGTTTACAAGGAAACCCTTTGATCCTTGCTAGGATCTCCGGCATAAAACCTTGGGAGGTGATAACGATCACCTGTCTTGATATTTTTATTAATTGAAATGAACGATTACAAGGTAAATGTAATGAGTACAAGAACCAAGTGTCGGTATTCTGCCAGCAAATCGTGTGTAGTGTGATGAATACAAGTGTTTTATATAGTCAAAACCTAATAACTAGAACTCCGAAAATTCTGGGATCCTCTGAGATTACTTATAGCCGTTGCTTGACTTGGTCATACGGTTCTTTTGCATGGTTGTGACGACATATAGCCGTTATAATAAATAAAAAATATTACTCAGGATCCTGGAGTATATTCGGGATCCTGAGGTTCGAGGATCCTGAGATTTTGATGATCCTTAGGCTTAAGGATCCTATAATAGTTTCAGGATCCTAGCCTTAACACACACACACACACACAATATATATATATATATATATATATATATATATATATATATATATATATATATATATATATATATATATATATTGCAGTTCATTCGTTATTCACTTTTGAATAAATTGTTTATTAGATTTTTGTTACAATTCCTTTGTTATTCATAAATGAGTAAATAGTGTATTAGATTTTTATTACAATTCAAAATTTATATATAAATATCTAGTGTATCAAATATTTATATGTCCTTATTGGTTATTCACATATGAATAACTAATGTTATTCACATATGAATGATGAGGCTAAGGGATATGGTCATACCCAACCTACTCAAAAAGTGACGCCACATCACCTCCACTACCAACCTACTACCAACCCACTAACTCTTGGAAATGGTCACCACTCCACATCATTTTTTTTTTCTTTTTTTATTTTTTTTTTTACATTAGAATAATTTAAAAAAATAATTATTAAACAAAAGTAAAAACATAAATATTAATTAAAAACATTTTACATTAATTTTAAAAACAAAAATTTAAAATCTACATTACTTAAAAAAAACATAATCATTTAAAACCTAAATTACTAAAAAAACATAGACAATATTACTCGTCGTCCTCCTCGTCGTCATCCTCGTCGTCGTCATTGCCACCGTGTTGTTGGAATTGCCTTTGCCATAAATGCTCAGTCAAATCATAACGTAAATTGTGATGTGTTTCACTATTTTGTATTTCCAAAAGTCGTGTGAAGTATGCAGGGCTGCCGACTTGTATTACTGCAGGTGGGTTAAGAATATCTTCCGGATTATACATACAAATAGCCCTGCCCTCTTCTTCAATTATCATGTTATGTAAAATAACACAAGCAATCAACACCTTCGTCAATTTCGCCCTATCCCATGACCGTGCCGGATGTTTGATAATGTGCCACTTTTGTTTGAGGACCCCAAACGCCCGTTCCACATCCTTCCTTGCCGATTCTTGTGCTAACTTGAACAATTTTCGTTTTTCATCGGCCGGAAATGAGTACGACTTGACAAACATAGCGTACTCTGGATATATCCCATCACTAAGGTAATACCCATAATTATATTGATGTTCATTCACAACGAAAGTCATGTTTGTGGCTTTACCCTACAAAATATCATTAAATATCGGAGAGGCTCCAAGCACATTCAGGTCGTTGTTTGACCCCGCCATACCAAAGAATGCATGCCAAAACCATAGGTCATGTGAAGCAACGACCTCTAGTATAATAGTCGGCACGCCATGATCACCTCGTGTGAATTGACCTCGCCATGCATTGGGATAATTTTCCCACTCTTAATGTGTACAATCAATGCTGCCAAGCATTCCTGGTAAGCCATGATTAGCTTCATGAGCGGCATACAACTGTTCGATATCATTTCTAGTTGGATGTCGCAAGTATATATCACCATAAAGCTCTATGACATACTCACAAAAAAGATAAGTACATTCTCGCCCAGTCCTCTCAGACATTTTCAGATACTCATCTGACGCGTCTGCGGCTATGCCGTAAGCCAATTGTCTAAGGGCTGCTGTGCATTTTTGTATTGTACTAAAACCACGTTTACCTCTTGCATCTCATCTCAATTGGAAAAACTCATAATTGTTTTCCAAATCTCTAGCTATACGTAAAAATAAATTTCTACTAATACGGAATCGGTCTTCAAATTTTGATAGGTCGTACAAACTATCAGGGGCAAAGTAATCACGTACCAAAAGCTCGTGTGCCGCCATACGATCCCGAACAATGAAAATTCTATGCCTCTTCTCGATATTTGAACTTTCGCCGCTTTGTTGCACCCTTTTGCATGCCGCGGACAACAACGTGTGCAACACCAAGTCATCTTCATCAGAGCTATCATCATCGAATGAAGAAGAAGCAATCGAATCCGCAAAATTATTCATATCTATGTTTAAAAGAGGGAATAGAAATATGTTTGTGATGTGAATGAAAATGTGTTTGTTTATATGTTGTGTATGTATTTATATATGTGTATTAAGTTTTGTTTGATTTTTTGTTTTTTTTTTTTAACTTGGTAACGGTCAAAAAGAAAGAAAAAGAAACGGTCAAAAAATGGTCCACCAATCGCATCAGTCGTCTTCGTCCGTAGCCAGCCTCACGCCACAAGGCACCTATGCGCGCCTGGGGCGGTGTTCACGCGTAGGTGGCCTTGCCATGTAAGACCCACGCATAACCACCTTGACTCCATACCGTATAGCCTGATATAATCTATTAGTATACATCTCATGTGTTATTAAGATACAACTTAGTGACATACTATAAATTTTTTTCCTAAAGTTATTAGAACTTATGTACTGCAATGTTTAATTTGTTTAATCGAGTAAAAATAAAAATTGGTTTGTAACGGAAATGAGTGTGACATTTTAAAAAGAAAATATCTTCTTCTTTAGGGCGTGTTCGGCAAAACTAGCTGGTAGCGATTAGCTTGTAGCGGGTAGCTTGTAGCTTGTAGCGTTTTGTTAAACGCTACATGAGAAGGAAGCAACATCATCTTCTTCATCTGGCAAGGCATATCCATCATCATCTCAAACTCCAAGCTACCATCCTCATCAGATTATCATCACCGGATCACCATTATCTTCTTCTGTTGCAGAACAGATCACCTGACCACCATTATAATTTTCTGATGCAGACCTGAAAACTATCATCATCTTCAACCAGACACCACCATCTCATGAACACCATCGTCGAAGCGCCATCATAGAGGTCAAAGGAAGAAATAAAGACCAGATCTTCGTTCTCGATTTTGTGACTATAAAATTTTGGAACGAGAGAGGAGACCAAATCCGACAGCTTTCTGCTTCAGATCCGGTGAATCGAGATTAAATGGTCTTTCAAACGAGATCTGGTGTGGCGGTTTGGCAAGATGAGAGGCAGATGAAGGTGGTCTTCGACGATGAGATACGATGGACAAGGATATCAGGAAAGAGTGAAGAAGTGGCAGTATGATGGATTCAACGGTAGTATGATGGTGGCAAGGTGGTTTCCGCAACGGTGAACATAATGGTAGTGCAGATTTAAGACGAGAGAATGAGGTAGGCAGAGTCAATACGTTCTTAGAAATGGTGGGGTGGGGGTGGGGTAGGTGTTTTTTTTATCTTTTTAAATAATAAATTAGAAAAAATAAAAATAAATGTATAATATGTTTTTTAATAAACTTTCAAATTTCTTGTGTTTTCCGGATCTCGATTATATAATTTTTCTCATGAATATATATATATATATATATATATATATATATATATATATATATATATATATATATATATATATATATATATATATATATAGAGAGAGAGAGAGAGAGGAGGGTTCAATTGAGAAAAAAAAAAGTTGAGAATTGGGGAATCATTCTCAGCCACTCATTTATTTTTGTCACAAAAGCCTTCGTCGTAACAGCGGAAATGAGAAATGAATAGACATGTGTTTTTCAACAAAACACATTTCCTTAAACTATGCTAATCATTACCTTAATATATACAAAAATATAGTTTTTTTTCGTTTTTTTTAATTTTTAAGAAGCTATTTTTGTCGAAAAATGATTTTAAATATACTAAAATTCATGATTTTTTATTCTCTACAAATAGACATCCGTATTGATATAGTTTTAAGATAAAATAATTTTTTTTTTATATTTTCAGCTATCGTTATTCATAAGTGAATAAAAATGCATCAGGTTTTATTACAGTACATTCGTTATTCAGTTATGAATAAAAAGTATGATTAAATTTTTTTACAATTGAAGTATCAATCATATATGAATATAACATATAATAAACATAGTATATTCATATTTAAATATTAGACGATGCATTCACTTGTGAATATTAACATAGTATATTCACTTGTGAATATTAGATGGTATATTCACTTATGAATATTAAATGATATTTTTATATGTGAATATTACATAGTATTACATGGTATATCATATGTGAATATTACATAGTATATTCACTTATGAATATTATATGATATATTCACTTATGAATATTACACAGTATATTCACATATGAATATTACAAGGTATATTCACTTATGAATATATTCACTTATGAATATTAGAAGGTATTTTCACAAATATATATATAATTTTTATATGTTATTCACATATGAATAACATACAGACTTGCATATTTGTTTTGTGTTTTTAATAAACATATACTGATTCAGGTGAGAAAACATATTCATATGTGAATATAACGTGGTAATTTAGTTTATACATTTCATCAAACAGTTTAAGTGCATACAAGTTAACTATTTTAAAGATGTTAAAAACATGATACTTCCAATTCAAGTTATCAATTCCAAATCATCATATACTTCCGATTTCGACTTCAGATGCGACATCCTATGTCTGATCAATTTCTCATTTTGATTTTGATTTCCGCAAATCCGATTGGGAACCTGTGAGTACCTATTCCGAGTCCTTCAATGTCGACTGTGACTGCGAATCCAGAACTTCGATTCCAATTTCATGAACAACGAAGAAATTCCGATTCCAACCGAGTTCGTTTGCGAATCTTGGAAATTCCAGTTCCAAATCCGTTATGAACTTTAACAAATGCTTGCAATCTACGAACATTCAAAGTATTCAACAAAGGAATCGATGAAATTGATGAATTCGGGTTGCGAATCTGTCTTGAACGGCGAACCTCCCAGCCACGAATATCGATGATTGATTAACACTGGATGACATTGATGATGGTTTAGTTGAAGAAATCTGGATGATTGTTAAAGGTTGGAGGAGAAATTTTGATGATGAACGAACTGTTATCGAATTCTCTATAGTTACGTATTTGAGATTGAATGTTATTAACATATTTACAAGTTTGCCACCGTGTTTTTTTATGCTTAGATTAAATGAGTGGCTGAGAATGATTCCCCCATTCTCAACATTTTTTATTTTCTCAATTGAACTTACCTCTCTCTCTCTCTCTCTCTCTCTCTCTCTCTCTCTCTCTCTCTCTCTCTCTCTCTCTCTATATATATATATATATATATATATATATATATATATATATATATATATATATAAGTAAAAGTGAGAAACTTTATTTGTTTTCCAAAATATTTCAAGATTTTTCAATGTATTTTCGATAAAATAATAATAATAAGAAGAATAACAATAATAATATTAATAAGTTCACAAAATACTTGCTTGGAACTCGTTTTTGCCAAAATTTGGTCATCATTTTAATCCAACACTTACGCCCACTAAATAACAACCAATTCAAACATTCCTTTTATTTTTTTGTTAGATTTTGTTTTGTTATTGTTGTTGTGACATGCAATCTAGTGGTAGATATTGTTCACAAAATACTTGCTTGGCACTAAGTTTTTGCCGAAATTTGGTCATCATTTTAATCCAACACTTACGCCCACTAAATAACAACCAATTCAAACATTCCTTTTATTTTTTTTGTTAGATTTTGTTTTGTTATTGTTGTTGTGACATGGAATCTAGTGGTAGATATTGTTTGAAACTGAAAGTTCTCGGTTTCTCGTTTGTCTTTTACCTTTTCGCACCCTTCCCTCTCTCTATTTAATTTGTGATATAACTAATTTACAAAATGTGATCGTTTTGGAGAATATATCTATGTTATTTCTTAAGTTATAACATTAGCATTTCTATTTTATTTCAAGCAAAATTCATTAAATAACCAAAATATGGAGAGTGGTTGAAAAATATGACCAAGGAAATTGAAGTTTCACAAAATGACCAATCTTTCCTCAGAGAAGGTCTGTAAAGAAATTTTTTTGGCTCTACGGAACCCAAACTTCTCTGAGGAATTGAACACGTGTGCAAAAAAATAAAAATTGACTTTTAAAGTGATGGTTCCTCAGAGACAATCTCTGCGAAATTGGTTCGTCTTCAAAGAAAATGCTAAACGAGGAAGTCATGGTGTCGCTATATGGAACTCTTCACAAAATCGGGCTTTTTAAAGTTGATGACGACTAGGTTCCCTTCAAGTAGTTCAATACTGGCTCTCCATGCGAGTCGGATGAAGAAGATGGCGAGGAAGATGGGGTCTACGACACCTGGCATCAGGACAGATTGGATTTGGAAGAAAGAGAAATTAGACACGATGGAGAATTCGACGATGGTTTTCAGGACCGATGGCAGGAGGGCGATGTGGATCCGGTCTCGAAATCTGTTTGTCTGGCTACGATTTCGATGATGGTAACTGAAGAGGATGAACAACCATTTCATGTTGAAGTCAATGTGTCGTTTGGAGAGGTGAACCTGTATGGACAAGGTATTCCGGTGGCGGCAGGTTTCGAAAACGTTATTAATCACGTGGGGATTGATACTTAGGATCCTATTATGGTGGGCCATATTGAATGTCTCTCTCCTCCCGGTGACTCTTTGAGTCTTGATCATGTTGGGTCGTCTGTTAGCCCATCAGTTAATAAACCCAACAGTAGCCCAAAATATGAGATTGGGAACTCAAATCTTAAGAGGCGTCAAAAATAAAAGTCAAAATCGTGTGCCTTCGGTTCCTAGTGTCGCAAAATCAATTGACCTTAATCATAGCGTGTCTGGAGCTAATACCTCTTCAAACAATCAATATTCTTCATTCTCACATCAATAAGTCTCCTCCGCCTCTTCATGGGAATTAGGTAAGACCATTGAACTTGGTAGGTTGTCGAGTTTTCACACTGGTGATAAGAACAAGACTATCGCAGATGCCCTTACAGGTGGCGGTGTTAATAATGTGAACCCATGAATCTAATCTCCCTGCATATTAGTGGTTTGCGTGATACCCCATAAACTCGAGTGGATCTATAGGCTTAGGAAGGAAAACAAGGTGTCTTTGTGGTATTCAAGAATCACGGCTCTCGTCTCTCCCTTCTAACATTGGCGACTAGTGGGGTTGTCCCGACATAGTCATTGAGTTTGTTGAGTTCGAATGCAGATTAGGAAGTTTGATTAGCTTCTGGGACAAAAGGATTTTCTAAGTTGTTGAGTGCATCAGATCGAGGTTTTTCTGGTTGTCGTTGGAGCTGTGGTGGTGACAAGGCCCCCATGCATGATGGCTTCTCTTTTAATTTGATTAAGCATTATTGGATTTTTTTGCAGGATGACATCATGCGGTTTGTTAAACACTTTGAGGAGTTTGGCTATGTTTCGAGAGGCAATACCTCTTCATTCACCACATTGCTGCCTAAAGTTAAAGACCCCCTCACTCTTGTGTAGTTTCGTCCTATCAGTCTTATCGGTTGTGTTTACAAGATCATAGCCAAGCCTCTTGCTAATAGGATTAAGACAGTCATTGGCTCGGTTATCGATGAGTGTCAGTCAATGTTCATTCATGGGAGAAATATTCTTGACGGTCCTTTAACTATAAACATGGTGTATCCGTGATCCAAAAATATAAGAAACAAATCATTCTTTTTCAATGTTGGTGCAAATGGAGACACTGGATAAGGGGTCGCCTTAAGTCTGCTAGATCCTCAGTCCTTATCAATGTGTCCGCCCTTAAAAGAGTTTCCGATCAGTAAAGGCATTTGGCAAGGGGACCCTCTTTCCCGCTTTCTTTTCATAATTTCAATGGAAGGGCTCAATACGGTCATGAAATCTGTCAGATAACAAGCAATTTTCCAAGGTATTGATATCCCCAATGGGCCAACTTTATCTCACCTGTTTTATGTCGATGATGCCATCTTTGTTGGACATTGGTCTAACACAAACTTATCTTTGTTGGCTCACATTCTTAGATGTTTTCACGCTTCGTCGGGCCTCAAGGTGAATTTTCATAAAGCCAAAGTGTATGCCATTAGGGTTTCGGATAATGAGTGGCTTCGTGCGCACGTATTCTTGGTTGTGAGGCAGCCTCTTTCCCATTCAATTATCTTGGACTGCCCGTAGGGGCCAATATGCCTCTAAAGAATATCTGGCAACCTATTTTTGATCATATACAACATAGACTTTCCTCTTAGAAGGCCAAAACCTTGTCGTTTGGTGATTGCTTAACATTAACAAAGTCAGGTCTTGGCAACCTTCTGGTCTATTATTTTTTCTTTTTTAAAGCGTCGGGGTATGTTATCGATAGCTTGGAGAAGCTTCGTTGGAACTTTCTATGGGGCGGGGGTGAAGAAAATCGTAAAATTAATTGGGTGGCTTGGAAGGTGGTTTTAGGTTCCAAGGATAGGGGTGGCTGAGTGTGGGCTCTCTCATTTCTCTTAACTTAGCTCTCCTCGTTAAGTGGCTATGGAGATTTAAGGCTGATGGAGATTCCATATGGAGGCAAACCATTTGTGGAAGTGACAATGTCAGCAGGAAGCTTGTGTCATCGTGGGCGAAGAAGTCTCTGGGTTTTGGTCTAAAATCATGAAAGTGTATCATATTTTTGAAAATATAGGTATTGATCTCAATTCCATCTTTGATGTTCATGTGGGAAATGGAAAGGACACTTTGTTTTGGTTAGATAATTAGTTGGGAAATCATATATTGGCCTCCAGGTTTCATCATTTGTTTGTGCTTAATAGGAGGAAATCGAGCCTAGTCTTGGAGAGGGCGACCCTTGGAAATGTTACGTGGGCTTGGAAAAGGCAGCCTAGAAACTCTCAGGAGTTGTCTGACCTGGGATGCTTGCAAGAGATAATTGAGCACTATGATTTCTCTCTTGGGATTAATAGCTGGAAGTCTAAGTTGTCTAGCGATGGTCGTTTCTATGTTCATGACCTTTGTTCCGTCACCGAGGGTAAAGTTACTACTCAGGTGAATAATCCCATGATCTGGGTGCGTATTGTACCCCTTAATGTCATTTCTTTTGTGTGGCGTGCTTTCTTGGACCGAATTCCGTCTGCATTGGCTCTTGTGAAAAAAGGAATCTGCATTTCTGAAACTTCATGTAAGCTGTGTAATGGTGATTTCGATGAGGTTAGCTACATCCTTTTGAAGTGTCACTTTGCGCGTGAGGCTTTGAATTGGATTCTCAACTAGTGTAAGATCCAAAGGTTAGATCTTGATTCGGTGGTATATTTTGTTAACTACACGACGATGTGGGACTAATGTCCCAAAAAGAGAAAGCTTTTTCTTGCCATTTGCTATGGTTTTCTCTGGTGCATGTGAAAGGCAAGGAATGAGAAAAGATTCAACAAGATGCAAATTTATGCTCATAAATTGGCGGACAATGTTTTCACTAAGGTGTTCGATTGGGTTAAGCATAGGGGTAGTTTTGGTAATTGTAATTGGGTGGATTGGTGTTGGTTTCCCTTTCAACATTTTGTAATTTTTCTTTTCTTGTCATGTCTTTTTCTTTTTGGTAGTGGCTTTAATATATCTCTGTTAGTTCTTAAAAAATATATTAATATGGTCATCAACCTAGAAAAATGACATTTATTTGTTGTTATACCCTGAATCAAAGCGCTGAAAATTTTAGCTCTTCTTCACTACATTTGGATTAGCATCAATGAACAAGGATAAAACTAAGAAAGCCTTTACAAGACCACATGAGGATGCATGATAATAGCTAGATTATCGAGAGATCACATAAAATGAGAACATAAATGGCCTAACATTTGGGTGTCTGTATTAGATCGGTTAATCTGATCTGATCAAGTAAATCCAAATTGATGTCGGTCTTCCAAACATGGATCCGAATAGTCAAAATTAAATTCAAAATCTCATCCGATCCTACAAGTTAACATTTCG
This sequence comes from Lactuca virosa, assembly GCF_052849685.1. Taxonomy (NCBI): domain Eukaryota; kingdom Viridiplantae; phylum Streptophyta; class Magnoliopsida; order Asterales; family Asteraceae; genus Lactuca; species Lactuca virosa. Next base: position 163,784,749 of record NC_136432.1, on the reverse strand, counting down.
GTTGGATCGATTTTTATAATTCGGTTTTCAAGATGCAAAACAATTTAAAAAATATATAACTTGAATATTAACAAACTATATAAAAAAATTAAAAAAATATATGTTTAGTTGTGCATTAAAATTTATAAAAAACCACTAAGAAAAATATAATATAGTTGAATATTACATAGACAATTTTTTTGATAATAAGCACATTTTAAGATATTATATTGAAATAAACTTTCTAATATATTAAAAAGGAATTTAGTAAATTTATAAATCATTAAAGATATATATTAAAAATAAATAATATCAATAAATAAATAATAAATTTTTATTCGTTGTTTTAAATTATTCAGTTTTTATTTTACAGACCAAAACTAATATGAAATTCAAAATAATTATTTAGGTTGACTGAAAGTCAATCAAAAAATCTGAATATCCAAACCAAATAGTTCAATCCGAGCTATCATAAACATATGTTCTGTCTATCCATAATTGAAACCTTCATTACTTGATAAAAATAATAATAATGTGTACACAAAAAATATTAGGGTTGAGTGATACCCGGCAACCGAACCTAAACCAAATTATCCACCATAGTTAAGAGGTGATGAGACAATGAATCAAGTATTGAACGAATTAGAGAGTAAATTCAAAGTAGAATTGAAAGATTTGAACACCGATGTAAATATGATCTGTTTGGCTCTATTACGCTTTTGCAAATTTTACAGAGTACAATGAATGTTCTGTAAAGACTTCATCCCTAAGACACTAGTAACCACTCCTATTTATAGAAGAGAAAAGCGTACAAAAAATATACTAAGGACTAAACATGAAGCTTCGAATATTATGCCCTAGTAAAATACATTATAAAAATGTTCGAAGACCCTAAATACAAACTTCGACTATTACAACATTTCGACCCTAACAATCTCCCCCTTTGTAATCAAAGTCGAAGTCTTCAGTTTGTAAGTAGAGTAATGGAGTACAGCAAAACTCTTCGAACCTCAGTATACCAAGAAATAATTTTCTTCAATTCCTTCTTGTCTCCTTCATTATTCTTTTTGCAGTGGTTCATACGAACAATCAAGTTCGTATATTGAGATGTAGAATATCTCTCCACTTCGCTAGCTTGGAACAAAAACCGCTTCGCTTTTCCAGCTTTATCCTTTCCAGCAAAAACTATTCCAAATGGCTTTAAACATATTTCTCCATTAGCATATTTCTTTAACTCAGTCTGAGTCAACGAAGGAGCCATTGGAACTTTTACTTCCATTCCTTTTGCAGTAGCCAACTCCACATCAGTCAGTGCTAGGCACTCATAATAATTTTCAATGAAGATTTTGATGTGAGCAACTCCAAGTTTGAATTCCTCTGGATCTGTGTTTTGCAGAAAAGAAAAGGATTTGTCTTTCAGAAGCAATGCCACTTGTATAAGGTCATACAAGTTCATCAGAGGAAAATCTGCAATAGTGAATTCGCATGTTTTTCCATTTGCCCTGGCCACAACATATTTAACATTTTGAACAATGTTTTCAAAGACCACATCCTTTTTCATGCTTATCACCTTCTTGATCTTGATCAGTGACCATACATCCTTAGGGGCTTTGCCAAGTACTGCATGAAAATGAATTTTCATATGAGTCCCTTCATCTTTTTCTTTGAAATTCCCTTCAGCTTTGAACTGAGGCATGATAAACATCATCTCATTTATAGGGAAATCCAACTGGCATGCATCAGTGTTTGTAACCACATAACTCTGTTTTGGCTTCTTATCAAATGAGTACATGTGATTAAAGGCAACCAAGGCTTCGATTGTTTCATAGTTGTAATGTTTTGCTGGATCACCTTTATTCATGCCCTTCGGATCACCAGCCCTCTGAGTCATGATGCTTTGAATAAGCCTCATTTTCTCGAGTTCAGCTTCAGCTTCAGCCTTCTTTTCTTCTTTAGATTTTTCAACCAGAATTGATTTTCCTTTGTCTTTCGAAGCAGATTTTTCAGTTACGTCTTTTAGCTTCGAACCACTTCCACCAGATTCCAAAGGTTTACCAATTACAATTCCTTTCGAAATTGTTCTTGTAATTGGTAATGTTGTTACGATTGTTGAGGTCACTGGTTGAGCAGTCAGAATTACTGGTTTTGTTGAAGGGATGCTAGATGGAAATACCTTGCCCACCACTTTCGCTTCTTCTTCTGTTGACTTCCTTTCTCCCCCTTGCACCCCTATGAAAACAAGAGGGGCAGTAGTTGTGGGAAGAAGACTAGATATGCGAAATAGTGGAGCAAGTTGCTTGTTAAGTGTGGCTTCGAACTGCACAAACTTCTGGGACAAAAATTCTGGAGTAATCAATGGTGACGAAACCGGTTTCGTTGAGATCTCCTTCAACTCCTTTAACAACTTGATCACACCTTCAAAATTTTCACTTTCAGACTTGGAGATTTGAGTTATTTGAGGACTCAAACCTTCGTATAGCTTGACAAATCGAGTGACAGCATCACAAATGATATCGACCTTCTGATTCAAGGACGCATAATCATGTTGAACAGATAGAATTTCCTTTTTCATGTCTTCACGAAGTTCGTGAATTTGGGAGTTAACATCCTCCCTCACTTTCTTGACTTCCTGAACAAAAAGAACATGTCGTTCTTTTGTTATGCTTCGCAAATCCTTAACTTCTCCCATAAAATCAGATCTGAGAGTTTTAACACGAAGCTCAGAATTCTGATCTGTGTAATCAACCTTTTCTAAAATAACAGACTCTGAGGCTTTTATCATTCCAGAAACTTTGTTGATTACTCTTGATTCAAACATCTTGATCATAGAATCAACCTCCAAACTTGAAATAGATGAACCTCCGCCAAGATCAGCTTGAGATTGAATGATGGAGTTCAACTTTTGATTAAGAATTTTGTATTGCTTCATTGTCATTAACATATGATCAGGAAATTCTTCATCTTCATCATGAAACTCTAGGTCTTCGAATGTTCCACCAAACCCTTCATTATCAGTTTCAGTGGGTGAAGATGGTTTGGGTGTATCAGTGGATTGAGAGGAAAAAATGGAACTAATTGGTTGATTGATGATATGTTCAAAGGTTGGTGAAACAGTGGTTGTTGTGAGAGGAATAGTAGATGTTGGTGTAACAAAAACCAATGATTCGAAAGGAGTAGAGATAATTGGACCTTGATCTGCATCTTTCGAACCACCTTCACCCATGTTGACATTTGCATCCGTATCAGATACGTGTGCAGGGATGCCTGAAGTTCGAACCTCCTTAAAAATTGACTTGGCAATCGAAACTTTGGGTGGTATGATAACAGTCTTCTCAGGAATGGAACTTGTAATGATAGAAGTGAACTCTGGAGTTTCTGGTATTCGTTCATCCTCTTCTGTAGACTCAGTAGATAAAACAATCTTTCGAGTCTTCTTCGTCTTCTGCTTTTTCCGTTGTGACAAGTGTTTTGCCATATCTTCTGCTGCTCTTTTCTTGGATCCAGGAGAAACAGGAACAGGTACCTCACGAATTAAAACTCATTGGTGAGTAATTTGAGGCTTGCGAATCAACTTCTGTGATGGTGACTTTCGTTTGTGAGTGGATTTCATCTTGATTCTTCGAAACATCCCTGTTTTCGAAGGAATAATCACGTTCTCTTGAGTCTCTTTCACTATTGGCTCAATCACTTGTGTTGCTTCAACTGTCACTGCAACATTTTCTGTCTTCTTCTTTGAAGATTTAGAGGATGTTGAACCCTTCGTTTTCTTTTCAGGTGAAGCAGGATCGGCTTTCTTCGACTTTTTGGTCTTCTTTTCTTCGCGTGGCAACAAAATTCCCGTAGGAATAGAAGAATCGAATGTTTTCAGATATGCAATCAAAACAGGATTCGTAGGATCCACCCTTTTAAGCATCGCGTCTGGAATCCGAGCAACGTTTGGAAATTCATCATCATTGTCAACAACTTCCTTCGGAAAGTGATAAGATTGAAAAGTAACCTTCTCTTCTTCATTTGAAACCAAGATGCCTTCCTTGTTGTAAAAATGTTGCAGAATTAGACTCCAGTACCTAGCACACGAAATGCCATGAACAACATTCGTATGTTCTACTCCTTTTTGGAATTCCTTCCATAGCTGTGTAGAGTACTCTGCTGGAAGATCATAATATAAACCAGCCACCATGGCATAAACCTCCATCCTTCCTTTATCTAATCCAACTGTTCTTCCGGTTAAACAACGCAAAAATATCCCAAACAAAAAATTCCATACTTTTGGAAGACCAGACTTCTTAAAGTCACTTATCTTTGACAATGGGGGCTGATATCCCATTTCATTAAACATATGAATTATTTGGGAGAATTGAAATTCAACAAAAGGAGGTGTATTTGGAATGTCAAGAATCTTACAAAACAGTTTCTTGGAAAGCCTAACCTTTTTGTCATTGATTAGGTGAAAAGTAATCGAATCAGAGGCTTTGTTGTATATGGCAGTAGATCCTGCTTGAGAAAGCCAGGATACCGGAACAGAAAAGGAATTGAACATTGCTTTGGATAAAACAGAGTGTTTTAAAGAAACAATAAGCATCTTGAATTCTTCTGGACATTGAGAAAGTTCACCATCCACATAATAATTGGTAGATTGAATCTTCATAACTGGTGCAAAAGAAGTATCTTCAGTAGAAGGATCGACATGAGCAGTAGTCGCCATTGTTAGGGTTTGAAAAAAATGAAGAACAGAGAATTTGGGAAGTTATGAGTTTTGATCGCATAAACGTATAAAGTACTCTTGAACCCCCTTTTATATGTAACCCTAAATGATTTGAATTTGAAGCGGGATGCATTTAATGAGATCCGACGTGGCACCTTGAAAATCGGACCTGTACAGCGGAAAGGTAGCCATGCGTCAAAAAGTGTCTGTCACATCACCTAGAAAACCGGGCAAAATACCATACGTCACGTATACACAGCCTGCCATTATCCCCTTAATAGAATTGTAACCGTTAGAACCCTTCGAATGGAGGCAAGGCTCTTTCACTTTTGGGATAAAAAGCGAAGTCATTTGCCAGATGTTCGAAATCATCAGCCTGAGTTGGTATTACTCAGAACCTCAAGGATTTCGTGTGTGTAGTGTGCCAAAGAAAGTTTAGACAAGAAACAAAAAAAAAAAAAAATTTAAAATTTTGTGATATCAAAAATTTAATTTGACACGAAGGCAGTTAAACCCCGGGCAAAGGTTGCTTCGTTAATCATCAAGAGAGATGATCAACAGCTTGTGTATGTTCCCGTGAATTACAATCGAATACTTTTTGATAAGTATCAAAGGGCTTCTTTTAAGAATGCTTCGTGGGTAGGTTCAAAATTTCGTTACATGTCAACCTAAACATAAGGTGATAAAGTGTAACAGAAATTACTTGTATGACCAGTGTAGTCAGTGACAAGTCGGCTTTGAAAAATTTTAACATGACTAGGACATTTGAATGAAACTCACACGGAAATCATATTCATAAAAAATTTGTATACTGGATCTTGTTGGGTAACAAACATCGTGGGTTTCGAATGCTCGATCAAGACCACTCATTCGAAATGAATATGATTTGGAGTTTCGAACATTGGTACAGAAACAAAAGTTTCGTATATATCTGGAACAATGTTCCCCGTCAATTCCTTAATTTGTAAGATTTTTGGGTTTCACTTCCATCACAGACTCATGATGTCAGATCATAAACACAGAGTTTTTATATATCTAAGTCTCGATGGGTTTGATCAGAAACCTCTTGGATATACGTCTTTGTGTGTGATCGTGTAAGAATGTTTTGGATGAAAAAGATTGGTGTAAGACACGAAAAGTACCTCTGTTATGTTTTGGACCAAACAGAAAACTCTTAACTCATTGTGAGAACAGTAAGGTAGCTCAGAGACTAATGTGAATATAAGCCTGATTGGGAAGAAATTTTCGTACGAAACATTTCATTAAGGCTTTCGTACACACATTGAGTCATGGAGGCTTTGGACGACATGCAGCAGCATGCTTCTAGGGACAACCTAACTAATTCGAATAATAAAAAACATATTAATTCATACGAAAAATTTTACCTGACCCTAAAACTTCCTGCATTGTCCCCTCTGAATCATCATCATAATCTGCAACAAAAGTCTAAAAACAAAAATCATTTTGAATTTTTGATTTTTCGAAAATTTAAGGACAAAACAAAAGAAAATCTTTTTGAATTTTTTGATTTTTCGAAAATTTAAAGACAAAACAAAATAAAATCTTTTTGAAATTTTGATTTTTCGAAAATTTAAAGACAAAACAAAAGAAAATCTTTTTGATTTTTTGATTTTTCGAAAATTTAAAGACAAAACAAAATCTTTTTGAATTTTTGATTTAAACAGACGAATATTTGGCATTCCTTGAAGAATGACAAATGTACGAATTCGAAGCGTTCGAAGCATTGACTATGAACAGTAACCATTAACTCAACGCTGAGAATAAGTGACAATCATGCGAATTCGAAGCGTTCGAAGCGTTGACTATGAACAGTAACCATTAACTCAACGCTGAAAATAAGTGACAATCATGCGAAGTCGAAGCGGTCGAAGCGTTGACCATGAACAGTAACCTCTGAATGCTGAATGACTTTGTGTTATCTTTTATTCAGCGCCTCTGATTTATTATTTTTCGCCTATCATTCTTCTTTTTCGCATGGAACAGAATTTCCATCGATCATTCCAAGACCTTCTATTATTCGCATTAGAGATTTTTCATCCAAAGCTTTCGTGAATATATCAGCTAACTGATCAGTTGTTTTCACGAAATGTACTTCAATGTTTCCATCCTCCATGTGATCTTTAATGAAATGATAACGAAGAGCTATGTGTTTAGTCTTTGAATGCTGCACAGGATTATGACAAATTCTTATTGCACTTTGAGAATCACAATATAATGGAATCTTTTTCATATTAATTGCATAATCACGCAATTGACTTTGGATCCATATTATTTGCGAAGTGCAAGCAGCAGCAGCCACATATTCTGCTTCAGCTGTGGAAATTGACACACACGTTTGCTTTTTCGACTACCAGCTGACTAATTTGCCATCAAGAAATTGACATCCTCCACTTGTGCTTTTTCGATCAAGATTACAACCACCCAAGTCTGCATCTGAGTATGCTTGAACGAAGAATCCAGTTTTCGAAGGATACCACAATCCTAATGAAATTGTGCCTTTAAGGTAACGAAAAATATTCTTCACTGCAGTAAGATGTGGTTCGCGTGGATTAGACTGATACCTAGCACAATTACACACAGAAAACATGATATCAGGTCTACTTGCTGTTAGATAAAGTAATGAACCAATCATGCTCCTATACAACGTTATATCAACAGCAGGTTTGTCCAACGATGGTGTTAGCTTTATGCCTGTTGCCATTGGTACACGAAGCTTTGTGCTATTCGTCAATCCAAACTTTTCTAACAGATTTTTCGTATATTTTTCCTGATTAATGAAAATCCCTTCTCTGTTTTGACGAATATTCAATCCAAGGAAATTATTGATTTTTCCCATCATGCTCATTTCAAATTTGCTTTTCATCAATTCTTCGAATTCTCTAGACAAAGCAGGGTCAGTCGAGCCAAAAATAATATCATCAACATAAATTTGAACAAGCATTAGATGATTCCCCACTTTCTTTCGAAATAATGTGGGATCAACTGATCCTTGTTTAAATTTAGATTGTTTCAAAAATGATGTAAGTGTTGCATACCATGCTCTTGGTGCTTGTTTCAGACCATAAACTGCCTTATCTAAAATATAAACATGATTAGGATATTCTTCGTTAATAAAACCTGGGGGTTGTTCCACATAAACTGTTTCTTCAAGCTCTCCATTGAGAAATGCACATTTCACGTCCATTTGATAAACATCAAAATCTTTGTGAGCTGCATAAGCCAAAAATATTCGAAACGCCTCGAGTCTTGCGACAGGGGCAAAAGTTTCTTCATAGTCGATTCCTTCTTGTTGTGAATATCCTTTTACAACAAGTCTGGCTTTATTTCGAATAATGTTTCCATCTTTGTCGGTTTTATTTTTAAAAATCCATTTTAACCCGACAATCGAAACATTTTCATGTTTAGGAATTAACCTCCAAACCTTGTTTCGTTCAAATTCAGACAACTCCGATTGCATTACAACAACCCAATCTGAGTGTTCCATTGCATTCTTAATTGTTTTTGGTTCAATTTTAGAGATGAAAACATTAAACATGCAAAATTCTTGATGAGCAATCAATACCTCATTCTTTGCACGAATTTGAGCTCTTGTCAGAACTCCCTCTTGTGGATTCCCAATAACTTGATCCTTCGGATGGTCTGTTGTCCATTTTTCCATGGGTAGATATGCTGGATCAAATTCCAAAGGGGCATCTTTGTATATTTCATCATTTTCTGAGCTTGCATTCGAACAAGCATCATCAACATTATGCTCCCCCTCAACAACATGCTCCCCCTCAATTTCAGCATTTAATTGTTCTTTCTCCCCCTCGAAAGAATGCTCTTCATCATCTAAAGTATTCGAATCCAATTGCTCCCCCTCCAGTGGACTATCACTCATAGTTTCACCTTCTTGAGGAGTCGATGGTGAATCATCAGTAAGTTTTGAAAATTCTGATATGTGATTATCAGGAGCATGAACTTTAGCATCAACTGCATGATCTGAAATTCCAAAAATCAAATCATAATCAATATCATCCATTTGTATAGATTCAGTTTCAACTTGTGTTTCTTGTAAAATTGGATGATTCGTAAATCTATGCTCATTTGATTTAACATAATAATCATCGAATGTGAGATTGAACGTTTCTTCCACTTTTCGTGTTCGCTTATTTAACACTCGATATGCCACTGAATTGTGCGAATATCCAAGAAAAATTCCTTCATCAGCTTTTGCTTGAAACTTCGAAAGATGATCCTTGAGATTCATAATAAAACACCTACATCCGAAAACATGAAAAAACTTCACATTAGGTTTACGATTATTCAGAATTTCGTATGGTGTAATATTAAATCGACGATGAATGAAAGATCTGTTTTGAGTAAAACATGCAGTTGAAACTGCTTCAGGCCATAGATATTGAGGTAAATTCGCATATGCCAACATGGTTCTTGCTGCTTCGCATAATGAGCGATTCCTTCGTTCTACAACACCATTTTGTTGTGGTGTATATGATGATGAAAAATTATGCGAAATTCCTTTGTCCACCAAAAATGAATCAAGAACTTTGTTCTTAAATTCAGTTCCATGATCACTCTTGATTTTTCTAACAGTCTTCTTCAACATAGTTTCTATCTTTTTGATAAAGTCAATCATAATTTGTGCAACTTCAGATTTGAGCCTGAGAAAATAAACCCACGTAAATCTGGAAAAATCGTCAACAATAACTAAAATGTACCGTTTATTGTTGAGAGTTGAAACAGTCGAAGGACCACACAAATCAATATGTATCAACTCAAGAGGTGCAACAATTTTCGAATCAATTGTGACTGGATGACCTTGTTTATGTTGCTTTCCAACTTCACAAGCTGCACATAAAGAATCATTGTCAAATTTAAGTATAGGTAAACCTCTTACCAGATCTTGTACCACAAGTTTATTTATGTTTCGAAAGTTGAGATGTGAAAGTCTTCGATGCCATAACCAGCTTAAATCAGATGTAGCTTTCGAAAGAAGACATACTGCTGGTTTGCCTACAATTGGATTGATGTCCAAAGTGAACATGTCACCTTTCCTTTTAGATTTCAGTAATATTTCGTTTGTGTTAACATTCGAAATAACACTTCCTTCTTGGTTGAAAAGAACTTGATTGCCAGTGCCCACAACAAGTTGAGAAACACTAATCAAGTTATGTTGAAGACCTTCAACATATGCAACACGATTCACTGTGAATTGTCCATTTGTGATTTTTCCATATCCCATGACTTGACACTTTTGATTGTTCCCAAACTTTACTACTCCAGCATTTTTGAGACTTCGAAAATCTCTTAAATTCTCCTTCTTTCCAGTCATGTGACGAGAGCAACCACTATCAATGTACCATTTGTTATCATATTGCTCGTCACACAATACCTGCAATCAATGAAAAATTTTAGGTACCCAAGGCTTTTTGGGTCCTTGGAAATTAGATTTCAATTTCGAATGAAATGAAGAACTTCTAATCCAATCACAAACTTTGGTTTTGAGACTATTAATTAAGTTCACTTCATCATCTAAAGGAACTGAAACATAAGTGTTTGATAGTTTCGAATGTTCACTGACTTTTCCCTTCGCATCTTGAGTTTGTGATTGAACAGTCTTCGCTTTTGTGACAGGTCTCCATGTTTTGACTGAGATATTCGAATCCTTAGATGATGAGCTGCCATTCGAAGAAGTATTGACATACTTTTCGTATGCTTCATGAATTTGCTCTTTTGAATATTTATTTGACTGATACATTTTTCCTCTTCCGTCAAGCCAATGATCAATGTTCTTTCTTGAAGTCATTCCTTTTTCCCGTGACGTCCTCATAGTTTCTTTCTTTGTGTAATTAGGAAAATTTGGCTTTTGAGGTACAAAATCAACTTTGGGTTTGGTAACATAAGAGTAAGCAAAGGATGTATCAATTTTTGTTTTAAAATGTTGACGTTGAAAAACTTTTTGATTTGAATTGGATCTTTCTGAAAAATCTCTTGTTTTGTTATGTACTTCAGACCTTGTTTGATTTGATTGAGATGATTGTTGAGTTTTTGAAAAAGAATCATTTTTAACTTTGAAAACCTTTTTGATGGATTGTGACTCAGACATCTTTTGAGACTCAATATTTTGCCAAAATATTTTCTTTCGTGCTTGTCTTTTTGAAATGTTGTTTTCCTTCGAAAATTTGTCAATTTGATCTTTAAATTCCTTAGAGTTTAATTTGACAACTTTTTCATTTTCCTTTTCAACACGAATTACTTTCTCTTTTTCAACTTTTGATTTTTCAATCCATTGTTTTTGTGGTTTTTGTCATTGAAAAATATATGAATTCTTTGTTAAGTTGTTTTCAACTGTGTTTTGATTTGCGAAAAAACCTTCCTCAGTTGTTTTTGAATTATCCTCCTCAACCATCTTCTTGAACTCTGGTTTGATATTCTCAACATTTCCGGTAGTTACGAAAACTTGATTTGGAAAAATGACATCATCTGTGCATTTGAAATTTGGAAAAACCACCGTGTTTGTTTCAAGATAATGTTCACCTTTTTCATTCATCACTTTTTCGAACTTTTGTGTATCACCATACACTTGGTCAACAACTATTCGTGGAATTACTACTTTCTTTGAAGATTTCTTTTCTTTCGAAACTTTCTCTACATCTTCATCATCACTATCATCAGTTTGGTAATCTTTGAGATCCACGAAGTTCATTTCACTAACTTTCGAAGTTGTGGGAGTATCAGTTTCTTTCTCAACTATCAAATCCTTAACTTTTTCTTTCCCTTTAGAATTCGAAGCAACATTAACAATAGACAATTAAGAGCAATCAACATCTTCAAGCTCACTAATTTCACTAATATTGTCAGAATTATCTTCAATATCAGCAAAATTAGATTGAGAATCAGATGATGAATTTTCAGTCTTTTTCAAAATGTGAATTTGTTCAGATTTAGTCAAAGTATCATTTACAATGTTAACTAAATCATTCGAATCAAGACATTCATCAACCTTGACAATTCCATATCTATACTTGTCATTCGGAACTTTGTCAAAATCAGCTATTTCTTTTTCACAGTCATACGAAATGTTATCTACCTTAGCTCTTTCATAAGCTAAAAATGGCAGCAATTTTCTATGTTGTTCTTTACTGATTTCGCATGAATGATGAAGTTCAGTTATTTTCCCATATAATCTTTTAGCAGCATTACAGTAAATGTTTCTTTGTGCTAACAACAGTTTATTATCACTAGATAAATTGTCCCTATCAACCATGATATTCGTTATTTGAAGTTCTAGACAATCTATCTTAGTGATTTTCGAATCTAATTTCTTCTGTGTCTCTAGCAATTGCATTGACAGCTTCTTAGCCTCATTGCTAGCAGATACCACAATTGAATCAAAATAAGTAACAGTTTCATCAAAAGATACTAATTCAGAATTATAAGCATGTACTGGAATATTAAAAGATTCAAGAATGTTTCGTACCTTTGTGGTCATTGGTGATTTGTCAGCAGCTTTTGATACGAAGCATCTTCCATGCACTTCGTATGTTTCCTCCTCTAATTCTTCCTCCATTTTTGCAAACATAGCTCCATGGGTTGGATTTCACATTTCCTCATCATCTGATCCAGATGACCAGATTTGATAAGTACCATCTTCATCCTCATTCGCACCCTTTGCAACCAGAGACAAATTCTTGGCTTTCGCACGAACCTCCTCCAACTTTTCAGCATAGTACGCCTCATCCTTGACCTTATTCTTTCTCTCATCCTTCTTTCGAAGCATACAGTCATTAGCAAGATGATTAGCACCATTGCAATAATGACAATCAATCCCAGCATCTCCCTTTAGCTTCTTCTCAGACTTTCCCTCAACAGGCTTCGAATCTTTCATCTCATCTTTTTTTTTCTCTTCCCCAGCACTTTTACTCAGAAAGTTCCCTTTTGTCTCAGACGACTTTGTCTTCGGATTGAAAGGCTTTTTGAAGAACTTTTTCACACGATTGTTTGAATAAAAGGCAACTGCCTCATCATCTGAGTTCATGATGAACCCTTCATCTTCATCCGAAACATCTTTCTCAGCATCTTTTTCAGAGATCTTCAAAACCAAAGCTAGTGGACCTCCCAACATAGCCTTCGATTCTTCAGCTATTTCGTTCACTTCGCTTTCATGAGTCTTAAGTTGGTTGTACAAGTCATTCAATGTTGACGTATCAAAGCTCTGTTGATTCTTCACCATCATGCTCACACTACGCCATTCCTTTCGAAGTCCCATAACAAATATCAGATTGAATTCCATGGCTGATCTAGTGATACCATATCGATTGCATCGATATAAGACGATCGTAATAAACTTCAATTGTTTCACCATCTTTCTGTCTGAAGTCCTTCAGCTCCACTAAACATTGCTTCACAGAATTAACTTTCGTCTTCTCACTTCCCTGAAATTTTTCCTTGAGATTGTTCCAGATTTCCTTTGCAGTTGTACAACTCCTCACGTAGTTGTAAACAACTGGAGGCAAAGCTCCTCTTAGCTCTCTTACACACCTTTTCTCCAGCTTTTTCAGACGATCAGATTGATTTTCAACTTTAGAGTTTCAATAGGAAGAACCAATTGGTTGAACATTCGATGGTGGATTGAGATTGCCAGAAATGCAATTCCACAGTTCTTCATCCAATCCATTGAGATAATCCTGCATACGATCAGCCCACTGATCGTAATACTCAGGGATGAGCATAGGAATTTTGGTGGATGATCCTAGAAGATGAGAAAATGAAGTCATGGAATTCAGATTGAATGACGCCATTGTTGTACGGAATTGATCCTTGAGAATTTTTGAAGAAACTTTGAGAATTTGACAACAAATTGTATGATTCAAATCACAATCACTCTTAGAACACTCGATTCAATGAATTAAGTGCAGAATCGAATCACATACTTAGATCTAAACAATTTTTCACTTTCAAAAAGTGAGGAAACTTTTGAATCAAAAAGTTGACTCAAAAACCTTTTGAACAAAGTGAAAATCAGATCAGAGATATGATTCCTGCTCTGATACCAATTGATGAGACAATGAATCAAGTATTGAACGAATTAGAGAGTAAATTCAAAGTAGAATTGAAAGATTTGAACACCGATGTAAATATGATCTGTTTGGCTCTATTACGCTTTTGCAAATTTTACAGAGTACAATGAATATTCTGTAAAGACTTCATCCCTAAGACACTAGTAACCACTCCTATTTATAGAAGAGAAAAGCGTACAAAAAATATACTAAGGACTAAACATGAAGCTTCGAATATTATGCCCTAGTAAAATACATTATAAAAATGTTCGAAGACCCTAAATACAAACTTCGACTATTACAACATTTCGACCCTAACAAGAGGAAAGGGAGTGATTCATACATAATATTTTTTTTCTAAAATTTATATTTTATAGAGTTGAACAATATAACATAAATTATTATTTATAAAAAAAACTTTGTGTGCTAATAACTCCTTAATCAAAACCTTTGCTACTGAATGTATCATTTGTCGTATATTCTATACCATTTTTATGATAAATGATGTTCCAAAAAGTTGTAACTTTTTTTTCCTGAAATATCTAATTTATTTATGTTATCCAATTAAACTGAATAAACCCGACAATTTTCACGCTTGTTGGTATTTGATGAGGATCCCAATATGTATATCAGAAAATATTTTGCCAGTAAAAAAATGTCAAAGTCAAATTCTGTCATCCAAGTGAATATGTAAAAATTAGAATGAATTTAATAATAGAATAGTGGAGTATGAACACAAAATGGGTGAAAAACGTCTTTGAAGGGTCTTTAGAAATTCCATCGATCCATGCATTTGAACTTGAAAAACATTCAAACCGTCGTTTGTCGATTTGTCTCCTGTCAATTCTAATGCCTCGACATTGATTCATTCAACTGTTTCCGTTATTTTTCTTTTTAAAAGACTCAATAACTATATTTTAACTGTAATCTCTTCTAAAAAGACCTTAAAATCCAAATAAGTTAGATATTCTTGACCTATACACTAATACATTCTAAATCGGTCGACTGTGTACCAAGTCCACAGTATTTGAGGATACTGTTGCATATGTAAATGGAGAAAAAAATTCGCTTTAAGAATTTAGTATGGCCCACAAGATATAAAGACATACCTATATAAATAGAAACCTTTGGCACCACCATTTAGAAATCGTACCAAACGTGAAACACAAGCTTTCAAATACTAAAACAAATTAAAACCATGCAACGCTCAGCCATGTTGAACATAATCAAGCGCCAAATGGCATACCAAAAAGCCCGACCCACAAGTCATCCCGCTTGCGATGTTTTCATAAACCACCGTGGCATAGACACAAAGAGATCAATTGCATCTTTGTTGTATCATCAACTCTTGTTGTCAAGAATTCCATCATTTCTTGACAACAAGAACATGAAGCCTGGTGATAAGCTCTTTGAGAATATCGACAGTGCAATACTGGGGTGCAAGATTGGCGTAGCAGTCTTTTCACCACGATACTGTCAATCGTACTTTTGCCTTCATGAACTCGCATTGATGATGGAGTCCGGGAAGAAAGTTATTCCCATATTTTGTGATGTGAAACCCTCCGAGCTTCGGGTTTCGGATAACAAAATATGTTCAGGGTCTGAGATCAAAAGATTCGGTTATGCTATCGAGGAGGCTAAGAATACCGTAGGACTCGCGTTCAACACAACCAAAGGGTATTTTCGACATTTTAAACATTATTTTTTTCAAAATTTCTGGTTTTTGCTTAAAGATTAACGGGTTTTTATTTTGGTGAATAAAATTACAGGAATTGGTCGGACGTGGTAACATATGCAACAGAGTTGGTGAAAGAAAGCTTGATCGAGATAGAAAATGAGAAGCATGCTACTCGTCAGGCTCAAATCTTATACTAAATAACCATTCATGAGAACTTATATTGACATTATTTACATTGATTTATTTTATTTTTTTATTCACAGTATTGTTGTTAAGGAATATGATGGTGCATGCATGTAATATATGGTGTAACCTATGAATTGAATAAAAGCTTTTCTTTCATTTTATACGGTGTTTACAAACATTGATGTGCGCGACAAAATCGTTACCAAGTATATATAAATATAGTAATGTACCATTTAAAATACAAGCAGGCATTGATTCACACATCGATCGAACATCATAAATCTGTTTGCTTTTTCAGTGATTCTGGAGTTTTGATTGATTGATGATCAATTAAAGTGTTGTTTTTCAAGAAATCTTGATCCATCTTGCTGACATTTTGGTATTCCGATCAAACGTTTTTTTGGTCAACATAGTTTAGATCAAATCTCACATTGTAACTGAACCTCCATTTGTAGTTATCCACGAAATAGCCACAAACATCGGCTCCATTCCTGTTGTTCCCAATAAAATTTAATACTATAATTTTGACTTCGTGGTCAAACTGACTAGTTTTCAAGTATAGAATCAAACGACTATGACTAGAATTTAACAAAATGATCTTCTTTTTGTATTTTCCATCATAACTTCAACTTAGTCACAGGTTTTCTTGCAAATTGCAATGACTTGATGAATTTAACATCAATTTCTTATGAAGAAGAATATTATGTTTGACTTAAAAGTAAAAATTGTACCGAACTTACCTTCTGGTTTTGGCTAAATAAGCAAGGTATGACTGATATTATTCAGTCCCATTGACAGTGTACATTTGATAATGAATACCCTCAAACAAAAATGGGTGATGTAAAATTGTAAATAACATAATCAACAGGGTTAAATGCACAAAATAGCAGTGTTGTAAAAATCTCGATTAATCTCCTATTAGTCCCTAGACGCCACCCGGCCGACTAGAAGATGTCTAGTAATTAATCTCTGCCTAAACAATAAGTGAAGCTGTAGAAACCCGTGAATTTTTAACATTTTGAAGAAGTTCTATCTCAATAGAAATTATTTAATAATTGATTAATGTCGTATTCCTCATATTAATCTATTTTGTTATGATATTAGTAAGATTTACGAACTTTATTATATTATTAGTCATATTCAATTTTTGAAATTTAACAAATTTACATTGTAGGGTCTCTGATTGGTACCCAATTAGGCCAACTAATCCTAGTCGTTAGAAACTATTTGATGAATGATTAATGTTGTGTTAATCGTATTAACCTATTTTGTTACGATATTAGTGGGATTTGTGAGCTTTGTTATATTATTAGTTATATTTAATTTTTAAAATTTAACGAATTTAGTCGACCGACTTAGCTGCCTAACAACTTTTACATCATTGTAAAATAGTAACATACTTTCATTTATGTGTGTAGTATAGCATCCTATTTTAATTTTGCTATGAGATAACTGTATATCTATTTTTTTATTATTATCAAGGGGGTGTATGTTGAAAAATCTACCCAATACTATCATTGTAAGGAGAGACCCTCTAAGCTTGATCGAGATCAACAACGAGAATCACCATTGTTATGCTGAAATATCATACTGGATAACGTTTAGGCTATCTTTGACGTACTAGCTGAAAAGCTAGATGATAGCTGAAAAACTAGCTGTTAAATAAAAAAGTTAGCTAATAGCTGAAAAACTAGCTAACAAAAAATAACGTTTGGTAAAACTAACTGAAAAGTTAGCTGAAATATATAAAATTAATAAAATGACGCTTAAGAGTATATGTTTCTATAATTAATTAAGGGTATATTTGAAGAATTTTTAAAAAGCTCCTAAAAAGCTAGTCTACGTAGCTTTTCAAAAAGCTAGCTTATAAGCTACTTTTTAGCTTGCCAAACACAACAATATAAAAAAACTCGAAAAATAAGCTATAACTTATCAGAAGCTAATATCGACATTATTTACATCATTTTTTGGTTTTTGTATTCACATTAATGTCGTTGTCAATGAATATGAATTTGGTACAGGTAATTAGCTTCAAATATCAACAATATGATGTACTCTATGCATAAAAGCTTTTTACACATGTAATATCATATTTTCAAACGTTTATGTTCAAGAAAATCGCAACAATTATATATAAATATAGTAATGTACTAATTAAAATTACAAACAAGCATCGATTCCCACATCAAACATCATAAATCTGCTTGCTTTTGCACTGATTCTAGAGTTCTGATGGATGGATTATCAAGCAAACTGTTGTTTTTCAAGAAATCTTGATACCATTGTGCTGACAATTTGGGTATTCGGTCAAACGTGTTGTGGTCAACATAATGTAAACCGAATCTTACATTGTAACCGAATGTCCATTCATAGTTATCCATCAATGCCCATACAAAATAGCCACGGACATCGGCTCCATTCCTGTTGTTCCAAAAGATAAACAAATGATATTTTGACTTTCATGGTCAAAGTCAAACTTTCTACTTTTCAAGTATAGAATTGAAATGAATACAACTAAAATTTATAAACATCTTCTCTTTCTTTTCTTGTTCTTTATCATCAAGTCAATTTAGTCTCTGGTTTTCTCAAAATGACTTTGATGAATTGAACGTCAAATTTTAAAATGAAAAGTAGTCAGTTTGACTTAAAAGTCAAAATTGTTACCAAACTTGCCTTATGGCTTTGGCTAAAGAAGCAAGGTATGACTGATGGAATT
Organism: Lactuca virosa; assembly: GCF_052849685.1. Classification (NCBI taxonomy): domain Eukaryota; kingdom Viridiplantae; phylum Streptophyta; class Magnoliopsida; order Asterales; family Asteraceae; genus Lactuca; species Lactuca virosa. The sequence continues at coordinate 163,766,405 of NC_136432.1, read as the reverse complement.
CAATTCGCTTGACATCATTCAGAATCTCTTCAACTTGTACATCATGTATGTTTGGTGATGAATACCCTGAACAAAAAAATACAAAATTCAGTAATGTTAAATAACATAATCAATTAGGCTAAAGACAAGAAATAGCAACGTACTTTCATTAAATTGTTTTCATTTTTTTCTATTACATCATTGCACATTCAATTTTTATGAAGACATACTTTGACAAATCTACTAAATTATAAATCTTACTTCTACTTTTTTTACTTATTAATACATTATACTTTCAAATAACTACCCAACTACATAAGTAAAAATTGCTCTGTGTTTGAATGACATTGCTATAATTAGATAGATTTTCATTGAATAATATAGGAAGAAATGAATGTAGGAAACTAAAGAAATTAAAAAAAAAAAAAGTACATTGATATTTCATGTATAACAAGGGAACATACCATTTTCAGTAATAAACATTGGTCTGTTATTATACCGAGTCTTGACATAGTCAACAATCTCTTCCATTCCTCTAGGAACTACAAAAAATCTTGGCATTGATGTCTGTTGAATGCAAAATCAATCATTTCAAATAACAATTAAAGGGTAAAAGACGTAATTTTCACCAAATTGATAAAACAAAAAATTTGACATATATTCTAACCGGTTCACCAATCCACACACCATCACGTTCTCCAGTAATTTCCACAAAACCTTTGATTAAACGATTAGCAGTTTCTAAGCAGCTTGAATTTGTACAATCTTTGGTGTATACAGCTGAGTAATGATTGATTCCAATGAAATCAATACTGTTCTTCATAAAACTCTTTTCCTCTAGGGAGAATCTTGGCAATTCACTTCCATGGTAATCACGCATTTCTTTAGGGTAATCCCCAAATATAGGTGGATCAAACGACCTAGTAAGAATATCAAGATTCAAGATTCAAGATTCAAGATTGAAACTTTTTCTTTCTTTTTTAGTAAACTAAAGCTTTAAAGTTTACAACTTTACATATGGTTGAATATTACCAACCAATATTGAATATCATAGCCCTTTCAGCAGCTTCACGATCCAAATCACTGTCTGTAAGTGGTTCATACATAAAGCAATGTATAACTAATCCTATTAATCCTCCTTGTTTTGGCTGCATGAACAAAAGATAAAAGATTATGAATCTTTAAAAAAAAAAAAAAGACTAGTTTCATGAAACAAAGTTAATACTTTGTGAATTGCCTGAAATTTTTCATGATAAAGCTTTGCAGCCTTTCCATGGGCTAATAACATGTTGTGCATGGCATAAAGAGGCTCAACATCAGAATTCCCAGAAAGACAGTTGCCAAAAGGGTATGAACATCGAGCTGGTGGATATGTCCCTCTTTCATAAGCCATTTCTGAAAACAAATTTGGTTCATTGATTGTGATCCAGTACTTTACTCGGTCTCCAAAACTCTTGAAACAGATTTCTGCAAAATGTACAAAATCGTCCCTGAGAGAAAGAGAATATTAATAACCGAATAAACGGATATTTAGGTTGATTATGTTAGTAAAGTGGTAAGTTGAACATACTGCATTTGAGGGTCAAGCCAAGATCCATATTTCTCTTCGAGTTCTTGAGGGAAATCTTGATGGTGAATTGTCACAAATGGCTCGATTCCTGTGTAATCAAGAAAGGTGTTTGGATTTAGAAAAGAAACAAGTTTGGAGTTTTGGAAATGAAAGAGAAAGTTAAAATGCATCAAGATTCACCTTTGAGTACAAGATTATCGATAATTTTGTTGTAGAACATGATTCCCAGAGGATTAACTTCACCAAACCTTCCTCCTGAAAGATTCATGACAAACATAATATCATTTAAAAGATTTATGAACATGAGATATGGATGATGAACATAGGAATTGGAAAGTTACTTGGAAGAATTCTAGCCCATGAAATGGAAAATCGATATGCTTTTAAGCCAAGCGAATGCATAATCTCAATGTCTTTCTGTATAAAAAAGAACAAATCAAATAAGAAAAAGAAAAAGAAACTGTTCTTGATTCAGTAACAATGGAGGAGCAAGTAAAGATTGTTACCAAGAACAGATGGTAGTGATCATCTGCAACATCCCCATTCTCACCATTTTCTCCACACCCTAACAATGGCAGCGGTTTTTGGTTACATTTGACTTACAAATTAACGAATCGAAACAACAATAGAAACGAGATTAACCTTTGGAATGACAAAAATCATCCCAGTTGCTGATTGATTTGCCATCTTCAAGATACGCTCCTTCAACCTACAAAAAGAGGGTATGGATTTACTGTTTAAGGGTATAAAATAGCTCAAATCAGTGAAGAGGAAACATAGACAGAGTCAAAGTTTACTTGATAAGCAGAAGTGGCTGCTCCGAATAGAAACCCCGGTGGAAAATCGGATCTTTTGATTGGGTTTTCTTGTTTGAATCTTAATCCTCCGCCATTAATGGAGGCTTCAAGAGTCGAAGAACATGCAAGAAAGACAAGTAAGAGATAAATTGCTAGTGAATTCAATACCATTTTGAAAGTATCATCGGTTAATGAGAATCACATGTTTGTATAATGATTTGTGGTAGCGTTCATGAGATTGACCAAAAACCTGTTAGAAAGTAACAGTATCCTTTTTAAGAAAAGTCAGACACCGAGATAACCTACATGATCCAAATTAAGTTTTTTTGTTTACAAAATAATGAAGTATAATAGTTTTACTTTTATGTTTACTTTATATTTATCTTAAAGACAAAGAAACCATGTTCAAATATGGAATTTACACCAAAAAAAAAATATAGGGAAATTGAGTAATCTAACCTTTATAAACGATTTTTTTGACAAAAACGACCATAATTTCTTTCTTTTTTTTTTGGTAAAATAACCACATTTTCCGAAACACATTGTTCTGGAGATGTCTCCGGAATTCTGGATTATGATTCCGGACCATGGTTCCGGAATAGATTTGACTTTTTTTTTTGCATGTAAGTTTTGCTTTTATAAAATGTATAAGTTTTGCTTTCTTAAAATATATAAATTTTGGTTTTATAAAATATATAAATTCAATTAAAATGAACAATCAACTATTAAATACATAAACTAAATAAAGGATATGTCTGTAGGTCATATTACAAATACGATGTTTAAATTATCTTTGTCATTGTACCCTAAAACATTTCCGCTAGTCGTTTTCTATAACCCATAGCCCATGGACCGGTGGTTTTACCCTCTATATAAATCGATTTCTCGGTGATCAACGCCTCCAAGAACCAACACAAAAACACCCCACAGTTCTCTCTGCTATCAATCTATTGTGGTACGTCTGGGGCCTTTTCGAGGGTCACCTTGAAGCTCTCAAGTGGGATTGAATCAGTTGGTTCAGTACCCCAATAGTTGACTCCCACTAGCAGTTTGTGGATGCGGGATCTCAGACCTATAAACCAATCCTCATTTTCCGAACAGTAGCCGCCTTTCCACCGCCTATCGTATATAGTCATTTTGAATGTCTTCAAATCCAAAGAACCCAAAAACCAATGAGCTTGTGGTATGTTGATTGGGATGTAAAGCTACAAAAAGGTTAGAAATAATTAATTAGTATATAAATACTCAGATAATGTAATCCAAACAAAATTATATCGTATCACACTCTGCCACGCTGGGTAAACAGATCCGTCAACCATGTCACTACAGTCATATGCATCGGTGTTGAAAGTCGACGACACCACCGTCCATCGAGCATCATTCGCTCTACGCTCTAGCAGCAATGAGATCCACATCATGATTAATTTTTTTGTAGTAAAGTGAGTATTATTATTAGAAGTGTAGTATGTAATAATCAAATAATTATATTACATACATCACATGACAACCATCCTCCATGACTATCCGCATATAACCGTGTCCAAAACTCAAGCGTAGCAAAACTAGTCAAATAATTATGAGCACACAACAGCAAACCATCTCGTTCTTTATATACAATGTGTACGGTATGATCTACAAGATTGTCCAATGGTGCTGGTTGTTTCCGTGTAACACATTTCCTCTTTATTTGTATCCATGGCGACTTATACCATATGGACATAACTTTTAGGCGTTTAGAACGCTTAAGAGTTGCTTACGTCGGTGTTTTGTAATCATCCCTCGGAATTTCTATTACATCCGATGGGTGAATAACCGGAGACTGCTGCTCACGGCCGACATTCAGCGGCTGTTTAGGGTCGACATACAGCGGTTGTTCAGGGCCGACATTCAACGGCTGTTTAGGGCTGCTTAAGACATAATCATGCTCCTATAACTCATTGTCATTGTAGTATCCATGTACGGTTCAATAATGTATACGTGTAAACGATGCAAAAACATAACGACCATAAACGATGAAATAATTATGTTGGGTCAAAAATATGGTTTATACTTACTTTTCTAGGAAAATGTATTTTTGTGTCTTGGACCGTAAACAGCTTGGTGTTTACGGTTGTGTTTACGGCCGTAAACCTATTTACAGCCCATGTTCACCAAGCCCATGTTTCTTATGTATAAATATAGGTGTAAGGGGTGAGGAGTAGAGTGATGAACACATAGAATAGAGGAGCTTAAGTGTGTGCATTTGAAGGTGTTCTAGAGAGAGAAAAGAGAGGAGCTTAAGTGTGTGAAACTTAAGGTGTGTTCTAGAGAGAGAAAGTGAATCTTGTGTAAGGAACTTCAATCATATTCATCAATACATTCAAGATTCATATTATTCTTCTTCTCCTTCTCTTCTATTTGATCTGACATCATCCGTTTGATTGGGATTCCGCACCATCAAACGGATCTGATTGATACACAAGCAGATTAGGGACTTACAATTAGTATCAGAGCTTGGATTGTATCAGCCAATTTTGTCAGATCTGGAGCCGATTTGATCTTATTTGAAAATTAGGGGGGGGGGGGGGGTTTGTTCTTCGCGTTTTTCGTAAAAACGAGTTTTTGATCGAGTTTTGGAGCAAAAATGGTGAAAAACGTCGTTTTTTTCGCGATCTGAAGCTGTGTTTACGGTCTTTGAAGGTTTACGGTCCGAGGTTTACGGTCCGGAGTTTACGGCCGTAAACGTGTTTATGGTCGCCGGAGTTTACGGTCGGTGGTTTACGGTCGCCGGAGTTTACGGTCGCCGGAGTTTACGGCCGGCGGTTTACGGTCGCTGGAGTTTGCGGCCTCGGCTCGGTGAACGGCTCGGTCAGCAGCAGTTTTCGGTTCGCACCAGGTCCTCGCATCGCTTCGTCGGTCTTCGCTTCGGAGTTGATCCTCGCACGTCCTCGCATCGCGCCTCGTCCTCGCAAGCAGCAGCCTCGCCTTCGGACTTTAAAAATTGAAACGGATTTCGGGGGTGCCAGGGATCGAACCTGCGACCTCTAGTTCATCAACTCAGCGCCTTAACCAACTCAGCGCCTTAACCAACTCCTCTAGCATCACCTTTGTTCCTTTCCTTCGCATTCTTTATTCAAAAACACTCCTTTTCGGATCCAAGTTTCGCAATTTTGACAAATTCATCCCAAAATTCAATTTCTTTTCATTTTAAATTCCAATTTCAACCAAAAATTTTAATTTTTAATTTTTGACTTTTTACTTAAAATTTTGACTTTGACTTTAAAGTTTGACCTTTGACTTTAAACTTTGACTTTCTCGTTTGACTTTTAAATTTTCAAATTTAGCTTTTCGGTTTTGACTTCTAAGTTTGACTTTTCAAGTTTGACTTTTGAGTTTGACTTTTTAAATTTGACTTTTGAGGTTGACTTTTGAGTTTTTAGTCAAAGGGCATATTTTTTTTTAAAACAATGAGTTCTTCAAACGTTCCAGTCAATAAAGTTTCATGTTCTCAATCTTGTGAAACTACGATTAAATTTCTTTGGGAACAAATTGATTTATTAAAAAGAGAAGTTGAGGACCTGAGATATGAAGGATATCAACTCAAGAAAGGACAGAAACCCCTTAAGGCCCAGTTAGAGACAAAAATAAAAGATTTTAAAAGAATTCAGACAGAATACAGTGAAAAATGTGAGCTTTATGATTATGTTAAGAGACAAAATGATGAGTTAATTACCGAGCTTGATACATTGAAAAGACAATTTGAAACTGCAAATTTTGATTTTAGAAAATTTGATGGATCAAGCGAGGTAGTTGCCAACATGATTGATCACTGCATGCAGTTCAAACGAAACCAACAAAAGGGCTTAGGATATGATAGTGTACCTCCTCCTTATAATCATACATATCAGTATCAACCCCTATCTAAGGATGAGATTGCCAACGAACCATTTATGGTTTATGGAAAGCCGTATGGTTTCGTTTCAGGCGGATTTATTAATGTTGAAAGTACTAACATTTCTACTTCCCCTGCAGATCAATCCTTAGATCAGTCAAAGCACAAAGTTGAAGGATCTGTTTCTGATAACAAAACTGAGCCTGAACCTGATGTTTCTGTTTCCAATGAACAACCTTCTGTTTCTAATATTAAAGTTGATGATACATCTTGTGATGCCTTTGATGCTTTTGCATCGGATCATGTTGAGTTAAATTTTTTTGACATAGTTGATTATTTGTTTGAAAATACTGATGTTCCTATTTCTAGCACATCTACTTCATATGCAGGTAAAGTAGCAGAAGATGAGAACAAGGAGAACACCATTGAACAAACCAACATCTCCTTGAGCTCTGAATCTGTTGCTTCGAACTCAACTGCTTCTAATCAACCTGCTGTTGAGGAATACAAACCACCAATTCCAGTGAAACAGAGTGCCTCCTGCAATTGTGCTTGTGGGAACAATAAGAAACAAGGCAAAGATACGCCACCAGGGGCAGGAAGAAACAACTTCATAGTGAAGAAAAAGACATGTTTTCACTGTGGAACACCTGGTCACATTGCCCGAAATTATCCTAATCGCGCATATGTTCCGTACTATGCACAAGGCTGGCAGAACGCGCCAAGAGGGAGATGTTGGGTTTTGAGCATTCTAACACTCCTATGGTGTACATGCAACCCTATAAACCTTGGATCTATGTTTTCTCTATTATACATGCAAATATTAACTATTCCAAGGTTTCATCCTAACTAGCATATTATGAAGCACCTATACTACAAAGTTCTAGTTAGATGACATACCTTTTGATGTAGCTTGATGTCTTCAAGCTTTAAGAGCTTAGCCCCAATAGTGTGGAAGCCTCAAATGGAATCACAAATCACCAAAACACCTTGGAAGAACTTGAGAGAATATGTATGCACACTAAAATCGGCCCACTCTTATTTTCACACACTTGTGCCAATTTTGTGAGCCAAGGACTCGTTTATATATTATGGAGGATTAGGGTTACATCTATGTAAACCCTAATACCCATGACCTTTCATTTACATAGGATCCATGGGTTAAAAGCTCCATGGACCATCCATGAAAGCTTAGCCCAACCTAAATGAACTTGGCCCATTCCATATATATAAGAGTCCATATTTAATTAGTTCTTTTTGATCACTTAATTAATTCTAAATTAATTCTTGATCAATACTAATTAAATAATATGATTCCATATTAATATATTAGAACTTATAATATATTAATATAAATCATAAATATATTATTCTCAAAAGACTATCCATATAAATTGTGCCGGTGAAGTGCAACCCAAATGGACCATGCCGGGTCGGGTCAAGTACATACCAAATATAGTTATGGACTTAGACATTAATCCAACAGTCTCCCACTTGGATAAGTCTAAAACTATTATTGAGTATGACTTCAAAACCTAACTGGCAATCGTAGCTCTTAAAGTCGCTGTCGAACTCTGACCTTGTCAATGACTTGTCTATTAGATAAGGGATCATATATTCCTCCATTCTAGATATCATATGGACTGAGACATGGATTATAATCATTCTCTCTGTCCATTTGTTGTTTCCCGATTTTCGATTTATGATGACTGACTGATTGAACAAATCAAATCAGTCCTGGCTTGGCCAAGCACTCACATGTGTCATCGCTAAATCATCGAGGGGCCCACAGATATCGCTTTTATCCCGAAGGTAAAAGGAATGGATAAACTTCGACTCATATGGCTTGTTCTACTACTTGTTAAATCATACACAAAGGCACGTTTTATAACATCGAGTTACCAAATGCGTTTTCGTGCAATCAATGTATAACCAACTCATAGTAACAATTCATATCTCTAGGTTTGAAGAATATAAGATATTATCGTCTCATGATCACTCGTGATAAAATCCATGAAGTGATTCAAATGAGCGCGGGTTGAATCCAATACTCATAACTTATGAGCACTCATGAGTGTTGTAGCACCACTTTGTCCACCAACTTGGACCTCTACAAACCAACCCATGACAGTCTTGATTCATATCTACTTCCAACATATGACCGACTGTGGATGGTTTGAATAACTTAATCATTCAAGAAGAGCGACTTAGTTATTCTGGAAGTCAAAACATGCAAAGTGAAACACAAGAATAAATGAATCAAATATGGTATCAAACCCTATGAATATAAATAAACACTTTTATTTATCACCATACTGATTACTCATTATTCATTGTTTCGGTTTTATCAACTTTATACTTGAATTAAAAACACTAGTTGTCCCATGCTCGAAGCATGTACACTATGTTTTTCTTAAACAATAGCTTTGCCATACACCAAGTATGCACTCTATGTTTGTCTATGATCCTTACTTTGTGAAATAAACCAATTGAACATAATTTCAATGATTCTAATTTCACACTCCCAAATCCTTATCGAAAAATGTGAGAATTTCAAATTCCTATCATTTATCGAAATCTGTTTAGATTTTAAACTTATATGCACTGACCCTCCTGTAATGAATATGTACAAAGTCACAAAGACTTGTCAACAGTCATTATAAGGTATTCCAATGGAGATCAACTCCATGGAAACTAAGTCTCATATTCAAAGTACATTGCTTTGGACATGCTTCTTGCATTAAGTTTTCTAATCTTACACAGATAACTTCCACCTATGGAGACAACTCCATATTCTCATTTTGACTATCACTTCTGAATAAGAGATGCCTCTTTTCAGAATATGTCAATATGGTCCTTCCAAAATTAGCACTATACTTCCAACTGTCCCTGAGCAACCAATCTTTGGTAAACCTCAGATTGTCCTCGACAATTGCTTAATCATTTTAGTCATATCCAATTCTAGACTTTTTCCCTTCTTAATGCCTCTGGGCATTTGGAAAAATTTAGAAATGACAAATATTATAGCACATGCAATCGATCCTGTACCCAAAGCAAATGGTACACGATTCATGATGTCTCACATAAAGACATGATTCTAGACCAGTCTTTTGCTACAATATTTTTATTTGCCATGTTTTCAAAATTTGACTATGAAGAGGGATGCCGTAATCATAATCGAATTTTGAGAACGCAATATATAGAATTTCCTTAAGTTGAACCAATCCAACATGAAATTCATATATATATATTCTTGACTAAAGATGATTAAGGTCTCAATCTAAGCCTTTAGAACTGAAATGAAGTATATCCTCTCCCTTAATTATAGCAAAACAACTTTTTCAATCCCTGCAGCCTCACGAATTGAAACTTTTGTTTTCTATAATTAAAATTGCTAACTTGCAACACTAACAATAATTATCATGCTCCCACTAACATGATGATTATTAGCATAACACTTATGCTCCCACTAGCTTTGACATGTACTCAGAAATCAGCTGGACTTCTAGAAATCAATACTTTATTGACTTTCTTACCATAGTTCAGATTTCTGATACGAGATGCTTTGATAAAAATTTATCAAAATCATACACCTTTCCTTAGATAGCATGCATGTGTGTCTAAACAATTTCAGAACTATGAAAAGGGATGCCGTAATCATAGTCTCAATTGTTTAGACCTTTTACCATCTGCTTCAAATCTACTTGGTGGAAGTGTTTCCTCACCTTCATTTTCATGAATCGGAGAGAAACCTTGTGACCCTTAGATTTTATGGTGTATGTGTTCTTATCCATGTGAATCGTCAAAACCATAGTCACAAGACAAGGATAATGACAAATCCAAACTCATATGGACTGAACTTATGCAATCTTAACTTCTTGCCACCTGGCAGTACAGGGCCTGCCATTGCTTCCAAGTTGTGATGAGGAACTTTCCTGATTTGGTAAATTTAGACACTACCACAAATGAAAGAATCAAATCCATTTTCCAATATTGCTTTCAGTGGAATCATATAAGCAACAATTTTCCACAAATGCCATTGTAAGGATACTTCAAATAAATAAAATTAAACAATTTTCTTTTATTTTAAAACTTTGCGGAAAAACTTATCCTTACAATCCACATGGAAAATTGTTGTTATCTATTCCTTAGCAATATATCATAACTTCTTAAGCAACTGCTCAAAATTCTGATGCGATCGAAATCCACCTTCGCGATCAGAATCAGCATATACTTCCTTTAAGATTTCTCTCTATTCTTTGATTCTTAAAACATCAACATGTGACCCAGTCACATCATGTAATGAGGATCTCAGAATAGAACTTAATAGAGTTAGATAATGGGCTCTACCTGATGTAGAGTCAAACTTATTGACTTTAACATCCTTAGGTAAATTTGGCAGCTTTGCAATCAACGCCCCTTCCTTTGGCAAAATAAACATATGGACCCTTTGATAATGGGACTATCTCAGACTTAGCCTTTCTCTTTACCATTTGGTCAACCGGGTTGACTATGGCCAATCCATTTCCATTGGGAAGAGAATGCTTTTTCTGGATTTCCAGTGTCACCATTGTCACTGTCCATAAAGTTTTTGGGAAGTTGATCTTCTAATCAAATTTGCTTTACTATCGTTCCAAATCATTGCTGATTCAGCAGCACCAAGCAAATAGATATGATCATTAAGGTTCATGTCATAGTCTGTTTCATAGTAGTCCCAAAGGAACTCACTATGTGACTTAGAAAGTGATTGAACATCCAACTTTCTCAAGACTTTGACACCCAACTCTCCCGGCTTGTCAATATGTGACTTCATCTCTAAGATGTGATCACACATAGACCTTGCTTGCCATTAGGGCTTGAGTGACCTTGAACTTGTGGGTTAGGGAGAATAATTGGAGGAGGTGGAGGAAGAGAAGTATGACTTCCATGATCCAAACTCGGGAAGTCATATTCATTAGGAAAGATTGGTTTGGGAAGATCATTGTTGTCTAAACCAGACATCAACAATGGGAGAAATTCACGTAAAGTTTATTTAAGTCCTTAATATAACATCCAATATGATATATTAAGGCTAGGACCCAACAAACTATTTTATAACTTGGAAGAGGGATGCCGTAATCCAAGCTATAAAATATTTGAAGGTAGGTGAATGACGATTCACCAATTTCCACCAAGATAAACGAAATGTATTATGAGGTTTTAATTGGTTTTGAAACTCCTAGATTCTTTTGAGATTCATTGAACTTTTCAATGGCATGTTTCAATCTCGAGTGTGCCCTTCAGGTTTTGTGACTGGGATGCCGAGGATCACAAACCAAGGTGTGAAGTAACCATGCAAATATACTTGGTACCCTTAATATTTACCCCTCAATCGATGTGTCGGTTAACCACACACGCTCCAACGATACTATGATAAACATTAAGTTACCCTTTGCCTACCTTGTTAAGTCCAGGTTAGTGTGCCGGTTAACCACACACGCTCCACTAACAGCTTAAACAAAGTGCAAAGTGTAATTTCATGGATTAGCACCTTATTTACATTTTCCTAAGTAACTAAGATTGGGAATTTATAAGTGTTTAGTTACTTAGTATTTATCATTATACTTATAATGAAGGGAGAATTATAGTCCTTGTCCTACCTGTTCGGCTAACGACCCTCCACCGGTCAAGGAAGCGGTGAGTGAGAGTGGACACCCATTAAACTGCCATTTTATAGGCAGTAACCTTATACCCCCCTTATAGACCGGCTTCGTGAATGAGGCCTACTAATGGTAAGACAACTTGCTCTTATACATATAATATATTAAACTTTTAATATTATAATAGTATAAGGGTGTATTTTAGACATTTAAAATACTTGGTGGTTTAATCTATTAATTAAACTAGACTTTTAATTTAATTAAACTCAAACCATATCATTATGGAATTATTAATTCTCTTTTAATTAAACACTTTAATTATCTATTAATAAAGTCCATAAGAGTTAATTGAATTATTCAATAAAACATCATAATTCCAATTATTAAATTCAAAATTAAAACCATTTAATTAATTGTTTAAATTATGAACCCAAGAGTTTTAGAATTCAATTCTTTTTTTTTATCATAAAAAAACTTTTTCCAAATTCCAAAACTTGAGGGCAAGTTTTGTAACTCTTGAAAACTTTTGGATTCCATAACTTATGGAGTTAAATACTTGTTTTATGATGAAACTTTTCATGTTCCATAACTTAAGAACAAGTTATGGAATTCTTTAAAACATTAAGACCAAGTTTTGTAACTCCATAAAAAACTTTGAATCAATTTTTTTAAAAACCTTTTCATATCCATAACTTATGGAGGTTTCAAAAAACTCTTTAGATCAAACTTTTAAAACTAATAAGATAATCATATCATTTTATCTTTTACTAAATTTGACCTAATTCAACTCATATAGCAAATGATTCAAATTTTACAAATAATTAGTTTTTCACAAAAACAAGTAATTATCTTAAAATTTGACAAACATCATGTTTTTTTTTCTTTTTTTTTTCCAACTTTGAAAATAAAACATTTGCATCAATATAACAGAAAACAACCCATGGCTCTGATACCACTGTTGGGTTTTGAGCATTCTAACACTCCTATGGTGTACATGCAACCCTATAAACCTTGGATCTATGTTTTCTCTATTATACATGCAAATATTAACTATTCCAAGGTTTCATCCTAACTAGCATATTATGAAGCACCTATACTACAAAGTTCTAGTTAGATGACATACCTTTTGATGTAGCTTGATGTCTTCAAGCTTTAAGAGCTTAGCCCCAATAGTGTGGAAGCCTCAAATGGAATCACAAATCACCAAAACACCTTGGAAGAACTTGAGAGAATATGTATGCACACTAAAATCGGCCCACTCTTATTTTCACACACTTGTGCCAATTTTGTGAGCCAAGGACCCCTTTATATATTATGGAGGATTAGGGTTACATCCATGTAAACCCTAATACCCATGACTTTTCATTTATATAGGATCCATGGGTTAAAAGCTCCATGGACCATCCATGAAAGCTTAGCCCAACCGAAATGAACTTGGCCCATTCCATATATATAAGAGTCCATATTTAGTTAGTTCTTTTTGATCACTTAATTAATTCTAAATTAATTCTTGATCAATACTAATTAAATAATATGATTCCATATTAATATATTAGAACTTATAATATATTAATATAAATCATAAATATACTATTCTCAAAAGACTATCCATATAAATTGTACCGGTGAAGTGCAACCCAAATGGACCATGCCGGGTCGGGTCAAGTACATACCAAATATAGTTATGGACTTAGACATTAATCCAACAGGAGATACTTCAAAAGAAACCCCTCAAGGTCACGTTCAGACCATGGTGATTGGAACGCGCAGAAGGCCAAGAATCAAACCTACAAGGCCAAGAATCCGAATCCCAAGGGAAATAAGGGAATGCCGGCCAAGAAGCCAAATCCAAGAGATGCTCCCGTGAAGCCAAAATCAAAGTCATCTCAACGGCCGACATCAAGATCAAAAGCAAGTACTGAGCCACCCATCAGATCGAAAAAGAAATGGGTTAAACCCAACTACAAATGGGTTCCAAAGGCTCACTCTCCCAAATCAACTAACGACTCTAATATTTCTTCATCTTCTGTTTGTGATAAACAAGATATATCATGGAAGAGAGTACCGTGCAAAGATGACAAAGGTCGACCCAGTTTCAAAATGGACTGGGTTCCAAAGACCAACTGATCCCGCTCTGTGTCGGAGCAGTTATGGAGGCATATCATCAGACTTCGGTTTGTTGGTAGTGGCTGTTCCTGGCACATGATAGGAGACATCTCTCAACTGTACAACACTCAGAACATTGTTTGGGAGTATGTGTCCTTTGCGGGAAAGGAAGAAAGGAAGAGATCACAAACGGGGTTAGTGCTTAATGACATGAAGAATTTTCGGATCTGTTCTGAGATTACGCGTGCTGTTCTCAGACCTTCTGGATGCAAATTCAATCGGTGACTTACGGTTTGAGTTTTCCTCTCTATACTCCTGAGTTTTTCTTAAGCTGATTCGCTTTAAAGACTAATTTTTGTTGTAGGATAGTTTAAATTTGTGCATTTACTTTCGTTTCTCTCCTATGCACAAATTTAGGGGGAGAAATAAAAACAAAACAAAAATTAGAAAATTTTAAAAAATCCAAAAACATTAGAAAATCAAAAAATCAAAAAAAAAATAATATGTTGGTTATGGAATGTGCTTGAGGGAGATGTTTAGGGAAGTGATATTATCAAGTGATAACAGGCAATCTGAGTCTGCGTAACGTACCCAAAATTGAATTGTCTATGCTCTGGGTTTGTTGTGTTGGTAGGCACGAAAGATTCTAAATGGACATGACTAGGCAGAGTTGAACTTAAGGAATCCATAGACTTGACAAATCTTGACCTAGTTAGATCCGTTTAGCCTGACAATACGACGCTTGGATAGGTTGGGCAGGGAGATATATATGGGAATCTACTGGTCACATTAAAGAACCTGTACTTAGAACCATGGATTAACTTTTCCTCGATGTGCGGATTCTGTCCTTAATTCCAGTATTGATGGGGCGACTGGTGAATTCCGATAAATTAGGTCTGTAGAAGGTTATATTCTTTCTTTCTATCTGTTAGTCATATGTTGCCTCCTCTACGTGATCGAAAGATCCGACCTGGAATGTAGCATATGCAACTCTATTTCTCTGCATCCTCTATCTATGCAATTCTTTCTATCTGTTAGCCATATACTGTCTCCTTTGCGTGACTCACAATCCGACCTGGTACACATTATATGCACCATTCCACTTCTCAATCCCTCTAAAACTTCAGTTAGTCATATGTTTCACCCTCTGCGTGATTGGAAGAGATCCGACCTGGGTGTATAGCATATGCATTCTAAATCTATCTTCCCTCTTAATAATTGTCTGCTCACCCGATGTAAGGAGTATTCTGGAAGTCCTTGATTACTGGAGCATATCAGGAAGCGGGAACCATGTTCTAGTACAATTAAAATTGAACACTTACAGATTGTTTATAGATCTCGCTGCTCAATTTAGGTGGACAACAATGTCCCTGGTCGTCGTCAGCTGAATGGTCCTTAAGAAATATTATCTGGGAACTTAGGATCACTTTGTCTTATAATTAACAGTATGTCCTAATTTTGTCACAATTTTTCGTGTTTAAGTGGACCACAATACCGGCGATCGACCAGACAAAGACGTGGAGATAAAAGGTACCGACAAGCGGATAAAGGCTGTCTAAAAACTTTGATCCCAAATCATTCTTAAAGTTAGATATCATTTTATTTTTGTTAAATTTGTTCATAGTTTTCTTCTAATTTAAATATTAGGGGAGAATTAAAAATTTTAAAAACCAAACAAAAATCAGAAAATAAAAAAAATCCAAAAATAGTGTTATTTCTGTTTTATTTCTTTTTCAGAAAATATGAAAAATCCAAAAAAATATTGTGTGCTAAATTTTTCTTTTAGTTTTGTTTTGTCTTGAATAGTGAATTCAGGTGAAGATGAAACTCATGGAGTTTGTGTCGAAGATTTCTGAGCCAAGGCTTCATCTGTGATCATCGAAGAATTCTCATTCGAAGGAGCAAGAAATGAAGATTATTCTTTCGGCATTCAATCTTTCAACCCTAGTAGCAAGGTCAAGCAATTGAAGATTATGTGACAGATTGCATTGAAGCCTCCTCAATCAATTTGCTGCTATCTTGAACCTGCTGAAGTGATCCAGAAGATTAGTTCTCTCTGATGTTCTCTCTGAAGATTCTCAAGCTGAAAGCACTATCTTTCAAGAATCAGTACATCAAGCCTCCTCACCCGACGTGCGTTCAAAGTCAAATTCTGAAGAAAAGCCCAACCGCTCAAGATGAAGTCATTCATTGAAGATTCTTATGTTCATCTTGAAGTCATGAAGATATCGAAGATTAAAGCTGAAGCCAAATCTCCTAATGAAGATTAACAAGAAAAGCCAGATACTTTTTAGGGGGAGCTTGTTGGGTCAATTAAGAAAAGAAAGCTATAAACCAAGGGGGAGATTGTTGGGTCAAAAATATGGTTTATACTTTACTTTTCTAGGAAAATGTATTTTTGTGTCTTGGACCGTAAACAGCTTGGTGTTTACGGTCGTATACGTGTTTACGGTTGTGTTTACGGCCGTAAACAGGTTTACGGCCGTAAACCCATTTACGGCCCATGTTCACCAAGCCCATGTTTCTTATGTATAAATATAGGTGTAAGGGGTGAGGAGTAGAGTGATGAACACATAGAATAGAGGAGCTTATGTGTGTGCATTTGAAGGTGTTCTAAAGAGAGAAAAGAGAGGAGCTTAAGTGTGTGAAACTTAAGGTGTGTTCTAGAGAGAGAAAGTGAATCTTGTGTAAGGAACTTCAATCATATTCATCAATACATTCAAGATTCATATTATTCTTCTTCTCCTTCTCTTCTATTTGATCTGACATCATCCGTTTGATTGGGATTCCGCACCATCAAACGGATCTGATTGATACACAAGCAGATTAGGGACTTACAAATTAAAAATGTACCTCCATCCCCTTCGACATACCAACATCCTCTCCGGGAGTCTTATTGATAAGTTTTAGAACCATGGCTAAAGTAGCCTTGTGCTTTGCTAAACGCTCCTCTTGAGATCGCAACTGCTCACGACATTGACGGACCTCATTTTTCAATTGACCGACCTTGTTTTTCAAGTCACTAATAATTTGGTCCTTGCCAATTGATGGGTCAACGGGTGGCGGTGGTGGTGGTGGCGGGTGAGATGGATCATCTATCCGTGCCTTCTTTTCTCGATGCTCATGGGTAAAGGAGTTTTTGGGTGATGGTGTTAGACTGCTAGGAGTGGGAAACGCCCTTGCGCGTTATTCTGAGGTGGCAATCAAAAAACTGCGTTATAACACCTTGTACACCGCCCCCCTCTCATGTTATTTGGTGTTATGTTAAGAGATGTTGTCATGGCAACAGGAAGCAATGTGAGAATTAACCAATCAAAAGCTATTATTTCACTCTCTCTCTCTCTAACTCTCTTTGTATCTCTTAACATGTTATAACATTTACACACCATTTCCTACATAACTCAAATGGTGTTAAAGATGACATGGCATGTGAGTTGACAAATTTTGGGTGTGATAACATGTCTTAACATGTTTCCCATACCCAATAGCCTTAGGGAAGGTTCCCTGTGAACTTCATGTTGGATTAGGTGTCTAAGCCCATAACTATAATTAGTATGTACTTGAATTGATAATTGCACAGTCATTTTGGGTTGCCTTCATACTAGCAACTAGACAGGATGACTTTGGAAGAGAGAGATTGAATTTATTATTTGAATAATAAATTGAAATAAATGATTTATTAATGTATTATAAAAATAATATATTAATTAGAAATCATGTTATTTAATTAATATTTAATCAGAAATTAATTTGGAATTAATTTTGGGATTAAAGGAATTAATTAAAAGTATATGGGTCATTTAGCAATTAATTAATAGTTGTGGTTTTGGGCTCTTGGACAACCCTAAAGAGGGTTGGACGAAAACTCTAGGGAGGCCCTAAGGATTTTCGTCCAAAGCCTTGTGAAGGCGAGTCCATGGGCTGCTTAGGCCTTAAGTTGGAAATTAGGGTTTCCACCAGCAAACCCTAGCTTTGGGGCTAAGCAACCTTAACTATAAAAGGAGTCTCACCCTCTAAGTTTCGGCCATCCCTTTGAAACCCTATAAGAGCCGAAACATTGAAGAACATCCCTCCTCTCTCCTTGCATCCTCTTTCTTGGTGTGTCCGTGAGCCATTAGAGGTGTTACACTTGTGACACTTGTTCTCAAAGTTCAAGATCTTCAAGGAATCCATTGTTATTACAATATAACAATAAAGGTATGTGTTCTAATCTTTGTTTTGTTAATTTTGAAAATGGTAGAAGCATGCTAGGATTTCTTGTTTTGTGTTTAATGCTTGTATGTCTAATTGAGAAAACATAGATCCAATTATTTAGGGTTGAATGCACACATAGGTTTGTTTGTATGCTCAAAACCCATCACTTCAAGATCGGGAAAATCAGGGCGATCAATCCACGCCGAGCTAACAACCCACCATTCAGCATGCATCTCATTTTCTGTCGGCTCCAATTTCGGTACGAGTCTATTACCCTGCTAACAAAATTATAAAATTATATATAAACATAAATTATAAAATAAATAAATATTTAAATAATAAAGTAACCATACGTCATCTATTAGTAAAAACTGGTTGCAGTGAGTCTTTTGTAACGGCCTAAGTTTTGACCATACAACAGCCCAAGGGATCACATTTTGTTGTCGGGTACCAAATAAACTACTCACCGGAAAAGTCTCAAGAATCCATATCTGAATGTTAGCAAACAAATAAATAAAAAATAGTTAGGATGTTAGCAAACAAAAATAAATAATAAATTTCTCATTATATACTTACCTTAAAAGCGTATAAAAACCCTTGTATGGTGTAAGTCAATTTTTGAGGTTCGTCTTTCGGTTTTTTGGATGTATAAGCTTCTCAACCTTACTGAATACAGTATGTAGTTGTTTGTCCAATTGATCCCAAATTATCCTCCCCTATGGATATCTGCTAGAAAAAAAATTAGTTAACAATTTAATTTCTATAAAATATTAGTAACGATATGTATTTTAATTGTAACATCCGAGTTCCCAGGTATATTATTCATTTAGTTATTTTGAGGATTATTGAGTAACTCGACGAGTTGATGCTATAACTCATCGAGTAGAGTCGCGGATGGCCACGTGGGATTAGTGGTCTACTCGACGAGTCCAAGAGTCGACTCGCTGAGTAGACGCTGAGTGGTGAAACCCTAAATCCCCGGGTCTGGGGACTATTTAAGGACACTTATAGCCTCATATATGCCTTACCAGCCACCTTACACCCCTGAGAGAAAACCCTAATCGCCATTAGAGCTAGAGAGTGAGAAAGGAGCTAAATTGGTGGTTGTTGATGCATTCTTTGAAAGAGAAGTGAAGAGTATTGAGGTTGGGGCAAGAGGAGGCTTTGGTTCCACAGATTCAGTAGAGTTTGCTTGAGGTAAAGGTGCTGACTTGCTTATTTTTCTCTGGAGATCTTGATTTGGGAGTTTTCTAGGGTTTTCTTCCATTGTTTTGAGTCATTGAGCCTTTTGTGTATGATTTGAGGTTGAAACCTCAGATCTGAAGTGTGGAGAGTCTTGTGAGCCGAAAGACTTGAACTTTATTGAGCTAGAGACTAGACTTTGAGCACCTAACCCTTGTAGGACTTTGTTTTGGAATTTTTAGGGGATATATGTCATGCATGAACGTAAAGGTCGAGGCTTTACGTGACTTTTGTGCCTTAAAGGACTAGATTTGGAGTTTGGAGTAGTGGATCTGCTTTTAGACGGCTGAATATGAAATCTGATTGAGTAAACTCGCCGAGTCCATGAACTGACTCGACGAGTTGGTTGGGGTTTGTCCCTATGAGCTGGACCACGCGATAGCTCGACGAGTTAGGGGTTAACTCGACGAGCTGGACCTTCATGAGACTTCTGAGAAGACGAGTGGACTCGACGAGTCACATAGGTGCACTCGGCGAGTCGGGTCAAACATCGACTGTTGACTCGAGTTGACTTCTGTTGACTTTAGGGTTTGGTTAAACATGAGTATCGGAGACCATGGAGGGGTAAAATGGTCTTTTACCCACTTCAAGAGTTAGAAAGAGGAAGAATAACCTTTGGTTTACATAGGGTCGAGAATCGAGTATTTATTGAGATAATTACCCTATGTGTTAGGCGGTGGCTAGTTCGAGATTCGTGTACGAGGATAATTGCTTGCTGTCGAGGTGAGTCTTCTCCCTATACATATCTGAGTAGTAGTTACTATGTGACCGGAGGGTCTTCATAGAGATATTGGATCGGAGGGTCCTCATTATTGACCGGAGGGTCTCATTGTTATACTGTGATATGCGTTATTGTGCATACTGTATTTGTGACTTATGTTGTTATGTTATTCAGTGTAAATATTGTTTAGATGTGCTTACGCTGAGTTATGTGTTATATATTATGCTATGCTTTGTGATTATGCGATGCTTTGTGATTATACTATGCTTTGCTGAGTTAGGACCGGAGGGTCCACCCGAGTTGTGGGACCGGAGGGTCTCCACTGAGACACATAGACCGGAGGGTCTTATTTGAGGTGTATATGGTATTTTGGGGGACTCACAAAGCTTTGTGCTTATCGTGTTATGTGTTATGTGTTTCAGGTTTTTCTCAGGATCACGGGAAGGCACCGGTTTGATTGTACACACCATCGAAAGAGTTATGTTTTGAGGATCCTGGATTTTTATCAAACAATTATGGAGTTGCGATTGTAAATTAAATAAATGAGATTTTTGTGAAACGTGATATGAGAATTATGAAATTTTAAATGAAAATTTTGGTTTGAAAATTTACAGTGTTACAAGTTGGTATCAGAGCCTTGGTTTGAGGGATTCGGATGCACCTTCGGGTGTGTTTTGACTCAAACTGAGGATTTGAGAAAGATAATCAAAAGAGATAAATTTTTCTAAATTGAGAAAGAGTTTAAGAGAAAACGAGTTGGAGCAGTGTGTACAATCAGCCAGAGCCCGAACGGTGATTTCCCAAAATACCCTTACTTTTGTGTTATGAGATATTATGCATGCTAGAGATAGGCTAGGTATTTCATATTTTAGGACTAGAGTTGCCTGATTTGTGATGCCTTAGCCTAGGAGTTGCTGCTATATGTGATGTGCTTTTATGTATGTGATGAGTAAGAGTATCTAGCAGGAATCACCTAGAGAGAGAGATCTGAGTCGAGAGATAATCTAGGAGAGACACCTAGGTGAGCATTGGAGGAGCCTACTGAGGAGTAGTTAGATTCCTGTGAGAGGTAGGGTTTCTTGAGTTCGGTGATACATTTTGAGTGTGAGTAGAGCAAATGGAGTTGTAACCTAGAGTGGTTTTACATGCTAGTGGGGATTATTCGATGCCCGAATGCTGCTTGCTTCGTGCTTTGTGGAACTCTTGATGATGGGAGTCGGCTACTAAATGAATATGACGATATTCAGGAGGTAGATGGCTGGCATCATAAGGAGTTCTTCAGCAACTGATGGTAGAGAAGTGTGAGAACCTAGGAAGAGCCTAGGGAGTGTCTGTAGTCAGAAGAGTATGCTGATAGAGGAGAGTATTCACTGGGGAGCGACCAGGTTTAACAGGGTTGGTGATCGAGAAGGCTGAGTAGCTACTTAGGAAATCTGGGACGATCCGTGTGGGAAGTATGGGTAGATGTGGCAGGTAGTATGAGCCCGTACTACTGAAAGCAGAGGACCCATACTCGAAACAGGGAGAGTTCCAGAGGTTCTAAGTAGCAGATTGAGAGGAGATAACATGGTTCGGGTACCATGATTCGTAGCATATTGAGAGATTATAACATGGTTCGGGTACCATGATTCGTAGCAGATTGAGAGGTGATAACATGGTTCGGGTACCGTGATTCGTAGCATATTGAGAGGAGATAACATGGTTCGGGTACCATGATTCGTAGCAAATTGAGAGGAGGTAACATGGTTTGGGTACCATGATTCACAGCAGATCGAGAGGTGATCACATGGTTCGAGTACCATGATTCGTGGCGGTTAGTGCTTCAAAGTTTATCAGTTATCCCGTTGTGATTGATCAGAATGAGAGCATATATGATAGAGTGTGGAGCCAGAGGGCCATGTCGAACGAGTTTCAATAGAGCATAGCTTGAGAGGGAAATCGATTTAGTTTCCGAGAGATTTTTGGTGAGATGCCAGTTAGAGTTGCAAGACTCAGGGATAAGTAGAGCTGATGTTTATTGGAGGATCGCGGTCTGATTGGAGCAATCAACCAATAGACGAGACATCACCTTCTATGACAAGAGTTGCATTGTTCCCGTTTTCTGGGAGAAGCAGAAGAGATAACGAGTTTCCGGTTTCAGAGTTTGGAGGTAAACCTCATGGGGAAGCATAGGGGTGTAACCTTTTCGCCAGAGTATTTGGGCAGTATGTTTGCTATGAGGTATTTTCATACTATGGAGTCATTAGTAGGGACTGAGATGGAAGAGATCCAGGAATGTGCCTTTTAAGTGTGGCATGCTTTTAGCAGCAGTTTCAAGTGGTTAAAATGAGTATATCAGGCAGTGGCCCTCGTTGTCTACGTTGTGTATTAACGGTGAGAGTGAGGTCTTTTGCTTTATGATGTCTCCCGCGGTAGGAGGTTGGTTGAGAAATCAGTAACGAGGTACATGATAGTGTATTATTTTGAGATTAAGAGTCAGGTGTATTCGAAACTGTTGGGGTATCCTGCAGTGTGTCGGTCTGAGGCTTCGGGATGATTAGAGGCGGTCACGTTGGGAAGATTCTGAGGTTTTTGTCTGAGATATAGGATATTTGGAGTTGCTTGGTTTCCATTGGGAAGATCGTTGAGTGATATACCTGGTGAAACAGTCTACGGAGTAGACTGTTGGTATGCCGATGGTGATGGTTCGAACCCTGAGTGGGTGAGATCCGGGTATTTTATTGAAAGGATCATATATTTGTTCAAGGGCGGTTAGAGAACTGGATATAGAGACCTGCAGTACGGATACATGAGACCAAGGTTTATTGGTGGTCGAGACGAGGTACAAAGCGAGATAATGCATGTTGTACATGTTCAGTATAGGATGAGTGTCTCCACGGCAGGTGGCCATTGGTCAGAGACCTTGTGGTAGTTAGAAATTCTTCGAGGTTATAATGGTGAATTCGAGGTGGTTGGCTTGAAAGGATAGTTTCGGCGGTTGAAAACTTCTAATTCGACATATAGGTTGTTATATGCACTTTGGGAAGGGCAGAAGTTGATTGGGCAACCAACTTCAGGGTTGGTATGAGTATTCTCGCATGGGTTTTGAGCATCAGAGTAGGGAGTTTCAGATTGTCGTCAAAGTGTTCTGAGTCATTAACGAATCCCCCGTGTTTCAAATTGAGAGTTGGAATGTTTCAAAGTTACGAGTTGTGAGATTCTGAAAGGATGCATTGCGGTATCTGAGTATGATGTCGTAAGTAGGAGATCAGTGGTTGAGGCTAGACATCGTGAGGTTCTGTGATGGTGTACCGAGGTATCCGAGTATGATGCCCTAAAT
Source organism: Lactuca virosa (assembly GCF_052849685.1). Taxonomy (NCBI): domain Eukaryota; kingdom Viridiplantae; phylum Streptophyta; class Magnoliopsida; order Asterales; family Asteraceae; genus Lactuca; species Lactuca virosa. The sequence continues at coordinate 163,742,967 of NC_136432.1, read as the reverse complement.
TTCGGATTATTATGAGACCTGAGTTATGCTATGGCAAGTGGGTATCAAGTGACTATGTTTCCAATGGGAGCCCTTCAGCTAAATGTCATCAAACAGGAGTATCCAAGAATGTAAATTGCAGCGAGAAAAGTGTTGGCCATGACGGTTTCCACCAGGAGTGGTGATGCTTAACCTGGGTGGGTGTGTGAACCTATCTATGTTGGACCATAGAGTATTCGATAGTGAACTCAGTGGGGTGATGACTCGAGGATGAAATTATGGGGTGATAAGAGAGTGAGTGGATCCGAGTGGGAGTAATCACTTTGGATTATCGGGGAAAAACCATGGAGTAAGCCCATGGCAAGTCAGCGAGAGAGTGTTGTGATACTGCGGGGAGCCGTAGTATTCACGAGTTAGCGAGAGAGTGTTGTGATACTGCCGGGAGCCGTAGTATTCACCAGTCAGCGGGAGAGTGTTGTGATACTGCAGGGATCCGTAGTATTCACCGGTCAGCGAAAGAGTGTTATAATACTGCGGGGAGTCGTATTATTCGCTAGTCAGAGCACGACGCAGAAGAGTTTTTAGGCTTGGGTAGCCTTATCATTTGAGTTTTCGGGAATTCGGTGATCGGACCAGGGCGAGACTGGGGTCTCCATATCGGTCGGGAATCGTTATAGTCTGAGTTAAGGTGTGAATATCGCAATCGGAAGGATTGGAGAAGCAATGTATGTGTGGATAGCAGGTCATGGGTCATGGTTTGAGTGCTTCATTGGGACGAGTGGTTCCAATTATGGGTCAGACCAGACTCTCGAGTTTAAGTTTGGCTCTAGTGGTGTATTGAGTAGGCGAATGAGATTCCGGATTCAAAGGTGGGTTCCATTTTGAGAGGTATTGGTTGTCATCTGATGTCTTAGACCTGAGTGGGTCAGTTCGTTGGTACGGGAGGTACCACGAGACGCATGGAACTAGTGAGTAGTAGGAGACAGAGGTGGAGGGTGAGGCGACCTTTAGTTGGGATTGTAGTATTCGCTTGGGGTAAAGCAAACTTCGTGGCTTGTGTGTTACAATGGGCCGAGATAGTTATTGTGAGAAGAAGCCAGTGAGACGTTTCGGGGTATGCAATGGGTTGTTGGATAAGGTGTCTAAGTCCATAACTTATTTGGTATATACTTGACCCGACCCGGCATGGTCCATTTGGGTTGCACTTCACCCGAACTATTTATATGGATAATATTATGAGAATAGTATATTTGTGACTTATTAATATATTATAAGTTATAATACATTAATATATGAAATCGTATTATTTGATTAGTATTGATCTTAAATTAATTATGAATTAATTTAGTGATCAAAATGTGACTAATTGAATAATGGGCTATTATATTTATATAGTGTGGGCTAACACTCATTAGAAATAGGCTAAGCTTAAATGGGAGTCCATGGATGATCCATGGAGCTTTTAACCCATGGATCCTTGGAAAAGGAAAAGACATGGGTTATTAGGGTTTGCATGGTTCATAACCCTAATCATCTACACTATATAAAGAGACTTGTGGTGCTTGAAAAGACACTATGTGTGTGTGCATAAGAGTGGCCGTTTTCTAGAGTGCTTGTATACTCTCTCATAAGTTTTCCAAGTTTGTGGTGATTTGTGATTTCCATTTGAGGCATTCACATTATTGGTGCTTGGATCTCAAACTCCTAAGGAATCATCTCACTAACAAAGGTATGTAATTCTTCTAGTATCTTTTATGTTTAAAAGTACCCCATGCATGCTAGATAAGTTATGAACCTTGGAAAATTATTTTGCATGTATTTTAGACAAACATAGATCCAAGGTTTCTTGGGTTGCATGAACACCTTAGGAGTGTTAGTTTGCTCAAAACCCAACAGTGGTATTAGAGCCTAGGCTTGTTTCTTTGATACTTGATGCAAAATAGCTAAAAAAGTCGAATTTTTTGTTGTCTGAACAGGGGACTCGCCGAGTCCATGGGGGGACTCGACGAGTCCATGTACAAATTCATCCTACTCGTCGAGTAGGTTACTGCACTCGACGAGTAGGAAGCTCTGAATGCAGTTTTTCGACTTTTGCTGCTGGAAATGGACTAGAAACATTACCCTAAACTGTTTTGATGTTTTAAAACCTGTTTTAGATGGTGTAATGTTTATGCTAATCCATTTACAAGGGCCAATATCAAAATTACATGTTTATATGTTTTCATATGTTCTTGAAATTTTGATATGATGTTCATGTTCTTATGAATTATTGTTAGATCACAGGAATTATTTGCTAAATTGTTTATTAATTAATTCTTGATCATTTATATGTTTTAATGGAGTCCATAATTTGTCCTCAAGTTATGGATTTCCAAAGGTCACTTTCTTTTATGCACATTTAAAACACATAAGTTACATGAAAATGAAGAGTCTTCATTTTATGAACCTTTAATTCATAAGTTATGAAATGAAAAGTTTTGAATAGTTTCAAAACTTGTCCTCAAGTTTTGGAATTTGTAAAGTTACACACACTTTAATATACTTTAATTCCAACCCTTAGAGTTTTAAAAGTTAAAATTCAACCCTTATACTATTTATAACATTAATGGTTAATTATTATATATGTATAAGATTAAGTCGTTTTACCGTTAGTAGGCCTTATTCACGAAGCCAATCTATAAGGGGGGTATAAGGTTGTTGCCTATAAAATGGCAGCTTAATGGGTGTCCATTCTCACCCATCGCTTCCTTGATCGGTGGAGGGTCGTTAGTCGAACGGGTAGGACAATGACTTTAAATTATCATTAAAAGTATAATGAATATTATAAAGTAACTAAATGCTTTTATAAAATTCCCAATCTTAGTTACTTTAGGAAAATGTGAATATGGTGCTAACCCATGAAATTCACACTTTGTACCTTACCAAGTCGTTGGTGGAGCGTGTGTGGTTAACCGGCACATTAACTTGGACTAGTAAGGATCACGAAGGGTGACTTAATGTTTATCATAGATCGGTGGAGCGCGTGTGGTTAACCGGCACATTGATTAGGTGATAATATTGAGGATACCAAGTGAATTTGCATGGTTATTCACACCTTGTTTTGTGATCCTCGGCATCCCAGTCACAAAACTTGAAGGGCACAATCGAGATTGAAACATGCCATTGAAAAGTTCAATGAATCTCAAAAGAATCTAGGAATTTCAAAACCAATTAAACCTAATAATTCATTTCGTTTTTCATGGTGGAAATTGGTGAATCGTCATTCGCCTACCTTCAAATATGTTATAGCTTAGATTACGGCATCCCTCTTCTAAGTAATAATATATTGTGTTGGATCCTAGCCTTAATATTACATTTGGGTGTCTTATTAAGGATTCGATATATCTAATCTAAACTTGTTTTTTCTTCTTTTCAGATGTCTTCCAACAACAATGCTTCAGGCTCTAACCCTATTGGCTCCTTCTCTCTCATGAACCTTTGTGGGAGGGTCATCTTCGATGGTTCCAACTTCATGGATTGGATCCGGAACATCAGGATGGTTACTCGTTACGAGGACAAGGAATATGTCCTCGATAAGGAGCTAAAGGAGCTTGATGAGTCCACTGCTACTCCTGAGGAGGTCGCTGAGTATCAGGCCCATGAGAGAGATGCCACCAAGGTGGCATGCATCATGATGGCCACAATGACAGCTGAACTCCAAAAGTCCTATGAGGACTATTACCCTTTTGAGATGCATCAGGATCTGATGGACATGTACCATCAGAGTGATCGTCAAGAGCGGTATGAAATAATCTCCTCCATGATAACAACCCGTATGAAGGATAGCGAACCAATTACGGGCCACATGCAGAAAATGCAAAGGTATGTGGACCGTCTAATGAAACTGAATGTGAACTTCCCAGAGGAGTTGGCAATTGATATCATTTTGCACTCCTTACCCTCGTGTTATGATCAATTCTGTATTACATACCACATGAACAAGGAGGAAGTCACACTCAGTAAGCTTCAAGGACTTCTGAAGACCGCCGAAAGTGGTCTTAAAAGTAAGTCGGTTGCTACTCCTACTCCTACTACTACCCCTGTTTTGGCTATCGGGCAAGGCAAAGGGAAGAAGATGAAGCACCCTTCGAAGGGTACCAGAGGAAAGTCTCTTGAGGGCTCCTCATCTGGAACCAAAAGTGGTTCTATCACTCCTTCTGCCATCCCTAAGGATGCTGAATGCTTCTACTGTCAGAATAAGGGGCACTGGAAGCGAAACTGTCCAAAGTACTTGCAGGATGTCAAGGATGGGAAAGTGAAACCATCCCATGCAGGTATTTACACTATATTGTCTAATAACTCACAATATTCTAACTCTTGGGTGCTTGATACAGGATGTGGTATTCACATATGTTCTGATTTGCAGGGCCTAAGAAGAAGTGAGGATGTGGAGCACGAGAAGATAAACCTAATCATGGGGAATATGAAGGCTTCACCTGTTTCCTGTGACAGCAATAGTGCGGTTGCCTTAGCCAAGGAACCAAGAGATCATGGCAGATCCCGACACATTGACAGAAAATATCACTTCATAAGATACAAGATAGAAGAAGGACTCCTCGTGGCAAAGAGGGTATCGTCGGATGAGAACCCTACAGACCCCCTTACAAAGGGTCTGACAAGGGTTAAGCATTTGCAGCATGCGAGGCGCATCGGGCTGAGGGACGATATTAGTTTTACAGATTAGATAGTTATTACTAAAACTTGTAAAATGTAATCGACGTTTGATGATGAATAAAAGTTGCGATTTATTTATGAGTAAGGTGTTGCTATCATTGTCAATTATTTACTATTGTTTCAGCTTTGCATGTTTTGACTTCCAGAATAATAAATTTATTCACATTCTCCACAGTCGGTCATATGTAGGAAGTAGGTATGAATCAAGACTGTCATGAATTGGGATTGTAGATGACTAAAGGTGTTTGGCCATAGCAATGGTTGCTACAACATTCATGAGTGCTCATAAGTTATGAGTATTGGAATAAACCCACGCTCACTTGTATCACTTCATGGAATTTATCTCAAGTGATTGTGAGACGGTAATATCATATAAGTCTTCAAACCTAGAGATATGAGTTGTTACCTATGAGTTGGTTGTGCATTGATTGAACGAAAACGCATCAGTAACTTGATGTTATAAAACGTGCCTTTGTGTACAATTCAACAAGTAGTAGAACAAGCATATAAGTCGAAGTTTATCTGTTCCTTCTTGGATTAGAAGCGATATCTGGGCCCCTCGATGATTTTGTTTTGACCTATGTACTGGTCCTGGTCAGAACTAAATTGATGTGTTCAATTAAGTTCTTTGTCAAACAAATCGGAAATCGGGAAACAAACTGCTGGACAATAAGTAAGACATTGTTCCATGTATTTGTCCGGCTGATATCATGAGAGCAGAGGATTATATGATCACTTATCTAAAATGGCGCTTCATAGTTCAACAGAGTTTTCGAGAGCTACGATTGTCGGTTGGTTCCTGAAGCTATATAGGCAAATATAGTTATCAGACTTATCCAAGTGGGAGACTGTTGGATAAGGTGTCTAAGTCCATAACTTATTTGGTATATACTTGACCCGACCCGGCATAGTCCATTTGGGTTGCACTTCACCCGAAATATTTATATGGATAATATTATGAGAATAGTATATTTGTGACTTATTAATATATTATAAGTTATAATATATTAATATATGAAATCGTATTATTTGATTAGTATTGATCTTAAATTAAATATGAATTAATTTAGTGATCAAAAGGTGACTAATTGAATAATGGGCTATGATATTTATATAGTGTGGGCTAACACTCATTAGGAAATGGGCTAAGCTTAAATGGGAGTCCATGGATGATCCATGGAGCTTTTAACCCATGGATCCTTGGAAGGAAAAGACATGGGTTATTAGGGTTTGCATGGTTCATAACCCTAATCATCTACACTATATAAAGAGGCTTGTGGTGCTTGAAAAGACACTATGTGTGTGTGCATAAGAGTGGCCGTTTTCTAGAGTGCTTGTATACTCTCTCATAAGTTTTCCAAGTTTGTGGTGATTTGTGATTTCCATTTGAGGCATTCACATTATTGGTGCTTGGCTCTCAAACTCCTAAGGAATCATCTCACTAACAAAGGTATGTAATTCTTCTAGTATCTTTTATGTTTGAAAGTACCCCATGCATGCTAGATAAGTTTGTTGGATTAATGTCTAAGTCCATAACTATAATTGGTAAGACTTGACCCGACCCGGCATGGTCCATTTGGGTTGCATGGCATCATGCATTTGGATAGACTATAATGAGAGAAATAACACTTAAGGTTGGTTAATATATTATAAGTTCTAATATATATTAATAAGGTTATTTAATTAGTATTGATCAAGAATTAATTTGGAATTAATTAAGTGATCAAAAGGAGACTAATTAAATATATGGGTTGATTGTGTAAATCATTCATTCTTATATATGTGGGCTTGTGATCCAATATTCCTTATGTTGGACTAAGTCCATGGGGTGACCCATGGATACTCCATGGAGGTTAAAATCCATGGAGCATAAGGAATGGGTAAAGTTATGAGTTACATGGTGTAACCCTAATAGCCACCATATAAAAGAATCTCATGGCTCAAGAAATCGTGCACTAATGTGTGAGTGTGAGGGCTAGACGATTTCAAGGAGTGTTCAAGTTTCTCTCAAGTTATTCCAAGTGTATTTTGGTGTTGTGTGAACCATTTGAGGTGTCACACTTGGGGAACTAGGCACTCAAGCTTCATGAAGACATTCTACATCAAAGAGGTATGTATTCTATCTTGTTATATTTATTATTTTGTATGCTAGATTAGGATAATACCTTGGATGTTCATAATTGTAAGTATAATAGAGAAAACATAGATCCAAGGTATTTAGGGTTGCATGTACACTTAGGAGTGTTAGAATGCTCATAACCCAACAGTGGTATCAGAGCCTAGGCTTGTTTTCTTGTTATACTTGCAAAAGTAGCTGAAAAATCGAGTTGGATGCATATATTCGATTGTTTTGGCTGGAATTGGACTAGGAACATTACCCTAAGATGTTTTTGGACTTATAAACTTGTTTTTGATGTGGTAATGTTCATGCTAATCCAATTTCTAAGATAATTGTCATAATTTCAAGATTTGTATTAGTTTGTATGTTCATGCTAATTTCTTGAAGATTGATGATTTGAATTATCTTGTTCTTATGAGGTTCTTAGATTAATAGAAAAGTTGTGTGAAATAGTTGTTTTCAATCCATTTTAATCTAAGAGTTGATTCCAAAGTGTGTTTTTGTAACTTGTCCTCAAGTTATATGAAAAGTCACATTTAAGAATCATAAAACTCATAAAAGTTGGCAAAGGTTACAAAATGAAGAGTCTAGTTCTAATTAAATGGTGTTATGACTCCATAACTTGTCCTCAAGTTATGGAGGTTCAAGAGTCTCTTCATTAAATTAAAAAAAAAAAGTGTAACCTTAATTAGTTCCATAAGTTACAATAAAAAAAAGTTATTTTTTTTATTAATTAGTTTAAAGTCTTCCATAACTTGTCCTCAAGTTATGGAACATGAAGAGTTTTTTTTTTTTTTTTTTTAATTAAAACTACTTTAAACTCATAAGTTATAGAATTAATTAGTTTTGAATAGTTTCAAAACTTGCCCTCAAGTTATGGAATTTGAAAAGTTTTCACTTATGAATACTTTAATTCCAAGTTAGCCCTTAGAATTTTAAAAGTTAAAATTCAACCCTTATACTTTATAATATTATAAGTTAATAATATTTATATATATGTATAAGAGTAAAGTCAGTCTTACCGTTAGTAGGCCTCATTCACGAAGCCGGTCTATAAGGGGGGTATAAGGTTACTGCCTATAAAATGGCAGTTTAATGGGTGTCCACTCTCACCCACCGCTTCCTTGACTGGTGGAGGGTCGTTAGCCGAACGGGTAGGACAAGGACTATAATTCTCCTTTCATTAAAAGTATTAATGATAAATACTAAGTAACTAAACTCTTATTAATACCCAATCTTAGTTACTTAGGAAAATGTGAATTTGGTGCTAACCCATGAAATTACACTTTGCACTTTGCTTAAGTCGTTAATGGAGCGTGTGTGGTTAACCGGCACACTAACCTGGACTTAACAAGGTAGGCAAAGGGTAACTTAATATTTATCATAGTATCGGTGGAGCGTGTGTGGTTAACCGGCACACTGATTAAGGGGTAAATATTAAGGGTACCAAGTATATTTGCATGGTTATTCACACCTTGTTTTGTGATCCTCGGCATCCCAGTCACAAAACCTGAAGGGCACACTCGAGATTGAAACATGCCTTTGAACAGTTCAATGAATCTCAAAGATCTAGGACTTTCAAATCCAATTAAAACCTAATAAATTATTTCGTTTTTCATGGTGGAAATTGGTGAATCGTCATTCACCTACCTTCAAATATTTTATAGCTTGGATTTCGGCATCCCTCTTCTAAGTTATAAAATAGTTTGTTGGGTCCTAGCCTTAATATTTCATATTGGGTGTCATATTAAGGACTTTAAATCAACTATCTTGAATATCTCCCAAAAAGATGTCTGGTCTAGACATTTATGATCTTCCCAAATCTCTTGAAATAAGCTTTCCTAAATGAAGATGATGTCCCATGGATATCATACTTCTTTCACCTCCTCCAATTATTCTCCCTAACCCACAAGTTCCTAAAAAGTTTAAGGTCACTCAAGCCCTATTGGCAAGGCAAGGTCTAGGTGTGATCACATCTTGGAGATGTAGTCACATATTGACAAGCCGGGAGAGTTGGGTGTCAAAGTCTTGAGAAAGTTGGTGGCTCAACTACTTTCTAAGTCACATAGTGAGTTCTTTTGGGAATCCTATGAAACAGACTAAGACAAGACCCTTAATGATCTTATCTATTTGCTAAGATCAACTTCCTAAAACGCTATGGACATTGACAATGATGACATTGGATATCCAGTAAAGCTCTCTCTTCCCAATGGAAAGGGATCGGCCATAGTCAACTCGGTTGACCCAATGGTAAAGAGAGAGGCGAAGTCTGAGATAGTCCCATTATCAAGGGTCCATATGTAACTATTGCCAAAGAAAGGGGCATTGGTTACGAAGCTGCCAAATTTACCTAAGGATGTTAAAGTCAATAAGTTTGGCTCTACTTCAGGTAAAGTCCATTGTCTAACTCTATTAAGTACATGCTGATTCTGATCGCGAAGATGGATTTCAATCGCATGGTTCGGTGATCAGAATTTTGGGCTATTACTTAAGAGTTATGATATTTATATTGCTTAGGAATAGATAACAACAAGGTTTTCATATGGATTGTAAGGATAAGTTTTTCCGCGAAGTTTTAAAATAAAAGAAAAAGGTTTTGATTTTATTTATTTTAAGTATCCTTACAATGGCATTTGTGAAAAGTTGTTGCTTATAAGATTCCATTGATAGCAATATTGGAAAAATGGATTTGATTCTTTCGGTTGTGGTAGTGTTTAATATTACCAAATAAGGAAAGATTCTCATCACCCAAGGTTCAATTGGACCGAAACTTGGAATCATGCAAGTTGTATAGTATGATGAATGATAACTTTCAGCTTGGAAAATTAAGACTAATTCCTTATGTGAATAAGGAAAGGACTAAGGGATCGAGTACACATTCTTGTGCACTGGTCAAGTCCACCACAAAAGATCAAGAAGACTATTCGTCATGATTTACTTAAGTTCAGTAAATATGGTTATACTTATAAGTTTAAGTATAAGTCTGTAGCATTGGAGAAGTTTCAATGTGAGACAGAACGAATAAGAAGAATCAAAGTATGGCAGAAAGATAAAAGTTTCTCAAATCTGAAAAGATGGGAGAGTACTTTAGTATCATGTTTATGATCATCTTAATGATTAAGATACCATATCACAATTGGTCCTCTAAAGTCATCTTAGTGCATTCTTATGACTAAGAAGAGGAGTCATGAATTGTTGAAATGGTTAAATCAAAAAGACGAGTCATACTTCGTTCCAAAACAATTCTTAGAGTCATACTCCAAGATTGTAACTTGAGTGACATATCTTAAAGAGGGTTTGTTAACACTAGTCAAATGTAAGAGTAAAAGGTTATCTACTCTTGTACATTTGAAATTGGTAAGTTGTGATGTTTTGGATAAAACAGAGACCAACTTAGGCCAATTGTGTAAAGTGTTAGTCTTGATAAAGAATCTGCACTATCTCTTGAATATTTGACAAGGGAGTCTTATATGTCAAGAGGACAGTGGGAGTCTTAAAGCTCTTGAAAGTTTCAAGACTTAATCAAGAATAAAACCTAAAGTCCTTCACTAGCACACGACTTGAGGTTTATAACATATCGTGTTGAAAATTTTGTGCCTATTCAAGTTGGCTTTGCATAGGAGTTCTGAGAGTTCTCAATTGGTTGCACAACTACTTGGAAGCAATGGTAGGCACCTGAGCTGCCAAATGGCAAGAATTTAAGATTGCACAAGTTTAATCAATATGAGTTTGGATTTGTCACTATCCTTGTCTTGTGATTATGGTTTTGACAAATTCACATGGATAAGAACACATACACTATTAAATCTAAGTGTCATAAGGTCTCTCTCCGATTCATGAAAATGATGGTGAGGAAACACTTTCACTAAGTAGATTTTAGCTAGATAGCAATTGTGATATTTGCATTCTCAAAGTCGTTAGTGGAGCATGTGTGGTTTACCGGCACACTAACATGGACTTGTGAGAAGTGGCAAAGGTCTAAACAATTGAGACTATGATTACGGCATCCCTTTTCATAGTTCTAAAATTGTTTAGACACACATGTGAGCTATCTAAGAGAGGTGTATGATTTTGATAAAGTTTTATCAAAACAATCTAGTATCAGAAATCTGAACTTTGGTAAGAAAGTCAGCTGATTTCTGAGTACATGTCAAAGCTAGTGGGAGCATAAGTGTTATGCTAATAATCATCATGTTAGTGGGAGCATGATAATTATGACAAAGGTTGCAAGTTAGCAATGTTAATTATAGAAAACAAAAGTTTCAATTCGTGAGGTTGCAGGGGTTGAAAAAGTTGTTTTGCTATAATTAAGGGAGAGGAAATTATACTTCATTTCAATTCTAAAAGCTTAGATTGAGATTTTAATCGTATTTAATCAAGGATATATATATGAATTTCATGTTGGAATGGCTCAACATAAGGAAATTCTATATATGGGTCCATTATTTGCGTTCTAAAATTCGATTATGATTACGGCATCCCTTTTCATAATCTGAATTTTGAGAACTTGGCAAATTGAAATGGAAATATTATAGCAAAAGACTGGTTTAATCTTTATGTGAGACATCATGAATCGTGTCCCATATGCTTCGGATATAGGATCGATTACATGTGCTATATTCATCCCTTCTAAAATTTTCCAAATGCCTGGGGCATTATGAAGGGAAAAGGTCTAGAATTGGATATGACTAAAATGATTAAGCAATTGTCGAGGACAATCTAAGGTTTACCAAAGATTGGTTGCTCAAGGACAGTTGGAAGTATAATGTTAATTCTGGAAGGACCATATTGACATAATCTGTAAGGAGGCAACTCTTGTTCAGAAGTGATAGTCAAAATGGAATATGGAAATGTTTCAAAGTTAGAAATTATTCAATCTGTGTAAGATTAGGAAACTTAATGAAAGAAGGATGTTTCCAAGGAGCTGATCTCCTTTGGAATGCTCTGTAATGATTGTTGTCAAGTCTTTCTGACTTTGTGCATAATCATTAAGAGGATCAATGCATATAAGTTTAGAATCTAACAGATTTCAGTAAATGGCATGAATTTGGAATTCTTGCATTTGTAGTAAGGATTTGGGACTGTGAAAAGAGGATCATTGGAGTGATGTTCAATTGATCTATTTTACAAAGTAAAGATCATAGACAAACATAGAGTGCATACTTGGTGTATGGCAAAGCTATTGTTTAAGAAAAACATAGTGTACATGCTTGGAGCATGGGACAATTAGTGTTTTTAATTCAAGTATAAAGTTGATAAAAACTGAAACAATGAATAATGAGTAATCAGTATGGTGATAAATAAAAGTGTTTATTTATATTCATAGGGTTTGATACCATATTTGATTCATTTATTCTTGTGTTTCACTTTGCATGTTTTGACTTCCAGAATAACTAAGTCGCTCTTCCTGAATGATTAAGTTATTCAAACCATCCACAGTCGGTCATATGTTGGAAGTAGATATGATTCAAGACTGTCATGGGTTGGTTTGTAGAGGTCCAAGTTGGTGGACAAAGTGGTGCTACAACACTCATGAGTGCTCATAAGTTCTGAGTATTGGATTCAACCCGCGCTCATTTGAATCACTTCATGGATTTTATCACGAGTGATCATGAGACGATAATATCTTATATTCTTCAAACCTAGAGATATGAGTTGTTACTATGAGTTGGTTGTATATTGATTGCACGAAAACGCATTCGGTAACTCGATGTTATAAAACGTGCCTTTGTGTATGATTCAACAAGTAGTAGAACAAGCCATATGAGTCGAAGTTTATCCATTCCTTTTACCTTCGGGATAAAAGCGATATCTGTGGGCCCCTCGATGATTTAAAGATGATACATGTGAGTGCTTGGCCAAGCCAGGACTGATTTGATTTGTTCAATCAGTCAGTCATCATGAATCGGAAATATGGAAACAACAAATGGACAGAGAGAATGATTGATAATCCATGTCTCAGTCCATATGATATCTAGAATGGAGGAATATATGATCCCTTATCTAATGGACAAGTCATTGACAAAGGTCAGAGTTCATCGACAAGGTCAGAGTTCGACAGAAGCTTTTGAGAGCTATGATTGCTGATCGGTTCCTGAAGTCATACGCAATAATAGTTTTAGACTTATCGAAGTGGGAGACTGTTGGATTAATGTCTAAGTCCATAACTATAATTGGTAAGACTTGACCCGACCCGGCATGGTCCATTTGGGTTGCATGGCATCATGCATTTGGATAGACTATAATGAGAGAAATAACACTTAAGGTTGGTTAATATATTATAAGTTCTAATATATATTAATAAGGTTATTTAATTAGTATTGATCAAGAATTAATTTGGAATTAATTAAGTGATCAAAAGGAGACTAATTAAATATATGGGTTGATTGTGTAAATCATTCATTCTTATATATGTGGGCTTGTGATCCAAGATTCCTTATGTTGGACTAAGTCCATGGGGTGACCCATGGATACTCCATGGAGGTTAAAATCCATGGAGCATAAGGAATGGGTAAAGTTATGAGTTACATGGTGTAACCCTAATAGCCACCATATAAAAGAATCCCATGGCTCAAGAAATCGTGCACTAATGTGTGAGTGTGAGGGCTAGACGATTTCAAGGAGTGTTCAAGTTTCTCTCAAGTTATTCCAAGTGTATTTTGGTGTTGTGTGAACCATTTGAGGTGTCACACTTGGGGCACTAGACACTCAAGCTTCATGAAGACATTCTACATCAAAGAGGTATGTATTCTATCTTGTTATATTTATTATTTTGTATGCTAGATTAGGATAATACCTTGGATGTTCATAATTGTATGTATAATAGAGAAAACATAGATCCAAGGTATTTAGGGTTGCATGTACACTTAGGAGTGTTAGAATGCTCATAACCCAACAAAGTTATGAACCTTGGAAAATTATTTTGCATGTATTTTAGACAAACATAGATCCAAGGTTTCTAGGGTTGCATGAACACCTTAGGAGTGTTAGTTTGCTCAAAACCCAACATGGGTAACCTTAGAGGTTCAACTATTGGGTCGGGAGCTGACCTGGTGCTCAGTATTAAAAGGGATAATTGAGAGGAATCCGGGGTTTATGACTATTAGATGTCAGAGGATATTTCTGAGTAAGCATGATCATTTTCTAGTGTCAAAGGACAGGGTGTTGAGAGTTCATTGTTCTGATGGGTTCTGATAGCAGTACTGTGGATGGGTCCCTGGTGAGATGTGACCCATTCGTTCCTTGGGAGTATGATCTGGATCGATTAGTATATCTGGCATGAGTGATCGGTAACCAATTATTGGTCAGTGACTTGATTCTATCAGTCGCATAAAGAGAGTCAGAGGGGTAGTGAGTTACATGGGTCTGTTATTCAAGGATCGATTAGCATAGTGATATCTTGTGAGGGCGGTCTGACAGGGAGACAAACCACTAGAGTTTTCAATTTATGGAGAGCCAGAAGGGGTATAGTAGCGGCACAAGGGCCTGCCCTTTTTCGGGATTGGGAGTTCTTGGATGGGTACATATGTTTTTGGAGGAAAGTGTTGTATGATATGAGACCCCTTCGGTGGTGCTTCTTGGGTCATTGAGTTTGATCTATGTGTTGTTAAGGAGCGATTTCGAGGGCGAAATCTAATTCAAGTGGGGGAGAATTGTAACATCCGAGTTCCCAGGTATATTATTCATTTAGTTATTTTGAGGATTATTGAGTAACTCGACGAGTTGATGCTATAACTCGTCGAGTAGAGTCGCGGATGGCCACGTGGGATTAGTGGTCTACTCGACGAGTCCAAGAGTCGACTCGCCGAGTAGACGCTGAGTGGTGAAACCCTAAATCCCCGGGTCTGGGGACTATTAAAGGACACTTATAGCCTCATATCCGCCTCACCAGTCACCTTACACCCCTGAGAGAAAACCCTAATCGCCATTAGAGCTAGAGAGTGAGAAAGGAGCTAAATTGGTGGTTGTTGGTGCATTCTTTGAAGGAGAAGTGAAGAGTATTGAGGTTGGGGCAAGAGGAGGCTTTGGTTCCACAGATTCAACAGAGTTTGCTTGAGGTAAAGGTGCTGAATTGCTTATTTTTCTCTGGAGATCTTGATTTGGGAGTTTTCTAGGGTTTTATTCCATTGTTTTGAGTCATTGAGCCTTTTGTGTATGATTTGAGGTTGAAACCTCAGATCTGAAGTGTGGAGAGTCTTGTGAGCCTAAAGACCTGAACTTTATTGAGCTACAGACTAGACTTTGAGCACCTAACCCTTGTAGGACTTTGTTTTGGCATTTTTGGGGCATATATGTCATGCATGAACGTAAAGGTCGAGGCTTTACGTGACTTTTATGCCTTAAAGGACTAGATCTGGAGTTTGGAGTAGTGGATCTGCTTTTAGACGGCTGAATATGAAATCTGATTGAGTAAACTCGCCGAGTCCATGAACTGACTCGACGAGTCGGTTGGGGTTTGTCCCTATGAGCTGGACCACGCGATAGCTCGACAAGTTAGGGGTTAACTTGACGAGTTGGACCTTCACGAGACTTGTGAGGAGACGAGTGGACTCGACGAGTCACATAGGTGCACTCGGCGATTCGGGTCAAACATCGACTGTTGACTCGAGTTGACTTCTGTTGACTTTAGGGTTTGGTCAAACATGAGTATTGGAGACCATGGAGGGGTAAAATGGTCTTTTACTCACTTCAAGAGTTAGAAAGAAGAATAATAACCTCTGGTTTACTTAGGGTCGAGAATCGAGTATTTATTGAGATAATTACCCTATGTGTTAGGCGGTGGCTAGTTCGAGATTCGTGTACGAGGATAATTGCTTGCTGTCGAGGTGAGTCTTCTCCCTATACATATCTGAGTAATAGTTAGTGTGTGACCGGAGGGTCTTCATAGAGATATTGGATCGGAGGGTCCTCATTATTGACCGGAGGGTCTCATTGTTATACTGTGATATGCGTTATTGTGCATATTGTATTTGTGACTTATGCTGTTATGTTATTCAGTGTAAATATTGTTTAGATGTGCTTACGCTGAGTTATGTGTTATATATTATGCTATGCTTTGTGATTATGCGATGCTTTGTGATTATGCTATGCTTTGCTGAGTTAGGACCGGAGGGTCCACCCGAGTTGTGGGACCGGAGGGTCTCCACTGAGACACATAGACCGGAGGGTCTTATTTGAGGTGTACGTGGTATTTTGAGGGACTCACTAAGCTTCGTGTTTATCGTGTTATGTGTTTCAGGTTTTTCTCAGGATCACGGGAAGGCACCGGTTTGATTGTACACACCAGCGAAAGAGTTATGTTTTGAGGATCCTGGATTTTTATCAAACAATTATGGAGTTGCGATTGTAAATTAAATAAATGAGATTTTGTGAAACTTGATATGAGAATTATGAAATTTTAAATGAAAATTTTGGTTTGAAATATTACGGTGTTACATTAATTAATCAGTAATTATAAAATAGATGACATTATACTTGTTGAATTCATCAAGGTTGGATAGCAAAGCGAAATACTCTTCTGTAACAGGCTGTTTAGCCAACCGCCCATTGAAACCCTTCTCTAACAGGTATAGAAGACACACACGGACTGCATCCTAATCCGATAACTCATTAAGTGAATTTTTAAACACCTTCGTAACATGGTCTAATTTGACTGAGACATTCGTCGGGACCATAGGAAATGCACGGGAACGGAAGGGGGCGCCGAATCCAGAAGCGGGAAAATAATAACCAAACCGGAAGCCGGTGATGAGACAAAATTATTTCTTCCCGAAAGACAGCTCGTAACCCCCAATCTCAAAAACCATTTCCTCTACTTGGCTTCGGGGGTCGGTGACAACTTCGTGGGAAAAGATGTAATGTAGAAACAAAGGATCCCCATCACAACAAATAAAATACATTTAGTGGCATAGAAAAAGTGTCACTAAAAACCAAAATAGTGTCACTAAAGACCACACTGGCAATCAGCGACACAAAAAATATGTGCCACTAAAAGAGCTGCCATTAAAGACCTTTAGTGGCACTTTTTGGTTGTGCCGCTGCAACCTAATTGGGTTTTAGTGGCACTTTTCGATTATGTCACTAAAACACTTGTAGGTTTTAGTGACACTATTTTTATGCCACTATTTAACTAAAAAAATAAAAGCAATATTTATGTTTTTTAAGTCACCTTTTTAACACAAAACAATTATATTTAAAATTGTATCCAATTTTTTTAATAAATTTAAATGGAATATTAAATAATAAAACAATTAAAATAATATATGGAAAACACAAAAACATTACTTAAATTAAAACTTAACTTGTCATACAAGAATATTCTCAATATTTGAAACACAAATATATTCCAAAAGGCTTAATTAGTCTAAACATAGTGCTGGTAATTACTAAAAACATAAAACCACAATATTCTCAATATTTGAATAATCATTTTCTTTCACTTATGTGTTTGTAGAGTTACTTGAAACAACTTGCAGGGTAGACTACAAAATAAAACAAGTAATAATACAAGTTATTATTAGTATACAAACTTATTAATGTTGATAAAATATATTACCATAATTTGAGCAACATTGTCATTAATAATATTGCTCTTGAAGAATCGTCTTATTCCCCTTCTGTTGTGCCCCATCCATTTCCATCTTTAGTTACTGATGATACTTCTCTTGAAGAATCGTCATTAGCATCCACCATAAATTCTACATATAAAATTAAAAACATGGGGCAAAATGGTTATTTTACACTAGAAGTATTGGGTAAGTGAAAAAGTGAGAGTTATATAAACAATCTAAACTAAAAAAATGGATATTACAAATCAAACCAATGCATGTTCTAATCATCTTAAAATGTGGAAATAAATGAAAAGGTAAATACAAAGATAAATGTGCTAATAAGTCATCGTGCGTCTATGAAACAAGCTATTCAATGTTCAAACAATCATATGATATGTCAAATGCATAAATTAAACAACATGCCTTTTTTAATGTTCAACAACATCACTATGCTTCAACATGCTATGAATGAATAATAATTATTTTCTTGTCTTTTCAGACGTAAACTACTTTATTATAACATTAATCCTTACCTATAGTTGGGTATAGTTAAAGTTGGCAGCTTTGTGCTCCTTATCTAACTAGTTGTAAGACCCGTATGTTATACGGGTTGGATAAAACAAAAAAATTAAATATGAAAGGTTAAACAAAAATTTGTTTAGATTTTAAATTTTAGATTTTAAATTTAAAATTTAAAATTTGAATTTAAAAGGAAACATATTAAATATTATATAAGTAGTAATATTGTAATTTATTAGTTATTTTTAATTAAGGCAATTATTAATTGAAGTGTAAATATGATGTGTTAATTAAGAAAAGATTAAAAAATTGAGAAAATGACAAATGGAAAAAATAATTATTCAAAAATACCAAAAAATGACATGTGTCCAAGTTAATGAGAGAGTGACATGTGGCAAAATTAATTTCATTTATTAGGGAGGATCTGCATAAGTTTTAGCCAATAGTCAATATTCAGTAAATAACTTTAATTAGAATCTTCAATAGAAACATGGAAGAATGATACCTCGTTTAATGTTTCATATATAGAACATGTAGCATAATTATTACACCTACAACCAATATAAAAACCAACTAAATAACTTATTTTACTCAATAAAAAAATGCAGTTTTCAAACATAAAAGACAACGAACTTACTACTCACCTGCTTAAATTTCTTTTTTTTCTCATTGCTCATGAGCCTGAATTTTCTTGACTATTTTTTACTTTAGCTGGATGTATCATTGTTGAATATAAGTGTGAAAAACATAAGAGTTAAGACATTATCCTAAAGAAGCAAAAAAACAAAAATATCTTGATAAAAGATATACATCATTAAAGAATATTGAGATTTTCCATCCCATATATGATCCAAGAAACAGAGTTAGGAAACTTTGAGAAAGAATAGTACTAAAACGAAACATGCTTTAGACCAGAATTAGTTAACATGTTGATTTGTGTAAATCTAGAGTAGAAAAAGAAGTTTATCAATTGTATTTCCATCAAGTAATCCATCTGAAAGAGAATAAAACAATAGTATTGTAAAACAACAAAGTTAAGCATATCAAACATTAGGGCTAATGAAAATCAGAATGACTCATTCTTGAATTAAACTAACAACAAAAAAAGTGTGCAATACTTTAGTGGAGGCCCTGTTTGACTGCAATACAAGATTAAAGAGTGTGGCCCTGTTATTATATATATTTTTTTTCCAATTATGTCATAACTAGATAAATTTAGAGCACACAAAATTAACCTTATAGATTATACCAAATGTCAATGTGATCAAGAAATCGCGATACAGAGATTAGGGTTCAAACCTGAATCGACAAGATAGCATCTACCATTTAACTGAAATTTGACTTTTGGGTCCAGACCTAATCAAAATTATGATATAGATATGCTGTATTATTGAGTTACGGTTCCATAAATCCCAACACACAGGGATATATATATATATATATATATATATATATATATATATATATATATATATATATATATATAGGTTCATGAGAAAACATAAATATTTTGCGAAAACGCGAAAACAGATTTATATTATAAAAGTCAAACACATGTACTATAAAAAATAAATTTATTAGAAATAAATTAAGGATAGTAAGTTTACACTGGATGGTGTTATAGTAATATAGATTTAAAAACAGTTTTAATAATTACTTTTTTTTCACGTCCTTAACTATTTTTAAATTCATGTTTTCATAATAAAAATGTCAAAAATCATACTTTGCTAATATGAAACAATTGATCATCTGTTATTGATTATCATCATGTATTTCAAAGTTTGGATGTATTATTGTCCAAAATATAATGTTGACGTGACACAATCTTATAGGTTTTTCTTGTTTTCGCGTTTTCGCAAATTATTTGCATTTTCGCATGAACCCTCCCCTATATATATATATATATATATATATATATATATATATATATATATATATATAGAGAGAGAGAGAGAGAGAGAGAGAGAGAGAGATGATGGGTGAGGATTGAAGTAAATAACTAGGAAAGAAAAGAGATATACCTTAATCGGAAAAGAAAACTACCAAATCGATCAGAGAAGAGGTTGGAGTCATTGAGTCAATTGGAGAAGAAGCATGGGGAATGCCAAACGCACCATTATTAGGGTTTAACGGTGAGTTGAAATTTGGAAACTGGGGGCAATGGGAAAAAGGTAGAGGGACAGGAGGGAAACGAAAATTTTGGAAAATCTAGATTTATATCAACCATTTTAAATTGTAAGTGCCACTAAATGAGATGATATAGTGGCACAGAATAAATGTGCCACTAAATAATTGTGCCACTAAATGTTATTTTGTTTGTAGTGCATCTACATTAGGAATGTCTAACCACCTCCCGAAACATGTATTCCAGAACATAGTCTCGTATTCGGGTCTGTTTCTGAATGACACAAGGATTTCCCTGCCTATTTTGGGTTTACATGAGAGTGTAATTGATGCATCAACAATCATGTCGTGCTACTCAAATAAAAAAGGTGTTAACACTTCATTCTAAAATGGAAATTACCAATATTTCAGACCTGTTCTTCATGTTCCAGAGGTGTTCATCGTTTTCCGGAATGATTCTTCGCGTTTCGAAACCTTCCGGAATGACATTTTAAGATCCGGAACACGGCATTTCAATGTAAATTAACAATAACTAAACATTTAAACTATATTTCAGTTGGTCCTACAACAATGACATCTTTAATTTAAACTCCGGAATGTTTCCAGTTCCTTTCGGTCGGAACAGTAAGTAACAGTAGAAAACGAAGAACATACCCATAAAATAATAGGGTCGTAGTGCTCGTCTTCCATGCCGGAGATGTTTGTCGATGCCTGTCGGAGATGACGAACTTTTTTTTTCTCGAAAAAAACTCACTTAATTTTCTTAGTTTTTTCAATATTTAAGTTTATTTTTATAAAAAAAACTAATTATACCAAAAATATTAATTTTTTATACTCTATTGATAAACATCAACACCGATTAAAAAAAACTTCGAACAGTGTAGATTCACACCGTGAATCTAAACTGTAAATATTTCAATTTTTAACATTCACACTATGAAAAATCTCGAACAGTTCAGATTCACATTGTGAATCTGAATTACTATTATGCACACTATGAATCTGAGAAGGTTCACAAAAAAAAACCTTGATCAGTATAGAATCACACTGTGAATCTAAACTGTAAATATTTCAAATTTTAACATTCACAATGTGAAAAAGCTCCGATCAGTTCAGATTCACACTGTGAATCTGACTTATTATTATGCACACTGTGAATCTGAGGAGGTTCACAATGTGAATCTGAACAGGTTTACAATATGAATCTGAACAGGTTCACAATATGAATCTGAACTGAAATATCGTTTTTTTAACATGAATATGAATCTATGTTTAAAAAGTACAAAAAATATGAATTTTGATATATTTATTAATTTTTTTTCTATAAAAAAATAGACCTTAACTTTTTTCATCAAAGAAAATAAAGTGAATTTTTTTCGAAAAAAAAAGTTTGTTTTTTATATATCATCATGGATCTCTATGAAAAGAGGACGAAAAATCATGAACAACGGTATATTCGGTTTTTTTTTCGATAAAAAACATAGCCTAAAAAAAATTTTAAACGAAAAAAAGTTGTGAGTTTTTTTGTAAATGGTGGATTTTTTGGTATAATCCGGTGTGTGCGTCCAATGTAAAAGTGTACATTTGTTTTCTTAGCCATTGATCGTTATGATTTCCGACGCTCACGATTGGTTCATTGGTTAATTATGGTTCTCTATTGAACATCATATATATATATATATATATATATATATATATATATATATATATATATATATATATATATATATATATATATATATATATATATATAGGTTCAAATGAGAACAAAAAAAGATTAAGAATCGTACGAACCATTAAATCAACCATTAAATCAGATCTATCTTTTCAAATGATAAATTCTTTCAAACTCTCCCACCATTTTTGAAGAACACCCATTCCTTATTACCACCACCACCTACCACCGCCGGCACCACCGTCGTCAGCCGCTTAACCTTTGTCGGAATGTCAAGCTAATCATGTTTTTTTCTCTTCAGATCTGGAACCACAATAAAAAACGACATCACCGAGGTGTTTCCGCTTCAGATCTACCGTCCACCGCCAGTCATCTTCGACGACATAATTCCGATGACTTTTTTTGTGTATTTTGCTCAGATCTAACTAGATCTGAATGATTCTAGTGATTTTTTCTCATCTCTGGTCGTGTTTCTAGTCTAGATCTTTCGAGATGTGGTCAGATCCAGAACCTCCACTTACTGATCTGCCATCAGTTTCGCCTCCACCTTTAGATCTAAAACTTTTTTTCACCGGAACACTAGATCTACCACTAGATCTACCACTAGATCTTCCGTACCGTTGTCTAGATCTGCAAGCTCCGATCCAGAGTTACGATTTCTACCACCACCGATGTCCAGATCTGTGAGGTCCGAAAGTATTGAAAGAGTTCATACGAGATCTGGTGTCATGTTCTTCAGGTTGCACATTTGGTTTTGTGTTCTTCATCTCAGACCTATGAAATTTGGTTGTTTTTTTCCTCTGAAGATATGGTTCTGTTCTTTCCGTCAAACCACTACCGTCAAACCTCTCCAGAGAAACAAACAACATCACCTGACTTTAGAGATGATGAAAATCTTATATATTTGGTCAGATCTGATCTTTTATGGTGATTATGGATCTGATGTATCTGGTGCACACAAAGTGTTTGATGAAATGATTCAATGAAATGTGGTAAGTTAAGTCATTAAGCTGTGAATATGTGTTTTCTATGTATTAGTTTGTCTAAGTTATTAAAGTTGTGAATGTGTATTTTTTGATGTATTAAGTGTTGAATTAGTGTCTAAAATGTTGAATTAAGTTTTGAATTAGTGTTTGAAATGTTGTATTAAACTGTGAATTCTGATTTTTTTAATCCAGATCTAATTTTAAAGGGAAGGATATTGGCGATGTTGACACCGATGGTTGGTGGTGGTGATGGTTGATAGCAGTGTACGATAGTTGGTGGTGTTGATACTGCTGGTGGTGGTAGAGTAAGCATCTTCTTCGTTGATTTTAGATAAGTTATTATCTTTTATGATTCATGTATATTTTTTTATGTTTGCTTCTAAAATATGATATAATTTATTTATGTATTAAACTGTGAATGAGTTTTTTAATACACTGCAATATGAAATTATACTTGTAAATGAGTTGTGAATGTATTGTATAAAATTATGAATTTTGTGTATTACGTTGTGAATTTTATTCACGACTTAATATATTAAATTTACAATTTAATACATAGAAATGTCTACATGTATTAACTTATAAATATAAGTTTTAATTTGAAAATATGGTTGTAAATATAAAAAAAATTTGTCTTAAATTTTGAATTTATTATATTAAGCTGTGAATTTTGTATACTAAACTGTGAATTGTGTATTATGTTGTGAATTTTATTCACGACTTAATATATTAAATTCACAATTTAATACATATAAATGTCTTCACATATTAACGTATAAATATAAATTTTAATTTGAAAATATGGCTGTAAATATAATTTTTTTTGTCTTAAATTGTGAATTTATTATATTAAGCTGTGAATTTTGTATATTAAACTGTGAATTATCTATATTAAGAGTTTCAAATTGATATTATGGTTGTGAATTTATATTTTTTGTATTGAGCTGTAAATTTATTGTAATGAGCTGTGAAGTTTATGTATTAAGCTGTGATTTTTCTATTTTAAACTTTGTATTAACTACATTAAGCTGTGAATATTTATTTAAATTGTGAAATTGACTATATTAAACTTTGAATTTTTTGTATTAAACTGTGATTTTTGTGTTTAAAAATATGAATTGACTGCATTAAACTATGGATTTTCTGTTTAAATTGTGAATTAACTGCATTTTGCTGTGAATTTTTTATAATTTGTGTTAAAATATGAATGATTTATGTATAAATTTTTGTGTTAATTTTCTTATGAAAATATTTATTTTTTTGTTGTATAAATTTGTAAGAATCCACTAGTTTTTATAATTGTTTTGCATTAAATTAAAAAAGAGTGAATTAATAGGCTTTATTAGACCGTAGATGTAGTATTTAAGTTGTTAATGCATAAATTTATTTATAGATCTGATTTGGAAGAAATGACGACTGCTATGTTGATACAGGTGGTTGCTGGCGGCATGTGGTGGTAGAGTTTGAGTTTTTGACTTCTTTGAATTAGTTAATTTTTGTAAAACAGTTTGTATTAAGTTGTGAAATTTTTTGCCTTAAACTGTAAATGGACTGTGTAAATCTATATTTTATATAAGTTTTGTGTTAAAATATGAGAGCATATACGAGTGAAAATATTAGACTGTAAAAATTATAAGTTTGCTCTTTTCATTCCAAAAACACAAAAAATAGGATTTTAACACGTTTAATAAGAGTATCGTGTAAATATTACTAATTAAATGAGGTTCTTAGGGTTCTTAATCTTTTATGGTTGTCATTTGAACCACTCCCTATATATATATATATATATATATATATATATATATATATATATATATATATATATATATATATATATATATATATATATATATATAGAGAGAGAGAGAGAGAGAGAGAGGGAGAGAGAGAGGGAGAGAGAGGAAGGATCATTTGAGAACTCATATATTCCCGAGAACTTGAGAACTAGAAGTGGACCACTAGATCAAAAATTTTAAGGGCTCTGATTTTTTATGGCAATCTCGTAATTAAAAAAATCTTGAATGGTGTATACGTGTAATTGTTTGTTAAATCGAGTAATGAAACGAGATCAAAATTCAAATGAAGTATGAACACAGAGAGTAAATATAATCTTGTTTCAGCTCATATTATGCTTTCACGATACAAAGAGTTTTAGACAGAAGAGTTGCAAAAGTTCTATCTGTCTTATGTATCCTTCCCTATTTATAGGAAAGAAAGAAAGCACAGAAAAAATACAAAGGGCTAAAACATTACAGCTTCGAAATAATTATGCCTTTGTAATAACATTACATCACCAACGAATACAAAATAACCTTCGACACCTTACAACATACTTCGACTCTTACAATCTCCCCCTTTGTAAGCAGTGACGAAATCAGGTTATCAAAACTTGAGCAGCCATATGCAATGTTCTTCTTATCTCCGCATACCAACTCATTACTTTCTTCAGCTCTGCTTTATCTGCATCATTATTCTTCTTACAACTATTCATACGCACAATTAAGTTTGTATATTGAACAATTGTATATCTTTCAACATCACATGATTGGAATAAAAACTTCGTTGACTTTCCCTTTTTGCTTTTTCCAACGAAAACGATCCCCAACGACTTCAAACATATCCCCCCATCTACATAATTCTTTAAATCAGCTTGACTCTTCAACACAGACTGAGGAACAATAATTTCTTATCCCATTGACAAAGCTAATTCAAAATCTGTCAATTCTAGACAATCATAGTAATTGTCTATGAAAAGTTTGATATGACCTAACCCCAAATGTAACACATCTTTACTGGTTCCTTGAAGTTTCGAAGCATCCATGTTTTTGAGAATGTTCGCAACTTGAATAAGGTCATTCAAATTCATCAACAAAAAATCAGCAATTGAGAAGTCGAAAGTAACATTATTTGCCCTCACAACAAGGTATCGGAAATTTTGCAGCATATTTTCGAATAACACATCCTTTGTTATGCTCAACACTCGAACAATCTTAACGAGTGACCAAACCTCTTCCTGTTCCTTTCCCAGCACAGCATGAAATCTCAGCTTCATGTGAATAAAATCATCTTTATCCTTAAATTGATCAACAATTTTATACTGAGCTGTAAGAAACATCATCTCATTGATTGGAAAATCAAGTTGATTCATGTCAGAATTCTCGATGGCATAACTCTTTCTTGGTTTCTTTTCGAACTCATACATTTCATTGTAAGCTACTCTTGCTTCGATATTCTCATAATTGTACAGCTTCTTTGGATCACCTTTGTTCAAAGTAGGAGGATCATCTTGACGAAGCCTCAAAATACTTTGAATTTGACGCCGCTTTTCCATTTCTGCTTCAATTTCATCTTTTCTTTCTTCCTTTGATTTTCTACAACAATCTATTTTCCCCTCAGTTTATCTGTTCGGTTTGCTTGGGTTTTGAGTCACTACCTTCACCTGTAGACCCAATTACAATGCATTTAACAATCGGTCTTGTAGTTGTTGTAGTTTCTATCACTGGATCAGCCTTCGAAATTATTGGTTTTGGTGTTGGAATATGAGTTGTAAAGACTTTACCAACAACCTTTGCTTCTTCGTTAGTTTTTTCAGAAGCACCATCTCCTTTACCAACATTCCTCCTTTATCCCCCTTGCACCCCTGTGACAACAGGTGGGGCATTTGTTGGTAAGAGATTAATCAGCTGAGATAACGGGGCCAACTCCTTTTGAATGGTAGTTTCGAATAAACGAAATTTCTGAGTTAAAAACTCAGGAGTTAAGAGAGATGAAGACCCAGACTTCAAAACCAACTCTTTCAATTCACTAAGCATAATATCAAGCTTCCCAAAACTTTTAATATCACCAGTTGCTTTGTCTTCAAACTTGGGAAGAAGAGATTGCTACCACTCCACCACTTTTGTTACAACCCCTACAATAATATCCACTTTCAAAAGTAGAGAAGAATAACTGGTATTCAACTCAGTAAGCTCTTGTGCCACATCAACCTTCAATTCCTCAAGCTTTCAATTCACACCTTCTCTAACAGTCTTGACATCCTGAACGAAGAGAACATGTCTTTCCTTCGCAACCAGCCTCAGTTCCTTCATTTCACCATTGAAAGTATCAGATTGAGCTTTGACTCGGAGCTCATTGTTTTTATCTATTACATCTAGCTTGTGTTGAAGTCGAAGCTCCTGAGCTTTGAGCATGACATCGACTTCAATGCTAGACACAGAGTGTTTGCCTCCTACATCTGCTTGTGACTGTAATAAAGAATTGAGCTTCCGTTGAGAATTTTGAATTGTTTTCCCGACATAAGAATATGATCTAGGATTTCTTCTTCTTCAGGATCAAATTCTAGGTCAGCGAATGAGCCTCCAAATCCTCCATCATCAGTTTCATCATCATGTAACGTTTTGGGTGGGTCAGTTGAGTGAGACGGAAAGAGAGAAGTGATAGGTTGTTGCATGACTTGATCAACAGTGGGTGAATGAGTGGATGTAGAAACAGTTGTGAAAAATGGTGGTGATAGAGAAGTAGTTGTAGATATGGTAGAGGTTTCGAAAATACCTTGAGTAGTAGGAAATGGGTTTTCTTTGTTCAAGACTTCTTCACCCATATTGACATTTGCATCCATATTAGATATGTGTGCAAGAATGCCTGAGATTCGAACCTCGTCATTAAATAGCTTGGTTAACGAAACCTCGGGTGGTATGACCGAAGTCTGATCAGGAGTCGATATTTTGGTTGAGTCACCAAGAATAGTATATGTGTCCACTGTCGAAGTTTTCACATGATTACTTGAAATTCCTATCTCCTCGAAATTCGATTTGACAGGAGATTTCTTCTTAGATGAAACATCACCCATTGGTGTTTCAGGGACTTCTTCGTCTTTAATGGAGTCTTCCTGAATAATTAACTTTCTCTTCTTTTGTTTCTTTGAAATATGTTTGGCAACATCCGCAACTCTTCGCTTCTTAGCGGATGGAGAAACAAGTACAGGTATTTCATGAATGACAACACCTTTCCGAGTTACATGAGGCTTTTGAACCATTGAAGGTGAGAAGCTGGATGACCTTTTAGGAGATTTTCTTGACCTATGAGCCATCTTTTTAAGGCGCTTTAACACACCAGATTTTGAAGGAACTGTCTGCTTTGAAGGATCAACTGTTTCAGTCTCAGTAGGCTTTGCCGATTTCTTCGAAACTTTTACTCCCTCTCCAGCCTTTTTCTTTGGTGAGTTAGTCACTTTCTTCTCTTGAATAGGTTTCGAAGGACTAGTTTCAACAACCTTTTTTGGATTTCGTGATTTCTTTGAAGAACCTTCACCAGAACATGTTAGTAAAACTCCAGTCTCGACAAAAGGACAAATTGTCTGTAAATATGCCATTAACACAGGATTCGATGGATCAACCTTTTTGAGCATTGCATCCAGAATTCGAGCTACTAATGGAAACTCATCCATATTATCTTCAATAGCGTTTGGGTAGTGATACTTTACAAACTCAGCCTTTGGTTCATCAGCAGACACCTGAATACCTTCCTTCTCATAGGCATATTGAAGAATTAAACTCCAATACCGAGCACAAGAAACCCCATCCACAACATTGGTATTCTCAACACTCTTCAAGAACTCCTTCCACATCTAGGTTGCATAGTCCACCGATAGGTCATAATATATGCCAGCAACCATAGCATATACCTCCAGTCTTCTTTTATCCAACCCAACACTCCGACCAGTCAGACATCGAAGATAAATGCTAAAGAGAAAATTCCAGATACAAGGAAGGCTTGATTTCTTGAACTCGCTAATCTTCGTACGAATGGATTGATAACCCATTTCATTAAACATGTGAATCACCTGTTCATTAGAGTAACCTTATTGAAAGGTGGATAATTAGGGATTTCAAGAATCTTAGAAAAAAGCTTCTTGGACAATCGAAACTTCTTGTCATTCACCAGATTGAATGTAACTATGTCCAATGTCTTGCTGTATGGTGCAGTGGAACCAGCAATTGAGAGCCAGGACATCAGAATGTCAAACGAACTGAACATCGCAGTTGGCAAAAAACTGAATGTTTCAGGGCGACAATCAACATCTTGAGTTCTTCTGGATAAATAGAAACATCACCATCAACTTGATAATTCGTACTTTGGATCTTCATGATGGGCTCAGAAGATATGTCTTCAATGGTGTTAGATTGATGAGCAGCCATTTCTAGGGTTTGCTTGAAATCTTGAAGAACAGAGGAAAAAGAGGGCACAGATTGTCTTTGAGTATGTTAGGAAAGCGTAAAGTTAGAATGAATACCCAATCGCCCCTTTTAAATGTATCCCTAATTTGAATCTCAAACGGTTGCCATCAAAGAACATGACACATGGCCCTTGAAAATCACACCATTAGCTGTCAAATACGCCATGTCAGATAAAGTGACTAGCACAGTTTCCTAGAAACGCGCACAGTTATCAAACCATCACATCAAAAGTCACTTCGTGAGTACTCATCAGATAAGGACCAAAACCTTCAGAATGGAGGTTGGGCTCTTTTGCTTTTGGGTTTGAAAACGAAGTCAAGTGCCAGACTTTCGAAATCATCAGCCTAAGTTGGTGTGACATCCCCATTTTCACGGCCAGAAAAGACCGATTTGTTTATGCTTTGTTTAAAAATCAGAGTAATAATTTTAATAAAAGAGTTGCGGAATTTGTTCCCAGAAAAACATGATAAATACATTATCAAAAGCATTTCCGAAGAAATGTATTTTTATTCCTTTTAAAACCTTGGGATGTCATCGTCAATACAGAAACATAAGCATAAACAGAACTTACATTCATTTACACTAGTGATCTACATCTCTTTTAAATCTCTCAGTGTAAAGTAGCTTCGTATCGACACCTGTGATACAAATAAGCTTGAGTGGGTCAGGTTGGGAAACCTGGTGAGTACACAGGGTTTTCAACCCACAATAATATAATTATTATGTTTAAACATCAAACAATCAACCCAATTACCCATCCCCATTATATTCTTTACTCTTAAGGGTCTACCCTAAGAATCAAAAATTTCTCGTTCATTCATTCCTAAGGATTATCCTATGGAATAGGGACAGAGTCCATCGTTACCAGGGTTTATGGATTACAACTGGTGAACACGTAGTCCAAAATATCTGGTGAACACTTAGTTCAAAAATACCTAGTGAACACACTCAGTTCAAAATACCTGGTGAACACTTAGTTCAAAAATACCTAGTGAACACACTCAGTTCAAAGTACCTACATGTTACGAGCCTGCTAGCGTTCCATTGGACTGTCTAGTAAAGTCCGTGGTCGTCATCTATACTCCACTAGATGACTGGACCACTGTCAACCTTAAGGTCTTTCATCGTGTTATCACACAACAACTATTTCATCTACCCATGTTTTACCCAACACATTTTGTAGATATAAAATACATATACAGTTTAAAACATTTAAAACATGTATAAAAAATCTTTCACCCAGCATAGACAGCAAATATTCAGACAATATGCACACATAGCACATAATTTATATTACATACTTCATATCTATGTGTAAGATGAAAGGGACTATGCACTCACTTGATAAGGTGGTGACTCGGTACTCGAACAACGCTTCGTTTACTTTAAAATAATTTCCTTCGACGAAACCTAGTATTATTACCACTAGATTTTAGTCTAATATTTACCGTGATTAATTATTATTATTATTATTATTATTATTATTATTATTATTATTATTATATAAGTGTTTAAACAATACTTTCCAACCACTATGTACAGACAGGGGCCAGACATAAAACACCGGAGGGCAGGACCATTTTGGCATATAGCACTTCTGAAATCCAACAACCCTATGCGGCCCTTTAAACCAGATTCCCCGTACCGCGAGTAGATAAAAATATATTATAACGACACTTATATAAGTCATAATAATAACTCAAATATTTATTATAAGTTCATAATAACAATACTAATTTTAAATATAAGCTATATTAAAATAGGGTAAGCATAACTTACTTACAAGGGGGTTTTAGCTAGGAGCCGGGCTCTGTAGGGGCAGAACTTCGTCGCTGAATCTTTCTAAGAAAGATTCGTGCAGCGCTTCAGCGCTCACCTTACTATACTAAAACTACAGAAAGAGAAGTCGAATCACGAGGGACCGAAATGCTCGGGGGATAAGAAGAGAAAGACTCTTGAATCAAGAGAATGGTGCAAGAAATATGAGAGCCCAAGCCTCTTATTTATAGTAATTGAATTTACAAAAACTACCCTCCATAATTACTTAATGACCTTATAGTTATATAAACGACTAAACGCCCCTTCATAATACTATTTTAAATAGATTTAACGATATTTGTACTAAACTAATGTTGAAAGTACTCAACACTAGTCTTATAATAACCGCATCGTCGATACCTTTCTAATGATATATACATTTGTATATATATGTGTACGTATATATGATTTATACTTTATTTTAATACGTAAATATGCTATTATAATTTGTAACTCGTTCATACCAACTCCATTTTTGATGTTCTTTATATCCACGCGTTGGTATTTACGAGTACTGCAACTTTCATTTAGACGCCGTCAGCTAATTCTCATTCTATCTCAGATTTACAAAACTGTATCGAATTTATCGCGCTCGAAGAGTAGGGACCAAGTTTCGTCCATATCTTTAACATACGAGCTCTACTCTCGACATTCTTTGTATTCACGCATAGTTAAAAACAATATCTAAAACTTTCATTTAGACTCTGTCGGCTAATTCTCGACCGATCTTAAATTTAACAGTAGGAGGAGATTATACTGTTAAATGTCCGCGTAAAATTCATAACTTCTACATACGCACTCCGTTTTCGTCTGTCTTTTTATCGTTGAATTCCTATTAATGATATATTCAACTCTCATTTAGGTCGCATAGGCCAAAAACCGCTCGAACTAAAATTCGAGTTTCGGGTCGTGCACTGCTATGCCAAATCTTAGAAAATTCATAACTTCCTCATACGAAGTCAGATTTGGGTGTTCTTTTTATGGACGCTCTCAGTTTAATGTATACTACAACTTTTGTTTAGATCACTAAGGCTAAAAATTCCTTTATCAAAAATTCACTATTTACGTCTCCCGGTGCCGTGCCGGTTTTGCCGTAAAACTTCGACGGGCCATAACTTCTTCGTTATAACTCGGATTTCGGCGTTCTTTATATGTACGGAACCCTTGTAACATATACTACAAATTGGTTAAGATTAATCCTTTTAAATAATCTTCCATCAAAAACTCATTTTTGACGCTCATTGTCTCTAAATTAACTAGCCCGAATATGCAGGCGTTAGTGTTGGTATTACTTAGAACCTCAAGGATTTCATGAGTGCAGTGTTCCAAGGAAAAATGTAAGAAGCAAAACAAGAAAAATTTGGATCTGTGATGTCAAAAATATATTTTCGACATAAAAGCAGATAAATCTCGGGCAAAGATTGCTTCGCTAATCATCAAGAGAGATGATCAACAGCTTGTGTGGTTTCCCGTGAATTACAATCGATTACTTGTAAAGAAGTATCGAAGGGCTTCTTTTAACATAGTTTCGAAGGTGGCTTAAAATTTCGTTACAATGCACATCTAAACATAAGAGTGACAATTTGTAAACGAAACGATCTGTTTGACCAGTGTAGTAAGTGACAAGTAAGCTTTGAAAAATTTATAAAGTAACGAAGGTTAAGAATGATATTCAGACAGAAATCATATTCTTGAAACCAAAATTAGTCCTAGATCTTGTTGGTCAACAAATGTCGTGGGTTTCGAACATTCGATCAAGATTACTACAAAGAAAAGAATATGATTTTGAGTATCGAAAACAGGTACTAAAATAAATGTTTCGTCAATTCTGGAACAAAGTTCCCCGTCAATTCCTTAATTTGGTTCGAAACTTAGGGTTTCACTTTCATCACGGTCTCATGATGTTAGATCATAAACATAGAGTTTCGATATGTCTAGATCCTGATTGGTTTCTACCAGAAATCTCTTCGACATATGTCTTTGTGTGTGAATGTGTAAGAATTTTTAGGATGAAAAAGAGCGGGTAAAAGAAACGAATGTACCTCTGCTATGATTTGACCAAGCAGTAAACTCTTAACTCAAATGAGAAGAGTAAGGTAGCTCATGAATGAATGAGAATATAGCCTAATTGGGAAGGAATTCTCAAAATGAGAAAACCATTAAGGCTTCGAAAATATACCTTCCCAAAAAGCATCAAGCATGTACCACGAAGAATCTGCATTCTCTGCTATGAAAAAAAAATCTTCGCTACATCTACACAACAAATGTAAAACAAACAAAAAGAAGAAAATATTTTTGAATTTTTGTTTGATAGGATGAAAATAACAAAAATAATAAAATCTTTTTGATATTTGTGAATTTGTTAAAATAAAAAAACAAAACAAAAATATTTTTGGTGTTTTTGATTTTTCGACATAAAAGTAACAAAAAAAATTTAGTACCAAACTAACGAAAATTGTGATTAAGTGGATTGTACATGATGTCGAAAGCGAAGCATGTCGAAGCGCTGAACGTGAACAGTAACCTATGAACGATGAACTATATCCTCTGAATGAACACTTAGCACCTCTGAATCGACACCTTTGTAACTTTTTCCCTTTTCATTCTTTCGAAACTTGTTTGTGAACTGAATTTCCTTCGATCATTCCTAGACCCGCCAAAATTCTCACGAATGACTGTTCATCTAAGGGCTTTGTAAAAAGATTAGCAAGTTAATCAGTGCTTTTTACGAAGTGAACTTCGATATTGCCATCATCGACATGATCTTTTATAAAGTGATATCGAAGAGCAATGTGATTGGTTTTCGAATGTTGCACATGATTGTGACAAATGTGTATGACACTTTGTGAATCACAATACAACGGAATTTTATTCATGTTGATTGCATAATCACGCAGTTGGCTTTGAATCCATATGATTTCTGAAGTGCAAGATGCAGCAGCAACATACTCTGCTTCTGCTGTGGAAATCGAAACACATGTTTCTTTTTCGATTGCCAACTTACTAACTTCCCATCCAGCAGTTGACATCCGCCACTTGTGCTCTTTCTATCAAGCTTGCAACCTCCTAAATCAGCATCTGAAAATGCTTGTCTGAAGAAGCCTGTCTTCAAAGGATACCACAATCCTAACGAAGTTGTTCCTTTGAGATAACGAAATATATTCTTTACTGCAGTTAAGTGGGGTTCCCTGGGATTTGATTGGTACCTAGCACAATTACACATAGAAAACATGATATCAGGTCGACTTGCTGTGAGATAAAGTAACGAACCTATCATGCTTCGGTATAAAGTAAGATCAACAACATGTTTATCTAACGAAGGAGTGAGCCTTGTTCCAACCGCCATTGGTACTCGTAACTTTGTGCTATTCGACATCCCAAATTTTTCCAGCTGATTCTTTGTGTATTTTTCTTGATTAATAAAAATTCCTTCTCTGCTCTGACAAATATTCAATCCCAGAAAATTGTTTATCTTCCCCATCATGCTCATCTCAAATTTACTTTTCATCAGATTTTCGAAATCACTAGACAAAGCAGGGTCAGTAAAGCCAAAAATAATATCATCGACATATATTTGAACAAGCATAAGATGATCCCCAACTTTCTTTCAAAAGAGTGTGGGATCAACTGATCCTTGTTTAAATTTTGATTGTTTTAAGAAAGAGGTAAGAGTTGCATACCATGCTCTTGGTGCTTCTTTTAACCCATATACAGCTTTATCTAAGATATAACAATGATTAGGGAATTCTTCGTTAATAAAACCTGGAGGTTGTTCTACATACACCGTTTCTTCGAGTTCTCCGTTGAGAAAAGCATATTTGACATCCATTTGATAAGCATCAAAATCCTTGTGTGCTGCATAGGCCAAAAATATTCGAACGGCCTCGAGTCTTGCGACACAAGTGAAGTTTTCCTCATAGTCTATACCTTCTTGTTGCGAATAACCTTTAACTACAAGCCTAGCTTTATTTCTAACAACATTATCATCTTTATCAGTTTTATTTTTGAAGATCCATTTTAAACCCACAATCGAAACATCTTTTGGTTTGGGAATTAAACGCCAAACTTTGTTTCATTCAAATTCAGCAAGTTCAGATTGCATGGAAACAACCCAATCAGGATGTTCCATAGCAGCCTTGACTGATTTTGGTTCAATTTTCAAAATAAAGACATTGAACATACAAAATTCTTGATGAGTATTGAGTACCTCACTTTTAGCACGGAGTTGAGCTCTTGTAAGAACTCCATCTTGAGGATCACCTAGAACTTGTTCCTTTGGATGATTTCTTATCCATTTTTCCAATGGTGGATATGCTGGATCAAAATCCAATGGCGCATCTTCGAACATTTCATCATTCTCTTAACCTGCAACAGAAAAATTATCATTTAAATCATGAAAATTTTCATTTTGATTATTATTCGACATATTAAGCTCCCCTCGACAATTTCATTTTCATGTTGCTCCCCCTCAACATTATGATTCATTCTCATATTCTCCCCCTCGAAAGAATGCTCCCCCTCAACATGAGAATTCGAATGCAAGTGCTCCCCCTCTACTTGATCATTTGGCATACTTTCGCTATTTCCAGGAGAATGAGATGTCGAGTTTAAATCAACAACATCTTGAGTAATTGTCGAAAAGTCAGAATGTTTTGATGATCCAGGAAGTTAATTATCCTCATCATTGACTTCAGTATCAGCAACCCTATCTGGAACACCAAAAATTAAATCATAATCAAAATCAGACGAATTAATACTATCAGATTCATCTTTCAATTCATTAATAATTTGTTTTTGTTCAAAACGCTTTTCAACTTGTTTGATATAATAATCATCAAAAGTTAGATTGAATGTTTATTCTATTTTCCGAGTTCGTCTATTCAATACTCGATATGCAACCGAATTATGAGAATAACCCAAGAAAATTCCCTCGCCAGCTTTGGACTGAAATTTCGAAAGATTATCCTTGAGATTCATGATAAAACACCTGCAACCAAAAACATGAAAGAATTTGACATTAGGTGTTCGGTTATTGATAATTTCATAAGGAGTAATATTTAATCTTCGATGAATAAACGATCTATTCTGTGTAAAACATGCAGTAGAGACTGCTTCAACATAGAGATATTGAGGAAGGTTCGCATATGTAAGCATTGTTCTTGCTGCTACGCAAAGTGAACGATTTCTCCTTTCAACAACACCATTATGTTGAGGTGTGTAGGGTGAAGAAAAATTATGCGAAATTTCTTTTTCAGTTAAGAATGAATCAAGAACATTGTTCTTAAATTCTGAGCCATTGTCACTCTTGATTGTTCGAACTTTCTTCTTCAAACTTGTTTCAATTTTCTTGATAAAATAAATCATTACTTGAGCAACATCAGATTTTAACCTGAGAAAATAAACCCAAGTAGATCAAGAAAAATCATCAACAATAACCAAAATGTAGCGTTTCTTGTTGAGAGTTTCAACAGTCGATGGTCCACAATGGTCAATGTGAAGAAGTTCCAATGGTTCAACAATTTTCGAATCGATGACAATTGGATGTCCTTTACTATGTTGTTTCCCTTGTTCGCAAGCTGCACACAAAGTATCATTATCAAATTTTAAGACAGGTAAGCCTCGAACAAGATCATTTACCACCAATTTGTTAAGATTTCGAAAGTTCAAGTGTGAAAGACGTCGATGCCAAAGCTAGCTAACATCTGATGAAGCTGTCGAAAGTAAGCACACCGAAGGAATTCCAACTATTGGTTTGATGTCGACAGTGAACATATCTCCATGTCGTTTGGATTTAAGTAAAACTTCGTTTGTGTTGACATTCGAAATTATACTTCCTTCTTCATTAAACACCACTTGATTGCCAGTGCCCACAACAAGTTGCGAAACACTTATCAAATTATGTTGAATACCTTCGACATAAGCGACACGATTAACAGTGAATTTACCATTTGTCACCTTACCATATCCTTTAACTTGACAAACTTCGAAAATCACGCAAATTTTCTTTCCTTCCAGTCATGTGACGAGAACAACCACTATCGATATACCATTTTTCATCATATTGTTCGTCACATAAAACATGCAATCAGTGAAAGAATTTAGGCACCCAAGGCTGTTTGGGTCCTTTATGATTAGTTTGAAACACATTATGAAATGAAGATCCTAAAATCCAATTACGAACTTTAGATTTGACACTATCAATTAAGTCCACTTCATTTGGTAAAGGCTCAGAAATATAACATTTTGAAAGTTTAGGACCTTCACTGACTTTCACCTTTTTCTTCTCAGATTGTGGCTTTGTTGCCTTTCCTTTCGAAACAGGGCGCCATGCCTTGACTGAAGATGTCGAATCTTTCGATGATGAACTGACATTCGACATTTCATTCAAATACTTTTCATAAGCATTTTTGATTTGTTGTTGAGAGTATTTTCCTGTTTGATAAGATTTCCCTTTTCTTTCAAGCCAATGATCTATATTTTGCACATTTGATCGACCCTTGATATACGAAACTTTGTAAGCTTGGTTCGCAGGTGGATTAGGAAAATTCGGTTTTTGAGGTGTGAATTTAACATTCTGTTTTGAATGAAATTGATCAAATTTTTTATCTTCAACCTTTGACTCAAAACGTGGTTGTGTAAGACTTCAATGTTGGAAAGATGATGATTTATTATTTGATTGAATTGATTTTGAAACACCATCATTTGAAAACCTTGTTTGATTAGTAGAATTTGAAAACTTTTTTTCATGAGATGCTTGACTATGATTTTGTGACAAAAACTTTGTTTCTTGATTTTTGATTTTCGAAAAGTCATTTTGTGAAGTTGATTGAGACAAATGCTTTTTCTTTCTTCCTTTGATTTTTCTACAACAATCCAAGAATCATACGGCAAATCCACAATGATCACAAGAACTTGAAATTTTCTAGAGAGAGAAAGTGATTTTGAATGGGTTTTTTAGAGATAGAAAGTAAAAATCACTTGAATTCTAGTGAAGAAAATCGAATTATGAATAGAATCAAAGATGAATTCGATTTCTAGAATCCAAACTCTCTAAAACACGAAGATCAAAGATCAAAAAATGAATCACCAAATCAAGATTGCCACCATGGATCAATTCTTGATCAAATTAAGAACACCAGCTCTGATACCAATTGTAATTATTTGTTAAATCGAGTAATGAAACAAGATCAGAATTAAAATGAAGTATGAACAGAGAGGGTAAATATAATCTTGTTTCAGCTCATATTATGCTTTCACGATACAAAGAGTTTTAGACAGAAGAGTTGCAAAAGTTCTATCTATCTTATGTATCCTTCCCTATTTATAGGAAAGAAAGAAAGCACACAAAAAATACAAAGGGCTAAAACATTACAACTTCGAAATAACTATGCCTTTGTAATAACATTACATCACCAACGAATACAAAATAACCTTCGACACCTTACAACATACTTCAAGTCTTACAATATGGGCTTTTAACAAAAATCGTGAGGGTAAACTGGGAATGCGATTTTCACATCCCTAAAACTCATTCTCTCTCTCTCTCTCTCTCTCTCTCTCTCTCTCTCTCTCTCTCCTCTCTGTCACGTACGTCGTCCACTCGTCCTCATTGTCTCCCTCCTCTCTCCGGCCACAACGTTTGCTCCATCTTTGCCTCTGTAGGTGGTGATAGTATCCCCGCCGAATCTGGAGGATTGTACATCAACCAACGACCACCACCTGCATCGACATATCACTTTCTTCATCGTCTCCTTCTCGGCTTCAGACAAGGATCCACATTCGATCCATATTTCATAGTCATTATAGCCGATTGATGTTGAATCTGAAATCCTCCAATGATTTAGGCTTCATTCTCATCAATCATGAACAATTTCTGTAAGTATTGATTTTATTTGCATTTTGAATCTGAAATCCTTCGTAAATCTCTCTCTCGAGTACGTCCTCCTCACTTCCTCACCTCTCCAATGAAGTTAGGGTTTCTTCATCTGTGACTTTCTGGTGATTGAAATTGGACTTATGAATCTGTTTTACCATGTCGTTCCCTAAAATCCTACGGAAATAGGCGTGAGTTTGACCATGTCGTTCGGTTAGGGTTTAGAAACCAACAAAATTGATATCAAATTAGGATTTCAAATCCTTCAACGGCTTGCCAATAAACGGTAACATGAAAAGAGATTGATTTTATTCGTTCTATTGATGTGGACATGTAATTGATTTTAGTTATATCTCTCACAAATCACAATTCGACACTAAAATATACCATCAATATGCATTTGGTAATCAAAAAATGTCGTATATGCAATGATATTTTATGTATAAGAAAATATTTGACTCATAGATCTTTTATCAATTGGCATGATCTATGTTTCATTAATGCTTTTACAACTATTTTGCTGCTGAATTTTGCTCTGATTTGAGGTTGTTTGGCATCCTGTTTTGTAACATCTCAATTTTCAAGACCAAAATTTTCGTTTTTAATTAAGCGATTTATAAAACCATTTACTGAAAAACAACATCAATATCATATCAAACTCATAACCCATAAGTCAAATGTCATAAAAACATGTCATGGAATAATAAAAATGTCAGAGTACAATCCCAAGGACGTCATATTGCGGAAATCGGGTGTGTGTGCGATGCGCTGCTACCGTGCCAGCTCCTTCCCCTTCGATGAAGAGGTACCTGAAAACAAAACTGTAAACTGTAAGCATGAAGCTTAGTGAGTTCCCCCATCATACCACATACCACCTAATGCCTATTCATCGGTATCTTTCAACCGATATCGGTCTGGCATAACTAGGAGCTGGGCTCCCCTTCGGTATCTTTCAACCAGTAACCGGGAACTAACCTCCCCTTCGGTATCTTTCAACCGATAGCCGAGAGCTAACCTCCCCTTCGGTATCTTTCAACCATTAATCGAGAGCTATCCTCCCTTTCGGTATCTTTCAACCGGTAACCGGGAGCTACCCTCCCTTTCGGTATCTTTCAACCGGTAACCGGGGACTATTTCACCCCTATCACTACCACATAATAAGATATCATGATCATACTGCTAGTCATGCACGGGCAATATCTACCCTTTCGGTATCTTTCAACTGGTAACGAGGGATTATAACACCCCTATCACTACTAACCCATAAATCATGGCATCCTAGCGCATAAAGCATATCACATAGCAACATACCAGACAATTATCACAAAGACAGTCATCTCTACTACAATCAATTACTAGTGGGTCGGCCTTGGTGCCTTAGACCCACTTCTACTGGAAGGTAACTCACCTCTATGTGGTGCAGTCTGAACTGTCCTCGATGCTGGGATCAACTCCTGCACATAAAAACCTTCCTTAGTTTACCCTTACATACCCTTAACCCTTACAAGGGTTACTCAGGTCAAAGCCAAAGTCAAAGTCAACCCCTTGGTCAAAGTCAACTCTGGGTCAAGGTCAACGTCTGGTTGACTCAACTCGCCGAGTTGACCCAAGAACTCGCCGACTCCCCAAATCCTCAAAACACTAGAACCTCGATTCTACTCGCCGATTATCGCACGCACTCGCCGAGTTCTCCTTCATAATAAGTCAGGACCTTCTTCATCTGACTCGTCGAGTTCATCCTTGAACTCGTCGAGTCCATCTTCATGCAAGAAGACACATTTAGCCCTGGACTCGCCGAGTTCCTTATGAACTTGTCGAGTACGCCTCCATGCAGTTGGGACTTGCCTTGAACTCGCCGAGTTCTGTTCTTGAACTCGCCGAGTTCCATGATTTCCAGGTCCAGTTTCACATCTATCTTGTTGAGTCCTCTTCTAGACCCAACCAGTTCGATCCAAGCAGAAGAGGGTTGGGGAACCACACCCCGACTCATCGA
Source organism: Lactuca virosa (assembly GCF_052849685.1). Lineage (NCBI taxonomy): Eukaryota > Viridiplantae > Streptophyta > Magnoliopsida > Asterales > Asteraceae > Lactuca > Lactuca virosa. Next base: position 163,702,382 of record NC_136432.1, on the reverse strand, counting down.
GTCCCAAGAACGACTCGCCGAGTCCCCCCAAGTCCATGTCCATACATTTGATTTCAGTCGGGTTTAACACATCGAAAACATAGATCTGGCCTCCTAGGGTCCATAATACACGTAAAGTTACAAACTTGACATTCATGCATGGGGTGTTTGGCTCAAATGGACCTAAAATGGAGTCTACAAGATGCATGGGGTTCTTATGGCAATAAAATTGGCACCTTTATGCCATAGGAACCCTCAATGGTTCCAGATCTGAAGTCATGCCCCTTTATAACCACAAAATCGCGAAAATGGCACTTCTAAGGCTTAGAAAAGGTAGAAATGAACCCTAACTAGAGATCTAAGAGATAAATGGTCAAGTTTCAGCTTTATACCTCAAATGAGCTTGAAATGTGCCAAAACCTTTGGATCTTCTTGCTTCCTCTTGAGTCCCAGTGTAAAAATGCAATTACTTTTATTTAAATACGTACCGGGAACCGGGCGTTACAAATATTCCCCACTTATTTTAGACTTCGTCCTTGAAGTCTGCTGCTACTCCTGGAAAAAGCTTGGGGTAGTGCTCCCGCATCTCATCCTCCGGCTCCCAAGTCCATTCTGATCCCTTACGGTGCTACCATTGAACCTTCACCAGCTCGACCCTCTTGTTCCTCAGATCCTTAGACTTCCTGTCGATGATAGATATTGGTCGCTCAATGTAGTTCAGGCTGTCATCCACCTGAATATCCTCCAAAGGTACCACTGCAGAGTCGTCTGTCAGGCACTTCCGTAGGCGGGAGACGTGAAAGGTACTATCAATCTGGTTGAGCTCAGCTGGCAGATCCAGTCTATACGCCACCTTGCCCACCCGAGCTGCAACCTTGAAAGGACCGATGTACCTGGGGCCTAAATTGCCCCGCTTCCTGAACCGGATGACACCTTTACAAGGTGACACCTTCAGGAGGACCATATCCCCGACCTGGAACTCCAGGTACGAACGACGCTTGTCAGCATAACTTTTCTGCCGACTCTGAGCAGTCTGAAGCTTGCTCCAGACCTGCTGGATCCTCTCCGTAGTCTTGAGTACCACTTCGGTACTCCCTATGACTCTCAGCCCAACCTCACCCCAGAAAATCGGGGTCCTGCACTTTCTCCTGTATAACATCTCAAAGGGAGAATGGTCGATACTCGCATGGTAGCTATTATTGTAGGAAAACTCAGCTAATGGGAGATAGGTATCCCAGCTACCACCGAAGTCTAAGACACATGCCCACAGCATATCCTCCAAAGTCTGGATGGTCCACTTGCTCTGACCATCTATCTGCGTGTGAAAAGCGGTGCTAAAGTGCAGACGAGTACCCAACTCGACGTGGAATTTCATCCAGAATCTGGAAGTGAACCGTACATCTGTGTCAGAAATCACAGAGACTGGTACTCCGTGTCGAGCTACAACCCCTCGAATATAGATGTCGGCCAGCTTCTCGGCCAAAATGCTCTCCTGGATCGGTATGAAATGAGCACTCTTGGTCAACCGATCCACGATGACCCAAATTGAATCCACTCCTTGTGCGGTCCTGGGAACATTTGTGATGAAATCCATGGTAATATCTTCTCATTTCCACATAGGTATATCCAACGGCTGCGTCTTGCCGTGAGGCCTCTGGTGCTAGGCCTTGACCTTCTTGTAGGTCAGGCATCTCTCGACGTACCAGGCTACATCCCACTTCATGTAGGGCCACCAGTAATCAGGATGAAGATCTCTGTACATCTTCGTCGCCCTGGGATGAATAGAAAACCTGGATTTGTCCGCCTCCTCCATCAGCACCTGGCGCACACCTCCGTGATACAGAACCCACACCCTACGGTGTAGTGTCAACAACCCACGACTATCATAGTCGAAGGAGGAAACCTGCCCCACAATACGCTCTCCCTTCCGATGCTCCTCTTTCATAGCCTCCTGCTGGGCCTCTCGGATCTGCTCCAGAAGCGGAGTCACCACTGTCATCCGCAAGCAAACATCTTTGATCGGGGATGCCTTACGGCTAAGAGCGTCAGCCACAACATTGGCCTTTCCCGGGTGGTAGAGGATCTCACAATCGTAATCCTTTACCACATCTAGCCACCGACGCTGCCTCATGTTCAAATTCGGCTGATCCATGAGGTACCTCAGACTCTTGTGATCCATGTAAATGGTACAACGGACCCCATAGAGGTAATATCTCCATATCTTAAGGGAGAAGACGACCGCCCCCAACTCCAAATCATGCGTCGGGTAGCTCGCCTCGTGAGGCTTCAGCTGCCTCAAGGCGTAGGCGATGACATGCCCTCTCTGCATCAACACTGCGCCCAAACCCGAAATGGACGCATCGCAGTACACAGCGAAATACAACGACTTTCTTCGACAGCCGGGTCAAGGGTACGACTATCTTGGAGAAATCCTGATTGAATCTACGGTAATACCCGCCAATCCTAGGAAACTCCGAATCTCAGATGGAGACTTCGGAACCTCCCATCTCATCATGACCTCCACTTTGGTCGGGTCAACCAAAATACCGTTCTGGTTGACAAGGTGCCCAAGAAACTGCACCTCGCGCAACCAGAACTAACACTTGGAGAACTTGGCGTACAAGCTCTCCCTCCTTAAAGTATCCAACACCTCCCGTAGGTGCTCCTCATGCTGCTCCTGCGTCTTGGAGTAAACCTAGATGTCATCGATGAAAACTATCACAGACCGATCCAGCATCGGTCTGCATATGCAGTTCATGAGGTCCATGAACGCGGCAAGAGCATTGGTGAGCCCGACAGGCATCACCACGAACTCGTAGTGACCATAGCAAGTCCGGAGTGCAGTCTTCTGTACATCCTCATCTCTGACCCTCATCTGATGGTAGCCTGAACGTAAATCTATCTTGGAGAACCAAGATGCCTCCTGTAGTTGGTCAAAGAGATCATCAATCCTTAGGAGTGGGTAACGGTTCTTCACTGTTACCTTGTTCAGCTCCCGGTAATCTATACACATCCGATGCGACCCGTCCTTCTTCTTCACGAACAGAATCGGGGCTCCCCAGGGTGAACTGCTCGGTCTGATGAATTTCTTGTCTAACAGCTCCTGCAGCTGTGTAGACAACTCCTGCATCTCGGGAGGAGCCAACTGATACGGTGCCTTGGCTATCGGGGCCGCACCAGGAACCAGGTCGATCCTAAACTCCACCTGCCTCTTCGGAGTTATCCTAGGCAACTCCTCTAGAAACACATCCGGGTACTCTCGCACCACCGGCACCTCACTCACAGTCGCCTTACCCTCCTCCTGGGTATCCATGACGTAGGCGACATATCCGACGCAACCCTACTGAAGGTAGCACCTAGCCCTCGCTGCTGAGCATAAAGTTGGTCCATGTTGTGGCCTCTCGCCCTGAATCACCAGCTCTCCTCCACTTGGGGTCCTGACGCGTACCAACTGCTGTGTGTAGTCGATCACAGCCCCATTAGGGCTCAACCAGTCCATACCAATGATGACCTTGTTCCCACGCAATGGTATGGGAACCAAGTCTACCAGGTAGTGCTCCTCGAACAACCTCAAAACACAATCTCTGAAAACCTCTGATGCTCGAACTGATCGATCGTCAGCAATCTTGACCTCTAGCGGGCAATCCAACATGCCCGAAGACTCAGGGAACTTCTTGATAAGAGAAAGAAAGACAAATCATCGGGTAGCACCCGAATTGAACAACACCAGAACTGGAATACCGTTCACATGGAACGATCCTAAACCAACACATAACATGGCACATAAATATCATAATCAACATATAATAAAAGCTAGGGAGAAGAGATCATACCCGTCACCACATCGGGTGCGGCGCGTGCCTCCTCGGTAGTCAACTGGAAGGCTCGGCTCCTCACCACTGGAGCCTATGACTTACCCTGTCGGCCATCCGTGAGCCGCAGGGTCGCTGGAGCTGGCACTGCTATTGTCAGTCTCGGGCAGTTGGCCTTTTTATGGCCCTTATGATTGCAATGAAAGCAAATCAGGTCTGATGTCTGAAAGGCGGGGGCAGGGGTAGTACAATCCCTGCCAAAGTGCCCAATCTTGCCGCACTTATAGCAGCCTGAGCCTGACCCAGTGTGGCAAACTCCCTCATGTGACCTGCCACATTTCCCACAGCGGCCCCGGCCCTGCTGGCCCTTCGACTAAGAGTCGAATCCTATGGGCTTCTTCCCCGAAGCCCCAGTTGTTGGATTAGTATCTAAGTCCATAACTATTTTGGTATGTACTTGACCTGATTATGAGCATGGTCCTTTTGGGTTGCCTTCACCATAGCAATATGTAGGATGAATTAAGGAGAGAAATGTTTAATTATGATTTATTAATATATTATAAGAATAATATATTAAAGGAGAAATCATATTGTTTAATTAATATTAGTCAAGAATTAATTAAGAATTAATTTTGTGGCTAAAAGAGATTAATTAAACTTAGGGGACTGGAATTGTAATTATAGGATAATTGCAATTGGGCCATGGATCACCTTGGAATAATAGGTTGGACGAATTCTATGGGGAAGCCCATTAGAAATCGTCCAAGGCATGTTCCAGAAGGGGTCCATGGGCTGCTTAGGGCTTAAGCAGTCAAATTAGGGTTTCCTTGTTACAGAACCCTAATAGTCTACCTATTTAAGGAGCCCCTACGCCCCAAAAACATGGTGAATGATCCCCTTAGGGTTTCTGGACGATTTTGGGCAGCCTCTCTTCTTCTCTCCTTCATCCAATTACTTAGTGGTGTTTGTGACTCCATTAGAGGTGCAACACTTGAGGTACTAAGCTTTCTGAAGTCAATCAAAGCAAGGATTGATTGTTATTGCTATATAACAATCAAAGGTAATTACTAAACCCTTATTTCAGTTCTTATATGATAGATCTAGGGTTTGTAAGTCTTGGAAGTTTATTGCATGTTCAAAGTAGAAAACCTAGATCCAAGCAATTAGGGTTGCATGAACACCATAGGATTGATGTTATGCTCAAAACCCATCAGTGGTATCAGAGCCTAGGTCGTTTTTCTATTGAATAGATGCAAAATTAGACTGCCAAATATCATAAAATCGAAAAATTTTTGCTGTCTGCGCCGCCGACTAGGCGAGTCCATCAGTGGACTCGGCGAGTAGCCCCGACTCGGCGAGTCCATCAGTGGACTCGAGGAGTAGGCTGAACTCGGCGAGTCCATCAGTGGACTCGGCGAGTCCAGGGTGCTGTTTACGGGATTTTCGATTTTTTGAGCAGATTTTGTTAAGGATAATTACCAAAAGTCGTTTTATTGCCTAAAATCGATTTTTCATGTTTGGAATGTTTATCCTTATCAAAATTGATGGATTTGGTTAAATATGGATAATATAGGATTATTATTAGACAAATATTTGACCTAGTAAGTTTGAAAAGTTTCAAAACTTGTCCTCAAGTTTTGGAATTTAAATTTTTGGATTAAAAGTTAATTTTTGAAATATTTAAATTCTAAACCCTAATGTTTTGAAAAGTTCAAAACTTGCCCTCAAGTTTTGGAATTTAAAAGTTGATTAAAAGATTAATTTTGAAATGTTAAATTCTAAAACCCTCGTATTTTGAAAAAGTTCAAATTACACCCTTATGGTTTTATTTATTAATTAAGGTGTATAATTAAAGGAGATTTTATAAACCCATAAAGTTTTGGTTTACATTTAATTAAATTAAAAATATAATTTATTAAATTAGACCACCTAGTATTTTAAAAGTGTAAAATACACCCTATACTATATATAACATTAAAAGTCTAACATTATATATATGTATGAGTAAACAGTCAGTCTTACCGTTAGTAGGCCTCATTCACGAAGCTGGTCTATAAGGGGTGTTTAAGGAAATTACCTATAAAATGGCGATTGAATGGGTATCCACTCTTACCCACCGCACTCTTGACTAGTGGAGGGTCGTTAGCCGAACGGGTAGGATAGGACGAAACCTTTCATTATAAGTATAATGAAGTACAAAGTAACTAAATGCTTTTACAAATTCCCAAATCATAGTTACTTTAGGAAAAATGTGAAATTGTATGCTAATCCATGGAATTACACTTCACACCCTTGCCAAACGTTAGTGGAGCATGCGTGGTTAACCGGCACACTAATTTGGGGTTGACATTGGTAGTGAAGGGTGGCTCGATGTTTATCATAGATCAATGGAGCGTGTGTGGTTAACCGACACATTGATTAGGTGATAGTATCATTAAGTGCATCACGTAGATTCGTATGGTTATTCACACCTTGTTTGTGATCCTCAGCATCCCAGTCGCAAATTTGAAGGGCATAATCGAGATTAAACATGCCATTGAAAAGTTCAATGAATCTCATAAGATCTAGGAGTTTCAATTCATTTAAAAACTTAAACCTTCTTTTTCGTTTTTCATGGTGGAAACTGGTAAATCGTCATTTACCTACCTTCAAATATTCTGCAACTAGATTACGACATCCCTCTTCTAGGTTGTAGAGTATTGTGTTGGATCCTAGCCTTGATGTTTCATTTGGGTGTTACATCAAGGATTCTTATCAACTAACTTGAATTTTCTCCCGTATTGTAGATGTCTAAATCTTACAATGGTCTTCCCAAGTCCCTTGGAACAAGCCTTCCAAATGAAGATGACGTTCCACGATACGATCAAGGAAATGAGAGTCATGCTTCACTTCCTCCACCTCCTCCAATTATTCTCCCTAACCGACAAGTTCAAAGGCTTGAAAAGTTCAAGCTCACTCAAGCCCTATTGGCAAGTAAACACGAAGATGGGAAACCTGTGTGTGCACACGTCTTGAAGATAAAGTCACACATTGACAGGTTAAGGATGTTGGGTGTCGAGATTTCAGGAGAGTTGGCTGTTGATTGTGTTCTTCAGTCGCTTCCTGAATCATATAGTGAGTTCGTTAGAGAGTACTATATGATGGACCATGATGTGACCCTCATTGATCTCACATATTTGCTTATAGCTGCTGAATCAGCGATGTTTTGGCGTGCTGATCAAGCAAATTTGTCTGGTGAATCAAACTCCCAAACTTCAATGGACATTGAAAATGGTGACATTGGAAATCCAGAAAAGGTAAATTCTGAGATAATTCCTTGTGCCATTCCAAAAGAGTCCATTTGCTTTTATTTCCTAGAGAAGGGGCATTGGAGACGAAGCTGCCCTATTTACCTGAGAGATGTGAGAGATGGGAGAGTCAAGACGTATGGCTCTACTTCAGGTAAAATCTATTAACTAACTCTATAAGTTCCTATTCTTTGATTCTTAATACATGATGTGATAAGATTACATTTTGATGTTTTTTGCAGGATCGAAGAAAAGAGAGGAAGCTTAAGGAAGAAGCGTGCTGAATCTGATTATGAAGAAATGGATTTCGATCGCATGGATTCGAAGATCACATTTTTTAGCTGCTACTCTAGAGTTAGGATAGATTGATAAGAAATATGTAATAACATAGTTTTTCAGTTGAATTGCATTGTAAGGACAGATTTTCCGCAATAAAATAAATTTTGATTTTATCTTATTTATTTATCCTTGCAATGGTGTGTATGAAAAATTGATGTTTAACTATTTCTATTGTTAGCAATAATGGATTTGATTCTTAATTATGTTATTTGTGGAAATGTCGAGAATTTGCCAAATAAGGGAAGATTCTCATCGCCCAAGTTTCAATTGGACAGAAACTTGGAATCATACTACTTGGTTGCGTGATGAATGAGAAACTTCATATTTGGAAATTAGACTAATTCTTTGACAAAGTGTCAAGAGAAGGACTAGGAGATCGAGTACACTAGGTTGTGCATTGATCAAGTCCACCAAAAGAGTGATAAAGATATTCGTCATGATTTACTAAAGTTTAGTAAATATGGTTATACTTATAAGATTAAGTATAATTCTGAGTTGATTGAAAGGTTTTCAATCAATAGCAGAACAAATAAGAAGAATCAAGTAGGCAGAAAGATAAAAGTTTCTCTATTCTAAGAATAAGGGAGAGTACCTTTTATTGTGTTTTATGATAAGTCTTAATGATTAAGAACCATATCTTAATTGATCCTCCCAGTGAGTCTTAGTGCTTTTGTATGTCTAAGAAGAGGAATCGAGAATTGTAGAAACGGTTAAAATCAAGAAGTCAATCATACTTCGTTCCAATATCAAGTCTTAGAGTTATATTCCAAGATTGTGAATTGAATGACAAGTCTTTAGTAGGTTTATAACACTCAACAAATGTGGAATTGGAAAAAGTCTTCTTATTCCTGCACATTTGAGATTGGTAAGTTGTGATGTCTTGGATAAGACAAAGACCAACTAGGACCAATTATGTCAAGTCTTTTGTCTTGATAAGAACTACACTAACTCTTGAATATTTGTTTTGTCTAGGAAAGGTTCCTGAAAAGAGAATCATATATGTCAAGAGGTCAGTGGGAGTCTCAATTGTCTTGAAAAGTTTCATGAACAAATCCAGAATAAACCGATAGTTAATCACTAGCACACGACTTGAGGTTGGCGACATAATTTTGTTTCTGCGCCATTCCAGATGAAGTCAACTATGCAATATGAGTTCTATGAATTGATTGCATAAAGGCAAGACACCCTAATCAATGGAAAGTACATTGATAGGAAAGGGTGAACTACTCAACGACCTGTAAGCAATGGTAGGCATCCGTGCTACCATGAGGCAGGAAATCGAGATTAAACAAGTTCAGTCCATATGAGTTAGATTTGTCACGAACATTGTCTTACGATTATTGTTATGACAAATTCAAATGGATAGGAACACATACACTTTAAAATCTAAGTGTCATGAGGTTTCCCTCCTTCATGAAAATGATTGTAAGGAAATGCTTTCACTAAGAGAGATTTTAAGAAGATTGCAATTGTGAAAATTGTATTCTCAAATTCCATTATGATTAAGGCATCCCTCTTCATAGTTCGAATTGTGAGATTTGGCAATTAGTCTGAACATTTGGGACTTAGTAACATAAGTTCTAAATTTCTTTAGACACACATGTGAGCTATCTAAGGCAAAGGTGTATGAGCTTACAAAGCTTAGATAAAGGCTTATCAAAGCATTAGGTATTATAAATATGAACTTAAGGAATCCAATAAGCATTGTTTTCTGGAAGTTCAATTGTTTTCTGAATACATGTCAAAGCTAGTGGGAGCATAAGTGTTATGCTGGTAAGAAAATAATCATCTTGTTAGTGGGAGCATGATTATTATGGTAAGTATTGCAAGTTAGCAATATTAATTATAGAAAACAAAGATTCACTTTGCAAAGTTGCAAGGGTTGAAAAGTTGTTTTGCTATAATTAAGGGAGAGAATATTATACTTCGTTTCAAAATTCTAAAGCTTAGATCGAGAAATGTTAATAAATTTAGTCAAGGATACATAGTGAATTCTCAAAATTCGATTATGATTACGGCATCCCTCTTCATAGTTCGAATTGTGGGAACAGGGCACATAAAATATTATGGCAGAAGGCTGATAAAGTATCACGTCTTTATGTGAGACATTATGCATCGTGTCCAATACGCTTCGGGTATAGGATCGATTGCATATGCTATAATATTTGACCATTCTAAAATTTTCCAAATGCCTAGGGCATTAAGAGGGAAAAAGGACTAGAATCAGTTTTGACTAAAATAATTAAACAACTATCAAAGGACGATCTGAGGTTCACTGAGGATTTGTTGCTTGTGAGTAGTTGGGAGTATAGTACTGGATGGACTACATTGACATTATTATGAATAGATAAGATTATATTAAGAATGAGTTGTCATATAGCAAATATGGAAATGTTTCCATAAATGGGAGTTGGAAATTAAGAATCTATGTAGATTAGAAACTTTTATGCAAAAGGATGTTCGAAGGAATGTACTTTGAGTGAGAGACATCACATCTATAGAATTGTTTTGTGACAATTTATGATATAGTACTTTGTGATTTCATTGGCCAAGTCTTGATGACTTTTGTGCTATGACTTTACGAAAGGATCGTTGCATAAAATGTTAGAATCTGACATATTCTAAAAGTGGCAAGAATTTGGTATTCTTACACTAATGATAAGGATTGGGGATTGTGAAATGAGTTTCATTGGAAAAGTTTTTCAATTGATCTATTTTACAAAGTATGGACCATAGGAAACCAAAGTGTGCATGCTTGGAGCATGAGACAATTGTGGTTATAATTCGAGTAATAAGTTGATTTTCTGAAACAGTAAGCAATGAATAATGAGTAATCAATATGGTGTTTAAATAAAAGTGTTTTTATTTACGCTCAAAAGTTTTGGGGCTATATAGGATTAATATTATTATTGTGTTTCACTTTTCATGTTTTGACTTCCAGAATAACTGGGTTATTCAAACCTCCGCAGTCGGTCATACGTTGGAAGTAGGTATAAAGCAAGACTGTCATGAATTTGTCTGTAGATTGTCTAAAGTGTTTAGACATAGCATAAGTTTGCTGCAGAGTTCATGAGTGCTTTAATAAGATTAAAGTATTGGATTAAACCCACGCTCAATTGAATCACTTCATGGATTTATCACGGGTGATTAGTGAGACGATAACATTGTATATTCTTGAAACCGAGACGTGTGAGTTGTTATTTGCTGGTCCGTTGCACATTGATGATAAGTAAATGCACCAGTAACTTGGTGTTATAAAACTTATTGTTGTGTGTGATTTGATTAGTAGGTGCAAGCAAGCATTTGAGTCGAAGTTTATCCATTCCTTTTTCCCAAAGTGGGATAAAAGCGATATCTGTGGGCCCCTCGATGATTTAGTGATGACACCCTAAGCGCTTGGCGAAGCCGGGACTAAGTTGATGTGTTCAATTGTAGTCTGTTGTCAGTCGTCATAAATCAGATGTCGGGAAACAATACATAGACAGAGAGAATGATTTAAATCCATGTCTCGCGTCTATACGATATCTTGAGAATGGAGGAATATATGATCCCTTATCTAAAGGACACGTATATCTGATAAGATCGGAGTTGACAGCGGCTTTTGAAAGCTACGATTGCTGATCAGGTTCTGAAGTTATGTAGAATAGTTATTAGACTTATCCAAGTGGGAGACTGTTGGATTAGTGTCTAAGTCCATAACTATTTTGGTATGTACTTGACCCGATTATGAGCATGGTCCTTTTGGGTTGCCTTCACCATAGCAATATGTAGGATGAATTATGATTTATTAATATATTATAAGAATAATATATTAAAGGAGAAATCATATTGTTTAATTGATATTAGTCAAGAATTAATTAAGAATTAATTTTGTGGCTAAAAGAGATTAATTAAACTTAGAGGACTGGAATTGTAATTATAGGATAATTGCAATTGGGCTATGGATCACCTTGGAATAATAGGTTGGATGAATTCTATGGGGAAGCCCATTAGAAATCGTCAAGGCATGTTCCAGAAGGGGTCCATGGGCTGCTTAGGGCTTAAGCAGTCAAATTAGGGTTTCCTTGTTAGATAACCCTAATAGTCTACCTATTTAAGGAGCCCCTATGTAACACCCATAAAAATTGAGCCAATTTAAAACATTTTAATTCATTAAAAAACCATTAAGTTCATACATCTCGTTTTCAAAATAGTTTAAACATCAGAGTATCCCCCAGAACCATATCACATAAATCATAAAACATGAGGAGCGGTACGATCACGCCTTCGCCTTGCCACGATCTCCTGAAGTACCTGAAACAATACACTGAAACTGTAAGCCCGAAAGCTTAGTGAGTTACCCCCAAAATACCAACCACACATAAACATACTCATAACATATCACAAACAGAACAACCATGCACATCGGGTCTACTGTGTGACTAGTCCGCCCGAACCGGGCCTTCAGTCCACCTGGTCCACCCTCCGAGTCTAGCCATATACATCGAGTCTACAGTGTGATTGGTCCGCCCGCACCGGGCCTTCAATCCACCTGGTCCACTCTTTGAGTCTACAGTATGACTGGTCCGCCCGCACCGGGCCTTCAGTCGGCCTGGTCCACTCTCCGAGCCTCGGCACGTCTGGTCCGCCCTCTTGGGGCCTAGCCTATCCGGACCGCTCGCTGGGCCTTCGGAATATCCGGTCCGCCCTGGGTATGTTGGCCTACAGCACAAAGCAGGACCCGCCTCAACCCAACCCCCGTCAAACAACCATGTGCACATAAAACAACTAATCACATAACAATCCTTAACCAGACAAACAGTCTAACATATCACATAGCATATCAACATCCTAACCAGGATTCCGACCTAACCGGTCACTAGCATATCATTACCCTATATACCGGGTACCGACCTTAACCAGGTCACTAACATAACACCATCCTAAATACCAGGATGCAGATCTAGCAAAGCAATAACATAAAAAACAATAACCGGATTTCCATCCGATAAAGGGCCGGCCTTGGTGCCGTAGAACCTGTCGATATAGTGAGGATAACTCACCTGCAATTGCCGACTGAGGAGATAAGACCAAGCTGCTCCGACCACCGACACGAACTTCACCACAGAACACTACCAAAGAACCAATTCCATAAATACCAAAATTACCAAAATACCCTTGGAAGTCAAACTGGTCAAGTCTTGGTCAAAGTCAAAGTCCTCAGTCAAAGTCAACCTTCCTGGTTGATTCTACTCGCCGAGTCGACCCGTCGACTAGTCGAGTTCCTATACTCAGAAACTCCCATAACACGACTCAACTATCCAAGTCGCCCCAAGACTCGTCTAGTCCAACGATCTCCGAGTCCCATCCTGCTCATCTCACCGAGTCACCTCCCGACTCACTGCTTTGAGGTTTAACCAGAAAGATTGGGGTTCTGCAACCAGACTCGCCGAGTCCAAGGCAATCTTCAACAGACTCGCCGAGTCCATGCACATGTTCATACAACTCGTCGAGTACACCCATGTGACTCGCCGAGTCTCTCCAGTTCTCAATCCATTCAGAGGCTTTTCGAGCCATGCAGGGGCTCCAATCCATAGATCCACCCTTCTACAATCTAACCCTCACATAAAGTTGCAAACTTTACGTGAAACCAAGGGTTTAAAGGTCCAAATCACTCTATGGCTTGGGTTTGAGACAAGGATCCTTTCAAACAAACCCAAAGGATGATGCTTTATGCTCTCATAGCTCAAAACTAACCTAGATCCGAAGTTGCAACCTCAAATCTAGCCTCTAAACCCGAAATAGATCTCAAACAAGCTAAGGGACCCCAAATCAATCACCATGGATGAATCCAAAAAGGAAATAGCTTAGGATAAAGGCTTCTTACCTCTGAGATGTGCCCAAACTAATGTAGATTCCAGATCTACACAAGCCCCTTGATGCTAGCCTGTAATTCCTCAAGCCTGTTACACCAAAATCTTCTTTCAAGCTCCAATCTCCTCAATCAATGGTGTTTCATACGAACTAGGGTTTGCTGGAACTCTCAGGGTAGCAAGGGGGCTGAGGGAAGGATATAATATTCTTTATATAGGGTGCCAACCATAAGATTAGGGTTTTCTCTCTTCAGCACCAACTCGTCGAGTCCTAGCCGCCGACTCGGCGAGTTGGACACTTAAACCTGCGACAAAATCCCGCTCCGACTCGGCGAGTAAGCGGACCTACTCATCGAGTCCCTTCTTTTATTTACACTTTTGGCCCTTCATTGAACTTCTGAAATTTCGGGATGTTACACCCTAAGCCCCAAAAACGTGGTGAATGATCCCCTTAGGGTTTCTGGACGATTTTGGGCAGCCTCTCTTCTTCTCTCCTTCATCCAATTACTTAGTGGTGTTTGTGACTCCATTAGAGGTGCAACACTTGAGGCACTAAGCTTTCTGAAGCCAATCAAAGCAAGGATTGATTGTTATTGCTATATAACAATCAAAGGTAATTACTAAACCCTTATTTGAGTTCTTATATGATAGATCTAGGGTTTGTAAGTCTTGGAAGTTTATTGCATGTTCAAAGTAGAAAACCTAGATCCAAGCAATTATGGTTGCATGAACACCATAGGATTGATGTTATGCTCAAAACCCATCACCAGTAACCTGCCCCTCCTCTGAATTCCTCTTCCTAAGGTGATCCAAATCAATATCCCTCTCCCTCGCCCTGGCAATCATAGAATCCAGGGTCGGGCATGTTGAGCAGGTGACGTGCTCCCGAATGTCCACTCTCAACATGTCATGATAGCGGGTCTTCCACATCTCCTTGTCCCCCACATACTCAGGCACCAACAAGGCCCTCTCCCGGAACTTCGCGGTAATCTCCGCCAATGTCTCTGTAGTCTGTCTCATGCCGAGAAACTCCCTGGCCAGCTACTGCAGCTCCACAGCCGGCGCAAACTCTGCCCTAAACCTGGTCACAAAATCTGACCAGGTCATAGCCTCAATGGATGAGGCTCCCAAAGAGTCACCAACCAACTCCCACCAATCCCTAGCCTTGTCCCTCAAATAACCTGCAGCATATCGAACCTTCGACCCCTCAGGGCAGAAGCTCGTCAACTGTGCAGACTCGATGTATGCAATCCATCTTCTGGCCACGATGGGATCCTTCGTCCCATGGAAATCCGGCACACCACTACCCCTAAAGTCCTTAAAGGACAGCGTACACGACCCTGACTGGCTAGACGCCCAGTCACTCCTAAACGCCCTAAGGAGATCCTCCATCAGCTCAATGATCCCTTCCTTGATCGACCCGAAAATCACCGGGGTCGACTCAAGGATGCCTCTAGTGATCTCAGAAGCAATGAACTCACGTAGTCCCTCATCAACTGGCTCGGCACCTGATCCCGAACCTGATCCTGAACCGAATACTGACCCTGAACCTCCTCCTCCTCCTCCGTGTCGCGTAATCATCACCATTCTGAAACAAAACAAATAATCATCAGGGTCGTACATAACCTCGAGAGGTCTCACATACTACAAGTTTCTTGGTTCTATCTCGGCCCTCCTTGACTCGAGTACGGATCCTCTACTTTCAGTAGTACGGGCCCATACTACCTTCCACATCTATCTGTACTTTCCTCAAGGATTTCCTTGACTTCACCAAGTCCCTTTCACTACTACTGCTCGCTGCACTAATCTCATCCTAGGCTTACCCTAGGACAACTCTCCGACCTACTCTCCGCCATCAGCTGCATAAGGAATCCCTGCTACCTTCACCTAACTAGCTTGCGAATACCATTACATATCACTAAGACCAGATAATTCTTCGAATGAGAGGTCCTACCCTACAACGGTTGGACTCAAACAAGAGCTGCGAAATAGGGCTAGACCTAACCTTCTGAAATTATTTAGTCCTTGCAATATGTAACTTAACGTATTCGTTTACCAGTTAGTTAAAGATAACTAGAACTCCTAAAAGAAAAAAGCAAGCAACATTCGAGCAGTGAGTAACCATACCAAGCATGTCCTATTCAGGCCCTCATATTACTGACTAATCAGTTCTAGCATATAACTCAATAGGCACATATAACAGGCACATAAGGCATCTTCCTAGATCCTTATCCCTAATCTAGCATGCAGTTTTCATACACATATAATATGCATACAAGGCATCCTTCCTAGATCCTTAGCCCTATTCTAACATGCAGTTCTCATAATCATATCACATCATAACATAACATGTATGGGCATCTTGGGGAAAACTTACTTGAGCTCGGCCGGTCGCACGCATCAAACACCTTGTTCTTTCTCAAAACTCCTTGTTTTAAACTTATAGAAAACTATTTTTCTTGTAAAATGTTTCATACCCTTGATTTGAGTTCAGACACCCCCGAAGGTGTGTCCGAATCCCTCAAACCAAGGCTCTGATACCAACTTGTAACATCCCAATTTTCAAGACCAAAAATTTCGTTTTTAATTAAGTGATTTATAAAACCATTTACTGAAAAACAACATCAATATCATATCAAACTCATAACCCATAAGTCAAATTTCATAAAAACATGTCATGGAATAATAACAATGTCAGAGTACAATCCCAAGGACGTCATAGTGCGGAAATCGGGTGTGTGTGCGATGTGCTGCTACCATGTCGGCTCCTTCCCCTTCGATGAAGAGATACCTGAAAACAAAACTGTAAACTGTAAGCACGAAGCTTAGTGAGTTCCCCCATCATACCACATACCACCTAATGCCTATTCCTCGGTATCTTTCAACCGGTATCGGTCTGGCATAGCTAGGAGCTGGGCTCCCCTTCGGTATCTTTCAACTGGTAACCGAGAACTAACTTCCCATTCGGTATCTTTCAACCGGTAGCCGGGAGCTAACCTCCCCTTCGGTATCTTTCAACCGGTAACTCCAGTATCTTTCAACCGGTAACCGGGAGCTACCCTTCCTTTCGGTATCTTTCAACCGGTAACCGGGGACTATTTCACCCCTACCACTACCACATAATAACATATCATGATCATACTTCTAGGCATGCACGGGTAATATCTACCCTTTCGGTATCTCTCAACCGGTAACTAGGGATTATAACACCCATATCACTACTAACCCATAAATCATAGCATCCTAGCGCATAAAGCATATCATATAGCAACATACCAGACAATTATCACAAAGACAATCATCTCTACTATAATTAATTACTAGTGGGCAGGCCTTGGTGCCTTAGACCCACTTCTACTGGAAGGTAACTCACCTCGATGTCGTACAGTCTGAACTGTCCTCAATGCTGGGATCAACTCCTCTCAACTCCTGCACATAACAACCTTCCTTAATTTACCCTTACATACCCTTAACCCTTACAAGGGTTACTCAGGTCAAAACCAAAGTCAAAGTCAACCCCTTGGTCAAAGTCAACTTTGGGTCAAGGTCAACGTCTAGTTGACTCAACTCGCGGAGTTGACCTAACAACTCGCCGAGTCCCCGAATCCTCAAAACAGTGGAACCTCGATCCTACTCACCGAGTATTGCACGCACTCGCCGAGTTCTCCTTCATACTAAGTTGGGACCTTCTTCATCTGACTCGCCGAGTTCATCCTTGAACTCGTCGAGTCCTTCTTCATGCAAGAAGACACATTTTGCCCTGGACTCGCCGAGTTCCATATGAACTCGTCGAGGACGCCTCCATGCAGTTGGGACTTGCCTTGAACTCGCCGAGTTCCATGATTTCCAGGTCCAGTTTCACATCTATCTTGTTGAGTCCTCTTCTAGACTCAACCAGTTCGATCCAAGCAGAAAAGGGTTGGGCAACCACACGCTGACTCTTCGAGTCCCAAGAATGACTCGCCGAGTCCCCCAAAGTCCATGTCCATACAGTTGATTTTCAGTCGGGTTTAACACATCCAAAACATAGATCTGGCCTCCTAGGGTCCATAATACACATAAAGTTACAAACTTGACGTTCATGCATGGGGTGTTTGGCTCAAATAGACCTAAAATGGAGTCTACAAGATGAATGGGGTTCTTATGGCAATAAAGTTGGCACCTTTATGCCATAGGATCCCTTAATGGTTCCAGATCTGAAGTCATACCCCTTTATAACCACAAAATCCCGAAAATGGCACTTCTAAGGCTTAGAAAAGGTAAAAATGAACCCTAACTTGAGATCTAAGAGATAGATGGTCAAGGTTTCAGCTTTATACCTCAAATGAGCTTGAAATGTGCCAAAACCTCTGAATCTTCTTGCTTCCTCTTGATCTCTCAAGCTTCCTTCTCCTTCTTAAACTTCAAATACACACAATGGCACCAAAAAGCTCAAGAACACTCAATAAATGATTAGGGTTTCGAGTTAGGGATTTTCTGGACTGGGAGGGACAATGGAGGCTGGGTTGGGACAAGATAAGGTTCTTAAATAGGGTGCAAACCCTAAATATTAGGGTTTCATCCAGACAGTCCTACTCGCCGAGTCGGGCTCTCCGAATCGTCGAGTAGGTTACTTAAATCCCGCGTCCAAGAGTCTAGTCTACTCAACGAGTTGAACCTCCAACTCACCGAGTCCCAGTGTAAAAATGCAATTACTTTTATTTAAATACGTACCGGGAACCGGGCGTTACATGTTTCTATTATCTTTGGTGCTATCTACTATTCATTTTGTATCAAATACAACATGTAGCTAACGATTATTAATAAATGTGATTGTAATATTCCTACATCCTTTTTTCAGTGTGCTACATTTGTGGGAACTGTGACCTACATGTCACCTGAAAGAATCAGAATTGAAAGTTATTCATATCCAACTGATATCTGGAGCCTTGGTCTTGCTCTTTTTGAGTGTGGCACTGGTGAATTTCCTTATACAACAAATGAAGGACCTGTTAATCTTATGTTACAGGTAATTTTATCAACTGAAGTATATTGGTTTTTTCTTTTATTCTTGCTGATATATAAATTTTTATTTCCCATATCTTAATAGATCATGGAAGATTCATCTACATCACCACCAAAAGACATTTTTTTCTCCAGAGTTTTCTAATATTATGCATATTTATAGATACAAACATGTTTTATGATTTCATTCATAGCTATAGACACTAGATTACTGTAGAATATACAATCCTAAAATTTTTGCGTTGTTTATTGGATTTAGTTATTTGGGGCAATGGAGGATATCAATGGTCAAAGAAAATGGAGAAAAGTTGCTTATGGAGGTATGCAGACTGGTTTTGATGAGAATCACACATACAACACTTTCCTTCAAAAAATGACGTTGAATGCTGATGTGGTCAAAAGAGACATGCTTAAGGTGATGCTAGACTCCGTTTCAATTTTTCAGTATCTTTACAAATTTAAATATTAGCTTGTAAAAGATCATAGTATTTTGTTGTGTTTTTTTATTTAAATTTACAATGAGCATAACAAAAGAAGAACCTAAGGTAACAAACGACTTACATATATCATTGATGCAATTACTTGTTGTGTTTGTTTGATTTAAATTTAATTAGAAGCTATGTATGTATTTTCTTGCAGGATGTGTCTTTTATGATTGATGGATAGGCTCTTAAAATTGCACTCAATTATTACCGGAAAGCATTCACATAATTGGAAATATTATCACAGATAACTATATGATGTTGGATTACACCATCCCAGAAGGTACAGGTACAAGTAGCTACACTTTGTTTATTCTGTGATTGCAAATTACAGACCAAATATGTATGTCTAAAGTATCTTTACGTCTTTAACTATTAGTTATCTATGATTCAAAGCCAAAATGCAGGTACTTTTCAAGTTGACTAAAAAATTTTAATTTCTTAAAAAATAATTAAAAAAAGTTACTAAAAATTGTTCCCTTTTTATCGATTAATTGTTGTTCTTGAATCACATGTAATTCATTTACAGTAACCTAGACAGTTAGTTAAATTACATGTCCGATCGATAAAAAATCATATGATTCACATATGAATTACATGTGATTCACATATGAATCACATGTGATTCACATATAAATCACATGTAATTCACAAGTGAATCACATATAAATTATATGTGATTCACATATAAATCACATGTGATTCACATATAAATCACATGTAATTTACATATGAATAACATGTAATTCACAAGCGAATCACATATGAATCACATGTGATTCACATATAAATCACATGTGATTCACATATGAATCACACGTAATTCACAAGTGAATCACATATGAATTACATGTGATTCACATATAAATCACATGTGATTCACATATAAATCAAATGTAATTCACATATGAATCACATGTAATACACAAGTAATTCACATTAGAATTACATGTGATTCACATATAAATCACATTTGATTCACATATAATTCACATATGAATCACATGTAATTCACAAGTGAATCACATATGAATTACATGTGATTCACATATAAATCACATGTGATTCACATATAAATCACATATAATTCACATATGAATCACATGTAAATCACATGTAATTCATATGTAAGTTGATATTGATTGAGTTGGAGGGACTTTCGATTACGGAATCCATCCATAAACCTAGACCCCGATAACCTTAGTAAACAAAGCGTCACGACAACATCCAAAGGTCACCCTTGGATTCTTAGGGGTGCAAGGAAGAGGCTGTTATGTTAGTTGTAGCGCGCCTTCCCTCTTTATAACACTTCGGAAAGATTTTGCAGTCTTTTCTTATGATGACCTGGTCGAGAGAGTACAACACGAGTAATCACATATGAATTACGTCTATATGCACACATGCATTTTGTGTGAGTGTTATTCGTTTTTATTTTCTTGTGAATTTCACATTTAAATAAAGATATAATCACATGTGAATATCACAATATATATCATCGCATGTGAATCTTAAATGATATATACATATGCATTTGTGTGAGTGTTCTTGCATTAATCTTTTTTTTTCTTGTAGATTTGGAAGAATTTGTGGAAAATTATGAAGATGTAAAAACTGATAAATTGAAGAAAATATGCAAATTTTGATATGAAGAAATGATAACACTGTGAATCTTTGTAGCATTTTTTATTTTTTATATTTTATTGAGTATCGAATGAAATACTTGTACTATTATGTTTTTATATTGATTAATAAAAATAAAATTTTTTATGATTTACTTACGAATATTATAGTATAAGAAATATGCATATACGCATTTGAAAAAATATGCATATATACACCTAAAACGTTGATTTTTTTTTTTAAATTAGAGTCTTTTTTTTAAATATTCTAGTTATTTTTTTTAAATTTACTGATTTTTAAAAATTTACTTTTTAGAAAATTGCAGTTTTTTTTGAAAAAAAATCCAATTTTTGTAAAAAAATTTGCAGTTTTTTTGAAAAAATTACAGTTTTTTTTGAAAAAAAATGCAGTTTAAAAAAAATTAGTTTTTTCTAAAAACATTGCAGTTTTTTTTTAAAAAAGTGCAGTTTTTCAATTTTTTTTAAAAGTTCATGTTTTCTGAAAAATAATTAAAAAATCTCCATTTATTTAAAAAAACGAAAATTATTAAAAAAATCCGAAATTTCATTTATTATGTAAATTTTTATAACTTTTTATTAATATTTCCAATAACACAAAAAATTAAACATTAAATAAGATTGATAAGATTACGATCATGCCCTTAATGAGTTAATTTTGATCTAACGTTTCACCTTTAGTTTTCGGGTTGTCGGGAAACTATGAGTTGTCAACCGATATATATATATATATATATATATATATATATATATATATATATATATATATATATATATATATATATATATATATATATATATATATATATATATATATATATATATATATAGGGTTAGGTTTATGTGAAACTGCCTAATTTTGTAAGATCGTGAAACGCAATCCTAGCCATTCATTTTGTAGATAAAAATTTTAAAAATGAAAAAAATAATTGAAAATTTTTGAATTTTTTTTTCAAATGTTATTTCCGTTATTTATATTTTCCAAAAAAAAAATTAAAAAAATACTGAAAAAAATAAAAAAATACCGTTTTTTTGCATATTCTAGTAGAATATTAAAATATTCTTGTAGATAAAAAACATTTTTAAAATGAAAAATTTTTTGAAAATTTTTGATTTTTTTTTTCAAATGTTATTTTCGTCATTTATATTTTCCAAAATAAAATTAAAAAAAATACCGTTTTTTTACATATTCTAGTAGAGTTTTTTACAGTGTAATATTCTATTAGAATATTTCGAGTATTTTTCAAAAAAAAAGGGTAATTTTTTTATTTTTTTTAAGTAAAAAAAATGGCGAAAATAATAATTAAAAAAAGAATTTTTAGATTTTTTCTTTTATTTTGCATTTTAAAATTATTTTTAGATTGTGTCTCGCGGTCTTACAAAATTAGTATGGGTTCAAATAAACCTGAACCATATATATATATATATATATATATATATATATATATATATATATATATATAAAAGAGAAGTGATTATCACTAACGTTAATATTTTCAAAAGAAATTAAATAAATAAATATTCTATGATTATTTTTCGTACAATCACATCCAAAGATTGGACATATCATATTGTAAGATAGTGTTGCAACTTACGGCTATAAAAGAGCGAAAATGACGACAAAAGGGGTTGGTACCAACATAAGGTAATAAGCTCTCATGTTCCATCTAAATATTTAATCAGGATTGTTCATATACGTTTGGGCCATGATAAACCCAAAAAAAATATCTTAAAAGACCTAAAATACATCACATTTAAAAATTAAAAAATATTTATTATTTTATATACTCGTCTATACATCTATCTATCATTGATATCTCCTAAATTATACTAGGATATTTCATATATTTTTCTAGGCATTTTAATGATAAAATAGGACTAAAGATACTTGATATTTTCTTAATTATGATTTTACAGATAAATACTTTGTTGGAACAAAAGGAAGCGAAAAAAACCGAAAATGAAGTTGGAATGCAAGAAATACGAAATATTGTTGGAGACCATGCACGCTCCGCGTAAAGCTCATGCCTGTGTTGTGCTATTTTAAAGATTGCTTGGAGAATACATTGAAACACGTTTACGTGCCACGTAGGTGTCATACACGTTTCATGTAATACAAAAGTCTATAAATGTGATGCAAATTTCGATATAATGATATATGATACTGGATATACAAAATATACATAAGATAGGTAGCAAGAGTCAACCAAAAAGAGCTGTTTTGAGAGTCGAAAAGCTCTATCGGTTGGTAGGTGTGAATTTTTTATTTACACTGCGTAATATCATTATACGCTTCGCGTAATGAAAAAAAAACCTTTTTGTGTTTTCCCTTCCAGGCTAAATCATTCTTACCCCTTCTGTTATTTCTTTTTCACATAAACTCGGACCATCTTGACTAATTCGACGAAATCGTTCCAAAAGTTCTGATTTCTCTTCAGTTTTTGTTTAATTTACACCTAAGGTACGATCTTTTAAATCCCAAATACTTAATTTGATGGTTTATGTTGTTAATTTTGCAGCAATACTATTTTTAGAAGCTTTTTAGGTTTATGCAATTATATCCCGATTTTTGTGAAATTGATGGTGCAAATGACTTAGAATGACTGAATCGATTTAGTATAACATACCCCCTTAATGTTTTTTTTGGTATGGATTTGGTTGGAAACGAGTTACGATGTCAACCATCCTAAGTAGCGCGTAAAGTAGATGTACGCGGCGCATAACACATGCAATAGACCAAAAAAAATTCGTTTTGCTTCTTGACTTGAATATCTTGGTTTGTTTTTAGAGTTCATTTTTATAGGATATGGCCAGGAGGAACCTAAGGAGGCAACAACCTCAAGCTCTTGACGATTCAATAAACCACCCATTTTTGTAATTTACAAGACAATCAAGGTCATATAATAGGTTTGGTGATATAATACGCCAAGAGATTGATATTGCACAATCAACTCATCACTTGACTGGAACTGACTTTCGAGACTTGACTTGAAGACCTTATCAGGGATTTCTTGACATACACCCAGGTGGACGTAGGTGGTGTGCCTATGTTTATATGTCATGGATGGAATAACTTGTTCAAAATAGAGGAGTCAGTTTATAGAGAGTTTGTGAGAGAATGTTTTTGCTACTATTGACTTTAGCACTACTTTTTAAGATTTGACTGATGAAAGATCTTTTACCTTTTGAGTTGGTGGTGAGGACCGATAGTTCGACATGATTGAGCTTGCTTAGAGAGTTGGAATTTATACTGACGTCGAGACTAGGAGTGTTTACTTTCTGGGATTTCTTAAGATTGTATCTTACAACGCCCGGAGAAGTATAATGAGAGTGAGATTTGGTTTGAGCTTATTGGTAGGATTTATGATGCCTCAAGCACATGTGAGAAGATGATTCAGTCCACGAGTTATTGTTTATTGCATCGTCTGATTTCTACTTCTCTCACACATCATAAAAACTACAAGAAAGTTCATTCTATGTAAGTCCCCAAAATGCTTGTGTATCAATCAGATCCGTTTGACGGTACGGAATCCCAATCAAACGGATGATGCCAGATCAAATATAAGAGAAGGAGAAGAAGAAGATGATGAATCTTGTATGATTTGATTAGAATGAAGATCCAGATACAAGATTCACACACACTAACACACACTAAAGCTCCTTTCTCTCTCTCTTGGCCGTACACTCCTTTTTCTGTTCCTAAATCCCTCCTCAACCACCTAACACCTATATATATATATATATATATATATATATATATATATATATATATATATATATATATATATATATACTTAGGGAATATGGGCCGTAAATGGGTTTACGGCCGTAAACACCTCCCTGGCCGTAAACCTGACCGTAAACTCATAAAATATTACATAAAAATACAATTGCCCAGAAAAGCAAAGTATAAACCATAATTTTGACCCAACAATCTCCCCCTTGGTTTATAGCTTTCTTTTCTTTTCTTAAATGACCCAACAAGCTCCCCCTAAAAAGTAACTGGCTTTCTTGTTCATCTTCATTGTAAGCTTGGCTTCAGCATTTATCTTCAAATTCTTCACAACTTCAAGATGAACTTGATGAATCTTCAATGAATGACTTCATCTTGAGCACTTGAGATTTTCTTCAGAATTTGGCATTGAACGCACATTGGGTGAGGAGGTTTGACGTACTGATTCTTGAAAGATAGCGCTTTCAGCTTGAGAATCTTCAGAGAGAACATCAGAGAGAACAAATCTTCTGGATCACTTCAGCAGGTTCAAGATAGCAGCAGACTGATTGAGGAGGCTTCAATGCAATCTGTCACATAATCTTCAATTGCAGCTTCACCTTGCTTCTGGGGTTGAAGGATTGAATGTTGAAAAAATAATCTTCATTTCTTGCTCCTTCGAATGAGAATTCTTCGATGCTCACGGATGAAGCCTTGGCTCAGAAATCTCGATACAGCCTCTATGAGTCTCATCTACACCTTAATTCACTTTTCAAGACAGAACAAAACTAAAAGAAAACTTAGCACGCAATATTTTTGGATTTTTCATATTTTCTGAAAAAGAAATAAAACAAAAATAACACTATTTTTGGATTTTTAATTTTTTGATTTTTTTTTGGTTTTCAAAATTTTTAATTCTCCCCTAATATTTAAATTAGAAGAAAACTATGAACAAATTTAACAAAAATACAATGATATCTAACTTTAAGAGTGATTTGGGATCAAAGTTTTTTAGACAGCCTTTATCCGTTTATTAGTACCTCTCCCTTCATGAATAGATCTGGTCAATCGCCGGTATTGTGGTCTACTTAAACACGAGAGATTGTGACAAGATTAGGACATACTACAAGTGACAAGACAATGTGATCCTATGTTCCTAGATAATATTCCTAAAGGACCATTCAGCTGACGGCGACCAAAGATATTGTTGTCCACCTAAATTGAGCAGCGAGATCTACAGACAACCTAGGGATTGTTCAATTTTAAATGTACTAGAACATGTTTCCCGCTTCCTGACATACCCCAATAATCAGGAACTTCCAAAGTACTCCTTAATTTAGGTGAGCAGACAATTATTATGAGAGAAGTCAGATTTAGAATGCATATGCTATACACCCAGGTCGGATCTCTTCCAATCTCGCAGAGGGTGAAACATATGACTAACCAGATTTAGAGGGATTGAGAAGTAGAATGGTGCATATGCTGTGTACCAGGTCGAATGGTTAATCACGCAAAGGAGACAACATATGGCTAACAGGCAGAAAGAATTGCATAGATAGAAGATGCAGAGAAATAGAATTGCATATGTTGCAGTCCAGGTCAGATGTATTTCAATCACGCAGAGGAGGCAACATATGACTAACAGAAAGAAAGCAAGAAAATAATTTCCTACAGACCTACTTTATCGGAATTCCCCAGTCGCCCCATCAATACCGGAATTAAGGATAGAGTTCGTACATCGAGGAAGAGTTAAACCACGGTTCTAGATACAGATTATTTTAGTGTAACCGGTGGATTATCATGTATATCTCCCTGCTCAACCTATATGGGCGTCGTATTGTCTGGATAAATGGATCTATCTAGGTCAAGATTTTTCAAGTCTCTAGATTCCTTAAGTTCATTAATGCCTAGTCAAGTCCATTTTAATCTTTCGTGCCTACCAGCGCATCGAACACAGAGCCTAGACAATTCAGATTCAGTCCCTTACACAGATTTAGATTGCCTGTTATCACATGATTATATCACTTCCCATCACATCACCTGCAAGCACATTCCATAACCAACATATTTTTGGATTTTCTGATTTTCTAATGTTTTTGGATTTTTTTTTTAAATTTTCTAATTTTTGTTTTGTTTTTATTTCTCCCCCTAAATTTGTGCATAGGAGAGAAACGAAAGTAAATGCACAAATGTAAACTATCGTAAAACAAAATTAGTCTTTAAAGCGAATCAGCTTAAGAAAAACTCAGGAGTATAGAGAAGAAAACTCAAACGGTAAGTCACCGATTGAATTTGCATCCAGAAGGTCTGAGAACAGCACGAGTAATCTCAGAACAGATCCAAAAATTCTTCATGTCATTAAGCACTAACCCCATGTGATCTCTTCCTTTCTTCTTTTCTCGCAAAAGGACACATACTCTCAAACAAAGTTCTGAGTGTTGCACAGTTGAAAGATGCCTCCAATCATGTGCCAGGAACAACCACTACCAACAAACCGAAGTCTGATGATATGCCTCCATAGCTGCTCCGACACAGAGCGGGATCAGTTGGTCTTTGGAACCCAGTCCATCTTGAAACTGGGTTGACCTTTGTCATTAACGCACGATACTCTCTCCCATGACATATCCTGTTTATCACAAACAGAAGATGAAGAAATATTAGAATCATTAGAAGATTTGGGAGAGTGAGCCTTTGGAACCCATTTGTAGTTGGGTTTAACCCATTTCTTTTTCGATCTGATGGGTGGCTCAGTACTTTCTTTTGATCTTGATGTCGGTCGTTGAGATGACTTTGACCTAATCGGTCTTTGTTTCACTGGAGTATCTCTTGGATTGGGCTTCTTGGCCGACATTCCCTTCTTGCCCTTGGGATTCGGATTCTTGGCCTTGTGGGTTTGATTCTTGGCCTTCTGCGCGTTCCAGTCGCCATTGTCTGAACGTGACCTTGAGGGGTTTCTTTTGGAGTATCTCCCTCTTGGCGCGTTCTGCCACCCTTGTGCATAGTAGGGAAGGTACGCGCGATTTGGACAATTTCTGGCAATGTGTCCAGGTGTTCCACTGTGACATCCCCTAATTTCTCGGTCAGAAAAGACCGATTTAATTTATGTTTTTTAAAATAAAATCAGAGAAATCTTTTTAAAAGATGTTGCGGAATTGGTCCCCAAAACAAAACACGATAAAAGTTTATCAAAACCTTTCTTTAAGAAATATATAATTTCCTTATATATATATCAAAACCTCGGGATGTCATGTTCCGATACAGATCAAAAGCATAAACAAGACATTATAAGCCTTACAACAGTTATTTATAACTACTGGCCTATAATCCAAAAATCACTCAACATCATCATCCGACTATGCTCGGGGTCCACTACCTGTAATATAAAAAGCTGAGTGGGTCAGGCTTGGAAGCCTGGTGAGCATATAGGGTTTTCAACCCACAATACATAAATTTAATATGCTTAAACATCAAACAGTCAACCAAATTACCCCAACCCCATTATCTTATTTATTTCTTAAGGGTTTACCCTAAGAATCAACTATCACTCCTTCCTAAGGAATAGACACGAAGTCACATCGTCACCGGGGTTTATACAACGGGCACTAAGTCCATAGCTGCCAAGGTTTATTCAACATGTGCTAAGTCCATAGCTCTCATTTATCGACAGTATTATTTACAGGAATGCCCCTGCAATACATGTCAATGGGTTTTTAGAGTACAGCAGATGAACATATAGTTCATACACCTACAGGTTGCGGGCCTGCTAGTGTTCCACAGACCGTCTAGAATAGTCCATGGTTGTCATCCATACTCTGCTGAATGACGGGGGCCAACATTTTGGGTAAGTGATTCTCTCAAATTTCACCACTCACCCTCAACTCATGATCAATATTACTGATCATCTCCTTTATCCAACTCACCTTTCATCACACCCACTATTTCATCTACCCATGTTTTACCCAACATATTTTGTAGATAAATATACATATACAGTTTAAATTATTTAAAAACCTGTATAAATCATTCCTTCAACACCCATCTCAAATAAACAAACAATATATATTCACACAACACGTATTTTATGTAAAATACTTCATATCTATGTGTAAGGTGAAAGTAACTACACACTCACTTGATTTGATGAAAATCGGGCAACAATTCGTTTCCTAAAATGATCGTTTCTCATAAAACCGAGAGTTTTATTGAGAAACCGGGCTCTGCGAAGGGTCGGGCTTCAAAACCGAAAAGATAAATTTTCCGGACTTTCGGGCACTTCGGGACGTATTCCGGGGGTTATAATTGATACCAGGGCTTCGGGGGACGTTAAAATGAAAGAAATATGGAAAGAGGGGCTAAAAGTGACAATTTTCCAAAATATACCCGGGAGGTCTCGCACCCTCCTATTTATAGGGGCGAGCCTCCTGATCCAACAGCTGAGAAGGCTCCAGGTGGTGCAGATCCGAGGACTCGCAGGAAGGCTCGCACGTGGGTTCGCATGTGGCTGTGCATGCGAAGGGGCTGCTGTCCTCTTGTGATTGGACCGAGGTCGAGGGTCCGAAGTAGGGGGTTCGTGACATTCTGCGAGGGTTTGGACACGCGGGAATAGGCACGCGTCGCCTTCTCACTGGACCACTTCGGATCAGATCAGCAACTCGGATGACTCAGCACCATTTTAGACACGTGGCATGTTCTAAGCGAGGACACGTGGCCGAAGTCCACCTATGCGAAATTCCTCGGTTTTGAGGATTTTTCTCGTTTTTCGCGCCAAAACTTCTAAAATCCATAACTTTCGCATACGAGCTCCGTTTTTGACGTTCTTTATATGCACGCATAGGTAAAATTACGCTCTACAACTTTCGTTTAGACTTCGTCGGCTAATTTTGAATTTAATTTTTATATTATTATTTTTAACAGACCAGGACAGGAAATCCGTTAAAAATTCATAACTTCTTCATCCGACGTCCGTTTTCGTCAGACTTTTTACTGTTGTGCTACTATTTACGAGACCTTCGATTCTCTTTTAGTTTGTTTCGGCTAAAAATCACTCGATCTAAAATTCGAGTTTTTAGCTGTCTACTGCTAAGCTGAAACTTCGAAAAATCATAACTTCCTCATACGAAGTCAGATTTGGGTGTTCTTTTTATACCTACTCTCGGTTTAACGAACACTATGAGTTTCGTTTAGATCACTAAGGCTAAAAAGTAGTTTATCAAAAACTCACTTTTTTACGACATTCAGCACCGTGCCGGTTTTGTCGTGAAACTTCGACAGGTCATAACTTCTTCGTTATAACTCGGATTTCGGCATTCTTTATATATCTGTAATCCTTGTCACGACCACTACAACTTTCTTAAGAGATATCGACTTTATCTAATATTTATTTTCGACCCTCAGTTTTATTCTTAATTAATTAACTCCTAGTAATTAAGCATAAAACACATAAAACACATAATATTCACATAATTCCTTTTCATTTCTTCAAAATGAGTTACAAATGTTAACCTAGACTATTATATCAATATTAATGCCTAGCCTAGAAACACGGGCATTACAATTCTCTCCCCCTTAGGATGATTCCGTCCCCGAAATCACATATCACTAAACAACCACGGGTAGCGACTCACCATGTCACTCTCCGTTTCCCAGGTGAGATTTGGCCCCTTCGTATGTTTCCAACGCACAAGCACTAAATCGACCATCTTACGTTACAACTTCTTAGTCTTACGGTCAACGATTGCCTCAGGTTCTCCAATTAACCTCTTGTTCTCATCCAACCTTAATTCAGAAATGGGAATTATGTCGGGCACATCTCCCTTGAACTTTCTCAATTAACACAAATGAAAGGTATTATCAATACCCTCCAGTTCTTCTGGTAATTCTATCTTGTAAGCTTGATTCCCGATCTTCTGAAGAACTTTAAATGGTCCAATAAACCTTGGACTCAACTTTCCCCTTCTACTAAATTTTATAAGTCCCTTCCACGGTGAGACTTTAAGTAAAACCGAATCTCCAACTTTGAATGATATCGGTTATCTTTTCTTGTCAGCATAGCTCTCTTGAGCAGCTAACATCCTTTCCCTAATCACTTTCAACTTTTCAGCAGTCTGATGGACTATTTCAGTCCCATAAACTACTTTTCCCCAGCTTCCAGCCAACATGACAGCATTCGACACTTTTCCCCATACAAAGTGTGATAAGGTGCCATCTTGATGCTTGAGTGGAAACTATTACTATAGGAAAATTCTACTAGAGGTAAATGTTCATCCCAGTTACCTTGGAATTCCAGGGTACATGCTCTCAGCATATCCTCCCAGGTTTGAATTGTTCGTTTGCTCTGACCATCGGTTTGCGGATGGTAAGTTGTATTCAAACACAACTTGGTACCCAATTCCGCTTATAGACTCCTCCAAAATCTCGAGGTAAACGACTGTCATGATCGGATACAATCGTTAACGGAACACCGTAAAGCCTCATAATTTTCTCCACGTAAGAATTCGCAAGTTTATCCATAGACCATTTCCCGTTGGCGGCTATGAAATGCGCACTCTTAATGAAGAGATCAACGACCACCCAAATTATGTCGTGACCGTTCCTTGTTCTGGGTAGTTTAGTCACAAAATCCATGGATATGTCTTCCCATTTACCCATGGGTACAGGCAAAGGTTCTAAACTCCCATACGGTTTCTGATGTTGTGCCTTAACCCTAGCACAAGTTGCACACTCGGCGACATACTTAGCAACATCGAGCTTCATCGTCGGCCACCAGTAATAGGGTTTTAGATCCCTATACATTTTCGTACTGCCGGGATGAATCAAGTACATGGTTTTGTGAGCTTCTTCCATCAGAAGACATCTTACTCCTCCCGTCTTAGATACCCAAATCCTATCTTTGAATACCTTCACTCCTTGACCGTTTGTATCAAACACCAACGTTTTTTTCCAAACGTTCCTCCTTTCGGTCATTTTTCTCTAAAGCTTTCTCTGAGATTTCTTTATACTTTACACAATTGTCGAGACAACTTCAATTCTTAATGCTCTTGGCCTTTTCTTTTCAAGATTTACCTTCCGACTGAGAGCATTAGCAACAACATTTGCTTTACCAGGGTGGTAAAGTATCTCACAGTCGTAGTCCTTGAGTAACTCTAGCCAGCGCCGTTGCCTCATGTTCAATTTCTTATCCATATCTTTAAGGCGAATACTACCGCTGCCAACTCCAGATCATGAGTGGGGTAGTTCTTTTCATGCTCTATCAATTGCCTTGATGCATACACTATCACTTTATCCCTTTGGGTCAGAACACAACCTAACCTAACTCCAGAGGCATCACTATAAACTGTGAAGTCATCAACTCCTTTAGGTAACAAAAGAATCGGTGCTTCACACAACTTCTTCTTTAACTTCTCAAAAACTTCCTTATGCTTCTTATTCCAAGTATAAACAGCTCCTTTGTGGGTCAAAGCTGTCACTAGAGTCGCGATCGAAGAAAAGCCTTGGATAAACCTTCGGTAATATCCAGCTAATCCTAAAAAGCTTCAGATCTTCGTAGGACTTTCAATCGTAACCTTCAAGTTACAAGATAAATCCTTGTTGAGGACTCCTTCTTCTTCTTAGAATAAGTACTTTCCTTCATTTATGGTAACAGACCGATGGGTCATGTTCTAATGATCTCTCATTGTATAATGCACTACTTAGACTCAGATCTCCTAGGGACAAATTTCGGAACAAACTATACCTTCCTTCATGTTCTAATGTGATACAATCACAGTTCAACATGTATCATTTCTAATTACCAACTTCTTTAACAATGAGTGCGATACTTCTATTGATCGCTTTGATCATCTTCCACTTCAATCTTCTGGCTTAAGTCAAATGCTACATCGAACTTGGTTCTCGGAACCACGTGACACACTCATCTTAGTCGGACTCGATTCGATATGACCTCTAAGGTCGGAATAACAATCATCTTCTTAGTCATTACCGAAACGATGGTAACGACAGACTAGAATAAGACAGAATCAATTACTAGTTCCTTGGTAACCTTGTGACTTTCCCTGATCCAAGTGTGAGTCCTGTGCTTCCAGTAGTATAGATCTCTACTACTATTCACACCTACTCATACTCGTCCCAAGTACTGTCTCGCAGTCCCCAAGTCCTAAAATCACAAAACAATTTAACACATACGAATGTGTCCAATTAATCATAAAATTTTCCTAGACTCTACTAGGACTTCTTCCATGCGTATCTTCAATCATCAATTCTACTTCAACTTGGTTGGTGATGGAAATTTCAGACGATGGGACAACTTCAAGAATTACACCAACCACTCCATTCATCAGATGACAAAACCAGGGTTTATATTATTTCCTTGAAACGATTACACAAAGGTTCAAGTTTACCCTATACTATACCTCTAATAGGCTAAACCACTTGTTACTATTCACATTACTACTTCGTAACTTGATCTTCGGGTATCAAGTCTTTACTTCTACTTGCTGGCGTTATTAATTGATTCGTCAAGGATATTCTGAAATTCCCTTGGTGTTGGCGGTGCACTTGGCCGTGTTACTTCATTGTTCTTCGGACAGTTCTTAGAAATATGGCCTTCTTCCTTACATACATAACACACCCCCTTGAGAATCGTATACTGATTGGCGTAATGCCCTATTTCTCCACACCTAAAGCACTTCACCTTCCCGTCACAGTTCCCAGAGTGTTTATTTTTACACTTCCCGCACCATTTTCATTTACCTCTTCTTTTGCCAGACTTTGAGGATATGTTGCTCTTGTTGGGCCTTGAATACCCCTCAAATTTCCTCTTTTTGTTAACTTCAACCTTGTTGGCGGTCCTGTCATTGATCATTTCTTCAATAGACTTAGCAACCCTGATAGTTGCCTCAAGAACAGATGCCTGACGTACTGGCACAGTAAGTTCATCCTTACTTAGTTGAAGTAAACGTTTTTGTTTCTTCCATCTGTTGATCCAAAATCGTACGCACCATTGCCTGCACCCCACTCATCGTGATTGGCTCAGGCTTAGGATTATCGTTTCCGAATTCACTTTGCGTACTCGCCATTTCGATCTATACACCAATCATAGGTGATTTTAGATCTTTATTTTCGATAGACGTTAAATCTTCGTTATTACTCCGAAACGTTTATATGTTAGTTCTAATATTGTAGTCATACGTTTAGAATATGGATACCATGGCTTCGGGGGACGTTAAAATGAAAGAAATATGGAAAGAGGGGCTAAAAGTGACAATTTTCCAAAATATACCCGGAAGGTCTCGCACCCTCCTATTAATAGGGGCGAGCTTCCTGATCCAACGGCTGAGAAGGCTCCAGGTGGTGCAGATCCGAGGGCTCGCACGTGGCAGCGCATGCGAAGGGGCTGCTGTCCTCTTGTGATTGGACCGAGGTCTAGGCTCCGAAGTAGGGGGTTCGTGGCATTATGCGAGGGTTCGGACACGAGGGAATGGGCACGCGTCGCCTTCTCACTGGACCACTTCTGATCAGATCAGCAACTCGGATGACTCAGCACCATTTCGGACACGTGGCATGTTCTAAGCGAGGACACGTGGCCGAAGTCCACCTATGCGAAATTCCTCGGTTTTGGGGATTTTCTCGTTTTTCGCGCCAAAAATTCTAAAATCCATAATTTTTGCATACGAGCTCCGTTTTTGACGTTCTTTATACGCACGCGTAGGTAAAATTACGCTCTACAACCTTTGTTTAGACTTCGTCGGCTAATTTTGACTTTAATTTTTATATTATTATTTTTAACAGACCAGGACAGGAAATCCGTTAAAAATTCATAACTTCTTCATCCGACGTCCGTTTTCGTCAGACTTTTTACTGTTGTGCTACTATTTACGAGACCTTCGATTCTCTTTTAGTTTGTTTCGGCTAAAAATCACTCGATCTAAAATTCGAGTTTTTAGCTGTCTACTGCTAAGCTGAAACTTCGAAAAATCATAACTTCCTCATACGAAGTCAGATTTGGGTGTTCTTTTTATACCTACTCTCGGTTTAACGAACACTATGAGTTTCGTTTAGATCACTAAGGCTAAAAAGTAGTTTATCAAAAACTCACTTTTTTACGACATTCAGCACCGTGCTGGTTTTGTCGTGAAACTTCGACAGGTCATAACTTCTTCGTTATAACTCGGATTTCGGCATTCTTTATATATCTGTAATCCTTGTCACGACCACTACAACTTTCTTAAGAGATATCGACTTTATCTAATATTTATTTTCGACCCTCAGTTTTATTCTTAATTAATTAACTCCTAGTAATTAAGCATAAAACACATAAAACACATAATATTCACATAATCCTTTTCATTTCTTCAAAATGAGTTACAAAGGTTAACCTAGACTATTATATCAATATTAATGCCTAGCCTAGAAACACGGGCATTACAATTCTCTCCCCCTTAGGATGATTCCGTCCCCGGAATCACATATCACCAAACAACCACGGGTAGCGACTCACCATGTCACTCTCCGTTTCCCAGGTGAGATTTGGCCCATTCGTATGTTTCCAACGCACAAGCACTAAATCAACCATCTTACGTTACAAATTCTTAGTCTTACGGTCAACGATTGCCTCAGGTTCTCCAGTTAACCTCTTGTTCTCATCCAACCTTAATTCAGAAATGGGAATTATGTCGGGCACATCTCCTGTGAACTTTCTTAATTAACACAAATGAAAGGTATTATCAATACCCTCCAGTCCTTCATATCTCAGGTCCTCAACTTCTCTTTTTAATAAATCAATTTGTTCCCCAAGAAATTTAATCGTATCTTCACATGATTGAGAGCATGAAACTTCATTGACCGAAATGTTTGCGGAACTCATTGTTTTTCCACACTTCAAAGCGTCAAGTTCTTCAGTTATAGCAGCAAGACTAAGACGATTGAGATCTTTTGTCTTCTTGATGACAGCCATGTTCATATCCCACGACTTTGGAAGTGCATTCAGCAGCTTTTTGTTTATCTCAGATTTAGACAATAAGATCCCAACTATATTCATCTCAGTAGTAAGTGTAGTAAATCGCTGCAACTGAGCTTCCAGGGTTTCTCCAGGGATATAGTTGAACATGTTGAATTTTTGTCTTAACATCTCTTTCATGTCTTCATTTCCCTTGTTGACCTCAAAAGCCATTAAAAACACAACTAGAAGCCAAAATCAAACTTAAAAGTCAAACTTAAATTTAAAAATGCCCTTTGACTATAAACCTCAAAAGTCAACCTTAAAAGTCAAATTTAAAAAGTCAAACTCAAAAGTCAAACTTGAAAAGTCAAACTTAAAAGTCAAACCGAAAAGCTAAATTTGAAAATTTAAAAGTTTAAAGGAGAAAGTCAAAGTTTAAAGTCAAAGGACAAATTTTAAAAGTCAAAGTCAAAATTTTAAGTAAAAAGTCAAAAATAAAAGTCAAAAATTAAAAACTATAATTTTTTTGGAAGAAAATGTAGATTAAAAATAAAAGAAATTGATTTTGGGGTTAAAATTGTCAAAAATGCGAAAGTGGGGCAGCGAAAGATTAATATTTCACTTAAATTTCGAAGGTTTGTACCATCTAGCAAGTTAGATCAACTGGTAAGGCGCTTGGATTATAAACCTGGGGACCCGGGTTCGATCCCTGGCAACCCCAAAACTCCCACGAATTTTTTGAATGAACGCTGCGAACACGTGCAAGAATGCGACTTGCGAAGACTTCCGCTGACCGAGACCGAAGCGAAGACTGAGAACGAGGTGCGAAGCCGCACACGTCCGAGCCGCACACCCCGAGCCGTACACTCCGAGCCGCACACTCCGAGCCGTACACCTTCAACGAGCCGCACACCTTTAACAGATCCGAAGAAAAAACGAAGTTTTTCACCCTTTTTGCTCCAAAACTCGATCAAAAAGTCGTTTTTATGAAAAACGCGAAGAACAAACCCCCCTTATTTTGCCAAGATCTATCCAAAAACGCAGGAATCCTTCAAAAATAAGATCAAATAAGCTCCAGATCTGACAAAATTTACTGATACAATCCAAGCTCTGATACCACTTGTAAGTCCCTAAAATGCTTGTGTATCAATCAGATCCGTTTGATGGTACGGAATCCCAATCAAACGGATGTTGCCAGATCAAATAGAAGAGAATGAGAAGAAGAAGATGATGAATCTTGTATGATTTGATTAGAATGAAGATCCAGATACAAGATTCACACACACTAACACACACTAACACACACTAAAGCTCCTTTCTCTCTCTCTTGGCCGTACACTCCTTTTTCTGTTCATCAATCCCTCCTCAACCACCTAACACCTATATATATATACTTAGGGAATATGGGCCGTAAATGGGTTTACGGCCGTAAACCCTGTTTACGGCCATAAACCCTGTTTACGGCCGTAAACACCTCCCTGGCCGTAAACCCGACCGTAAACTCATAACATATTACATAAAAATACAATTGCCCAGAAAAGCAAAGTATAAACCATAATTTTGACCCAACAATTTATTTTACTATGGATACTTTTTACACTTAGGATGCACTTGAACCCTCTAAAGGAGCTCGTGAGGGTAGTATGATCTGTGGTGTAACATCCCGACTCCCAGATATAATATCTAATTATATTATTTTCATTTTGTTAGGGAAACTCGACGAGTTGGAGGCCCCAACTCGCCGAGTAGAGTTGGAGATACCCGCGTGATTTTTAGAGTCTACTTGACGAGTTGGAGGACCCCAACTCGACGAGTAGGAGCTGAGTGTGAAAACCCTAATTTTCAGGGTTTGTGCCCTATTTAAAGGACCTTAAGCCTTTCATTCCGCCTCCCTTATCATTTTAGCACCCTGAGAGAAACCCTAAACGAGCTGGTATCATCTGTGAGAGAGAGAGAGGCTAAAAGTGTGTGATTTGGTGCATTCTTGGAAGGAGATAGAAGAGCAAAAGGCTTAGAACGAGAAGAAGCCCTTGGATCCAGTGTTCTTTCAGTGCTAGCTGCTATTTGGAGGTAAAAACCTATCACCTTGATCATTGTTTGGTTAGATCTCTTCATTAGGGAGTTTGTGGTCATTTCCATCTTCCCTTTGAGTCTTTAAGTTGTTTGAGCATGCCATGAAGTTGATACTTCAAATCTGGATAATATGAGGTCCCTTGGGCCTAAAGATTAAAGCATTATCAAGCTATTGGCCAAGTTTCATACATTAAACCCTCAATAGAGCTTTGTTTTGGCATTTTTGAGCCCTATGTGCCATGCATGGACGTAAAGCTTGCAACTTTACGTGATACTTCAGCCTTAGAAGACTAAATCTAGAGAATGGGGCCTTAGTTCTGCTTAAAATCAACGGAATGAGAAAATTAACTGAAGGGACTCGACGAGTTGATGAGCCAACTCGACGAGTCGGTTAGGGTTTTCCCCTATAGTCTGGACACATGCAAACTCGACGAGTTAATGAGAAACTCGGTGAGTTAAGTTGGAGTTTCCCGATTTTTTGAGAATATGAGGAACTCGACGAGTCTCATAGATGCACTCGACGAGTTGGGTCAACATGGACTGTTGACTCGAGTGTTGACTTCCGTTGACTTTTAGAATTTGGTCAAGTTATGGATATGGAGACCATAGAGGGGTAAAATGGTCTTTCACCCTTTCCAGGAGTTAGAAAAGGGATTAGCTTAACATCTTTAGTGTGGTTGTTATAAAGAGTTAATTAGAGATGATTATGACATGTAGGCGGAGTCTAGACCGATCGTGGAATACGAGACATACTTGCTTTGCTTACGAGGTGAGTCTTCTCACTATACTTACCTGAGTGGTAATATTGTGTGACCGGTGGGTATTATTTGAGTTATTGACCAGAGGGTCTTATTTGAGTTAATGACCGGAGGGTCTTATGTGCTTATACTGAGTTATGTGATATCATGCATTTTGTCTTTGTGATTTATGTTGTATATTATTTCTGTGCCTTTTTGAGTTAGGACCGGAGGGTCCAAACCGAGTTGTGAGACCGGAGGGTCTTCACTGAGATACCAGACTGGAGGGTCCGACCCGAGCTGTGAGATTGGAGGGTCCTCACAGAGACACATGACCGGAGGGTCCTTATTGAGATATAGCCATGAGAGGCTAATTATTTGTGCATGGTATTTTGGGGAACTCACTAATCTTTGTGCTTACAGTGTTGTGTGATATGTGTTTCAGGTACCTCTCTGGATCGCGGGAAGGCGCTGACTTGATTGTACACACCAGCTCGAGATTATGTTTTGAGGATTCTGGGAAATTATCAAACATTATGTTGTTTTGTGTTTTGAACAACTTATACATTGGGTTTTGAGAAATGTAAGATTGTGTTTTATGTGGTTTTAAAAATTAAAAATTTGTTTGAAAATTTAGAGCGTTACATGTGGTGGACATGAAACATCCCAAAAATACGGTCCAAAAATTTTGTTTTAAAAATCATTTAAGAGAATCATAATTCATCAAACATCACAATAAAATCATAAGTTATGTATTTCAATCATCATAATAAAATACGGTATTAAAATCATGTCTCAAAATATCAGAGTCTAAACATCCCAGGCTGAAATGAATGGTGTGTGCACTGCAATCACCCCGAGCTCTTCCCCTTGCAAGTAGAAGTACCTGAAACAAAAACTGAAAACTGTAAGCACGAAGCTTAGTGAGTCTCCCCAAACTACCACATACCATACACATAATCACATAATAGCATACATTGGGCCTTGCCCACTACATCGGGCCCCGCCCGACATCGGACGAATCCGGCATCGGGCCTCGCCCGACATCGGATCGAAGTCCGGTATCGGGCCCCGCCCGGCATTAGACCGAAGTCTGGTATACATATAACATATCAACAAGCATATATCATAAACACATAACATAAACATATAAACATTCCTTGGGCTTGCCCCGACATCGAACCGAAGTCCGGAACACATAACATATAAGCTAAACATTCCTCGGGCTTGGCCCGACATCAGACAGAAGTCCAGAACACTTAACAAACACATGCAAGAATCACGAAGACACCAAGCATACAAACATTCCTCGGGCTTGCCCCGACATCGGACCGAAGTCCAGAAACATATAATCTACATCGGGCTAACCCCGGCATACGCTAACATACATAAACGAGCTAGCCTTGGTGCCTTAGACCCGTTCCTATAGGATAAGACTCGCCTCTCAAGCTGGCTGCTGAAATCTCGTGTGAGGAATCTCTAATGGTTGCTCTGACGACTCCCCGGCTATCATTATCACAATAATCACTTAGTCAAAAACTGAGAATCCTTCTAAGGGTAAAATGTCCATTTTACCCATGGTCAACGTCAACATTCTGGTCAAAGTCAACATTATGGGTTGACCCAACTCGTCGAGTTGCTTCATCCACTCGCCGAGTCCTAGAACCCTAAAGTCGCGATCTAACTCGTCGAGTCACTCCCTAACTCGCCGAGTTCCCTAGCTACTCATAGTTGCGATTTTGGCGAATCAACTCGTCGAGTCCCTTCATAGACTCGTCGAGTTCTACCTTAAGCTGAAACGAGACAACATTACTCAACTCGTCGAGTTCCTCTGTCTGTTTGAGCCATCTTAACAGATTAAGCCTCTACTCTCGAGATCCAAAGTCCATACTTCATCTACATACTGGAAATGCTAAGGGTAAAGTTTCCAACTTTACCTGTTAATAATCCTTCTTAATGGGTTTAGCTAAAACCCTAGATCTTAAGGATATAGATCTTTGTCCAAAAGTCCTATTACTCCAACCCAAAGCATGAAAACTGAGATCTAAGTCCTCGACACCAAATGAACACGTAAAGTCTCAGACTTTACATCCATGCATGGCCTTTTGGGCTTACAAGAGCCAAACCAACACCTTAGAGCTTGCATGGGGGATTTAATGGCATAAAGTTTGCACCTTTATGCCTTAAAAACCCTTAATGATCCCAGATATGAAAGGACCCTTGCTTGGGACGTACATATCCCAAGGGTCAAGCTTCTTGGACCAAAACCCTCAAAAAGTGGAAATAAGGAGATCTAATGAACTAATAGACAAGTTAGAGACCTGATTACCAGAAAGTAAAGGGAATGAGATGTTGTTTCTGGATCTACAATCTTCTCTTGGAGTTCTCTAGCTTCTTCTTCTTCTACAAGTTTCAAATCACACAAGATCACTCAAAAATGGCTCATACACTCACACAATGCTCTAGGGTTTCGTGGATTAGGGTTTGAGACTTGGAGGCTGGAAATGAGGCCATAAGGTGGGGATTAAGATGCTTAAATAGGGTGCAAAACCCCGAAATTAGGGTTTCACTCTGGCAGACCTACTCACCGAGTTGACGGCTCTCAACTCGTCGAGTAGATTTCCTAAAACCCCGCGTCCAATCTTGTTCCTACTCGAAAAGTCTGGGTTTCCAACTCGTCGAGTAGCTTTATAAAAATGAATAAATTATAATTAAATGCGTACCAGGAATCAGGCGTTACAATTCTCCCCCACTTGACTTAGACTTCATCATGAAAGTCTGTCGCGTCTGGAAACAACTCCGGGTAGTGGTCCCTCATCTCTTCCTTGGGCTCCCAAGTCCACTCTGAACCCCTACGGTGCTGCCATTGCACCTTTACTAGAAAAACCCTCTTGTTCCTCAGATCCTTCATCTTCTTATCGAGAATAGCTACTAGTCTCTCGATGTAATTCAGGCTGTCATCAACCTGAATGTCCTCTAGAGGCACAATCTCTGAGTCACCCACTAAGCACTTCCGCAGCTGAGAAACATGGAAAGTTCTGTGGATCTGGCTGAGCTCTGCCGGAAGATATAATCGGTACGCCACCTTGCCCACCCGAGCTATAACCATGAAAGGGCCGATGTACCTGGGGCCCAACTTGCCTTGCTTCCGGAACCGGATGACACCTTTACAAGGTGACACCTTCAGGAGGACCATGTCGCCCACCTGAAACTCCAAGTCTGAACGCCGCTTGTCGGCGTAGCTCTTCTGCCAACTCTTGGCAGTCTGGAGCCTACTCCGGACATGCTGGATCCTCTCTGTAGTCTTGAGTACTACCTCAGTACTCCCCATGACTCTCTGACCGACCTCGCCCCAACAAATTGGGGTCCTACACTTCCTCCCATAGAGCATCTGGAAGGGAAGTCGGTCTATGCTGGCGTGGTAACTGTTTTTATACGAAAATTCCGCTAACGAAAGATACGTATCCCAACTGCCACCGAAATCCAAGACACATGCGCATATCATGTCCTCGAGTGTCTGTATCGTCCTGTCGCTTTGTCCTTCCTTCTGAGGGTGGAAAGCGGTGCTAAAGTGGAGACGAGTACCCATCTCGTCGTGAAACCGCTTCCAAAATTTGGAAGTGAAAACGGACATCTCGGTCTGACACTGTCACAACTAGCAAATTAGGGATTAGATTGTGATCCTTGTACAAGACAATTTCCTCCATGTAACCTTGCAACATTCCATTTAGTGAAATTCAAACTATAATGCAAGTTAAGTTCATACATTCATACATTGTGAATCAAGCCTCGTAAAAGTCCAAAACTCGATCCAATAGCTAAGTCCAATCAATTTCGGGCCTTAGCCCAAGAATTCTCGGCCCAAAAACCCTATTGGACCAAAACTCTTTCTTTGGGCCTTCCTTTGGGCCGAAAACCCTTAATGGGCCTTATTGGCCCGAAAAGCCTTTTCTTTAAGCCTTATTGGGCCGATAGCTTTCCTTTGGGCCTCTTGGACCGAAAACAGTTTTCTTAGGCTTTAATGGACCGAAAACTCTTTTTGGGCCAAGCCAAAAATCAAATAGGCCGAGAACCCTATGGGTCGGTTATGTGTTAATCAAAAAAAAAGGAAAAGGAATGGATAATAAGCCTGGACACCTCACAATAGTCTTCCATGTAACAAGACCTATTGCCCTCCATACATCCATGCACCTCCCATCATTTTATCAAAGGGTCAACTCTTCTTTCCCTCTCTCTCTCTCTCTCTCTCTCCCTCTCTCTTAAGATCGGCCGAATCCCTCCCCCATACCCTCACCAACATTCATTTTCACTCCATTCCACTCTCAAGAACATCTCACCTTTTTCTCCCAAAAATTTTCGTGTGTGTGAGGGTGTTCTCCAAAGAATCTTCTCCAAAAGCTCATAAATTTGTTAAGTGTTCTTGTTAACTTCAAGTATTCTTGCATCTTTCAAGCTAAAAACTCTTGTTTACACCATTTGTCGTGTGTTAAAACTCTTAGAACCCTTTAATTCTTGATCAATACTAATTAAATAACCTTATTAATATATTAGAACTTATAATATATTAACCAACCTTAAGTGTTATTTCTCTCATTATAGTCTATCCAAATGCATGATGCCATGCAACCCAAATGGA
The DNA here is from genome assembly GCF_052849685.1 of Lactuca virosa. Taxonomy (NCBI): domain Eukaryota; kingdom Viridiplantae; phylum Streptophyta; class Magnoliopsida; order Asterales; family Asteraceae; genus Lactuca; species Lactuca virosa. Next base: position 163,659,896 of record NC_136432.1, on the reverse strand, counting down.
CCATGCCGGGTCGGGTCAAGTCCTACCAATTATAGTTATGGACTTAGACATTAATCCAACAACAAACACTTGAAGATATGCTAAGAGCATGTACCCTGGAATTCCAAGGTAACTGGGATGAACATTTACCTTTGGTAGAATTTTCCTACAATAATAGTTTCCACTCGAGCATAAAGATGGCACCTTATCAAGCTTTGTACGGACAGAAGTGTCGTACGCCGTCTTGTTGGCTTGAGGCTGGGGAAAAACAGTTTATGGGACCGGAGATAGTCCACCAGACTGCTAAAAAGTTGAAAATAATCAGGGAGAGAATGTTAGCAGCTCAGGATCGTCAAAAGAGCTGTGCAGCGAAGACCGATGACTTTTGAGGTTGGAGATTCGGTTTTACTTAAAGTCTCGCCGTGGAAGGGACTTATAAGATTTGGTAAAAAGGGAAAACTGAGTCCAAGGTTTATTGGACCGTTTAAAGTTCTTCAGAGGATTGGGAACCAAGCTTACAAGCTGGAATTACCCGAAGAACTGAATGGAATTCATAACACTTTTCATGTGTGTTACTTGAAGAAATTCACGGGAGAATTTCCCGACATGATTCCACTTTCGGAACTGAGAATTGATGAGAACAAAAGGTTAATGGAAGAACCAGAGGCAATCGTTGACCGAAAGACTAAGAAGTTGCGATGCAAGATGGTCGAGTTAGTGCTTGTCCGATGGAAACATGCGAATGGGCCAAATCTCACCTGGGAGACGGAGAGTGACATGATGAGTCGCTATCCGCATTTGTTTGTTGATGTGTGATTCCGGGGACGGAATCATCCTAAGGTGGAGAGAATTGTAACGCCCGCGTTTCTGGGCTAGGCATTAATATTGACGTAATAGTCCAGGTTAACCTTTGTAACTCATTTTGAAATAATAAGAATGTATTATTTGAGTATTATGTGTTTTAGGCTTAATTGATTTAAGGATAAAAATAAGCGTCAAAATGAAATGTTAGATAAACCGATATCTATGAAGGATGTCGTAGTGGTCGTGACGAGGTTTCCGAATATATAGAGAATGCTGAAATCCGAGTTATAACGAAGAAGTTATGACCTGCCGAAGTTTCGCGACAGAACCGACACGACGCTGAATGACGTAAAATATGAATTTGAGATAGAGCGATATATAGCCTTACTGATCTAAACGAAAGTCGTAGAATACGTTAAACCGAGAGCGTGCATAAAAAGAACGTCTAAATCTGAATTCGTATGAGGAAGTTATGATTTTTCGAAGTTTCAGCTTAGCAGTATGCAGCCCGAAGTTCGAATATGAGATCGAGTGGTTTCTAGCCGAAACAATCTAAACGAGAATCGAAGATCTCGTCGATAGTAGTCCAACGGTGAAAATACAGACGAAAACGGACTTCAGATGAAGGAGTTATGAATTTATAACGGAGTTTTCCTGTCCCGGCCTACTAAAAATAATATAATAAAAATATAATAAAAATAAATTCAATATTAGCCGACGGAGTCTAAACGAGAGTTGTAGAGCATAATCTCACCTACGCGTCGATATAAAGAACGTTGAAAACGGAGCTCGTATGCCAAAGTTATGAATTTTTGAAGTTCAGGGCGCGAACCCCGATACGGTGTCAGAGTTCATGACGAGAATACAGTGTTCACGATGTGAAATCAGTGATTTGACCTTTCAGAGCCTTTCAGACGCAACCTGTGATGACGCATGCAGTGAAGACTAAGTTCACGACGTGAGAACTTAAAACTCACGACATGAGAGCTGAAAAATGGCCCTATAAATAGAATTCAAGGGGCAGCCGAGTTTGGTTGCTCAATCTCTTCTCTCTCAATCCCGATACTCTCTCTAAGCCCTAGTTTAACCCCCGAAGCCCTGGTATCATCCCGAGACCCGAAGCGAGTCCTAAAGCCCGAAGATCCCGAGAAGAAAAGAGTTTCCGAACCGAAGCTCTGCTTGTGAGAAGCCCGGTGTGTGAAGATCTCCCGGTTTCACCGAAGAATACTACTTTTAGAGTCGTAGTGCTGTCCGATCATCTTCTGATCAAGTGAGTGTATATTTGTTTTCTTCTAACACATAGATATGAACTATTCTTTACAAATATGTGCTATGTGTGTATATATTATTTGGTTATTTGAAGTAGTTGTTGAATGGATGCTTGTACAGGTTTTAAGCTGTATATAAATGTATATATTTTATCTACTAATATGTTGGCTAGAAAATGGGTAGACAGTTGGTGTGTGAAGAAATAAAATGATGAGAGGCCTCGATGTCGTTGTCGATTTAGTCATCTAGCGGAGTATGGATGACGACCACAGACTCATTCTAGACAGTCCAGTGGAACACTAGCAGGCTCATAACCTATAGGTGTTGTGAACGATGTGTTCACCGGTGTACTCCATCCCCCTCATGGTTGCCTTTAGGACATCTATTGTTAAGGAAACCCCTTTGTAGTAATGTCCGTCCCGATGAAAATCCTAGATTAGGTCCCTTGTAATAGTTGTTGTTTTAGGGACATAAAGTGAGGATAACGGGAATGGGTAATCGGGTTATTGTTGGTTGGTAAAATTAAATATAATTATTTATTGTGGGTTGAAAACCCTATATGCTCACCATGCTCCCAAGCCTGACCCACTCAGTTTTATTTGCATTACAGGTAGTGGCGCGAGAGCATAAAATGGATGAATCATCAAGTTATTTTGTTTATAGGCGAGTAGTTGCATAGAACTGTTGTAAGGCCTATAATGTGTCGTTTATGCTTTTGGTCTGTATCGGAACATGACATCCCGAGGTTTTGCTATATAATGAAAATACATTTCTTTACGAAATGCTTTGGTAAATATTATTTTATCATATTTTGTTTTGGGAACAAATTCCGCAACTCTTTTAATCAAAGGATTACTCTGATTTTATTTAAAAAGCATAAATTAAACGGGTCTTTTCTGGCCGTGATTTTGGGGATGTCACAGTTGGTATCAGAGCATTAGTTTAAGCGAACTAGGAATTTGTAGGATTTCTAGACTTAAACTTAGAATGCTAAGTGGAGATTGTGAGATGAGTGTCTGTTATATTTTAGACACGAGCACTAGTTTATTTTAGGAAAGTTGCCTAAAATGCTTTTATGTGCTAAATGTTATATGTTTGCCATATATGATATTATTTGTTCGGATCTATGGTTTGTTGCCAACCGGATCTGGAAACCTTATGTGTTTAGGGTTCTAAGCGTAGGACTACGGTATTAGAACTAGCATGTATACGTTTCGGATTGATAAGGATGATTTAATTATCTATCATGGATGAGGATCTAAATTCACCTTATTCGGTGTATAGATCAAGTATGGCAAGAACAAGAAGCGGAGTTGGAAACGCGAACGAAAACAGGAATCAACAGCCTCAACCACCAGTGATTGAGCAAGCACCTGTTGTAGCTGCTGCACCAGAACCAATCACCATGGCTGGAGTGAAAGCCATGATTCGGGCTATGTTAGCCGAACAAAGGGAAGAAATGCGGCAGATGTTGCATGAAAATAGGGACAAACCTATCATACCCATTGAGGGACCCGAACTGATTCCCGAACAATCGGAGGAAGGAAACAATAGTCGTGCTGTGAGTCAAGTTGGGACTCCAGAAGAACGAAGGAATGACCCGGAAAAGGGAAACAACAAGGATGGGCGAATGTACAAGAATTTCTTGGGCGCCAAGCCGCCAAGTCTTTCTGGAAGCCCAAAGCCTGTTGAGATTATGGACTGGATCTCCGAAATGGAGATGGTGTTTGAAAGTTGCGACTGTAGCAACAAACAGAAGACTGTCTTTGCAGTTAGACAACTGAAGACCGGAGTCTTGAGCTGGTGGAAGTTGTTGGCAGATACTATGCCACGAGGAGAAGCCCTGAAAATGTCATGGGAGGAGTTCTTGGAATAGCTAAGGGTGCAGTATTGTTCAGAGATAGATCTGATTGATCTGAACAATGAGTTCCAAAACTTGAAGAAGGGGAGAATGAGCATAGACGACTATGCTACTGCATTCACTGAGAAAATGAAGTTATTTCCGTACCTAGTGCCAACGGAACTCTCCAAGATTGAGAGGTTTGCTAATGGACTGCCTGCCGACTTTGGCCCGACAGTCAAGATGGCAGCCACTCTGAAAATAGTTTTTCGAGCAGCTAAGAATGTTGAGGCCCAGAAGAAGGAAAAGGGTCTGAAAAGAATAGAGGTTGGTGAGAAAAGGAAGTTCAATGGACCTTCAGGGTCCAACAAGAAAAGTAAATTCTCGAAATCTGGTTCGAGAGGAGGAGGAGGCGAAGCGAAATGGTGCGACAAATGTAAGAAGAAGCATCATGGAAAATGTGAGGTAGTGGCCACATGTTTTAAATGTGGAAAGACAGGGCACTATGCCAATGAATGCACTCTCACCAAGAAAGTTTGCTATGGTTGTGGTGAGGAGGGACACATGTCTAGGGACTGCCCGAAAAAGAAGGAGGCAGCAAGACCCAACATTCCACCAAAGCCGAAGGCGAGAGCCTTCCAGATGACACTAGAAGCTGCTAAAGAAGAAGCTGATGTCGCTTCAGGTACCTTTCTCGTAAACGAATTGACTTCCCAAATTCTATTTGATTCTGGAGCCAACTACTCCTTTATTTCGCATGAATTTGGTAGAAAACTAGCATTGCCTATCGATAGATTAGATAATGCTTTATTAGTCGAAGTTGCTAGTGGCAAGTTTGTACCTGTTAGCCATCGTATGAAAAACATCTTAATTGATTTGAATGGGAATAAGTTCCACGAGTAATTATTGCCTATTGAGCTAAACGGTTTCGACATCGTGTTGGGGATGGATTGGCTTAGCGCCAACGATGCTGAGATTTTATGCAAGAAGAAGACAGTAAAAGTAAACCTGTAACGCCCGTGTTTCTGGGCTACGCATTAATGTTGTTGTAATAGTCTAGGTTAACCTTTGTAACTCATTTTGAAATAATAAGAATGTGTTATTTGAGTATTATGTGTTTTATGCCTAATTATGTGGCTTAATTGAATTAAGAATAAAAATAAGCATAAAAATAAAATATTAGATAAGCTCGATATCTATAAAGGAAGTTGTAGTGGTCGTGGCAAGGTTTCCGAATATATGAAGAATGCTGAAATCCGAGTTATAACGAAGAAGTTATGACCTGTCGAAGTTTCGCGACGGAACCGGCACGACGCTGAAGGACGTAAAATATGAATTTAAGATAGAGCGATATCTAGCCTTAGTGATCTAAACGTAAGTTGTAGAATACGTTGAACCAAGAGCGTGCATAAAAAGAACGTCTAAATTTCACTTTGTATGAGGAAGTTATGATTTTTCTAAGTTTCGACTTAGCAGTATGCAGCCCGAAACTCGAATATGAGATCAAGTGATTTTTAGCCGAAACAATCTAAACGAGAATCGAAGATCTCGTCATTAGTAGTCAAACGGTAAAAAGACAGACGAAAACGGACGTCGGATGAAGAAGTTATGATTTTATAACGAAGTTTTCCTGTCCCGGCCTACTAAAAATAATATAATAAAAATAAAGTCAAAATTAGCCGACGGAGTCTAAATGAAAGTTGTAGAGCATAATCTCACCTACGCGTGGATATAAAGAACGTCGAAAACGGAGCTCGTATGCGAAAGTTATGAATTTTTGAAAATCATGGCACGCATACCAAAGCTTATCCGAAGAGTAGGCCCAGCGTACTCCGAAATTACGCCCAGCGTAATCGCAGGGATCAGCCCCTATAAATAGAACTCAAGGGATGCCGAGTTTGTTGCTCAAAATCTTTCTTTCTCTCCCATATTCTCCTTGTTTTGCGTGCAAGAACTATCCCGAAGCCCCGGTATCATTCCCGAGCCCCGAAGCAAGTCCTGAAGCCCCGAGGATCCCGAGAAGTAAAGTTTCTGAGCCGAAACTCTGTCCGCGAGAAGTCAGGTTTTCAAGGAAAAACATCCCGGTTCTATCGGAAAAGTTTATTTTAAGAGACGAGGTGCTGTCCGATCATTGTCTTATCAAGTGAGTGTATATTCGTTTTCTTCTAACACATAGATATGAAGTATTCTTTATAAAAATACGTGCTATGTGTTTACATATTATTTGTTTATTTGAACTAGTTGTTGAATGGATGTTTGTACAGGTTTTAAGCTGTATATAAATGTATTTATTTTATCTACTAATATGTTGGGTAGAACATGGTAGACAGTTGGTGTGTGAAGAAATAAAATGATGAGAGGCCTCGATGTCGTTGTCGATTTAGTCATCTAGCGGAGTATGGATGACGACCACAGACTCATTCTAGACAGTCCAGTGGAACACTAGCAGGCTCATAACCTGTAGGTGTTATGAACGATGTGTTCACCGGTGTACTCCATCCCCCTCATGGTTGCCTTTAGGACATCTATTGCTAAGGAAGCCCCTTTGCAGTAATGTCCGTCCCGATGAAAATGCTAGATTAGGTCCCTTGTAATAGTTGTTGTTTTAGGGACATAAAGTGAGGATAACGGGAATGGGTAATCGGGTTATTGTTGGTTGGCGAATTTAAATATAATTATTTATTGTGGGTTGAAAACCCTATATGCTCACCAGGCTCCCAAGCCTGACCCACCCAGTTTCTTTGTATTACAGGTAGTGGCGCAAGGGCATAAGTTGGATGGCATTGTCAAGATATTTTTGGATTATACACCTGTTGTTATATGTAATTGTTGCAAGGTCTATTTTGTATTGTTTATGCTTTTGGTCTGTATCGGAACATGACATCCCGAGACTTTGTTATATAATGAAAAATACATTTCTTTATGAAATGCTTTGATAAATTCTTATTATATTTTGTTTTGGGAACAAATTCCGCAACTCTTTTAATCAAATGATTACTCTGATTTTATTTAAAAGCATAAATGAAACCGGTCTTTTCTGGCCGTGATTTTGGGGATGTCACAGTTGGTATCAGAGCATTAGTTTAAGCGAACTAGGAATTTTTAGGATTTCTAGACTTAAACTTAGAATGCTAAGCGATGATTGTGAGATGCGAGCACTAGTTTATTTTAGGAAAATTGCCTAAAATGCTTTTATGTGCTAAATGTTATATGTTTGCCATATATGATATTATTTGTTCGGATCTATGGTCTGTTGCCGACCGGATCTGGAAACCTTATATGTTTAGGATTCTAAGCGTGCGTCGATGATATTAGAACTAGCATGTAAACGTTTCGGAGTGATTTGGATAATTATCTATCATAAAGGAGGATCTAAATTCACCTTGTTCGGTGTATAGATAAACGATGGCAAGAACAAGAAGTGGCGCTGGAAACGCAAACGAAAACAGGAATCAACCACCTGTAATCGAGCAAATACCTGTTGTAGCAGCAGCACCTGAGCCGGTGACAATGGCTGGTGTACAATTGATGATTCAGACGATGTTGGATCGTCAGATGGAAGAAACTAGACGTCTGCTTCAACAAAATCGTGAAGAACTTTCAATCCAAGTTGAAGAGCCCGAAGTGAATGGAGGGCCGTCGGAAGGTGGAAACTTCAGTGGTACCATTGGTCAAGCCAACCCACCAATTGTTAGACAAGATAATCGTGATGGAGGAAATGATGGAAGAGGATGTAAATACAAGGATTTTATGGCATCTAAGCCACCGTGTCTATCCGGAAGCCCGACGCCGGTGCAAATTATGGATTCGATCTCCGAAATGGAGACAATGTTTGAAAGTTGCGAATGCAGCAACAGGCAGAAGACCGCTCTTGCGATCCCTTTGTTGAAATCTGGCGTGTTGAGTTGGTAGAAGCTGTTAGCTGACTCTATGCCCAAGGGAGAAGCGAGGAAGATGTCTTGGGAAGACTTTGTGGAACAACTGAAACTGCAATACTGCTCTGAGCAGGACCTTATGGAAATCAATAATGAGTTTCAGAATCTGAAAAAGGGAAAAATGAGTGTTACTGAATACGCTGCTAGTTTCACAGAAAAGATGAAGCTTATCCCATACCTAGTTCCAACAGAACTCTCAAAGGTCAATAAGTTTGCCCTCGGACTACCAGCGGACTATGGTCCAATGGTTAAGCAAGCAACCACGTTGAAAGCCGCCATCTGGGCTGCTAAGAATGTTGAGACTCAGATCAGGGAAAAGGGTCTGGAGAGATCAGAGGTTGGTGAGAAGAGGAAGTTGGATGGGCCTTCAGGGTCCAACAAGAAAAAGAAATTCTCGAAGTCTAGTTCGAGAGGAGGAGGAGGCGAAGCAAAGTGGTGTGACAAATGCAAAAAGAAGCATCATGGGAAATGTGATGGGGAAGTCACATGCTTCAAATGTGGAAAGCCAGGGCACTATGCCAACGAATGCACCCTCACCAAGAAAGTCTGCTACGGGTGTGGTGAGGAGGGGCACATCTCGAGGGATTGTCCGAAAAAGAAGGAGGCAGCAAAACCCAACAATCACCCAAAGCCAAAAGCGAGAGCCTTTCAGATGACACTGGAAGCAGCTAAAGAAGAAGCCGATGTCGCTTCAGGTACCTTTCTCGTAAACAAATTGCCTGCCCAAATTTTATTTGATTCTGGAGCCAACTACTCCTTTATTTCGCATGGATTTGGTAGAAAACTAGATTTTCCTGTCGATAGACTAGATAATGCTTTATTAGTCGAAGTTGCTAGTGGCAAGTTTGTACATGTTAGCCATCGTATGAAAAACATCTTAATCGACCTGAATGGGAATAAGTTCCACGAACAAGTGTTACCTATCGAACTAAATGGTTTCGACATCGTGCTGGGAATGGATTGGCTTAGCGCCAATGATGCCGAAATATTGTGCCGAAAGAAGATAGTAAAAGTAAACCCGCCAGGGAAGGAGTCATTTATGGTGTACGGGGACAAACGTAAGGTAAATTCTGGTATCATTTCTCTAATGAAAGCTAGAAAGTGTTTGGCCAAAGGATGTACATCATATTTGGCATTCGTGATTGACGCAAAGAAGGAGAAAAAGGAGATGAAGAGCATTCATGTCGTGTGTGAGTATCCGGAAGTATTTCCCGAAGATCTTCCCGGATTACCGCCTGATAGACAAGTGGAGTTCAGAATAGACTTATTACCAGGAACCACACCAATAGCAAAAGCACCTTACCGATTAGCACCAACCGAGATGAAAGAACTTATGACACAACTTCAGGAGTTATTGGACAAAGGTTTCATTAGACCTAGTTCATCACCCTGGGGAGCCCCGGTGTTATTTGTAAAGAAAAAGTACGGGAGTATGAGAATGTGCATTGACTACAGAGAGCTGAATAAGGCAACCATAAAGAATAGATATCCATTGCCAAGGATTGATGACATGTTCGATCAACTACAAGGCTCAAGTTATTTTTCAATGATCGACCTAAGGTCAGGATATCATCAGCTGAAAGTAAGAGAGCAGGATATCGAGAAGACTGCATTCAGAACTCGATATGGACACTACGAGTTTTTAGTTATGTTGTTTGGACTAACCAATGCTCCAGCAGCATTCATGGATTTAATGAACAGAGTTTGTAATCCATTCCTTGATAAATCTGTGATAGTGTTCATAGATGACATTCTGGTTTATTTGAAAAGCCAAGAGGAGCATGGAAGACACCTGCACGAAGTGCTAGAAGTCTTGAAGAAGGAGAAGCTGTATGCAAAGTTCTCCAAATGTGATTTTTGGATCCGAGAAGTCCAATTCTTGGGTCACGTGGTCAACCAAGAAGGAATAATGGTTGATCCAGCAAAGATCGAAGCTGTGATGAAGTGGGAACAACCAAAAAGTCCCACAGAGGTCCGAAGCTTTTTGGGATTAGCCGGATATTACCGAAGGTTTATCCAAGGCTTTTCATCGATCGCTACTCCATTAACAGCTTTGACTCACAAAGGAGCTACTTATGCTTGGAGTGATAAACACCAAGAAGCATTCGAGTTGCTAAAGAAGAAGCTATGTGAAGCACCGATTCTTTCTCTACCCAACGGAGTTGAAGACTTCGCTGTCTATAGCGATGCGTCTGGTGTTGGGTTGGGTTGTGTGTTGAATCAAAGAGAAAAGGTGATAGCATATGCGTCTCGACAGCTGAAAGAGCATGAAAAGAACTACCCCACTCATGATTTGGAGTTAGCAGCGGTAGTATTTGCTCTGAAAATATGGAGGCATTACCTCTATGGCTCGAAGTGCAAACTTTTCACTGATCATAAGAGTCTCCAATATCTCTTTAATCAGAAAGAATTGAATATGAGGCAAAGACGCTGGCTAGAGTTACTTAAGGACTACGACTGTGAGATACTTTACCACCCTGGTAAAGCCAATGTTGTTGCTGATGCTCTCAGTCGGAAAGTCAATCTTGAAAGAAAAAGGCCAAGAGCGTTGAGAATAGAAGTTGTCTCGACAATTGTGGAGAGTATAAAGAAAGCTCAAGAGGAAGCTTTAGAAAAGAATGACCGAAAGTAGGAACGTTTGGGCAAAACGTTAGTGTTTGGTACAAACGGTCATGGACTGAAGTTATTCCAAGATCGTATTTGGGTACCTAAGTCAGGAGAAATAAGAGACCTTCTGATGGAAGAAGCTCACAAAACCATGTACTCAATTCATCCTGGCAGCACTAAAATGTATAGGGACCTGAAACCCTATTACTGGTGGCCGACGATGAAGCTCGACATTGCGAAGTATGTGGCGGAGTGTGTGACATGTGCGAGAGTCAAGGCACAACATCAGAAACCATAAGGGAGTTTAGAACCTTTACATGTGCCTATGGGTAAGTGGGAAGACATTGCTATGGATTTTGTCACTAAACTGCCCAGAACAAAGAATGGTCACGACATGATTTGGGTGGTCGTTGATCGCTTCACTAAGAGTGCGCACTTCATAGCAACCAATGAAAAATGGTCTATGGATAAGCTTGCGAATTCTTACATGAAGGAAATTATGAGGCTTCACGGTGTTCCGTTAACGATTGTATCAGATCGCGACAGCCGTTTCACCTCAAGGTTTTGGAAAAGTCTACAAGAGGAGTTGGGTACCAAGTTGTGTTTAAGTACAGCTTACCATCCACAGACTGATGGTCAGAGTGAAAGAACGATGCAAACACTTGAAGATATGCTGAGAGCATGTACCTTGGAATTCCAAGGTAACTGGGATGAACATTTACCTTTGGTAGAATTTTCCTACAATAATAGTTTCCACTCGAGCATTAAGATGGCACCTTATCAAGCTTTGTACGGAAAAAAGTGTCGTACGCCGTCTTGTTGGCTTGAGGCTGGGGAAAAGCAGTTTATGGGACCGGAGATAGTCCATCAAACTGCTGAAAAGTTGAAAATAATTAAGGAGAGAATGTTAGCAGCTCAAGACCGTCAAAAGAGCTATGCTGACAACAAGCGAAGACCAATGACTTTTGAAGTTGGAGATTCGGTTTTGCTTAAAGTCTCGCCGTGGAAGGGACTTATAAGGTTTGGAAAAAGGGGAAAATTAAGTCCAAGGTTTATTGGACCATTCAAAGTTCTTCATAGGATTGGGAATCAAGCATACAAGCTCAAACTACCAGAAGAACTGAGTGGAATTCATAACACTTTTCATGTATGTTATTTGAGGAAGTTTACGGGAAAAGTTCCCGACATGATTCCACTTTCGGAGTTGAGAATTGATGAGAACAAAAGGTTAGTTGAGGAACCGGAGGCAATCGTCAACCGAAAGACTAAGAAGTTACGACGTAAGATGGTCAAATTAGTGCTTGTCCGTTGGAAACATGCGAATGGGCCAAATCTCACCTGGGAGACGGAGAGTGACATGATGAGTCGCTATCCGCATTTGTTTGTTGATGTGTGATTCCGGGGACGGAATCATTCTAAGGTGGGGAGAGTTGTAACGCCCGTGTTTCTGGGCTAGGCATTAATGTTGTTGTAATAGTCTAGGTTAACCTTTGTAACTCATTTTGAAATAATAAGAATGTGTTATTTGAGTATTATGTGTTTTATGCCTAATTATGTGGCTTAATTGAATTAAGAATAAAAATAAGCATAAAAATAAAGTATTAGATAAGCTCGATATCTATAAAGGAAGTTGTAGTGGTCGTGGCAAGGTTTCCGAATATATGAAGAATGCTGAAATCCGAGTTATAACGAAGAAGTTATGACCTGTCGAAGTTTCGCGACGGAACCGGCACGACGCTGAAGGACGTAAAATATGAATTTAAGATAGAGCGATATCTAGCCTTAGTGATCTAAACGGAAGTTGTAGAATACGTTGAACCAAGAGCGTGCATAAAAAGAACGTCTAAATTTGACTTTGTATGACGAAGTTATGATTTTTCTAAGTTTCGACTTAGCAGTATGCAGCCCGAAACTCGAATATAAGATCAAGTGATTTTTAGCCGAAACAATCTAAACGAGAATCGAAGATCTCGTCATTAGTAGTCAAACGGTAAAAAGACAGACGAAAACGGACGTCGGATGAAGAAGTTATGATTTTATAACGAAGTTTTCCTGTCCCGGCCTACTAAAAATAATATAATAAAAATAAAGTCAAAATTAGCCGACGGAGTCTAAATGAAAGTTGTAGATCATAATCTCACCTACGCGTGGATATAAAGAACGTCGAAAACGGAGCTCGTATGCGAAAGTTATGATTTTTTGAAAATCGTGGCACACATACCAAAGCTTATCCGAAGAGTACGCCCAGCGTACTGCTTACGCCCAGCGTACTTCTTACGCCCAGCGTACTCCGAAATTAAACCCAGCGTAATCGCAGGGATCAGCCCCTATAAATAGAACTCAAGGGATGCCGAGTTTGTTGCTCAAAATCTTTCTTTCTCTCCCATATTCTCCTTGTTTTGCGTGCAAGAACTATCCCGAAGCCCCGGTATCATTCCCGAGCCCCGAAGCAAGTCCCGAAGCCCCGAGGATCCCGAGAAGTAAAGTTTCTGAGCCGAAACTCTGTCCGCGAGAAGCCAGGTTTTCAAGGAAAAACATCCCGGTTCTATCGGAAAAGTTTATTTTAAGAGACGAGGTGCTGTCCGATCATTGTCTTATCAAGTGAGTGTATATTCGTTTTCTTCTAACACATAGATATGAAGTATTCTTTATAAAAATACGTGCTATGTGTTTACATATTATTTGTTTATTTGAACTAGTTGTTGAATGGATGTTTGTACAGGTTTTAAGCTGTATATAAATGTATTTATTTTATCTACTAATATGTTGGGTAGAACATGGTAGACAGTTGGTGTGTGAAGAAATAAAATGATGAGAGGCCTCAATGTCGTTGTCGATTTAGTCATCTAGCGGAGTATGGATGACGACCACAGACTCATTCTAGACAGTCCAGTGGAACACTAGCAGGCTCATAACCTGTAGGTGTTGTGAACGATGTGTTCACCGGTGTACTCCATCCCCCTCATGGTTGCCTTTAGGACATCTATTGCTAAGGAAGCCCCTTTGCAGTAATGTCCGACCTGATGAAAATGCTAGATTAGGTCCCTTGTAATAGTTGTTGTTTTAGGGACATAAAGTGAGGATAATGGGAATGGGTAATCGGGTTATTGTTGGTTGGCGAAACTAAATATAATTATTTATTGTGGGTTGAAAACCCTATATGCTCACCAGGCTCCCAAGCCTGACCCACCCAGTTTCTTTGTATTACAGGTAGTGGCGCAAGGGCATAAGTTGGATGACATTGTCAAGATATTTTTGGATTATAGACTTGTTGTTATATGTAATTGTTGCAAGGTCTATTTTGTATTGTTTATGCTTTTGGTCTGTATCGGAACATGACATCCCGAGATTTTGTTATATAATGAAAAATACATTTCTTTATGAAATGCTTTGATAAATTCTTATCATATTTTGTTTTGGGAACAAATTCCGCAACTCTTTTAATCAAAGGATTACTCTGATTTTATTTAAAAGCATAAATGAAACCGGTCTTTTCTGGCCATGATTTTGGGGATGTCACAAAACCCGCCAGGGAAAGAGTCATTTATGGTGTATGGGGACAAACGTAGAGTAAATTCTGGAATCATTTCGATAATGAAAGCCAGAAAGTGTTTACCCAAAGGATGTACATCATATTTGGCATTCGTGATCGATGCTAAGAAGGAGAAAAAGGAGATGCAGAGCATTCCTGTCGTGTGTGATTATCCGGAAGTATTTCCCGAAGATCTTCCCGGATTACCGCCTGATAGACAAGTGGAATTCAGAATAGGCTTGTTACCAGGAACGACGCCAATAGCAAAAGCACCTTATCGATTAGCACCGACGGAGATGAAGGAGTTATTGGACAACGGTTTTATTAGACCTAGTTCATCACCCTGGGGAGCTCCAGTGTTATTCGTGAAGAAGAAAGATGGAAGTATGAGAATGTGCATCGATTAGAGAGAGCTGAACAAGGCAACAATAAAGAATAGATATCTGTTGCCGAGGATTGATGACCTGTTCGATCAACTACAAGGTTCAAGTTATTTTTCAAAGATCGACCTAAGGTCAAGATATCATCAGCTGAAGGTGAAAGAGAAGGATATAGAGAAAACTGCATTCAGAACACGATATGGGCATTACGAGTTTTTGGTTATGTCGTTTGGACTGACCAATGCTCCCGCAATATTCATGGATTTAATGAACAGGGTTTGTAATCCGTTCCTTGATAAATCTGTGATAGTGTTCATAGATGACATTCTGATTTACTCGAAGAGCCACGAGGAGCATGACAGACACTTGCGAGAAGTGTTGGAAGTCTTGAAGAAGGAGAAGCTGTATGCAAAGTTCTCCAAATGTGATTTTTGGATTCGAGAAGTCCAATTCTTGGGTCACGTGGTCAACCAAGAAGGGATAATGGTTGACCCAGTCAAGATTGATGCTGTGATGAAGTGGGAACAACCGAAAAGTCCCACGGAGATCCGAATCTTTTTGGGATTAGCTGGATATTACCAAAGGTTTATCCAAGACTTTTCTTCGATCGCTACTTCTTTAACAACTTTGACCCACAAAGGAACTACTTATGCTTGGAGTGATAAGCACAAAGAAGCATTCGAGTTGCTAAGGAAGAAGTTATGCGAGGCACCGATTCTTTCTTTACCCGATGGAGTTGAAGACTTCGCTGTCTATAGCGATGCGTCTGGGGTTGGGTTGGGTTGTGTTTTGACCCAAAGAGAAAAGGTGATAGCATATGTGTCTCAACAGCTAAAAGAGCATGAAAAGAACTACCCCACTCATGATCTGGAGCTGCCAACGGTAGTTTTCGCTCTGAAAATATGGAGGCATTACCTCTATGGCATGAAATGAAAAATTTTCACTGATCATAAGAGTCTCCAATATCTCTTTAGTCAGAAAGAATTGAATATGAGGCAGCGACACTGGCTAGAATTACTTAAGGACTACGGCTGTGAGATACTTTACCACCCCGGTAAAGAAAATGTTGTCGCTGATGCTCTTAGTCGGAAAGTCAATCTTGAGAGAAAAAGGCCAAGAGCGTTGAGAATAGAAGTTGTCTCAACAATTGTGGAGAGTATAAAGAAAGCTCAAGAGGAAGCTTCTGAAAAGAATGACCGCAAGGAGGAACGTTTGGGCAAAACGTTAGTGTTTGGTACAAACGGTCATGGACTGAAGGTATTCCAAGATCGTATTTAGGTACCTAAGTTAGGTAGAATAAGAGATCTTCTGATGGAAGAAGCTCACAAAACCATGTACTCAATTCATCTTGGCAGCACTACAATGTATAGGGACCTAAAACCCTATTACTGGTGGCCGACGATGAAGCTCGACATTGCAAGGTATGTGGCTGAGTGTGTGACATGTGCAAGAGTAAAGGCACAACATCAGAAACCATACGAGAATTTAGAACCTTTACCTGCGCCTATGGGTAAATAGGAAGACATTGCTATGGATTTTGTCACTAAACTGCCCAGAACAAAGAATGGTCATGACATGATTTGGGTAGTCGTTGATCGCTTCACTAAGAGTGCGCATTTCATAGCAGCCAATGAGAAATGGTCTATGGATAAGCTTGCGAATTCTTACGTGAAGGAAATTGTGAGGCTTCACGGTGTTCCGTTAACGATTGTATCAGATCGTGACAGCCGTTTCACCTCAAGATTTTAGAAAAGTCTACAAGAGGAATTGGGTACCAAGTTGTGTTTGAGTACAACTTACCATCCACAGACTGATGGTTAGAGCGAAAGAACGATACAAATGATGGGTTTTGAGCATTCTAACACTCCTAAGTGTACATGCAACCCTAAATACCTTGGATCTATGTTTTCTCTATTATAAATGCAATTATGAACTTTCCAAGGTATTACCCTATCTAGCATACAATACTTGATACTTGGGTAATCAAATGGATAGAATACATACCTTTGTTTGATGTAGCTTGTCTCCATGAAGCTTGAGTGCCTAGTGCCCCAAGTGTGACAACTCAAATGGTTCACACAACACCAAATGCACATGGAATGACTTGAGAGATATGGAACACTCCTTGAAATCGTCTAGCCCTCATATTCACACATTAGTGCACGATTTCTTGAGCCATGGGATTCTTTTATATGGTGGCTATTAGGGTTACACCATGTAACTCATAACTTTACCCATTCCTTATGCTCCATGGATTTTAACCTCCATGGAGTATCCATGGGTCACCCCATGGACTTAGTCCAACATAAGGAATCTTGGATCACAAGCCCACATATATAAGAATGAATGATTTACACAATCAACCCATATATTTAATTAGTCTCCTTTTGATCACTTAATTAATTCCAAATTAATTCTTGATCAATACTAATTAAATAACCTTATTAATATATTAGAACTTATAATATATTAACCAACCTTAAGTGTTATTTCTCTCATTATAGTCTATCCAAATGCATGATGCCATGCAACCCAAATGGACCATGTCGGGTCGGGTCAAGTCTTACCAATTATAGTTATGGACTTAGACATTAATCCAACAGTCTCCCACTTGGATAAGTCTAAAACTATTATTGCGTATGACTTCAGGAACCGATCAGCAATCGTAGCTCTCAAAAGCTTCTGTCGAACTCTGACCTTGTCGATGAACTCTGACCTTTGTCAATGACTTGTCCATTAGATAAGGGATCATATATTCCTCCATTCTAGATATCATATGGACTGAGACATGGATTATCAATCATTCTCTCTGTCCATTTGTTGTTTCCTGATTTCCGATTCATGATGACTGACTGACTGAACAAATCAAATCAGTCCTGGCTTGGCCAAGCACTCACATGTATCATCTTTAAATCATCGAGGGGCCCACAGATATCGCTTTTATCCCGAAGGTAAAAGGAATGGATAAACTTCGACTCATATGGCTTGTTCTACTACTTGTTGAATCATACACAAAGGCACGTTTTATAACATCGAGTTACCGAATGCGTTTTCGTGCAATCAATATACAACCAACTCATAGTAACAACTCATATCTCTAGGTTTGAAGAATATAAGATATTATCGTCTCATGATCACTCGTGATAAAATCCATGAAGTGATTCAAATGAGCGCGGGTTGAATCCAATACTCAGAACTTATGAGCACTCATGAGTGTTGTAGCACCACTTTGTCCACCAACTTGGACCTCTACAAACCAACCCATGACAGTCTTGATTCATATCTACTTCCAACATATGACCGACTGTGGATGGTTTGAATAACTTAATCATTCAGGAAGAGCGACTTAGTTATTCTGGAAGTCAAAACATGCAAAGTGAAACACTAGAATAAATGAATCAAATATGGTATCAAACCCTATGAATATAAATAAACACTTTTATTTATCACCATACTGATTACTCATTATTCATTGTTTCGGTTTTTATCAACTTTATACTTGAATTAAAAACACTAGTTGTCCCATGCTCCAAGCATGTACACTATGTTTTTCTTAAACAATAGCTTTGCCATACACCAAGTATGCACTCTATGTTTGTCTATGATCCTTAGTTTGTGAAATAAACCAATTGAACATAATTTCAATGATTCTAATTTCACACTCCCAAATCCTTATCAAAAAATGTGAGAATTTCAAATTCCTATCATTTATCGAAATCTGTTTAGATTTTAAACTTATATGCACTGACCCTCCTGTAATGAATATGTACAAAGTCACAAAGACTTGTCAACAGTCATTATAAGGTATTCCAATGGAGATCAACTCCATGGAAACTAAGTCTCATATTCAAAGTACATTGCTTTGGACATGCTTCTTGCATTAAGTTTTCTAATCTTACACAGATAACTTCCACCTATGGAGACAACTCCATATTCTCATTTTGACTATCACTTCAGAATAAGAGATGCCTCTTTTCAGAATATGTCAATATGGTTCTTCCAAAATTAGCACTATACTTCCAACTGTCCCTGAGCAACCAATCTTTGGTAAACCTCAGATTGTCCTCGACAATTGCTTAATCATTTTAGTCATATCCAATTCTAGACCTTTTCCCTTCTTAATGCCTCTGGGCATTTGGAAAAATTTAGAAATGACAAATATTATAGCACATGCAATCGATCCTGTACCCAAAGCAAATGGTACACGATTCATGATGTCTCACATAAAGACATGATTCTAGACCAGTCTTTTGCTACAATATTTTTATTTGCCATGTTTTCAAAATTTGACTATGAAGAGGGATGTCGTAATCATAATCGAATTTTGAGAACGCAATATATAGAATTTCCTTAAGTTGAACCAATCCAACATGAAATTCATATATATATTCTTGACTAAAGATGATTAA
Organism: Lactuca virosa; assembly: GCF_052849685.1. NCBI lineage: Eukaryota > Viridiplantae > Streptophyta > Magnoliopsida > Asterales > Asteraceae > Lactuca > Lactuca virosa. Next base: position 163,641,141 of record NC_136432.1, on the reverse strand, counting down.
GGTCTCAATCTAAGCCTTTAGAACTGAAATGAAGTATATCCTCTCCCTTAATTATAGCAAAACAACTTTTTCAATCCCACTAGCTTTTGTTTTCTATAATTAACATTGCTAACTTGCAACACTAACAATAATTATCATGCTCCCACTAACATGATGATTATTAGCATAACACTTATGCTCCCACTAGCTTTGACATGTACTCAGAAATCAGCTGGACTTCTAGAAATCAATACTTTATTGACTTCCTTACCAAAGTTCAGATTTCTGATACGAGATGCTTTGATAAAACTTTATCAAAATCATACACCTTTCCTTAGATAGCATGCATGCGTGTCTAAACAATTTCAGAACTATGAAAAGGGATGCCGTAATCATAGTCTCAATTGTTTAGACCTTTTGCCATCTGCTTCAAATCTACTTGGTGGAAGTGTTTCCTCACCATCATTTTCATGAATCGGAGAGAAACCTTATGACCCTTAGATTTTATGGTGTATGTGTTCTTATCCATGTGAATCGTCAAAACCATAGTCACAAGACAAGGATAATGACAAATCCAAACTCATATGGACTGAACTTATGCAATCTTAACTTCTTGCCACCTGGCAGTACAGGGCCTGCCATTGCTTCCAAGTTGTTATGCAACCAATTGAGAACTTTCAGAACTCCTATGCAAAGCCAACTTTAACTGGAATGGGCACAGAATATGTCAACACGATAGGTTATAAACCTCAAGTCGTGTGCTAGTGAAGAACCTCAGGTTTTATTCTTGATTAGTTCTTGAAATTCTTTTTAGGATCTTTAAGACTCCCACTGTCCTCTTGACATATAAGACTATCTTGCCAAATATTCAAGAGATAGTGCAGATTCTTTATCAAGACAAACACTTCACACAAATGGCCTTAGTTGGTCTTTGTTTTATCCAAAACATCACAACTTACCAATTTCAAATGTACAAGAGTAGGACACTTTTACTCTTACATTTGACAAGTGTTTTAAACCTTTCTTTAAGATATGTCACTCAAGTTACAATCTTGGAGTATGACTCTAAGAATTGTTTTGGAACGAAGTATGACTCATCTTCCTGATCTAACCATTTCAACAATTCATGACTCCTCTTCTTAGTCATAAGAATGCACTAAGATGACCTTTAGAGAACTAATTATGATATGATTTCTAAATCATTAAGATGATCACAAACATGATCCTAAAGTACTCTCCCATCTTTTCAGATTTGAGAAACTTTTATCTTTCTGCCTAATTTGATTCTTCCCATTCGTTCTGCCATACATTGAGACTTTTCCAATGTTTCAGAATTATACTTAAACTTGTAAGTATAACCATATTTACTAAACTTTAGTAAATCAAATAGTCTTAACGAGCTTTGTGGTGGACATGACCAGTGCACAAGAATATGTACTTGATCCCTTTAGTCCTTCACTTGACTCACACATCCATGTGAACAAGTAATTAGTCTTGATTTTCCAATGCTTGAAAGTTCTCATTCATCATACTATTCAACTTGCATGATTCCAAGTTTCGGTCCAATTGAAACTTGGGCGATGAGGAACTTTCCTGATTTGGTAAATTTAGACACAACCACAAATGAAAGAATCAAATCCATTTTCCAATATTGCTGTCAGTGGAATCATATAAGCAACAATTTTCCACAAATGCCATTGTAAGGATACTTCAAATAAATAAAATTAAACAATTTTCTTTTATTTTAAAACTTTGCGGAAAAACTTATCCTTACAATCCACATGGAAAATTGTTGTTATCTATTCCTTGCTCAAAATTCTGATGTGATCGAAATCCACCTTCGCGATCAGAATCAACATATACTTCCTTTAAGATTTCTCTCTATTCTTTGATTCTTAAAACATCAACATGTGACCCAGTCACATCATGTAATGAGGATCTCAGAATAGAACTTAATAGAGTTAGATAATGGGCTCTACCTGATGTAGAGTCAAACTTATTGACTTTAACATCCTTAGGTAAATTTGGCAGCTTTGCAATCAACGCCCCTTCCTTTGGCAAAATAAACATATGGACCCTTTGGTAATGGGACTATCTCAGACTTAGCCTTTCTCTTTACCATTTGGTCAACCGGGTTGACTATGGCCAATCCCTTTCCATTGGGAAGAGAATGCTTTTTCTGGATTTCCAGTGTCACCATTGTCACTGTCCATAAAGTTTTTGGGAAGTTGATATTCTAATCAAATTTGCTTTACTATCGTTCCAAATCATTGCTGATTCAGCAGCACCAAGCAAATAGATATGATCATTAAGGTTCATGTCATAGTCTGTTTCATAGTAGTCCCAAAGGAACTCACTATGTGACTTAGAAAGTGATTGAACATCCAACTTTCTCAAGACTTTGACACCCAACTCTCCCAACTTGTCAATATGTGACTTCATCTCTAAGATGTGATCACACGTAGACCTTGCTTGCCATTAGGGCTTGAGTGACCTTGAACTTGTGGGTTAGGGAGAATAATTGGAGGAGGTGGAGGAAGTAAAGTTCCAAGAGATTTGGGAAGATCATAGATGTCTGAACTAGACATCTTTTGGGAGATATTCAAGATAGTTGATCTAAAGTCCTTAATATAACACCCAATATGAAATATTAAGGCTAGGATCCAACAGCCTATTTATAACTGGAAGAGGGATGCCGTAATCCGAGTTATAAAATAGTTGAAGGTAGGTAAATGACGATTTACCAATTTCCACCATGAAGTATAAGGGTTGAATTTTAACTTTTAAAATTCTAAGGGCTAACTTGGAATTAAAGTATTCATGGGGAAAACTTTACAAATTCCAAAACTTGAGGGCAAGTTTTGAAAATATTCAAAACTAATTAATTCCATAACTTATGTGTTTAAAGTAGTTTTAATTAAAAAAAAAAAAACTCTTCAAGTTCCATAACTTGAGGACAAGTTATGGAAGACTTTAAACTAATAAAAGAATGTAACTTTTCTTTATTTTTGTAACTTATGGAACTAATTAAGGTTACACATTTTATCATTTAATGAAGTGACTCTTGAACCTCCATAACTTGAGGACAAGTTATGGAGTCATAAAACCATTTAATGAGGACAAGACTCTTCATTTTTGTAGCCATTGCCAACTTTTTATGAGTTTTATGAAACTTAAATGTGACTTTTCATATAACTTGAGGACAAGTTACAAAAACACACTTTAGAATCAACTCTTAGATTAAAATGGATTGAAAACACATAATCAATTAACTTTTCTATTAATCTAATAAACTCATATGAACAAAGATAATTCACATCAAATTTGTTTTCAAGTAATTAGCATAACTTTTAAACTAATACAAAACATGAATCTATTGACAATTATCTTTGAAATTGGATTAGCATGAACATTACCACATCAAAAACAAGTTTATAAGTCCAAAAACATCTAAGGGTAATGTTCTTAGTCCATTTCTAGCCAAAACAGTCGAATATATGCTGTCAGGGGTTCCAAAATTCGATTTTTCAGCTAATTTTGCAAGTATAACAAGAAAACAAGCCTTGGCTCTGATACCACTGATGGGTTTTGAGCATTCTAACACTCCTAAGTGTACATGCAACCCTAAATACCTTGGATCTATGTTCTCTCTATTATACATGCAATTATGAACTTTCCAAGGTATTACCCTATCTAGCATACAATACTTGATACGTGGGTAATCAAATGGATATAATACATACCTTTGTTTGATGTAGCTTGTCTCCATGAAGCTTGAGTGCCTAGTGCCCCAAGTGTGACACCTCAAATGGTTCACACAACACCAAATGCACATGGAATGACTTGAGAGAAATGGAACACTCCTTGAAATCGTCTAGCCCTCATATTCACACATTAGTGCACGATTTCTTGAGCCATGTGATTCTTTTATATGGTGGCTATTAGGGTTACACCATGTAACTCATAACTTTACCCATTTCTTATGCTCCATGGATTTTAACCTCCATAGAGTATCCATGGGTCACCCCATGGACTTAGTCCAACATAAGGAATCTTGGATCACAAGCCCACATATATAAGAATGAATGATTTACACAATCAACCCATATATTTAATTAGTCTCCTTTTGATCACTTAATTAATTCCAAATTAATTCTTGATCAATACTAATTAAATAACCTTATTAATATATTAGAACTTATAATATATTAACCAACCTTAAGTGTTATTTCTCTCATTATAGTCTATCCAAATGCATGATGCCATGCAACCCAAATGGACCATGCCGGGTCGGGTCAAGTCCTACCAATTATAGTTATGGACTTAGACATTAATCCAACAACAAACACTTGAAGATATGCTAAGAGCATGTACCCTGGAATTCCAAGGTAACTGGGATGAACATTTACCTTTGGTAGAATTTTCCTACAATAATAGTTTCCACTCGAGCATAAAGATGGCACCTTATCAAGCTTTGTACGGACAGAAGTGTCGTACGCCGTCTTGTTGGCTTGAGGTTGGGGAAACAGTTTATGGGACCGGAGATAGTCCACCAGACTGCTGAAAAGTTGAAAATAATCAGGGAGAGAATGTTAGCAGCTCAGGATCGTCAAAAGAGCTATGCAGCGAAGACCGATGACTTTTGAGGTTGGAGATTCGGTTTTACTTAAAGTCTCGCCGTGGAAGGGACTTATAAGATTTGGTAAAAAGGGAAAACTGAGTCCAAGGTTTATTGGACCGTTTAAAGTTCTTCAGAGGATTGGGAACCAAGCTTACAAGCTGGAATTACCCGAAGAACTGAATGGAATTCATAACACTTTTCATGTGTGTTACTTGAAGAAATTCACGGGAGAATTTCCCGACATGATTCCACTTTCGGAACTGAGAATTGATGAGAACAAAAGGTTAATGGAAGAACCAGAGGCAATCGTTGACCGAAAGACTAAGAAGTTGCGACGCAAGATGGTCGAGTTAGTGCTTGTCCGATGGAAACATGCGAATGGGCCAAATCTCACCTGGGAGACGGAGAGTGACATGATGAGTCGCTATCCGCATTTGTTTGTTGATGTGTGATTCCGGGGACGGAATCATCCTAAGGTGGAGAGAATTGTAACGCCCGCGTTTCTGGGCTAGGCATTAATATTGATGTAATAGTCTAGGTTAACCTTTGTAACTCATTTTGAAATAATAAGAATGTATTATTTGAGTATTATGTGTTTTAGGCTTAATTGAATTAAGGATAAAAATAAGCATCAAAATGAAATGTTAGATAAACCGATATCTATGAAGGATGTCGTAGTGGTCGTGACGAGGTTTCCGAATATATAGAGAATGCTGAAATCCGAGTTATAACGAAGAAGTTATGACCTGCCGAAGTTTCGCGACAGAACCGACACGACGCTGAATGACGTAAAATATGAATTTGAGATAGAGCGATATATAGCCTTACTGATCTAAACGAAAGTCGTAGAATACGTTAAACCGAGAGCGTGCATAAAAAGAACGTCTAAATCTGAATTCGTATGAGGAAGTTATGATTTTTCGAAGTTTCAGCTTAGCAGTATGCAGCCCGAAGTTCGAATATGAGATCGAGTGGTTTCTAGCCGAAACAATCTAAACGAGAATCAAAGATCTCGTCGATAGTAGTCCAACGGTGAAAATACAGACGAAAACAGACTTCAGATGAAGGAGTTATGAATTTATAACGGAGTTTTCCTGTCCCGACCTACTAAAAATAATATAATAAAAATATAATAAAAATAAATTCAATATTAGCCGACGGAGTCTAAACGAGAGTTGTAGAGCATAATCTCACCTACGCGTCGATATAAAGAACGTCGAAAACGGAGCTCGTATGCAAAAGTTATGAATTTCTGAAGTTCGGGGCGCGAACCCTGATACGGTGTCAGAGTTCATGACGAGAATACAGTGTTCACGATGTGAAATCAGTGATTTGACCTTTCAGAGCCTTTCAGACGCAACCTGTGATGACGCATGCAGTGAAGACTAAGTTCACGACGTGAGAACTTAAAACTCACGACGTGAGAGCTGAAAAATGGCCCTATAAATAGAATTCAAGGGGCAGCCGAGTTTGGTTGCTCAATCTCTTCTCTCTCAATCCCGATACTCTCTCTAAGCCCTATTTTACCCCCCCCCCCCCCCCCGGAAGCCCCGGAATCATCCCGAGACCCGAAGCGAGTCCTGAAGCCCGAAGATCCCGAGAAGAAAAGAGTTTCCGAACCGAAGCTCTGCTTGCCAGAAGCCCGGTGTGTGAAGATCTCCCGGTTTCACCGAAGAATACTACTTTTAGAGCCGTAGTGCTGTCCGATCATCTTCTGATCAAGTGAGTGTATATTCATTTTCTTCTAACACATAGATATGAAGTATTCTTTACAAATACGTGCTATGTGTGTATATATTATTTGGTTATTTGAAGTAGTTATTGAATGGATGTTTGTACAGGTTTTAAGCTGTATATAAATGTATATATTTTATCTACTAATATGTTGGGTAGAACATGGGTAGACAGTTTGTGTGTGATGAAATAAAAATGATGAGAGGCCTCGATGCCGATGTTGATGTTGTTAATCTAGTCATCTAGCGGAGTATGGATGACGACCACGGACTCTTTCTTGACAGTTCAGTGGATCGCTGGCATGTTCATAACCTGTAGGTGTTGTAAACGATGTGTTCACCGGTGTACTCTATCCCCCTCATGGTTGCCTTTAGGACATCTATTGTTAAGGAAACCCCTTTGCAGTAATGTCCGTCCCGATGAAAATCCTAGATTAGGTCCCTTGTAATAGTTGTTGTTTTAGGGACATAAAGTGAGGATAACGGGAATGGGTAATCGGGTTATTGTTGGTTGGTAAAATTAAATATAATTATTTATTGTGGGCTGAAAACCCTATATGCTCACCAGGCTCCCAAGCCTGACCCACTCAGTTTTATTTGCATTACAGGTAGTGGCGCGAGAGCATAAGATGGATGAATCATCAAGTTATTTTGTTTATAGGCCAGTAGTTGCATAGAACTGTTGTAAGGCCTATAATGTGCCATTTATGCTTTTGGTCTATATCGGAACATGACATCCCGAGGTTTTGCTATATAATGAAAATATATTTCTTTACGAAATGCTTTGGTAAATATTATTTTATCATATTTTGTTTTGGGAACAAATTCCGCAACTCTTTTAATCAAAGGATTACTCTGATTTTATTTAAAAAGCATAAATTAAACCGGTCTTTTCTGGCCGTGATTTTGGGGATGTCACAGGATACAAGTCAAGTTTTGTTTAAATCTTTGGATCTTTTCATGCACTTGTGTGTTTATTTAACTATTTGTGTTTGAAATGTTGAATGCTTCATGCTAACACCCCATAAACTTAAGATTTACAAGCCTAATGAGGCTAGGGTAAATCTATCCCTTGGAAAGTTTCATGTATCATGGTTATGTGTTGAAGATGAAACAAGTTCACCACTAAAAAGGTTCTCAATATATGTTCATAATCATAAAGTATATGTTAATAACATTTTTGTGCTATAAAAGTTTTGTAGTTATGTTTGTTCACTCAAAAGGGTGAAAATATGGGTTACACTAAAAAATGGTTAACTTTTGGTCATATGAAATTTTAACATTTATACTTACACAAATAATGGAATATAATAAATTTCAAGGTTTCTATAAGTATTTTTGTAAAAATCGTGACATGCTAGAGTCACACCAAAATAGTATATTTTGTGTTACAAAACTCCTAAACTAAATTTTGATGTGTTAAACAAACTACAAAACTTGATTGTTTTACTAAAAATAATTTTTACTAGTAAAATAGTCGTAATATGTGGTCACCATTTTAATAGTTGGAAAACTTAGAGGATTATGCTATTTACAAAACATATAGACAAGTCCATTAACGATTATTTATAAAAAGTGTTATCAATAATTTAACTAAAACGGTATACAAAACGGAATTATTACGACAAAGAAAAACGCGCATCATAAAACTACAGTCGTGGATTTACACTAGTAATATTATTTTCATTATTCAATAATGGGAGTCAAAGTTCGCGTAAATCTGTTAAGCCAATTGTGAGACTTTCCTTTTCCGTACCTACCTAGCGTACACCGTAAGTCCTGTAGTTATAACCAAAGTCTCCTGGAGGGAGAGCGAGGTAATTGTGTATAGATCTATACAGGATTGACACCCCCACACCTAAGTTGTTAGCTATAGCTAGACGAGGCTAGTCTAGGGTGACAAATATCTTACCGAAACCGACACCTGAAGAACGTCATGACAGACATATCAGTCGTATTAAGCATGGTTGTAACGACTCACATAGGGACCAACAATGTTATTTTGGATTTACGCAATTATACACTTTACTGGTTTTATAAAATATAAAACTATGCTTCACTTTTGTACTTTACTATCACCATGGTGGTTGTCGAGGCCAACAAAATAAATACCCTAAATATTACACACTAAAATAGTGTATAGTGGTAAAGAGATCGTATCCACGAAGATTGGTTCAATTTAAGGTGCTGTTTGTTTTTTCTGAGGCAAAATGTCTGCAGTCTGCGGAGCACATCTGTAGACCTCTGCAGTAGAAGAGGTGGACCAAACGTCTGCAGTCTAAAAAAAGAAGACTGTTTGTTTTTTTAACATCTGCGGGCTACTAAAATAAACTGAAATCTATATAAATTGATTTTTTTAAACTTCAAAGTGATTTTTTAATATTTTTATGACTTTGTTATAAATAATTAACGAATCTAGATCAACTTTTATGTATTATTGTATAAAAAATAAAAATAAAAATGGTCTGAATTAACGTATATATTTGATAAAAATCAACAACTTTGGTTGCAAAATTATAACTAAACATTATAATTAGTGATCAAAGAATTTGATATATAAATGGATGGAAATAAACTTCGCTTTTTTCAATAAAATCCATTAAAAACGTACCATAAATATTTTCTCGAGAAATTGACGATACTGTATTAAATAATATTTTACAAAATTTGGCAAAAATATATAAGAATATATTATGATTTTTTTTCATATTTATAAAAACAACATCAACGACTATTATTGTAATAAATCTTTATTTATAAATTTGTCAAAAATATCATGTTTGTATCGTCGAATGTTTTTTTTAAGTTTTGTATTTTTTTTTCAAATTTTTTATCATTAATAAAGTTGGAAAAAATATAAATTAAAAAAAAAACTTAAAAAAAACGAAGATATATATGTTTTTTTAGGCTAGAAGATGTATGAATATGTTAGAAGACTCTAGTCCACATCTGCGCCAAGAAGAGGGCGCCCACACATTTTTAGGTCTGCAGTCTTCAGAAAAAAACAAACAGTCTGCGAAAGCTAATGTCTGTGCGTGGTCTGCGCAGCGCAGACAGAAGAGGCCATCCAGATCTGCAGACAAAAAACAAACACTACCTAAGTCTATATGTAAATCACTTGTTCAAGTACTTGTAAAACAAAAGTGAAAGTAAAATGGAGGGGGGTTTAATTCTTTTGGATTGTTTGACAAAATTAAAACTAGCTAGAATGAAAATATGACAAGTAAACAAGTAAAAGATTTGATTAAAATCAATGAAATGAAATTGGTTGATTTTGGGATACACCACATGGATGACATGGTTGACTTATCATTAGACTAAATGGAACAACATTTGTGAATTTGTTTAACTTGGCTATAGCAATTCATAAGCACAAATTGCCTCAACTCTTCTTAGATATTAGAATGGTTAGAGGAGCTCTAACACATTCCCTTAATTAAAGTCACAAAATCAATGAAGCATATAATCTTGTGAAAATCAATTAGCTTTAAGTTCTAAGAGTTACCAAATCCATAAGATAATCAAATGCTTACATTATCATTATGGATGAAACATTCCCATGGTTTAAATGAAATGAAAACATACATAGAAACCATTTGTTGCTTACCAACTTCAAAGTCCATTACTTAACCAAGAAATTGATCAACAAAAATAAATATTTATTCATCCAAGCTCATGATCAAAGATAAACAAACATAACAAGATATTCAACTAGAAAACATTTCCATAAACATCAAACACAAGATAACATTTAGTCTTCAAAGTAACTAATCATCCATGGGATTAAACCCTAATCAACCAAATGAAAATCTAGTCAAGCATGACCAAAATGAAAGAAATGCAATATAGTTTAGTGGTACCAAACATTCTTCTAGTTGCAAGATGGAAAAAAATTACACTAGTCTTCAAAATCATCAAGTCTTCCCAAAGCCTTCTTGAGAGAAAAGTGAGTTGTTCTTCAAGTGATTGCCATGAATAATGCTTCAAATCTCCACCAAAAAGGGCCTTATTTCCGGATTCGAAAAGTTCCCAAAAGCTACCCACCAACCTTCCACAAATAGATTCAACAAGTCAAAACTCGGGTTTACTTCACCACTAATCACGCGGACCGCGTATGGTTCCACGCGGACTGCGTGGGTCACGTTGAATGCATGCCTTGGCCCATTAAAAATGCAATCCAGCCCAATCTTCTAATTTAAGCTCCAGCCCACATGCATAATTCTTGGTAGCCCAATTGTGCTATTCCAAAGCCTCCAATGATGGCACAATGCTCCTTAAATCTTCCATAGCTCGAGTCATTGTCCAAAGATTAAGTCCAACACGCTTCTTGCTTATATTGACACCGAGCCCAAGTACACCACCTCAAGTTCACAAGCAATCCACAAGCCTCCAATTGTCCCGTACTCCTTCCACACCTCCAGTAACGAATAGTCTTCAGTAAATCCTGCAAATAAGCTCAAAAGACTGGAAAGCACCCGGTAAAGGAGAAAAATAACAAAAAGAGAAAATATGCAAAGATTAACTAAAATGAGATGGAATGTGCTAAAATAAACTATAAAAAAGAAGTAAATAAAATGAAACTATCAAATCACCCCAAGCTTGAACCTTACTTGTCCTCAAGTAAGACAAGACTAAAATGAACTTGGGATGAACTATCCTAAAAAGAAAAAGGAATGAACATCTTAGGTAGAAATTCACAACACGCCCTTAAAATAAAAACATATAATCCATTTTTAGGGGTAAGAACCACATTAAGGGACGAGCCTTTGTTACCTTTCTAGCAAGGGATACATGTTGATCAAGATGCAAAACGAGCATGCATACTTCACTAGTATGGTTTATGTGACATTGTTTCATGGTCCGATCTAGCCCACTAGCCATAAGAAAGTGTCCCTCGGTTAGAATGTTCCTCACTCCTCACAACTTCAACCCCACGTCAAGAAATAAAACCTAGAAAAAGATAACTCGGGCCAAAAATGGCAAGGAATGAGCTATGTACAAAAGTTGGCAAACTACAATCATCTAGAAGAGTAAATGCTTCCACCAAAATAAGATCCACGTAGAGAAAAGAGTCGAGCACGCGATGAGTGAAGGGCGCCATCGTAGTTGCCAACAAAAATGATATCTAACTAGAAAAACATCAAACTAGAAACAAATTACATGAGCTACAATCCGAAAAAGGCCAAACATCTACAAAAGCAAACAAATGGATACAACTCCGTGACCTGGCCTTTTCTTTTATTATTATTATTATTATTTTAAATTTTTTTTTTCACTCAAAAACCCCAAGGACATGTTACAAATACAAAAACTTAAGACACAAAGAGGAAAACCTAAAAAAATATATAACTACATTCGCATTTTATGACTGCGATAATATCCGACTTTTCAAAACCATTTTATTGTTATTATTATTATTTTTTTAACTAGTCTTCTAAAGACTAGAACCAACAAACATAAGGTTCAAATTTCACGAAAGATCAAAATTTGACTTCGCCAAACAAGTTGGTTACATATGAAATTTCACGTACACAAACTAAATACTAGACTTTATTGAAATTTTTGGTAAATTGACGCAAAATTTTCCGAACGACACTTTTGAAACAATTTACTTTTGACTCACAAAACAAAACAAAACTGGAAAAAGGGGTATCTCTCTCTCTCTCTCTCTCTCCCTCTCTCTCTCTTTTAGGCTCACTTTTTTGGTTTACCACAGGAGTTTTACAAGTATAGCCTAAAAATAAAAATACAAAACTATATACAACTATACGCAGAATCTAAGTCTAACCCAAGCAAAAGGCCAAACGAGCACAACTACACTAAGGCTAATTCGAGATCAAGTGGGAAAATGTGACTAAATCATAAAGTAATGAGATATGATATGAATTGTAGCTGTTAGACACTAAAGATCTCAAAATAGCAAAATCTATCTTTTATTCCTTTCTTTGAGGTTTTATTGTGGCTTCTGAGGAAAATTCAAGTGAGGGACTAGTCGGCTCGAGGCTAAGTTTTCCCCTACTTATGCCACACTTGACATGAGTCGATTCATATGCACAACTACTTGCACTCTCTCCCCACGTATATATAAGAGAAAAAGCAACAACTGAAAGTCCCTAAGAGCGATTCTTACTTGTTATGTGAGTTTCCAAAAGAATTGTATTTAAGGCGTGCCGTGTTTTTCAAGTAAAGATGTTTGGAGATGAGAATAAAGAGACAACAAAAATGCATGAATGCTTATGCCCTAAGCTAAATGCCATGCAAAAATAAAAGTGAAAAAGAAGAAAATAAAATCTTTTTGGAATTTTATAAAAAAAAATGAATGCAATTTAAGGCTAAATGCTATGCAACCTAATTAAAATGCATGAGAAATCAAAAAGAAAAGGGAATATCCCACCCCAAGCTTAAGAACAAGCATTGTCCTCAATGCTTAAGGCGAGGTGGAAGTACCTAGACCGGGGGATCGGGGGGAGGATATAGGTATTTGGGGTAGGGGTAAGGGTAAGGTGGAGGTGGAGGTTGTTTTAATGGAGTTTAGGGAAAAGAAGTAGAAGAAGTGAGGAAGAAGATGGCGGCTGATTGCTTCTATTAGGTTTAAGTTGCGGTCAAATGTGGTCAAAACCGGGTCAACGGAAGTCAACACGTCACACGAACGCGTCTGCGAGTACACGCGGTCCGCGTGAATAACCCTGGAACTATTCTGTTTTGCATTCCTCACACGCGGTCGATTTCGAAGGGGATACGCGGTCCGTTTTAATAACCCACGCGGACGGACCCACGAGTACACACGGTCCGCGTGAATTGATCTGAAACCCTTCTGTTTCTGATGTTGGACGCGGACATTTTTGGGAGCCACACGCGGACCATTTGTTTATTAACGCGGACACACCCCCGAGTACACGCAGTCCGCGTGTAACCTGTTGCAATTTTCTCAATTTTCGCCCTTTGACCAAAACAAACACCGGACCTTATAATCCAACACTCTTTTGCTGCAAGAAGGAAGAAGAAGAAATGTTAAGTGCAAAAAGGATCTATCTAAGACATTTATTCAGAATTAGAAAAGATGAAAATTTTAAGTTTTCCAAAAATGCCCTTCTTTAACGTCTTTGGCAAGACGACCTTCCCTTTCGATTTCAGTATACCGGGGCATCCAATTGGATGACATCTAGAACATCTGCATTAGAACCTTCATAGAAAGGCTTCAAAGGATGCCCATTGACTTTAAAGATTTGCCCTGTTTCTTCACTCTGGATCTCAACCGCTCCGTGCTCAAAGACTTTTAGCACAACAAATGGACCTATCCATATTGACCGCAATTTTCCAGGAAATAATTTCAATCGCGAGTGGTAAAGAAAAACCCTATGTCCCGAATCAAAATGCTTGCGGGTAATGGACTTGTCATGGAAAAGCTTCGTTTTCTCCTTGTAAATTCTCGAGTTTTCATAAGAGTCATTTCTTAATTCTTCCAACTCTTGAAGTTGAAGCTTCCTATGCTTTCCCGCCTCATCAATGTTGAAGTTGCATTGTTTGACCGCCCAAAATGCACGGTGTTCCAATTCCACAGGAAGATGACATGATTTGCCAAAAACTAATCTAAATGGAGACATGCCTATCGGGGTTTTGTAAGCGATCCTATAGGCCCACAAGGTATAATCAAGCCTCGAACTCCAATCCTTTCTTGTCGGGTTCATAGTTTTCTCAAGAATACTCTTCACCTCACGATTCGAAACCTCCGCTTGACCATTCGTTTGAGGGTGGTAGGCGGTAGATACACGGTGGGTCACGTTGTACTTTCTTAGCAAAGCTTCCATCATCTTGTTGCAAAAATGTGTCCCTCTATCACTAATCAATGCCCTAGGCACACCAAATATCACAAAAACATTAGACTTTAAAAACTTGATAACCGTTTTGGCATCATCCGATCATGTGGATTTGGCCTCAACCCACTTAGAAACATAGTCAACCGCGAGCAAGATATAAACATTGCCAAATGAGACGGGAAATGGACCCATAAAATCAATCCCACATACATCAAAAATTTCACAAACAAGGATTTGATTTTATGGCATTTGGTTCTTTTGTGAAATGTTCCCCGTCCTTTGGCACCATTCACAACTTTTGCAAAACAAGTAACAGTCACGTGACATGGTTGGCCAAAATATTCCACACTCAAGGACCTTTCTCAAGGTCCGGTTAGGTCCTAAGTGTCCCCCACAAGAAAATTCATGGCAAAATTGTAAAATGGATTGATGCTCTTGTTGGGGTACACATCGCCTAATAATTTGATCGGGACAATGTTTCCACAAATAAGGTTCATCCCACACATAATATTTTGCATCACTTTTCAATTTGTCTTTTTGAGCACGCGTGAATGTGTCGGGATACCTTTTTGTGACCAAAAAGTTAACGATATCGGCACACCAAGGAGTAGATTGAGTAAGGGAAAAGAGATGCTCATCATGAAACTTGTCCCGCAACGGGAGAGGAGTCTCATTTGAAGTGATTCGGCTTAGGTGATCGGCAACAAGATTCTCACATCCACTCTTGTCCCGGATTTCCAAATCAAATTCTTATAATAGTAAAATCCACCGGATGAGTCTTGGCTTTGCATCTTTCTTTGTCATTAAGTACTTGAGAGCTGTGTGATCCGAATACACAATAACTTTGGTGCCAAGTAGATATTGCCTAAACTTCTCCAAAGCGAACACTATGGCCAATAGCTCCTTCTTCGTGGTAGAGTAGTTGCTTTGAGCATTGTCTAGTGTTCTCGATGCGTAGTAGATCACATGAGAGGCTCTTCCATTCGTCTGACCCAAAACTGCGCCTATTGCATAGTTGCTTGCATCATACATGATCTCAAAGGGGAGATCCAAATTTGGTGCTTGCATGATGGGAGCGGATGTAAGCAACTCTTTGAGCTTGTTGAAAGCTTCTTTGAACGCCTTATTGAACTCGAAATCAACATCCTTTTGCAAGAGTTGGCACATTGGTCTTATTATCTTTGAAAAGTCCTTGATGAATCTCCGGTAGAAACCTGCATGGCCCAAAAAAGAACGAACTTCCCGAACACAAGTCGGGTAAGGTAAGCTTTGAATAACATCGATCTTGGCCTTATCTACCTCAATTCCTTTCTTTGACACAATGTGACCCAAAATAAGACCTTGACTCACCATAAAATGACATTTTTCAAAGTTTAAAACCAAATTTGTTTCAATACATCTTTTCAAAATTTTGGTGAGATTGGTCAAACACTCTTGAAAGGAGTTTCCGTATACCGTAAAATCGTCCATAAAAACCTCAATTATGTTTTCGACATATTCGAAAAAGATACTAACCATGCAACGTTGGAAAGTGGCCGGGGCGTTACACAATCCAAAGGTCATTCTACGGTATGCGAAAGTGCCAAATGGACATGTAAAACTTGTCTTTTCTTGGTCTTCCGGTGCCACCGGAATTTGGTGAAAACCGGAATACCCGTCTAGACACCAATAATGAGATTTTCCGGCCAACCTTTCTAACATTTGGTTAATGAAAGGTAATGGGAAATGATCTTTTCTTATGCTTGCATTGAGTTTGCGGTAGTCAATACATACTCTCCACCCGTTTTTCACGCGGGTGGGGACCATCATACCTTTGTTGTTCTCGACCACCATGATTCCCGTCTTCTTCGGCACGACTTGGACTTGCCTTACCCACTTACTATCCGAGATAGGATAGATCATCCCCACATATAGGAGCTTCAAAATCTCTTTCTTCACAACTTCTATCATAGGCGGGTTCAATCTTCTTTGCGCATCCCAACTCGGCTTGCATTCATCCTCCATCAAGATCTTGTGCATACAAATGGAGGGGCTCAATCCCTTGATATCCGCAATCGTCCAACCCATGGATTCCTTGTGTTCCTTCAACACCTCGAGGAGTTGCTCTTCTTCAAATTCGGTTAGATAGGTCGATATGATAACCGGAAGTGTCTTATTTTTGCCCAAGTAAGCATACTTCAAGTGTTGAGGAAGAACCTTTAGTTCCAATTCCGGTGGTTGAACAAGGGAGGGCGGCAATCTTGTGTGAGTTTGAGGTAATTCAATTTGCTTCACACAAAATTGAGTAGTTTCTTGATCTCTAAATTGTTGACCAATCTTTCAACTTCCGGGTCTAATGAGTAGAGCTTCAACTTCTTGGCTAATTTTCCACAATCAAATCCTTTGCTCAAAATCATCCCCAACATGTCACCATTAGACAACTCGAACAACTCTTGGGTTAATGGTTCGACAACATCAATAAATCACAAGGATGAAACATCACTAGGATATATCATAACATCATAAATGTTAAAACTTATTGTTTCACCATCAAAATCCATTGTTAAACTTCCCGCATACACATCAATCTTTGTTCTAGCCATCTTCAAAAATGGTCTCATAAGTAAAATTATACCCGACTTTGAGGACACTTGTTCATCTAGATCAATCACATAGAAATCCGCCGGGAAGACCAATTGGTTCACTTGCACCAAAACGTCTTCTAAAACACCTCTTGGAAAGACACTCGATTTATCCGCAAGAGAGATTATGACACCGGTTTCACTTAAAGGACCAACATTCAATGATTAATACACCGAATAGGGAATGACATTAATAGAAGCACCACGGTCAAGCATGGCACTACTAAAAGTGATATATCCTATCTTGCAAGGAACTGTAAACATTCCCGGATCTTTGCACTTAGGTGGAAGCTTCCTTTGTAAAACCGCGGATGCATTTTCGTTCATTGAGATTTTCTCATTTCCCTTGAACTTTCTCTTGTTGGTTCAAAGCTCTTTCAAGAATTTTGCATATCTAGGAATTTGTTTGATTGCATCAAGTAAAGGAATGTTTACTTCCACCTTTCGGAAGGTGTCCAAAATCTCTTTCTCCTCCATGTTCTTCTTTGAAGTTGCAAGTCGGGAGGGAAATGGCGGTTGAGTGGCTATTGGTGTCACTAGAGGGGTAGTCTTCTTCGGGGCTCCGACTTGTGCATCATTTTTGACAACGGGATCCTCAACGAGAGTGATCTCTATTTCTTCCTCCTCTTCCATTGGCTTCTTCTTTGAACTACCTTCTCCGGCTTGTTTGCCACTTCTCAAGGTCACCACATTGACATTTGGGTTGTTTTCGGTTTGAGAAAGCAATTTCCCATGGGACTCCAACTTGCTTATGGATGTAACTATATCTCCCATTTGTGCTTCAAGGTTTGAGATACTAGTTCTTGTCTCTTTTTGGAATTGCTAGGTACTAGTGGCTAAGGATTTGACAATGTCTTCAAGAGACATTCTGGAGCTACTTGGTTGGGATTGAGGGGGTTGTTGATGATGATGTGGAGGATGCGGTTTGGGTTGATAGTGTGGTTGTGGATTTTGGTAATGAGGTTGTGGTGGTGGATAGGAAGGTCTAACCAATGAATTTTAAGGAAATGGTCTTGGGTTGTAGCTCATGTTGGGATTTGGCTTCCAACTTGAATTATATGCATTTTGGTAACCGGATGGCTTGTTGTGGTAGTTTTGGAACTCTCCCGTGGCATTTACATGTTCCGCATCTTCTTAAAGAATGGGACACATATCCGTAGGATGTCCCATCGTTGCACATATTCCACAAACCATCACTTGTGGAGTTTGTCCCATGGCTAGCTTTTGGACAATGGAGGTTAGATCTTTGATTTGAGACTCTAGGTTTTGTGTTCCCACTTCATTGACTTTTTGTTGAGTTTCTCTCTTCATATCTTGGCGAGGGACAATATGTTGTGAATTTGCGGCAATGGTGTTGAAGAGTTGTCTTGTTTGTTGTGGAGTTTTGCTAAAGACATCTCCACCACTTGAGGCATCAACTAGTCTTCTCTCCATTGGAAACAATCCCTCATAGAAGTGTTGAATGAGGAGTTGTTCCGGAATTTGGTGTTGTGGGCAACTATAGCATAAGTTGTTGAACCTCTACCAATAATCATGAAAAGTGTCATTTTGACCTTGACGGATTCCACATATCTCATTTCTAAGACTTGAGACTCTTGAAGCGGGATAGAACTTATCAAGAAAAGCTCTTGCCATGTCGGTCCATGAGTTGATTGACCCCGGTGGAAGAGAAAATAACCAATCTTTTTCTCTATCGGCCAATGAAAAGGGGAATGCCCTTAGCTTGATTTGGTCATTGGTTGACCCTTGTGGCTTCATACTAGTGCAAATAATGTGGAACATCTTCAAGTGCTTATGAGGGTCTTCATTCTCCAATCCATGAAAAGTTGGGAGGTGATGGACTAAACTTGACTTCAACTCCGAGCCTCCTTCCAAAACCGGGTAATTGACACTGGTTGGAGTTTGTGTAACATCGGTTTCCATCATTTGCCTCAAAGTTCTCTTGGGAACTTCTCCTCCGTCCGCCATTGCAATTGGTTCAATAATTGGTGGATTTTGTTGTAGGGGTGGTGTTTCGGGAATTTCTTGGCGAGGGTCGGGACTAGAATCGGGTTCCGTATCACTTGATGAAGCGATTTCAACCTCCGGATCCACGTGAGGATTTGAGGTTTGACCACGTTCTATTCTCTTTTCCTTCGCCAAACGTATTGCTTCTTTTTCAATTTCCGGATTATAAATCAAAGCACCTGTACGTTGGGATCTGGGCATAGAGAAAAAAATTGATTAAAAATAAACCAATCCCCGGCAACGGCGCCAAAATTTGGTGGTTGTCGAGGCCAACAAAATAAATACCCTAAATATTACACACTAAAATAGTGTATAGTTGTAAAGGGATCGTATCCACGGAGATTGGTTCAATTTAAGTCTCTATGTAAATCACTTGTTCAAGATCTTGTAAAACAAAAGTGAAAGTAAAATGGAGGGGGTTTAATTCTTTTGGATTATTTGACAAAATTAAAACTAGCTAGAATGTATATATGACAAGTAAACAAGTAAAAGATTTGATTAAAATCAATGAAATGAAATTGGTTGATTTTTTGATACACCACATGGATGACATGGTTGACTTATCATTAGACTAAATGGAACAACATTTGTGAATTTGTTTAACTTGGATATAGCAATTCATAAGCACAAATTGCCTCAACTCTTCTTAGATATTAGAATGGTTCGAGGAGCTCTAACACATTCCCTTAATTAAAGTCACAAAATCAATGAAGCATATAATCTTGTGAAAATCAATTAGCTTTAAGTTCTAAGAGTTACCAAATCCATAAGATAATCAAATGCTTACATTATCATTATGGAGGAAACATTCCCATGGTTTAAATGAAATGAAAACAAACATAGAAACCCTTTGTTGCTTAGCAACTTCAAAGTCCATTACTTAACCAAGAAATTGATCAACAAAAATAAATATTTATTCATCCAAGCTCATGATCAAAGATATAAAAAAACATAACAAGATATTTAACTAGAAAAAATTTCCATAAACATCAAACACAAGATAACATTTAGTCTTCAAAGTAACTAATCATCCATGGGATTAAACCCTAATCAACCAAATGAAAATCTAGCCAAGCATGGCCAAAATGAAAGAAATGCAATATAGTTTTGTGGTACCAAACATTGTTCTAGTTGCAAGATGGAAAGAAATTACACTAGTCTTCAAAATCTTCAAGTCTTCCCAAAGCCTTCTTGAGAGAAAAGTGAGTTGTTCTTCAAGTGATTGCCATGAATAATGCTTCAAATCTCCAGTAAAAAGGGCCTCATTTATGGATTCAAAAAGTTCCCAAAAGCTACCCACCAACCTTCCACAAATAGAGTCAACAAGTTAAAACCCGGGTTCACTTCACCACAATTCACGCGGACCGCATATGGTTCCACGCGGACCGTGTGGGTCACGCTGAATGCATGCCTTGGCCAATTAAAAATTAAATCCAACCCAATCTTCTAATTTAAGCTCCAGCCCACATGCATAATTCTTGGTAACCCAATTGTGCTATTCCAAAGCCTCCAATGATGGCCCAACTCTCCTTCAATCTTCCATAGCTCGAGTCATTGTCCAAAGATTAAGTCCAACATGCTTCTTGCTTATATTGACACCGAGCCCAAGTACACCACCTCAAGTTCACAAGCAATCTACAAGCCTCCAATTGTCTCGTACTCCTTCCACACCTCCAGTAACAAATAGTCTTCAATAAATTCTGCAAATAAGCTCAAAAGACTAGAAAGCACCCGGTAAAGGAGAAAAATAACAAAAAGAGAAAATATGCATGAAGATTAACTAAAATGAGATGGAATGTGCTAAAATAAACTATAAAAAAGAAGTAAATAAAATGAAACTATCACACCACTCCAGTATTACGGTTTTAAGACTACACCTTTTCATAAAACAGGAAATATGGGATTTTCTAGGAACACACACTCTTTTTACTTACAAACAAAAGAAAACAAAGGACACCCATGCAATTATTCACAGTTTTGGAACGAGACTAACAAACCATGTTTCACAGAAAATATCGGATTTTCTGGAGTTTTACAAGTTATTACAATCAAAGATATTACAAGCTTTTTATACAAACATGCTTATGAACTCACCAACGTTTTAGTTGACGCTTTTGAAAACGACTTGTATTCTCAGGGACTCAGTGAGCAGGTATTCGGGCTATGGATTTTGGATATTAGCTACATTTTGGAACATCATATTCTATGTCACTTTTGTGTAAATTTGTGAACAAATACAATCTGTAAACAATGTATGTTGGTATCTTTAATGTATGATGTTGGTTACTATGTTTTCAATTATATTCAGTTGTGATGATACAATACAATGAAGTCATCCGCCCCTGAACGTTTCCGCCGTCCTGGTTCGGGGGTGTGATAGATTGGTATCAGAGCATTGTTTATAGTGAACTAGTATATCTAACCATACAAGATATACAACTATAAATACAATGGGACTAAAACACTCTGACTAAAATTATACTTTAAAAATAAAAATATTTTACCAAAGTTTACACACATACATGCATATTAGAAAATAATAAGAAGAGTTGGACATCGCGACTAAACTTAGACAGTTATGTAATCATATCTAGGGTAAATATAGCCTGATCAACTATATTTATTAGAGATATGACCAACATGTGTCTAGGAGTGGTCCAGATGGACAAAAAATCTAAAACTTAGCAACTGTAAATCAAAAGGGTCCAAGAACAAAACTAAAAGACATAAAATACTATAGGGGTAATTTAACATTCTATCTATTTTCTCGTACTTATATATTCTCGTGCAGACACTATGGCTGACTTCCATCACCCGGGAGATCCTATTCTCCCAAATCAGGGAAATGGGGGTTGGATTGAGGAGGATCCCGAGGAGGATCCGGAAGATATATAGGAGGAGTTTTGTAGTGGTGTTGATTATGATGGCATGTGCGCAATTAGAAAGATCTAGTGAATCATCAAGTAAAATCAAGAACACAAGGAGTAAATAATTTTGTGTAAGCTCATATTAGATCTAGAAAGGATATACAAATGGGTTTGTACACAATTTCACTCTCTAGTCTAACACTCTAAAATGGTTCCTTACATAATGGGAGTCACTCACTTCCTATTTATAGGAAAGACTCAACCCATTTACACATACAAAAGGGAAAGCCTAAAACACTACATCCAAGAGTGACTTTGCACCCTAACATTCTCCCCCTCAAAGTTAGGATTGGATGTCCGGCTTCAATCTCCAACGAGCTAGCGCGATCAACACCAAACTCCCCCTCGAAGTAACACCGGTCTTCAAATCCGCAAACGAATATCCGAGAAACCCACTTCGAATACCCATCATTCTCCCCCTTTTTATAATCAAAAAATGATTATAAAACCCATTAAGGGTGAGAAGCGCTCGAGGAATAGTCTTCACGATACTCCCCCTTGATGTGTACCAAAAATGAATCACCAAAAATCTTGCACGGAAAAACAATCACGAAAAAAGCCACACAAATTTTCCAATTTATGAAAATTTTTGACTTTTTGAGTGAAAGTTGCAAGATTTTTCAAAAACCGGGTAGAAACTGTCACTTTCTGAAACTTGCAGGGACCCGTTGTGCCCAAAACAGCCAAATATGCAAAACTCTCCCCCTTTTTCAAAGCTGGGTAGAAAGCATCAATTTGCACAAACTGCAGGGGCCTGAAATGCATTTTCTTCAATTTTCAGCAAAAACAGTCCTTTTTCGAATTTGGGTATGAACCGCCAAACATTCGAAGCCTCAGGGACTATTTTCGAAAATTCTGCCATTGTGCACCAAACATACGAAGAGTTGTCCCAAATATTCGAAAATTCAGAAAATTTTCGAATTTGGGTGAAAAGTGTCAAACATTCGAAACTTCAATTAATTGTTGAGGTTGCCAAATATTCGAAAGTTTAGGGGTGATTTTCGAAAATTTTCCATTTTTGATCAAAACATTCGAAATTTCAATCAATTCATATGAAGCCTTGCTTTGTACGAAATTATCAGGCGACATACATGCGAATCTTCAAGGACCATTTTCGAAAATATGTCTTTCTTGTTCCTCAATTCACACGAAATCATAATCCAAACACACGAAAATTTTCTTGCTTCGTTCGCTTCGTGTAAAACTGCATCCAAACACACGAAAAATTTGCAACCAAACATACGAAGATTTTCCTTCTCTCTCCTCTTCGTATGAAAATCATCTTCCCAAACACACGAATTCGAAGCATTCGAAGTCTCTTAATGAACAGTAACCTCTGAATACCTCTGAATCGACTTTTCGTTCTTACAGTTCTTCTATAATCTTCACAAGGGATTTTTCATCCAAAGCTTTCGTGAAAATGTCAGCTAACTGATCAGTTGTTTTCACGAAATGTACTTCAATATTTCCATCTTCCACATGATCTTTGATGAAATGATAACGAAGAGCTATATGTTTAGTCTTCGAATGCTGCACAGGGTTATGACAAATTCTTATCGCACTTTGAGAATCACAATATAATGGAATTTTTTTCATATTAATTGCATAATCACGCAATTGACTTTGGATCCATATTATTTGTGAAGTGCAAGCAGCAGCAGCCACATATTCTGCTTCAGCTGTTGAAATTGATACGCATGTTTGCTTTTTCGACTGCCAGCTCACCAATTTGCCATCAAGAAATTGACATCCACCACTTGTGCTTTTTCGATCAAGATTACAACCACCCAGGTCTGCATCCGAATATGCTTGTACAAAGAACCCAGTGTGCGAAGGATACCACAATCCTAACGAAATTGTTCCTTTAAGATAACGAAAGATATTTTTCACAGCAGTGAGATGTGGTTCTCGTGGATTAGACTGATATCTAGCACAATTACACACAGAAAACATGATATCAGATCTACTAGCTGTAAGATAAAGTAATGAACCAATCATGCTCCTATATAAAGTTATGTCAACGGCAGGTTTATCTAACGAAGATGTAAGCTTTATGCCCATTGCCATTGGAACTCGTAACTTCGTGCTATTCGTCAATCCAAACTTTTCCAACAGATTCTTCGTATATTTTTCTTGATTAATAAAGATTCCTTTTCTGTTTTGACGAATATTCAAACCAAGAAAATTATTGATTCTTCCCATCATGCTCATTTCGAACTTACTTTTCATCAAATCTTCGAACTCTCTAGACAAAGCAGGGTCAGTCGAGCCAAAAATAATATCATCAACATAAATTTGAACAAGCATTAGATGATTCCCCACTTTCTTTCGAAATAATGTGGGATCAACTGATCCTTGTTTAAATTTAGATTGTTTCAAAAATGAGGTAAGAGTTGCATACCATGCTCGTGGTGCTTGTTTCAAACCATAAACTGCCTTATCTAAAATATAAACATGATTTGAAAATTCTTCGTTAATAAAACCTGGGGGTTGTTCCACGTAAACAGTTTCTTCAAGCTCTCCATTTAGAAATGCACATTTCACGTCCATTTGATAAACATCAAAATCTTTGTGAGCTGCATAAGCCAGAAATATACGAACCGCCTCGAGTCTTGCGACAGGGGCAAAAGTTTCTTCATAGTCGATTCCTTCTTGTTGTGAATATCCTTTGACAACAAGTCTGGCGTTGTTTCGAACAATATTTCCATCTTTGTCGGTTTTATTTTTGAAAATCCATTTTAACCCGACAATCGAAACATTTTCATGTTTAGGAATTAACCTCCAAACCTTGTTTCGTTCAAATTCAGACAATTCAGATTGCATTGCAACAACCCAATCTGAGTGTTCCATTGCAATCTTAACTATTTTTGGTTCAATCTTAGAAATGAAAACATTGAACATGCAAAATTCTTGATGAGTATTCAATACCTCATTCTTTGCACGAATTTGAGCTCTTGTTAAAACTCCTTCTTGTGGATTCCCAATTACTTGATCCTTCGGATGATCTTTTGTCCACTTTTCCATTGGCGGATATGCTGGATCAAATTCCAAAGGTGCATCTTCGTATATATCATCGTTTTCTGAGCCTACAATCGAACAAGCATCATCAAAATCATTATTATCTTCAATATTTTCTGAATGCTCCCCCTCAACATTATGCTCCCCCTCAACATCATGCTCCCCCTCAACATGATCATTCATCCTTTCTTTTTCCCCCTCGAAAGAATGTTGTTCGTCATCTAATGTATCCAAGTGCTCCCCCTCCACTGGATTGTTTTGCATACTTTCGCCATTTTCTGGAGAATTTGATGTTGAAGTATCATTAAGCTTTGTTAGTTCAGAGATATGATTATCACTTTCATTGATTTCAGCATCAACAGCATGATCTGAAATTCCAAAAATTAAATCATAATCAATATCTAATGTTTGTGAGGATTCAGATTCATCTTGTATGTTTTTCAGAATTGGATGATTTTCAAACTGAGTTGTTGTTTGTTTAATGTAGTAATCATCAAATGTAAGATTAAAAGTTTCTTCAACTTTTCGTGTTCTTTTATTCAACACACGATATGCAACTGAATTATGCGAATATCCCAAGAAAATCCCTTCTTCTGCTTTTGCTTGAAATTTCGTCAGATTATCCTTGAGATTCATAATGAAGCACCTACATCCGAAAACATGAAAAAATTTTACATTAGGTTTTCGATTGTTGAGAATTTCATATGGAGTAATGTTGAAATGACGATGAATAAACGATCTGTTTTGAGTGAAAAATGCGGTTGATACTGCTTCAGCCCAAAGATATTGTGGAAGATTCGCATATGCCAACATAGTCCTTGCCGCTTCGCATAGAGACCTATTTCTTCGTTCAACAACACCGTTTTGTTGTGGTGTGTATGGAGATGAAAAATTATGCGAAATCCCTTTGTCCACCAAAAATGAATCAAGAACATTGTTCTTAAATTCAGTTCCATGATCACTCTTAATTTTTCGAACAATCTTCTTCAATGTTATTTCCATCTTTTTGATAAAGTCAATCATGATTTGTGCAACTTCAGATTTAAGCCTGAGAAAATAAACCCACATAAATCTGGAAAAATCATCAACAATCACTAAAATGTACCTTTTCTTGTTGAGAGTTGAAACAGTCGAAGGACCACACAAATCAATATGTAAGAGCTCCAGAGGTGCAATTATTTTCAAATCAATCGTAATTGGATGACCTTGTTTATGTTGCTTGCCAACTTCACAAGCTGCACATAAAGAATCATTGTCAAATTTAAGTACAGGTAAACCTCTTACCAGATCTTGTACCACAAGTTTATTGATGTTTCGAAAATTGAGATGAGAAAGTCTTCGATGCCAAAGCCAACTTAAGTCTGATGTTGTCTTCGAAAGAAGACATATAGCAGGTTTCCCTACTATCGGATTGATGTCCAAAGTGAACATGTCGCCTTTCCTTTTGGATTTCAGTAACACCTCTTTTGTTGTGACATTCGAAATAATACTTCCTTCTTCGTTAAAAAGAACTTGATTGCCAGTGCCCACAACAAGTTGAGAAACACTTATCAAGTTATGTTGAAGACCTTCAACATATGCCACCCGATTCACTGTGAATTGACCATTCGTGATCTTACCATATCCTTTGACTTGACATTTTTGATTGTTCCCAAACTTCACTACTCCAGCATTTTTGAGACTTCGAAAATCTCGTAAATTCTCCTTCTTCCCAGTCATGTGACGAGAGCAACCACTATCGATGTACCACTTGTTATCATATTGCTCATCACATAGTACCTACATTCAATGGAAAATTTTAGGTACCCAAGGCTTTTTGGGTCCTTGGAAATTAGATTTCAATTTCGAATGTAATGAAGAACTTTTAACCCAATCACAAACTTTTGTTTTGAGACTATCAATTAAGTTCACTTCTTCATTTAAAGGAACCGAAACATAAGTTTTTGATGGTTTCGAATGTTCACTGACATTACTCTTCGAATTCTGAGTTTGTGAATGAATATTCTTTGCTTTTATAACTGGTTTCCATGCTTTGACTGATATGTTCGAATCCTTAGACGATGAACTGCCATTTGATGAATTATTCATATACTTTTCATATGCTTCGTGAATTTGCTCCTTTGAAAATGTATTTGACTGATACATCTTTCCTTTTCCTTCAAGCCAATGATCAATGTTCTTCCTTGACGTTATTCCTTTTTCTCGCAAAGTTTTCATAGTTTCTTTCTTCGTTTGATTTGGAAAATTTGGCTTTATAGGAACAAAATCAACTTTTGGTTTTGTTATAAAAGATTTAGCATATGATGTATCAACTGTTGATTTAAAATGTTGACGTTGAAATAATTTTTGATTTGGTTTTGAGTTATTTGAAAATTTTCTTGGAATATTAGTTTCTGAAACTTTCGAAAACCTTGGTTGTTTATTCACTTCAGACTTTGAATGATTTGATTGAGATGAATGTTGAGATTTTGTTGAAAAAGATGAATTTTTAGCTTTGAAAACATTTTTTGGTGATTGTGATTCAGACATCTTTTGAGACTCAACATTTTGCCAAAATATTTTCTTTCTTGCTTGTCTTTTTGAAATGTTGTTTTCCTTCGAAAATTTGTCAATTTGATCTTTGAATTCCTTGGAGTTTAATTTGACAACTTTTTCACATTCCTTTTCAACTTGTTTTGAATTCTCTTTTTCAATTTTTGATTTTTCAACCCATTTTCTTTGTGGTTTTTGACGTTGGAAAACATACGAATTCTTTGTTAAGTTGTTTTTAACTGTGCTTTGATTTGCGAAAAAACCTTCATCAGTTGTTTTTGAATTATCCTCTTCAACTAACTTCTTTAATTCTGGTTTGATTTTCTCAACATTTCTAGTAGTTACGAAAACTTGATTTGGAAAAATGACATTATCTGTACATTTGAAATTTGGATAAACCACTGAATTCGTTTCAAGATAGTGTTCACCTTTTTCATTCATCACTTTTTCGAACTTTTGTGTATCACCATACACCTGATCAACCACAATTCGAGGACTTTCTTCTTCTTTTGAAGATTTCTTTTCCTTCGAAATGTTCACTTCATCTTCATCATCACTATCATCAGTTTGGCTGTCTTTGAGATCCACGAAGTTCATATCATAAACTTTCGAAGTTGAGGGTATATCAGTTTCATTTTCAACCATCAAATCCTTAACTTTTTCTTTTCCTTTAGATGTTGAAGCAACATTAACAACAGACAACTAAGAACAATCAACATTTTCAAGTTCACTAATTTCAGTAATATTGTCAGAATTATCTTCAATATCAGCAAAATTAGATTGAGAATCAGATGTTGAATTCTCAGTCTTTTTCAAAATTTGAATTTGTTTAGATTTAGTCAAAGTATCATTCACTATGTTAATTAATTCATTCGCATCAAGACATTCATCAATTTTGACAATTCCATATGTATATCTATCATCAGGGACTCTGTCCAAATCAACTATTATTTGCTCACAATCATACGAAATATTATCTACCTTGGCTCTTTCGAATGCTAGGAAAGGTAGTAATTTTCTATGTTGCTCTTTACTTATATCACATGAATGATGTAAATCAGTTAATTTGCTATAAAGTCGTTTAGCAGAATTACAATAGATGTTTCTTTGTGCTAGCAAAAGTTTAACATCACTCGATAACCTATCCCTATCACACATTATATTTGTCATTTGTAGTTCCAAACATTCAATTTTGCTTATTTTCATGTCTAATCTCTTTTTGACCTCTAACAACTCCATTGACAACTTGTTGGCCTCATTGCTAGCAGACACAACAATTGAATCAAAATAAGTAACCGTATCATCAAAAGAAATTAGTTCAGAATCATAAGCATGTGTAGGAATATTAAAAGATTCGAGAATTTTACGTACCTTTGTTGTCATTGGAGATTTATCAGCTGCTTTGGATACGAAGCATCGTCCCCTCACTTCGAATTCTTCATCATCTGAGTCCTTCTCCATTTTCGCATACAACGCCCCATGCGTTGGATTCCTCATTTCCTCATCGTCTGACCCGGATGACCAGATTTGATAAGTTCCATCTTCATCCTCATGCTCACCCTTTCCAACCAATGAAAAATTCTTTGCTTTAGCACGAACCACCTCAAGCTTTTCTGCATAATATGCCTCATCTTTGACTTTATTCTTCCTCTCATCCTTCTTTCGAAGCATACAGTCATTTGCAAGATGATTCGCACCGTTGCAATAATGACAATCTATTCCTGCATCACCTTTCAGCTTCTTCTCACCCTTTCCATCAGCTATCTTCGAATCTTGCTTCTCAACTTTCTTTTTCTCCTCAACAACATTTTTACTCACAGAATTTCCTTTTACCTCAGCAAGCTTAGTCTTCGAATTGAACGGCTTTTTGAAAAATTTCTTGACACGATTATTCGAGTAAAATGCTATTGCTTCATCATCTGAATTCATGATGAATCCTTCTTCTTCCTCAGAATCACCATTTTCAGCTTCTTTCTCAGAAATCTTTGATACAAGAGCTAATGGACCTCCCAAATTCAACTTCGATTCCTCAGCAATTTCATTACCTCAATTTCGTGTGTTTTCAATTGATTATACAAATCATTGAGAGTTGATGTATCAAAACTTTGTTGATTCTTCACCATCATACTCACACTTCTCCATTCTTTTCGAAGCCCCATTACAAACATGAGATTGAATTCCATTGAAGTTCTGGTTATTCCATAGCGATTGCACTGATAGATTAACTCATTCAGACGATCATAGTAAACTTCAATTGTTTCTCCATCTTTTTGTTTGAAATCTTTCAACTCAACCAAACACTGTTTAACTGAATTGATTTTTGTCTTCTCACTTCCTTGAAATTTATCTTTCAGATTGTTCTAGACTTCCTTTGCAGTTGTACAACTCCTAACATAATTGTACACAACTGGAGGTAATGCACCTCGCAGTTCCCTCATACACCTCTTCTCCAGTTTCTTCAGACGATCAGTTTGATTATCAACTCCAGAATTTGTAGAAGATGATCCAATTGGTTGAACATTCACTGGAACATTGACATTTCTAGTGATACATGACCATAATTCTTCATCCAGACCATTTAGATAATCCTGCATACGATCAGCCCATTGATCATAGTATTCAGGGATTAGCATTGGAATTTTGGTTGATGAACCTAGCAGATGAGAAAACGAGGTCATCGAATTGAGATTGAAACTCGCCATTGTTGTACGGAAGAAGATTTTGAGAAGTTTGAAAAGATTTGAGAATTTGAAAACAAACTAGATGAATCAAATCGAATTGATGAGAATAACACTCGATTTAACAGTTCAAATGCAGAATCAAATCACAGACTAAGATCTAGACAATTTTTCACTTTCAAAAAGTGCGGAAACTTTTGAATCAAAAAATTGATTCAAAAACTTTTTGAACAGCGTGAAAATCATATCAGAGATATGATTCCTGCTCTGCATTTTAATTGTTGAATCGAGGAGGAGGAGCTCGATGAGGATATCGACGAGGACGAGGAGGGAGATGAGGGTGACTCGGACGCAGAGTCTGAAGTCATCAACCCACCCTACATGGTGAGGGTGCCGACGCACCGAATGGGCTACAATGGCCCTACGCCCCCTTGGGCACTTGATATTGAGAGGTGGAGCCGACACCAGGGGCATCGCCCACCATTCGGCATGGAGCGAGGTTTCTACAACCTCCAACATGGAGGCCCGACGGATTGAGATCTTCCTGTTATGGTCCGACAGACTAGGGACATTGGCGATCAGGCACAGGTGACTGCTAACCAGATGATCGAGACGAGAGGCTCAGTGGAGCGTGCGGAGAGGCGTACTCAGGACCTCGTGAGGGAATATCAGGAGCGGCAGGCTACACTGGAGGCGAGGGTGCGATTCGCTGAGCGTAGACTAGCCGAGCTTCAGGGTGCTTCTACCTCATCACAGGCACCACCAGGGACCACTCGTCGTGAGTAGGGCTTATCCTACCCACTGCTTTGCTGTAGATTTGGTTATGGATATGTGTTGGTGCTACCCCTTTTTCTTTTCTCTATGTATGTAGGATCGACCCTACGTTTAAGTGATTACATTACTCACAGGTTTGATATGCTGTCGGATTTTATCCTCGATGTACTGTAGACCTTTTTAAAAAAGAAAGTCAATTTTCTTGTATTATGTACTAAAACGTTATCATTAATGAAGCGATTATGTGTTTTATTTGTGATGTTGTTATCTGCTATGTTCTCTCTTTTCATTTTTATTTGATATAATACAGTTTCAATTATAAGTACAATCGAACCACCGTAACCGCTAAAAATAAAGGGTTTCCATAAACTCATCGTCATTCCTACTTTATAGCAGGAAAATGCCCAGAAGGTACATTCGCAAAAACACCACAACAACACCACCACCACCGCCGCCTCCACTAGAAATGAATTCTGCTGCATTCCAGGTGGCAGTCTCAGCTGCAGTTACTGCAGCGCTGGCACACATCAACAATGGCACAAACGGAGGAGGAAACGGAAATGGGACGGGGAGTTCCAATCACGGAGATAACCCGGGACAACAGAGAACATGCACATATAAGTATTTCACCAACGGGAAGCCCAGACCGTTTAATGGCAGCGGGGTGTAATAGCTCTCACCCGTTGGTTTGAAAAGATCGAATCTGTCTTTGAAATCTGCGGCTGTCCTGAAGAAAGTAAAGTGAAGTTCGCAGCTTGTACATTTTCCGATAGGGCACTCTCATGGTGGAACGGCCATGTCAAAGCTCTAACTCTACCAGTAGAAAACTCCATGGTGTGGGGAGAACTCAAAAACCTGATGCTTGATGAGTACTTCCCCAGGGGCGAAGAACAGAACCTTGAGCAAGAACTATGGAATCTTACTGTAAAGGATTCCGACATCGAATCCTACATTTCCATGTTCATCGATCTGGCGCTCTTATGCCCGCGAATGATTACCTCCAAGAGCAAGAAAGCCGAACGGTTCATCTGGGGACTAACTCCCCCAATTCAGGGAAATGTGATTGCTGCTAACCCCTCAACCTTCGACAATGCCAAGCGCCTGGCGCAAAAGCTTTACGACCATGGAGAACCAAAGGGCACGAAGACTGCTGTCACTGAACCAAAGAAGGGGGAGGACAAGAAGAAAAACTGGGGAAAGAAGAGAAAGAGGCAACAGACTCAAGAGTCGGGGAAAAAGCAACAAATCGTAGCAGTTCACACTGCTACCACTCCTGCTACTTCAACAACAGCTACACCAACACCTGCAAAGCCATATGGAGGCTATCTCCCAAAATGAGATAAGTGTAATTTCCACCATAATGGCACATGTCGAGACCTGCAGTACACCAACTGTAACCGAAGAGGGCACACCGCCTGATATTGCAGAGCACCGCCTCAACAAAACAACCAACCAAACAACGATGGGGCTAGTAAATCATGCTATGGGTGCAGGGAGACTGGCCACTTCAAACAAAACTGCCCCAAGGCCAACAATCGGAGTGCAGGGGGAACAAACAAAGTCCTAGCAATGGGACAAGGGGAGGCTATGCAGGATCCAGCGGTAGTCACTAGTACGTTCCTCCTCAACAACATCTATGCATGCATCTTGTTTGATAGTGGGGCGGAACGAAGTTTCGTGAGCCATAAATTTAAACACTTACTAAATCAAAATTCCCAAAAGTTAAAAGAAACATTCACGGTGGAAATGGCTAATGGGAAAACTGAAACAACCAACAACGTATTTCTAGGGTGCACGTTAACACTAAATAATCACTCATTTCAAATCAACATAATGCCGATTACTATTAGAAGCTTTGATGTGATCATCGGTATGGATTGGTTAAGCCTCCACCATGCCGATATTATGTGCTTCGAGAAGGCCGTTCGCCTTCACCTACCCAACGACGAAACCCTAATTATCTACGGTGATACACCCGGTGCAAACTTCCATATCATCTCATGCATCAAGGCACAAAAGTGCTTGCACAAAAAGAACCAAACCTTCCTAGCCCACGTGGTGGATAAAAAGAAGGAAGGGAAGAGAATCAAGGACATCCCGGAGGTATGCGATTTTCCATATGTGTTTCCTAAAGACCTCCCGGGAATACCCCCTGAACGATAGGTCGAATTTCGGATTCACCTAGTACCCGGAGCCACGCCAATTGCCAAATCACCGTATAGATTAGCCCCTGCAGAAATGCAAGAGCTCCATCCAATTAAGCGAGCTGCTAGACAAAAGGATTAATAAGGTCGAGCTTCTCTCCTTGGGGAGCTCCGGTTTTATTTGTCACAAAGAAAGATGATTCCTTTCGTATATGTATCGATTACCGTGAACTTAACAAGCTCACCATCAAGAATCGATACTCTCTTCCTCGGATCGATGATCTATTTGACCAATTAAAAGGAGCCAGTTACTTCTCGAAAATAGATCTGAGGTCTGGATATCATCACTGCGAGTCCGAGAAGAAGATGTTCCCAAAACCGCCTTCCGAACTCGTTACAGGCATTATGAATTCGTGGTGATGCCTTTCGGTCTAACGAATGCGCCTGCGGCATTCATGGACCTGATGAACCGAGTCTGCCGACCTTTCCTTGACAACTTCGTGATAGTTTTTATCGACGACATACTGGTTTATTCTCGGAGCAAGGAAGAGCACAACCAACATCTGCGGCAGGTTTAGGAAACACTCATGGCGGAGAAGCTGTACGCGAAATTCTCCAATGCGAGTTCTGGATCCGCAAAGTGGACTTTCTGGGACACATAGTCAGTAAAGAGGGGATACATGTTGACCCCTCCAAGATCAAAGCAATTGAGGGTTGGGCAACCCCGAGAACCTCGACAGAGATCAGGCAATTCTTAGGCCTCGCTGGTTATTACAGGAGGTTCAATCATAATTTCTCCAAGGTCGACAAGCCACTCACCACTCTTACCCAGAAGGATGTGCCTTTCACATGGGATACAAAATAAGAAGCTGCCTTTCAAACCCTGAAACAAGCCCTCTGCAGTGCTTCGGTGTTGTCTCTTCCAGAGGGAACAGAAGATTTCGTGGTATATTGCGACACATCGAATCAAGGGTTAGGCTGTGTGCTTATGCAACGCTGGAAGGTTATAGCCTATGCATCCATACAACTGAAGACCCATGAAGTAAACTATACCACTCACGATCTTGAGTTGGGAGCTGTGGTCTTTGCTCTAAAGATTTGGAGGCACTACCTCTACGGGACGAAGTGCACCATTTTCACAGACTACAAAATCCTCCAGCATATCCTGAACCAAAAAGAACTAAACATGAGACAACGACGATGGGTTGAGCTGCTGAATGACTATGAATGTGAGATCAGGTACTATCCGGGCAAGGCCAATGTGGTGGCTGATGCCCTAAGCAGAAAAGAATACTCGGGTCACCGGGTAAGAACACTAACGATGACCATCCATTCCCACTTGTCTTCACAAATCAAGGAGGCTTAACTGGAAGCCTTGAAGCCGGAGAACATCGCGAACGAAGCCTTGTGTGGGATGGACAAGAATCTTACGATCAAAGAGAACGGAACATACTACCTCATGAACCGGATCTGGACCCTAAAATTTGGTGGGTTCAGAGACATGGTCATGAATGAAGCCCATAAGACACGATACTCCATCCATCCGGGGTCCGACAAGATGTACCTAGATCTCAAACAACAATATTGGTGGCTGAATATGAAGGCAGAAATTGCTACCTACGTGGGCAAGTATCTGACTTGCGCCAAGGTGAAGGTAGAATATCAAAAGCCCTCAGGACTCCTTCAACAACCAGAGATACCTGAGTGGAAATGGGATAGAATCACAATGGTTTTTATAACCAAATTGCCCAAGACGGCAGACGGATTGGATGCCATCTGGGTGATTGTCGAGCGGTTGACCAAATCCGCCCATTTCCTGCCAAAACACTTTTTCTTAGGCTTTAATGGACCGAATTTTTTTTTTGGGCCAAGCCAAAAATCGAAGCCCACTATTTTTGGGCCACCCTTTGGGCCGAGAACCCTATGGGTCGGTTATGGGTTAATAAAAAAAAGGGAAAAGGAATGGATAATAAGCCTTGAAATCTCACAATTGTCTTCCATGCAACAAGACCTATTGCCCTCCATACATCCATGCACCTCCCATCAATTTATCAAAGGGTCACCTCTTATTTCCCTCTCTCTCTCTCCTAAGATCGGCCGAACCCCTCCCCCATACCCTCACCAACATTCATTTTCACTCCATTCCATTCTCAAGAACATCTCACCTTTCTCTCCCAAAAATTTTCATGTGTGTGAGGGTGTTCTCCAAAGAATCTTCTCCAAAAGCTCATAAATTTGTTAAGTGTTTTTGTTAAATTCAAGTATTCTTGCATCTTTCAAGCTAAAAACTCTTGTTTACACCCTTTGTTGTGTGTTAAAAATCTTAGAAGCCTTGAAATTTCATGAGTATCATCAAGAGGTGCAAGGCTAAGCTCGAAAATCTCATCACTCTCCTTTCCTCCTAGCACTCGAAATCAACCAAGGTGAGCTTCATACCCCACTATTTTCGTGTTTTTCATCCTTTGGGGGGGGGATACAAGTCAAGTTTTGTTTAAATATTTGGATCTTTGCATGCACTTGTGTGTTTATTTAACTATTTGTGTTTGAAATGTTGAATGCTTCATGCTAACACCCCATAAACTCGAGATTTACAAGCCTAATGAGGCTAGGGTAAATCTATCCCTTGGAAAGTTTCATGTATCATGGTTATTTGTTGAAGATGAAACATGTTCACCACTAAAAAGGTTCTCAATATATGTTCAAAATCATAAAGTATATGTTAATAACATTTTTGTGCTATAAAAGTTTTGTAGTTATGTTTGTTCACTCAAAATGGTGAAAATATGGGTTACACTAAAAAATTAGTTAACTTTTGGTCATATGAAATTTTAACATTTATACTTACACAAATAATGGAATATAATAAATTTCAAGGTTTCTATAAGTATTTTTGTAAAAATCGTGACATGCTAGAGTCACACCAAAATAGTATATTTTGTGTTACAAAACTCCTAAACTAAATTTTGGTGTGTTAAACAAACTACAAAACTTGATTGTTTTACTAAAAATAATTTTTACTAGTAAAATAGTCGTAATATGTGGTCACCATTTTAATAGTTGGAAAACTTAGAGGATTATGTTATTTACACAACATATATACAATTCCATTAACGATTATTTATAAAAAGTGTTATAAATAATTTAACTAAAACGGTATACAAAACGGAATTATTACGACAAAGAAAAACGCATGTCATAAAACTGCAGTCGTGGATTTACACTAGTAATATTATTTTCATTATTCAATAATGGGAGTCAAAGTTCGCGGAAATCTGTTAAGT
Organism: Lactuca virosa; assembly: GCF_052849685.1. Lineage (NCBI taxonomy): Eukaryota > Viridiplantae > Streptophyta > Magnoliopsida > Asterales > Asteraceae > Lactuca > Lactuca virosa. Next base: position 163,605,009 of record NC_136432.1, on the reverse strand, counting down.
CAATTGTGAGACTTTCCTTCGCTGTACCTACCTAGCGTACACCGTAAGTCCTGTAGTTATAACCAGAGTCTCCTGGAGGGATAGCGAGGTAATTGTGTATAGATCTATACGGGGTTGACACCCGCACACCTGAGCTGTTCGCTACAGCTAGACGAGGCTAGTCCAGGGTGACAAATATCTTACTGAAACCGATGTCTGAAGAACGTCATGACAGACATATCAGTCATATTAAGCATGTTTGTAACGACTCACATAGGGATTAACAATGTTATTTTGGATTTACGCAATTATACACTTCACTGGTTTTATAAAATATAAAACTATGCTTCACTTTTGTACTTTACTATCACCACTCCAGTCTTAGGGTTTTAAGACTACACTTTTTCATAAAACAGGAAATATGAGATTTTCTGGGAACACACACTCTTTTTACTTACAAACAAAAGAAAACAAAGGACACACATGTAACTATTCACAGTTTTGGAACAAGACTTACAAACCATGTTTCACAGAAAATATTGGATTTTCTGGAGTTTTACAAGTTATTACAATCAAAGATATTACAAAGCTTTTTATACAAACATGCTTATGAACTCACCAACTTTTTAGTTGACGCTTTTCAAAACGACATGTATTCTCAGGGACCCAGTGAGCAGGTATTCGGGCTATGGATTTTGGATATTAGCTACATTTTGGAACATCATATTTTATGTCACATTTGTGTAAAATTGTGAACAAATACAATCTGTAAACAATGTATGTTGGTATCTTTAATGTATGATGTTGGTTGTTATGTTTTCAATTATATTTAATTGTGATGATACAATACAATGAAGTCATCTGCCCCCGGACGTTTCCGCCGTCCTGGTTCGGGGGTGTGACAAACACCACCGAGACAGACACTCCATGTCGTGCCACTATCTCATGCACGTAAATCTCGGCCAACTTCTCGGCCAATATGCTCTCCTGGATCAGGATAAAATGAGCACTCTTGGTTAACCGATCCACGATGAACCATATCGAATCTACTCCACATGTGGTCCTGGGAAGCTTGGTGATGAAATCCATGGTGATATCTTCCCATTTCCCTACGGGAATCTCCAACGGCTGCATCTTGCCATGGGGGCGCTGGTGTTCGTCCTTGACGTTCCTGTAGGTCAAGCACCGCTCCACGTACCATGCTACATCCCGCTTCATGCAGGGCCACCAGTAATCAGGGCGAAGATCCCTATACATCTTCGTCTCCCCGAGATGGATGGAGAACCTCGACTTATGGGCCTCATCCATTAGGACCTGTTGTACTCCGCCCCAGTACGGAACCCAGACCCTCCCATGCAGGGTCAGCAACCCACGACTGTCATAATCAAATGAGGCCACCTGACCTATGATCCGATCGCACTTCCGACGCTCCTCCTTCAGGCCCTCCACCTGCGCCTCTCTGATCTGCTCCAGCAATGGAGTAATCACTGTCACCCTTAGACAGATGTATCGAATCGGGGCCGCTACTGCCTTGCGGCTCAGGGCGTCGACCACCACATTGGCCTTGCCCAGGTGGTAAAGGATCTCATATTCGTAGTCCTTCACCACATCGAACCACCGACTTTGCCTCATGTTCAGATTCGGCTGATCCATGAGGTACCTCAAACTATTGTGGTCTGGGTAAATGGTATAACGGACCCCATAGAGGTCATGCCGCCAAATATTAAGGGCGAAAACCACAGCCCCCATCTCTAAATCATGCATCAGATAGTTAGCCTTGTGAGGCTTCAACTGCCTTGAAGCGTAAGCTATCACGTGACCCTGCTGCATCAATATCGCACCCCTACCCGTGATCAAAGCGTCACAGTAAACCACGAAGTCATCGACGCCCTCCGGCAAAGTCAGAATCGGTGCCTCGCATAACCGCTGCCTGAGAGTCTCGAAGGCTGCCTTCTGCTCAAGCCCCCAACGGAATGTCACCGACTTCTTCGTCAGTCGGGTCAAAGGAACAGAGATCTTGGAGAAGTCCTGAATGAACCTTCGGTAATAACCCGCTAGACCAAGGAAACTCCGAATCTTAGTTGGAGACCTCGGAACCTCCCATTGCATCACGACCTCTATCTTGGCCGGATCGACCAGAATGCCCTTCTGATTGAGAAGATGCCCCAGAAACTGCACCTCACACAACCAGAACTCACACTTGGACAACTTTGCGAAAAGTCTCTCCCTCCTCAGAGTCTCCAGCACCTCCCTCAGGTACTCCTCATGCTGCTCCTAAGTCTTGGAGTAAACCAAGATGTCATCAATGAAGACTATCACAGACCGATCCAGCATCGGTCTGCACACGTGGTTCATGAGGTCCATGAACGCGGCTGGAGCGTTGGTGAGCCCAAACGGCATCACCACAAACTCATAGTGATCATAGCGAGTCCTAAAAGCTGTCTTCTGAACATCCTCGTCCCTGACTCGCATATGGTGAAAACTCGATCGCAGATCAATCTTGGAGAACCAAGATGCACCTTGAAGCTATTCAAACAGATCATCGATCCCCGGGGGGATAACGGTTCTTCACCGTTACCTTATTCAGCTCCCGGTAGTCTATGCACATCTGATGTGACCCGTCCTTCTTCTTCACAAACAGGATCGGGGCTCCCCATGGCGAACTACTTGGCCTGATAAATCCCTTGTCTAGCAGCTCTTGCAACTGCGTAGACAACTCCTGCATCTTGGGAGCAGCCAACCGATATGGTGCCTTGGCTATCGGAGCCGCACCAGGGACTAGGTCAATCCTAAACTCCACCTGTCTCTCCGGAGGTATCCATTGTAAGTCCTCCGGGAATACGTCTGGGTACTCTCGCACTATCAGTACATCATCGACTGTCACCTTACCCTTATCCCGGGTATCCATGACATAGGCGACATAACCCGCGCAACCCTGCTGAAGATAGCACCTCGCTCTCGCTGCTAAACATAGGGTCAGTCCACCCTGCGACCTCTCGCCCTGAATCACTAACCCTCCCCCACTAGCAGTCAGAACCCTCACTAGCTGCTATTTGCAGTCGATCACTGCCCCATTGGGGCTTAACCAATCCATACCGACTATCACCTTATTCCCTCGCAGGGGAATAGGGACTAGATCCATAGAAAACTGCTCATCGAACAACTTCAATGTACATCCTCGGTAAACCCTCTCAACCCTAACGGTCCTATCATCTGCTATCTCTACATCAAGTGGGCAATCCAACTCCCCAGGAGCCTCTGTGAATCGCTTGCTGAGCGCTAGCGACATGGAAGATCGGGTGGCACCCGAATCAAACAGTACCAAGGCTGATATACCGTTCACTAAGAATGATCCTATAACAAAACACCTAAACATAAGGAATAATCAATATAAATAAAGGGATAAGGAGAAAATACATACCTGTTACCACGTCGGGAGCTGCCCGTGCCTCCTCTGCTGTCAACTGAAAGGCCCTGCTCTTCGCCACAGGCGCCTTACCCCGACCCTAACGGTCGTCTGTAATCCTCAATGTAACAGGAGCGGGTGCTGCCACCTGCCCCGCTGTTGCTAAACTCAGGTACTGGGACCGCTTGTGTCCCCTCTGATTTCATAAAAAGCAAATCAGATCTGATATTGTCATGGTGGTGGTAGTACCTGTACAATCTCTGCTCACATGTCCAGTTCGGCCGCACTTGAAGCAGCCTGAACACCCTGCCTTGCACGTCCCCTCGTGCAACTTGCCGCATTTGCCACAATGGTTGCGGCCCTGCTGGCTCCTAGGTCTATGGTTTGATACCTTGGGCTTCTTTTGTGACATCCCCATTTTCACGGCCAGAAAAGACCGATTTTGTTTATGCTTTATAAAAATCAGAGTACCTCTTTTAATAAAAATGTTGCTGAATTTGTTCCCAGTAAAACATGATAAATACGTTATCAAAGCATTTCTGAAGAAAAGTATTTTTATTCATTTTAAAACATTTGGGATGTCATCGTCAATACAGAAACATAAGCATAAACAGAACTTACATTCATTATCACTAGTGATTTATATCTCCTTAATCTCTCAGTGTAATGTGACTTCATATCAACACCTGTGATATAAATAAACTGAGTGGGTCAGGTTGGGAAACTTGGTGAGTACATAGGGTTTTCAACCCACAATAAATAAGTTTATTAACTTTATCAAACCAAACAAACCAGATTACCCGTTCCCGTTATCCTCACTTTACGTCCCTAAAACATCTAACACAAGGGACCTAGTCTAAGGGACTTTCATCGGGGTGACAACACATGCTTCGGGGGTTCCTCAGCAATTCATGTCAAATAAGTCAACCATGTGGGGGATGGAGTACTGCTGGTGAGCACACAGTTCAAATAAACACCTACAGGTTGCGAGCCTGCTAGCGTTCCGCTGGACTGTCTAGAATAGTCCGTGGTCGTCATCTATACTCCGCTAGTTGACTGGATCATCAATGACATCTATATCGAGGCCTCTCATTATTTTATTTTGTCACACGGAAACTATTACATCTACCCATGTTTTACCCAACACGTTTTGTAGATGTAAAATACATATACAATTTAAATCATTTAAAACGTGTATAAAAATATTTCACCCAGCATAGACAGCAAGTATTCAGACAATATGCACACATAGCATGTAATTTATATTAAATACTTCATATCTATGTGTAAGATGAAAGGGACCATGTACTCACTTGAAAAGGTGGTGATTCCGAACTCAGACAGCGCTTGCTTCTTAAAAATAATTTCCTTCTACGAAACCTAGTATTATTACCACTAGAGTTCAATATATTATTCGCCAAGACTAATTAATAGTCTAGCTATTATTACTATTATATAAGCTTTAAAAATACTTATATAATCCATAATAATAGCCCAAGTACTTATTATAAGTTCCTAATAACGTTACTATAATTAAATAAAAGCTATATTAAAAATAGCGTAGGTGTAGCTCACTTACAGCGGGTTTTATAGAAAACCGATCTTTGCTTTGAGCAGCGTTCCCGAGCCGAAAAGCTCTTCTTCTCGGAGCCGTCGAGCACTCCGGGGCTTCCGCCTCGTGCTAGGGAGGTTCCCTAGGCTTTTCGGGGGGTTTCGGGGCTAGAGAGAGGTTCTAGAGAGAGTAAAGAGAAGAAAGAATGTGAAAGGTGTGAAGAAAATGAGGGTGAGAGAGGTTCTATTTATAGGGTGAAAAATGGTTGAACTTGGTGCCACATGTCACCATCTAGTGGCAAGACTTGGGGAGAAAGCAATGGCCAAGATTGTGCCACATCACCCATTTTCGCACAGCACACTTCCGACTTCTAAAATTCGTAACTTTCACATACGACCTCCGGTTTTGACGTTCTTTATATCCACGCGTAGGTAAAAATAAGATCTACAACTTTCATTTTGACTCTGTCGGCTAATTCTCCATCGATATTAAATTTAATAGTACGAGGAAATTATATTGTTAAATGTCCGCGTAAAATTCATAACTTCTACATACGGACTCTGTTTTCGTCTGTCTTTTTACCGTTGAGTTCCTATTAATGAGATCTTCCATTCTCATTTAGTTCGCGTAGGCCAAAAACCGCTCGATCTAAAATTCGAGTTTCGGGCTGTGCATTGTTAAGCCAAATCTTAGAAAATTCATAACTTCCTCATACGAAGTCAGATTTGGGCGTTCGTTTTTTGTATGTTCTCGGTTTAACGTATACTACAACTTTTGTTTAGATTTCTAAGGCTAAAAAGTCTTCCATCGTAAATTCACTATTTACGTCTCCCGGTGTCGTGCCGGATTTGCCGTAAAACTTCGACGGACCATAACTTCTTCGTTATAACTCGGATTTCAATGTTCTTTATATGTACGGAACCCTTGAGACGTATTCTACAACTTGGTTAAGATTATTTATTCTAAATAATCTTTTGTCAAAAAGTCGTTTTTGACCCCTATTATCTCTAAATTGACTAGCCCGGATCTACGGGCGTTACATCTTTCCCGCACTCCCTATCTGAACCCCCTCGAGTTTGCTCTTCCTCTCCATCTCCAAATCCAATTCTCTCTCTCTAGCCCTAGTAATCATATCCTCCAGCGTCTTACAGCTGGATCGGCTCACAAACTGGTGGATATCACTCCACAGCATCTCATGATATCGGGCCTTTATCATCTCCTCGTATGCCACGTACTGCATAAATGAGAAGGGCCCTCTCCTTGAACATCGCGGTGATCTCGGTCACCATCTCAGTCGTCTGCTGGAGATCCTAGAACTCCCTAGCAATCTGTTGCACCTCTATCATAGGTGCAAACTCGGTCCTGAACCTAGACGAAAAGTCACTCCATGTCATAGCATCAAGAGCTGCATCATCACCAATGGCATGTCCGACCTCCTTCCACTAGTCACGTGCCCTGTCCTTCAGAAGACAGGACGCAAGTCGAACCTTGTCTCCCTCGGGACATCTGCTGGTGCGGAATGCATTGGCGACATCCACTAACCATCTGTACTCGCAATGGGGTCTCGAGCCCCATTGTAATCGGGAGCTCCACAAGCTCTGAACTCCCTGAATGTCAGTGTGCGCGACCCCATCATGACTGCCATCTCAGTGCGGAAGACACTCAATCTCTCATCCAAAAGCTCCATAATACCATCCTTGATCGTGCCGAAGATCACAGGAGTCTGATCCAGAATACTGCGTGTGATCTCATAGGAGATGAACTCCCTCGTCTGGTGGTCTACCTGCCCGGCTCCAGAGCCCGAGCCTGATCCCTCACCGGCACCTGAACTGCTGACTGGTCTAGTGCGTAATACCACCATTCTGTGAACACATCATAACAAACATTAGAATACTAATCATATCTTGATGGATCACATATACTATAATTTCCCTGGATTCATCTCAGCCTTCCTTTATTCGAGTACGGATCCTCTGCTTTCAGTAGTACGGGCCCATACTACCTTCCACATCTATCAGAACTTTCCTCATGAACTGCCTTGACTTCACCAGGTCCCTTCTACTACTACTGCGTCACGCACTACTCTCATCCTAGGCCTGCCATAGGGTAATCACCATCCCACTCTCCGTCACCAGCTACATAAGAAGTCCCTGCTACCTCCCCCTAACTAGCTCACGAATACCATACATATCACTAAGACTAGATAATTCCTCGAATGAGAGATCCTACCCTACAACAGTTGGACTCAAACAAGAGCTACAAAATAGAGCTAGACCTAACCTTCTTAAATTATTTAGTCCTTGCAATATGTAACTTAACATATTCGTTTACTCGTTAGTAGAAGATAACTAAGACTCCTAAAAGCACAAAGCAAGCAACATTCGAGCATCGAGTAAACATAATCAAGCATATCCTAATCAGGTCATCATATCACTGACTAATCTATACTAGCATGCAGTTCATAAAGCTGATACACATATAACAGGCACATAAAGCATCATTCCTAGATCCTTAGCCCTAATCTAGCATGCAGTTCTCATAAGCATATCATAACATAAACTCGTATGGGTAATTTGGGAGTACTTACTTGAGCTCGGATGATTGCATGCACCACACCCTTTTCTCTTTTTCAAAGTTCTTTTCTATTTTCAAAATTCTTTTCTTTTTCTCAAAGTTCTGTTTATAAAAATGATTTTCTTTTGAAAATTTTCATACCAAGTCCTTATTTTGAGTTTAGACACACCCGAGAGTGTGCCCGGATCCCTCAAACCAAGGCTCTGATACCAACTTGAAACATCCCAAAAATATGGTCCAAAAATTTTGTTTTAAAAATCATTTAAGAGAATCGTAATTCATCAAACATCACAATAAAATCAGAAGTTATGTATTTCAATCATCATAATAAAATACTGTATTAAAATCATGTCTCAAAATATCAGAGTCTAACCATCCCAGGCTGAAAGGAATGGTGTGTGCACTGCAATCATCCCGAGCTCTTCCCCATGCTAGTGGAAGTACTTGAAACCAAAACGGAAAACTATAAGCACGAAGCTTAGTGAGTCTCCCCAAACAACCACATATCATACACATAATCACATAATAACATACATTGGGCATTGCCCACTACATCGAGCCCCGCCCGGCATTGGATGAATCCGGCATCGGGCCCCGCCCGACATAGGACCGAAGTTGGGCATCGGGCCCCGCCCCGCATCGGACCGAAGTACGGTATACATATAACATATCAACAAGCATATATCATAAACACATAACATAAACATATAAACATTCCTCGGGCTTTCCCCGGCGTCGAACCGAAGTCCAGAACACATAACATATAAGATAAACATTTCTCGGGCTTGCCCCGGCATCGAACAGAAAGTCTGGAACACATAACAAACACATGCAAGAATTACGAAGACACCAAGCATACAAACATTCCTCGGGCTTGCCCCGACATCAGACCAAAGTCCGGAAACATATCATCTACATTGGGCTAACCCCGACATACGCTAACATACATAAACGGGCCGACCTTGGTGCCTTAGACCCGTTCCTATAGGAGAAGACTCACCTCTCAAGCTGGGTGCTGAAATCTCGTGTGAGAAATCTCTGATGGCTGCTCCAACGACTCCCTGGCTATCATTATCACAATAATCACTTAGTCAAAAACTTAGAATCCTTCTAAGGGTAAAATGACCATTTTACCCCTGGTCAACGTCAACATTCTGGTCAAAGTCAACATTCTGGGTTGACCCAACTCGCCGAGTTGCTCCATCAACTCATCGAGTCCTAGAACCCTGAAGTCGCAATCTAACTCGTCGAGTCCCCCTGACTCGCTGAGTTCCCTGGCTACTCATAGTCATGATTTTGGCGAATCAACTCGTCGAGTCCCTTCACAGACTCGTCGAGTTCTACCTTAAGCTGAAACGGGACAACACGACTCAGCTCGTCGAGTTCCTCTAGGGACTGGACGAGCTCCTCTGTCTGTTTGGGCCATCTTAACAGATTAAGCCTTTACTCTCCACATCCAAATTCCATACTTCATCTATATACTAGAAATGCCATTTTAAGGGTAAAGTTTCCAACTTTACCCGTTAATAATCCTTCTTAATGGGTTTAGCTAAAACCCTAGATCTTTAGGACATAGATCTTTGTCCAAAAGCCCTATTACTCCAACCCAAAGCATGAAAACTGAGGTCTAAGTCCTAGACACCAAATGAACACGTAAAGTCTCGGACTTTATATCCATGCATGGCCTTTTGGGATTAAAAAGGCCAAACCAACACCTTATAGCTTGCATGGGGGCTTTAATGGCATAAATTTTGCACCTTTATGCCTTAACAACCCTTAATGATCCCAGATCTGAAAGGACCCTTACTTGGGACGTCCATATCCCAAGGGTCAAGCTTCTTGGACCAAAACCCTCAAAAAGTGGAAATAAGGAGATCTAATGAACTAATAGACAAGTTAGAGACCTGATTACCAGAAAGTGAAGGGAATGATATGTTGTTTCTGGATCTACAATCTTGTCTTGGAGTCCTCTAGTTTCTTCTTCTTCTATAAGCTTCAAATCACACAAGATCACTCAAAAACGGCTCACACACTCACACAATGCTCTAGGGTTTCGTGGATTAGGGTTTGGGACTTGGAGGCTAGAAATGAGGACATAAGGTGGGGATTAAGATGCTTAAATAAGGTGCAAAACCCTGAAATTAGGGTTTCACTCTGGCAGACCTACTCGACGAGTTGAGGGCTCTCAACTTGTCTAGTAGATTGCTTAAAACCCCACGTCCAATCTTGTTCCTACTCGACGTATCTGGGCTTCCAACTCGTCGAGTAACTTTATAAAAGTGAATAAATTATAATTAAATGCGTAACAGGAATCAGGCGTTACAGGACAGTTCATCACTTGATTAGCTCGCTCTTATTATTTACTGCCGACGGATATTACGAGGACGATGGTGCAATACAACGCGAAATTGATAAATCGACAATATTTAGAGGTGATGAAGATTTTATGGCGTTATGATGATGGAACATCTAGGATATGCGCCAATGATGATGTGTCAACAGTTAATGAGAATGGAACACTAGATCTGAGCCAATACCTGCACCTTAAAGACAACAAAGATGTCAATATATTCCAGCTGCAACACAGTAGGGACCAAAGGCTGAGATTGATTTGAGATATTTATCACAACAAATGGCGAAGTTGAGGTCATAGATGCGAGAGATTTGGGGTGAGAACCAGTAGATAGGCAATGTGGGATCGATTATACTTCATATCTACAGTTGGGCGATGGAGCTAGTCAGTCTGGTCCCCAACAGCTAGATGTTGATGATGATGAGTGATTAATGCTATCATTTTTTGCTTTTATCTTTATGTTGGTTTGCTAGACTTAGTATTTTAAATTTTTAGTTAATTTGTTGTGTTTTAGTTTGTTTTAAATTATGAGGTTTTGTTACTTTTTATTTTATTTTGTAATTTTGGTTGCCACGATCATGCTCTTTGATTTTTAGATATCTACAAAATGTTTTTCCTTTAGGACGTTGGCAGTAAGTTCAGCTATTGGGAGCGAGTTCAATTTCGTCAAACGATATCTTTTACGAAAGGCATTGCATCACATAAGTGTGTGGTCATGTACCCACGCGAGAAAGGGATCAGAACTACAATACGAGTCATTACAACTTTAAGAGGGAATAACATATACGATAGACAAGATGGGTGTTTGACCGACATGACTCAAGTCATTTTTTATTTGTGAAGAATTCCACTGTTTAGTATTTGTAATGCGTACAATGAATATGTGCATTGGGACGATATCTAAAAATTACAATCAAATTTCTCAAAGTTACAAAAACGCGTCGTGCCCCACCATATGTTGTGTCATGCTTTACTTGTTCCCAAAATTTCATTTTTTTGTTATACGATGTTCTCGCAAATTGTTTCGCCCTTGGATTCCCAAAATGAGAAAAAAAAAGACGAAGCATATCCAATATTTAGTTTTCCGGAAAAAATCAGAAGCAACGTTTAACAACAACACAATTTTTGAAGCAACCAATACTAGTCAATTCGATCTCTCCATCATTCTAGGGGAGTCTGTTTTTTTCTACCTTTTATGTGCTTTGGTTTTATTATGCATACAATGAGGACATTATATGGATTAATTGTGGGATAGAGAGTCGAAAAAGAGAAAGTAATTAAAGATAAGTGTTCAAAAGCATACTAGATGAAATTTGTGTCTAAAAAATAATTTAGATGATGTGATTTTTCTTGGTGATTGGGCTAGACCGAATATTGTTAATACTGTTATAGTTCTCCATTTCTTTTTTCAAGTTTCTGGGTTTAAAAATAATTTACACAAGTCTAATAATTTTGGGTGTGCACAGCTTGGGAGGAAGTGGAAGGTTGTGCTTTGGTTGTCAGGTGTCGTGCTGATAAGCTCCCTTTTGATTATTTAGGGTTGCCTATGGGGAAAAATATGACAAGGCTAATTGCTTGGAAAAATGATTGTTAAAAGATTTGAGAAGAAATTGTCCAAGTGGTAGGTTGCTAATTTATCCATTGGTGGCCGATTGATGTTACTCAACTCAGTTCTTGGTTCATTGGTTATATATTTTATAACTATTTTTCTTACACCTATACCTGTGGCTAAGAAGTTAGAAGCTCTTATATCAAGGTTTTTTTGGGGTGGAGATGGTAATAATCGAAAAATGGCTTGGGTTAGTTGGGATGTAGTTCATGCAGGTAAAAACAATGGTGGTCTTGACGTTGGAAGTTTGATGGCATTTAATGTTGCTCTTCCTTTTAAATGGCGTTTGAGATGTCTACATAATCCTCAAGTTCTTTGGGTCAAAGTTATTAAAGAACTTTATGGTATTGATAGTGGGTTCGACCGTGTTGGTAATCTTGGTTCGGGACCATGGTCTCAAATTCTTGCTTTTTATGGTAGACTTTGAAATGGAGGCATAGATGTAGATTCTATTCTTTTTAAAAGTGGGTAATGGGAATTTGACTAGATTTTGAAAAGAAAGATGGTATGGAGAGTTAATGCCAATTATATTTCCGAGTTTGTTTGAGTTAAATATTGATAAAGAGTGTCCAGTCGTTGATAGACATCTTAATGGAAAGTGGATATGGATTTGGAGACACAACATTCATCACGGGGAGGAGCTCCATCAGCTCTCAGGTTTGTTGGATTGCATTAGAAATGTTGCTCTTAACGATAATAGGAATTTATTGTGGTGGGATATTGGCAAGGACGGTATGTTTATAGTTGGAGAAACTAGAAGATGGATTGATAATCAAATCCTTCCTTCCTTGTATATGGAAACTAGATGGAATCCCTATATGCCTACGAAGGTAATATTTTGGTATGGCGTGTTATCTTGGATAAAATCCCTACTTGATTTAGTTTGTCAAATAACGGTATTGAGGTCCAATGCATTTTTTGCCCTATATGTGAATTGCATGTAGAACAACTTCAAAATCTTTTTGTTAAATGTGAAGATCCTGCTAGAATTTTGGATGAAATATGTGTTTGCCTCAAGCTTGGTTTGTGTGGATTTTCCCTCTATCCACAACATATTTCACTTGATTGATAATCTTTCGTGCAACTCCAAAAAGAAAGATATTGTTGAGGCTATCATGTGTACTACGATTTGGTACATATGGAAATTTAAAAATAGCATGGTGTTTCACCTAGGGAAGATTCGAAAAAATGAAATGGTGGACTCCATTAACCATTTTTTTATGGATCTTTAATAGAAATCATAAGGGTTCTTTAGATTGAACTAGGTGGTTAAAAAACCCTTTAAACTATTTGTAATGTTTTTATTTCCTAGCTCCTTACTAGTTTTATTTTTAATATATATTGTTGTTGGTTGTTTAAAAAACTTTTATGGATGTTTTATTTTAGTCATTATATTTTGTTTAAGCTATCATTAGCCATTGGACTTGTCTAGAATTTTCATTTTAGTCACTCTACATTTTATCATCATTTATAAAAAACTATTTTGCTTTCTCCACCCTATCGCTTTTGTTATCGGGAAAAATGTGTCCAATCACGTCGATAACTAGTTTTATGTTGGCCTCCTCCACTCTCTGTATTTTGTATATGTATTCTAATGTCTAGAAGGTTAATGTCATCTTGATTCTCTCCTTATATGTACTTTGGATTTATAGACCTCAAAGGAAATTTCTATAATAATCACCTACCGTAGGATTAAGGTAGGTATTAAACCTCATACGTGTATTATCTTTTGCCCAACTTGTTAGTGTTTTTAATTGATTCATAAAAAAAATCGCCCTTGTGCATTGAAAGATGATTGAGCCCTCTATTCGAGCTTCTACAAGAAGACGGAGACATGACGGTAATTTTGCACGCCTTTCTAATCAGATGTTATCCTGTAAAGCCATCAATGTAAAAGATAAACACCTCATCAGGTTACGAGCTCTCATTAGTTATAGTGACTAAAATGAAAATTTTAAATATGTCCAATGACTAATGGTTGATTAAATGAAATATAATGACTAAAGTAAAACAACCAAAAAAAATTAATGACTAATTGTAACAATTAACAACATTGTTTCATGTTGATGTTAGCAGCCACGTCACTTATACCGACTCACTCGTTAGAGTGAATAAAAAAATAATAAACAAGTTCAATTATTATTAATAGCTTAAACAAAATATAATAATTAAAATACAACGTCCAGAATTACTAGTTCATTTGACTTGACAAATAATAAATTTTGAAGACTAATTTTAAGATGTAGAAAAGAAAACTTAGCATAACATTATGACAATAATAAGGTTTCATTTTGCATGCGGTTTGCATTTTTTACAACCCATCCAAAACTATGTAATTTAGTGGGCCTAACCCAATCGTACACATAACCATTCAAAACTAACTCATAGAAATAAAAACAATAAAAATATAGCATGGGTAAACAACATAAGTCATAAAAGCATCTATAATTCTAGTTTCTTTAAACAAATTACATTTTGATTTTGACCCTTTGAAGATAATAAATCATAAGAGCATCTATAACTCTAACTTTTTCTTAAACAAATTGTTTTTTATTTTACATTTTTTATGAAAAAATCGTAGGTTTTTTAAAGAAATTCGCTGAAAAAAATTTTGAATTCTTTTTTTATAAAAAAAAATGATTTTTTATTTTGTTTTCAACGAATTTTAATAAAAAGCTGCGATTTTTTATAAAAAAAATTCAAAAAAAAGTTTTGTGATCTCTAAGTATTTTTTTTAGGGAAAACTACAATAAAGTCCCTACATATAGGCCTCATAATCGATTTAGTCCCTATATATTTTTTTATTCAATGAAGTCCCAAATACCGGTAATCGTATTCAATTTAACCCTTTGACCCGGTCAACAAGTCATCCAACTTTCAAAAATTACATTTTTGGCCCAGATTTCAAATTTTATTACAAATTGAGTCCAAAATTTACACTTTTGGCCTAGATTTTAAATTTTGTTACAAATTTGGTCCAAACTTTAATCCTTTTTGCCCAAATTTTAGAATTTTATTATGAATTCATCCTAAATTTAGTTTTTTTACAACTTTTTTTCTCAAATAATTGTTTTTAATATGTTTTTTCTTTATAAAATCATATTTATACAAAAAAAAAATGTATTTTCACATAAAAATCTTATATTTTCTATATAAAAAGTTTTTTGTATATGAAATATCTAGTTATAAAAATAGGTATTTATTAAGTATATAAATATATACAAATCCGTTTTTATAAAAAAAATGTATACAAAAACGTATTTTACAAAAAAAATGTATACAAACACATATTATATAAAAATGGATTTGTATACATTTTTTTGTAAAATACGTTTTTGTATACACTTTTTTATAAAAATGGATTTGTTTTTAATATGTTTTTTCTTTATAAAATCATATTTATATAAAAAAAACGTATTTTCACATAAAATCTTATATTTTCTATATAAAAAGTTTTTTGTATATGAAATATCTAGTTATAAAAATAGGTATTTATTAAGTATATAAATATATACAAATCCGTTTTTATAAAAAAATGTATACAAAAACGTATTTTACAAAAAAAAATGTATACAAACACGTATTATATAAAAACGGATTTGTATACATTTGTTTTGTAAAATATGTTTTTGTATACATTTTTTTATAAAAACGGATTTGTATAAAATCATATTTATACAAAAAAAACGTATTTTCACATAAAAAACTTAGATTTTCTATATAAAAAGTTTTTTGTATATGAAATATCTAGTTATAAAAATAGGTATTTATTAAGTATATAAATATATACAAATCCGATTTTATAAAAAAAATGTATACAAACGTATTTTACAAAAAAAATGTATACAAACACGTATTATATAAAAACGGATTTGTATACATTTTTTTTGTAAAATACGTTTTTGTATACATTTTTTTTATAAAAACGGATTTGTATAAAATCATATTTATACAAAAAAAAAACGTATTTTCACATAAAAATCTTATATTTTCTATATAAAAAGTTTTTTGTATATGAAATATCTAGTTATAAAAATAGGTATTTATTAAGTATATAAATATATACAAATCCGTTTTCATAAAAAAAAATGTATACAAAAACGTATTTTACAAAAAAAAAATGTATACAAACACGTATTATATAAAAACGGATTTGTATACATTTTTTTTTGTAAAATACGTTTTTGTATACATTTTTTATAAAAAACGGATTTGTATATATTTATATACTTAATAAATACCTATTTTTATAACTAGATATTTCATATACAAAAAACTTTTTATATAGAAAATATAAGTTTTTTATGTGAAAATACGTTTTTTTTGTATAAATATGATTTTATACAAATCAGTTTTTATAAAAAAAATGTATACAAAAACGATTATGAGGCCAATATGTAGGGACTTTATTGCAGTTTTCCCTTTTTTTATGCATTTTTAGGGTTTTTTTTCCATAGAACCTAAACGTGTATATATATATATATATATATATATATATATATATATATATATATATATATATATATATATATATATTTGTCAACACTTTTTACATGACATAAATATTAAAAATTAAAAAATATTAAAGTTACATAATATTTTATTATTTTTTATTATAACAAATACTAATATCAATTAATAATTAATATTATTTTCAAAAATATGATCAATATTTAAAAATAAGAAAATTTATATATATTTACATATCATATAAGAAGAAAGATAAATATAATTTAATTAAAGTAAAAAAAATAACTTTTAAAATAACAAACCATACAATGTTTGTGACAATAGTTTTTTAAGTAGTTAAGTGAATGGTTTATTCATATTCCTACCATATCAAATGTTGACATGTGTCATATTTAATGATATATTTAATGAAATTAATAATATTTTAATTCACTTGTCAGCATTTGATATAGTAGGAGGATGAGTAGAAATAAAATATAAAAGAATATTTAATTTGTCTTTAAGATAATCTCTATGTTGGTCTCTAACTTTTTCTTTTAACTCGAAAAGTCTCATTGATATATTTTTGTTAAGTCTTATGATCTCTAATAATTGTAAAAACATTATTTTTTCCGTTAATAATTTCATTTTTTTTAATTTTCTTTATTTATTAGTTGTTATTATATTAATAAACATAAAAACACCCCTACCCCCATCTCATCCCACCTCTTTCCCTTTCCATCTTTTTCTTACTACCATTTTCATGTTTCATCATCCTTCCTTGAAAACCATCGTTTTCTTGCCCCAGAGAGAGAGAGAGGGATCTTCGGCTGTACGAAGCACTCTATCAAGGATTTGATGTGTTTGAATTGTATTTCTAATTAAAACTACACAGGTCGTGGTGTTTGATTTTATGCAATTTGAATTTGTAGGAGTTATGATTTTTTAACAATTCAGATCATCAGGTTATGCTATGTAAACTAGATCCCGAGAATTAAATCAAATTGACAACCTCACAACCATCACAAACCTCGCCCATAATTATTAAATACTTGCTCGAATCATTACATCAAATATTCTAAATTCATGCCCAATTCCAAAACATCCCCCATTAAGCATTGATTATCAATTATAAGCCTGGATTCTTAATTATCAAAAACAGAAAATCCAAAACGAAATAGACACCCACAAAATAACGGCATAATTAATTGAACTGGACAAAAAATTAGAACACAAACTAAATAAAACATGAACTTGAATCGTCTTCCTTGCCTACAAATCGAGTTTGGTGGGATTCACTAGTTAGTTTTGTTCACTTATTTGGATAAAACTAAATTGTCTAATTGGACAATTTGGATTGAACTATTTGGTTTGGATATTCGGAATTTTGGATTGGTTTTCAAGAAAACCGAATTTTTATTTTAGACTTCGGATTAGTTTTGGTTTATAAAATAAGAATTGTCAGGGTTGGTCCGTTCATTTTGAGGACCCTGTGCGAAAAATAAAAATGGGCCCTATATATATATATATATATATATATATATATATATATATATATATATATATATATATATATATATATATATATATATATATTGTAACACCTGATTCCTGGTATGCATTTACTCATTAATTTATTTATTTTGGAAGGGTAACTCGACGAGTTGGTGGCCCTAACTCGTCAAGTAGAGGGCATAATATGCACGAGGTTTAAGCTATCTACTCGACGAGTCAAGAGCCCTCGACTCGGCGAGTAGATCGGCCAGAGTGAAACCATAATTTCAGGGTTTTGCACCCTATTTAAGCTCCTTAACCCCCACCTCTTGGCCTCATTTCTAGCCTCCATGTCCCAAACCCTAATCCACGAAACCCTAGAGCTTTATTTGCGAGTGTGAGCCATTTTGAGTGAGTTTTGTGTACTTTTAAAGCTTGTGGAAGAAGAAGAAGATAGAGGGATCAATAGGGAAAGAGTAAATGTAACACCCCGAAATGCAGGTATATCTCTTTAATCCTTCTTCTTTCCCA
Organism: Lactuca virosa; assembly: GCF_052849685.1. Taxonomy (NCBI): domain Eukaryota; kingdom Viridiplantae; phylum Streptophyta; class Magnoliopsida; order Asterales; family Asteraceae; genus Lactuca; species Lactuca virosa. The sequence continues at coordinate 163,587,062 of NC_136432.1, read as the reverse complement.
AGTTGTCAATTTTGGCCCCAAATGGAAAATGGTGATAAGTGGGTACGTTGGGCGTACTTAAGAGTACGCTGCGCGTACCCATGGGCGTGCCTTTGACGCGGGGCGTACCTTAGTTTACGCTGAGCATACTGGGCCCAGACTCAAAACCCTAAATGAGACATGAGCACTATAAAAGGGATGTTATGGCCTCCATCCCAGCCACCATTTCCAGAGAGTGAAACCCTAAGAGAGCCGAACCTTCGTGCTAAGCTTGTGTGTGTTTTTGGGCCTGAAAGTATCATTGTGTGCTTGTGAAGAAGAAGAGAGGGCCATTGTGGAAGCTAGAGTTGGAGTGCAGGCTTTGGATCTGAGCTCTACAGAGGTTGGAGCACCACTTGAAGGTAAAAAGCTCAAAGCTTTCCTAGTCTTTTTGGATTTGTGTTTTATGGACCATTTTTAGGGTTTTTGTCCCAAAGGTGGAGACTTTATGAGTAAAGGAGCTCCATAAGACCTTGATCTGCCCAAGTCAGTGTATATTGTGTTATAGATCTATAAAAATCCAATCTTGGACGTTAAGATTAAGTCATGCATGAGATAAGGACTTAATGAGGAAAAAGGAAAGGTGTTTGGAGTGATTGGTGACCTTTACAGCCATGCAAAGGCTTAAAGGTTTCGACTTTATGGGTTAAGAGGTATTAGAATGGCCAGATCTGAAATATGAGCTTATGTCTTAACCATTTAAGACCAAAATCTTCAAGAGTGGGAAACTGGGACTTACGTTGGGCATAATCCCAGTACGCGCAGCGTAGGGGGTCGAGCTCCCCGATTCTGTGAAACCTTCGAGTACGCCCAACGTACAGATCTGGTACGCGCCGCGTACTCCGGAGGGTTAAATTTCATTGACTTTTAGGGTTTAGTCGACATTTGGACCTTTGGACCATTTGAGGGGTAAAATGGTTTTTTACCCTTCTGAGAGAATATAGGGAGTGACTAGTCTAGCCTTTGAGAGCCGTATTAATTAGAGATAATTATTTTGTGTTATTAGGCGGAGGCTAGATCAGTATTTCGAGTTCGAGTTTATCCGAGTTACCGAGGTGAGTCTTCTCACTATACATTACCTAGAGTGGTATCTATGTGCAGACCGGAGGGTCTTATGAGTTATGTTATTACTTGAGATTATGTGCATTGTGATTTATGTATGCTATGTGATATTTAGACCGGATCGGAGGGTCCAACGATTTAGACCGGACCAGAGGGTCCAACGAGCTAGACCGGACCGGAGGTTCCAACGAGCTACGGGACTGGAGGGTCCCGCTGAGACACATTGACCAGAGGGTCTTACCGAGTTATAGCCTCGAGTGGCTTATGTGTTGTATGTGGTATTTTGGGGAACTCACTAAGCATTTATGCTTACCGTGTTATGTGTTATGTGTTTCAGGTACCAGCGAGGATCGCGGGAAGGCGCCGGCATGATTTGTACACACTGGCAGGGGATTATGTTTTGAGATTCTGGGATATGTTTATTGTGATGAAATTTAATATTCATGAAATTTTTGGGAATATTATATGAGTTTATTTATGTTGAAAAATGAAAAATTGTTTTGAAAATTTACGTCGTTACAAGTTGGTATCAGAGCCTTGGTTTGAGGGATTCGGATACACCTTCGGGCATATCTGAACTCAAACTGAGGATTTGAGAAAATTTTTCATAAAAGAAACAATTTTTCTAAAAAGAGAAAAAGATTTTTGAGAAACGCAGAACGGAGCAATGTGTACGATCAGCCAGCGCCCGAACGGTGATTTCCCAAAATACTCTTACATTATGTGTTATGACATATTATGTGATATGCTATGCATGCTAGAGTAGGCTACGTAATCATATTTAGGACTAGAGTGGGCCTGATTTGTGATGCCTTAGCCTAGGAGTTACTGCTACTATGAGATACTTGGAGAGTGAGTAGGTAGCAGCGAGGAGCTTATGAGTGGTCTACTGGAGGGTAGCCTAAGTTCGTGAGATATAGCGTACTTGTGATCTGGGATTCTAGGAGGAGGACTTGGGGTGAATACCGATGCGTTGTAGAAGGTAGTATATGGCCCGTACTACTGGAAACACCGGATCGGTAAGTAGTCCAAGTAAGAATCCTTAGGATACTAAAGAACAAGTAGGGTTGAGTATCGAGTGCGAGTATACTCGAGCGAGTCTCTGATTTCTTTTGTGTTGTATTTCAGTGACATCATGGTTGGGACGCGCCACAACCCAGGAGGTAGTGGTACCAGTGGTGCCAGTGATGAGGAGATCCACAGGTTGATTCATGAGGAAGTGGCCGCAGCCATACGAGCTGAGATTCCTGAGATGTTTGGGTCTATCAAGACCACTTTGATCGAGACGTTTGATGAGCGGTATGCTTCTCTTACCGAGGCTGCTGTTGCTGCAGCCACCGTAGCCGTCGCCGCTGCCAGGCCACAGGGGGGTGACTCGTTGCTGTACCGAGAGTTCAGCAACACGAAGCCACCAGAGTTTGATGGGACTCAGGATCCGATAGCCGCGATGAGGTGGATCTCTGACATTGAGGGATGCTTCTACACCTGTTCTTGTCCGGAACATCTGAGGGTACGGTTCGCGCTGAACCAGCTTCGCTTGGGAGCGAAGGACAGGTGGAAGTTTGTGACAACAGATTTTACTCCTGCAGAGCTTACCGCGGTGACCTGGGAGAGGTTCACCACTATGTTCAGAGACGAGTATGTTCCCCCGGTGGAGAGGGAACTTTTGGCCCAGGAGTTCTTGTCCCTCAAGCAGGGGACGGAGTCCGTGACTGTGATTACACGGATGTTTCATGAGAGGGCGTTGTTTTGCCCTGAGCACGTGTCTACCGAGCAGGCACGTATGATTCGATATCTGAGCATACTGAGGAGGGACATTCGTGAGTTCGTGTCGAACTCGACGTACCAGACATTTTCCGAGCTTCAGGCAAATGCTCGGAAGAGGGAGATCGAGCTGGAGACTCAGGCCAGGGAGGAGGCCGAGTCTCAGAGGAGGGATAGGCGGCCGGTTCAGTCTCAACCGGCAGCCAAGCGGGCAAAGCCCGCTGATTCGAGGTCTGGAGGCCAGAAGGGCCGCACTTGCGGGAAGTGCGACAAGACTCATGATGGGACGTGCAGGACGGGTGTGTGCTACAAGTGTGGGAAGGAGGGGCATATCGCGAGGGATTTCCCCAAGGGATTTTCGGTTTGCTTTAACTGCAACCAGACAGGCCATCGGAAGGCCGAGTGCCCACAGCTACTACAGGGATCAGCACATGGATCTGCACCTGCTGCTAGAGATACCGAGGCCCGGCCAGCGAAGGTCGAGGCACCGAAGGCCCGCGGGAGAGCCTTCCAGTTGTCAGCGGAGGAGGTCCGCGCAGCGCCCGATGTCGTGGCTGGTACTTTGTGAGTTCTGTACCTGCTTTGGTGTTATTTGACTCGGGTGCAAGTCGATCTTTCGTGTCATTAGCATTTAGTCAGCACATCAGTGCCCGACGAGAGGCGTTGAGTTGACCTCTACGAGTTTCTATAGCTGACAAGCGAGCGGTTTATGCTACTGATGTGATTCGAGGATGTGTACTCGAGATTTTCGGTGTTGAGTTCCCGATAGATCTGGTACCGATTGCGATGGGTGATGTCTGTGTCATCGTGGGCATGGACTGGTTGAGCCGATTCGGAGCTGTGATAGACTGCGAGCGACAGTTGGTGACCATACGAGACCCTAGTGGGGGAGTGCTTACGGTGTATGGCGAGGGTACCCGATCTGGGTCAGCATATTGTTCGGCTGCCAGAGCGAGACAGAGTCTACAACAGGGTTGTGACATCCCCTAATTTCTCGGCCAGAAAAGACCGATTTAATTTATGCTTTTCAAAATAAAATCAGAGAAATCTTTTTAAAAGATGTTGCGGAATTGGTCCCCAAAACAAAACATGATAAAAGTTTATCAAAACCTTTCTTTATGAAATAGATATTTTCATTTCATATCAAAACCTCGGGATGTCATGTTCCGATACAGATCAAAAGCATAAACAAGACATTATAAGCCTTACAACAGTTATTTGCAACTACTGGCCTATAATCCAAAAATCACTCATTGTCATCATCCGACTATGCTCGGGGTCCACTACCTGTAATATAAAAAGCTGAGTGGGTCAGGCTTGGAAGCCTGGTGAGCATATAGGGTTTTCAACCCACAATAAATAATAAACTCTTTAAGTTTATCAATCAACAAATAATTTATTAATTTCATCAACCAAAAACAACCCTAATTACCCATTCCCGTTATCCTCACCTTACGTCCCTAGAACAATTATCAAAAGGGACCTAGCCTAAGGATTTTCATTAGGGGTGACAACATTGCTTCGGGGGTTCCTCAGCAATTTATGTCAAATAAGGCAACCAAAGGGGGTGACAACACTGCTTTCCTCAACAATTTATGTCAAACAAGACAACCTAACATAAAACAACCAGTAAGGTGACAACATTGCTTTCTTCAGCAATTTATGTCAAATAAAACAACCGATAGGGTGACAACATTGCTTTCCTCCGTAATTTATGTCAAATAAGACAAACACCGGGGTGACAACATTGCTTTTCCCTTAGCAATTTATGTCAAATAAACAACCAATAAGGTGACAACATTGCTTTCTTCAGCAATTTATGTCAAATAAGACCACCTGACATAAAACAATCAAAATGGTGACAACATTGCTTTCCTCAGCAATTTATGTCAAATAAAACAACCAACGTGGTGACAACACTGCTTTCCTTAGCAATTTATGTCAAATAGGCACGAAGTCACATCGTCGCCAAGGTTTACACAACAGGCACTAAGTCCATAGCTGCCAACGTACTAAATCCATAGCAACCAACGTACATCTATACTGTACTAAATTCATAGCTACCAACGTACATCTATACTGTACTAAATTCATAGCTACCAACATACATCTATACTGTACTTTTATCCCTCATACTTTATCTACCCACGTTTTACCCAACATATTTGAAGATAAAATATTTATACATTTTAAATCATTTTAAACATGTATAAAACATTCATTCAATATCCATCTCAAATAAACAAACAACATATATACACATAGCACGTATTTTATATAAAATACTTCATATCTATGTGTAAGATGAAAGTGACTATACACTCACCTGATTTAATGAAAATCGGGCAGAAATTCGTTTCCTAAAAACGATCGTTTCTAATAAAACCGAGAGTTTTATTCAGAAACCGGGCTCTGCGAGGGTCGGGCTTCGAAACCGAAAAAATAAATTTCCTGGGCTTCTCGGGTACTCCGAGACATGTTCCGGGCGTTGGAAATGATCTCGAGGCATCGGGGGATGTGAAAATGGTGAAAATATGAGTTTAGGGGTGAAAAAGGGCAAAATCCCAAAGTTACCCGGAAAGGCTCGCATGCCTTCTATATATAGGCCCGAGGTTCGGACCCGGAGCAGCGAAGAGAAGACACGCGTTACAGTCTGCGAGGTTCGGAGGCTAAGGCGGTGCGAGGCTCGGACCAGCTGCGAGCTTCGGATTGGTCAGCAGCCTCGGTCGAATCAGGAGGCTACACGCGGGTCGGGCACGAGGAAAGCATGCGAGATCACGTGACGACTTCGGACACCTGTGCGACACGCGTCGCTTCTCGGATGCGCCACGCAGCAGCTTCGGACACGTGGCCAGCTCCGAGCGAGGGTGACGTGGCAGCACTATTCATGCGAAATTTCTCGAAAAATGTGCCCAATCCTGTAAAATCCATAACTTTCTCATACCGGCTCCGTTTTTGACGTTCTTTATATGCACGCATAGAGAAAATTATGCTCTGCAACTTTCATTTAGACTTCGTCGGAAAATTTTGCCTTTATTTTTATATTATTATTTTTAACAAACCGGGACTGGTAAATCCGTTAAAAATTCATAACTTCTTCATCCGACGTCCGTTTTCGTCAGAATTTTTACCGTTGAGCTACTATTTACGAGACCTTCGATTTTTGTTTAGGTCGTGTCGGCTAAAAATCACTCGATCTAAAATTCGAGTTTTTAGCTGTCTACTGCTAAGCTGAAACTTCGAAAAATCATAACTTCCTCATACGAAGTCAGATTTGGGTGTTCTTTTTATACCTACTCTCGGTTTAACGAACACTACGAGTTTCGTTTAGATCACTAAGGCTAAAAAGTAGTTTATCGAAAACTCACTTTTTACGACATCCGGCACCGTGCCGGTTTGTCGCGAAACTTCGACAGGTCATAACTTCTTCGTTATAACTTGGATTTCGACATTCTTTATATATCCGGAAACCTTGAGACACATACTACAACTTGGTTAAGATTAATCCTTCTAAATAATCTTCCATAAAAAAGTCATTTTTTTTATGCTTATTGTCTCTAAATCGACTAGCCCGGATCTACGGGCGTTACAAGGGCTGTAGAGGGTTTGTAGCCTATGTGACGGATACGCGAGTTGCCGCAGAGAGGTCGAGTTCTGTCGGTGAGGTACTGATAGCGCGAGAGTTTCCGGATGTTTTCCCCGAGGAGCTGCCGTGTGTGCCTCCCGAGAGGCAGGTGGAGTTTCACATCGATTTGATTCCGGGGGCAGCACCTATTGCCAAGGCACCCTATCTCCTTGCGCCACCGGAGATGCAGGAGTTATCCTTGCAGCTTCAGAAGCTGCTGGGGAAGGGATTCATCCGACCGAGTAGCTCGCCGTGGGGAGCGCCGATCCTTTTTGTCAAGAAAAAGGATGGTTCACACCGGATGTACATTGATTACCGGGAGTTGAACAAATTAACGGTCAAGAACCGTTATCCATTACCGAGGATTGACGATCTGTTCGATCAGTTGCAGGGTGCGTCTTGGTTTTCCAAGATAGACCTGAGGTCTGGATATCACCAAATAAGAGTGCGTGATGAGGATATCCAGAAGACATCATTTAGGACTCGTTATGGGCATTACAAGTTCGTGGTGATGCCGTTTGGGCTCACCAATGCACCGGCGGCGTTCATGGATCTCATGAACCGAGTATGCAGGCCGATGTTGGATCGATCGGTGATCGTGTTCATCGACGAAATTCTAGTGTATTCGAGGACCAGAGAGCAGCATGGGGAGCACCTAAGGGAGATCCTCGGAGTATTGAGATTGGAGAGGCTTTATGCCAAATTCTCCAAGTGTGATTTCTGGTTATGAGAGGTCCAATTCATGGGACATATCGTTAATCAGAATGGGATATTGGTCGATCCGACCAAGATTGAGGCTGTGATGAGTTGGGAGGTGTCGAGGTCCCCTAACGAGATCAGGAGTTTTCTGGGGTTGGTCGGCTACTATCAGAGATTTATCCGGGATTTCTCCAAGATTGTCGTTCCCCTCACCAGATTGACCCGGAAGGGCGTTGCTTTTACTTGGGGTCCAGAGCAGCAAACCTCGTTTGAGACTCCTCGCCAGAGACTGTGCGGAGCCCCGGTGTTAGCCCTTCCGAGGTAATGGAGGATTTTGTGGTTTACTGCGATGCGTCTATATCGGGATTGGGTGAAGTGCTTATGCAGAGGGGGCACATGATAGCATACACATCGAGGTAGCTGAAGCCTCATGAGACGAGGTATCCCACCCATGATTTAGAGTTGGGGGCAGTGGTGTTTGCCCTCAAGATATGGCGCCATTATTTGTACTCCTGAAGGTATGCGGATAGGCGGCGATCCGAGCTTGAGTTCCAGGTTGGAGATTTCGTACTCCTGAAGGTATCTCCTTGGAAAGGAGTGATCCGATTTAGGAAGAGGGGCAAGCTGGGGCCCCGATACATTGGTCCATTCAGGGTGATTGCGAGGTTGGGTAAGGTGGCATACCGTTTAGAGCTACCTGCGGAGTTGAGTTAGATTCATGATACCTTCTACGTATCCCAACTGAGGAAGTGTATAGCCGATGAAACGATAGTGGTGCTGCTAGAGCATATTCAGGTGGATGTGAGCCTGAATTACGTTGAGAGGCCGATTGCGATCTTGGATCGGAAGATCAAGGTTCTGAGGAACAAGGAAGTGCCCCTGGTTCAGGTCCAGTGGCAACACTGGAGGGGATCCGAATTGACTTGGAAGCTGGAGTCAGAGATGCGGGAGCAGCATCCAGAGTTTTTTGCGGAGCATGACTTCGAGGGCGAAGTCTGATTCTAGTGGGGGAGAATTGTATATCTCTTTAATCCTTCTTCTTTCCCAAGTTGTCAATTTTGGCCCAAAATGGAAAATGGTGATAACTGGGTACGCTGGGCGTACTTAAGAGTACGTTGCGCGTACCTATGGGCGTGCCTTTGACGCAGACTCAACCCAGTACGCAGGGCGTACCTTAGTTTACGCTGAGCGTACTGGGCCCAGACTCAAAACCCTAAATGAGAAATGAACACTATAAAAGGGATGCTATGGCCTCCATCGCAACCACCATTTCCAGAGAGTGAAACCCTAAGAGATCCAAACCTTCGTTCTAAGCTTGTGTGTGTTTTTGGGCCTGAAAGTATCATTATGTGCTTGTGAAGAAGAAGAGAGGGCCATTGTGGAAGCTAGAGTTGGAGTGCAAGCTTTGGATCTGAGCTCTACAGAGGTTGGAGCACCACTTGAAGGTAAAAAGCTCAAAGCTTTCCTAGTCTTTTTGGATTTGTGTTTTATGGACCATTTTTAGGGTTTTGTCCCAAAGGTGGAAACTTTATGAGTAAAGGAGCTCCATAAGACCTTGATCTGCCCAAGTCAGTGTATATTGTGTTATAGATCCATAAAAATCCAATCTTGGACGTTAAGATTAAGTCATGCATGAGATAAGGACTTAATGAGGAAATAGGAAAGGTGTTTGGAGTGATTGGTGACCTTTACAGCCATGCAAAGGCTTAAAGGTTTCGACTTTATGGGTTAAGAGGTATTAGAATGGCCAGATGTGAAATATGAGCTTATGTCTTAACCATTTAAAACCAAAATCTTAAAGAGTGGGAAACTGGGACTTACGTTGGGCGTAATCCCAGTACGCGCAGCGTATGGGGTCGAGCTCCCCGATTCTGTGAAACCTTCGAGTATGCCCAACGTACAGATCTGGTACGTGCCGCGTACTCCGGAGGGTTGAATTTCGTTGATTTTTAGGGTTTAGTCAACATTTGGACCTTTGGACCATTTGAGGGGTAAAATGGTCTTTTACCCTTCTGAGAGAATATAGGGAGGGACTAGTCTAGCCTTTAAGAGCCGTATTAATTAGAGATAATTATTTTATGTGATTAGGCGGAGGCTAGATCAGTATTTCGAGTTCGAGTTTATCCGAGTTACCGAGGTGAGTCTTCTCACTATACATTACCTAGAGTGGTATCTATGTGCAGACCGGAGGGTCTTATGAGTTATGTTATTACTTGAGATTATGTGCATTGTGATTTATGTATGCTATGTGATATTTAGACCGGACCGGAGGGTCCAACGATTTAGACCGGACTAGAGGGTCCAACGAGCTAGACCGGACCGGAGGGTCCAACGAGCTACGGGACTGGAGGGTCCCGCTGAGACACATTGACCAGAGGGTCTTACCGAGTTTTGGCCTCGAGTGGCTTATGTGTTGTATGTGGTATTTTGGGGAACTCACTAAGTATTTATGCTTACCGTGTTATGTGTTATGTGTTTCAGGTACCAGCGAGGATCGCGGGAAGGCGCCGACATGATTTGTACACACTGGCAGGGGATTATGTTTTGAGATTCTGGGATATGTTTATTGTGATGACATTTGATATTCATGAGATTTTTAGGAATATTATATGAGTTTATTTATGTTGAAAAATGAAAAAGTTGTTTTGAAAATTTACGTCGTTACAGTAGATCCAGAAACTACACACCATTTGCTATATTTTATGGTAATCAAGTTTCTATCTTGCCTATTAGTTCATTAGATCTCTTTATGTCCATTTTACGAGTGTTTTTGGTCCAAGAATGATAGCTTTTGGAGAATAATCGACCCAAGTGGGTATTCTTCCAGATCTAGGACCTAGAGGGGCTGATATGACATAAAGGTGCAAATGTTATGCCATTGGAGCCCCCATGCAAGCCATAGAGTGTCATATTGGCCTTTTAGCCCCAAAAGTCCATGCATGTGGAAAAAGGTGGGAACTTTATGTGTCCAAGTAATGTTAGGGGTTTAGATCTGAGGTTGTAAGCTCTAGTTTGGTGTATGGATGGCTTATGGACCAAGTTCTAGGTCCCAAGGAATTAGGGTATGAGCTAAACCCTTTAAGAAGAGGTATTAACGGGTAAAGTTAGAAACTTTACCCTTAAAAAGGACATTTTCAAGGTTTATGTGAAGTATGAAGCTTGGACCTGAAGTGTAGGGGCTTAATCCATTAAGATAGCCCAAACAGACAGGGGAACTCGGCGAGTCCAGAAAGGGACTCGACAAGTTGAATTCGGGTTGTCCCGATTCGATGTCAGGTAGAACTCGAAGAGTCTGTGAAGGGACTCGACGAGTTGACTCATTTGATCACGAGTCTGAGTAGTATAGGAACTCGTCGACTTAGGAGGTAACTCGATGAGTTGAGTCGGCTGGGAGTTGACCTTGACTTTGACTTTGACCATGATGTTGACTTTGACCAGGGGTAAAATGGTCCTTTTACCCTAAGAAGGATTATTAGATTTTTGATTAAGTGTTATTTTAAAATTGATAGGTGGGGAGTCGTTGGAGCAGCCGTCAGCGATTCCTCACACAAGATTGCAGAGCTAGCATTCGAGGTGAGTTTCCTCCAGTAGGAATGAGTCTAAAGCACCAAGGCCGGCCCGTTTAGTTAGTAGTAGTTCCGGACTACGGTCCGATGCTGGGAGGGGCCCGATGTAGGTTTATATTCTTTTTTGGATTTCGATCCGATGTTGGGGCGGTCCCAAGGAATGCTTGTATGCTTGATGTGTTTGTGATTCTTGCATGTGTTTGTACTTGTATGTTTCCGGACTTCGGTCCGATGCTGGGGCGGTCCCGAGGAATGTTAGTATGTTTCCGGATCACGGTCTGATGCCGGGCAGGGCCCGAGGAATGTTTAAAGGTTAATGTTATATGCTTAGGCTTATGTGTATTATTTTATTATGCTCACATGTATTTCGAGATGTGCTGATGCCGGGCGTGGCCCGATGCCGGATAGGGTTCGATGCCGGGCGGGGCCCGATGCCAGAAAAGTCGATGCCGAGACTGACTCGATGTAGCAGGGGCTGGGCCCAAGATATGTTTATGTGATATGTGTATGATATGTGGTAGTTGGGGAGACTCACTAAGCTTCGTGCATACAGTTTTCAGTTTTTGTTTCAAGTACTTCCGCTAGTAAGAGGAAGAGCTCGGGATGACTGAATGGCACACACCACAGTTTTTAGACTGAGAGGATTTACTCTGATTTTTGACATATGATTTTGATACATTGACATATATTATGATATTTTTGAGATACATGGTTATGAGTTTTATGTGATGGATGATATTGATGGTTTTTATTACTGATTTAAAACAAAATTTTTGGACTATATTTTTGGGGTGTTTCATATATATATATATATATATATATATATATATATATATATATATATATATATATATATATATATATATATATATATATATATATATAAAGCAAAGTTTATTAATAGAAATTAAGGTGGGTTAGGACGAGATAAAGGAAGAAAAAAGTGATAGGAAGAAAAGGAAAAAAAATAGAAACTGATTAATATATTAAAAATGGGGCTGCCAATTGAACCTTTGTCCATTAGAAGGAAAGGAGTAAGAGAATATATTAAAAATAAAGCTGCGAGGAATTGAACCTTGGTCCCTTACGGCAACAACCATTGGCCAAGCGAAGTATACGCTGACTTTGCATATTTTTTTTTTATAAAACATTAATATATATATAAACTAATTAATAAAAAAAAAGAACCGAGAAGTTGAAAGGAATCGAAGGAAGGCATCTTTCTCCAGCTGAACTAAAACCCAATTTTGTAATATTTTACGTAATATATATATTATATATTAACAAATTAAATATATAATTGGCTAAAATTTGAGCCCTATCTTTTTCGGGACCCTTGTGCGGTTGCACATCTTGCACACCCTTAAGACCGGCCCTGAGAACTGTATAGTCCAAAAAATCGAATAACACATTATTATTTGTTTATTGATATTTTTTAAGATATATATTTAATCATTTAGTAATTTACTATTTTTTTTCCAAATAGATTCAAAATATTTCACATAACAAAATACCTTATCATGCATTTTTTTTCCTCCAAATTTTATGTGTAAAATATTAAACCATGATATATTTTTCTTATGAGTTTATAAAACTTCATTCACGACTAAATAATTTGGTTTTGTTTCTTTTGTAAGTCGGAGAATATTCAAATCATATATATTTTTATGATGTTCTAGCTCTTAAAAATTGAATTATAAAACAAATCCAATTGAACTCTAATTTGGTTGGATTGGATTAGATTAGAAGTTAATTTGGACTATTCACATTAATGTTTTGAAAAGAAAAATTAATTTGGATACAACTGATTGGAATGAATCGGATTAGACATATCCATCCAAATAAACAACCTTACCAATGTTGATCAAATTGCATCACTGGTTGTCGATCATTTAATTTTAGGTGTTTGGATTTCACAGATGTGGTTGCAGTGTGAAACAAAGTGTGATGGGTGAGGGAGAGGGTGTGAGAGGGAAATAGGAAATCGAAAGGATGTGACGGTAGATTGGCTAGAAGGAGGTGGCAGTAAAGAAAGGCTCGCCGAAGGTGATAAATGATGCACAACGAAAGCAAATAATGAGAGAAACTCAAAGTTAACTTTATTTCTGAAGTTCAAGATGCCTCTAAAGGCCTACAAAGAAACCTTTATAAAGGGCGAGGCTAAGTTTGGCAGCTACGACCAAATTTGGAAAATAAAAGCAACAACAAATCCTACTAAATAACTTTCTAAATAAGAGAGAAAATTTCATATATAAGGAAAATGGATATTCTATCATTAAAAAAGAATAAAATAAAAATGTAAATTATTCGAAAATTAAGGAAATTTGGGATTTGGGGGCCTAAAAAGTGGAATTTGAGGGTTGATTGTGGGCCTATCATGAGCTCCGGCCTATGGATACCTCTCTATCGATATATCGCACGCCTCCAAATTCCTTACGGATCAAAATTTACGCTTGTTTCAAGTTGGTCCCCCTTTTGGTCCCTTTTGTCTTTCTCTCGCTTATCCATAAAAAGCTCTGTCAAATAATCTATGTGCTTCGCATCAATAAAGATGTTTGGAGGATGAGAGACATGATGGAGGTGGCTTGATTTGCACGTGAAGAGGAGTTGAGAGTACGAGTGTTGTAAAGGGAATTGATTAGGTTAAGATTAATTTTTTATTTTTTATTTTTCATATTTATTTAATTTACTCAATTATAGATAAATAAATCATTAAAGTGTTTTAAACAATCTATAAAGGAATAATGGTCATTTTAAGTTATTTTGGAATAATGGTCATTTTAAGTTATTTTGGGACCAAATATTAAACAAAAGAAACTTATAGGGATAGTCCAAATTAAAAAAAAAAAAAATAAATAAATAATAAGGACCAACCCTACAAATTACCTCCGACCATAGTACTTTTTGTATAATTTACTATAATTTTTTAGAATCGACCTCAAAATTCTATAAAAAGCAACCACTAAACGGGCGTTGACACTCTCAACCATTACTCATTTGCACCATGACATTCAAAAAACGAGACAAGAATATCACATAAATAAGTAATGATTAATGACAAATTTGAGCATTTAAGTATTAAAAAATTACTTATTTGTTCAAAAAGGCTAAAAAAAACCCTTTAACACATAATTTTTGTTTCATTTGTCCTTTGTGATCTACCGTAATAGGTTGAGCCAATGTTTTAAAAATCAGTTTTTTAATTGAATCGGTCATTTGTTGACGATTTCATAAACTGGTTTGACGTCTACATGGATTATTTGATTACTTTTCTTTTTTTTGTTTTCCATTATTTTTAAAATTTGTTGATTTTTACTATTATGCTATGATTTATGTAATTGGTCCCTCTCTTTTGTCTTTTTTTCCTAAGGTCCGAACCTTAAAACATTAAAGATATTGTGATATTGTTATTTTGTCTAGTTTAATTATGGATTTTGTCTCTCTCAAAACTAAGAAGATTATTATACCTTTTATATATACATCCATTTTCTTTCTTGGCTTTTAATATTTTACGATTATTAAAGATAAAATCGACCCACAATACCACCCTACAATCTCTATATATTTCTCTCTCTCTCTCTCTCTCTCTCTCTCTCTCTCTCTCATCCTACCTGGAAACTCAAAGAGATCAAAACCTGGTTTTTCAAAATCGAAAATCGAACCCATTATTCTTATTCAAGACTTCAACTAAATATTTATAAAATCGTAAACAATGAACACAACAGTTTGTTAAATCGAAGAAGTGCTAAAACTAAGAACCCAAAATTTAACGACATGAATTTACCTACCTATAATAGAAGAAACTCGATTGTTGGCTTTAGGTCACAAATTCAGGGCCACCGCAACCCCACATCTTACATCCATATGAAGAAATCATTCTATTACCTCTAGGATTCAAATGAAAATCAACAAATTGTAGGTAGGAAGTCTCTATTGAATAAACATAAATAAACCAAGATCAATCCCGCACATAGTTGATCGAACATCAAGTTAAGAACAGATTTATACTTACTTGGTAATGTCAATTTTTTGTTGATGATGATGCCATTGAGTAATTCCTTTGTTCTTCCCGTAATGGTGTTGATCCAATGATCTGATGGATGGACCTGTCACGTTGATACTCAAGCTAATGATGTTTTATAGGGAGCTCTTGAAACGTAAGTAAGAGCGATTGAGTATCCTATGATCGTTTACTTCTTGGTTGATGTAATTTATCATTAACACCTTAAGGAAAAGAGAATTTGAACCACATATAAATAGTCCCTCAAGTTACAGACATATGTCATATCCATCATACTACATATATTTAAGTCTAGGGACTAGATTGTCATTATGGCAAACGTTTTGGTACAAATTATAAAATTAGCCAACATATAATAAACATTACAAAATATTCCTAAGGCCACAATACATGTTATTTTCCAACATTCTCCCACTTGGCCTGGTGACTATTTATATTCACGTTTCATTATTTGGCCAAGATAAGTTCATCATATTTCATATTAATACCAATAGCAGAAATGTACAACCATACACATCCTTATAGACATGGCCCTCCACCAATCATACTATGGTACTTCATATGAAA
Organism: Lactuca virosa; assembly: GCF_052849685.1. Lineage (NCBI taxonomy): Eukaryota > Viridiplantae > Streptophyta > Magnoliopsida > Asterales > Asteraceae > Lactuca > Lactuca virosa. The sequence goes on along the minus strand of NC_136432.1, from coordinate 163,571,740 downwards.
CTTATTATTAATTTAAGCCAAATGACTTCACAGTTAAGTGGTCATGCATTAAATTTTGTCTATATAGAAAGTAATTGTGCACAAGTTATTAATATAGACAAATTGAATATTATGGAGAAATAATAATCAAGTACTTGAATAATTAAAATAAAAACTTTCATTGAAGGACTATGCTAGAATTACATAATACTATGTCTAGCCTTATGTAACACCCATAATCCAGAAGACCAAGAAAGGAAAGGAAAACCTCAAGACAAGAAGGCAACTCGTCGAGTCGGTGGGATGACTCGACGAGTAAGAGCGGATTTTGGGTCGCGGGTTAAGTGACCTATTCGACGAGTTGGAGGACCAACTCGGCGAGTTGGTTTGGGCTTGGGAAACCCTAAATTCGGGCTTATGTACCCTATTTAAGCATCTTATTCTCCTCCCATCAGCCTCATTCTCAGCCTCCAGATCCTCAACCCTCATCCACGAAACCCTAGAGCATCTTGCGAGTGTGTGAGCTGTCCTTGAGTGATTTGTGTGTTTTTGAAGACTAAAAGAAGAGGAAGGAGCTTGAAGGTTCAAGGAGAAGGTTGTAGATCCAGAGATTTCGTTCAATTCTCATCACTTTCTGGTAATCAAGCTTCTAACTTGCCTTATAGTTTCTTAGATCTTCTTGTGGTCACTTTTATGGGGTTTTTGACCAAGGAGCTTGATTTATGGGTCATGGATGTCCCAAGTTGATTATACTTTCAGATCTGAAGTCTTTGAGGGTTGTGAAGGCATAAAGGTGCAAACTTTATCCCATTGGAGTCGCATGCAAACCCTAAGGATGTTGTTATGGCCTTTTAAGCCCCAAAGGGCCATGCATGGAAGTAAATTTTGAGACTTTATGTGCTAATTGGGTGACTAGGGCCTAGATCTTGGTTCTCCTGTTTTGGATTGGAGTAATAAGGATTTTGGATACAGATTTATGTCTTAAAGAGTTAGGGTTTGAGTGAAATCCATTAAGTGAGGGTATTAATGGGTAAAGTTGGAAGCTTTACCCTTCTAAGGTCATTTCCAGAGTGTATTTGAAGTTTGGAGCTCAGATTTGAAGTATAGTGGCTTAATCCATTAAGGAAGGCTTAACAGACTGAAAAACTCGCCGAGTCCAGAGAGGGACTCAACGAGTTAAGTGGGTATTGTCCCGATTTTATGCAGAAGAAACTTGACGAGTCTGTGAAGGGACTCGACGAGTTGGTTCGTGGTTTCGCGACTATGAGTAGCATGGGAAGTCGACGAGTCAGGGGGTGACTCGACGATTTGAGTCAAATCGGAGCGTTGACTTTGACCGTTAACTTTGACCTTGACCAAGGTTGACCTAGTTTGACTTTTGAAGACTTTTGGACAAGAGTATGTGAGGGGTGGAATGGTCTTCTACCCCAGTGAGGACTTATGGTTAAGATATAAGAATCCCGGGTTTATCTAAGTTGTATGATGATCGGTAGCTCGGGGAGTCGAGAGATCAGCAGTTCAAGGATCTTCCAGCTAGCAGCAATGGGTTTATTTAGCGAGATTCAGCAGTCAGCTTGTAAGGTGAGTCTCCTCACTGTTTGTATGGGTCTACAGCCACGATGCCGGCCCATTTAGTTTATGTATGGTAGGAAGACCCGGGGGTTAGCCCTAGGCAATATGTATGAAAGACCAGGGGGTGGGTCCTAGCACACAGTAGTCTATTATGTATGGTAGGAAGACCCGGGGGTTAGCCCTAGGCAATATGCATGAAAGACCAGGAGGTGGCTCCTGGAACACTGTATGCTCATTAGCTAAGTTGAGTAGTATGTATGCTAGTTGTCTTTGTGATACTTGCATGGAAGACCAGGAGGCGGCTCTTGGCACTTGTCTGTAAGACCCAGGGGGTGGCCCCCGGCTTGGACATAAAGAGCACGTGGCGGCCCGTAGCATAACAGCTAGACTATGTGCGGCACATAGCAACTTATTTGATATATGATTGATATGTATGGCTTATATTTATGTATGGCTCAGTTGATATGTATGGTATGTGGTATCTGGGGAACTCACTAAGCTTCGTGCTTACGATTTACTGCTTTGGTTTCATGTATCTTCAGTTTTCAAGAAAAGGAGCTTGGGACGGTCGCAGCGCATTCACCCATATTATTCCGCATCATGTGATCTTTGGGATTAGACTCTGATATTTGTTCTAAATGGAATGGTTTCAATGTCTGGAACAAAGTTATTAAGTGTTTTCTTATAGGCAGTTTTCTAGTAATCTACATCTGTAACATCCCAAAATTTAGAACAAAAAATTTAATTTTTAAAATAAGTAAGTATAAAACTAGTTGTCTGAAACATCCATAGGGTCAACTCATTTCATAATCAAAAACTAGTATTTCAATTAACTAAACATATCATAGAAACGTATTATCAGAGTACAACTCCCAAAGATCTCATAATGCAGAAATCATAGTGTGATGCGCTCACTCATGGCGGCTCCTTTCCTTTCGAAGAAGAAGTACCTGAAACCAAAACCGAAAACCGTAAACATGAAGCTTAGTGAGTTCCCTCATCATACCACACAAACACATACTACCAGGCATATCTGGAGTGCCCGGCCTACCCTGTCAGGCATATCTGGCGTGCCGATCTACCCATGTCAATCATATCTGGGTGCTCAACCTAACCTGTCAGGCATATCTGGGGTGCCCGAACTACCCATGTCAAGCATATCTGGGTGTTCGACCTACCCTATCAGGTATATCTGGGTGTCCAACCTAACCTCCGGTTTATTTCAATCGGTTACGGGGTCTATCTCACCCCTACTACTACTACCACATAATAACATATCATAACATACTTTCAGGCATATTTGGGTTCCCGACCTACCCTCCGGTTTATCTCAACCGGCTACAGGGTCTATTCCACCCCTCCTACCACTACCACATAACATATAGCATACAAGCACATAAATCTCTACAGATAATGGCATACCAAACAATTATCACAAAGAAAATAATCTCTACTATAAACAACTACTAGTGGGCCGACCTTGGTGCCTTCGACCCACTTCTATAGGAAGGTAACTTACCTCATACTGCTGAAGCTTGCTGCAAACAATCCTTATCTGCTGCCCTGGTAACTCCTCGAGCTATCACTACCAAAATATCACCCACTTAGCAATTGGGTCCCAAACCATGATCCATAATCCATACTTAGGGTAAAATGACCATTTTACCCCTCGCCCAACAAGATTCATAACTAAGGCCCAAGCCCAAAACCAAACAAGCCCAAAACTGTGAATTCCATAAAAGCCCACTAATGGCCCAATTTTCCAAATTTGGCCCAAACCTTTGCATGGGCCTTACCCTAAACCCAATAATTTATTCCCAATCCAAACATACCTCCTTAGCTAGTACAACGAAACACATGCACTTACAAGCTCATAAGAAAGCCCAAACCCGAAATGGCCCACAAGGCCCAAATCCATCATGGACCTAACCTAAGAAGGCACAATGTCCAAAAAGGCCTGAGATACTGAATGGTGAACCCTAGTCAACTCCTGGTCCAAGGTCCAAAGCCCAAAAGGTCAACAATCCAAGAAAGCCCAACCTGGTCGAGTACGCCCTGCGTACTCATCTGGTACGCTAAGCGTACACCTGTTGGGGCTAGTACGCGCCACGTACCAGGTGGGTATGCCTAACGTACTCCCCTGTACCCCAAACTTCTCCAATAAGCACTTAATCACTTCATTCCTTGCTCAAACCCTCCAGTCTGACTCCTTAATGTGACCTTTCAAGTAAAGTTGGCAATTTTACTATCATGCATGACTTAATGGGACTCTAGAGTTGAAAAGAGCTTAATGGATGGTCTTAATTGATGATTGAACTCAAAATCTCCATATAGCTTGCACCTTTATGAGAGAGGGAACCTTAGAATGTCCAGATCTACAAGATTGAGTCCTAAAACGACCCTAGCTCACCAAGACCAAGAAAAGGGACTAAAATGGCCAAAAACCAACACAAAGTAGATCTATAAAATAAATAGCTAAGATAGAGACTTTATACCTTGAAAGTCTTGAAATGGATATGTTAGCACTGGATCTCCAAGCTCTTCTCCAGAGGTTGAGTCTTTCACCTCCTTCTCCTCTTGCACAAACCACCAAAAGTCTTCTTTCAAGCTTCAAGCTTCATCCAAGGCAATCTAGGGTTTTATGGATGTAAGAAGGGGTGGTGGCTGACTTAAAATGACCTAAGGAGTGGCATAATGTAGCTTATATAGGGTAGGAACCCTGAAATTAGGGTTTTGGTCTGAAGAGAGTACGCCCCGCGTACCCCTTTGTACGCCCGACACACTCATGAGCCACCCGCGACCAATCACCTTTATACGCTGGCGTTCCCCAGCTTACGTTGGGCGTATCCAGCCAAGCACATGCATGCATCCTTGCATGCATGGGACTGATGTGCAAGCTTTTCCCTCCAAGGGCCAATTCTGTCAATAACTTCAAAATGCCATAACTCACTCATCCTAAGTCCGTTTCCAACAAACCTTATATCCATGAAAAGGTGGCGAGAAGCCCTACGCTCCTAAAAATGCACCCAAGCCTTACAACCTTCCAAATAAAACCCAAAACCCATAAAAGTCCAAGATATCAATTTACAATCATACCCCTGGCTTTCCACAATCGAATACATGGATCACTTAAACCATGGCAACTAGATCCGAAACGGGCTAAATCCTTCCTTTCCCAAAGCCCTAAACTCCATGACAACTGATGATTGGGTCCCGGCCCCAAGCAACAAGGAAAATCCGAAACCGAGTGTTACAACATCGTTATTTGATTGATAACTCCTTTGCATGCCAATAACATAAGGGAAATTTGGACGAGTAGAAACTTTTGCATATTTAAGCTTCTAACTATAGAATCATACAATATTAACTTTATTTTATCTCATTATACCTCTACAAAACAAAAGCAACTTCCCTAACTACATGATAAACTGAAGGGAAGAGTTGTTGCATATTATATCGACTTACTAAACATTCGATGTATTCCTTTTAGGAAAATGCTAAAGTAATTTTATCTTGTTGTATTTATATGTCTATATCATACAATGATTCATCGATATCTTTCATATCGAGGTGATATGATAGCAAGTATTTTGATTAATGCAACATATTAATGTTATTACTCACCAATAGAGTGTCATCTATATATATAAGGAGCATGACAAATTTCCTCCCACTCACCTTCAAGTATGTAATTTTATATACTTGGTTCTTAATAAAGTCATTCATATTTATAACTTCTTCTAATTTAGATATAATTGACATGAAGCTTGTTTTAGCCTATGTAATGATTCCTTGAGTTTAAGCTCTCGGTTGAGTCATGTATACATCTTCGAATAAATCATTATTAAAAACAATCGTTTGGCGTTTATTTGATGTAGCTCTAACTCAAAATGAGCAACAAGGGCCATTATGATCTTAAAGAAGGCGGGTGAGAAAGTTTCTTAGTATCCTTTTGTGAATATCCTTTAACGACCAATGAAGCTTTGTGTCGTTCGATGTTAATCATTAGGGTCCAATTTGGTCTTAAAGACATATTTGCATCCTATGGGTTGGAAACCCTTTGGTAATCCGGCAAGTTCCCAAACATCTTTCTTAATTAAGCTCTTTAATCGTTTATTCATTGTACTTAGTTGATTGATCACAAGTTATGGCATCACTGTACATAATCGCTTCATATTCCTTCTATGTGAAGATCGACCTCATTTAAATAGATTATGTAATCGTCAACGTTCGTATGCCGCCTACATCAAAGAAAATTTCTTATAGGCTATTGAGTTTCGTGGGTTTCAATGTCGATCTCTTAAGTGAGATCATTTATGAGGCAAAATATAATGACTTGGTTCTTTTAATGAACTGTTAAGAATAATGGGCAATTGAAATATAGGTGCTTTTTATTAGGTTCTTGGAGGTTAAAATCGCTCAATAAAATATAGCGACATGATTCTTTTAATGAACTGTTAAGAATAATGGGCACTTGAAATATAGGTGCCTGTTTATTAGGTTCTTGGAGGTTAAAATCGCTCAATAAACCACTCCCACTGATTTTGACATTCTCAAGAAATTTGACATTCTTCGTATCTCCAGAGAAGCAACTTATGGTTTCATTTTTAGTTTTTGCGATTAAAAATTATAGAGTTTTGTTTTGGCTGGACAACTTCACACTTTCAGCTTGGTTTTCCTTCACTTCAAAACCTTAATGGATATTTAGGAACATGCTTTGAAGGAAATCTATTCAAGATATGGACCGCAATTTTAATCCCTTGGCCCATATAAATTAGGGAAAGTTAGTGTTTTTAAGCATACTCTGCACCATTAATGTTCAATTCCTACTTAGGGCTACACCTTTTTCTTGAGGAATAAACTGGTGTATAGGTTAACAATCCAATGATCTTTACAAAATTCAATGAAAGATATTGGTGATCTTTGCTTACCGTAATATACACCGCCCATGTCTAATCCTATTACTTTATTTACGTGTCAAGTTGATTTTCAAATCCGACTTAAAATGTTTTAAGAATTTTGGAGATTTTGACTTTTCATTCGTCAAGTATAGATACATCTAACAATAGTAATCATACATAGAAGTTATATATTATCTACAACTACTTATGTCCGCTGAAAAATATCCATAAATGTCAACGAGGATCAATTTTATTAATCTCAGACTTCTTCTGGATATTTCTTTTATACAGTTAGTGCATTTAATGAATTTTGAGAAATCAAGTTATTGTAGAACGTATTTCACGAGACATCAATTTATCTTCCGATATGTGACCTTAAGCGTTAATGCCACGACACAAATTAGGTCTCCATTTCTCAATCTCATTCCAATTTTCATTAACATTACAAGATAATAAAGATTCTGAGGAATGGTTTTGAAGTTGTAATTTTAGAGGTATCCCTCAAACAACCATAGTCAACAATCATAACAAGAAATATGAGAATTAAAACTAATATTTACACAATTTTATCCAAACATAAAAGTGTAACCAATATTCACTAACTTAGATACAAATATTAAGTTTTAGTTTACACTCAATACGTAAGGAGTATCATTAAGACTTAAACAATAGTCACTTTCTAAAAAATAAAGAAGGTGGCCCCACTGCTTGTATGTTTAAGTCTTTATCATTCCCAACTTTAATTGCTATTCAATTTCAATCCAGAACGGATTGTATGTAATCTATGTAACGAAAAATACACATGTATCATGGAGTCATAATCAATCCATCATGCATTTATAATGAAGGGTTCAGTTAATGGTTTGGTCTAGGCTTTCATTGTAATAGTTCATTATGAGTCTTTAGTGTGTTTTTGGTGTTGTTTAGCTGTTTACGGCCCAAGAGTGAGTTTACGGCCGTAAACCTAGTTTCCGGCCCAAGTATTGTATAAATAGAGGAGTTGTAGGTCTTTGTAAGGTTGTTGATGTCATAGAGTTCACGGTCTATTCTGTTGAGTTGTACCAGACGTTTTATGCAATAAACGTATGCAAGCTTGATTTCTTTACTTCTTCTACTTCTATTGCGATTGCTATTGATTGTTTGTTGCTTGATCATTGGTAAAGATCCGATTCAGGACCTTACAATTGGTATCAGAGCAAAAAACCGGTGTCAAGCTTCATTTAATCGAATTTACGGCTGTTTTAGACTAACATTCTTTACTGATTCGAGATTGGTTTGGTGCTTTTGTCGTTAAGAAGATTGAAACTACTCCAAAAACGCATTTTTTGGGAGTTTACTGCCTAGAGATTACGGCCGTAAACCCAGATTACGACCGTAAACTGAAGACCGTTCTTCAACCGTAAACTGTGTTCTTGGACCGTAAACGTGATATATTTATTAACCGTAAACTAATCTTATTAAACCGTAAACAGTTGGACCGTAATCACCCCGGCCGTAAACACCCGGCCGTAAACTCAGTTTACGGCCGTAAACACTGAACCGTAAACACCTAGCCGTAAACACATCAACCGTAAACTCCTTTCTGATGGAATCTCAAAGTCAAACTCATTTTCACGAACTTGATACTATTATGGGCACTACTACGCGTATTCCAAGATTAATGTCTGCAGATGGTTTTCTTGAGTGGAAGTACAGGATTGAAAAATACATTAAAATGAAGGATTTTAAAGTCTAGAGAAGCATCATCAGGGGCCCTGTTCGAATCACTATGATGGTTGGAGGAAAGGTGATTGACAAAGCTGTTGAAAACTACACAGATGAAGAGTTTGAAAAAGTGGAAGAACAGGAAAGGGCTTTAGCCACTCTAACCATGGCATTATCTCCTGATATTGCTCAAGGTTTCCGAGAGTATACTTCAGCTAAAGATCTGTGGGAAGCCCTAATTGAGGTATATGAAGGCAATGAAGATATGAAGGAGAGTCGCCAGGACATGTTGCGACAGAAGTTCAATATGTTCAACTACATTCCCGGAGAGACTCTTGAGGCGCAGCTGCAGCGGTTCACAACTCTCACCACTGATATGAATATATCTGGGATTTTCTTGACCAAGTCAGAGATTAACAAGAAGCTTCTGAATGCTCTTCCTAGGTCATGGGATATGAATGTTGCTGTGATTAAGAAGACCAAGGATCTGAATCGCCTCACTCTTGCTGAAATCATGGCGATCATCAAAGCTTGTGATATTGATGACAAACAGAGAGAGATTAACCATGTGAATTCGTACTCAACTGCAAATCTTGGAATCTCATCCCACAATGCTCTCTCATCAATCATATCTTCCTCAGGTCAAGTATTTGCTGCTCAACAACCTCAGATTCAGACCTTCGCTGCTGCATCATCCATTCCTCATTCTCAAAGTCAGCCATTTGTCACTCCACAAGCTGTTCCCCCTCCAAATGTGCCAGTTGTAGCCTCTTCCTCAAACACGAAAGACACTGATGAAAATCTGGCTCTAGCCACTGGGCTTGTTAACTGCTACAATGCTTTTGTAGCTGGAGAGCTTCCACCTCAGCTGTCATTTGCTGACCTGGATCAGATTCATCCAAAAGACGTGGAAGAGATGGACATTACATGGCAGATTGCTATGGCTGTTTTCAGGGCCAAGCAGTTTGCTAAAAAGACAGGGAAGAACAACTGGGGCATGAATGCTGACAAGAAGGTGGGTTTCAACAAGGGTATGCTGCGATGTTTCAACTGCCACTAGCCGGGTCACTTTGCTCGTGAGTGTCCAAAACCAGATCGCAGGACGAACAACAACAGGACAATGGTTGCAGTGGGAAACAATCGTGCAGGTTCTGCGGTTAATGGTGAGACTGCTATGGTCGCTCAGTCCTTTGACTGGGAGGACCAGATTCAGGCTTTGAATATTTCAGGGCCAGAAAACGCTCACCTAGCTCAAATTGATGATGCTCCCCTGAAGAATGATGCAACTGATCCTGAAGCAGAAATGATGGAGCTGCAGTTTGCTCTGATGGTGTCTTCTACTTCCGAGCCCAGGAAGAGTGAGGTAAATCTACCTTCTTGCTCTCAGGCATGTAATGAATATGTTAAACTTCTTCATGATGAAATTCAGTTATTACGTAGAGAAGTAGAGGACCTTAGATATGAGGGCTATCAACTCAGGAAAGGACAAAAACCCCTTAAGGCCCAGTTAGAAACAAAAATAAAGGATTTTAATAGAATTCAGACAGAATATAGTGAAAAATGTGAACTTTATGATTATCTTAAGAGACAAAATGATGAATTAATTACTGAGCTTGGTACATTAAAGAGACAATTTGAAACTGCAAATTTTGATTTTAGAAATTTTGATGGATCAAGCGAGGTAGTTGCTAACATGATTGATCACTGCATGCAGTTCAAACGAAACCAACAAAAGGGTTTAGGATACGATAGTGTACCTCCTCCTTATAACCATACATATCAGTATCAACCCCTATCAAAGGATGAGATTGCCAACGAACCATTCATGGTTTATGGCAAGCCATCTGGTTTCGTTTCAGGAGGATTTATTAATGTTGAAAGTACTAACGTTTCTACTTCCCCTGCAGATCAATCCTTAGATCAGGCAAAGCATGAAGTTGGAGAGTCTATTTCTGTTTCTGTTTCTGATTCTGATAATTCTGTTTCAAATAAAAACGTTTTTGTTTCTGATATTAGAACTGAGAATGTTTCTTGTGATGTTTCCACATCTGCTACAGTTGAATTTAATTTCTTTGATATGTTTGATGAACTGTTTGGTAATTCTGATGCTTGTGATTCTCCTGAAAAACCATCAATTCCACAAGTCACACCATCTGAGGCACCCTCACTTATCTCACCATCTATTTCTCATGCATGTTCTTCTAAGAAGAGTAAGAGTGTCTGTCAAGAAAATAAATCTGAGAAATGCAGTACAATTTCAAATAATAAACATATTTGTTTTAATTGTGGTGTTGGTGGTCATATAGCTAGGAATTGTCAAAATAGGATCTTTGTAAACTATATGTCACCAAGAGGAGAGAATGAATCTAGAGGAAGGTCTTTAATTAGAAAGTCCTCAAGAACTCATTCTCGAAATGATGATTGGAAAAATGATCAAAGCAGAAAAGGGCTGTTTTTCAAAAGGATAAAAAGGTTTTTAAGAACAAAGTCCCAAACAGTTTGCCAAAACCGAACAAGGCTCCACCAAGATCGGTTTCGTCAAAGAGTACTTCTGGATCTTCTATCTCTTCTGATAAAACATCCAGATGCTCAGTGCAAACTGATAAGAAACGCATTTCACCAGTGACTGTTAGAAAACCAAATTACCAATGGATGCCCAAATCAACTTCCAATCAATCATCAGCATCCTCTGAAATGATTAAATATGAGGATCCTAATTTGAGAACTTTAAAAAATAAATCAGAGAAAGCAAAAAGAAAACCCAGGACAGTGATGACCTGGGTTCCTAAATCTAAATAATCCCGCTCATTTTGCAGGGACAGTTGCGGAGGAATGTCGTCAGACCTTGGTACGTCGACAGCCGCTGCTCCCGGCATATGACAGGAGACATCTCCCAACTGAGCGACATTCAATCTTTTAATGGGGGGTATGTTTCCTTCGTGGGCGGAGATGGTGGCAAGATCACTCAGAGAGGAACCGTCACTAATGGAGTGCTAAGCTTTGAAAATGTCAACTTTGCTCCCGAGTTAAAGCATAGCTTGTTAAGCGTTTCCCAAGTTTGCGACAAAGGCTATTCTTGATGGGTTTTTGAGCATTCTAACACTTCCTAAGTGTACATGCAACCCTAATAACCTTGAATCTATGTTTTCTCTATATACATGCAAATTTCTTTTCAAGGTTATTTCCTAACTAGCATGGCATGGGGATTACATAGAACATAAAACTAGTAGAAATACATACCTTGTTGTTGCTTGGATTCCTTCAAGACTTTGTGAGCCTAGCACCCCAAATGTTGTGCCTCAAATGCTTCACACAACACCACAAGACTTGGAATAACTTGAGAGAATACTTCTAGCACTCAAAATCGGTTATGCCCTCTCTAGTAACACTAGGTCACGATTTTTCTAGCCATAGGGTTCCTTTTATAGTGTTGTTACAATTAGGGTTTACACATGAATGCCCTTAATTGTCATGACTCTTGATTTCTCATGACCCATGGGTTTGTAACTCCCATGGACTATCCATGGAGCTCCATATGGTTATAACCAAACCCATAAACCATGGATCATTAATCCACCATAAAAGAATTGATGATTGTCATAATTAACCCTATATATTTAATTAGTCTCACTTTGATCACCAAATTAATACTAGATTAATACTTGATCAATACTAATTAAATAATACTATTATTAATATATTAGAACTTATAATATATTAATAATCATAAGTGCCTTATTCTCTCATCTAGTCTATCCAAGTATTGCAATGCCATGCAAACCAAATGGACCATGCCGGGTCGGGTCAAGTACATACCAAATAAAGTTATGGACTTACACACTATATCCAACAATTCTACCCACTTTACCGATAAAGAGTGCATGATTCTCAAGCCAGGCATTGTCATCCCGGAAGAGTGGATTCTCGTCAAATCTAAGCGGGATGGGAATGATTACATTATTGACATGAACAGTAACATACCTGAACAAGTCACTTGCCTATTTTCAAAAGTCTCCGAACAAAACGCAATGCTGTGGCACCGACGACTCGGTCATGCTAACGCGAAAAACGTAAATCGCCTTGCTAAGAATGAGATGGTCCGAGGCTTACCTGTCAGAGATTTTATTACATTTGAGAAGTGTGTGTCCTGTGCTCAAGGAAAACATCATAGAAAACCACACCTGCCAAAGAAAGTCAACTCAATCAGTCAGGTGCTCCAATTATTGCATATGGACTTATTTGGTCCGGTCAACGTCCTGAGCATCAACAGAAGTTCGTACTGTCTAGTTGTGATCGATGATTTCTCCCGTTTTACGTGGGTCTTCTTCTTATCCAACAAAGCTGGGGTTGCTGATCTGATAAAGAAGTTCATTGTGATGATTGAGAATCAAACCAACAACCAGGTGAAGGCGCTTCGTACTGACAATGGAACTGAGTTCAAGAATGCGGTTCTTGACCATTTTTGCGCAGAAAAGGGGATTGTGCGTCAATACAGCTCTGCTCACACACCTCAACAAAACGGTGTTGCTGAAAGGAGAAATAGAACTTTAAAAGATGCTGCAAGGACAATGCTTTGTGATTCTAAATTACCTGTTTTCTTTTGGGCCGAGGCGATTAACACGGTGTGCTACGTGCAGAATCGCGTTCTAATCAACAAAGCTCAGATGAAGACACCGTACGATATTCTATACAGTCACAAGCCTTCAGTCAGTCATTTCCGTGTATTTGGCTGCCCTTGCACCCTACTTCACCTGGAATCCAACCCCAAGTTCAATGCCAAAGCCGATGATTGTTATTTCATAGGATATGCTGCACGCACCGCATATAGGGTTTACAACAAGAAGACTAAGCAGATTGTCGAATCCTATGATGTGTGCTGGTTGGAGGAGAATGAAACGGACGCTCGAGTGGGTCCCGACTGGCTATTTGACTACACATCGCTTTTCAAATCCCTAAATGTGTCTTCAAATGGTTCAAGTGGGTCCTCTTCTGATTCGAAGATTGTTTCTGAAGACGAAGACGAAGAAGTTGTTTACAGACCTCCAACAGTACCGCTTGAGGGGGAGTCCTCTGCTCCATCTGAAGGGGAGTCCTCTGCTCCACCTGAGGGGGAGTCATCTGTTCGACTTGATAGTCCAGAGTCTAAAGTTCAAAAGGAAACTCCTGATGCTGACGCTACGCCTCTTACCCCTATTGAAAGAGAGTTCATGTCTAGAGATGCTTCCGCTGTCACTCCAACTTTTATGGAACTGCTCTTTCCTGAAGCAATTGCTAATGAGTTTGTAGCAGATTCATCTCATATGGATCAATCCGCAAATGATGGAGGTTTCAACATTCACACTCTTCCCGTTTCATTTTAATGATATCGACCAAGAGATACCTTCGAGAATTCAACGCGATCATCCTATCAAAAACGTCATTGGTCAGCTGGGTGATGGAGTTAAAACCAGAAGTCAGAGTGGAGATGTCAATGCATGTCTCTATTCTTGCTTTATATCTCAAATAGAGCCCAAGAACGTTGAAATGGCTTTGAATGAGCCCAGTTGGGTAGATGCTATGCATGAAGAGCTAAATCAATTCGAAAAGCTCGGGGTTTGGAAGTTGGTTATGTTACCAAAGGGCAAAAGGTCTCTTGAAACGCGTTGGGTCTATCGTAACAAGCAGGACGATTCTGGTGTAATAGTGCGCAATAAAGCAAGGTTGGTGGTTCGCGGGTTTCGACAAGTTGAGGGTCTTGATTATACTGAGGTTTATGCACCAGTTGCTCAGTTGGAGGCTATTCGTATCTTTCTCGCATATGCTTCCTACATGAACTTCACGGTCTACCAAATGGATGTCAAGACAGCCTTCTTGTATGGCAAGGTGAAGGAAGAAATCTACGTTGATCAACCCCCTGGGTTCGTCAACTCAAAGTTTCCTAATCATGTCTACAAGTTGGACAAGGCGTTGTATGGGTTGCATCAAGCTCCTCGAGCATGGTATGCGACACTAACAAAACACTTGCTCGAGCATGGATACTCTCGCAGCACCATTGATCAAACCTTATTCATCAAGCACGTTGGTAATGATCAGATTCTAGTACAGATTTACGTTGACGACATCATCTTCGGGTCTACCAGTCCACAGCTATGCAGAGAGTTTGAAGGTGTGATGAAAAAGCGGTTTGAGATGAGTTCACTGGGCGAAATGACCATGTTTCTGGGGCTTCAGGTCAAACAAAATTCAACCGGAATCCTGCTACATCAAGCTAAGTATGTGGAGGATATTCTTGAGAAGTTCGGGTTTCAAGACACAAAACCTGCTTCAACACCAATGGCCGAAAGACCTCTTCTGAATCCAGATACTGATGGCGAGTCCGTAGATCAGACACACTACAGATCGATGATCGGATCCTTGATGTATCTCACTACAAGACGTCCAGACATCATGTTTGCAGTGTGTCAATGCGCACGATATCAGGATAATCCTAAACTTTCACATCTTATTGCTGTCAAAAGGATTTTTCGGTATATCAAAGGCATCCCAAAATTAGGTCTTTGGTATCTGAAGAATTCTGAATTTGATTTATATGCTTTTGCTGACAGTAATTATGGAGGCTGTGAGCTTGACAGGAAATCCACATTAGGAGGGTGCCAATTTCTTGGCGATAGGTTGGTGTCATGGCAGTGCAAGAAACAACATACAGTCTCTACCTCAACAGCAGAAGCGGAATACATTGCTGCATCTGCTTGCTGTTCTCAAGTTATATGGATCCAACATGAGTGTTGGACTACGGTTTAAACTATCTAGAAACCCCAATCTTCTATGATAATGAGGCGGCTATTCAAATTGCTAAAAATCCTGTCCAACATTCCAAAACCAAGCACATTGACATCAAAATTCACTTTATCAGAGATTGTTATGAGCGCTCGCTCATCCGGCTGGAACAGGTTCCCACTGCTAATAATGTGGCGGATCTGTTCACCAAGCCTTTTAACAAAGCTCGATTCGATGTGCTTGTAGGATTTTTGAAAATGATTCGTTTTGAGGATTAAATTTTTTTGTTGTTAGATTAGTTTTAAATTTGTGCATTTTAGTGAATTCATTCTCACCCATGCACAAATTTAGGGGGAGAAATAAAAAAAAAAAAACAAACACAAAAATTGAAATATGAAAAATCCAAAAATATTGTGCTTCTGTTTTTATTTTTTTTCAGAAAACATTAAAAAATCCAAAAACATTATAAAACAAATAAAAAATCAAAAATATGTTACTGTCAGTCTTGTTTGTGGATGTTGTACAGGGAAGTGATATTATCAAGTGATAACGGGCAATCTGAGTCTACGTAAAGTACCAAAAATTAATTGTTTATGCTATGGGTTTGATGCGCTGGTAGACACGAAAGAAACTAGATGGACTTGACTAGGGAGATCTGAACTTAAGGAATTCATAGACTTGACAAATATTGACCTAGTTAGATCCGTTTAGCCTGACAATACGACGCTCGGATAGATTGAGCAGGGAGATAAACACGGGAATCTACTAGTTACACTAAAGAACTCGTATCTGGAACTGTGGATTAACTTTTCCTCGATGTGCGAATTATGTCCTTAATCCCGGTATTGATGGGGTGACTGGTGAATTCCGATAAGTTAGGTCTGTAGAAGGTTATATTCTTTTTTTCTATCTGTTAGTCATATGTTTCCTCCTCTGCGTGATCGAAAGATCCGACCTGGAATGTAGCATATGCAACTCTATCTCTCTGCATCTTCTATCTATGCAATTCTTTCTGTCTGTTAGTCATATACTGTCTCCTCTGCGTGACTAGCAATGTGACCTGGTACACAGTATATGCATTATTCTCCTCTCAATCCCTCTAAAACTTCAGTTAGTCATATGTTTCACCCTCTGCGTGATTGGAAAAGATCCGACCTGGGTTTATAGCATATGCATTCTAAATCTATCTTCTTTCTTTATAATTGTCTGCTCACCCGATGTAAGGAGTATTCTGGAAGTCCTTGATTACTGGAGCATATCAGGAAGCGGGAAACACGTTCTGGTACAACTAAAACTGAACACTTACAGATTGTCTGTAGATCTCGCTGCTCAATTTAGGTGGACAACAATATCCCTGGTCGTCGTTAGCTAAATAGTCCCTAGGAAATTTTATTAAGAATTAAGATTCGAAATGTCTTGTCCTATTTAGACTATCCAAATTCATTATAAAACTTTCGTGTTTAAGTGGATCACAATACTGGCGATCGACCAGACAAAGACATGAAGATAAAAGTACTGACAAGTGGATTAAGGCTGTCTAACAACTTTGATCCCTATGTCACAAAATTATACTTCATGATTGGTGAGATAAATTTTAGTCTGCGTTCATGTTATCTCAATTTTATTTTTAATTTTATTTTATTTTTAATAATTGTCAAAATTTAAATTTTTTAATTCTTAAATTTTAGAAATTATTTTTTAGTTTTATTTTAGTTTAATTTTAATTTTATTTTTTAATTTTATTTTTTAAATCCTCAAAATGTTTTATTTTTGATAAATCATCTGGAATTTGGACTGAGCCTCATACTGTGTGGGAGACAGGTATTTTTCGAAAGGATGTATATAAAGGAGGTTACAGCCGGAAACCCCTTCATTTCCTTCTTCATCCGGCCGTAAACCTCTCAAACCCTCTCTCCTCTCGAAAAACTTTTGTGTGTTTTTGCAAAATTACTCCGTTCATCCATAAGGTATGATGAAACCGACCGTGGGAATGCAGTTTGTTAGTCGATTCGACTGATTTTGGGGGATTAATCGATGTTTACGGCCCAAGCTTACGGCCAGGAGTTTACGACCGTAAACTCCGTTTATGGCCAGGAGCTTACGGCCATGGGTTTACGGCCGTAAACCCAAGTTTGACCGTAAACCCTCTTTGACCAATTTTGACCGTAAACTCCCAATATTGACTGTAAACACACTTTGACCATGTTTGACCGTAAACTCCAAACTTTGACCGTAAACTCCAATTTTTGGTCAAAATTAATTGCTAAAAGGGGTCAAAATTGAATTGATAAATTGAGAAAACTTAAAACATTAATTGCTTAAATATTTCTGTTTTCTTACTTGGTGTGTTTGAGTGCAGACAAATGGCGAGTTTGAAGTTTGCTGATATGCACAACCTGGCCATCATCCTGGCAGATCCTCTGGCAGCTCATGGAGAGTTCAGATCAATGATGCACAGACTGCGAGAATGTTGCCTCGCTTCTGCTCTAACGGTGAACCCAGTGGTCTACCAAAGAATAATCAGGGAGTTCTGGCAGACAGCTAAAATGACTAGAGACGACGATGGTGCAGTTACTGTCACTGCTACTGTGAAGGGCTGCCATATCGTAATCACTGAGCAGTTTGTCAGAGAAGCGCTTTTAATTGACGATCAACCTGACTTTCCCACTGATATCGAGATTGAGGATGTGCAGAAGATTTTGAAGAAAATGGGGTATGAAGGCATCTTTCCCCCTACCGTGAAGAAGCTTTTGCCTCCATACTGGAGATTCCTAGCTCATGTCTTTGTGAGCTGTATCTCAGGCAGAAGGTCAGGTGCTGATGAGATATCTCTGAGGAACACTGGGGCATTTGTTTCTCTAGCTGCTGGGATCCAATTCAAAGGGCATTTGTTTCTCTAGCTGCTGGGATCCACTTCATCTGAGTGAGTAATTTCAGAAGGTGATGATATTATAGTGTCAGATCGTGCTGAAGAAAAAGAAACTCCTGCTACTCATGCACAAGTAGCTAAGGAACATGAGCTGACATCTATTCACATTCAAAGTAATTATAATGAGGAGTCTTCAAAGGGCGGAACAGAGTCTGAGATGTATGAAGACCTCGATCTTACCGGTTTCGATAATGATGAGATTCCTCTCAACTTTGGTAGTAACGAAGACTTCATAACCGGTGAAACCCTCAACATGATACTTGACAATATCGATGAAGTTGCTCATCCAGCAATAGAGATAAGGGAAAACGAAGACGTTCACGAAGCCACGCCTCCTCCTACCAATCGAACGGCGGAAATAGCAACTCTTATGGTGACAGTGTCAGGGACTCCTCCCCTTGATGTTGTTCTACCTACATCTGAGCCATTGGAAAGTGATCACACGACCACGTAGGCCTCTCAACCTCCAACAAAGAGATGAAGACTAGACCCAAGACAGGGAATTCCTGATTCGGGTGTATTTCAAAGCTTTACAACTCCACCAACAACTACTCCCGTCATTGTTTCATCTTAACCAGTCAGTGAAGGCCCTAGCACCTTCTATGAAGCTGGTGGCTCTCCTTCCCCACAGGTTTCTCTCCTCCCAGGCGATACCATGATGCTGCTTCTATAAGGCTAGCCAGGCATTTGGCCGAAGAACAATTCACAACGCCTCCCTCACGTGGCAAAGGAATTTCTATTGGGGATGGCAGCTCGGGAGAAGAGAATCCTTCAATATTTGGACTTCAGAAGGAGATCGATGCACTGAATCAGAAAAATATTGATTTAGATCAGAAAAATATTGAGCTGGATATCAAGGTTGCAGACCTTCAGACTGAAAATGCCAAGCTCAATATTCAAGTTGCCGAACTTCTTGAAGATAAAGCTCTGAAGGCGAAACAAATTACTGATCTTCAGACGCATTTCGGCTTATTGACCGCCAGCTATTATGACTTAAAGAAGAAGCTGGAAGAAGAACTTGGCGATAGATTCAAGTCATCTGTCGATGAGCCAAGGGTCTATCTTCCCAATCAAGATGCTCCCGTGGTTCCACCTCCCACAAGAACAACTACCATTGTCGATCGATTTGACAAATAACCGGCGCAGGCTCCGAATGTAGTGGCTTTAAAACGTGCAAAACAAGCCAAGTCTGCTGAGAAGATCAGAACGCTCCCGGGGATCAACCAAATATCACCTTTACGGATCTGGGAGAAAATCGTTTTAGAGACGTTTATGGTGATAGGTCAGGGATCATTTCGTGGGGATTCCATGACACTATGAACATGTGGATCGTGAGAAGAAAGAGTGTGTCACACCCCGCTAAAGCGGAAACACGAGGCGTGACAGTATAGAGGGTTTCATAGCAAAAGTTAAAAGACAACACCAACCATAGTATTAAAAATCATTACAAATTTACAATGGGTTTGAACAACTTTGAAAAGAAATTACAATTAAAATTGGAATACAACACATGCGAATGCTCCTAACAGTGAAGTGTCCCTAAGAGCCACTTACTCGATGATTCCTGAAAAAGCATGTAAAACGAGCGTCAACTATAAAAATAGTTGGTGAGTACTCACAAATAAACAAAATAATATTGGTTCCATGAATTGAAATCAAAGTTTTGATAAAAGTTTCCAATAATAAAAATATATTGTTAAAATGAGTAAATAAGTTTGTAAAAAAAACAGAGTTCTTTGTCATCATGAGAGATAAAGTATGTTGCCCAAATAAGATGCAACATTCATATTCTCATGGAAGATAAAGTTCGTTACTCAAACGAGTAAACAAGTTTCATTGCTTAAAATGAGCAATCAATTTCGTTGCTACAATGAGCAAACAATTTCATTGCTAAAACATGTATATCAGTTTTCAGTAATAAAAGTTCGTTGTTGTAATGAGAAACAAAGTTCATTGCTATAATTAATAACAAGTTTATTGCTATAACGAGAAAGGAGTTTATATGTGTATGAGCAAACAATGAGTCTCAACAAAACCTATGACTGAAGCCCTATCAAGATCTATGCTTATCGTTCCATAGATGAATATGGTGTCATGCACTCCAGCAATAGGGCGAGTGAGGAGTTCTCAATTCCTAATAGCGCTATCCATAATGACCATTGGCTCAAAGAGTTAATGGTTAGAGATAAGGGAAGGGCCTTAGTACGATAAGTTCTCATGTTCCGTGTTGCATAGACATACATAGCGAGACATAACAATAAAATAGCAATCATGTTTGATACAAATCAATTTAAATACAACATTCAAATAATAG
This sequence comes from Lactuca virosa, assembly GCF_052849685.1. NCBI lineage: Eukaryota > Viridiplantae > Streptophyta > Magnoliopsida > Asterales > Asteraceae > Lactuca > Lactuca virosa. The sequence goes on along the minus strand of NC_136432.1, from coordinate 163,551,585 downwards.
TTTTTCGGGACATGCTTTTCCATCCCAAAACATAAAAAAAACTGAAAATAGGGTAGTGCGTGAATACTCACAATATGCAAAATATAGTAATCAAGTTTATATGAGTCAACTAAATATAACGAACATAAATAGTTTAGGACATGCTTTTCCACCCCAAAACATAAAAACCGAAAATAGGGGAGTCGTGAATACTCACAATATGCAAAATATAGTTATCAAGTTTATACGAGTCAACTAAATAAAATGAACATAAATAGTTTAGGACATGCTTTTCCACCCCAAAACATAAAAACCGAAAATAGGGGAGTCGTGAATACTCACAATATGCGTTGAGATGATACAAATGGTGCCTTGACTACGCTCCACTCGTACCACTATTGATTCCTACAATAATGGTATTCGCTAGTGAGTCTCTAATCGAAATCTAACACTAGTATACTTACTACTACAATAGAATTATGCCAATAGTGTGTCAAAATTTAATATTGACAAGTTACAAACATTTTTCTGTGAAAATTTAATTTCAATGAATCAATTGTTATATAACAATTTAAGTGGAAATTTCCCATTATTGAAATACTAATATTTAACATTTTAAGAGGTGTTCCAATGATTAAATATTCAAAAACTAAATTAATTTAGTTCTAAAATTTTCCAAAGTTTTCATTTTAGTTTTAATTGAAGTCAAAGACCTCAAGATAAATCTTCTTGAATTTTTGATTTGTCTGACTATTTTTCACGATATTAGTCTCTTGAATAACCATAAAATCATGAAAAATACTAAACAGTTAAAAACAATTACCAAACTTCAGATTTTGGTTCTAAATGTACTAAAAGACTTCTAGATAAATTTTCATGGATTATGAATATGTATAACCATTTTTCATATATTTAATTCTCTAAATAGATACAAATTCATGAAAAATAGAAATCAGTTTCCAAAATTACCCAAACTTTTTGTATTACTGTTATTAAACATTATTAAGCTGGGAAAAATATAAAAATTGATTTCTAAACTGTTTAACCAAATTTTATGATTTTTGAGCATTTATTCTAATAAAAATTAAAATAAATAGGAAACAGTTTCCAAAATTACCCAAAAAGTTTTGTAACACTTTTATTATACATGTAGAAGCTGTGAAAAATATAAAAGATATTTTTCAATTAGTCTTTCTATTTTTCTTTGTTTTATCCTCTTAAATAATCATTAATTGGAGAATAATTATTAAACAGTTAAAGTAAATTACCAAAATTTTTGTAAGGTTCATTTACAGTGTAAATAATCTGGGAAAAATCCCAAAGGTGGTTTTTTTCTACTGAAATCCGATTTTGTGTATTTAAGTGTATTTAATCTTAGAAAATAGGAGAAAAATAGTATACAGAAGAGAAAAATCATCAAACTTTTTATGTAGCCTCCTAATGTACTACAAGGTGTTCTGGTACATTTTCATAATTTTTAGATGAGTAAAACTATTTTTCCTGTTTTTAGTCCATTATAAATACAAAAATCGGAGAAAAATAGGAATGCATTATGAAAAATTCTGAAAATATTTTTCTAAGTCTTCCACAGAGAGTATAAGCTGCGAAAATTATTATATACCCTTTTCAAATTATCTAAAGCGGTGTTATGATTTATTGGGGCTAAACAAAAAGAAAATTCAAAACCATATTAAACAGTGACAAAAACCGATGAAATTTAATGTGGGGTCATTATTTCGCATAGGGGTTATCCATGAATTTACCTAGGATTTATAGACCTCAGAAAGTATTTTATATGATTTATTGCCCTATTTTATTTCAATAATTATAATAATTCGAGAAAAATAAATTATTTTCTGAAAATTTGTTGAACATCTTATTTTGTTGATGGGAATCTAGGAAAAATCGGATTTGGTCAGAAAAGGAGTTTTAGATATTTATTTGGAAATAAATCCTTCATGAACATATTTGAAAGCTTTTAACAACATACTTTGATGGTCTAGCATCTAAGCTTGAAGATCATCACATGCATGTTTGTTTGAAGACCATTCATGAGTTTGAAATGTTCAAAAATCGTTTTTGAAAGAAAACTTAGAATGCATGTGGTGATTTTCCACCAAAACTTGTAGAAAAGTGCATTTTCATGATCTTGACTTAGGTTTAGGTCCTTGGATTTCACCATTTACAACATGCATGTTGTTTTTGGGTGAAATCCTACCACCATCATCATCAAAACTGAAGTGAATGAACATGCACACATATTTTCTAAGAGAAAGGTGTAGAAGAAGAAGGAAATGCAAGAAAAACCTTGAAAACATGGAGGAAAATGAAAGGAAATCGTGTTCTACCTTAATGAACACCACTAGATGATGAAGATTTTGAGTTTGAGGTGTGTTCTTGGACTTATTCTCTGGAAAATTTCGTGGGTATAGAGAAATAAAGAGAGAAATGGAGTGGTGGTGATGAAGAGTGTGAGAGAGAATGAGGGATAGAGTGAGAGAGAAGATGGAGTGGTAGAGTGAATAAGTGAGTGAATTGATTGAGTTTTGGGGAAGAGTGGTCTTGGGAGGGATGAGGCCGACCTTTGAGTGGAGAGATGAAATTTTATCTTGTTTTGCTTATTTATTTTATATTAATTCCTAAATTTTTATAAAATTTCTTTCAATTTATATAAAATATGCATTTTATATAAAATTTGTTCATAACTCTTGGATGTTTAACTTATAAATGTAATGTCAATATTAATGAATTAAATTAATTTCCTTGATTACATTTCAACATTTTAAATATATTAATTTGATATTATAGTGTTTATAAAAAAAAATTTATAAGATTTTAATATAAATCTTCATAAATTTGAGTTTTTATGACTTTTAGGGTTTTGGAGTTTCATAAACTTTGAATATAAAAATAAATTGAATCTTTGAGATTTCAAATTGTCTTATGGTATTATAACTCTTTTATAGTTATAAATAATGTTTGTAATTTATTTTTATCGGTTTATTGGCATTCTATGTAGTGATTCCGAGATTCAAGCGAAATTGAGGAATCAAGTATACTAGTCCTACTCTTCAACTTTGACTTAAGTTTCTATGAGACTTTGAACTAACTTCTACTTCTAGGTCAAGTGCATGATGTGTGTATATGATTCATGAAATGTTGTTCGAGTCAAAGAGTGACCCAAATATGGATAGTCACTACAGCTCAGTAGATGTAGAATTCACATATCAATGTGAAATCTAAGTACACTATCCATTGATTCTAATTGTTTCCAAGTTTCTAGTAGGTTATAACTTAGCTTTTAGTTACTAAGTCTAGTATGTGTAGTGCCTATATATGCAACTAAGTCTAGTCAAATCTAGAACTGACTCGAATTTTGACGGTTGTCACAGTCTCCCCCGGTTGAAAGAATTTCGTCCCGAAATTCAATTCGTGACGTATTCTATTAGAACTCATCCGAATACGATTGTATAGTTGGAGAGGTGGTGACTTGAAGAGCTCTTTGATTATTTTGGGTTAATTCCTCAAGGGAAAAGCCCAATTCTTTTTGCTATCAACAATTTAGTGTTTCCTTAATTCGAGTTCTACAGCCTAGATTGCGAGAAATTAGGATCATGGAAATCATGATCCGACCATGGCGACCTAGTTGAAAAGATTTTCTAGTTAGATATTATCTGAATTAAGAGAGCGGTATAAGTTTCGATGATGCACCAACTGCACTGAGCGTTAAATCCGCATTGATCTTTAAGTTGCATTCTAAATTAGCATTACGTGTAACTTCGCCGCTTAAAAAAAGAAGAGATTAGGAACAATTTGTTCACTTCCGGGTTGGCTACTACATCTGGAAAAGATATATTTTGAAATAAGAAGGGGTAGCACGAATGAAAATAAATGATCAAGGGTAAGTTCCTAAAGATACGTACTAAGGGTAGGCAACGAAGTTTTGGTACCTCTCGAATGTAAAGGCTTTTTAAGTGTCGTCTACAAAATAAGTTACGAAATGATTGAGGATCTCCGAGGCTATAATTACTACTACGGTTACTCTTACAATAATAGAACTATATTCGAAGAATATATATAATTAGAGAGTCATTGTCTCTAATGAAGGTGGTGAAAGTTTATCATATTTTAAATCACATTGTGTAGATAGCATTTTAAGTGTTTAGAAGTGATAGAAATCTCACTGTTATCAAAATGTGTGTTTAGAAAGGATAACTAATCTCATTATTATCAAAATGTGTAATAATTCCAAGATAATGAAGATATATGTGTGGCGATTAAACGAAGTAGTAAAAAAAAGATAATTTAAAGTTAAATGTTTAAGTCGTCATTAAGGGAATTTTTTTTATAGAAATATTGGTATTATGCTTTTTGTAAAAATTGACTAATTGTCTAAGTCAGGACAAACACAAGTTTAAGAGGAGTCGGAATACTTATGAAAAAAAAAAGTTTAAGAGTTAGGAACTCACTAAAAATTGCAAAGTAGAATACTATTTTAAGAAAGGTAAAAAAATGTCAATCTTTGGAAATAGTGCATTCATAGTTTAGTGTTTCTACAAAAACAATCATTTAGAGAATAGATAATCGTAAAATTCAAAACTTTTGATGTATTTAAAGAAAAGAAGAAACATAAGGATACATATCCTCCACATATATTTTTCGGATATAGAAAAATTATAAGCATAAAGGTATTCATCTTGTGTATTACTTATAACAAAAAATACAATGAAACTTGCATTTTAAATCAAGTTTCCAAATTTAGAACGAAAGAGCAAATGTAAATAAGGATTACTTGATTATTGTAGATTTCAAAATAAAAACAAGATGTATATGGAAAAAGGCATAATTGAATATATCAAAGTTGACTAAATCCAAATTATGACTCACAACTATACACGTATTAATCGCTCAAAACGAAAGGGTAGACTTCTAGTCTATATGTGTACGAACATGGTACCAAGAGAAGCAAAATAGATAGAAACAAAGTTAAACAATGTATTATGTTAATATTATGGCGTGCGAGATCTAAAATCAGAAGGAGAGCGAGAAATAAAGTTTGGGGGAAAGAAAAAGGAAGGTAGCGGCGGCAATGATTGTTATTGTTGAAATTATAAGAACAATACATATAGGTAGATTTAAAACTAGGTTGAGATATATTTCAAACTTCAATATGTGATGTATATTGATGATTAAATAGAAATGAAGAAGTTTTAAAGTGTTTTCTAAGGTTTGCTAAAAATTCACGAGTTATCTATTAAGTTAAACTCCATTTGTGAAAAAGAAGAAACACTAAAATTTGTAATTGAAAATCTGACAGTTTTGACCTTTTTGACCGGAGTCCAACAATGCTTAAAACGGATAAGGTAAAGACTTAACATATTTAGATGAATAATTGTGCATTGTCGAAAGTGCGCCACTGGAACTTTAAAAGTGAACACTAAGTTTTGCAATGCTTTATATTTTAGAATCTTTATAGATTATAAAACTATATTGAAGCAAAGTACACAAATAAGGTATGTTTTGAATTACAAGCGTTAAATATGTCTTATAAACATGTTTGAAGTACAAATTTGCATAAATATCATGTTGTGTTTTCGAGAAAACACATTAAAGTAAATTACAATGTCTAAATGAGAAAGCGGTTAAACGTGTCAAAGCAAAAGTGGTTTGGAAAATCCGAGGATGCTTTTACATATAATAGGACTTCAATGTTATATGTTTAAGTTTTATAGCATAGAGTTTAAACACTTTTATAAAAGAAAATGTTTCTAAGTTTTTCGAAAACGTGTCAAAATGGTAAGCAAGGTTTAAAATGGTTTATATGCCTTTAAAAGCACATCTATCCATTGAAATGGATTTGAAATGAAATTGAAATAGCAAGGTAAAAACCAATATTGGTTAAGTTGAGTTTTGAAGAAAAACGTTAAGTTAAAGCAAGTTGTCAAAAGAGTTTTAGCGAGAATATGGCTTAAATTGTTAGGAAATGTCTACTAAGTTGAATGAAGTAGATATAAAATATTTTATCGATGATAAATAAAACCTATGAAGCGAAATAATTTTTCGATGGAAGGTTAAGAAGTAAGAAATAAGTATGTTAGTGTAGCTGATCGTACCTAAATACTAAGGCGAGTCTAAGGCGAGTGCCGGTGTCTTTTCCCCCAAGATAAAGGACAAGAAAAATTGTTTGAAAAACGTTTTATGGTCTCAATACAGTTTACGACCTTTTATAGAGGTCAAAGGGACATCCTATGTTAAGTTTTAAGCTCAAGGTGGAAACAACGTAGAGCTAAATCGTAGCGTAGTAATAAGGTCTCACGTATGGGTTAAACTTTCGTGTCTCCTCGTGAGTCGAATCCGGAATGCCCACCAATGGTATACAAGTGATTACTTAGTGGCGACTCATCTACCTCCTTACGCGATGCTCCAATTATCATTCGTGTCGATATCGAAACACTTTTTCATTGTTGTAACTCTAGTACGAAGACGATGAAGAGGTATTGAGGAATAATTGGTATAGGTTTCGACTTATGATTATTACTAGTGTATATCTAGCTACTAACCTTACATCTAAAGTCAATAGCTACTGAGGAATACCCATTCGTAGTACTATGTGCATTGCTCCTAGAGTGGCTAGTGATATAACCTAAGTGGTTAACCTAGCACTTGATAAGGGACATGAATATTTCTAAATAAAGGCATTTTTATAAAAGTGCACTTAGTTTCTAAGTGTATCTAAATGAATGCCTATAATATGCAATGCCCGTACACACACCGAAAAATTTTGTTTTTCAAAAGTTTAAGTTGAAAATTGTTTTGAACATAATTCTACAATAACCGTTTCCAGCCTCACATTAACTTTCCTTAATTAAGCATAGTTGGCCAGGCTATACTTAATTAAAGTCCAATAATGCGTACTCGAATTAGTTATACTAGTAGTATATTCAGTATTTTAAAAACGTTTAGAAAATTTTTGGCTATAATTATGGTTTTCCAAAGGAAAACCGGTATTCTCTATAACCTTCGGCTCTGATACCATTTTCTGTCACACCCCGCTAAAGCGGAAACACGAGGCGTGGCAGTATAAAGGGTTTCATAGCAAAAGTTAAAAGACAACACCAACCATAGTATTAAAAATCATTACAAATTTACAATGGGTTTGAACAACTTTTAAAAGAAATTACAATGAAAATTGGAATACAACACATGCGAATGCTCCTAACAGTGAAGTGTCCCTAAGTGCCACTTACTCGATGATTCCTGAAAAAGCATGTAAAACGAGCGTCAACTATAAAAATAGTTGGTGAGTACTCACAAATAAACAAAATAATATTGGTTCCATGAATTGAAATCAATGTTTTGATAAAAGTTTCCAATAATAAAAGTATATTGTTAAAATGAGTAAATAAGTTTGTAAAAAAAAACAGAGTTCTTTGTCATCATGAGAGATAAAGTATGTTGCCCAAATAAGATGCAACATTCATATTCTCATGGAAGATAAAGTTTGTTACTCAAACGAGTAAACAAGTTTCATTGCTTAAAATGAGCAATCAATTTCGTTGCTACAATGAGCAAACATTCATTGCTAAAACATGTATATCAGTTTTCAGTAATAAAAGTTCGTTGTTGTAATGAGAAACAAAGTTCATTGCTATAATTAATAACAAGTTTATTGCTATAACGAGAAACGAGTTTGTATGTGTATGAGCAAACAATGAGTCTCAACCAAACCTATGACTGAAGCCCTATCAAGATCTATGCTTATCGTTCCATAGATGAATATGGTGTCATGCACTCCAGCAATAGGGCGAGTGAGGAGTTCTCAATTCCTAATAGCGCTATCCATAATGACCATTGGCTCAAAGAGTTAATGGTTAGAGATAAGGGAAGGGCCTTAGTACGATAAGTTCTCATGTTCCGTGTTGCATAGACATACATAGCGAGACATAACAATAAAATAGCAATCATGTTTGATACAAATCAATTTAAATACAACATTCAAATAATAGTTTTTCGGGACATGCTTTTCCACCCCAAAACATAAAAAAAAACTGAAAATAGGGGAGTGCGTGAATACTCACAATATGCAAAATATAGTAATCAAGTTTATACGAGTCAACTAAATATAACGAACATAAATAGTTTAGGACATGCTTTTCCACCCCAAAACATAAAAACCAAAAATAGGGGAGTCGTGAATACTCACAATATGCAAAATATAGTTATCAAGTTTATACGAGTCAACTAAATATAATGAACATAAATAGTTTAGGACATGCTTTTCCACCCCAAAACATAAAAACCGAAAATAGGGGAGTCGTGAATACTCACAATATGCGTTGAGATGATACAAATGGTGCCTTGACTACGCTCCACTCGTACCACTATTGATTCCTACAATAATGGTATTCGCTAGTGAGTCTCTAATCGAAATCTAACACTAGTATACTTACTACTACAATAGAATTATGCCAATAGTGTGTCAAAATTTAATATTGACAAGTTACAAACATTTTTCTGTGAAAATTTAATTTCAATGAATCAATTGTTATATAACAATTTAAGTGGAAATTTCCCATTATTGAAATGCTAATATTTAACATTTTAAGAGGTGTTCCAATGATTAAATATTCAAAAACTAAATTAATTTAGTTCTAAAATTTCCCAAAGTTTTCATTTTAGTTTTAATTGAAGTCAAAGACCTCAAGATAAATCTTCTTGAATTTTTGATTTGTCTAACTATTTTTCACGATATTAGTTTCTTGAATAACCATAAAATCATGAAAAATACTAAACTGTTAAAAACAATTACCAAACTTCAGATTTTGGTTCTAAATGTACTAAAAGACTTCTAGATAAATTTTCATGGATTATGAATATGTATAACCATTTTTCATATATTTAATTCTCTAAATAGATACAAATTCATGAAAAATAGAAACCAGTTTCCAAAATTACCCAAACTTTTTGTATTACTGTTATTAAACATTATTAAGCTGGGAAAAATATAAAAATTGATTTCTAAACTGTTTAACCAAATTTTATGATTTTTGAGCATTTATTCTAATAAAAATTGAAATAAATAGGAAACAGTTTCCAAAATTACCCAAAAAGTTTTGTAACACTTTTATTATACATGTAGAAGCTGTGAAAAATATAAAAGATATTTTTCAATTAGTCTTTCTATTTTTCTTTGTTTTATCCTCTTAAATAATCATTAATCGGAGAATAATTATTAAACAGTTAAAGTAAATTACCAAAATTTTTATAAGGTTCATTTACAGTGTAAATAATCTGGAAAAAATCCCAAAGGTGGTTTTTATCTACTGGAATCCGATTTTGTGTATTTAAGTGTATTTAATCTTAGAAAATAGGAGAAAAATAGTATACAGAAGAGAAAAATCATCAAACTTTTTATGTAGCCTCCTAATGTACTACAAGGTGTTTTGGTACATTTTCATAATTTTTAGATGAGTAAAACTAATTTTCCTGTTTTTAGTCCATTATAAATACAAAAATCGGAGAAAAATAGGAATGCATTATGAAAACTTCTGAAAATATTTTTCTAAGTCTTCCACAGAGAGTATAAGCTGCGAAAATTATTATATACCCTTTTCAAATTATCTAAAGCGGTGTTATGATTTATTGGGGCTAAACAAAAAGAAAATTCAAAACCATATTAAACAGTAACAAAAACCGATGAAATTTAATGTGAGGTCATTATTTCGCATAGGGGTTATCCACGAATTTACCTAGGATTTATAGACCTCAGAAAGTATTTTATATGATTTATTGCCCTATTTTATTTCAATAATTATAATAATTCGAGAAAAATGAATTATTTTCTGAAAATTTGTTGAACATCTCATTTTGTTGATGGGAATCTGGGAAAAATCGGATTTGGTCAGAAAAGGAGTTTTAGATATTTATTTGGAAATAAATCCTTCATGAACATATTTGAAAGCTTTTAACAACATACTTTGATGGTCTAGCATCTAAGCTTGAAGATCATCACATGCATGTTTGTTTGAAGACCATTCATGAGTTTGAAATGTTCAAAAATCGTTTTTGAAAGAAAACTTAGAGTGCATGTGGTGATTTTCCACCAAAACTTGTAGAAAAGTGCATTTTCATGATCTTGACTTAGGTTTAGGTCCTTGGATTTCACCATTTACAACATGCATGTTGTTTTTGGGTGAAATCCTACCACCATCATCATCAAAACTGAAGTGAATGAACATGCACACATATTTTCTAAGAGAAAGGCGTAGAAGAAGAAGGAAATGCAAGAAAAACCTTGAAAACATGGAGGAAAATGAAAGGAAATCGTGTTCTACCTTAATGAACACCACTAGATGATGAAGATTTTGAGTTTGAGGTGTGTTCTTGGACTTATTCTCTGGAAAATTTCGTGGGTATAGAGAAATAAAGAGAGAAATGGAGTGGTGGTGATGAAGAGTGTGAGAGAGAATGAGGGATAGAGTGAGAGAGAAGATGGAGTGGTAGAGTGAATAAGTGAGTGAATTGATTGAGTTTTGGGGAAGAGTGGTCTTGGGAGGGATGAGGCCGACCTTTGAGTGGAGAGATGAAATTTTATCTTGTTTTGCTTATTTATTTTATATTAATTCCTAAATTTTTATAAAATTTCTTTCAATTTATATAAAATATGCATTTTATATAAAATTTGTTCATAACTCTTGGATGTTTAACTTATAAATGTAATGTCAATATTAATGAATTAAATTAATTTCCTTGATTACATTTCAACATTTTAAATATATTAATTTGATATTATAGTGTTTATAAAAAAAAATTTATAAGATTTTAATATAAATCTTCATAAATTTGAGTTTTTATGACTTTTAGGGTTTTGGAGTTTCATAAACTTTGAATATAAAAATAAATTGAATCTTTGAGATTTCAAATTGTCTTATGGTATTATAACTCTTTTATAGTTATAAATAATGTTTGTAATTTATTTTTATCGGTTTATTGGCATTCTATGTAGTGATTCCGAGATTCAAGCGAAATTGAGGAATCAAGTATACTAGTCCTACTCTTCAACTTTGACTTAAGTTTCTATGAGACTTTGAACTAACTTCTACTTCTAGGTCAAGTGCATGATGTGTGTATATGATTCATGAAATGTTGTTCGAGTCAAAGAGTGACCCAAATATGGATAGTCACTACAGCTCAGTAGATGTAGAATTCACATATCAATGTGAAATCTAAGTACACTATCCATTGATTCTAATTGTTTCCAAGTTTCTAGTAGGTTATAACTTAGCTTCAAGTTACTAAGTCTAGTATGTGTAGTGCCTATATATGCAACTAAGTCTAGTCAAATCTAGAACTGACTCGAATTTTGACGGTTGTCACAGTCTCCCCCGGTTGAAAGAATTTCGTCCCGAAATTCAATTCGTGACGTATTCTATTAGAACTCATCCGAATACGATTGTATAGTTGGAGAGGTGGTGACTTGAAGAGCTCTTTGATTATTTTGGGTTAATTCCTCAAGGGAAAAGCCCAATTCTTTTTGCTATCAACAATTTAGTGTTTCCTTAATTCGAGTTCTACAGCCTAGATTGCGAGAAATTAGGATCATGGAAATCATGATCCGACCATGGCGACCTAGTTGAAAAGATTTTCTAGTTAGATATTATCTGAATTAAGAGAGCGGTATAAGTTTCGATGATGCACCAACTGCACTGAGCGTTAAATCCGCATTGATCTTTAAGTTGCATTCTAAATTAGCATTACGTGTAACTTCGCCGCTTAAAAAAAGAAGAGATTAGGAACAATTTGTTCACTTCCGGGTTGGCTACTACATCTGGAAAAGATATATTTTGAAATAAGAAGGGGTAGCACGAATGAAAATAAATGATCAAGGGTAAGTTCCTAAAGATACGTACTAAGGGTAGGCAACGAAGTTTTGGTACCTCTCGAATGTAAAGGCTTTTTAAGTGTCGTCTACAAAATAAGTTACGAAATGATTGAGGATCTCCGAGGCTATAATTACTACTACGGTTACTCTTACAATAATAGAACTATATTCGAAGAATATATATAATTAGAGAGTCATTGTCTCTAATGAAGGTGGTGAAAGTTTATCATATTTTAAATCACATTGTGTAGATAGCATTTTAAGTGTTTAGAAGTGATAGAAATCTCACTGTTATCAAAATGTGTGTTTAGAAAGGATAACTAATCTCATTATTATCAAAATGTGTAATAATTCCAAGATAATGAAGATATATGTGTGGCGATTAAACGAAGTAGTAAAAAAAAAGATAATTTAAAGTTAAATGTTTAAGTCGTCATTAAGGGAATTTTTTTTATAGAAATATTGGTATTATGCTTTTTGTAAAAATTGACTAATTGTCTAAGTCAGGACAAACACAAGTTTAAGAGGAGTCGGAATACTTATGAAAAAAAAAAGTTTAAGAGTTAGGAACTCACTAAAAATTGCAAAGTAGAATACTATTTTAAGAAAGGTAAAAAAATGTCAATCTTTGGAAATAGTGCATTCATAGTTTAGTGTTTCTACAAAAACAATCATTTAGAGAATAGATAATCGTAAAATTCAAAACTTTTGATGTATTTAAAGAAAAGAAGAAACATAAGGATACATATCCTCCACATATATTTTTCGGATATAGAAAAATTATAAGCATAAAGGTATTCATCTTGTGTATTACTTATAACAAAAAATACAATGAAACTTGCATTTTAAATCAAGTTTCCAAATTTAGAACGAAAGAGCAAATGTAAATAAGGATTACTTGATTATTGTAGATTTCAAAATAAAAACAAGATGTATATGGAAAAAGGCATAATTGAATATATCAAAGTTGACTAAATCCAAATTATGACTCACAACTATACACGTATTAATCGCTCAAAACGAAAGGGTAGACTTCTAGTCTATATGTGTACGAACATGGTACCAAGAGAAGCAAAATAGATAGAAACAAAGTTAAACAATGTATTATGTTAATATTATGGCGTGCGAGATCTAAAATCAGAAGGAGAGCGAGAAATAAAGTTTGGGGGAAAGAAAAAGGAAGGTAGCGGCGGCAATGATTGTTATTGTTGAAATTATAAGAACAATACATATAGGTAGATTTAAAACTAGGTTGAGATATATTTCAAACTTCAATATGTGATGTATATTGATGATTAAATAGAAATGAAGAAGTTTTAAAGTGTTTTCTAAGGTTTGCTAAAAATTCACGAGTTATCTATTAAGTTAAACTCCATTTGTGAAAAAGAAGAAACACTAAAATTTGTAATTGAAAATCTGACAGTTTTGACCTTTTTGACCGGAGTCCAACAATGCTTAAAACGGATAAGGTAAAGACTTAACATATTTAGATGAATAATTGTGCATTGTCGAAAGTGCGCCACTGGAACTTTAAAAGTGAACACTAAGTTTTGCAATGCTTTATATTTTAGAATCTTTATAGATTATAAAACTATATTGAAGCAAAGTACACAAATAAGGTATGTTTTGAATTACAAGCGTTAAATATGTCTTATAAACATGTTTGAAGTACAAATTTGCATAAATATCATGTTGTGTTTTCGAGAAAACACATTAAAGTAAATTACAATGTCTAAATGAGAAAGCGGTTAAACGTGTCAAAGCAAAAGTGGTTTGGAAAATCCGAGGATGCTTTTACATATAATAGGACTTCAATGTTATATGTTTAAGTTTTATAGCATAGAGTTTAAACACTTTTATAAAAGAAAATGTTTCTAAGTTTTTCGAAAACGTGTCAAAATGGTAAGCAAGGTTTAAAATGGTTTATATGCCTTTAAAAGCACATCTATCCATTGAAATGGATTTGAAATGAAATTGAAATAGCAAGGTAAAAACCAATATTGGTTAAGTTGAGTTTTGAAGAAAAACGTTAAGTTAAAGCAAGTTGTCAAAAGAGTTTTAGCGAGAATATGGCTTAAATTGTTAGGAAATGTCTACTAAGTTGAATGAAGTAGATATAAAATATTTTATCGATGATAAATAAAACCTATGAAGCGAAATAATTTTTCGATGGAAGGTTAAGAAGTAAGAAATAAGTATGTTAGTGTAGCTGATCGTACCTAAATACTAAGGCGAGTCTAAGGCGAGTGCCGGTGTCTTTTCCCCCAAGATAAAGGACAAGAAAAATTGTTTGAAAAACGTTTTATGGTCTCAATACAGTTTACGACCTTTTATAGAGGTCAAAGGGACATCCTATGTTAAGTTTTAAGCTCAAGGTGGAAACAACGTAGAGCTAAATCGTAGCGTAGTAATAAGGTCTCACGTATGGGTTAAACTTTCGTGTCTCCTTGTGAGTCGAATCCGGAATGCCCACCAATGGTATACAAGTGATTACTTAGTGGCGACTCATCTACCTCCTTACGCGATGCTCCAATTATCATTCGTGTCGATATCGAAACACTTTTTCATTGTTGTAACTCTAGTACGAAGACGATGAAGAGGTATTGAGGAATAATTGGTATAGGTTTCGACTTATGATTATTACTAGTGTATATCTAGCTACTAACCTTACATCTAAAGTCAATAGCTACTGAGGAATACCCATTCGTAGTACTATGTGCATTGCTCCTAGAGTGGCTAGTGATATAACCTAAGTGGTTAACCTAGCACTTGATAAGGGACATGAATATTTCTAAATAAAGGCATTTTTATAAAAGTGCACTTAGTTTCTAAGTGTATCTAAATGAATGCCTATAATATGCAATGCCCGTACACACACCGAAAAATTTTGTTTTTCAAAAGTTTAAGTTGAAAATTGTTTTGAACATAATTCTACAATAACCGTTTCCAGCCTCACATTAACTTTCCTTAATTAAGCATAGTTGGCCAGGCTATACTTAATTAAAGTCCAATAATGCGTACTCGAATTAGTTATACTAGTAGTATATTCAGTATTTTAAAAACGTTTAGAAAATTTTTGGCTATAATTATGGTTTTCCAAAGGAAAACCGGTATTCTCTATAACCTTCGGCTCTGATACCATTTTCTGTCACACCCCGCTAAAGCGGAAACACGAGGCGTGGCAGTATAAAGGGTTTCATAGCAAAAGTTAAAAGACAACACCAACCATAGTATTAAAAATCATTACAAATTTACAATGGGTTTGAACAACTTTTAAAAGAAATTACAATGAAAATTGGAATACAACACATGCGAATGCTCCTAACAGTGAAGTGTCCCTAAGTGCCACTTACTCGATGATTCTTGAAAAAGCATGTAAAACGAGCGTCAACTATAAAAATAGTTGGTGAGTACTCACAAATAAACAAAATAATATTGGTTCCATGAATTGAAATCAATGTTTTGATAAAAGTTTCCAATAATAAAAGTATATTGTTAAAATGAGTAAATAAGTTTGTAAAAAAAAACAGAGTTCTTTGTCATCATGAGAGATAAAGTATGTTGCCCAAATAAGATGCAACATTCATATTCTCATGGAAGATAAAGTTTGTTACTCAAACGAGTAAACAAGTTTCATTGCTTAAAATGAGCAATCAATTTCGTTGCTACAATGAGCAAACATTCATTGCTAAAACATGTATATCAGTTTTCAGTAATAAAAGTTCGTTGTTGTAATGAGAAACAAAGTTCATTGCTATAATTAATAACAAGTTTATTGCTATAACGAGAAACGAGTTTGTATGTGTATGAGCAAACAATGAGTCTCAACCAAACCTATGACTGAAGCCCTATCAAGATCTATGCTTATCGTTCCATAGATGAATATGGTGTCATGCACTCCAGCAATAGGGCGAGTGAGGAGTTCTCAATTCCTAATAGCGCTATCCATAATGACCATTGGCTCAAAGAGTTAATGGTTAGAGATAAGGGAAGGGCCTTAGTACGATAAGTTCTCATGTTCCGTGTTGCATAGACATACATAGCGAGACATAACAATAAAATAGCAATCATGTTTGATACAAATCAATTTAAATACAACATTCAAATAATAGTTTTTCGGGACATGCTTTTCCACCCCAAAACATAAAAAAAAACTGAAAATAGGGGAGTGCGTGAATACTCACAATATGCAAAATATAGTAATCAAGTTTATACGAGTCAACTAAATATAACGAACATAAATAGTTTAGGACATGCTTTTCCACCCCAAAACATAAAAACCGAAAATAGGGGAGTCGTGAATACTCACAATATGCAAAATATAGTTATCAAGTTTATACGAGTCAACTAAATATAATGAACATAAATAGTTTAGGACATGCTTTTCCACCCCAAAACATAAAAACCGAAAATAGGGGAGTCGTGAATACTCACAATATGCGTTGAGATGATACAAATGGTGCCTTGACTACGCTCCACTCGTACCACTATTGATTCCTACAATAATGGTATTCGCTAGTGAGTCTCTAATCGAAATCTAACACTAGTATACTTACTACTACAATAGAATTATGCCAATAGTGTGTCAAAATTTAATATTGACAAGTTACAAACATTTTTCTGTGAAAATTTAATTTCAATGAATCAATTGTTATATAACAATTTAAGTGGAAATTTCCCATTATTGAAATGCTAATATTTAACATTTTAAGAGGTGTTCCAATGATTAAATATTCAAAAACTAAATTAATTTAGTTCTAAAATTTCCCAAATTTTCATTTTAGTTTTAATTGAAGTCAAAGACCTCAAGATAAATCTTCTTGAATTTTTGATTTGTCTGACTATTTTTCACGATATTAGTTTCTTGAATAACCATAAAATCATGAAAAATACTAAACAGTTAAAAACAATTACCAAACTTCAGATTTTGGTTCTAAATGTACTAAAAGACTTCTAGATAAATTTTCATGGATTATGAATATGTATAACCATTTTTCATATATTTAATTCTCTAAATAGATACAAATTCATGAAAAATAGAAATCAGTTTCCAAAATTACCCAAACTTTTTGTATTACTGTTATTAAACATTATTAAGCTGGGAAAAATATAAAAATTGATTTCTAAACTGTTTAACCAAATTTTATGATTTTTGAGCATTTATTCTAATAAAAATTGAAATAAATAGGAAACAGTTTCCAAAATTACCCAAAAAGTTTTGTAACACTTTTATTATACATGTAGAAGCTGTGAAAAATATAAAAGATATTTTTCAATTAGTCTTTCTATTTTTCTTTGTTTTATCCTCTTAAATAATCATTAATTGGAGAATAATTATTAAACAGTTAAAGTAAATTACCAAAATTTTTATAAGGTTCATTTACAGTGTAAATAATCTGGAAAAAATCCCAAAGGTGGTTTTTATCTACTGGAATCCGATTTTGTGTATTTAAGTGTATTTAATCTTAGAAAATAGGAGAAAAATAGTATACAGAAGAGAAAAATCATCAAACTTTTTATGTAGCCTCCTAATGTACTACAAGGTGTTTTGGTACATTTTCATAATTTTAAGATGAGTAAAACTAATTTTCCTGTTTTTAGTCCATTATAAATACAAAAATCGGAGAAAAATAGGAATGCATTATGAAAACTTCTGAAAATATTTTTCTAAGTCTTCCACAGAGAGTATAAGCTGCGAAAATTATTATATACCCTTTTCAAATTATCTAAAGCGGTGTTATGATTTATTGGGGCTAAACAAAAAGAAAATTCAAAACCATATTAAACAGTAACAAAAACCGATGAAATTTAATGTGAGGTCATTATTTCGCATAGGGGTTATCCACGAATTTACCTAGGATTTATAGACCTCAGAAAGTATTTTATATGATTTATTGCCCTATTTTATTTCAATAATTATAATAATTCGAGAAAAATGAATTATTTTCTGAAAATTTGTTGAACATCTCATTTTGTTGATGGGAATCTGGGAAAAATCGGATTTGGTCAGAAAAGGAGTTTTAGATATTTATTTGGAAATAAATCCTTCATGAACATATTTGAAAGCTTTTAACAACATACTTTGATGGTCTAGCATCTAAGCTTGAAGATCATCACATGCATGTTTGTTTGAAGACCATTCATGAGTTTGAAATGTTCAAAAATCGTTTTTGAAAGAAAACTTAGAGTGCATGTGGTGATTTTCCACCAAAACTTGTAGAAAAGTGCATTTTCATGATCTTGACTTAGGTTTAGGTCCTTGGATTTCACCATTTACAACATGCATGTTGTTTTTGGGTGAAATCCTACCACCATCATCATCAAAACTGAAGTGAATGAACATGCACACATATTTTCTAAGAGAAAGGCGTAGAAGAAGAAGGAAATGCAAGAAAAACCTTGAAAACATGGAGGAAAATGAAAGGAAATCGTGTTCTACCTTAATGAACACCACTAGATGATGAAGATTTTGAGTTTGAGGTGTGTTCTTGGACTTATTCTCTGGAAAATTTCGTGGGTATAGAGAAATAAAGAGAGAAATGGAGTGGTGGTGATGAAGAGTGTGAGAGAGAATGAGGGATAGAGTGAGAGAGAAGATGGAGTGGTAGAGTGAATAAGTGAGTGAATTGATTGAGTTTTGGGGAAGAGTGGTCTTGGGAGGGATGAGGCCGACCTTTGAGTGGAGAGATGGAATTTTATCTTGTTTTGCTTATTTATTTTATATTAATTCCTAAAGTTTTATAAAATTTCTTTCAATTTATATAAAATATGCATTTTATATAAAATTTGTTCATAACTCTTGGATGTTTAACTTATAAATGTAATGTCAATATTAATGAATTAAATTAATTTCCTTGATTACATTTCAACATTTTAAATATATTAATTTGATATTATAGTGTTTATAAAAAAAAATTTATAAGATTTTAATATAAATCTTCATAAATTTGAGTTTTTATGACTTTTAGGGTTTTGGAGTTTCATAAACTTTGAATATAAAAATAAATTGAATCTTTGAGATTTCAAATTGTCTTATGGTATTATAACTCTTTTATAGTTATAAATAATGTTTGTAATTTATTTTTATCGGTTTATTGGCATTCTATGTAGTGATTCCGAGATTCAAGCGAAATTGAGGAATCAAGTATACTAGTCCTACTCTTCAACTTTGACTTAAGTTTCTATGAGACTTTGAACTAACTTCTACTTCTAGGTCAAGTGCATGATGTGTGTATATGATTCATGAAATGTTGTTCGAGTCAAAGAGTGACCCAAATATGGATAGTCACTACAGCTCAGTAGATGTAGAATTCACATATCAATGTGAAATCTAAGTACACTATCCATTGATTCTAATTGTTTCCAAGTTTCTAGTAGGTTATAACTTAGCTTCAAGTTACTAAGTCTAGTATGTGTAGTGCCTATATATGCAACTAAGTCTAGTCAAATCTAGAACTGACTCGAATTTTGACGGTTGTCACAGTCTCCCCCGGTTGAAAGAATTTCGTCCCGAAATTCAATTCGTGACGTATTCTATTAGAACTCATCCGAATACGATTGTATAGTTGGAGAGGTGGTGACTTGAAGAGCTCTTTGATTATTTTGGGTTAATTCCTCAAGGGAAAAGCCCAATTCTTTTTGCTATCAACAATTTAGTGTTTCCTTAATTCGAGTTCTACAGCCTAGATTGCGAGAAATTAGGATCATGGAAATCATGATCCGACCATGGCGACCTAGTTGAAAAGATTTTCTAGTTAGATATTATCTGAATTAAGAGGCGGTATAAGTTTCGATGATGCACCAACTGCACTGAGCGTTAAATCCGCATTGATCTTTAAGTTGCATTCTAAATTAGCATTACGTGTAACTTCGCCGCTTAAAAAAAGAAGAGATTAGGAACAATTTGTTCACTTCCGGGTTGGCTACTACATCTGGAAAAGATATATTTTGAAATAAGAAGGGGTAGCACGAATGAAAATAAATGATCAAGGGTAAGTTCCTAAAGATACGTACTAAGGGTAGGCAACGAAGTTTTGGTACCTCTCGAATGTAAAGGCTTTTTAAGTGTCGTCTACAAAATAAGTTACGAAATGATTGAGGATCTCCGAGGCTATAATTACTACTACGGTTACTCTTACAATAATAGAACTATATTCGAAGAATATATATAATTAGAGAGTCATTGTCTCTAATGAAGGTGGTGAAAGTTTATCATATTTTAAATCACATTGTGTAGATAGCATTTTAAGTGTTTAGAAGTGATAGAAATCTCACTGTTATCAAAATGTGTGTTTAGAAAGGATAACTAATCTCATTATTATCAAAATGTGTAATAATTCCAAGATAATGAAGATATATGTGTGGCGATTAAACGAAGTAGTAAAAAAAAAGATAATTTAAAGTTAAATGTTTAAGTCGTCATTAAGGGAATTTTTTTATAGAAATATTGGTATTATGCTTTTTGTAAAAATTGACTAATTGTCTAAGTCAGGACAAACACAAGTTTAAGAGGAGTCAGAATACTTATGAAAAAAAAAAGTTTAAGAGTTAGGAACTCACTAAAAATTGCAAAGTAGAATACTATTTTAAGAAAGGTAAAAAAATGTCAATCTTTGGAAATAGTGCATTCATAGTTTAGTGTTTCTACAAAAACAATCATTTAGAGAATAGATAATCGTAAAATTCAAAACTTTTGATGTATTTAAAGAAAAGAAGAAACATAAGGATACATATCCTCCACATATATTTTTCGGATATAGAAAAATTATAAGCATAAAGGTATTCATCTTGTGTATTACTTATAACAAAAAATACAATGAAACTTGCATTTTAAATCAAGTTTCCAAATTTAGAACGAAAGAGCAAATGTAAATAAGGATTACTTGATTATTGTAGATTTCAAAATAAAAACAAGATGTATATGGAAAAAGGCATAATTGAATATATCAAAGTTGACTAAATCCAAATTATGACTCACAACTATACACGTATTAATCGCTCAAAACGAAAGGGTAGACTTCTAGTCTATATGTGTACGAACATGGTACCAAGAGAAGCAAAATAGATAGAAACAAAGTTAAACAATGTATTATGTTAATATTATGGCGTGCGAGATCTAAAATCAGAAGGAGAGCGAGAAATAAAGTTTGGGGGAAAGAAAAAGGAAGGTAGCGGCGGCAATGATTGTTATTGTTGAAATTATAAGAACAATACATATAGGTAGATTTAAAACTAGGTTGAGATATATTTCAAACTTCAATATGTGATGTATATTGATGATTAAATAGAAATGAAGAAGTTTTAAAGTGTTTTCTAAGGTTTGCTAAAAATTCACGAGTTATCTATTAAGTTAAACTCCATTTGTGAAAAAGAAGAAACACTAAAATTTGTAATTGAAAATCTGACAGTTTTGACCTTTTTGACCGGAGTCCAACAATGCTTAAAACGGATAAGGTAAAGACTTAACATATTTAGATGAATAATTGTGCATTGTCGAAAGTGCGCCACTGGAACTTTAAAAGTGAACACTAAGTTTTGCAATGCTTTATATTTTAGAATCTTTATAGATTATAAAACTATATTGAAGCAAAGTACACAAATAAGGTATGTTTTGAATTACAAGCATTAAATATGTCTTATAAACATGTTTGAAGTACAAATTTGCATAAATATCATGTTGTGTTTTCGAGAAAACACATTAAAGTAAATTACAATGTCTAAATGAGAAAGCGGTTAAACGTGTCAAAGCAAAAGTGGTTTGGAAAATCCGAGGATGCTTTTACATATAATAGGACTTCAATGTTATATGTTTAAGTTTTATAGCATAGAGTTTAAACACTTTTATAAAAGAAAATGTTTCTAAGTTTTTCGAAAACGTGTCAAAATGGTAAGCAAGGTTTAAAATGGTTTATATGCCTTTAAAAGCACATCTATCCATTGAAATGGATTTGAAATGAAATTGAAATAGCAAGGTAAAAACCAATATTGGTTAAGTTGAGTTTTGAAGAAAAACGTTAAGTTAAAGCAAGTTGTCAAAAGAGTTTTAGCGAGAATATGGCTTAAATTGTTAGGAAATGTCTACTAAGTTGAATGAAGTAGATATAAAATATTTTATCGATGATAAATAAAACCTATGAAGCGAAATAATTTTTCGATGGAAGGTTAAGAAGTAAGAAATAAGTATGTTAGTGTAGCTGATCGTACCTAAATACTAAGGCGAGTCTAAGGCGAGTGCCGGTGTCTTTTCCCCCAAGATAAAGGACAAGAAAAATTGTTTGAAAAACGTTTTATGGTCTCAATACAGTTTACGACCTTTTATAGAGGTCAAAGGGACATCCTATGTTAAGTTTTAAGCTCAAGGTGGAAACAACGTAGAGCTAAATCGTAGCGTAGTAATAAGGTCTCACGTATGGGTTAAACTTTCGTGTCTCCTCGTGAGTCGAATCCGGAATGCCCACCAATGGTATACAAGTGATTACTTAGTGGCGACTCATCTACCTCCTTACGCGATGCTCCAATTATCATTCGTGTCGATATCGAAACACTTTTTCATTGTTGTAACTCTAGTACGAAGACGATGAAGAGGTATTGAGGAATAATTGGTATAGGTTTCGACTTATGATTATTACTAGTGTATATCTAGCTACTAACCTTACATCTAAAGTCAATAGCTACTGAGGAATACCCATTCGTAGTACTATGTGCATTGCTCCTAGAGTGGCTAGTGATATAACCTAAGTGGTTAACCTAGCACTTGATAAGGGACATGAATATTTCTAAATAAAGGCATTTTTATAAAAGTGCACTTAGTTTCTAAGTGTATCTAAATGAATGCCTATAATATGCAATGCCCGTACACACACCGAAAAATTTTGTTTTTCAAAAGTTTAAGTTGAAAATTGTTTTGAACATAATTCTACAATAACCGTTTCCAGCCTCACATTAACTTTCCTTAATTAAGCATAGTTGGCCAGGCTATACTTAATTAAAGTCCAATAATGCGTACTCGAATTAGTTATACTAGTAGTATATTCAGTATTTTAAAAACGTTTAGAAAATTTTTGGCTATAATTATGGTTTTCCAAAGGAAAACCGGTATTCTCTATAACCTTCGGCTCTGATACCATTTTCTGTCACACCCCGCTAAAGCGGAAACACGAGGCGTGGCAGTATAAAGGGTTTCATAGCAAAAGTTAAAAGACAACACCAACCATAGTATTAAAAATCATTACAAATTTACAATGGGTTTGAACAACTTTTAAAAGAAATTACAATGAAAATTGGAATACAACACATGCGAATGCTCCTAACAGTGAAGTGTCCCTAAGTGCCACTTACTCGATGATTCCTGAAAAAGCATGTAAAACGAGCGTCAACTATAAAAATAGTTGGTGAGTACTCACAAATAAACAAAATAATATTGGTTCCATGAATTGAAATCAATGTTTTGATAAAAGTTTCCAATAATAAAAGTATATTGTTAAAATGAGTAAATAAGTTTGTAAAAAAAACAGAGTTCTTTGTCATCATGAGAGATAAAGTATGTTGCCCAAATAAGATGCAACATTCATATTCTCATGGAAGATAAAGTTTGTTACTCAAACGAGTAAACAAGTTTCATTGCTTAAAATGAGCAATCAATTTCGTTGCTACAATGAGCAAACATTCATTGCTAAAACATGTATATCAGTTTTCAGTAATAAAAGTTCGTTGTTGTAATGAGAAACAAAGTTCATTGCTATAATTAATAACAAGTTTATTGCTATAACGAGAAACGAGTTTGTATGTGTATGAGCAAACAATGAGTCTCAACCAAACCTATGACTGAAGCCCTATCAAGATCTATGCTTATCGTTCCATAGATGAATATGGTGTCATGCACTCCAGCAATAGGGCGAGTGAGGAGTTCTCAATTCCTAATAGCGCTATCCATAATGACCATTGGCTCAAAGAGTTAATGGTTAGAGATAAGGGAAGGGCCTTAGTACGATAAGTTCTCATGTTCCGTGTTGCATAGACATACATAGCGAGACATAACAATAAAATAGCAATCATGTTTGATACAAATCAATTTAAATACAACATTCAAATAATAGTTTTTCGGGACATGCTTTTCCACCCCAAAACATAAAAAAAAACTGAAAATAGGGGAGTGCGTGAATACTCACAATATGCAAAATATAGTAATCAAGTTTATACGAGTCAACTAAATATAACGAACATAAATAGTTTAGGACATGCTTTTCCACCCCAAAACATAAAAACCGAAAATAGGGGAGTCGTGAATACTCACAATATGCAAAATATAGTTATCAAGTTTATACGAGTCAACTAAATATAATGAACATAAATAGTTTAGGACATGCTTTTCCACCCCAAAACATAAAAACCGAAAATAGGGGAGTCGTGAATACTCACAATATGCGTTGAGATGATACAAATGGTGCCTTGACTACGCTCCACTCGTACCACTATTGATTCCTACAATAATGGTATTCGCTAGTGAGTCTCTAATCGAAATCTAACACTAGTATACTTACTACTACAATAGAATTATGCCAATAGTGTGTCAAAATTTAATATTGACAAGTTACAAACATTTTTCTGTGAAAATTTAATTTCAATGAATCAATTGTTATATAACAATTTAAGTGGAAATTTCCCATTATTGAAATGCTAATATTTAACATTTTAAGAGGTGTTCCAATGATTAAATATTCAAAAACTAAATTAATTTAGTTCTAAAATTTCCCAAATTTTCATTTTAGTTTTAATTGAAGTCAAAGACCTCAAGATAAATCTTCTTGAATTTTTGATTTGTCTGACTATTTTTCACGATATTAGTTTCTTGAATAACCATAAAATCATGAAAAATACTAAACAGTTAAAAACAATTACCAAACTTCAGATTTTGGTTCTAAATGTACTAAAAGACTTCTAGATAAATTTTCATGGATTATGAATATGTATAACCATTTTTCATATATTTAATTCTCTAAATAGATACAAATTCATGAAAAATAGAAATCAGTTTCCAAAATTACCCAAACTTTTTGTATTACTGTTATTAAACATTATTAAGCTGGGAAAAATATAAAAATTGATTTCTAAACTGTTTAACCAAATTTTATGATTTTTGAGCATTTATTCTAATAAAAATTGAAATAAATAGGAAACAGTTTCCAAAATTACCCAAAAAGTTTTGTAACACTTTTATTATACATGTAGAAGCTGTGAAAAATATAAAAGATATTTTTCAATTAGTCTTTCTATTTTTCTTTGTTTTATCCTCTTAAATAATCATTAATTGGAGAATAATTATTAAACAGTTAAAGTAAATTACCAAAATTTTTATAAGGTTCATTTACAGTGTAAATAATCTGGAAAAAATCCCAAAGGTGGTTTTTATCCACTGGAATCCGATTTTGTGTATTTAAGTGTATTTAATCTTAGAAAATAGGAGAAAAATAGTATACAGAAGAGAAAAATCATCAAACTTTTTATGTAGCCTCCTAATGTACTACAAGGTGTTTTGGTACATTTTCATAATTTTTAGATGAGTAAAACTAATTTTCCTGTTTTTAGTCCATTATAAATACAAAAATCGGAGAAAAATAGGAATGCATTATGAAAACTTCTGAAAATATTTTTCTAAGTCTTCCACAGAGAGTATAAGCTGCGAAAATTATTATATACCCTTTTCAAATTATCTAAAGCGGTGTTATGATTTATTGGGGCTAAACAAAAAGAAAATTCAAAACCATATTAAACAGTAACAAAAACCGATGAAATTTAATGTGAGGTCATTATTTCGCATAGGGGTTATCCACGAATTTACCTAGGATTTATAGACCTCAGAAAGTATTTTATATGATTTATTGCCCTATTTTATTTCAATAATTATAATAATTCGAGAAAAATGAATTATTTTCTGAAAATTTGTTGAACATCTCATTTTGTTGATGGGAATCTGGGAAAAATCGGATTTGGTCAGAAAAGGAGTTTTAGATACTTATTTGGAAATAAATCCTTCATGAACATATTTGAAAGCTTTTAACAACATACTTTGATGGTCTAGCATCTAAGCTTGAAGATCATCACATGCATGTTTGTTTGAAGACCATTCATGAGTTTGAAATGTTCAAAAATCGTTTTTGAAAGAAAACTTAGAGTGCATGTGGTGATTTTCCACCAAAACTTGTAGAAAAGTGCATTTTCATGATCTTGACTTAGGTTTAGGTCCTTGGATTTCACCATTTACAACATGCATGTTGTTTTTGGGTGAAATCCTACCACCATCATCATCAAAACTGAAGTGAATGAACATGCACACATATTTTCTAAGAGAAAGGCGTAGAAGAAGAAGGAAATGCAAGAAAAACCTTGAAAACATGGAGGAAAATGAAAGGAAATCGTGTTCTACCTTAATGAACACCACTAGATGATGAAGATTTTGAGTTTGAGGTGTGTTCTTGGACTTATTCTCTGAAAAATTTCGTGGGTATAGAGAAATGAAGAAAGAAATGGAGTGGTGGTGATGAAGAGTGTGAGAGAGAATGAGGGATAAAGTGAGAGAGAAGATGGAGTGGTAGAGTGAATAAGTGAGTGAATTGATTGAGTTTTGGGGAAGAGTGGTCTTGGGAGGGATGAGGCCGACCTTTGAGTGGAGAGATGAAATTTTATCTTGTTTTGCTTATTTATTTTATATTAATTCCTAAATTTTTATAAAATTTCTTTCAATTTATATAAAATATGCATTTTATATAAAATTTGTTCATAACTCTTGGATGTTTAACTTATAAATGTAATGTCAATATTAATGAATTAAATTAATTTCCTTGATTACATTTCAACATTTTAAATATATTAATTTGATATTATAGTGTTTATAAAAACAAATTTATAAGATTTTAATATAAATCTTCATAAATTTGAGTTTTTATGACTTTTAGGGTTTTGGAGTTTCATAAACTTTGAATATAAAAATAAATTGAATCTTTGAGATTTCAAATTGTCTTATGGTATTATAACTCTTTTATAGTTATA
The DNA here is from genome assembly GCF_052849685.1 of Lactuca virosa. NCBI lineage: Eukaryota > Viridiplantae > Streptophyta > Magnoliopsida > Asterales > Asteraceae > Lactuca > Lactuca virosa. The sequence goes on along the minus strand of NC_136432.1, from coordinate 163,524,680 downwards.
AATAATGTTTGTAATTTATTTTTATCGGTTTATTGGCATTCTATGTAGTGATTCCGAGATTCAAGCGAAATTGAGGAATCAAGTATACTAGTCCTACTCTTCAACTTTGACTTAAGTTTCTATGAGACTTTGAACTAACTTCTACTTCTAGGTCAAGTGCATGATGTGTGTATATGATTCATGAAATGTTGTTCGAGTCAAAGAGTGACCCAAATATGGATAGTCACTACAGCTCAGTAGATGTAGAATTCACATATCAATGTGAAATCTAAGTACACTATCCATTGATTCTAATTGTTTCCAAGTTTCTAGTAGGTTATAACTTAGCTTCTAGTTACTAAGTCTAGTATGTGTAGTGCCTATATATGCAACTAAGTCTAGTCAAATCTAGAACTGACTCGAATTTTGACGGTTGTCACAGTCTCCCCCGGTTGAAAGAATTTCGTCCCGAAATTCAATTCGTGACGTATTCTATTAGAACTCAGCCGAATACGATTGTATAGTTGGAGAGGTAGTGACTTGAAGAGCTCTTTGATTATTTTGGGTTAATTCCTCAAGGGAAAAGCCCAATTCTTTTTGCTATCAACAATTTAGTGTTTCCTTAATTCGAGTTCTACAGCCTAGATTGCGAGAAATTAGGATCATGGAAATCATGATCCGACCATGGCGACCTAGTTGAAAAGATTTTCTAGTTAGATATTATCTGAATTAAGAGAGCGGTATAAGTTTCGATGATGCACCAACTGCACTGAGCGTTAAATCCGCATTGATCTTTAAGTTGCATTCTAAATTAGCACTACGTGTAACTTCGCCGCTTAAAAAAAGAAGAGATTAGGAACAATTTGTTCACTTCCGGGTTGGCTACTACATCTGGAAAAGATATATTTTGAAATAAGAAGGGGTAGCACGAATGAAAATAAATGATCAAGGGTAAGTTCCTAAAGATACGTACTAAGGGTAGGCAACGAAGTTTTGGTACCTCTCGAATGTAAAGGCTTTTTAAGTGTCGTCTACAAAATAAGTTACGAAATGATTGAGGATCTCCGAGGCTATAATTACTACTACGGTTACTCTTACAATAATATAACTATATTCGAAGAATATATATAATTAGAGAGTCATTGTCTCTAATGAAGGTGGTGAAAGTTTATCATATTTTAAATCACATTGTGTAGATAGCATTTTAAGTGTTTAGAAGTGATAGAAATCTCACTGTTATCAAAATGTGTGTTTAGAAAGGATAACTAATCTCATTATTATCAAAATGTGTAATAATTCCAAGATAATGAAGATATATGTGTGGCGATCAAACGAAGTAGTAAAAAAAAAGATAATTTAAAGTTAAATGTTTAAGTCGTCATTAAGGGAATTTTTTTTATAGAAATATTGGTATTATGCTTTTTGTAAAAACTGACTAATTGTCTAAGTCAGGACAAATACAAGTTTAAGAGGAGTCGGAATACTTATGAAAAAAAAAGTTTAAGAGTTAGGAACTCACTAAAAATTGCAAAGTAGAATACTATTTTAAGAAAGGTAAAAAAATGTCAATCTTTGGAAATAGTGCATTCATAGTTTAGTGTTTCTACAAAAACAATCATTTAGAGAATAGATAATCGTAAAATTCAAAACTTTTGATGTATTTAAAGAAAAGAAGAAACATAAGGATACATATCCTCCACATATATTTTTCGGATATAGAAAAATTATAAGCATAAAGGTATTCATCTTGTGTATTACTTATAACAAAAAATACAATGAAACTTGCATTTTAAATCAAGTTTCCAAATTTAGAACGAAAGAGCAAATGTAAATAAGGATTACTTGATTATTGTAGATTTCAAAATAAAAACAAGATGTATATGGAAAAAGGCATAATTGAATATATCAAAGTTGACTAAATCCAAATTATGACTCACAACTATACACGTATTAATCGCTCAAAACGAAAGGGTAGACTTCTAGTCTATATGTGTATGAACATGGTACCAAGAGAAGCAAAATAGATAGAAACAAAGTTAGACAATGTATTATGTTAATATTATGGCGTGCGAGATCTAAAATCAGAAGGAGAGCGAGAAATAAAGTTTGGGGGAAAGAAAAAGGAAGGTAGCGGCGGCAATGATTGTTATTGTTGAAATTATAAGAACAATACATATAGGTAGATTTAAAACTAGGTTGAGATATATTTCAAACTTCAATATGTGATGTATATTGATGATTAAATAGAAATGAAGAAGTTTTAAAGTGTTTTCTAAGGTTTGCTAAAAATTCACGAGTTATCTATTAAGTTAAACTCCATTTGTGAAAAAGAAGAAACACTAAAATTTGTAATTGAAAATCTGACAGTTTTGACCTTTTTGACCGGAGTCCAACAATGCTTAAAACGGATAAGGTAAAGACTTAACATATTTAGATGAATAATTGTGCATTGTCGAAAGTGCGCCACTGGAACTTTAAAAGTGAACACTAAGTTTTGCAATGCTTTATATTTTAGAATCTTTATAGATTATAAAACTATATTGAAGCAAAGTACACAAATAAGGTATGTTTTGAATTACAAGCGTTAAATATGTCTTATAAACATGTTTGAAGTACAAATTTGCATAAATATCATGTTGTGTTTTCGAGAAAACACATTAAAGTAAATTACAATGTCTAAATGAGAAAGCGGTTAAACGTGTCAAAGCGAAAGTGGTTTGGAAAATCCGAGGATGCTTTTACATATAATAGGACTTCAATGTTATATGTTTAAGTTTTATAGCATAGAGTTTAAACACTTTTATAAAAGAAAATGTTTCTAAGTTTTTCGAAAACGTGTCAAAATGGTAAGCAAGGTTTAAAATGGTTTATATGCCTTTAAAAGCACATCTATCCATTGAAATGGATTTGAAATGAAATTGAAATAGCAAGGTAAAAACCAATATTGGTTAAGTTGAGTTTTGAAGAAAAGCGTTAAGTTAAAGCAAGTTGTCAAAAGAGTTTTAGCGAGAATATGGCTTAAATTGTTAGGAAATGTCTACTAAGTTGAATGAAGTAGATATAAAATATTTTATCGATGATAAATAAAACCTATGAAGCGAAATAATTTTTCGATGGAAGGTTAAGAAGTAAGGAATAAGTATGTTAGTGTAGCTGATCGTACCTAAATACTAAGGCGAGTCTAAGGCGAGTGCCGGTGTCTTTTCCCCCAAGATAAAGGACAAGAAAAATTGTTTGAAAAACGTTTTATGGTCTCAATACAGTTTACGACCTTTTATAGAGGTCAAAGGGACATCCTATGTTAAGTTTTAAGCTCAAGGTGGAAACAACGTAGAGCTAAATCGTAGCGTAGTAATAAGGTCTCACGTATGGGTTAAACTTTCGTGTCTCCTCGTGAGTCAAATCCGGAATGCCCACCAATGGTATACAAGTGATTACTTAGTGGCGACTCATCTACCTCCTTACGCGATGCTCCAATTATCATTCGTGTCGATATCGAAACACTTTTTCATTGTTGTAACTTTAGTACGAAGACGATGAAGAGGTATTGAGGAATAATTGGTATAGGTTTCGACTTATGATTATTACTAGTGTATATCTAGCTACTAACCTTACATCTAAAGTCAATAGCTACTGAGGAATACCCATTCGTAGTACTATGTGCATTGCTCCTAGAGTGGCTAGTGATATAACCTAAGTGGTTAACCTAGCACTTGATAAGGGACATGAATATTTCTAAATAAAGGCATTTTTATAAAAGTGCACTTAGTTTCTAAGTGTATCTAGATGAATGCCTATAATATGCAATGCCCGTACACACACCGAAAAATTTTGTTTTTCAAAAGTTTAAGTTGAAAATTGTTTTGAACATAATTCTACAATAACCGTTTCCAGCCTCACATTAACTTTCCTTAATTAAGCATAGTTGGCCAGGCTATACTTAATTAAAGTCCAATAATGCGTACTCGAATTAGTTATACTAGCAGTATGTTCAGTATTTTAAAAACGTTTAGAAATTTTTTGGCTATAGTTGTGGTTTTCCAAAGGAAAACCGGTATTCTCTATAACCTTCGGCTCTGATACCATTTTCTGTCACACCCCGCTAAAGCGGAAACACGAGGCGTGGCAGTATAAAGGGTTTCATAGCAAAAGTTAAAAGACAACACCAACCATAGTATTAAAAATCATTACAAATTTACAATGGGTTTGAACAACTTTTAAAAGAAATTACAATGAAAATTGGAATACAACACATGCGAATGCTCCTAACAGTGAAGTGTCCCTAAGAGCCACTTACTCGATGATTCCTGAAAAAGCATGTAAAACGAGCGTCAACTATAAAAATAGTTGGTGAGTACTCACAAATAAACAAAATAATATTGGTTCCATGAATTGAAATCAAAGTTTTGATAAAAGTTTCCAATAATAAAAGTATATTGTTAAAATGAGTAAATAAGTTTGTAAAAAAAAACAGAGTTCTTTGTCATCATGAGAGATAAAGTATGTTGCCCAAATAAGATGCAACATTCATATTCTCATGGAAGATAAAGTTCGTTACTCAAACGAGTAAACAAGTTTCATTGCTTAAAATGAGCAATCAATTTCGTTGCTACAATGAGCAAACAATTTCATTGCTAAAACATGTATATCAGTTTTCAGTAATAAAAGTTCGTTGTTGTAATGAGAAACAAAGTTCATTGCTATAATTAATAACAAGTTTATTGCTATAACGAGAAAGGAGTTTATATGTGTATGAGCAAACAATGAGTCTCAACCAAACCTATGACTGAAGCCCTATCAAGATCTATGCTTATCGTTCCATAGATGAATATGGTGTCATGCACTCCAGCAATAGGGCGAGTGAGGAGTTCTTAATTCCTAATAGCGCTATCCATAATGACCATTGGCTCAAAGAGTTAATGGTTAGAGATAAGGGAAGGGCCTTAGTACGATAAGTTCTCATGTTCCGTGTTGCATAGACATACATAGCGAGACATAACAATAAAATAGCAATCATGTTTGATACAAATCAATTTAAATACAACATTCAAATAATAGTTTTTCGGGACATGCTTTTCCACCCCAAAACATAAAAAAAAACTGAAAATAGGGGAGTGCGTGAATACTCACAATATGCAAAATATAGTAATCAAGTTTATACGAGTCAACTAAATATAACGAACATAAATAGTTTAGGACATGCTTTTCCACCCCAAAACATAAAAACCGAAAATAGGGGAGTCGTGAATACTCACAATATGCAAAATATAGTTATCAAGTTTATACGAGTCAACTAAATATAATGAACATAAATAGTTTAGGACATGCTTTTCCACCCCAAAACATAAAAACCGAAAATAGGGGAGTCGTGAATACTCACAATATGCGTTGAGATGATACAAATGGTGCCTTGACTACGCTCCACTCGTACCACTATTGATTCCTACAATAATGGTATTCGCTAGTGAGTCTCTAATCGAAATCTAACACTAGTATACTTACTACTACAATAGAATTATGCCAATAGTGTGTCAAAATTTAATATTGACAAGTTACAAACATTTTTCTGTGAAAATTTAATTTCAATGAATCAATTGTTATATAACAATTTAAGTGGAAATTTCCCATTATTGAAATGCTAATATTTAACATTTTAAGAGGTGTTCCAATGATTAAATATTCAAAAACTAAATTAATTTAGTTCTAAAATTTCCCAAATTTTCATTTTAGTTTTAATTGAAGTCAAAGACCTCAAGATAAATCTTCTTGAATTTTTGATTTGTCTGACTATTTTTCACGATATTAGTTTCTTGAATAACCATAAAATCATGAAAAATACTAAACAGTTAAAAACAATTACCAAACTTCAGATTTTGGTTCTAAATGTACTAAAAGACTTCTAGATAAATTTTCATGGATTATGAATATGTATAACCATTTTTCATATATTTAATTCTCTAAATAGATACAAATTCATGAAAAATAGAAATCAGTTTCCAAAATTACCCAAACTTTTTGTATTACTGTTATTAAACATTATTAAGCTGGGAAAAATATAAAAATTGATTTCTAAACTGTTTAACCAAATTTTATGATTTTTGAGCATTTATTCTAATAAAAATTGAAATAAATAGGAAACAGTTTCCAAAATTACCCAAAAAGTTTTGTAACACTTTTATTATACATGTAGAAGCTGTGAAAAATATAAAAGATATTTTTCAATTAGTCTTTCTATTTTTCTTTGTTTTATCCTCTTAAATAATCATTAATTGGAGAATAATTATTAAACAGTTAAAGTAAATTACCAAAATTTTTGTAAGGTTCATTTACAGTGTAAATAATCTGGAAAAAATCCCAAAGGTGGTTTTTATCTACTGGAATCCGATTTTGTGTATTTAAGTGTATTTAATCTTAGAAAATAGGAGAAAAATAGTATACAGAAGAGAAAAATCATCAAACTTTTTATGTAGCCTCCTAATGTACTACAAGGTGTTCTGGTACATTTTCATAATTTTTAGATGAGTAAAACTATTTTTCCTGTTTTTAGTCCATTATAAATACAAAAATCGGAGAAAAATAGGAATGCATTATGAAAAATTCTGAAAATATTTTTCTAAGTCTTCCACAGAGAGTATAAGCTGCGAAAATTATTATATACCCTTTTCAAATTATCTAAAGCGGTGTTATGATTTATTGGGGATAAACAAAAAGAAAATTCAAAACCATATTAAACAGTAACAAAAACCGATGAAATTTAATGTGGGGTCATTATTTCGCATAGGGGTTATCCACGAATTTACCTAGGATTTATAGACCTCAGAAAGTATTTTATATGATTTATTGCCCTATTTTATTTCAATAATTATAATAATTCGAGAAAAATAAATTATTTTCTGAAAATTTGTTGAACATCTCATTTTGTTGATGGGAATCTAGGAAAAATCGGATTTGGTCAGAAAAGGAGTTTTAGATATTTATTTGGAAATAAATCCTTCATGAACATATTTGAAAGCTTTTAACAACATACTTTGATGGTCTAGCATCTAAGCTTGAAGATCATCACATGCATGTTTGTTTGAAGACCATTCATGAGTTTGAAATGTTCAAAAATCGTTTTTGAAAGAAAACTTAGAGTGCATGTGGTGATTTTCCACCAAAACTTGTAGAAAAGTGCATTTTCATGATCTTGACTTAGGTTTAGGTCCTTGGATTTCACCATTTACAACATGCATGTTGTTTTTGGGTGAAATCCTACCACCATCATCATCAAAACTGAAGTGAATGAACATGCACACATATTTTCTAAGAGAAAGGTGTAGAAGAAGAAGGAAATGCAAGAAAAACCTTGAAAACATGGAGGAAAATGAAAGGAAATCGTGTTCTACCTTAATGAACACCACTAGATGATGAAGATTTTGAGTTTGAGGTGTGTTCTTGGACTTATTCTCTGGAAAATTTTGTGGGTATAGAGAAATAAAGAGAGAAATGGAGTGGTGGTGATGAAGAGTGTGAGAGAGAATGAGGGATAGAGTGAGAGAGAAGATCGAGTGGTAGAGTGAATAATTGAGTGAATTGATTGAGTTTTGGGGAAGAGTGGTCTTGGGAGGGATGAGGCCGACCTTTGAGTGGAGAGATGAAATTTTATCTTGTTTTGCTTATTTATTTTATATTAATTCCTAAATTTTTATAAAATTTCTTTCAATTTATATAAAATATGCATTTTATATAAAATTTGTTCATAACTCTTGGATGTTTAACTTATAAATGTAATGTCAATATTAATGAATTAAATTAATTTCCTTGATTACATTTCAACATTTTAAATATATTAATTTGATATTATAGTGTTTATAAAAAAAATTTATAAGATTTTAATATAAATCTTCATAAATTTGAGTTTTTATGACTTTTAGGGTTTTGGAGTTTCATAAACTTTGAATATAAAAATAAATTGAATCTTTGAGATTTCAAATTGTCTTATGGTATTATAACTCTTTTATAGTTATAAATAATGTTTGTAATTTATTTTTATCGGTTTATTGGCATTCTATGTAGTGATTCCGAGATTCAAGCGAAATTGAAGAATCAAGTATACTAGTCCTACTCTTCAACTTTGACTTAAGTTTCTATGAGACTTTGAACTAACTTCTACTTCTAGGTCAAGTGCATGATGTGTGTATATGATTCATGAAATGTTGTTCGAGTCAAAGAGTGACCCAAATATGGATAGTCACTACAGCTCAGTAGATGTAGAATTCACATATCAATGTGAAATCTAAGTACACTATCCATTGATTCTAATTGTTTCCAAGTTTCTAGTAGGTTATAACTTAGCTTCTAGTTACTAAGTCTAGTATGTGTAGTGCCTATATATGCAACTAAGTCTAGTCAAATCTAGAACTGACTCGAATTTTGACGGTTGTCACAGAGTGGCAATACTAAACTGCACAAAGATGCTCACGATTTTCACTCCTTCACTAGGGTTGATCTTACGGAGTTGTCTAAGGCTCCTTTCTTAAATCCATCAAATGAACCCAAAGCGACTCAGTTCAAGGCATTTTTGGAAGATCAAGTGGCTAAGGGCTTTCCCTCAATGAAGACTGCAGAGTCTATCATCAAGATTTACCCAAGTGTCATTGATCCCAAAACAAATCTGCCTCTTCGGTCAGTGATGTGGCCCGCTACTGCTCAAGTAAGGCAGATTCCCATCCTTCAGAATCATCCAGATGGATCTCTCAAATCCATGCAATACTGGGTGTTTGATGAAACAACAGCTTCTACTGTCATCAAACTTGAACATGGATGTATTCGGTTATATGACAAGAGGGATCTGCTTCAGTTTGGTAGGTGGGATATACATCAGCTCTCTTATCATCAGATCAAGGTGGCTGAAGATCTTTATGAGTCTGCTGCTAAGGAGTATACTGTAATGGTTGCTGAAATCATCCAAAAGGAGATGTGGAATGGAGCTATGGGAAAATCTGATGTGCTGGTGATCGATAAAGACTGATTCCATGCTAGCACCAAACCAAGGGGGAGATTGAAGGGTTCAGTTAATGGTTTGGTCTAGGATTTCATTGTAATAGTTCATTATGAGTCTTTAGTGTGTTTTTGGTGTTGTTTAGCTGTTTACGGCCCAAGAGTGAGTTTACGGCCGTAAACCTGTTTACGGCCGTAAACCCAGTTTCCGGCCCAAGTCTTGTATAAATAGAGGAGTTGTAGGTCTTTGTAAGGTTGTTGATGCCATAGAGTTCACAGTCAATTCTGTCGAGTTGTACCAGAAGTTTTATGCAATAAACGTGTGCAAACTTGATTTCTTTACTTCTTCTACTTCTATTGCGATTGCTATTGATTGTTTGTTGCTTGATCATTGGTAAAGATCCGTTTCAGGACCTTACATATAAGGACATTAAGATTAAAGGACCTATAAATCATAAAATATGTGTTACATTTCTTCGCAAGTCATTTTAAGAATGCATGACAGTTCCGTTGACTATGTCGTTTCTTATGACATAATTTGAAACGGTTTCATTGGCGGGCTTACTGTACCTTTACTTGACTTTTGGACCTTTATTAAAACTTTATTTCTCAATAACATGAGCATTGCCATTCCTACTAATGAGATTCAAGTATATTAACTATATATATACAAAGAAGTAACCAGTACGATTTAACGGGATAACAAATATAAGCATATCCGTATGCCTTTTATTAACACCAAAATAATAGGTCCTATAGACACCTTATCTAATTATCAATTTCGCTTTGGCTAGACCAATAATTAGATATAATGGCATCCTAAAATTATACCACGTTGCATAAATATTGCAATCACATTTGGGCAGAATAAAATATTTATGCATCTTATTCTTAAAATTTCAGTGTGTGAGTCAATATTCAATTATCCTTTGGGTTCATTGAATAACAAGTGAAACAGTTACTTAATGTGGTGTTTATTAAACTTCGATGACAAACTCAAATAACTTTTCTTTGGTCTAGTCACTTAATCTAAACATCAAAGTCACCACTTACCATTTAGTATTTTAAAATATAGGTTAATACCAAAAGTATAATATGTTCCTCCATTTGGTCAAAAACACAATTCATTCTAATATGCTTAAAAATAAAGATAATATGTACTTATATGTTGGCATATAAATCTGTACTTACCGTTCGTATATTCTATTATTTTCTTTGCATGAATATTGAAAATGTTAAATTAAATTGACAGAATATGCATTTCTAACAAGGGGTCGCAATTCATATGATATTACATATTTGAGACATCATGATAAAGGAAATTATCTATTACAGAAAATTTTGATTATGTCTACTGCATAAAATAAAACTCAAACATCAGGAAAAGTTATTTCAATCAAAGTTGTGAGTAATTTTATCATATTTCATTTGGAATGTAAAAGTAATTTTATAATTGTAATTAAATCACAAATCCAAACGATTTTAACAGTTATAGAAAATGAGACCAATAACCAATCTTTGTAGATTAGAACAATATCATACAAGTATTATAATCTTATATGAACATAATTTGGTATTGAAATCACCTCAAATTTTAATATACAGACATAGTTTTAGAAAACTTGGTGTACATATTCTCTTACCATCTTTCAAACATAATTTCAAAACCACCAAAGACTAAAGGGCTTTGTTTTAAAATCTCAACAACCATAAGTGGAAGTAATTCATAACAAAAAGAAAAAAAAAACTGAATAAAATACTCTATTTGGTAGCAAAAGGCTTAACAAAAATGATGAGTTTAAATAAATGGATAAAGTAATTGAACATATACATGTTGCAGTATCCATTATATGATCACGATAGTTGAATAACCAATGATGTATCATGTAAATGATATATATAAGTGCTCATATCAAAATCATTACATGTTCCTTTTCCATATGTTTATGAAGTCAATGAACCAAAGCAAAATAGAACTAACTGATCTTTCTTTATTTTTTATTTTTATTTTTATTTGTCCACATTTTAAAGACTGAAAACTTGAACATTTGAACTTTTATTGAAACAGAGTGCAATGATGGATAAGACTTATCACATGATCGTTAAAATAAAAGTGGGGCATTAGGGCTCGTATATGTCCAGGTAAGTAGTCAGACAACAATAATGAATCAAATACCAGAAACAAATTAGGGCATATAATCATAAACCGAAATCACAAAGTAGGGCTTGATAATCATACATAAAACCGCTCTGATACCACATATTGAATAAACATGAATAAACCAAGATCAATCTCGCACATAGTTGATTGAACATCAAGTCAAGAACGGAGTTATACTTACTTGGTAATGTAAATTTTTGTTGAAGATGATGTCATTGAGTAATTCCTTTGTTCTTCCCCTAATGGTGTTGATCCAATGATCCGATGCATGGACCTGTCATGTTGATACTTAAGCTAATGGTGTTTTATAGGGAGCTCTTGAAACGTAAGTAAGAGCGATTGAGTATCCTATGATTGTTCACTTCTTGGTTGATGAAATTTATCACTAACATCTTAAGGGAAAGATAATTAGAACCACACATAAATAGTCCCTCAAGTTATAGACATATGTCATATCCATCATACTACATATATTTAAGTTTAGGGACTAGATTGTCATTATGGCATACGTTGTGGTACAAACTATAGAAGTACACAACATATAATAAACATTACAAAATAGTCCTAAGGCTACAATACATGTTATTTTCCAATAGTCTCTTGTTTCTCCATCTTACTAAAATTTGAAAATTGAAGACAAAATTTGATTTGTTCCAATACCTAAGGCTTGAACTAAAACTTTTAGAGATTGTGTACCTTTTAGAATCTTTGGAAACTATCAAAATATTGAATATTTGTGAAGTTGTGTACATTTTCGAATGTTTGGAAGTCATAATATTTTTCAATCTTCGTGAAGTTGTGTACCTTATTCTTGTGAGAACAAGATCTTTGCGCAAGGACAAGGCTTAAGAACTCAAACCTTGAGTGAATGCTTGAGATCAATGTCTGCTTAATAATGGATGTTCAAGTCGAGACTGGAAAGACCAGTCAAGTCTTAGATAATCAATTCAACAAATGATCAAGACATTAATTTAGAACAAGTAAATAGTGATCAAGGTAAACTTAATAAATGAGGAACAAGAAGAATGTTTTAAATGTGATAAGAGTAAATGCCAACAGTGAGAGAAAGATCCGTGGTTGACTTGTATTGAATGCTCCTATATAAATGAGAGAATGTTACAGTGAATTAACCCAAGTGTTTACAAAGGACCGGACAAAAGATACAAATCTGACATTCTGATTGTCCTAAATCAACTTTAGACTAAGTCCTATGAAACGTTACATCAAAATACAAGACAAAAGTAATAAATGCATAAGAGACAAAATAACTTCATTCCGGACAAGTAATGTTCCGAAGATGAAAGTTTACGTCCGGATCAGCATGTATTCCGGACTTCAGGATCAGCTCCGGAATGCGTTCATCTTCAAAATACTTCACTCCTTTTCTTCAGCTCCGGACAGGTTCTGGATCACATCTTCCTTTGGAACCAACAGCCTTCGGAATATGTACTTAGGATTGCTAGAGGTTCACTTTCAGGTTCCAACAATCTCCCCCTAAGTGAACTTAGCAATCCATCAAGCTTAGTTCATTTCTTCCTTGATGAAGGTGTATGCTCGGAACAACCATTCTCGCACTGCAATGTACCAAGTCAGTTGACTTATAAATTTTTCCTTAACCTGTTCCGGAGCATCAGAGTTGGACGCCCGGGATATGAATTTCTGCAGGGCTTTGGTAGGAACCATGTGCTTGTCAAGGACTCGGAAGAAGTCCTTTTTGTTTGTTCTTCTGATGGTGTAGACAAACCCTAGAACCGGTTCTTCGATCAGACCATCTGCAAGAATTTCGGCTTCCGGAAGAACATAGTCGATCTTTGCAACGAATTGTTCGGTTCCGTGGAGGCGAGCAAGTTCGTAATCACATCTGCAAAACTCAGCAACATAGTCTTTGAGAAAGCTGAGAGCTGCGTGATAGGCACCCATACTGATGTCATCCTTTTGATTTTCTCTGAAGTACGCAGCAAGAGTAAGGATGTCGTTCGGATTCATAGAAGGAAAATCCGCATCAGTAACAGTCTTTGGAGTTGGTTTGTTCCGGAGAAGATGGAAACGGAACAGAGGACAGTCCAGCTCAAATTTTACCAAGATTTTTCTTCCGAAGCCATGAACCTTAGTGATCCTCTTTCTTGTCCATACCTCCTTGAAGGGTAGAGCATTCTTGGCGTAAAAGGTTTTGAGCCTTTCACGTTCGGTCCGGATGATCACTTCTGGATTGTCGTTTGGGTGGATCGGAGCAAACTTTGTGTAGAACTTGCTGAAGGGAGAGAGAGGATGATCCAGTTGATCAGTGTCTTGTGAGGGAAGGTCATAGTAGAGAGCTGGGATGATATCCTTGGCTTGAAGGATGCCTTCTCGACACAGAGGAGAAATGCCACGCATCGGATCGGGATGATCTTTCAATGCTTGAATCAAGATGCTATCCTCCAATGCCTTGTAAATTTCTTCCTCAGACCATCCAACTTTTTGTTTAGGGGGAGGTCCGGAGTGAAAGGCTTGTTGTTCAGAAGTCATCGGTTTCTTCCCTTTGTCTCTCTGAAGAGCATCAATAACCATCTTCATGTTTTCGTCAATGACGAATTCCGGAGTAGGAATTGGAAGTGGTTCTTCCGGAATTTCATCTGGAGTACGGAGAGGAGAGCCTTGATCAATTGGGGCTATTTTTGGTTCCGGAATGGGAGCAGGAGGTATCATGGAGGGAGTGGCTCGGAATGCTTGAGCGGTAAGGAAGGATTTTGCCTTAGCCATTTTCACGACCATTTCAAAAGCATCCGGAAGAGAGGATGGCCATGAGACGGCGGACCAGATCCTCTTCTGTTCTTCTGATAATACTTTTGGAGCAGTCAGCTTTGGGGCTTGAAGACCGAGAATCCCTTTAGGAGCTTCATCCGGGATGTAAACATCATAGTCTTCATCTTCTTCGTTTCCTTCAGTAATACCCAGGATTCCGGAGACAAATTGGACATCTTCTTCGGAATCAAGGTCCTCATCCCGGAGTGAGAATTCCGAGGCTGGCTTCCATCTCCTGCTTGGGCCTTCTCCCCCTCTTGCATCGGTGACCCTGGAGACCGGTGCAAACGATAAGTCCTCCTTGATGTCATCAAGTTTGCAGAACACCTTCTGAAGACTGGTGGAGAGTTGAAGAATCAGGGTGTCATAGGCTTCAGAAGTGGGAGCTTGTTCGGATAGATGCTTGAAGGTGCTGCTAAGGATGGCAATCATCTCATCAAACTTCCTGTTCGGAACATCCATAATGTTCCAAGTTGAGCGTAGGAGTTTGATGAGGACTTGTTGGATGATCAGATTCATCTCATCCTTCTTCCGGATCTCCTTCTCCAACTGTTGAATTTGTTTCTCATGACGAACATGAGTCTGCTTGATTAGATCGTTGGTAGCAGATACAAGATCGTCATGAACCTTGAGCATGGAAGAGATGGTGTTGAGGTAGTTGTCGACAAGAGCATCGTACTTGGAATCAATCTGCTCAACGGTGTTTTTCAGCCGGATGGAGATCAGTTGGTCAAGATGAGCTTCTCTCTCTGCAATGGATGGTCCGGATTAGTGGGAAAGAGACTGAAGGATGGCATCAAGTTTTGAATCAAGTCCGGATACTTTTTGATCCAGTTTCGAGTTCAGCTCTGTTACAGAAGTCTCTACAGATGACACTTTAGCCATAGTGTCAGAGACATTGGTGCGGATCTCCAGTAGGGTGAATGGGTCAACATGATCACCAGCGGAGGATTTGGAATCGGAGTCTGAGTGTTGCGGAGGAGGCTGGTGAGCATCCAGATTGGAGGAGGGACCCGGTTTGGCAGCATCATCGTCTTCTTGAAGTTGTGAGTTGGAGCCGTCGTCTGGAGTGGAAGTGGAGGAGGTTCCGAAGTCAAAGGCAGACTTGGATTCGGATGCTTTGGATAGGAAGTTAACGGAGGTCATGAGATGGGCATTCGGAACAGTTCTTGCCTCTTCTTCCAACATGACTTCCTCAGATACTTCTTCTTCCGGATCAGTGTGGAAGATACTTTGAGGAATAATGATTGGGGGCAGTTCCGTAGTGAGTTCCTTGATGGCGTAATCGTCTGAGGGAAGGACATAGGGCATGTTGCTTTGGATAGCCCGGTTCCTCATGGAGATGAGAGTGGATTCAATTTGAGCACGAGTCAGGTCCGGATGCCTTGATGCAGCCCTGTTTACATAATCTTCCCATAAAGGATCAGTAGAACCTGGTCGTCCTGTACGCCTTCCGGGTATCAGACCAGTTGGGGCATCGGAAGTTGGAGAGACTGCTCCTCCTTCCGGATGCTTGGGTTCCAGAACAACGGTTCCGGAGTGTGTGCATGTGGAAGAAATAATGGGATTATCAAAAGTGACACGTGGGTGTGTTCCAGGGGGCTGCAAGGAACTTTGTTCAACACCGACATCACCCTTTTGGGAGGGTGAGGGTAAAATATGTGTAGACTGTTGGATAAGGTGTCTAAGTCCATAACTATTTCTGGTATGTACTTGACCCGACCCGACATGGTTCATTTGGGTTGCATGGCACCATGTAATTGGATAAACTAAAATGAGAGAAATAACACTTATGGTTTATTAATATATTATAAGTTCTAATATATTAATAATATTATTTAATTAGTTTGATCAAGAATTAATTTAGAATTAATTAAGTGATCAAAAGATAACTAATTAAATATATGGGTAGATTATGTAAATCTTCCATATCTTATATAGTGGGCTAAGAGGCTCCATGGATTATCAAGTTGGGTTCCACCCATAGGATGCTCCATGGATGCTCCATGGGAGTTACAAACCCATGGGTCATGGAAATGAAGAGTCATGACACATTAGGGTTTACATGGTGTAACCCTAGATGTGTCAACACTATATAAGAAACCCATTATCCACCAAAATCGGCTACACATAAGAAACAAGAGGGCTAGGTCGATTTTAGAAGTGTGTAGTCTCTCTAAAGTCATTCCAAAAGCATTTGGTGTTGTGTGAAGCATTTGAGGCATCACACTTGGGGTGCTAGGCTCACAAGGTTTCAAGGATCATAAGCAACAACAAGGTAAGTTATTCTATCTTTCATGCAAGTTAAAATTTGTTCCCCATGTATGCTAGATAGGAATATAACCTTGGAATTCAACTTTGCATGATAATTAGACAAACATAGATCCAAGGTTATTAGGGTTGCATGTACACTTAGGAAGTGTTAGAATGCTCAAAACCCTTCAGTGGTATCAGAGCCAGGTTCGTTTGTTGTTGTTTTTTTTTGTGTGCAAACAGCTTGAAAAAAAATCGTTTTTCTGTTTTCTGCTCGTATGAAAGTTTGCACATTTGTTGCTGGAAATGGACTAGAAACATTACCCTAAACTGTTTTGATGTTTTAAAGCTTGTTTTAGATGGTGTAATGTTTATGCTAATCCATTTACAATGGCAATTATTAAAATTACAAGTTTTTTTTAAGTGTAATTTTTGATTCTTGAAAGTGTTCATATTCATGTTCTTGAACTTATGAAGATTAGATGATCATAAGAATTGTTTGTAACCTTCATGGTAGTTTAATTCATGATCATAATGTGTTTTAATGGAGTCCATAACTTGTCCTCAAGTTATGGAAAACCAAAAGTCTCACTTTTATTAAAGCCATTAAAAGAACACAAGAGTTATAAAAATGAAGAGTCTTCATTTTTATTACTCAATTAATTCATAAGTTATAAGAAATGAAAAGTTTTGGAAGTTTACAAAACTTGCCCTCAAGTTTTGGAACATGTAAAGTCTTGATTAAAAATTTAGTTCCAACCCTTAGAATTTTAAAAGTTAAAATTCAACCCTTATACTTTATAATATTATAAGTTACTAATATATATATATATATATATGTATAACAACAACTCGTCTTACCGCTAGTACGCCTCATTCACGAAGCCGGTCTATAAGGGGGGTATAAGGTTGTTGCCTATAAAATGGCAACTTAATGGGTGTCCACTCTCACCCACCGCTTCCTTGATCGGTGGAGGGTCGTTAGCCGAACGGGTAGGACAAGGACTTATAAATTCTCATTAAAAGTATGATGAATAATATAAAGTAACTAAATGCTTTTATTAAATTCCTAATCTTAGTTACTTTAGGAAAATGTGAATAAGGTGCTAATCCATGAAATTACACTTTACACTTTGTTTAAGTCGTTAGTGGAGCTCGTGTGGTTAACCGGCACACTAACTTGGACTTAACAAGGTAGGTAAAGGGTGACTTAAAGTTTATTATAAGTCGGTGGAGCTCGTGTGGTTAACCGGCACATCGATTGAGTAATAAACATTGAGTGTACCAAGTGATTTGCATGGTTACTTCACACCTCGTTTTGTGATCCTCGGTATCCCAGTCACAAAACTTGGAGGGCACACTCGAGATTGAAACATGCCTTTGAAAAGTTCATTGAATCTCAAAAGAATCTAGGAATTTCTAAGAACCAATTAAAAACCTAATATCTGTATTTCGTTTTTCATAGTGGAAATTGGTGAATCGTCATTCACCTACCTTTCAAATATGTTATAGCTTGATTACGGCATACCTCTTCTAAGTTATAATATATTGTGATTGGATTCTAGCCTTAATATTATATTTGGGTGTTTTATTAAGGACTCTCTTAATATCTAAACTAATCTTGTTCTCTTCTTTCAGATGTCTTCAAACAATGCTGCTTCTGGCTCTAATCCTAATGGCTCCTTTACCCTTATGAACTTGTGTGGGAAAGTCACTTTTGATGGATCCAACTTCAATGAATGGATCAGAAACATCAGGATGATTACCCGCTACGAGGACAAAGAATATGTCCATGACAAGGAGCTTAAGGAGATTGATGAGACCACTGCAACTCCCCAGGAGATCGCTGACTTCCGGGCACATGAAAGGGATGCTACAAAAGTGGCATGCATCATGTTGGCCACCATGACAGCGAAACTCCAAAAGTCCTATGAGGACTTCTACCCTTTTGAAATGCACCAAGATCTGATGGAAAGATACCATCAAAGTGCACGACAAGAGAGGTATGAAATCATATGATCTATCATAACAACCATGATGAAGGACGGGGAATCTGTCACGAGCCACATGCAGAAAATGCAAAGGTATGTGGATCGGTTGCTAAAGCTTAATGTGAACTTCCCTGAGGAGCTTGAAATAGATATCATTTTGCACTCCTTACCATCATGCTATGATCAATTCCGCATGACATATCACATGAATAAGGAAGAGGTCACACTCAGCAAACTTCAGGGACTCCTCAAGACCGCAGAAACAGGTCTTAAGGGTAAGTCGGTTGTTAACACTCCTACTCCAAACTCCGCCGCGGTTTTGGCAATCGGGAAAGGTAGAGGGAAGAAGAGGAAGAGCTCTTCGAAGGGTACCAAGGCTAGGACCCTTGATGGCTCTTCTTCAAGTGGAAGCAAGAAAGGTTTTGTCACTCCTTCTTCTAACCCTAAAGAGGCTGAATGCTTCTATTGCCATGAAAAGTCACATTGGAAGCGGAACTGCCCAAAGTACCAGCAAGATGTGAAGGATGGGAAAGTTAAACCCATCCATGCAGGTATTTACACTATCTTATCTAATAACTCACCCCATTCTAACTCTTGGGTCCTTGATACCGGTTGTGGTATTCATATCTGTTCTGATTTGCAGGGACTAAGAAGAAGTGAGAATGTGGAGCATGGAAGAATAAACTTAATCATGGGGAATAGGAAAGCTTTACCTGTCACCAAGATTGGAGTTTATACTTTATCGCTAAGTAGTGGGTTTATTTTAGATTTGAATAAATGTTGTTATTCGCCAGAAATGGCAAGAAATATTATTTCCTTTCATGCATTGTATAAACAAGGTTTCACCTTTTCATTTGATAATGAAGTTGGTTCGATTAATGCTTTCTTTAATAATGTTCTTTATTTTAAAGCATTACCTTGTGATGGTGTGTATGAAACTGTATCTGTGGTTGATAACTTAGGAAATAATGTATTGTGTATTGATTCTATTAATGATAATAACTTGGATAAAGCATCATTATGGCATTGTCGTCTTGGACATATAAGCAAGAAACGCATAGGCCAACTCCAAAAGGATGGAGTATTGGAGTCATTTGACCTAAAGTCAGATGATAGTTGCGAATCATGCTTACTTGGAAAAATGACAAAGTCACCCTTCACAGGTTCTTGTGAGAGGGGTGAAGGTTTGTTGGATCTTATACACACGGATGTGTGTGGGCCCTTCAAACATGCCACAAGGGATGCTAATCGTTATTATTTGACTTTTACTGATGATTACAGTAGATATGGATAAGTCTACTTAATCAAGCATAAGTCAGAGACTTTTGAGAGGTTTAAAGAGTTTAAACAGGAAGTCGAGAATCAATTGGGCAGGAACATTAAGATGCTTCGATCTGATCGAGGTGGTGAGTATCTTAGTTCAGAGTTCCTCGACTATCTTAGGGAATGTGGGATTGTCTCACAATTGACACCTCCTAGGACACCGCAGTTGAATGGTGTAGCTGAGAGGCGTAATCGAACCTTGTTGGATATGGTTCGTTCCATGATGAGTCGAGCTTCGCTACCAATCTCATTTTGGGGGTATGCCTTAGAGACTGCTGCCCATATCCTTAATCTAGTTCCAACAAAGAAAGTTGCCAAAACTCCTCATGAGATGTGGACTGGCAAAGTACCCAAACTAGACCACATTAAGATTTGGGGTTGCGAGGCTTTCGTGAGACGCGAGACTCATGATAAGCTCGAACCTCGAAGTGAGAGGTGTATTTTCATCGGCTACCCACATAAATCCTTTGGTTACCTCTTCTACAGACCTAGTGAGAATGTGGTCTTTGTAGCTAGGAGGGCTTTCTTTCGAGAGAGAGAGAGTTCATAAGCCAAGGAGACAGTGGGAGGCAAGTTGACCTTGAAGAAATTCAAGAGTCAAGTGGTGAAGGAACTTCAAACCCTAGCACTCAACTTCAGGAGGAAACTTCTGTTGAGCCAATTGACAAGTCTGTACCTCTGAGGCGTTCCACAAGGGTTAGGAATGCACCTGAGCATTACTATGGATTCCATATTACTGCGGAAGGTGATACACTTATCAGTGATGAGACGCTGATAGGTCTGGATGAACCTAACAGTTACGCGGAACCCATGGCAGGCTCTGAGTCAGCCAAGTGGAAAGAGGCAATGGACAGCGAGATACAGTCCATGTATGACAATCAAGTTTGGAACTTGGTTGAGAATGTACCAGGTCGTAAGACTGTAGGGTGCAAATGGATCTTCAAGAAGAAGACCGACATGGATGGTAATGTACACACTTATAAGGCACGACTGGTTGCAAAGGGTTTCTCACAAACTCTGGGAGTTGATTATGATGAGACCTTTTCTCCAGTGGCCAAGATTAAGTCTATTAGGGTTCTGTTAGCCATAGCCGCATTTCATGACTATGAAATATGGCAAATGGATGTCAAAACTGCTTTCCTTAATGGAAAGTTGGCTGAGGATGTTTACATGAGTCAGCCAGAGGGTTTTGTCAACACAGAGTACCCTAATAGAGTGTGTAAGCTTGAGAAATCCATTTATGGGTTAAAGCAAGCACCTCGCAGATGGAATCTTTGCTTTGATGAGAAAGTCAAGGAATTTGGCTTTTCTAGGAGTGAAGATGAATCTTGTGTATATGTCATGGCTAGTAGGAGTATAGTTAGCTTTTTGGTATTGAATATGGATGACATACTACTCATAGGAAATGACATCCCAACTCTGCAGGAAGTTAAGTCCTGGCTTGGGAAGTGTTTCTCTATGAAGGACCTAGGAGAAGCTGCCTATATTCTAGGGATAAGGATCTTGAGAGAACGGAGTAAAAGACTAATTGGACTTAGTCAGAGTACTTACTTGGATGAGGTGTTGAAGAGATTCGGCATGCAGGACTCCAAGAAAGGAGAGTTAGACATCCAGAGTAATGCCAGATTGAGTAAGACACAAAGCTCTAGTATTGAGGCTGAGATAGCAGAAATGAGTCGAATACCTTATGCTTCGGCTGTAGGATCGATCATGTATGCTATGACGTGTACTCGACCTGATGTAGCCTTTGCTTTGAGCATGGTTAGCAGGTATCAGGGGAACCCTGGCAAGGCACACTGGACTACGGTAAAGAATATCCTCAAGTACCTACGGAGGACTAAGGACTGGGTCCTTACCCTCGGTGGCAGTGAGGACTTGAGAGTTGTAGGGTACAGTGATGCTAGCTTTCAGACTGACAGGGATAATTTCCGCTCTCAGTCGGGCTGGGTCTTTACTCTAAACGGAGGGGCAATTACTTGGAAAAGTTCCAAGCAGGAGACAGTGGCTGATTGCACTTGTGAATCAGAGTATATAGCAGCAAGCGAGGCAGCAAAGGAGGCTATATGGCTAAAGAACTTCATCGGAGACCTTGGAGTTGTACCAGCTATAAAGGAGCCAATGGAGATTTTCTGTGATAGCAATAGTGCGGTTGCCTTAGCCAAGGAACCAAGGGATCACGGGAGATCCAGACACATCGACAGAAAATACCATTTCCTCAGACATCGAATAGAAGAAGGACTCCTCGTGGCAAAGAGGGTATCATCGGATGAGAATCCAGCAGATCCCCTCACGAAGGGACTGACTCGGGTTAAGCATCTCCAGCATGCTCGGAGCATAGGGCTGAAGGATGATATTAGATTTAGTAGTTAGATAACCTTGAAATTTGTAAAGTGTAATTGACATTAGATGATGAATAAAAGGTGTTTTATTTATGAGTAAAGTGTTGCTATCTCTTGTCGATCGTTTACTATATTTCTTTTGCATGTTTTGACTTCCAGAATAATTATGTTTGGTATATCATATTATTCGAACCTCCACAGTCGGTCATATGTCGGAAGTAGGTATGAATCAAGACTGTCATGATTGGTTGCAGAGGTCTAAGTTGTTGGACAGGGCTACAACACTCATGAGTGCTCATAAGTTCTGAGCATTGGACTCAATCCACGCTCACTAGAATCACTTCATGGAATTTATCTCGAGTGATCGTGAGATGGTAATATCATATAAGTCTTCAAACCTAGAGATATGATTTGTTACTTATGAGTTGGTTATGCATTGATTGTACGTTTATGCATTGGTAACTCAATGTTATAAAACGTGCTTTTGTGTATAATTCAATGAGTGGTAGAACAAACATATGAGTCGAAGTTTATCTGTTCCTTCTTGGATTAGAAGCTGATATCTGGGCCCCTCGATGATTTTGTTTTGACCTATGTACCGGGCCCGGTCAGAACTAAGTTGATGTGTTCAATTAAGTTCTTTGTCAAACAAATCGGAAATCGGGAAACAAACTGCTGGACAATAAGTAAGACATTGTTCCATGTATTTGTCCGGCTGATATCTAGAACAGAGGATTATATGATCACTTATCTTAAATGGCGTATCATCATCTTCTCAGTTCCGAGAAACCTTGAAAGAGCTACGATTGCCGATCGGTTCCTGAAGTATTGCAGTTATAGTTATTAGACTTATCCAAGTGGGAGACTGTTGGATAAGGTGTCTAAGTCCATAACTATTTCTGGTATGTACTTGACCCGACCCGACATGGTCCATTTGGGTTGCATGGCACCATGCAATTGGATAAACTAAAATGAGAGAAATAACACTTATGGTTTATTAATATATTATAAGTTCTAATATATTAATAATATTATTTAATTAGTTTGATCAAGAATTAATTTAGAATTAATTAAGTGATCAAAAGATAACTAATTAAATATATGGGTAGATTATGTAAATCTTCCATATCTTATATAGTGGGCTAAGAGGCTCCATGGATTATCAAGTTGGGTTCCACCCATAGGATGCTCCATGGATGCTCCATGGGAGTTACAAACCCATGGGTCATGGAAATGAAGAGTCATGACACATTAGGGTTTACATGGTGTAACCCTAGATGTGTCAACACTATATAAGAAACCCATTATCCACCAAAATCGGCTACACATAAGAAACAAGAGGGCTAGGTCGATTTTAGAAGTGTGTAGTCTCTCTAAAGTCATTCCAAAAGCATTTGGTGTTGTGTGAAGCATTTGAGGCATCACACTTGGGGTGCTAGGCTCACAAGGTTTCAAGGATCATAAGCAACAACAAGGTAAGTTATTCTATCTTTCATGCAAGTTAAAATTTGTTCCCCATGTATGCTAGATAGGAATATAACCTTGGAATTCAACTTTGCATGATAATTAGACAAACATAGATCCAAGGTTATTAGGGTTGCATGTACACTTAGGAAGTGTTAGAATGCTCAAAACCCTTCATAGACTCCCCGTGAGTGTGTGCTTGTGATGATGAAACATTGAGGGGTACCTCAGATGAGTGGACAGGGGGGTTGTGCGGACGGCCAGAATCAGCCGGAATGTCATGGGTGCCCTCATGTTGACAGGGGGCACTGACTTTGGTTTTCTTTTTGGCCTTGGGTTTGGTGGGTGAGGCCTTTCGTTTGGACGGTTGCTTAACCTTGGGTTCGGACTTAGTATGAGTGACCTCTTCCGGAATAGGCTCAACTGAGACCGGGGCAGGTTGTGTTGGGTCGAACACAACCGAGGTCTCAAGATGGTGTTTCAGGAAGGGAGATCCGGAAGGAATGAGGGCCAACATATTATCCGGAAGTCGTCTGACCGGACCAAAAGATGATTAGTCCGGAATTCTGTAAGACTTAACGAGTTTGAAAGATACACATACCTCCGGAGGAATGATGCTCACCGGAATGGGGACGTTAAGTTCCTTGAAGATCTGTTCAATCGTCACGGCCCAAAATCTAGGGCTCGAAATCTCGTTCGGTTTCCTCTTGATGGCAAACTTGCAAAAGTCTTGCCATAACACTTCCGGAAGGTTGACAACATTGTTGCGTCCGGAATAGATGTTGAATACAACATTCAGCCAGTCCTTGCTGAGGGTATCAGTGCCTCCGTGCTTGCCCGATAATCCACGGATGATAAAGTGCATAAGGACGGTCCAGAGCCCTGAAACTGCAGTCTTCTTAAAATCCTTTGCCCGATAGTCTTAATTGTACCCGATGAAGTTAAGAAACGTCTGGAACTCTTCAGAAGTTGGTTCAACAACTTTGAAACCAACAGGGTTGGGTGAAATTCCAATGGCCTTGAGAAAGGTCGCTTTGTAAACAGGAATGGTGCGATCATCGATGATGGAGGCTAACAGAACATCATCTTCAAGTTTGATGCTAGTGAATGCACGATGAAGATGAGAAAGAGGGAGGGGAGGATCTGGAATTTTGGTAAGTGGAATGGAAAGAGGATGATGAGCAAGGAACTCAATCATGATCCTGATTGATTCGTCGTAGTCAAGAGGGTTTAAGGAAAACAATTGGGTAGTGTCCCTAAGAAAGGGTTCTTGATCTACCGACGATGATGTTCCCTTCGATCCTTTCGATGATTTCTTCCTGGCAATGGATTTCTTTGGAGTTTGAGCAGTAGAGGCCTGGTTCTTGGAGGACTCCATTGTTGAAGATGATGAAGGCTTGAAGAACACGAAGAACTGTGAGGGTTTTAGAGAGGTTTGAGAATTGAGAGATCGTAAAGTGGTAAAGGTAAATGTGAAAAGGTATTTAGAGGTAGGAAAAGTCGGGTCGGGTCGAAAAAGGTAATGATGAGGATCCGAGATCCATCGGGTCGCATTTAATGTGGGGAAAATGAGATTAGACAAGTGAAGTGAAAGGGCAAGGCAATTGGTCTAAAAGAGGGGAATGTAACCGTCAATTTGCTTTCCATTTTAGAGGACGTGCAATCGTGTCACGCAAATCGAGGAAGATTGGATAAGGATCTTCCTAAAAAGTAACCGTTGAGAAAAACCGTTTCACCTTATTGCCTCTTGGTATTCCGGATGAATTGTTCCGGACAACGCATGATCCGGAAGATAAAAGAAATGTTCCGGAATATATATTATAAAAAGGGGTTTCCGGAGCAATTTTGAGAATTCCGGAGCAAATTTTGAAAATTTCGGAGCAAGTTGAAATTCCGGAGCAAATTTTGAGAATTCTGGAGCAAATTTTGAAATTTCCGGAGCAAGTTGAAATTCCGGAGCAAATTTTGAAAATTCCGGAGCATATTTGAATTTCTGGAGCAAATTTGAAAATTCCGGAGCAAGTTTTGAAAATTCCGGAGCATATTTGAATTTCCGGAGCAGATTTGAAATTCCGGAGCAAATTTGAAAATTCCGGAGCAAATTTGAAAATTCCGGAGTCGATTTCTGGAATGAGTTCCGAAATGGTGATCCTGATGATGGTCGATCTAGATCGTCGTGAAGAAGAGAATAAACTGTACAGCATAAGAAGCTCAAGGGATAATTAGTAAGAAAGACAGGTAAAAGGATCCTATGTATTTAGAGGAAAAATAGTTCCGAAGCAAAAATAAATGAGTTCGGAGCATATTTTTCTTCTGAATACTTCTATCAAAGAGAACATGTCTCCTGAAAGAATTGAGGATCAGGCATCATCATACCTATTTTGTTCAGAAAACCATTAAATTTGGTTTCGTCTAATGCCTTAGTAAAGACATCAGCAATTTCATCGTCAGATGGAACAAAAATAAGTTCGATGTTACCATTTAGAACATGATCTTTAATAAAGTGGTACCGAATGTCAATGTGCTTCGTCATGGAGTGATGAATTGGATTGTGTGAGATTGCAATGGCACTTTGAGAATCACAGTAGATAGGAATGCGTTGAAATCGGTAACCATAATCCAAGAGTTGAGATTTCATCCAGAGAACTTGAGAGGTACAGCTGGCAGCATCAATGTATTCAGCTTCGGCTGTAGAGAGAGCAATGCAGTTCTGTTTCTTGGATGACCAGCTGACTAAACGACCACCTAGGAATTGACATCCTCCTGATGTACTTTTCCTATCGAGTTGAAGACCACCATAGTTCGAATCAGAGTAAGCTTGCAGAAGGAAACTTTCATTTGCTGGATACCAGATTCCGAGGTTCTTTGTACCTTTGAGGTACCGGAATATTTGTTTCACAGCCAAAAGATGAGACATCTTCAGATTGACTTGAAATCTGGCACATAAGCATGTTGAGAACATTATGTCCGGACGACTTGCAGTGAGATAGAGTAAGGATCCAATCATTCCACGGTACTTCTTTTCATCTACTGAAACACCCGAAGGGTCGGCAAAGATTTTGTGACCGAAACCCATAGGTACCTTGGCTGAGGCACAGGTGTCCATAGAGTATTTCTTGAGAAGCTCAGAAATGTACTTTTCTTGGTGAATGAAAATACCTTTGTTAGTCTGTTTGACTTGAAGGCCAAGAAAGAAGCTTAATTCTCGATTTATGCTCATTTGAAAACGACTAACCATCAGTTTGGCAAAATCAGCAACCATAGATGAATCCGTGGATCCAAAAATGATGTCGTCCACATAAATTTGTACCAGCATGAGATGTTTTCCATTTGATCTTCGAAACAAAGTGGGATCCAGTATACCTCTTTGAAAACCTGAGCGCTTGAGGAAATCAGTGAGTGTCTTGTACCAAGCCCGAGGAGCTTGCTTGAGTCCGTAGACAGCCTTTCGGAGTTTATAACAGTAGTTCGGAAAGGAAAGATTAATAAATCCGGGGGGCTGTTGAAGGTATACTTCAGTGTCAAGTTCACCATTAAGAAAAGCACTCTTAACATCCATTTGATAAACTTTGAAACCTTTGTGAGCTGCATAAGCAAGAAAGATTCTGATAACTTCAAGTCGTGCAACAGGAGCAAATGTCTCGTCGTAGTCAAGACCATCAATTTGAGTGAAACCTTTAGCTACCAATATTGCTTTATTTGGGATGATAACTCCTGCATCATCTAGCTTGTTGCGAAATACCCATCTTGTACCAACAATGGGGTGATGTTGAGGAGGAGGTACAAGAGTCTATACTTCATTTCAGTCAAATTCTGCCAGTTCTTCTTGCATGGTTGTAATCCAATCAGCATGCTCTAATGCTTCCTTGATGGATTTGGGTTCAACCATGAATATGAATGCTGAAAAATGGCATTCATTTTGGATGTTGGTATCTGAGCGAGTTTGTACACCAACATTCGGATTGCCTATCACTTGGTTTGGAGGATGATCTTTCGTCCAAACATGCAATCGTGGGAGTTCTTGTGCAGCGGAGGATCCTACATCAACAGTAGAATTGATTTGCTCCCCCTGAATGATTTGAATATTGGGATGATGCTCCCCATGAACTTCTGAGCCGGAGAGGTTGACATCATCATCAGAAGGAAACTCAAAGAAATTTTCAATTTCATCAATGTTGAGAGGATTTGAGTCATCGAAATCAGCAGCTGCATCTTGGAAGCCATCTGTATTTGATTCAAGAGAGGGATTGACATTATTCTCCCCCTCAACCTGAGAAGGTTGAAACGGTTCGGAATCAAATGGAGGTAGGCTTGGAAGAGGACCAGAGAGGTTGTGAGAAACTGGAGCTTCCGAAGAAGGAATGGGAATCAGAGATGGTCGCGATCGAGATTCGGAATCAAGAGCTGTTTCAGAAGGACCAAAGAGGGTTTCAAAGTCAACCTCGAGAATGGTTTGAGGGTTCGGACATCCTGGCGGAGGAGCATCAGACTCCATGATGTGAGTTGTGATGTGAGTGGGGCCAGAATTCCGAACAAAGTTTCGGTTGAGAACTCTGTAAGCTTTGGATTTGGAAGAGTACCCTAGAAAGATCGCTTCATCAGCTTTAGGTTGAAACTTTGAAAGCTGATCATGGTTGTTTTTGATGAAGCATCTGCATCCGAAGACATGTAGAAATGAGATCGTTGGTTTTCGACCATTCATTGCTTCGTATGGTGTCATGTTGAGCCGTCGATTGATAATACTTCAGTTTTGAGTGAAGCAAGTAGTGGATACAACTTCAGCCCAAAGATAGAGTGGAAGGTTTGCATAGTTCAGCATGGATCGAGCAGCTTCAACGAGTGTTCTATTACATCTTTCAACTACACCATTTTGTTGTGGAGTGTATGGAGCTGAGAAGTTGTGATCGATTCCTTTTTCTGTGATGAACTTCTCAATGGTGGAATTAACAAATTCTGAACCATTATCACTTCGGATTCATCTGACTGGGAGTTTGATAAGAACTTCTATTCCTCTGATAAAATTGATGAGCTCAGAGGCTGTTTCGGATTTCAGCCTTAGGAAGAAGACCCAGGTGAACCTTGTAAAGTCATCAACAATCACAAGAATGTATTTCTTATGATGAAGACTTTCTACAGTGGATGGTCCACAAAGATCAATGTGTAGGAGTTCTAAGGGATCCGAAATGGATTTTTCGATGATAACAGGATGACCCTTCTTTGATTGCTTACCACACTCGCATGCAGCACATAAATGATCATTTTCGAACTTGAGAAGAGGTAAACCTCTTACCATTTCACCTGAGACAAGATCATTCATGTACCGAAAGTTCAGATGTGCGAGCCTTCGGTGCCATAACCAACTAACGTCAGGAACAGCTTTGGAGAGAAGGCAGAGCTGCGGTTTGCCAATGATCATATTGATGTCAAGAGGGTACATGTTTTTGTTGCGAAGAGACTTTATCAAACACTCTTTTCGGTCTTCAGTCATCACATAGCTATATTTTTTGCAAAATTCCACCCGTCGGCTTGAGTCGGTGAGCTGAGCAACACTTATCAAATAATGTTTCAAGTCAGCTACATAAGCAACATGTGAAATAGAGAAGTTTCCATTGGTGAGAGTTCCATAACCACGAATTTGAGAATTGGAGTTGTTGCCATACGTCACGTAACTAGCATTTGGAGAGAGCTTTAAATCTCGCAGAAAATCCTTCTGCCCCGTCATGTGCATGGAGCAAGCACTATCAATATACCATATTGTTTCTTGCTTCGAAGCACAAAGTGCCTGCAAAATTAGTGAACAATGGAGCTTTTAGGCTCCGAGTTAGACTTTGGGACGTAGACATGGACTTTGGACTTTGATTGTGACTTTGGAACAACTACGTGTTTCTTGGTGAGATTACTTGAGTTCTTTGGAAACAGACAAAATGCTAAAGTCTTTTCATCTATCCAGTAGTCATATTCAACGACTTGTAGGTTCGGAGCTAACTTCTTCGGAACGGTGGTATCCGAAGGATTGACACTTTTTGTTATCTCCGAGTCAGTTGTTTTGTTAACAGATGATTTGATTTTCCACACAAGATTTTTGTTTGAAGATTTTGAAACAGTGGTTTTTGAACTTGTGGATTTATTTGATGACACATTGTTCTTAGAGAGTTTTGGTTGAAAAATTGTGCCATCAGATTTTGCAATAAAGACAGATGAAACATTTTGAGGTGCTGGTGAAGTGTTTCGAATGGTTTTGACATTAACATGAGCTTGAGGAGATTTGGAGCTAAGGACTTCCTTTGGTTCCGAATGAATAGGAGGTTCGGAAGGTCTTTTTAGGATTCTTGTGGGAACAAACGAATTTTGACTATGGTTTTGACACAAGGACTTCCTTGTGTTGTTCCGAGATGAGTTTGGTTTAGGGTTAGCAAGGAACCTGAAATTTTGTCTATCCTTAACTTCCTTTTCGTAAGCATTCCTAGCTTCTACCTTGGGATCTACAACATCTTTTCTATTCAACATTGGTTTTCTCTTAGGATGAGGAGAGGATCCAGAGGATTGTCCTTTGGATGGATTTGAAAACTTAGGAGTAATGGGAACCAATTTGGTTTTTGAAAGAACTACGGAGTCTGATTCACATGAATCAGAGGACACATTGCTTGAGACTTCAACTTTATCATCTAGAGATGCCCATACAAATTCCGAGGCATTGACTTCAGTTGTTTCCGGAATAATTTCCTCAATCACACAGTTGTTGACGTGATTGCTTTTAGGAACATAGTCTACACAATTTGGAAGACTATAATGATATTCCGTGGTCTGATTCAGGTCCAGGTTTATCAGAGGCGGAAGAGGCGTGGAATCAGGACATTTGACAACTATTGGTTGGAACTCAGGAATTAGTGACTCAAAAGATCTTTTAGTCTCCGGAAGGGGTGACAATGGAGAAACAGGAGTGTCCGAATGTTTAATGTTCGGAACCTCTCCCATGAATGTCAGATTTTGCAAATCCTTCAGGGGACTAACAATTGGTTTCGGAAACTCGCTTCCGAGACCAGGAGCTTTGGACCATGGATGACGAAAATCACGAGTCATCCGAATGTCAGCTTCAAGCATGTCAACAGAGTTATGCAAAGCATCTATTTTGGCATTGAGACATTTGTTATCAGAAATCAAAATATTTCGTTCGGAATAAGTGATTTCACATTTATCTTTCAAAATGATACATTCATCTTTTGACATTACAAGTTCATGCTCTAAAGACTCGATTTTCAATTTTTATCCTCAAAACGTAATCTAAGACGACTTAGTTCACAATATTTCTTCTCACTGGCTTCTATGGCAAACTCATAGGCTTTATAGATGGTGTTCATATCTGTTTGGATATAGGTCAGATAAGGTTCACATAAAGTCAAATCAAAATTATTATCAGAGATCATGGATTTTACCTACTGAACAATGCTTCGTCCTGGTGGGTCGTTAGTGGCCATGTAGCAGTAGTGAGGTTCAGCAACATCTTCTTCATCTTCGGATCTAGAAGACCAATAACCTTCATCACATACAACTGTTTGTCTTGCCATCAAACACATGTTTCTTCCAGTTACTACATCATCATCATCTCCGGATGACCAGTATCCTTCGACATCCCTTGAAACAGTAGTAATAAATGCTTTCTCACTTTCAGCCATTTCTTGTGTTTTTCTGACATAATAAGCTGAGTCCTTGACTTTTGGTTTTTGTGGAGCATCAGCTAGACAATCTTTGGCAAAGTGGTTAGCATGACCACATTTCTGACACAAGATCTTTGGTTTTTCTGAGTTGGAATTTTTAGGAGAATCTGGGGCTGAGTTTGGTTTAGTGAGGTTGGGCTTGTATGCTGGAGGATTTTCGGAGAGGTGTTTTGGTTCCGAAGCGGAATATGGTTGAGGATGGTTATGGTGAGGAGCACTGAATCTGTTTTGGTATGGTTTATAAGAAGAATTGAAAGGTCGTTTGTATTTCATGGAGAGTAAGGCAAATTCTTGTTGGAAACAGAGTTCAGAATCCAAGGTTTCGGAATCGGCGTTAGGATAGATGTGTGTGGGTAAAGAAGTTAAGGATGAATGAGTTAATGGAACAGTGGGTTTGTAAGGTTCCGGAGCAGGTGGATTCGGAATGGTCGATTCAAAAGAACTGACTAGAGGAAGTGGTTCTCCGGAAAGTTCTCTTATGGTTTGAGCAACATTTGATTCATGTCCTTGAAGCTCATCAAAAAGTTGATAGAGTTTCAATTTTTTTAAGGAACCATTAATTTGAAGACAAGACTTTACATTTCCCCATCCTTTACCAAGACTGTTAATGAACTTGAGATTGTATTTGAGAGGAGTTCGAACAATCCCATGAGCAGTCATGTTGTTGACAACGATTCGATATCGGTTGGAAGCTGAGGCTACAGATTCACCTGGAGTAGTAGTGAAGGTGTCAAAGTCATTGACAACTAAGGTGAGGTGTTTGTCCTTCATATTTTTGGAACCTTCAATCAGATCCTGAAGAGTGTCCCAAATTTCTTTGGCTGATTTGCATAGCTTGATGTGCTCAAAGAGTGATGGAGGAACACCAAACACCATTTCAGAGAAGGTGACTTGATCAGCATGCAGTTTCTCAATATCATCAGCAGTTAGAGGGGCTGGACGAACTTCATCTTCTCGCATGAGTTGAGCAGCTGCATCTCTTACAACTGTTCTTACAAGAACATGAGGGCCTTCTTTGACGGATCTCCAGATTTGTTCACCTTTCTCTTTGGCTAGTAAAAACCTTTCCATTCTAACTTTCCAATGATCATATTCTTCCACAACTAGCAATGGGGCACGTGTAGGGCCACCCACGCTATTTGTGATTTGCATTGAAATCATTTGTTGAGGATTTGAAGCAGCCATTGAAGTCAAGATATCTTCAAGCTTAAGTGGTATATAGAAGAACTTTTATCCTTAACACAGAAATGGTTGAAATACCAAGGTAAATTCTAACCAACTATAATCTGATCTTATGGATTCAAAGGACAACCACTCGAGCTCTGATACCAATTGTGAGAACAAGATCTTTGCTCAGGGACAAGGTTTAAGAACTCAAACCTTGAGTGAATGCTTGAGATCAATGTCTGCTTAATAATGGATGTTCAAGTCGAGAGTGGAACAGTCAAGTCTTAGATAATCAATTCAACAAATGATGAAGACATTAATTTAGAACAAGTAAATAGTGATCAAGGTAAAGTTAATAAATGTGGAACAAGAAGAATGTTTTAAATGTGATAAGAGTAAATGCCAAAAGTGAGAGAAAGATCCGTGGTTGACTAGTATTGAATGCTCCTATATAAAGGAGAGAATGTTACAGCGAATTAACCCAAGTGTTTACAAAGGACCGGACAAAAGATACAAATCTGACATTCTGATTGTCCTAAATCAACTTTAGACTAAGTCCTATGAAACGTTACATCAAAATACAAGACAAAAGTAATAAATGCATAAGAGACAAAATAACTTCATTCCGGACAAGTAATGTTCCTGAGATGAAAGTTTACGTCCGGATCAGCATGTATTCTGGACTTCAGGATCAGCTCCGGAATGTGTTCATCTTCAAAATACTTCACTCCTTTTCTTCAGCTCCGGACAGATTCCGGATCACATCTTCCTTTGGAACCAACAGCCTTCGGAATATGTACTTAGGATTGCTAGAGGTTCACTTTCAGGTTCCAACAATTCTTACTAAGCTTATGATCTTCTTTTGTTCCCTTGTTGATCTTCGTCAACGACTTAGTATGATGATCATGATTTGTATATGCTTTTAGTTTCTCCCTAACCCCTTCAACTATTTGGTACCTCGATCCATGATTTTAGATTTTCTTGGTTTTACTAATCGACGTTTTCCAATTTAAAGATATCCTTTAGCAACATGACCTTATGATGGAACAAAAACGATCTACCAGTAGGAGGTGGTGATGGAATAAGGAGATGGTGGTGAAGAGATATTGGGTTATGGGATTATAAAAAAGATGATAGTGGTGGTATGTGTGTTCTAAAGAGGTGGTGGCGAAAGTAGGTGTTATATATATATATATATATATATATATATATATATATATATATATATATATATATATATATATATATATATATATATATATATATATATATAAATTGAGAGAGAGAGAGAGGGGAAAAATAGTTTATATGCCATCTTGTTTTTTATTAATTAAAATATAAAAAGGGTTTAAAAATATAAAAAAATAAACAAGTCAAAATGGTATACCATGCTTTTTAAGTTTTCTAGGGACAAAAGCCACAACCAAATTAGGCAAAAAGAAGTGACGGAGCTTGAACTTTTGATTTGGGGGGCCGAAAGTATAATAAGTAAGAAAATCGGAGAACAGGGGGGGCCAAAGGAAAATTTTATAGCTTTTGGGCCTAATATGTAAAAAATTTAATACTTAAGGACTAGTTGTGAAAAAAAAAAACAGGGGGGGGGGGCACAGCCCCTCCTGGCCCCCATGAAGATCCGTCTCTGGCAAAAAGGACAATATCTACAATTTTAACAAGGTTTGGACTTTACTCATAACAAATAACAAACCATAGGGATCATTTTTGCCTTTTTTCTTTATGTAAATCCTGAAATCATCCGCTACCACCAAATTCAACAAGAAACAACCAATTATCCTCTCTTTTATTTGAATAACACACTCTTACAAAATATGAATTTAATGACATGATTGTGTGTCATAAAAAGGTACAAATGACACATAAATGTGTCATTAAAGCCACAGTCATGAAGGAAGATGAAACGTGCTGATCATAAATTTATGACATGCATTTAACATTCATTGTTTACGTGCATTTGCGACATGCGTTCACGACATATTTTACGACATGCAGTTTGTGTGTCATAATTTTAAAGTTTTTCTTATTTTTTCTTATTTTTTAATATAATTTGTATAGATTTATTAATTTTCAAATCGAATGACAATTAATGTTTTAACAG
The DNA here is from genome assembly GCF_052849685.1 of Lactuca virosa. Classification (NCBI taxonomy): domain Eukaryota; kingdom Viridiplantae; phylum Streptophyta; class Magnoliopsida; order Asterales; family Asteraceae; genus Lactuca; species Lactuca virosa. The sequence continues at coordinate 163,490,412 of NC_136432.1, read as the reverse complement.
ATTGCGACATTAAATGACAATTATGGTGCATAATACAGAAATACAAATACAAATATATATATATATATATATATATATATATATATATATATATATATATATATATATATATATATATATATATACACACACACACACAAGTAGGTTCATACGAAAACATAAATAATTTGCGAAAATGCGAAAACAGATTTTATCTTATAAAGATTAAGCACAGGTACTTTAGAAATTAAATTTATTAGCAATAAATTAAGGATAATAAGTTTTCATGGGAGGGTGTTAGGGTAATATAGATTTAAAGGTGGTTTTAACAAACGTTTTTTTAATCATGTCCTTAACCACTTTTAAATTAAAGTTTTTATAATTAAAAAGTAAAAACAAAATATGCTTTATTAATATAAAACAATTTCTCATGTATCATCGATTATCATCATGTAGTTCAAAATTTGGATGGATTCTTGTCCAAAATATAAGGTTAAGGTGTCACAATCTCATAGGTTTTTCATTGTTTTCGCGTTTTCGCAAATTATTTTCATTTTCGCACGAGCCCTCCCCCATATATATATATAAACAATGCATTTCATTTAACAACATCATATGTCAAATAAGTTATCAAAAATATTGTCAACCACATGTCAAATGCTAACAAATATTTCAAAGAACAAAAATTTTATTTGTCGATATAAAATATCACCGTCAAATAAAAGGTTGAGACAAAATACTATCATTCTTCACGAATTCTATCAATATCAGAATCCGTATAGTCAACTTTGCCACCCCCAACCTGAGAAAAAAATTGCATATAACGTTCCAGTTATAATAGTGAGAAGAGGATGCTATGTTATTAGACAAATAAACATAAAATGATCATTCTTTCTATTCCTTACTTAGTATAGCATTGTACTTTAAAATAAATGAAATCACATTGTTATTTCTTACATATAACCTACTTTTTTTTTTTGTAATTATAATAGTGAGAGTTAGTTAAAAAGAAACTTATATTATTTATTTATTTATTTATTTTGGGTGGAACAGGTGACAGACCAAGAAGAGGATTAGCATGGATGTGATTCAAGTTATGATATGTCAAGATTAATGCAAAGTACACCACCTAGAGAGTATAGAGTAGACTATGATTTTTTAGTTATTTGCTATGATATATGAAGATCTACTTGGGGATTCTGTGTTATTTATTGTGATTTGGGGAACTTAAATTAATTTAGGTTCAGTAGGTGATCTGTATTCTATAACACCTAAAGAATAAAGATGCATAAATAGTTAAAACACTTGTTTTAGAAAATTAGTTGGCCATAACATTCTTTTCTTGCATCAAATAATCAATTTAAAAATTCTAGCATACCAAAGGTCTCCTAAATCAATTGTTTATGCAAATACTTCACAATTTTAGATTGCATACATCTCATATATTTGTATTATAGCATCACAAAAAGTCACTTAGACCTAAGATATGTACAAGAGCATGCAATTTTACCGTACTTGTGCCTAAACAACCACAAGAATTGACTCACCTCTAGTCTAAGATCTGTGGGGCTATAAACAGAGTAGAGGCACCTTCAAGAAACCAATCTAACACCCCTAAAATATACACCAAGACCCCATAAAAAAGAGCACAAAAAATGAAATGATCTGTCGAGACAAAAACCATGCCGTGGCAAAGAGGGTGTCACATCGTGGTCCGAGCATTAGTAGCGATCTGGGAACTAATCAACTCCCATCGCCACGTCGTGGCAGCTAGCTATCCACGTCGTAGAGTCACTGGCAGTTACAAATAGAAAATCGATGGGTTGTCTTCTCCAGTCCTGTTATGGTTCGATCAAAGCCTCATTTGGGATGGTATCAACCTCTCAATATCATATCTAAAAGCCTAGAATGACAAGGACATGAATGGGACGAACCAACACACTTAAGAAAAGGATTTTGCATTATCCAATGTTTCCTCTTGTGTGTGGTTCAAAGGAAAAAAATATTAACTAATGAGAGGTGCTCTTACCTTCTGTAAAAATCTAGAAATGATCTCAAGAAGATTGCTAGAAGAAAAGATCACCAAAAGCACCACCAAGAATATTCCGACAATCTTCTTTCTTCTCAATATCTTCACTCCAACCCACCACCAAAGGCAAGTACACTTGGACTCTCTCTCAATCAACATGGAGGCTAGAAGTAGGGTTTGTTGGCTGCAAATGTGATGGGTTTTAAATGTTATAAAAATCTGTTTTTGGTGGAAAAACATAAACCCTAAGTTCACATGCACCCTAAAAGATCTATGTTCTCACTATGATTTGTAAACAGCTACTGAATATCAAGAACCCTAGAAGTACATTGCTATTTTTGAAAAATACTAAAAGTTTATTAGCAAATACTTACCTTAGTTTATTATTGCAAATAAACTAATAATCCTTCCTTGTTGGTCTTCAGAAAGCAAAAACCAGAAGCCTCGTGCCTCTACTGGGTCACACCCAAACCCTAGCAAGTTGGAGGCTAAAGAGTAGAGAGGAGGAGGAAGGGAATTTTTGAAATTCTCTTTAGAATGAGGTGAATTTCGAAATTCATAACCCAATGGGGTTTATATAGGTGATGAGGAGGCTAAGGATAAGGCATGTTTCCATAGATAAGCCCTTATCCCTTTTCTTGCTCCCTAAGGATTCCTATGCTTCCTTAATGCCCAAGAAAAGCTCCTTAACCATCTAGAATCCGTCGTCCCTCCTAGGGAGATTCTAGAATGGGTAAATGTTTATAACTTTTGAACGTTGTCACCTTTAGTCCTTTCACTTTTAATTATTCCAATTAATCCCAAAATTAATTCCTATTAATTTATTATTATTTTTTAATTAAATGATACTATTTCTAATTAATATATTATTCTCATAATATGTTAATAAATCATTTATTTTGATTTCTAATTAATTTATTAATCATATAATAAATTAATAAACCAGTCTCTCTCTCTCTCTCTATCTCTCTCTCTCTCTCTCTCTCCAAAAAGCATTCTAGTCAATTACTAGGTTTGAGGGCAATCCAAAAAGACTTTGCTAATAATTCAAGATTATACTAATTTACTTATTGGTTTAGACACCTAATCCAATAGTATCCTACATGGATAAGTCTAAAACTAGATTACTGGTATAACTTCTAAATTAATCAGCAAAGGGTGCTTTCCAAAGCAACTGCCGAACTCTGATCCGATCAGATATTGGTCCTAAGATAACTGATCAAACATTCCTCTGTTCTACAAGATATCGTATGGACATGATACATGAATTAGAATCAATCTCATAGTTCAAGATTAGGTTTCCTGATTTCATGATTTATGACGACTGAATTCAGACTACTTATGGAACACATCAATTCAGTATGGGCTTGGCCAATCACTTCAGATGTCGACAACAAATCATCGAGGGACCCAAAGATATCACTTTTCCCGTTAGGGTAAAAGGAACGAATAAACTTCAACTTACATGCTTGCATCATTTACTTACCAAATCATTCATGCCACTATGTTTTATAACATCATGTTAATGATGTGTTTACGTAACTCCAATGCACAACTGACTTATAAATTACAACTCATATATCTACATTTCAAGAATATAAGCTATTATCGTCTCAGATTACTCGTGATAGAATGCATGAAGTAATTCTCTGAGCGTGGGTTTATCCAATACTCAAATCTCCATTTTCTAAGTACTCATGAACATTGTAGCAACACAATTGCTATGTATAAACTCCTCATACAATCTACAATCCAATCCATGACAGTCTTCATTCACTACTTACTTACTAAAGTATGAGCAGTTGTGGAATTCGAATAATCAAATTATTCAGGAAGTAAAACATGAAAAGTGAAACACAATAACAAACTAATTAACAATGGTCTCAACCCTATTGAATAAATAATCTCTATTATTTAATTACCATAATAATTATGACTTTATTCATTGTATAATGTTTCGAGTAATCAACTAACCACTTGAATTAAATAACATCAGTTACGTAATGTTATGAACATGCATACTATGCCTCTCTATGGTTCTTCTTTTGTGAACAGATCGACTGGACACTATTCCAATGATGCTTATTTCAGAATTCCAAATTCTTGTCACTGTCTAAAATGTATTGCAATTCCAACCTTACATGCATTGACCATCTGTGATGTCAAGGCTTCAAAGTCACATAGACTGAGCCAACGATATTATAGAATGTTCCATTGAGCACTTCTCTTGAATTAAAGTTTTCAACTCAAATGTAGAATTAATAATCAACTCCCATTATGGAAACATTTCCATATTCCCATATGACGGTCAATTCCGATCAAGAATCATCTCAATCCAGAATCATGTCACTATGGTCCGTCCAAATTAATACCATACTTCTGACTGTCCACAAGCAACCGATCTTGAGTAAACCTTAGAATGTTCTTGATAATTGTTCAACAACTCTAGTCACACAAAAATTCTAATCCTTTTCCTCTCAATGCTCAAGGCATTTGTAAAAATCAGAATAAGTAAATGTTACAACATATGTAATCGATCCTATATCCAAAGCACATGGGACTTGATTCATTGTATCTGATATATGTTCAATCTCTTGCTATAATAGTTTCATATATGGAATTTCCTATGTTGAACCATTTCAACATGATATTCATATATATCTATGACTAAGTTCTATTAAACTATATGATCTAATCCTTTCGATTCGAAACAAAGTATGAGTGCCCTCTGCCTTAAGTCTATCATAGTGAAACAATTCCCAAACTTTGAGGTTTGAAAATTAAGAACTTTGTTCCCTACAAACAGTATTGTCAACATGCAATACTAGCATAACAGTTATGCTACCACTATCTCTGACATGTATCCAGAAATCAACTAGACTTCTAGAAATGAATACTCTTGAATTTCTTACTGAAGTACATATTTCTGTTACGCGATTTTTTTGATAAGTCTCCAACTAGACTTCTTAAGCTTATACACCTTCATTGGATAGCATATGTGTGGGTTTAAACCCTTTCATAACTTATAACTATAAGTCTTTGAAATTTCAAACAATTCCTTTCCATTTCTCACAATTTGAAATATGAAGAGGGATGCCGTAATCATATTCTGAATTTGAGAATTCAGTTAATACAAAAAATATCCATACTGATATTTATCGGATCCTTTAAAATCTACTAGGGAAAGTGTTTCCTCATAATGATTCTCATGAATTAGATCGAAAACTTTGCCACCTAGATTTATGGTGCATACGTTCCCATCCATGTGAATCTATCATTTGCAACCTACAATCATAAGATAAGGTTTTCTACAAAGCCAAATTCAAATTTAGCTTTCATTTCATGGACTGAACTTCGCTTATTCTAAATTTCTTGCCCTCTGGTAGCACAAGGTCCTACCAATGCTTCCATGTTGTTAGAAGCTCACCCATACTGATCAATGTACGTGCTTTTTGCTTTTGCAGTTAAATAAAAAAATAGAACTCATCAGCATTGCCAACTACAATGTTTATTGTCGATTGACTCCTGAAACTCTCAAGATCAATAAGATTTCCACTGACTTTTTAACATATGGGTTTTCTCTCAAGGAACATTCCTTGACGAGCTAAAACAAATATTTAAAAGTTTGTGTGGGTTCCCGAAAAGAAAACACTTCATAGAATTGGTCTCAGTTTATCTTTTGTTTTGACGAAAACATCACAACTCCAATTCTATAGAAAGAAAACATTTTTAATCCATATATTTCGAGGTGTTTTCAACCTTCTTGGTTTAAAAAGAGTTTCAAGATACGATTTGTAGTTACTAGAGTATGGCTCAAAAACTTGATTTGGAACCAAATATGACTCATCTATTGAAACATCCCAAAATACTGTCCAAAAATTTCATTTTTAATTATTAATAAAACCATAGTTATCAAATCATCACATCAAATCTTAAGTCATTGCATCTCAAAAACATCATAAACATCTATCAAATATATCAGAGTAAAACATCCCAGGCTAAAATCATGGTGTGCACACTGCAGTCATCCCGAGCTCTTCCCTTTACTACCAGAAGTAACTGAAACCAAACCTGAAAACTGTAAGCACGAAGCTTAGTGAGTCTCCCCAAACTACCACATACCATACACATAATCACATAATCACATAATAACATATCATGGGCCATTCCCGCTTCACCGGGCCACACTCGGCATCAGACAAGTCCGACATCGGGCCCCGCCCGGCCTCAGACCGAAATCCGGCATCGGGCCCTGTCCGACATCGAGCAACGATCGGTATACATATAAACATATCAACAAATACGCATATAAATCACATAACATAAACATATAAACATTCCTCGGGCCCCGCCCGACATCAGACTGAAATCCGGAAGCATACAAACATTCCTCGGGCCTTGCCCGACATCGGACCGAAGTCCAGAAACATACAAAACAGACGCATGCAAGAATCATGAAGTAATCAAGCATACAAACATTCCTCGGGCACTGTCCGTGATCGAATTGGAATCCGAAACATATAAACCTACATCGGGCAGTGCCTGGCATCCGACCTTGGTCTGGAACATACTAGCATACATATACAGGCCGATATTGGTGCCTTCGACCCATTCATACAGGAGGAAACTCACCTCGCAAAGCTGAATGGAAAATCTCACAGTAAGGAATCTCTAACGGCTGCTCAAACGACTCCCCGGGTATCAATATCACAATAACACTTAGTCAAAATATAATAATCCTTCTGAAGGTAAAATGACCATTTTACCCCCTGGTCTAATTTGGATCATAACATAGGCCCAATTCCATCTAACCTTTCCAAGCCCACAAATGCCCCAATTTTCTAAATTGGGCCCAACTCCTCAAACGGGCCTTTCCTTAAGCCCAAGCATGTCCTTACCCCAATGATTGACTTCTGATGGCCCACTAAGGCCCAAAAGCTAAGAAGTCCAAAGATTGGCCCAAACCGAGTCCCAAACGATGCAGAATCTGAATCCAGTGAGTACGCGGGGTGTACTCCTTTGTACGCTAAGCGTACTGGCTGCATGGCATGTACGCTGCGCGTACGGGCTTGTACGCCCATCGTACTACCCTGTTAAGCCATAAACTCAAAAAAGGGCTTAATCCCTTAAGACCTTAAGCTCCAAACATAGATCTGAGTCCACTAAAGTGTCTTAATCCATAAAGTCGATTACTTGGCGGCTTGAGCCCACCAAATTGACCCAAACTTGAAATATGACAACAATCTTCCATGGAAATGACTAGAACTCATGCATGGCCACAAAAGGACCTTCAAGCTTAAATCTTTTCTGTTATTGGGACTCATATAGCACTAAGGGTGGCAACCATAAGCCTAGAAACGGATTTGAACCATAAAAATCCATTCTTGGGACTTAAGAAGGTCCAAAACACCATTATCATAGATCTAAGCATTCACGAGGCAAGTTGAGAGCTTTTTACCTCAAATGAGTGCTAAATGGTGATGTTATCTCAGATCCTTGAACTCAAGCTACTCAAGTTCTTCTTCTTCTTCAACTTTTTCTTTCTCCTTCGAATCTTTAAAACACCACAATGAGCTTCACAAGAACAAAATCACACAAAGATGAAGAAAGGTAGGCGTTCTAGGGTTTCTGAGGATGAGAGGCTGGTAAGGAGGCTAGGGTTTGGGAGATAATGTTGTATTTATATGGATTAAACCCTAAATGTTAGGGTTTTGAGTCTGCTCGCGTACGCTGCGCGTACCCGCATGAACCCCCCGCATTCAATGTTGCACTACGCCCCGCGTACGCCAAGCTTACGCCCAACGTATGTCTTCAAGTAGCCCAATAAACAAGTGGCCCACTCACTAAGGCCCAACTCAACATATCAATATTAAACTTATAGTCCAACAATTATTTATAAGGAAATTAAATAATCATCATTACCTCAAGTCACGGGTGTTAGAATTCTCCCCCGCTTGAATCAAAATTCGTCCTCGAAGTCCGCTGCCCTGAATAACTCCTAATAGTACCCCCTCATCTCCTCATCGGGCTACCAAGTCCACTCCGACCCCTTGCGGTGCAACCACTGCACCTTTACCAGCTCTACCCTCTTGTTCCTCAGCTCCTCCATCTTCCTGTCGAGAATGGCTACTAGTCTCTCAATGTAGTTCAGTCTGTCATCAACCTGAATATCCTCTAAAGGCACAACTGCAGAGTCATCCACCAAGCACTTCCACAGCTGGGAGACATGAAAAGTGTTGTGGATCTGGCTGAGCTCTGCTGGAAGATCCAAAAGATAAGCCACCCAGCCCACTCGAACCAAAACCTTGAACGGACCGATGTACCTGGGGCCCAGCTTGCCCCGCTTCCTGAACCGGATGACACCTTTCCAAGGTGATATCTTTAGGAGGACCATGTCGCGCACCTAACGACGCTTGTCGGCATAGCTTTTCTGCCGACTCTGAGCAGTCTGGAGCCTGCTCCGGACCTGCTGAATATTCTCCGTGGTCTTGAGTACCACCTCAGTACTCCCCATGACTCTCTGACCGACCTCACCCCAACAGATTGGGGTTCTACGCTTCCTCCCGTAGAACATCTCGAAGGGAGGTCGATCTATGCTAGCGTGAGAACTGTTGTTATACGAAAATTCCGTTAATAGAAGATACGTATCCCAACTTCCACCTAAATGTAATACACACGCACACAACATCTACTCTAGAGTCTGAATCGTCCTCTCACTCTGCCCATCTGTATGAGGTTGAATAGCGGTACTGAAGTGAAGACGAGTACCCATCTCGTCATGAAACCGCTTCCAAAATCTGGAAGTGAAACGAACATCTCTGTCTGATACAACCGAAACCGACACTCCATGACGTGCCACCACCTCACGCACGTAGATCTCGGCTAGCTTCTCCGCCGATATACTCTCCTGGATCGGGATGAAATGAGCACTCTTGGTCAACTGATCCACGCTGACCCATATCAAATCCACTCCACGTGTGGTCCTAAGAAGCTTCATGATGAAATCCATAGTGATGTCCCCACATTTCCACACGAGAATCTCTAATGGCTGCATCTTGCCGTGAGGTCGCTGGTGTTCGACCTCGACTTTCCTGCAAGTCAAGCACCGCTCCATATACCATGCTATGTCCCGATTCATGCAGGGCCACCGATAATCAGGACGAAGATCCCGATACATCTTCGTCGCCCCAGGATGGATGGAGAATCTCGACTTGTGAGCCTCATCCATCAGAACCTGGCATACCCCGCACCAGTAAGGGACCCAGACCCTCCGATGCAGGGTCAACAATCCACGGTTGTCATAATCAAATGAGGCCACTTGGCCTACGATCTGCTCACACTTTCAGCGCTCTTCCTTCATACCCTCGACCAGCGCCTCCCGAATCCGTTCCAACAATGGAGTAATCACTATCATCCTCAGCCATATGTCTTAAATTGGAGCCGCCACTGCCTTGCGACTAAGAGCGTCAGCCACCACATTGGCCTTCCCAGGGTGATGAAGGATCTCACAGTCATAATCCTTCACAACATCTAACCACCGACGCTGTCTCATGTTCAGATTTGGTTGGTCTGTCAGATACCTCAAGCTCTTGTGGTCCGTGTAAATGGTACAACGAACCCCACAGAGGTAGTGTCACCAAATCTTGAGGGAGAAAACAACAGCCCCCAGCTCCAAATCGTGCGTCGGGTAATTCGCCTCATGAGGCTTCAATTGCCTCGAAGCGTAAGCTATCACATGACCCCGCTGCATCAGCACTGCACCCATACCCGTGATCGAAGCGTCACAGTAAACCACAAAATCATCGACGCCCTATGACAAGGTCAGAATCGGTGCCTCGCACAACCGCTGTCTGAGAGTCTCGAAGGCTGCTTGCTGCTTAGGCCCCCAGCTGAATGTCATCGACTTCTTGGTCAGTCGGGTCAAGGGAACATCAATCTTGGAGAAATCTTGGATGAATCTCTGATAGTAACCTGCCAGAAAAGAAAACACCGAATCTCAGATGGAGACCTCGGAACCTCCCACTGCATCACGACCTCCATCTTGGCCGGATCGACCAGAATACCCTTCTGGTTGACAGAACTCACACTTGGAGAACTTTGCGAAACGTTTCTCCCTTCTCAGCGTCTCCAACACCTCCCTCAGGTGCTCATCATGTTTCTCCTGAGTCTTGGAATAAAGCAAGATATCGTTGATGAAGACTATCACACACCGGTCCAGCATCGGTCTGCACACGCAGTTCATGAGATCCATGAACGCGGCAGGAGCATTGGTGAGCCCAAACGGCATCACCACGAACTCATAGTGACCATAGCGAGCTCGAAAGGCTATCTTCGGCTCGTTGTCGTCCCTGACTCGCATCTGGTGATAACCCGATTGTAGATCAATCTTGGAGAACCAAGATGCACCCTGAAGCTGATCCAATAAATCCTCAATCATCGGGAGGGGATAACGGTTTTTCACCGTTACCTTATTTAGCTCCCGGTAATCTATACACATTTGATGTGACGCATACTTCTTCTTCACAAACAGTATCGGGGCTCCCCATGGCGAACTGCTTGGCCTGATAAATCCCTTGTCTAACAGCTCCTGCAGTTGTGTAGACAACTCCTGCATCTCGGGATGAGCCAACCGATATGGTGCCTTGGCTATCAAAGCCACACCAGGAACTAGGTCAATCCTGAACTCTACCTGCCTCTCCGGAGGTACCCCATGCAAATCCCCCGGGAACACGTCCAGATACTCCCGTATGATCGGTACATCATCCACGGTTGCCTTAACCTTATCCCGGGTATCTATAACGCATGCGACATTACCTGTGCAAACCTACTGAAGGTAGCACCTAGCTCTCGCTGCTGAACAAAAAGTCGGACCATGCTGCAGCCTCTCGCCCTGAATCACTAACCCACCCCCACTTGGGGTCCGAACTCACACTAGCTGCTGCTTGCAGTCGATCACTGCCCCGTTGGGGATCAACCAATCCATACCCACGATAACCTTATTCCTTTGCAGGGGAATGGGGACAAGATCTACGGAAAGCTGCTCATTAAACAACTGCATCGTACATCCCCGATGATACCTCGCAACCCGAACGGTCCTATCATCCACTATCTCTCCATCAAGTGGACAATACAGCTCTCCTAGAGCTCCCACAAATCGCTTGCTGAGCGCGAGCGACACAAAAGATCGGGTAGCCCCCGAATCAAATAATAACAGAGCAGATATACCGTTGACATGGAACGATCCTATAATGAAACACATAAACATAAGCAATAATAAATAAAAATAAAGAGATAAGGAGAAGATACATACCCGTCACCACATCGGGAGCTGCACGTGCCTCCTCTGTTGTCAGCTGGAAGGCTCTGCTCTTCACCACTAGCGCCTCCGCCCGACCCTGACGGCCGTCGGTAATCCTCAATGTAGAAGGAGCAGGTGCCTCCACCTGTCCTGCTGCTGCTAAACTCGGGAACTGGGACTGCTTGTGTCCCCTCTGATTGCACTTGAAGCAAATCCGATTGGATACTGTGGTAGTGGTGGTTGTAACAGTACAATCCCTGCTGACATGACCTGTTTGGCCTCACTTGAAACAACCTAAAATACCCGCCCCGCATGTTCCCTCGTGCATCTTGCCGCACTTGCCACATCGGCTACGGCCCTGCTGGCTCCTCGATTGGTGATATGATACCTTGGGCTTCTTGCTTGCACTCCCTAACTGAACCCCCTCTGGTTTCCTCTTCTACTCCATCTCCAAATCCAGCTCCCTTTCCCGAGCCCTCGCAATCACGTCCTCCAACATCTTGTAGCCGGATCGACTCACAAACTAGCGGATATCACTCCGCAACATCTCATGGTATCGGTCCTTTTTCATTTCCTCGTCCGCCACGTACTGCGGAACAAGAAGGGCCCTCTCCCTGAACATGGCGGTTATCTCGGTCACCATCTCAGTAGTGTGTTGGAGATCCTGGAGCTCCCTAGCAAGTTGTTGCACCTAATTCACAGGTGCAAACTCAGTCCGGAACCTAGCCAATAAGTTACTCCAGGTCATCACATTAAGAGCTGCATCATCTCCAATGGCATATTCGACCTCCTCCCACCAGTCACGTGCTCTGTCCTTCAGGAGAAAGGAAGCAAGTCGGACCTTGTCTCCCTCGAGACAATGGCTCATACGAAAGGCATTGGCGACATCAGCCAACCACCTGCTGCTAGCAATGGGGTCCCGAGCCCCATGATATTCTGGAGCTCCACAAGCTCGGAACTCCCTGAATGACATGGTGCGTACCCCTAGCATGGCCGCCATCTCGGTGCAGAATGCACCCAAGCTCTCGTCAAGAATCTCCAAGATGCCCTCATTCACCGTACTGAAGATCACATGAGTCTGGTCCAAAATACTGTGTGTGACCTCAGATGAAATGAACTCCCTCAACTGGTATAGTGTGTAGCGTCACCATACTGAAAATACACCATAACAAACATCGAAATACTCATCATAACTCGAGGGATCACACACACTACAAGTTCCCTGGATTCATCTCAGCCCTCCTTAATTCGAGTACGGATCCTCTGCTTTCAGTAGTACGGGCCCATACTACCTTCCACATCTATGCGTACTTTCCTCAAGAGTTGCCTTGACTCCACCAAGTCCCTTCTACTATTACTGATCTTTACGCTAGTCTCATCCTCGCCTAGGGAAATCTCCGACCTACTCTCCGCCATCAGCTGTATAAGAAGTCCTTATTATCTCCCCCTAACTAGCTCGCGAATACCATTAAATATCACTAAGACCAGATAATTCTTCGAATGACAGGTCCTACCCTATAACGGTTAGACTCAAACGAGAGCTGCGAAATAGAGCTAAACCTAACATTCTGAAATTATTTACTCCTCGTAATATGTAACTTAACATATTCATTCACAGGTTAGTTAAAGATAACTAGAACTCCTAAAATCACAAAGCAAGCAACATTCGAGCATTGAGTAAACAAAACCAAGCATATCCTAATCAGGCCATCATATCACTGACTAATTAGTACTAACATGCAGTTCATAAGCTCATACAGTAGGCATACAAGGCGTCATTCCTAGATCCTTAGCCCTAATCTAGCATGCAGTTCTCATAATCATATCATAACATAACAAACTTGTATGGGTAATTTGAGAGAACTTACTTGAGCTAGGCTGATTGCATGGACCACACCCTTTTTCTCTTTTCAAAATCATTTTTATAAAAATGGTTTTCTTTTTAAAAATTTTATACCAAGTCCTTAGCTTGAGTCCAGACACACCCGGGAGTATGTCTAAATCCCTCAAACCAAGGCTCTGATACCAACTTGAAACATCCTAAAATACGGTCCAAAAACTTCGTTTTTAATTATTAATAAAACCATAGTTATCAAATCATCACATCAAATCATAAGTCATTGTATCTCAAAAACATCATAAACATCATTAAAATATATCATAGTAAAACATCCCAGGCTAAAATCATGGTTTGCGCACTGCAGTCATCCCGAGCTCTTCCCTTTGCTACCAGAAGTACCTGAAACCAAAACAGAAAACTGTAAGCACAAAGCTTAGTGAGTCTCCTCAAACTACCATATAACATACACATAATCACATGATCACATAATAACATATCATGGGCCTTTCCCGCTTCATCGGGCCCCGCCCGGCATCGGACAAGTCCGACATTGGGCCCCGCCCGACATCGGACCGAAATCCGGCATCGGGCCCCGCCCGACATCGAGGAAAGTTCGGTATACATATAGACATATCAACAAATACGCATAAATAATCACATAACATAAACATATAACATTCCTTGGGCCCCGCCCGACATCGGACCGAAATCCGGAAGCATACAAACATTCCTCGGGCCTTGCCCAACATCGGACCAAAGTCCGGAAACATACAAAACAGACACATGCAAGAATCACGAAGACATCAAGCATACAAACATTCCTCGGGCACTGTCCGGCATCGGATTAGAATCCGGAACATATAAACCTACATCGGGCACTGCCCGACATCGGACCTTCGTCCGGAACATACTTACAAACATATACGGTCTGGCATTGGTGCGTTCGACCCGTTCATACAGGAGGATACTCACCTCGCAAAGCTGTATCTCACGGTAAGGAATCTCTAACGACTGCTCCAACGACTCCCCGGTTATCAATATCACAATAACACTTAGTCAAAATCAAATAATCCTTTTTAGGGTAAAATAACCATTTTACCCGCTGGTCTAATTTGGACCATAACCTAGGCCCAATTCCATCTAACCTTTCCAAGCCTACTAATGGCCGAATTTTCTAAATTGGGCCCAAATCCTCAAATGGGCCTTTCCTTAAGCCCAAACATGTCCTTAGCCCAATGACTGACTTCTGATGGCCCACTAAGGCCCAAAAGCTAAGAAGTCCAAAGATTAGCCCAAACCGAGGCCCAACCGACGAAGAATCTAAATCCAGTGAGTACGTGGGGTGCAATCCTCTATACGCTAAGCGTATAGGCTGCATGGCTTGTACGCTGCACGTACGGGCTTGTACGCCCAGCGTACTACCCTGTTAAGCCGTAAACTCCAAAAGGGCTTATTCCCTTAAGACCTTAAGCTCCAAACACAGATCTGAGTCCACTAAAGTGTCTTAATCCATAAAGTCGATTACTTGGTGGCTTGCAACCCACCAAATTGACCCAAACTTGAAATATGACAAAAATCTTCCATGGAAATGACTAGAACTCATGCATGGCCACAAAAGGACCTTCAAGATTGAAGCTTTTCTGTTATTGGGACTCATATAGCACTAAGGGTGGCAACCTTAAGCCTAGAAATATATTTGAACCATAAAAATCCATTCTTGGGACTTCAAAAGGTCCAAAACACCATTATCATAGATCTAAGCATTCATGAGGCAAGTTGAGAGATTTTTACCTCAAATGAGTGCTAAATGGTGATGTTATCTCACATCCTTGAGCTCAAGCTACTCAAGTTCTTCTTCTTCAACTTCTTCTTTCTCCTTCCAAGCTTCAAAAGACCACAGTGAGCTTCACAAGAACAAAATCACAGAAAGATGAGGAAAGGTAGGGCGTTCTAGGGTTTCTGAGGATAAGAGGCTGGTATGGAGGCTAGGTTTTGGGAGATAATGTTATATTTATATGGCTTAAACCCTAAAAGTTAGGGTTTGGAGTCTGCTCGCGTACGTTGTGTGTACTCCTTGGTACGTTGCGCGTACGCGCATGAACCCTCCGCATCCAATGTTGTACTACGCCCCACGTACACCAAGCTTACACCCAACGTATGTCTTCGGGTAGCCCAATAAACAAGTGACCCACTCATTATGGCCCAACTCAACAATTCAATATTAAACCCATAGTCCAACAATTAATTATAAGGAAATTAAATAATCATCATTACCTCAAGTCACGGGTGTTATATCTATGATCGAACTATTTCCAAAAATATTTGATTCCTCTTCTTAGTCATACAATTGCACTAAGATGTTCTTATAGGATCAATTATGATATAGTTCCAAAATCATTAAGATGATCATAAAACATGATGCTAAAGTACTCTCCTTTCTTCTCAGATTAGAGAATCTTTTATCTTTCTGCCTAATAGATTATTCTTATTTGTTCTGCTACTCTTTGAATCTTTTCAATGTATCAGATTTATGCTTAAGCTTATAAACACAACTATATTTACTGAAACATCAGAAAATCACGACGAATTGAGTTATCGTCCTTTATGGTGGATCTGAAGAGTCAATATTAATATGTAGTAGATCCATTAGTACTTCACTTGACTCATGTGAACATGTGATCAATGAAGTAGTCATAGTCTTCTAATGACCAAGATTCTCATACATCACGTAATTCGAATCGCATGAATCCAAGTTTATGTCCAATTGAAACTTGGGGATGAGAATTCTTTTCACTTGGTTAGTTAGGACAATACCACAAGAAATATCATAAGAATCATATCCACAATTAACATTGCTAATATTATAAACATAACCAACACTTTCATAAATGTCATTGCAAGGAAATTAGAATAAGGCAACCAGCTAAACCAAAATTTCACTTTTATTGAAAATAAACGAAAATTTGGAACTTGTCCTTACAATGCATAAAATAAAAACTATGTTACTAGACATCATCGAAGAGAAATAACAATCTATTAACTTATGCTAACTCCTAAGCAGTAGCTCCAAATTCTAATCATCAAACCATGTGACCAAAGCCCATTTCTCACGATCAGATTTAGGTCACCTTGTGAAAGCTTCCTTATTTCTCTTAGCTCCTTTAATACCATCAAAATGTGATCATCACATCATGTATTAAGAGTATATGAATAGGAACTTATAAAACAATGGAATTAGCTAATGGATGTACCTTAGGTAAAGTCACATGACTTGACTTTACTATCTCTAAGATCTTTCAGGTATTTTGGGCAGCTTTGTTTCCAATGTCCCTTCAGTTGGTAGTAGAAACAAATGGAATCTTTGAGGTCAACACATGGAACGATACCAAAACTAGCCTATCTCTGTACTGTACGATCAAACAGTTTGATCTTGGACGATCCCCTTCCATTGGGAAGAGAAATATTTTCTGGACCACAATTGTTACCATTGTCAATGTTCATAGAAAACTTGGAATTAGACCTAATAATATCTGCTTTAGATATGCACTTAAGCATTTATGCTTTAGCAACAATCAACATTTGGGTCAATGATTTTCTCCCTTGGGAACGACACCCATTCTATCCAACTTATCAATGTACGATTTCTTTTCAGAACATGTGTACACACAAAGTTTCCATCTTGATGTTTATATGCTAATAGGGATTGATTAGTCTCGTATTTTTCAACTTGAGGAAAACGTGACGTTGGGAGAGTGACACGATGAGGAGGTGGAAGAAAGATGACGTCTAGTTCTATCATTTCCTAAGGAAGGGAAAACAATTTTACCTTGACTTGAAATTGGAAGACCATCTGTAGATGATTGAGGAAAACTATTTCCTTAAGAATGAGGAAGACCATTTCTATCTTCTCAAGATATTTTTAAATAGGAGAAAAAAGAGAATTCAAGTTAGTTGATTTTAGTCCTTAATTATTAACCCATAAATTTTAAATTAAGGCTAGGATCCATATTTTCGATTCGAACTTTGAAGAGGGATGTCGTAATCAAATTCAAATCTATTTTAGGTAGGTAAGGATTTTACCAATTCCAATCTTATGAAATTCCTAGATCTTGAGATTCATTGATTCTTATAATTGACATGTTTAATCTTGGCTTATGCTCTCACTTTTGTGACTATGTGAATAACCATGCAAACCCGCTTGACAACCTTGATGTCATTTACCATCTCACATTGATGTGCGGGTTAACCACACGCGCTCCATCAAAAATGAAAATTTTCAAGATGTCCATCACTTCTCTTTATAGTCACTATTAGTGTGCCGGTTAACCACACATGCTCCAGTAATGACATATAAAGCATGATGTGCATTTTCATGGATTAGCATACTTTTCACATTTTTCCTAAAGTAACTAAGAGCGAGATTTTAAAATAGTTTAGGTACTTTATATCATTATACTTATTAATGAGATTATGTCATATCAAATCTGTTTGACTAACGACCCTCCACCACACATGAGAGCGATGGGTGAGAGTGGACATCTATTCAACGACCATTTTATAGGCCGCTTCCTTATACCCTCTTTATAACATGGTTTCGTGAATGTGACGTACTAGCGATTTGACTGACTTTTCTCATACATATATTAAACTTTTAATAGTATATATAAGGTGTAATTTAAAACTTTTCTAAAATACTAGGTTTAAGTTTAAAATTTTGAAATTAATATAAAACTAATTTAATTTAAAAAATAAATCAATTTTGATTTAATCTTTATCTTTTAATCAAACATTTAATTAATCTAATTAAATCAGTATGGATCAAATAATTATTTACAATTAAACAATTAATAAAATAATTAAATTTAATCCATATCCTAAGCCTTCTATTTTTCGAAAAAGACTAGGGTTTACAAGGTTTTAATTAGGGGTGAGCATGGCGTGGTTTTAAGGTCAAACCGAACCGCAAACCGCAAGTTGCGGTTTTTGCATTCTTAAAACCTTTGGGTGCTGTTTTTCAATGGCACAGTTTTACGGTTTTTTAATGCGGTTCGGTTTGTATCGGTGCGGTTTCGATTTTTAAACCGTGCCTAGACGTTAGAGCAGTCTTTTATGTTTATTGGTGTAGTATTTCTGAAACCTTGAAAACTGAAAACCATATGAATATAATCTTGTATAATGTTGTTTTTTTTTTTCATTTTTTAGACCATTCATTTTCAGAGGATATTATGATTTCGATTAACAAAAGGTAGAAGAGAAGGTAGAACAGTGGGGCCCGGTGGTAATTTCTTTTGAAAGATGAAATCTCAATTGAAGAATGCGTCTAACCTACAAACTCAAAATTAACATATAGTGTATATATATTATTATTTATTAGTGTATATATATATATATATATATATATATATATATATATATATATATATATATATATATATATATATAAATTAATTGATTTATCACTATACATATACGGTGCAGTTCGGTTTTGGTGGACCGGTTTTTCGGTAAAAACTGCACCGCACCGTTGACCTATGGTTTTTGTAAAAATGAAATCCGCACCGTTGGGTTTTGCATCGGTTTCGGTTTTTCTGTTGCGGTTTATTGCGGTTTTATCGGGTTTTTTTACTCGGTTCGAGTTTTGCTCACCCCTAGTTTTAATTGTTCAAATTTTAAGCTCTTAAAATAACAAATAAAGAAACAAGGCAAACCCTAAAAGGGATCCTTATATTTCGAAAATTAGGCAAGGGGTTAGGGTTTAAAAAAACCCTTGTATATTTCAAAAATATAGGGTGGAGGCTAGGGTTTCAAGAACCCTATAGAATTTTTGAAAATACCTCCTTAGGGTTTAATTTCTATAAACCCTAATTTGGATCTATTCAACTTTGTGCAAGATCAAAGAGAACAATGTCTCTGATACACTGATGGGTTTTATATGTTACAAAAATCTATTTTTGGCGGAAAAACATAAACCCTAATTCACATGCAGCTAAAAGATCTATGTTCTCACTAAGATTTGCAAACAACTATTGAATATCAAGAACCTTAGAAGTACTGTGCTATTTTCAAAAAAATACTAAAAGGTTAGTATAGAATACTTACCTTAGTTTATTATTGCAAATAAACTAATAATCCTTCTTTGTTGGTCTTCAGAAAGCAAGCACCAGAAGTGTCGTGCCTCTAATGGCTCACACCCAAACCCTAGCAAGTTGGAGGCTATAGAGGAGAGAGGAGGAGGAAGGGAATTTTCGAAATTCTCTTTGGAATGAGGTGAATTTTGGAATTCATAACCCAAGGGGGTTTATATAGGTGATAGGGAGGCTAAGGATAAGGCAGGTTTCCTTAGATAAGCCCTTGTCTATTTTGTTGCTCCCTATGGAAATATAGGCTTCCTTAATGACCAAGAAAAGATCCTTTACTATCTAGAACTTGTCCCCCCCCCACCCCCCCTAGCGAGGTTCTAGAATTGGTCAATGTTCAACTTTTTAACATTATCACCTTTAGTCCTTCCATTTTTAATTAATCCACTTAATCCCAAATTAATTCGTATTAATTTCTGATTAATTATTAATTAAATAATACTAATTCTAGTAAATATATTATTCTCATAATATATTAATAAATCATTTATTTTGATTTCTAATTAATTTATTAATCATATAATAAATTAATAAATTAGATTCTCTCTCCAAAAGAACATTCCAGTCAATTACTAGGTTTGACGGCAGCCCAAAAGGAATTTGCTAATAATTCAAGATTACACTAATTTAGTTATTGGCTTAGACACCTAATCGAACAAAGTGAATGATAATTCTCGTATTTAGGGTTTAATAGTGTTTATATACTTGATAATTTTCATGTTAGGCCCTCAAAGAGTGAGAAAATGACTATACAACCCATGTACATTATCAAGTAACATTTCTAGGCAATTTGACCCCTAAAAGTTAACTTTGACCATGTCAAAAGAAACTTAACAGGAAAACATAACGAAACTAACCTCAATGTCGAAATCAGAATAATCGGGTCGTTACAATCCTCCCCCCTTAAGAGGATCCCGTCTCGGAATCGGGAATCGGGACGAGCAAGTGAGGATAACAAGCCCTCATATCACCCTCAAGCTCCACAGTCATGTCATCTCCATGTTTGTTCTTCCACAGGACCTTCACGAGCTTCACCCTCTTCTTTCACAACTGCTTGGTTTTACATTCCAAGATTGCCTCAGCCTCTTCCACCAGTCCTTTTGACTCATCAACTCGCAACTCATCCAAATGTTGAATGCTTAGCTCCTCGGCTAAGAACTTTCGCAAGTAACATATGTGAAGCACATCATGTAACAACCCAATTTTTCAAAAGAAAATTTTCATTTTTAATAAATCAAATATTTTCCACAAACCATAAAATCCCCAACTACAATTGTTTTCAATTTAGTAACAATAACAATTTTTATTCCAAAACATCAGAGTGTCCCACAAACGCCTGATAGAGAGTGTACGCTGCGCCATCAAGCCTTGCCCTTGGCCTTGGGCTCAGATGTACCTGAAACAAATCCACAAACTGTAAGCTAATGCTTAGTGAGTTCCCCAGAGCATACCCCACACACAATCCACATAACACATACCATATTAGCTATAAAAGCTACATATATCACATAAGCCATGCATACAACATATAAGGAAGCCATGGAAACCCTCCAAGGTCTTACACCTTGTGCCACTGGAACCCCCACATGGTCTTAACTACCTGCCATGGGAACCCCCACATGGTCTTCCTGCCATGGGAACCCCCGCATGGTCTTCTCTACCAAGCAAATACAATGCAAAACTAAACATGAAATTATATACTAGGATGCCATGGAAACCCTCCAAGGTCTTATACCAAATGTTACGGGAACCCCCCGGGGTCTTCCATAGAAATGTCATACTAACATAATGTATAGTCAATCGACAATCCATATATCATAAAATGGGCCGGCCTTGGTGCCTTAGACCTATTGGTATGGTGAGAAGACTCACCTCTCGAGTGCTGAACTGACAAGCAAAGATCAGATATATCCCACGCACTGCTCCTCCTCAACTGCCTATAACCAACATGTGATTAACTTGTCACAATCCCGAAATATCATAATTACCCTCAATGTCAACCCCGATCAATCCTGGTCAAAGTCAAGGTCGACAGTCCATGTTGACCTCAACTCGTCGAGTGCATCCAACAATTCGTCGAGTTAGCTGAATAATTCTTCAACTCGCCGAGTCACCTAAGAGACTCGTCGAGTTCATCAAATGTTCAGAAATCCTAAAGTCCATTCTAACCAAACTCTAATCCTTCACTGCACTCATTCAGAAGCTCGAGAACGGGTAAACCCTACCCGACTCGTCGAGTCAACTAAGGGACTCGACGAGTTCCTTCAGTCCCTTTTATGTTCAGCCCTTTTCAGTGGGATCTAAGGTCCCAAACTTCAGATCTAACCTCCCCTAGTGCAGATACCACGTAAATTTGCAAACTTTATGTGCATGCAAGGTCCTCCAAGGCTAAAACATCAAAACCAACCTTCCTACAAGGTTTTAGTGCATGGAAAGAGGCTAAGCTGTATAAAGTGAGCAACTTTATGACATTGGGGACCTAGAGAGGTACAAATCTGGAACCATATCCTTGTGATAAGTCCAGGTATGCGTTTGACCCCATTTGCACCCAAAAGTGACCACATCCTTCCATGAAATGAGATCTAAGCAAATAGAGATCAAGGTGGTAACTTTTTACCTGTCAATGTACGCTCACAACCAGTATATCCTGGATCACAAGCTTTATCCTCTCTTCAAGCTCCTCTACCTTCAAGTTTCCTTCTTCAAAAGCACAAGTTTTACTCTCTAAGGCTCACACACACTCAAGGAAGCTCAAATATGCGGCTAGGGTTTCTTTCTGGGCTGTAAGGACGATGAGTGAGGCTACAAATGAACCATAAGTCCTTTAAATAGGGTGAAAACCCTTAAAAATTAGGGTTTCTCTCTACAATGCCTACTCGTCGAGTCGGGGCCTTCCGACCCGTCGAGTAGCATCCACATCCTGCGTCCTCATAATAGTCTCTACTCGACGAGTTGGGGCACCCCAACTCGTCGAGTCCATGCATAAAACCATAAAACTTAGATAAATTAAATAATACCTGGAACATGTGTTACAAGTCTCCCCCACTTGAACTAGACTTCGTCCTCGAAGTATGCTGGCCCAAAAAAATCCGGGTAGTGGTCTCGCATCTCATCCTCCGGCTCCCAAGTCCACTTGGAGCCCCTGCGGTGCTGCCATTGCACCTTCACCATCTTCACTTCCTTGTTCCGAAGAACCTTGGTCTTCCTATCTAACATCGCAATAGGCCTTTCAATGTAGTTCAGGCTCTCATCCACCTGAATGTCGTCCAGAGAAACGACTACGGCTTAGTCAGTGACACACTTCCGAAGCTGTGACACATGGAAGGTGTTGTGAATCTGGCTAAGCTCACTGGGCAGATCTAAGCGATAGGCCACCTTGCCCACCCGAGCCATAATCCTGAACGATTTTATATATCAGGGTCCTAAATTTCCCCCTTTTCGAAACCTGATGACTCCCTTCCATGGCGACACCTTTAGTAACACAAAGTCCCCCACCTGGAACTCTAGGTACGATCGACGCCGGTCAGCATAACTTTTCTGATGGCCCTGCGCGACCCACAGCCGGTGGAGCACCTGCTGAATTAGCCCGGTAATCTCGAGCACTACCTCAGTGCTCCCCATAACCTGGTGTCCAACCTCGCCCCAAGAAACCGTGGTCCTGCATCTCCTACCATACAACATCTCAAATGGAGGTCGGTCGATACTGGCATGGTAATTGTTGTTGTATAAAAACTCTACCAATTACGTATCCGAACTCCCTCCAAAATCCAACGCACATGCCCACAGCATATCCTCAAGTGTCTGGATCGTCCTCTCACTCTGGCCATCTGTCTGGGGGTGGTACACCGTGCTAAAATGCAATTGAGTGCCCAGTTCCTCGTGGAAATTCTTCCAGAATCTAGATGTAAATCGAACATCTCTGTCAGAGACTACCGACACCGGCACCCCGTGTCTCGCCACCACCTCTCGCACATAAATATCCCCCAACTTCTCCACGGATATACTCTCAGACATCGGAATAAAGTGGGCACTCTTCGTGAACCTGTCCACAATCACCCATATGACGTCCACACCCATCGTTGTCCTTGGTAACTTCGTGATGAAGTCCACAGTGATCTCCTCCCACTTCCACATAGGAATGGGTACTGGCTGAACCTTGCCATGAGGCCGTTGATGCTCGACCTTGACCTTCCTGCAGGTCAAGCACCGCTCCACAAACCAGGCGATCTCCCGCTTCAGGCAGGGCCACCAGTAACTCAGTCTTAAATCTATATACATTTTCGTAGCCCCCTGATGTATAGAGAACTTGGACTTGTGTCCCTCCTCCAATATCTTTTGTCTCACTCCTTCAGTCACCGGTACCCACACCCGGCCACACTGTGTCAGAAGGCCACAACTATCCTTAACAAACAAGGGATACTGCCCCCGAATCCGCTCTATCTTCCAATTCTCCTTCTTCACACCCTCGACCTGAGCCTCCTTGATAATCTCCAACAATGGAAAGATCACCGTCATCCCAAACAAACGTTGCCAATCGGGGAACCTGCCGCCTTGCGGCTCAAAGCACCGGCCACCACGTTGGCCTTCCCTGGATGGTATAAGATCTCACAATCATAGTCCTTCAGCACGTCGAACCACCTCTTCTGCCGCATGTTGAGGTTTTGCTGATCCATCAAATACTTCAAACTCTTGTGATCAGTATAAATAGTGCACCGTACTCCATACAAGTAGTGCCTCCAAATCTTGAGGGCAAACACCACTTCCCCTAATTCCAGGTCGTGAGTGGGGTAATTCACCTCATGAGGCTTCAACTGCCTCGAGGCGTAAGCTATCACATGCCCCCTCTGCATCAGTATCGCGCCTAACCCAGAGATTGATGCATCATAGTACACCACCAAATCATCTAACCCCTCAGGTAGTACTTGAATCGGAGCCTCGCATAACCTCCGTCTCAGGGTCTAAAAAGCCAACTGATGACCCGTGCCCCATCGAAATGTCACATTCTTCTTGGTCAAGCGGGTCAAAGGCACAACAATTTTGGAGAAATCCTGGATGAATCTCCGGTAATAGCCCGCTAAACCCAAGAAGCTACGGATCTCGGATGCATTCTTCGGTACTTCCCATCGCATCACCGCCTCAACCTTGGCTGGATCAACTGAAATGCCCTCCTGGTTGATAATGTGCCCTAAAAACTATAGCTCTCGCAGCCAGAAATCATACTTGGAGAACTTGGCATATAGCCTCTCTGCCCTCAGAGTCTCCAATACCTCCCTCAGATGCCTCTCATGTTGCTCCTTGGTCTTAGAATAGACCATGATATCATCAATAAAAATGATCACCGAGTAATCCAACATCAGTCTGCACACTCTTTTCATGAGATCCATGAATGCTGATGGGGCATTAGTGAGCCTGAATGGCATCACCACATCCCATAGTGCCCATACCGAGTCCTGAAAGTTGTCTTCGGTATATCCTCATCCCGAATTCTCATCTGATGTTATCCCGACCGAAGATCAATCTTGGAAAACCAAGACGCACCCTGCAGCTAATCGAACAAATTATCGATCCTTGGTAATGGATAACGGTTCTTCATCGTTAGTTTGTTCACCTCCCGATAATCAATACACATCCTGTGTGACCCATCCTTCTTTTTCATGAACAGGATCAGAGCTCCCCACGGGGAACTACTTGGTCGGATAAATCCTCGGTCTAGCAGCTCTTGAAGCTGCGTAGATAGCTCTTGCCTCTCGGGCGGTGCTAGCCGGTACGTTGCCTTGGCTATCGGAGCGGCACCTGACACCAAATCGATGCAAAACTACACCTGCCAGAGGCACCCCTAGTAACTCTTTGGGAAAGACGTCCCAAAACTCCTGTACAATCGGCACACTGACCACATCTGTCGTGGTCTCAACCTTCGTATCCGAGATATAAGCCATAAATCCCGTACATCCATGCTGCAATAATCTCCTAGCCCTCGCAGCTGAACTGAGGGTTGGCCCCTACGAGACCCTCTCACCCTGAATAACCAGTTCTCTCCCATTTGGGGTTCGAACCCTCACCAACTGGCGCTCGCAATCAATCATGGCCCCATTGTCTCCCAACAAGCCCATCCTGACAATCACCTTCAGTCCTCGCAACGGTATCGGAACTAGATCAACACGAAACCTCTCCCCAAGGACATTTAGGACACAGTCCCAATACACCCTCGCAGCACTCACGGTGCGGTAATCCGCGATCTCCACCTCGAGCGGAGAATCCAAAGTTCCCAGAGCATCCCGAAACTTCTTGCTAAGCGTAAGAGACACAAACGATCGGGTAGCTCCCGAATCGAACAAAACATGAGCCAACATACCATTGACCAAAAAGGTCCCTATACAAGCACAATGTACACATACGCAATGCAAATAAACATAGAGCAGAGAAGAATAAAACACGTACCAGCCTCAACGTCTGGCGCTGCCCGAGCTACCTCGGTAGTCAACTGAAATGCGCGGCTCTTCACCGCTGGAGCATCCGCCTTAGCATGGCGGCCATCAGTAATCCTCATCGTGGCGGGCACAGGCGCTGCCACTGCTCCTCCCCCTCCTTGTAACCTCGGACAATCGGCCTTTTTATGGTCAGTCTGGTTGCAGTGGAAACATATCAAGCCCTTCTTGGGGAAATCCCTGCTCACGTGGCCTGCCTGACCACACGTATAACATACCGGGCCCGTCCCCTAACAAGCTTCTCCATCAGATCTCCCACACTTGGCACACCAGCCACGACCCTACTGACTCTTAGTGTATGAATCCGAGGTCTTAGGCTTTTTAGCCTGACCCACTACTGTCTATGCCTGCTCAGGCTTCCGCTTGGTGCGGAAGTCCAACTCCATCTCCCACTCACGAGCCTTCTCCACCATCTCATTCAGGGTTTTACACCTTGTAAAGCTCACAAACTCTCGGATATCATCCCTCAGCATGGAATGATACCTCGTCCGCCTAATATCCTCATCGGTAGCATACTGTGGGATCAACAATGCTCGTTCCCGAAACTTGGCGGTGATCTCCGCCACAGTCTCGCTGGTCTGCTAGAACTCCTGGAACCCCCTCACAATCGTTGCACCTCGATAGCCGGTGCAAACTCCAAATCGAATCGCCGAACGAACTCGACCCATGTCATCTCAGCCACCCCGGCTGCTCCCACCTGACTAGTCACCTCGCCCCACCAGTCGCGGGATCGGTCTCTCAGCATACATGAAGCAAAACCCACCTTTGCCGCATCCGGGAAAGAAATCGTGCGTTGGGCGTTCTCTATATCTGCCACCCAGCGTCGTCTAACAATGGGGTCCCCGACCCTGAAAAACTCCGGCACTCCGGACGCCTTGAACTCCCGGAACGAGGGAGTTCGGGCCCTGACCTGGCCTGTAGCAATCTCGACTTTGAATGACCTGAGCCTCTCCTCCATAATCTCCATCATACCCTCCTTGACCATCCTAAAGATAACTGGGGTGGCATCAAGGATGCCCTTCGTCACCTCGGCTGCAATAAGCTCGCGCAGCCTCTCATCAACGGGCTCAGTACCACTACCCGATCCAGATCCAGACCCCGATCCTGATCCCCCTGCTCCCAATCGCGTCCTCACCATGCTGAAGTCAAATGTCATAAATCATAATGATCAGGATATCCATATAGGGGGTCTTCCCACACTGGTCCTCCTCAGAGCTTGCAGATCTAACATTGGTTCGGGTACATGTCCTGTGCTTTCAGTAGTATGGGCCCAATACTACCTTCCACACCTACCTGTACCTTCCCCAAGGCTCTACCTGTTAACTCTAATTCGTCCCAAAAATAATCATATCCCACAGACCATCACATATCTTCAAATCCCAGGCTATCCTAAGATTTTCTCTACTCACATCAATCAAACCAATCATAACATGTTGCCTTTATGCATGCAAATTATTCACAGAAAAGGATCTAATACACTTTCGAATAAGAGATTCTACCCTAGGACCACAACCAAACAAGGAACAGGAAATAAGGCCAAATCAATCATTCTAAGGCTATAAGCTCCTAACCGTATACAATTTTAAAAGCATACACATAGCAAGATCCATACGATTATCACAGCTCAAATATCAGTATAACATGGCTAATAATATTGGGGAACTACTTACTTGGCTCGTATGATCACGCGCGTTGCACTCTCATCTTTTCCATTCTTTAAAAGTTTTAACTTTTATTTTATTTTTGAAAACACTTTTTACCATTTCCTTAGTTTGAGTCTTGACACACCCGATGGTGTGCCTGAATCCCTCAAACCAAGGCTCTGATACCAACTTGTAACAACCCAATTTTTCAAAAAAAAAATTTCATTTTTAATAAATCAAGTATTTGCCACAAACCATAAAATCCCCAACTACAATTGTTTTCAATTTAGTAACAATAACAATTTTTATTCCAAAACATCAGAGTGTCCCACAAATGCCTGGGAGAGAGTGTACGCCGCGCCATCAAGCCTTGCCCTTGCCCTTGGGCTCAGATGTACCTGAAACAAATCCACAAACTGTAAGCTAATGCTTAGTGAGTCCCCCAGAGCATACCCCACACACAATCCACATAACACATATCATATTAGCTATAAAAGCTACATATATCATATAAACCATGCATGCAACATATATGGAAGCCATGGAAACCCTCCAAGGTCTTACACCTTGTGCCACTGGAACCCCCACGTGGTCTTAACTGTTGAGAGAAAAACTTTGAGACACACTTGAACAAATGTTAGAACAAGTATAGTTGCGGAATAGTTAATCTCGAAGGATCTAAAAGCTCAACAATAATATTAATAAGTTAGAGTTAGATAGTTAGAGAGTTAGTTGCGGAAAAGTAAAGAAATGGAAATGACAACAATTATTATATCAAGTATACACATAAGTTGATTCATAACAAGGAATGCATTCAAACCAAGTTAATAAGGAAGATCAAACTTAGTGATTAAGTCACAAGAGACTTGCTCCGAAGAGAGGTTGTAATTAGTTATATTCTAGTAAGATTTGAGAGTAAGAAGAGAAGTGTAATCAGATAGAGAGATAGAAAAGATATCTTCAGAGTTGTATTGAATAAGAACGAATGAGCTCTATTTATAGAGTCTCAGGAAATACACTAGATTACGTCTCTAAGAGTAGCTATGCAAGGCATACTGGACAATAGAGAGTATTATAGAAAATAGACAAAGTAAAGTAATCTAGTAAAAGAGACTGCGGTTGATGATGACTCCGGGTGAGGTTGCTGATGAGACCTTGACTGCGGGTGCTTGTAGGCTGCGGTAGCTGAAGTTCAAGAGGGTCACTTTTCATGATTCAACAATTTCCCCCTAAGTGACCTCTTTAACTTTTCTTCAGCTATCAAGTTTAAGAAACTTGATCAGGATCCACCAAAACTTCCTGATGTTTTCCAACCAAATGATCCTCCTTAAAATCTCGAACTTGACTTCGGCAGTTATGTGCTTTGATCTTTCAACTGCGGTTTGACATATTTCAAGTTGCTTCCTGGTGAGGCGATTCATGGCAGTCATAGGAATGAAGTATTTGACTTTATCGATCTTCCTTTTGAAAATGACTCTGAGTTCTGGGAAGTTGGTTGCACCTAAGGATTTTTCTTCATAACCTTCGGTAGGCATCGGTGCAGGATCGAACTTTTTGGGAATTGTGGGGTAGATGTCTGCGTCGATTTTAGCAAAATCACAGACAGTTTCCTTCAAAAACGTACTAGCCCTTTCAAGCGCTATCTTCATCTTCGGGTGTTTCTCCGACTTGTTCTGGAACACCTTTGCTATGAGAAAGACTTCTTCAGGATTCATGCAAGGGAAGTCGGCTTAGGTGCGGACATAGTTGTATTCCCTTCTAGTGAGAGTGTATTGGATGAAGTCAGCCTTCATGTGAAAGGTCCAGTTAATGTGGTTTGGTCTAGGCTTTCAATGTAATAGTTCAGTATGAGTCTGTAATACATTTTGAGAGTTGTTTAAGTGTTTACTGTTGGAAAGTGTGTTTACGTCCGTAAAGCCAGTTTACGGTCGTAAACCCTGTTTGCGGTCCTGTCTAGTATAAATAGCGGAGGTATAGGTATATGTGTGGTTGTTGATGCCATTGCGTTTACAGAGTGTTCCATCGAGTTGTACCTGACGTTTTTCTGAATATAAACGTGTGCAAGCTCGATTTCTTTTCTTCTTCCTCTTCTACTGTGATTGTTTGTTGCTTGATCATTGGTAAAGATCCTTTTCAGGACCTAACAATTGGTATCAGAGCGAAAACCGGTGTCCAAGCTTCATTCAATCGAGATTTGGGGTGCTTAAACTGATATTCTTATTGTTCGAAGATTGGTTTTAGTGTTTTAGTGGTTAAAGGAACTGAATCTACTGCAAAAACGTGTTTTTGAAGGCTTTTTGGGTGTTTACTGACAACCGTAAACCCTTTTTACGGTTGTAAACTCAAGATCTTCAACAACCGTAAACTGTGAATCTTCAAAAACCGTAAACCAAGCTTCATTAACCGTAAACGCTTAATCCGTAATCGTACAAACCGTAAACTCATCAACCGTAAACGTAGTTTACGGTCGTAAACAGCTCAACCGTAAACCCAGTTTACGGTCGTAATCACTTAAACCGTAAACCAAGTTTACGGTCGTAAACTCTTCAACCGTAAACCCAGTTTACGGTCGTAATCATCATCAACCTTAAACTCTTTTGTGACTTCAATCTGCTTTAATTTTAAATGGAATCTCAAAGTCAAAATCATTTTCACGAACTTGATACTGTCATGGGCACTACTACGCGTATTCCAAGATTAATGTTTGCAGATGGTTTTCCTGAGTGGAAGTACAGAATTGAAAAATACATTAAAATGAAGGATTTCAAAGTCTGGAGAAGCATTCTTAGAGGCCCTGTTAGAATCACTATGACAGTCGGAGGCCAAGTGATTGACAAGGCTGTTGAAAACTACACTGATGAGGAGTTTGAGAAAGTTGAAGAGAGTAAAGGGCTTTAGCCACTCTAACCATGGCATTATCTCCTGATATTGCTCAAGGGTTCCGAGAGTACACTTCAGCTAAAGATTTATGGGAAGCCCTAATTGAGGTATATGAGGGCAATGAAGATATGAAGGAGACTCGCCAGGACATGTTGAGACAAAAGTTCAATATGTTCAACTACATTCCATGAGAGACTCTTGAGGCTCAGCTACAGCGGTTCACAACTCTCACCACTGACATGAACATATCTGGGATTTTCTTGAACAAGTCAGAGATTAACAAGAAGCTTCTAAATGCTGTTCCTAGATCATGGGACATGAATGTTGCTGTGATTAAGAAGACCAAGGATCTAAATCGCCTCACTCTTGCTGAAATCATGGCGATCATCAAAGCTTGTGATATTGATGAAAAATAGAGAGAAATAAACCATGTAAACTCGTACTCTACTGCGAATCTTGGAATCTCATCCCACAATGCTCTCTCATCAATCATGACTTCCTCAGGCCAAGTGTTTGCTGCTCAACAACCTCATATTCAAACCTTTGCTGCTGCATCATCCATTCCACAAAGTCAGCCATTTATCACTCCACAAGTTGTTCCCTCTCCAAATGTGCCTGTTGTAGCCTCTTCCTCTAACACTAAAGACACTGATGAAAATCTGGCTCTAGCCACTGGGCTTGTTAACTGCTACAATGCCTTTGTAGCTGGAGAGCTTCCACCTCAGCTGTCATTTGCCGACCTGGATCAGATTCATCCTGAAGATGTGGAGGAGATGGACATTACATGGCAGATTGCTATGGCCGTTTTCAGGGCCAAGCAGTTTGCTAAGAAGACAAGGAAGAGCAACTGGGGCATGAATGCTGACAAGAAGGTGGGATTCAACAAGGGCATGCTGCGATGTTTCAACTGCCACGAGCCGGGTCATTTTGCTCGGGAGTGTCCAAAGCCATATCGCAGGATAAACAACAAGAGGACAATGGTTGCAGTGGGAAATAATCGTGCAGGTGTTGCGGTAAATCGTGAAACTGCTATGGTTGCTCAGCCCTTTGACTGGGAGGACCACATTCAGGCTTTGAATATCTCAGGGCCAGAAAATGCTCACCTAGCTCAGATTGATGATGCTTCCTTGAAGAATGATGCAGCTGATCCCGAAGCAGAAATGATGGAGCTGCAGTTTGCTCTAATGGTGTCTTCTACTTCCGAGCCCAGGATAAGTGAGGTAAATCTACCATCTTGTTCTCAGGCTTGTAATGAATATGTCAAACTTCTTCATGATGAAATTCAATTATTACGTAGAGAAGTAGAGGACCTTAGATATGAGGGATATCAGCTTAGGAAGGGACAGAAACCTCTTAAAGCCTAGCTAGAAACAAAAATAAAGGACTTTTAGAGAATTCAAACAGAATATAGTGAAAAATGTGAACTGTATGATCATATTAAAAGACTACTTGATGCTGTAACTGAAGAACTTGACGCTTTGAAAATTAAATGTGGAAAAACAGATGTTAGTTTCAAAAATTATACTGCGTCAAGTAAGACAGTCGAGTCCTTATTTGAAACTCGATTGCAGTTCAAACGAAATCAGTCAAAGGGTTTTGGATATCATAGTGTACCTCCGCCTTATAATCATACATATCAGTATCAACCCATATCTAAGGATGAGATTGCAAATGAACCGTTTATGGTTTATGGCAAGCCATCTGGTTTCGTTACAGGCGGATTTATTAATGTTGAAAGTACTAACATTTCTACTTCCCCTGCAGATCAACCATTAGATCAGGCAAAGCGTGAAGCTGGAGATTCTGTTTCTGTTTCTGTTTCTAATTCTGATATTTCTGTTTCAAATGAAAAAGTCTTTGTTTCTAATGTTAAGACTGATAATGTTTCGTGTGATGTTTCTACTTCTGCTACTGTTAAACTTAATTTCTTTGATATGTTTGATGAATTGTTTGGTAATTCTGATGCATGTGATTCTCATGAAAACCCATCAATTCCTCAAGTCACACCTTCTGAGGCACCCTCACTTATCTCACAACCTATTTCTCATGCATGTTCTTCTGAGAAGAGTAAGAGTGTCTGTCAAGAAAATGAATCTGAGAAATGTAGTACAAGTTCAAATAATAAACAGATTTGTTTTAATTGTGGTGTTGGTGGTCATATAGCTAGGAATTGTCAAAATAGGATCTTTGTGAACTATATGTCACCAAGAGGAGAGAATAAATCTCGAGGAAGGTCTTTAATTAGAAAATCCTCAAGAACTCGTTCTCAAAATGATGATTGGAAAGATGATCGAAGCAGAAAAAGGGCTGTTTTTCAAAAGAATAAAAGGGTTTTTACTAACAAAGCTCAAAATTGTTTGCCAAAACCGAACAAGGCTCCGCCAAGATCGGTTTCGTCAAAAAGCAATTCTGGATCTTCAACCACTTCGGGTAGAACATCGAGAGGCTCTGTGCAAACTCATAAGAAATCTATTTCAAAACCACCTGAGAATGTTGTAAAACCTAAATATCATTGGATGCCCAAATCAATTTCCAATCCATCATCTCCATCCTCTGAAGTGATTAGGAACGAGGATCCTAATTTGAAATCTTTAAAAGATAAATCAGAGAAAGCGAAAAGGAAACCCAGGACAGTGATGACCTAGGTTCCCAAATCTAAATGATCCCGCTCATTTTGCAGGGACAGCTGTGGAGGAATGTCGTCCGTCCTTGGTACGTCGACAGCGGCTGCTCCCGACATATGATTGGAGACATCTCCCAATTGAGCAACATTCAATCTTTTAATGGGGGTTATGTTTCCTTCGCGGGCGGAGATGGTGGCAAGATCACTCAAAGAGGAACTGTTACAAATGGAGTGCTAAGCTTTGAGAATGTCAACTTTACTCCCGAGTTAAAGCATAGCTTGTTGAGTGTTTCCCAAATTTGCGACAAAGGCTATTCTACCCATTTTACCGATAAAGAATGCATGATTCTCAATCCAGGCATTGTCATCCCGGAAGAGTGGATTCTCGTCAAATCTAAGCAGGATGGGAATGCTTACATTATTGACATGAACAACAACATCCCTAAACAAGTCACTTGCCTATTTTCAAAAGTCTCCGAACAAAACGCAATGTTGTGGCACCGACGACTTGGTCATGCTAACGCGAAAAACCTGAATCGCCTTGCTAAGAATAAGATGGTCCGAGGCTTACCTGTCAGAGACTTTATTACATTTGAGAAGTGTGTGTCCTGTGCCCAAGGAAAGCATCATAGAAAACCACACCTGCCCAAGCAAGTCAACTCAATCAGTCAGGTGCTCCAACTATTGCATATGGACTTATTTGGTCCGGTCAACGTCCTGAGCATCAACATAAGCTCGTACTGTCTAGTTGTGATCGATGATTTCTCTCGTTTCACGTGGGTCTTCTTCTTATCCAACAAAGCAGGGGTTGCTGATCTGATAAAGAAGTTCATTGTGATGATTGAGAAACAAACCAACAACCAGGTGAAGGCGCTTCGTACTGACAATGGAACTGAGTTCAAGAATGCGGTTCTTGACCATTTTTGCACAGAAAAGGGGATCGTGCGTCAATACAGCTCTGCTCACACGCCTCAACAAAATGGCGTTGCTGAAAGGAGAAATAGAACTTTAAAAGATGCTGCAAGGACAATGCTATGTGATTCAAAATTACCTGTTTTCTCTTGGGCCGAGGCGATTAACACTGCTTGCTACGTGCATAATCGTGTTCTAATCAACAAAGCACAGATGAAGACACTGTACGAGATTCTCTATGGACACAAGCCTTCAGTCAGCCATTTCCGTGTATTTGGCTGCCCTTGCACCCTTCTTCACTTGGAATCCAACCCTAAATTCAATGCCAAAGCCGATGATTGTTACTTTATAGGATATGATGCGCGCACCGCGTATAGGGTTTACAACAAGAAGACTAAGCAGATTGTTGAATCCTATGACATGCGCTGGTTGGAGGAGAATGAAACAGACGCTCGAGTGGGTCCTGACTGGTTATTTGTTTACACATCGCTTTTCAAATCCTTAAATGTGTCTTCAGATGGCTCAAATGGATCCTCTTCTGGTTCGAAGATTGTTTCTGAAGACGAAGACGAAGAAGTTGTTTACAGACCTCCAACGGTTGAGGGGGAGTCCTCTACTCCATCTGAGGGGGAGTCCTCTGCTTCACCTGAGGGGGAGTCATTTGATCAACCTGATAGTCCAGAGTCTAAAGTTCAAGATGGAACTCCTGATGCTGATGCTACACCTCTTACCCCTATTGAAAGAGAGTTCATGTCTAGAGATGCTTCCGCTGTCAATCCAACTTTTATGGAACTACTCTTTCCTGAAGAAATTGCTAATGAGTTTGTAGCAGATCCATCCAATGTGGATCAATCAGCAAATGATGGAGGTTTCAACATTCACACTCTTCCTGTTTCACTCAATGATATCAGCCAAGACATTCCTTCAAGAATTCCACGCGATCATCCGATCGATAACGTCATTGGCCAGCTGGGAGACAGAGTTAAAACTAGAAGTCAGAGTGGAGATGTAAATGCATGTCTCTATTCTTGCTTTATATCTCAAATAGAGCCCAAGAATGTTGACATGGCTTTGAATGAGCCCAGCTGGGTAGATACGATGCATGAAGAGCTAAATCAGTTTGAAAAGCTCGGGGTTTGGAAGTTGGTTGAGTTACCGAAGGGCAAAAGGTCTCTTGACACGCGTTGGGTCTATCGTAACAAGCAAGACGATTCTGGTGTAATAGTGCACAATAAAGCAAGGTTGGTGGTTCGCGGGTTTCGACAAGTTGAGGGTCTTGACTATACTGAGGTTTATGCTCCCGTGGCTCGATTGGAGGCTATTCGTATCTTTCTCGCATATGCTTCCTACATGAACTTCACAGTCTACCAAATGGATGTCAAGACTGCCTTCTTGTATGGCAAGGTGAAGGAAGAAATTTATGTTGATCAACCCCCTGGGTTCGTTAACTCCAAGTTTCCTAATCATGTCTACAAGTTGGACAAGGCATTGTATGGGTTACATCAAGCTCCTCGAGCATGGTATGCGACTCTAACAAAGCATTTGCTCGAGCATGGATACTCTCACGACACTATTGATCAAACTTTATTCATCAAGCATGTTGGTAATGATCAGATACTAGTCCAGATCTACGTTGACGACATTATCTTTGGGTCTACCAGTCCACAGCTTTGTAAAGAGTTTGAAGGCGTGATGAAAAAGCGGTTTGAGATGAGTTCGCTGGGTGAAATGACCATGTTTCTGGGGCTTCAGGTCAAACAAAATTCAACCGGAATCCTGCTACATCAAGCTAAGTATGTGGAGGATATTCTTGAGAAGTTCGGGTTTCAAGACGCAAAACCTGCATCGACACCAATGGCGAATCCGTAGATCAGACACACTACAGGTCGATGATCGGATCGTTGATGTATCTTACTGCAAGTCGTCCCGACATCATGTTTGCAGTTTGTCAATGTGCTCGCTATCAGGCTAATCCTAAACTCTCTCATCTTATTGCTGTCAAAAGAATTTTTCGGTATATCAAAGGCAGCCCAAAATTGGGTCTTTGGTATCCGAAAAATTCTGAATTTGATTTATATGCTTTTGCTGACAGTAATTATGGAGGCTGTGAGCTTGACAGAAAATCACCATCAGGAGGGTGCCAATTCCTTGGCGATAGGCTGGTGTCGTGGCAGTGCAAGAAACAGCATACCGTCTCTACCTCAACAGCAGAAGCGGAATACGTTGCTGCATCTGCCTGCTGTTCTCAAGTTATCTGGATCCAACATCAACTGTTGGACTACGGTTTGAATTATCTAGAAACCCCAATTCACTGTGATAATGAGGCCGCAATTCAAATAACTAAAAATCATGTCCAACACTCCAAGACCAAGCACATTGATATCAAAATTCACTTTATCGGAGATTGTTATGAGTGCTAGCTCATTAGGCTAGAACAGGTTCCCACTGCCAATAATGTGGCGGATCTGTTCACCAAGCCTTTTAACAAAGCTCGATTCGATGTGCTTGTGGGATTTTTAAAAATGATTCGTTTTGAGGATTAAATTTTTGTTATTCATTAGGTTAATTTAAATTTGCGCATTTTAGTGTTTTCATTCTCACCCATGCACAAATTTAGGGGGAGAAATAAACAAAAACCAAACAAAAAATTAAAAAATTAAAAAATCCAAAAACATCTTGTTTCTGTTTTATTTCTTTCAGAAAACATTCAAAAAAAACATTTAAAATTCAGAAAAAATCAAAAATATTGTCGCTTTCAGTTTTGCTTGTTGATATAGTACTGGGAAGTGATATTATCAAGTGATAACAGGCAATCTGAGTCTGCGTAACGTACCCAAAGTTGAAGGGTCTATGCTTTGGGTTTGATGCGTTGGTAGGCACGAAAGATTCTAAATGGACATGACTCGGCAGAGTTGAACTTAAGGAATTCATAGACTTGACAAATC
Organism: Lactuca virosa; assembly: GCF_052849685.1. Classification (NCBI taxonomy): domain Eukaryota; kingdom Viridiplantae; phylum Streptophyta; class Magnoliopsida; order Asterales; family Asteraceae; genus Lactuca; species Lactuca virosa. The sequence continues at coordinate 163,453,641 of NC_136432.1, read as the reverse complement.
TTGACCTAGTTAGATCCGTTTAGCCTGACAATATGACGCTTGGATAGGTTGAGCAGGGAGATATATATGGGAATCTATTGGTCACATTAAAGAACCTGTACTTGGAACCGTGGATTAACTTTTCCTCGATGTGCGGATTATGTCCTTAATCCCGGTATTGATGGGGTGACTGGTGAATTCCGATAAGTTAGGTCTGTAGAAAATTGTTTTCTTTCTCTATCTGTCTATTAGTCATATGTTACCTCCTCTGCGTGACTCAAAATCCGATCTGGACTGTCGCATATGCAATTCTATTTCTCTGCATCTTCTATCTATGCAATTCTTTCTATCTGTTAGCCATATACTGTCTCCTTTGCGTGACTCACAATCCGACCTGGTAAACAGTATATGCACCATTCTACTTCTCAATCCCTCTAAAACTTCAGTTAGTCATATGTTCCATCCTCTGCGTGATTGGAAGAGATCCGACCTGGGTGTATAGCATATGCATTCTAAATCTATCTTCTCTCTTAATAATTGTCTGCTCACCCGATGTAAGGAGTATTCTGGAAGTCCTTGATTATTGGGGTATGTCAGGAAGCGGGAAACATGTTCTAGTATATTTAAAATTGAACAATCACTAGGTTGTCTGTAGATCTCGCTGCTCAATTTAGGTGGACAACAATATCTTTGGTCGTCGTCAGCTGAATGGTCCTTAAGATATAGTATCTAGGAACTTAGGATTACTTTGTCTTATAACTAATAGTATGTCCTAATTTGTCAGAATTTTTCGTGTTTAAGTGGACCACAATACCGGCGATCAACCAGACAAAGATGTGAAGATGAAAGGTACCGACAAGTGGATTAAGGCTGTCTAACAACTTTGATCCCAGTATCACAAGGAAAATTTTCAGTAAAATTTAAGATAAAATTTTGTCTGTGTTTATTCTTATTTTATTTTTATTTTTATTTTTTATTTTAATTTTATTTTATTTTTATAATTGTCAAAATTTAATTTTTAAATCCTTTAATTCTTAAATTTTAGAAATTAGTTTATTTTATTTTTAGTTTAGTTTTAATTTTACTTTTATTTTAAATATCTTCAAAAGTTTTATTTAAAAAAAAATTAATCGGGATTTCGACTATGCATTATACTGTGTGGGAGACAGGTAATCTCGAAGGAAGTATAAAAGGTGGGGCTTACTACCGTAAACCCTTTCTCACCTCCCATTTCTCCCTTTTACAGCCGCAAGCTCTTTCTCTCTCTACTCTCTCTCCTCGAAATTTTTTTTGTGAGTTTTTGCGAAATCAACTAGTCCACTTCGAAGGTATGCTAAAACCGACTGGGGAAATGTTGTTTGTTCTTCGATTCGACTGAAACTGAAGGAGTAATCGGGGTTTAAGTGTTCGTCGGCGTTTACGGTTTGGGGAGATTCAAGAACTGTAAACTCCTTTTGGCCTTACGACCGTAAACTACTTTTGGCCTTACGACCGTAAACTCATTTCGGGCTTACGACCGGAAACTCCTCTGAGTTTACGACCGTAAACTCTGTTTACGGTCAGATGACCATTGCTATGGGTTTACGGTCGTAAACCCAATTTGGACCGTAAACTCTGTTTGACCACTTTGAACCGTAAACTCAATGTTTGACCAATATTGACCGTAAACTCCAATTTTTGTGGTCAAAATAATTTTTAAGGCCAAATTAAAATTGTTTAATTAAGAAAACTTAAAGCTTTAAATTGTTTAAATACTTTGTTTTCTTACTTGGCCTGTTTTAGTGCAGATCAATGGCGAATCTTAAGTTTGCTGACATGCATAACCTGACGATTGTGTTGGATGAACCTCCTGTTGCTCATGGAGATTTCAGATCAATGATCTACAGATTAAGAGAATGCTGCCTGGCTTGTGCCATCACTGTGAATCCGGTTATTTATCAGAACATTGTCCGGGAGTTCTGGCAGACGGCCAAGATGTCAAAAGAAAATGGTGCGATTGCTGTTAAAGCTGTGGTTAAAGGATGCAAGATCATAATCACTGAGCAGTATATCAGAGAAACATTGCTGATCAATGATCAACCCGATTTTCCTACTGAAATTGGGATTGATGATGTTCAAAAGTTTCACAAAAGGATGGGATATTAGGGCATCTACCCTCCCACGGTGAAGAAGCTTCTGCCTCCCTACTGGAGATTTTTGGCGCATGTGTTCGTGAGCTGTATCTCGGGAAGGAGATCAGGAGCTGATGAAATCTCTCTCAGGAACACAGGGGCTATCGTTTCACTGGCTGCTGGCATCAAATTCAACTTCTCGAAATTCATTTTGGATAAGTTCTTGGTAAATATCAACGCTATAAGCCGGAAGACCAGAGATGCATTCTTGATATATCCGAGATTTATTCAGACGTTCATCGACAACCAATTCCCAGAGATGATCAAAGATGGTGACAAGCTGGATATAAAGTCATTAGGGCCGCACACGATTGGTCTCATTAAGCAAAATCGAAAGGGCAAAGTCGTCTTCCAAGGCTTACATCCTCTCGTGAAATTCGGGAAATTTGCTGAAATAGATGAATCTTCCGAATCTCGTGGAACGTCTGACAAGATGTCTTCTGAGCCCACTTCCTCCGAGAGAGTTGTTTCTGAAGATGTCATCACAGTTTCAGATCATGATGAAGAAGAAACTCTAGCTGCTAATGCTCAAGTAGCTGAGGAACACGAATTGACATCTGTTCAGGTACAAGGAGATTACAATGAGGGGTCTGGAACGGAGACTGATTTGTACGAAGGCCTCGACCTCACAGGATTCGATAACGATGAAATTCCTCTTAACTTCGGTAGCAATGAAGATTTCATGACCGGTGTAAACCTCAACACACTGCTTGAAAATATCGATGAAGTTGCTCATCCAGCAACGAAAATAAGGGAAAAAGAAGACGTTCTCGAAGCCACGCCTCCTCCTACCAATCCATCGGCAGAAATAGCAATTCCTATGGTGATAGTATCAGGGATTCCTCCCCTTAATGTTGTTTTACCTACTTCTGAGCCATTAGAAAGTGATCATACAACTACACAAGCCTCTCACCCTCCATCAAAAAGACGAAGACTTGACCCTAGACATGGAATTCTTGATTCGAATTCACTTCAAAGTTTTACAGCTCCACCAACAACAACTCCAGTTATCATCTCATCTGAACCTATCAGTGAAGGTCCTAGTACCTTCTATGAAGCTGGTGGATCTTCCTTCCCCACAGATTTCTCTCATCCCAGGCCAGAGCATGATGCTGCCTCAGTTAAGTTAGCCAGGTTTTTGGCTAGAGAACAACTCACAACGCCTCCCTCACATGGCAAAGGAATTTCTATTGGGGGTGGCAGCTCAGGAGAAGAGAATCCTTCACTTCTTGGACTCCAGAAAGAGATCGATGCTCTGAATCAGAAAAATGTTGATTTAGATCAGAGAAATATTGAGCTGGATATCAAGGTCGCAGACCTTCAGACTGAGAATACAAAGCTCAATATTCAAGTGGCCGAACTTATCGAAGACAAAGCTCTGAAGTCTAAGCAAATTACCGACCTTCAGACGCATTTCGGCATGTTGACCGCCAGCTACTACGATCTTAAAAAGAAGCTGGAAGAAAACTTTTGCGACAAATTCAAGTCATCTGTTGACGAGCCAAAGATCTATCTTCCTGATCAAGATACTCCCATAGTTCCACAACCTACAAGGACGACCACCGTCATTAATCGCTTTGAGAAAGAACCGGCTCAGGCTCCAAGTATAATGGCATTAAAACGCGCTAAATTAGCCAAGTCAGCTGAAAAGGGTCAACTTTTATTCAAAAGGAGCTCGGAACATAATGCCCCCTGGGATCAACAAAAGATCACCGTTACGGATCTGGGCAAACATCGTTTCAGAGACGTTTATGGTGATAGGTCAGGAATCATCTCGTGGGGATTCCATGACACTATGAATATGTTTATGGTGAGAAAAAAGAGCGGCAACACTGAAGTATACAAAGATGCTCACGATTTTCATTCCTTTACTAGGATTGATCTTACGAAGCTGTCTAAAGCTCCTTTCTCAAATCCATCAAACAATCCCAGGGCGACTCAGTTTAAATCATTTTTGGAAGATCAAGTAGCTAAGGGTTTCCCTTCAATGAAGACTGCAAAGTCTATTATCAAGATTTATCCTAGCGTCATTGATCCCAAAACAAGTCAGCCACTTCGATCAGTGATGTGGCCCGCTACTGCTCAAGTAAAGCAGGTTCCCGTTCTTCAAAATTATCCAGATGGATCTCTCGCATCCATGCATTACTGGGTGTTTGATGAATCTGTTGCTGCTGTTGTCATCAAGCTTAAAGACGATTGTATCCGCTTGTATGACAAGAGGGATTTGCTTTAATTTGGCAAGTGGGACATACATCAGCTCTCCATTCATCAGATCAAGGTGGTTGAAGACATTTTTAAGCCCGTTGCAAAGGAATACACTTCGATGGTTGCTGAGATTATCGAGAAGGAGATGTGGAACAGAGCTATGGGAAAATCTGATGTGCTGGTGGTCGACAAAAGCTGAGTCCAAGCTAGTACCAAACCAAGGGGGAGATTGAAATATCCAGTTAATGTGGTTTGGTCTAGGCTTTCAATGTAATAGTTCAGTATGAGTCTGTAACACATTTTGACAGTTGTTTAAGTGTTTACTGTTGGAAAGTGTGTTTACGACCGTATACAGAGTTTACGGTCGTAAACACGTTTACGGCGGTAAACCCAGTTTACGGTCGTAAACCCTGTTTGCGGTCCTGTCTAGTATAAATAGCGGAGGTATAGGTATATGTGTGGTTGTTGATGCCATTGCGTTTACAGAATGTTCCATCGAGTTGTACCTGACGTTTTTCTGAATATAAACGTGTGCAAGCTCGATTTCTTTTCTTCTTCCTCTTCTATTGTGATTGTTTGTTGCTTGATCATTCGTAAAGATCCTTTTCAGGACCTATCATCATGAACTTCCGAGGCTTGTAGTTTTTGAGTGCAGATGGTCTATCGTTAGACCATATTTTCTCAATAGGAGAGGCATATTTTGCATAAAATCGGTTAAGTCTCTCGAATTCCATTGGCACTCTTTTGTGGTCTGGAAGGCTGCGGTAAAACTGCTCAAATACTGTGAAGTATTTAGCATTTGGGGAGATTGGAACATCCCAGTAGCCATCCGAGGGGGGTTCAACATATGTGAGATATGGTTTGTAGTCGTCATCCAGCAGTCTGCGGTGAGGATTGATCCAAGAGTTTATCAAGGATTCATCCATGACAGTGTCAAAACCGCATTCTCTCCATATGAGCTCAGCAAGTTTAGCTGCTTTCCAGTCTTTTTTCTTTTGGGTGGTGGCAGGGGAGTCATTTGAGCTTGGAGAGGACATGTGATCCACCAGATTTTTGAAGTGAGGGGGAGTCTCTGGTTTCTCAGGAGTGTTCTCTTTTTGTGGTGGAGTATGATGAGATGGAGGCGGTGAAGGTTGCGGTGAGGGAATTCTTTCTGTAATGATGGAGGGACTTTGATGGTGTGAGATGCTGTTTGAATGATTGGAGTGATGGACTTCTTCTTCACTTCCCCCCCTTGAGGAATGCAACGGAGGAGCTTCCTCAAGCCATTGTATTAGGCCATCAACTTTGGCATAAACTTCTTGAAATTAGGCTTTAAGGGCATCCGCCAGTTGTTGATTGTTGGGGATGGTGGGGTTGAAGAGCAGCCTGTGAATCTCCTTAGTGAGTTGAAGGATTTCAGGACCGTGGAAGTTGGTTGACAAAGATCGTTGCAGTCGGTTGATAGTAGCTTGAAGGACTGAGATAGTGGACTCATATGTAGTGTGAGTCTCAACTATCAGCTTTTGAGATTGGGTGGCTTGGTCCACAATGGCTGCTTGTAAGTCTTTCTTGATTGTGGTCACCTCAGAGATGAGGCGTTCCGCAGCAGCCATGAATGCCTTGTGATCTGCTTGACGATTGTTATCCAGGGACCGAATTCCCATTTCTACCTTGAGAGAAATTCTTTCAGCAGCCAATCGCTCACGAGTTTCGAAGCGTTCTATCCTTTCGATCAAGGACTGCGGTCCGTGCATGTCTTCTGGTTGCGGTGGAGTTGGCTTGACCGCAGCGAGAATTTGATCTACCTTTGCTTGCAGGATCAAAAATTCTTTTCTTGTTACCGCATTCTTCTTCTCTTTGGGCTTAGAAGTTGAATGATGAGAGCCACTGGATTCATCTTCTTCATCAAACATCATGAGATCATCATCAGAAGGACTGGGCTTGTTTACCTCCTGAAGATCAACATCATCATCACCGAAGGTGGGAGCAGAGCTGACTTCTATTGCGGTTCCTTCGTCTTGTGAATCTTGAACAGTTGGAGTTGGGATTGGATTTGGAGTTGGAGTTGGAGTTGGATTGACTTTGGAGGGACCTGCACCTTCACCAGTGGATTGAGCTTTTAGGATCGTGTCATCCATTTCAGTCATCCAGTCTTGAACCTTCAGTATGGTGGCTACGGTATTGGCATTATTAATTGCGTTTGCCCAATACTTAACCACAGATTGGATTTCCATTTCCTTCTGTTGCTGTTGCTTGATTTGCTGTTCTTTTCGTGCTTGGAATGCCCTACGGAAAGCGGCATATTTCTTGATATCTGACTCGGACACCGGAGTGTAGTGCAACCATGAGTCATTAGATTTTTCTCCGTTAAATCCTTGAAATCGCACCGAAGTGTCCTTCGGGTTCACGGATCCTAGCACATTGGTGCTCACCGTGCCTAAACCACCTGTTACTGATGTAAGCAGATGTAACATCCAGATTTCCAGGTATTCTATGTCATTCATTTATTTTGAGTTTTGAGGAGGGACTCGACGAGTTGACGCCTAGACTCGTCGAGTAGGATCGCATTTTGCTGACTGGATTAATGAAGGGCCTCAACGAGTCGATGGGTGGACTCGACGAGTCCACGCTGTGGGCTAAAACCCTAAATCCCCGGGCCTGTGCCCTATTTAAAGGCCTTTATGGCCTTCATTTGCAGCCACTGCACCCTTGAGAAACCCTAGAAAGCAGAGAGAAAGCTTGTAGTGCAAGAGGAGGGCCAATTCATCATTCTAAGTGTGATTTTGCAAGAAAAAAGAAAGGAGGGCAAACAAGGAAGATTGAGGAGCTCAGATCTACCACCATTTGATCAGAAGAGGCTGCTAGAGGTACTAATCTGTGCTCAATCTCGTGTATTTGGTGATCTACTTGAATCTAGGGTTTTCTTATGCCTTCTTTGGCTTGGATTCGAAGTATGTGAAGTCCCAAGGTGGAGTTCTTGTTAGATCTGGACCTTAAGAGGTCCAGAGAGTCCTATCTGCCTTGCTTTTTGCTATTCCATTAGAGATATGACCCTAGGTTTCCATTTTGGAGGCTATTTCTCCAAAAGAAGCTTTATGGACGTTGCATGAGCATAAAGGTCGGACCTTTACGTGATTATAGTGGTTGGGAAGGCCAGATCTATAGGTTAGAGAAGCAGATCTGACCTCAGAAGGTCATTTGAGTGTTGCCATGGAAGGAACTCGCCGAGTCCTTAAGGGGACTCGACGAGTCGAGTCGGGGTTGCCCCGCGATTCATGAAAGGTGTAACCCGTCGAGTGAAGCGATGACTCGACGTGTCAAGTAAGACTAGAAGGATTCAGAGGACCCGCATGGACTCGCCGAGTCGCCCATGTGCACTCGACGAGTCGGGTCAAAGTTTGACCGTTGACTTCAGTTGACCTTATGGTTGTGGTCAAGCTGATTCAGGGAGTTCAGGGAGGGGTAGGATGGCCATCTACCCAATCTTTAGAGACGAGGCTATGAGAGAGTATTGATCAGGAATGTTATTATGTTAATAGGAGGAGGCTAGGTCGGGTTATCGGGCACGAGAGGTCGTCCGACATCGTACGAGGTGAGTCTTCTCACTATACTGTACCTAGAGTGGTACCTATGTGTGACCGGAAGGTCTTATATGCTATGAGAAGTATGTGATGTATATTTTTATATGATATTGATGTGTGATGTATGTTGTGAATGCTAAGGACCGGAAGGTCATTATGATATGGACCGGAAGGTCAAGATGATATGGACCGGAAGGTCATTACGGGTAGGACCGGAAGGTCTACCAGGGTTGTGGGACGGAAGTCCTCTGAGACACAGTGACCGGAAGGTCTTATATCCTTGAGTGGCGTATGTGCGTATGTGGTATTTTGGGGAACTCACTAAGCATTTATGCTTACAGTTGTTGTGTTATGTGTTTCAGGTACTAGCGATCATCGCGGGAAGGCGCCGACATGATCCGTATACACTCATTGAGTTTATGTTTTGAGATTCTGGGATATGTTTTTGTTATGATAACATTGGACACATTATGTTTGACATTATCTTATGAATAAAAGTATGCTTTAAAAATGAAAAATTGTTTTGGAAATTTACGTTGTTACAACATAGTAGGATTTCCTGAGCTTCCTCGGTCTCCTTGACCCGTAGTCAAGTTTGGCCTCGGTTCAGTTCCGGCAAGGGCGGAAGAATTGCCCTACTGTTGGGAAGGTGTTTGTAGTGTTTGGGTTACATTCAAGAGGATGGAGTTCAACTCCTCGGGAGAAAAGAAATGAAGTCGGTAAGCCCTGGAGACCTTAGGGCGTGAACCAGTGTCATCCTCTGGGGAGTGAACTGGGGGGAGTCTCCACGATGTGATGAATCAGACTCACTTTCTGAGTCTGATTGGAAGAGGATAGTGGTGTTGAATGGGTCTGCGGCCACCCCAAGGACTACCGGAGCCTTTTGAGAGGCTTCGGTATATGTCCAGTCACGCATATGGCCTGTGGGATTGGATTTTCTTTTCTTACGGATGGCAATTGGTTGCGCATCCTCATCAGAATCACTATCATTTGTGGGTGCGGTTGGGGTGATTTTGTGTTTCTTTGAGGGTGCGGTTGGTTTGGGCGCATCTTTCTTTGGGGTTCTTTGTTTCTTGGAGACGTTGCGGGGGCCTTGATGGGTTGAGGCTAATTTCTTTCTTCTTTGAGAAAGATTGGAGATAGTAGTGGAGGATGGGACTGCGGTACTTCCAGGGGTAATGATTGCGGATGTGGTTTGAAGAGGCGGGGTAGGAAGATATGGGACAATACCTTCCGTAGCCTCAATATGATCTAAGACATCAGCAGTCTCAAGACCAAGAGTGGAGAGAATGTGGGTTGGAAGTCTTCTAATATGTCCAAAAACAGATTGATCAGATGAGGGATTGTACCTTTTAAGATCCTTGGTGACAAAGAAGTTGATGTCGTTGCCCATGCTGATTCCTGCATCTGCATGGAGGTCTGAAATGCAGAGGGACCAGAACCTTGCAAATGTAAGTTCGGTAGGGTTCTCCCTTGGGCTCTCCTTGGGAATGTATTGCAGAAAATCATCCCATAGTATCTGACCGTAGTTTACGTCATGGCCAGTGAAGATACTCCATACTAAAGAGTTGGGCTCTTCCCTTGAGGAATTAACGCAAAATAATCAAAGAGCTCTTCAAGTAACCATTTCTCCAATTATACAATTGTATTCGGCTGAGTTCTAATAGAATACGTCATGAATTGAATTTCGGGACGAAATTCTTTCAACCGGGGGAGACTGTGACAACCGTCAAAATTCGAGTCGGTTCTAGATTTGACTAGACTTAGTTGCACATATAGGCACTACACATACTAGACTTAGTAACTAGAAGCTAAGTTATAACCTACTAGAAACTTGGAAACAATTAGAATCAATGGATAGTGTACTTAGATTTCACATTGATATGTGAATTCTACATCTATTGAGCTGTAGTGACTATCCATATTTGGGTCACTCTTTGACTCGAACAACATTTCATGAATCATATACACATATCATGCACTTGACCTAGAAGTAGAAGTTAGGTCAAAGTCTCATAGAAACTTAAGTCAAAGTTGAAGAGTAGGACTAGTATACTTGATTCCTCAATTTCGCTTGAATCTCGGAATCACTACATAGAATGCCAATAAACCGCTAAAAATAAATTACAAACATTATTTATAACTATAAAAGAGTTATAATACCATAAGATAATTTGAAGTCTTAAAGATTCAATTTAATTTGATATCCAAAGATTTACAAACTCTCAAAAACCCTAAAAACCCTAAAACCAAAATTTTATAAAGTTTAACATCAAGAATTCTATAAAGATAGTTATGAAACTTATAAAATTATCTTAAAATAATCAAGTTGGGAAATATAATCAAGGAAATTATAGTTTAATGTACCAACATTTATCCTTATTTTATAAGTGGAAAATCAAGGATTTTATAGAACAATGTAAAGCTTAAGCAAATTTTATAAAAACTTTAGAAATTTATAAAAATTGGGGGAAATGATTTGAATGGGATTTATGAGAGAGAAATCCTCTCTCCTCCTCCCAAAAATCGGACTCATCCCCCCCAATACACCATTTTCCCAAGTCATTAATCAATTTCACTCACCCACTCCATCTCTTTCTCTCTCACACTCCCTCACTTCATTTTCTCTCTATTCTCTCTTCCTCTCTCCCTCAACCACGAAATTCTCCAGAAAATGGTTCATAGAACACACCATGAACTCTAAATCTTAATCATCTTGAGTTGTTCTTAAAGGTAACCCCAAAATCATTCATTTTCCTTCTCTTTTCCTTCAAGTTTTACTTGTTTTTCATGGATTTTCTCCATCTTCTACTCCATTCTAATGAAAGATCATGAACACATAAACATACACACACACACAAACTCACGGTTTTGATGATGATGGTGGTAGGATTTCACCCAAAAACAACATGCAAGTTGTTAATGGTGAAATCCAAGGACCAAAACCTAAGTCAAAATCAACATAATGCACTTTTCTACAAGTTTTAGGTAAAAATCACCACATGCACCCTAAGTTTTCTATCAAAAACGATTTTTGAACATTTCAAACTCATGAATGGTCTTCAAAACAACATGCATGTAATGATCTTCAAGCTTAGATGCTTGATGATCAAAGTTTGTTGTTAAAAGCTTTCAAATATGTTCATGAAGGATTTATTTCCAAATAAATATCTAAAACTAATTTTTGACCAAATCCGATTTTTACCAGATTCCCACCAACAAAATGAGATGTTCTATAAATTTTCAGAAAATAATTCATTTTTTTCGAATTACTATAATTAATGCAATAAGTTAGGGCAATAATTCATATAAAATACTTTCTTAGGTCTATAAATCATAGGTAAATTTGTGGATGACCCTTATGCTAAATAATGACTTCTCATTACGTTTCATCGATTTTTGTTACTGTTTAGCATGGTTTTGAATTTTCTTTTTGTTTAGCCCCAATAAATCATAAAACCACCTTAGACAATTTGCAAATGGTATCTAATAATTTTCGCAGTTTCTATTAGAGGTGTAAGACTCAGCAAAATATTTTCAGAATTTTTAATAATGTATTCCTATTTGTCCCCGATTTTTGTATTTATAATGGCCTAAAAACAGAAACAATAGTTCTGCTCATCCAAAATTCATGAAAATTTACCAGAACACCTTATAGTACATTTGGATGCTACATACAAATTTTGATGATTTTTCGCTTCTGGATAGTATTTTTCTCCTATTTTCTAAGATTTAATACACTTAAATACACAAAATCGGATTCCAGTAGATAAAAACCACCTTTGGGATTTTTCCCAGATGATTTACACTGTAAATGAACTTTACAAAATTTTTGGTAATTTACTTTAACTGGTTAATAATCACTCTCCAATTAATGATTATTTAAGAGGATAAAACAAAGAAAAATAGAAAGACTAATTGAAAAATATCTTTTATATTTTTCACAGCTTCTACGTGTACAATAACAGTGTTACAAAAATTTTGGGCAATTTTGGAAACTGGTTTCTATTTATTTCAATTTTTATTCGAATAAATGCTCAAAAATCATAAAGTTGGGTTAAATAGTTTGGAAATCCATTTTTATATTTTTCCCAGCTTAAGTATGTGTAATAACACTTGTAATAAAAGTTTGGTGAATTTTTGAAACTGTTATATATTTATTTCTATTTTTATAGAATAAATACACAAAAATTATGTTAAACTTTCAAAAAAACACATATTAATATTTTTCCCAGATTATGTACACTGTAAAGCAGTTACAAAAAAATTATAATAATTTTTCATGATAATTTACTATTTTTCCATGATTTTATGATTATTAAAGGAATTAAATGGTGAAAAATAGTTAGACAAATAAAAAATTCAAAAAAATTTATCTTAAGGTCTTTGACTTCAATTAAAACTGAAATGAAAAGTTTGGGAAAGTTTAGAACTAAATTGATTTAGTTTTTGAATATTTAATCATTGGAACACCTCTTAAAATGTTAAATATTAACATTTCAATAATGAGAATTTTCCACTTAAATTGTTATATAACAATTGCTTCTTTGAAATTTAATTTTCACAGAAAAATGTTTGTAACTTATCAATATTAAATTTTGACACATTATTGACATAATTCTATTGTAGTAATAAGTATACTAGTATTAGATTTCAATTAGAGACTCATTAGTGTGTAACATCGTTGTAGGAAAACGATAGTGGTACCAGTGGAGCGTAGATCAAGGCATCATTTGCATCATCTCAATGCATATTATGAGTATTCACGCACTCCCCTATTTTCAGTTTTTATGTTTTGGGGTGGAAAAACATGTCCCGGAAAACTATTATTTGTTCGTTGTATTTAAATTGATTTGTATCAAACATGATTGCTATTTTATTTCTATATCTCTCTATGTATGTCTATGCAACACTGAACATGAGAACTTATCGTCTTAAGGCCCTTCCCTTACACTTTTCTCTAACCATTAACTCTTTGAGCCAATGGTCATTGTGGATAGCGCTATTAGGAATTGACAACTCCTCACTCGCCCGATTGCTGGAGTGCATGATACCATATAATCTATGGAACGATAAGCATAGATCTTGATAGGGCTTCAGTCATAGGCTTGGTTGAGAACTCATTGTTTGCTCATACACATACAAACTTGTTACTTATTATAGTAACACACTTGTTTATTAATTATAGCAATGAACTTTGTTTCTCATTATAGCAACGAAATTTTATTACAGGAAACTTATTTACTTGTCTTAACAATAAATTTGTTTGCTCCTTGTAGCAAAAAAACCTGATTGCTCATTATAGCAATGAAACTTGTTTACTCGTTTTAGCAACAAACTTTATTTCCATGAGGATATGAACGTTGCATCTCATTTGGGCAACGTAACTTTATTTCTCACGATGGCAACAAACTTTGTTTATACAAACTTATTTACTCATTTTTGCAATATATTTTTATTTATGGAAAACTCTATCAAAACTTTGATTTCGATTCATGAAACTTATATTATTTTTAATCTGTGAGTACTCACCAACTATTTTTATAGTTGACGCTCGTTTTACATGCTTTTTCAGGAATCATCGAGTAAGTGGCACTTAGGGACACTTCACTTTTAGGAGCATTCGCATGTGTTGTATTTCAATTTACATTGTAATTTCTTTTAAAAGTTGTTCAAACCCATTGTAAATTTGTAATGATTGTTAATACTATGGTTGGTGTTGTCTTTTTAACTTTTGCTATGAAACCCTTTATACTGCCACGCCTCGTGTTTCCGCTTTAGCGGGGTGTGACAAAAAAATGGTATCAGAGCCGAAGGTTATAGAGAATACCGGTTTTCCTTTGGAAAACCACAACTATAGCCAAAAAATTTCTAAACGTTTTAAAAATATAGAACATACTACTGGTATAACTAATTCGAGTACGCATTATTGGACTTTAATTAAATATAGCCTGGCCAACTATGCTTAATTAAGGAAAGTTAATGTGAGGCTGGAAACGGTTATAGTAGAATTATGTTCAAAACAATTTTCAACATAAACTTTTGATAAACAAAATTTTTCAGTGTGCGTACGAGCATTGCATATTATAGGCATTCATCTAGATACACTTAGAAACTAAGTGCACTTTTATAACAATGCCTTTATTTTGAAATATTCTTGTCCCTTATCATGTGCTAGGTTAACCACTTAGGTTATATCACTAGCCACTCTAGGAGCAATGCACTTAGTACTAAGAATGGGTATTCCTCGGTAGCTATTGACTTTAGATGTAAGCTTAGTAGCTAGATATACACTAGTAATAATCTTAAGTCGAAACCTATACCAGTTATTCCTCAATACCTCTTCATCGTCTTCGTACTAGATTTACAACTAGGAAAAAAAGTGTTTCGATACCGACACGAATGATAATTAGAGCATCACGTAAGGAGGTAGACGAGTCGCCACTAAGTAATCACTTGGATACCATTGGCGGGCATTCCGGATTCGACTCACAAGGAGACATGGAGGTTTAACCCATACGTGAGACCTTATTACTACGCTACGATTTAGCTCTAGGTTGTTTCCTACCTTGAGCTTAAAACTTAACATAAGATATCCCTTTGACCTCTATAAAAGGCTGCGAAACTGCATTGACACCATAAAACGTTTTTGAAAAAAAAAATTTGTCCTTTATCTTGGGGAAAAGACACCGATACTCGCCTTGTACTCTCCTTAGTATTTAGGTACGATCAGCTACACTAACATGCTTATTCCTTACTTCTTAATCTTCCATCGAAAAGTTATTTTGCTTCATCGGTTTTACTTATCATCGATAAAATATTTTATAACCACTTCATAGAACTTACTAGACCTTTCTTAACAATGTAAGCCATATTCTCGCTAAAAATCTTTTGACAACTTGCTTTAAAATAATACTTTTCTTCAAAACTCAATATAACCAATATTGGTTTTAATCTTGATATTTCAATTTCATTTCAAATCCATTTCAATGGATAGATGTGCTTTTAAGGGCATATAAACCATTTTAAACCTTGCTTACCATTTTGGCACGTTTTCGAAAAACTAGAAACATTTTCTTTTATAATCATGTTTAGACTCTATGCTATAAAACTTAAACATATAACATTGAAGTTCATATTATGTGTAAAAGCTTCATTGAATCTTCAAAACACTTTTGTTTGACATTTTTTTAACAACTTTCTCATTTAGACATTGTAATTTACTTTAATGTGTTTTCTCGAAACCCAACATGATATTTATGCAAATTTCTAATTCAAACATGTTTATAAGACATCTCTAATGCTTGTATTTCAAAACATACATTATTTGCGTACTTTGCTTCAATATAGTTTTATAATCTATAAAGTTTTTTTTTAAAAATTTATAGCATTTGAAAACTTAGTGTTCACTTTTAAATTTCCAGTGATACACTCTCAACAATGAATAGTTATTCTTCTAAATATATTGAGTCTTTACCTTATCCATTTTAACCATTGTTGGACCCCAGTCAAAAGATCAAAACTGTCAAATTTTCAATTACGAGTTTTAGTGTTTCTTCTTTTTCACAAATGGAGTTTAACTTAATAAGTAACTTATAAATTTTTAGCAATCCTTTGCCAACACTTTAGAACTTCCACATGTCTATTTAATCATCAATATACATCAAATATTGAAGTTTGAAATATATCTCAACCTGGTTTTAAATCTACCTATAGGTATTGTTCTTATAATTTTAACAATAGCAATCATTGCCGCCGCTACCTTCCTTTTTCTTCCCCCCTAACTTGATTTCTCGCTCTCCTTCTGATTTTAGATCTCGCACGCCCATAATAGTAACATTATACATTGTCTAACTTTGTTTCTGTCTATTTTGCTTCTCCTGGTATCATGTTCGTGTACATAAACACTTGAACTCTACCCTTTCGTTTTGAGCGATTAACACATCTATAGTTGTGAGGAATAATTTTGATTTAGTCAACTTTGATATATTCAATTACGCCTTTTATCATATGCATCTTGTTTTTATTTTGAAATCTCTATAAACAACCGATCCTTATTTACATTTTCTCTTTCGTTCTAAATTCAGAAACTTGATATAAAATGCAATTTCCATTATATTTTTCCTTATAATTAATACACAATATGAATACTCTTATGCTTATCATTTTTCTTTATTCGGAAATTATATGTGAAAGATATGTTTCCTTATGTTTCTTCTTTTATTTAAATACATCAAAAGTCTTGAATTTTACTATTATATATTCTCTAAATGATTGTTTTTGTAGAAACACTAAATTAAGAATCCACTATTTTCAATGATCGATATTTTTACACCTTTCTTAAAATAGCATTCTACTTTGTAATTTTCATTGAGTTCCTAAACTCTCAACTTTGTTCACATAAATATTCTGACTCGTAAGCTTGAATTTGTCCCGACTTAGACAATTGGACAATTTCTCAAAAATTTAATACAAATATTTCTATACAAATTCCTTTATTGATGACTTAAACCTTTAACCTTAATTAATCTTTATACTATTTTACTACTTCGTTTGATCGCCACACATGTATTTTCATTATCTTGGAATTTTTACATATTTTGATAATAGTGAGATTAATTATCATTTCTAAACACATATTTTGATAACAGTGAGATTTTTATCACTTCTAAACACTTAAAATGCTATCTACACAATGTGATTTAATCGCCTCCATTTGAAACATTGACTCTCTAAATATATATATATTCTTCGAATATAGATCTATTATTGTAAGAGTAACCGTAGTAGTAATTATAGCCTCGGAGATCCTCAATCATTTCGTAATTTATTTTGTAGCCGACACTTAAATAGCCTTTACATTGGAGATGTACCAAAACTTCGTTGCCTACCCTTAGTACGTTTTTTTTAGGAACTTAACCTCGATCGCTTCCCTTTCATTCGTGACACCCCTTCTTATTTCGGAATATATCTTTTCCAAATATAGTAGCCAACCCGAAAGTGACCAAATTGTTCCTAATCTCTTCTTTATTAGGTGGCGAATTTACACTTAGTGCTAATTTAAAATGCGACTTGAGGATCAATGCGGATTTAACGCTCAATGCAGTTGGTGCGTCAGCAAAACTTATAACGTTCTTTTAAGTTAGATAATATCTAACTATATAACCTTTTTCAACTAGGTCGCCATGGTTGGATCATGATTTCCATGATCCTAATTTCTCGCAATCTAGACTGTAGAACTCGAATTAGGGAAACATTAATTTGATTATAGCTAAAGAGTTGAGCTCTTCCCTTGAGGAATTAACCCAAAATAATCAAAGAGCTCTTCAAGTAACCATCTCTCCAATTATACAATTGTATTCGGCTGAGTTCTAATAGAATACGTCATGAATTGAATTTCGGGACGAAATTCTTTCAACCGGGGGAGACTGTGACAACCGTCAAAATTCGAGTCGGTTCTAGATTTGACTAGACTTAGTTGCACATATAGGCACTACACATACTAGACTTAGTAACTAGAAGCTAAGTTATAACCTACTAGAAACTTGGAAACAATTAGAATCAATGGATAGTGTACTTAGATTTCACATTGATATATGAATTCTATATCTATTGAGCTGTAGTGACTATCCATATTTGGGTCACTCTTTGACTCGAACAACATTTCATGAATCATATACACATATCATGCACTTGACCTAGAAGTAGAAGTTAGGTCAAAGTCTCATAGAAACTTAAGTCAAAGTTGAAGAGTAGGACTAGTATACTTGATTCCTCAATTTCGCTTGAATCTCGGAATCACTACATAGAATGCCAATAAACCGCTAAAAATAAATTACAAACATTATTTATAACTATAAAAGAGTTATAATACCATAAGATAATTTGAAGTCTCAAAGATTCAATTTAGTTTGATATCCAAAGATTTACAAACTCTCAAAAACCCTAAAAACCCTAAAACCAAAATTTTATAAAGTTTAACATCAAGAATTCTATAAAAATAGTTATGAAAATTATAAAATTATCTTAAAATAATCAATTTGGGAAATATAATCAAGGAAATTATAGTTTAATGTACCAACATTTATCCTTATTTTATAAGTGGAAAATCAAGGATTTTATAGAACAATGTAAAGCTTAAGCATATTTTATAAAAACTTTAGAAATTTATAAAAATTGGGGGAATGGGATTTATGAGAGAGAAATCCTCTCTCCTCCTCCCTAAAATCGGACTCATCCCCCCCAATACACCATTTTCCCAAGTCATTAATCAATTTCACTCACCCACTCCATCTCTTTCTCTCTCACACTCCCTCACTTCATTTTCTCTCTATTCTCTCTTCCTCTCTCCCTCAACCACGAAATTCTCCAGAAAATGGTTCATAGAACACACCATGAACTCTAAATCTTAATCATCTTGAGGTGTTCTTAAAGGTAAACCCGACAATCATTCATTTTCCTTCTCTTTTCCTTCAAGTTTTACTTGTTTTTCATGGATTTTCTCCATCTTCTACTCCATTCTAATGAAAGATCATGAACACATAAACATACACACACACATAAACTCACGGTTTTGATGATGATGGTGGTAGGATTTCACCCAAAAACAACATGCAAGTTGTTAATGGTGAAATCCAAGGACCAAAACCTAAGTCAAAATCAACATAATGCACTTTTCTACAAATTTTGGGTAAAAATCACCACATGCACCCTAAGTTTTCTATCAAAAACGATTTTTGAACATTTCAAACTCATGAATGGTCTTCAAAACAACATACATGTGATGATCTTCAAGCTTAGATGCTTGATGATCAAAGTTTGTTGTTAAAAGCTTTCAAATATGTTCATGAAGGATTTATTTCCAAATAAATATCTAAAACTCCTTTTTTGACCAAATCCGATTTTTCCCAGATTCCCACCAACAAAATGAGATGTTCTACAAATTTTCAGAAAATAATTCATTTTTTTCGAATTACTATAATTAATGCAATAAGTTAGGGCAATAATTCATATAAAATACTTTCTGAGGTCTATAAATCCTAGGTAAATTTGTGGATGACCCCTATGCTAAATAATGACTTCTCATTACGTTTCATCGATTTTTGTTACTGTTTAGCATGGTTTTGAATTTTCTTTTTGTTTAGCCTCAATAAATCATAAAACCACCTTAGATAATTTGCAAATGGTATCTAATAATTTTCGCAGTTTGTATTAGAGGTGTAAGACTCAGCAAAATATTTTCAGAATTTTTAATAATGCATTCCTATTTGTCCCCGATTTTTGTATTTATAATGGCCTAAAAATAGAAAAAATAGTTCTGCTCATCCAAAATTCATGAAAATTTACCAGAACACCTTGAAGTACATTTGGATGCTACATACAAATGTTGATGATTTTTCTCTTCTGTATACTATTTTTCTCCTATTTTCTAAGATTAAATACACTTAAATACACAAAATTGGATTCCAGTAGATAAAAACCACCTTTGGGATTTTTCCCAGATGATTTACACTGTAAATGAACTTTACAAAAATTTTGGTAATTTACTTTAACTGTTTAACAATTATTCTCCAGTTAATGATTATTTAAGAGGATAAAATAAAGAAAAATAGAAAGACTAATTGAAAAATATCTTTTATATTTTTCACAGCTTCTACATGTATAATAACAATGTTACAAAAATTTTGGGCAATTTTGGAAACTGATTTCTATTTATTTCAATTTTTATTCGAATAAATGCTCAAAAATCATAAATTTGGGTTAAATAGTTTGGAAATCCATTTTTATATTTTTCTCAGCTTAAATATGTGTAATAACACTTGTAATAAACGTTTGGTGAATTTTTGAAACTGTTATATATTTATTTCTATTTTTATAGAATAAATACACAAAAATTAGAAAAATTATGTTAAACTTTCAAAAAAACACATATTAATATTTTTCCCAGATTATGTACACTGTAAAGCAGTTACAAAAAAATCATAATAATTTTTCATGATAATTTACTATTTTTCCATGATTTTATGATTATTAAAGGAATTAAATGGTGAAAAATAGTTAGACAAATAAAAAATTCAAAAAAATTTATCTTAAGGTCTTTGACTTCAATTAAAACTGAAATGAAAAGTTTGGGAAAGTTTAGAACTAAATTGATTTAGTTTTTGAATATTTAATCATTGGAACACCTCTTAAAATGTTAAATATTAACATTTCAATAATGAGAATTTTCCACTTAAATTGTTATATAACAATTGATTCTTTGAAATTTAATTTTCACAGAAAAATGTTTGTAACTTATCGATATTAAATTTTGACACATTATTGGCATAATTCTATTGTAGTAGTAAGTATACTAGTATTAGATTTCAATTAGAGACTCATTAGTGTGTAACATCGTTGTAGGAAAACGATAGTGGTACCAGTGGAGCGTAGATCAAGGCATCATTTGCATCATCTCAATGCATATTGTGAGTATTCACGCACTCCCCTATTTTCAGTTTTTATGTTTTGGGGTGGAAAAGCATGTCCCGAAAAACTATTATTTGTTCGTTGTATTTAAATTGATTTGTATCAAACATGATTGCTATTTTATTGCTATATCTCTCTATGTATGTCTATGCAACACAGAACATGAGAACTTATCGTCTTAAGGCCCTTCCCTTACACTTTTCTCTAACCATTAACTCTTTGAGCCAATGGTCATTGTGGATAGCGCTATTAGGAATTGACAACTCCTCACTCGCCCGATTGCTGGAGTGCATGATACCATATAATCTATGGAACGATAAACATAGATCTTGATAGGGCTTCAGTCATAGGCTTGGTTGAGAACTCATTGTTTGCTCATACACATACAAACTTGTTACTTATTATAGTAACACACTTGTTTATTAATTATAGCAATGAACTTTGTTTCTCATTATAGCAACAAAATTTTATTACAGGAAACTTATTTACTTGTCTTAACAATAAATTTGTTTGCTCCTTGTAGCAAAAAAACCTGATTGCTCATTATAGCAATGAAACTTGTTTACTCGTTTTAGCGACAAATTTTATTTCCATGAGGATATGAACGTTGCATCTCATTTGGGCAACGTAACTTTATTTCTCACGATGGCAACAAACTTTGTTTATACAAACTTATTTACCCATTTTTGCAATATATTTTTATTTATGGAAAACTCTATCAAAACTTTGATTTCGATTCATGAAACTTATATTATTTTTAATCTGTGAGTACTCACCAACTATTTTTATAGTTGACGCTCGTTTTACATGCTTTTTCAGGAATCATCGAGTAAGTGGCACTTAGGGACACTTCACTTTTAGGAGCATTCACATGTGTTGTATTTCAATTTACATTGTAATTTCTTTTAAAAGTTGTTCAAACCCATTGTAAATTTGTAATGATTGTTAATACTATGGTTGGTGTTGTCTTTTAACTTTTGCTATGAAACCCTTTATACTGCCACGCCTCGTGTTTCCGCTTTAGCGGGGTGTGACACGCAGGCAGTTGGTTTTTCTTGAATTCCCCAATGCCTTTGATTTTCTTCTGATATCCCATTTGGTAAAGTGAAGAAGTGTTGTCCGCCATGGATGGAGTAAAAATCTTGATTGAGGGGTGAACAAAAAGGTTAATGGCGGAGAGAAACTTTTCTTTAGACAGAATGACCAAAGAATCGTTAACAAGGTTAAGATGCACTTCTTGTGGGTTCTCAAGTGGTCGATAAGCTGAAAAGGCACATTTGAATAGGGTTGAAAGCGGGACAACGTCTGTGAACGAATCGAAGGGGCCAAACAGGGGGTGATTGTTCAGCAACTTGATCATTAGCTTGATCGGAGCATTGTAGGATGGATGTTCTTCGAACACGGCTCTGAAATTGCTTGAAGCAATCATTGGTGTGGGATGTCTTGAAGCAGAGTCTGAACCAGTAGGGTTCACTGAAGTAGATGCTTTGGAGTGTTTCTTGGATACACCGGATTTCACCATTGTAGAAGTTTGAGAGAAAGTGTAGAAACAGAGTGCGAGAATGGAGAAAGGATTCAAAATTCAGAGAGCGTAAACTGTTCTTGGGGAAGAAGAAAGGTTTTTATAGGGGTGGAGTTGAACAGTAAATGATTTTTACCCTAGGTAAAAAAAAGGATAAGGTAAGAGGATGTTTGGGGGTTATTTGATTTGGGAGGTGAAATCTCAGCCACATAATATGAAACGGTTTAATTGTTTTTTTTTTTTTTTGAGATTTACCAAAAAGGGGTTTCCATTTAATGAAATGTCAGACGTACAACATCACGTCAGGTGATTGTGTGGATGGGGTTTGTTTAATCCGTTGTGCAAAGAGAAGTTGTAACGGATTGGACGTGCTGGGTAAGAGGAAAAGACAGATTAAAGGATTTGTTTATGGAAAAACGTTCTTTTTGTCATCATACCTAAAATAGGTCTGACACAAGGTTTATTAAAAAAGGAGAGGGGACAGTTTCTCAAGGAATGTTTTTATTTAATGTTTTCTTATTTAATGAAGGATCATTAAATAGCACACCATGAATCAAAAATTAATGAAACAGTTGAGAAACTATCAAGGTGGTTGCGGATGGAGACTTCATTGCGGATGGATTCTTTGTTATTGCAGATGATCAGATGTTATTGTGGATGACCAGATAGATGTCTGCAGTAGAAGAGCTGAGAAGAACACTTGTACACGAAGTTAGTAATCACACACAATAAGGACCAGTGAAGGATAAATATGATATATGGTTGCGGTACATAGACTACGGTACACATGATATATTGAAACCATCTATCATAAGTAACTTTCAGTTAGGACCGCAGCAGAGACCAAGAATGGTCTGCGGTACCTATCAATTCAAGAAGAATTGTGGGTCCGGATTCATCATTCCTAACATTTGTAGGAACGAGTTAAGTTTTGTAGAGTCAAGCGCCTTTGTGAACACATCAGCAATCTCTTCATGAGTATGGACAAAGATGAGTTCAATGTTACCTTTCAGGATGTGGTCTTTGATGAAGTGATACCGTAGTTCAATATGCTTTGTCTTGGAGTGCTGAATTGGATTGTGAGAAATAGCTATAGAACTTTCAGAGTCACAATAGATCGGTATCCGCAGCATTCTGTATCCGTAGTCCATGAGTTGTGTTTTCATCCAAAGAACTTGAGAACAAAAGCTGGCTGCGGCCACATATTCAGCTTCTGCGGTAGACAGAGAAACACAACTTTGTTTCCTTGATGACCAGCTGACGAGTCTTCCTCCCAGAAGTTGACATCCTCCTGAGGTACTTTTGCGATCTAATCTGCATCCGGCGTGATCCGAATATGTGAATGCTTGAAGGCTGAAGTCATTGCCTGCGGGGTACCATAAACCGAGAGTTTTGCTTCCTTTCAGGTATCTTAGAATTTGTTTGGCTGCGGTCATGTGAGACACTTTTGGGTCAGCCTGATACCTTGCGCATACACCAGTTGCAAAGACAATGTCTGGTCGGCTTGCGGTGAGGTACATTAAAGAGCCTATGATACCTCTATAAGTCTTGTGATCCACAAATTCGCCTGAGGGATCAGCAGAGATCTTATATCTGAAGGCCATGGGGACCTTAGCCGAAGAACAGTTGTCCATAGAATATTTCTTAAGCAGTTCTGTTGTGTATTTTTCCTGATGAATGAACATTCCTTGAGGAATTTGTTTCACTTGAAGTCCTAGAAAGAAGTTAATCTCTCTCTATTCTTGCTCATTTGGAACTTGTTGGTCATGAGCTTAGCAAATTCATTCACCATTCCTTGATCAGTTGATCCGAAGATGATATCGTCCACATATATTTGTACGAGCATAAGGTGATTACCATTTGCTTTTATAAATAAAGTGGGGTTAATCACTCCTCTCTTGTACCCGGACGAGACAAGAAATTCAGAAAGAGTCTCGTACCATGCTCTTGGGGCTTGCTTCAGACCATAGACTGCTTTTTTAAGCTTGTAGCAGTGGTCTGGGAATTCAGCACTTTCAAAGCCCGGAGGTTGCTGAAGATAAACCTCCTCTTTTAGTTCCCCATTGAGAAAAGGCACTTTTTACATCCATTTGATGAACCTTGATATTCTTGTGGGCTGCGTATGCTAGGAAGATTCGGATAGCTTCCATGCATGCTACCGGAGCATACGTTTCATCATAGTCAATACCTTCAAGTTGACTATATCCCTTTGCAACTAACCTTGCCTTGTTTCTGACTACCGCACCAGATTCATCCAGCTTGTTTTTGAATACCCATCTAGTGCTAAAAATGGTGTGACCACGTGGCTTTAGAACGGGCTGCCACACGTTGTTTCTTTTGAATTCGTCTAGCTCTTCTTGCATTGCGGTTATCCAATCAGGTTCTAGTAGTGCTTCTTTGATCGTTCGGGGCTCGACCGAGGACATAAATGCTGCGTAGTGACAATGATCAGATAAGTCCTTGGAAGATCGAGTCTGGATACCTGCGGATGGGTTGCCAATGATTTGACACGGTGGGTGGTCCTTCGTCCATACGTGTAGACGGGGTTGCAGATGATCAGCAGCTGCGGTAGAGGGAATGTCTTCGATATCAGAAGACTCTGTGGTTGGAGATGACAGTTCCCCCTGGACTTGAGAACATCCTGCGGAATCATCTTGGATTATTGGAGCGAGAATGGAATTTTCTTGAGCAGTTGGAAGAGGTTCCCCCTGGAGTGCGGATGGGAGATCCTCTGGAACCTGAGAAGGTTCCCCCTGGATTGTAGATGGAAGAGTGATAATCCTTGAGTCTGTTCTTGTGTTAATATTCTCTATATTTTCATCATCCGAATCCGAAGAAACATTTGATGGTAATGATTCTCTGCGGATGGGAACTTGAGCAACGTCAAGTACTGGAACCTCGATGGTTGTTGCTTGATCCGGAGTAGAGCTTTCCCCCTCAACCGGCGAGGTGGAAGTATTGAGAGATGCTACTTCGGATAGTGATGGACCAGATACATCAGCATGCTGCTGTTGAGCTTCCGGAGACACAAGAACTTCGGATAATTTCGCTGTTTCAACAGGGTCGAAGAGATCGTCATAGTTGACTTCAACTAGATTTAATGGACCCGAAGAGGCAGGAATATCACTTCCAGGATTGTTGTGGTTTCAGTGGATGGAGGGGTGTTGTGGATGTGATAATCATCAAATTTCACATTGAAGCTTTCAATGATTAGCCTTGTACGTCTGATGAGAACCATGTAAGCAACTTTGTTAGTGGAATAGCTAAGGAAGATGCCTTCATCAGACTTCGGTGCAAACTTGTTAAGATGATCTCGGTTGTTGATCACAAAACATCTACACCCAAAGATATGAAAGAAGCAGACATTTGGCTTTCGGTTGTTAAGGCCCTCATATGGTGTTTTGTTGAGACGTTTGCACACAATGCTTCGGTTTTGAACGAAGCATGCGGTGGCTACGGCTTCAGCCCCAAACGTAGAGAGGAAGGTGTGCGAAGTTTAGCATGGATCTTGCTGCTTCTACTATACTGCGGTTCCTTCTCTCTACTACCCTATTTTGTTGCGGTGTATCGGGAGCTGAGAAATTGTGAGTGATGCCCTTTGAAACCAAGAAACTGTTGATGAGATGATTAGTAAACTCGGTTCCATTATCACTGCGGATACGTCGCACTGGTAGCTTGATCTGAAGTTCTATCTCCTTGATGAAATTGATGAGAATCTATGGTGTTTCTGACTTGAGTCTAAGGAAGAAGACCCATGTGAAGCATGTAAAGTCATCTACAATAACCAGTATGTATTTCTTGTGATGGAGACTGGCTACAGTGGATGGACCGCATAGATCAATGTGCAAGAGCTCCAGTGGTTCAGAAATTGAAGAGTCAATCACCATAGGGTGACTTGCTTTGGATTGCTTTCCACATTCACATGCCGGACAGAGAGTATCATTGCTGAATTTGAGAATAAGGAGTCCTCTGACTAGTTCTCCGGTGACCAAATTGTTGATGTACCTGAAGTTGAGATGAGCTAGCTTGCGGTGCCATAGCCAGCTGACTTCAGATACGGCTTTGGATAAGAAACACAACTGTGGTCTGCCTATGATCAGTGAGACATCCAGAGGATACATGGTACCTTCGGATCGGGATTTGATCAGACACGTGTTCCTATCACTTGTCCTTACATAGAAAAATTGATCATCAAATTCAACTCGATGGCCTGCCTTACATAGTTGGCCAACACTGATAAGATTTTGTTTAAGGCTTTCTACATAAGCAACCTTCTGAATAGAAATGTTCCCCGTAGTGAGAACACCGTAACCTCGGATGACCCCATTTGCATTGTTGCCGAATGTGACATTTCCACCATTGCAAATTGGCCTGAAATCCCGAAGGTATTCTAACCTTCCGGTCATGTGCAAGGAGCAGGCACTGTCGATTAACCATTCATCTTCTTGTTCCTCCTTGCACAAAGCCTGAGAATTACACGGTTAGTTTAAGCATCCAAACTTGTTTGGAGCCTGGGGCAATCGGTGAATTTCTGAATGAAGCATGGACCGAGGTTGCAGGGACGGGTTTCTTGTCAACTTTTAATCCTAGTCCTGGATGTTTGTGCAGTTTTGGAGTGTTGTGCTTTTTTGAAAAATTACGAGGTTTCTGACTCCAACTAGATTTGACAAAGGATGAATCTTTTTGGCAACTACATTGACATTTACAGGTTGAGATTTTGTCTTTTGTT
Source organism: Lactuca virosa (assembly GCF_052849685.1). NCBI lineage: Eukaryota > Viridiplantae > Streptophyta > Magnoliopsida > Asterales > Asteraceae > Lactuca > Lactuca virosa. The sequence continues at coordinate 163,427,004 of NC_136432.1, read as the reverse complement.
CTGACACCATGCTTGGTCAGCGGTCTAGAGGATGAGTTGGACTTGTAACCGGTCCGAGGTTGGTAATATCTGACACGAGTGTTGTTGGACTTTGAAAAAGTTTGTTTTGAAAAAGGTTTAGCACATGTAGATCTTTGAGTCCTTTTTGGTGGATTTGGCAGGATACCCTTCCACTTGTTAAAGTTCTGACGTGATTTTAAAAGTGTTGGAGTGGGTAAGATACCTTTCCATTTTGGATCATCTGAGGAATAAATTTGAAAACCATTGTTTCGAAAAGACTTTTACACTCTTTTGGGTTGTGTCACATGAGTTAGGAATGACTGTTGAAACTGTACATTCCTTTTTGTATGTTTTCTTGTGGGGAGAGTTTTTCGAAAAGTAGTGTAAGAAAACAAATTTTTCTGGACTCTTGGACTTTGGAAATCTGACATGCTTCTTGTTTTTCGAAAAAGTTTGTCTATTTGTGCCTCGGGATCGAATTTCCTCTTTGAAAGCCTTTTTAGCTAAGGATTTTGGGGAACCGCAGTCTTTGATATTCAACCGCGGTTTCCTGGAATTCTTAGAAATTTTTTGAAAACGTGGGCTTGAGTCATCAGAAGTTGAAGATTTAGGGATTTGAGAACATTGACCCACTTCAAAGTTCTCTATGGGTAATTCGTGATGAATCGGTTGAAGAGTCGCAAAACTTTTGTTCGTGGACTGCGGTAGGGATGATTTGACTAGCGCAGAGAAAGTCTTAGTTGGGACTTTAGTGGGACTTTTGACTACAGTGAGAGACACTCGGTCTGAGGGCAGAGATGGAAAGTTTTGCGAGACTTCCGGACCCTCAACAACTATTTCTTCATCAACTTCGGATGAGGTTTAAGAATTTGGGTAAATGGTGCCACAGATAGGAATTTGATCACGTGTGTGACCCGAAACCTCAGGCACGATTTCCTCAATGACACAATTATTGCTTAGATTATGAAGTCTACCGAAGTGTGTTTTGATGTCTTTGGGAAAGGTCTTGTCATTGACTGGGAAATGAAATTCTCGGTCTGGAGGGACATACAGTCTATCTTTGTTAAACCGAGGTGAGGAGTCCATTGCCGTAGGATATCCATTTGACCAACCCTAATTGTATGTGTTGTCCACGGTTCCATTATTTACCAAAATTTCAATAGCTTCACTTTCATTGAACAATTTTTCGATTAAAAGATTTAAGCGTACAATTTCACTCTGAGCTAAATCTCTCTGGTTCAAAGCTATCTCTAATTGTGTTTCACTCAACATTCTTGCATCTTTTTCTAACTCTAAATCCTTTTTTAACATAGCCATTTTGAGTCTTTTGTTATCCAGTCGTCCCCCTACATGGAACATCTCTTGGGACGCAATGTTCTTCTCATCTAAGGCTTTGTTATAGTCTGTAAGGACGACAACACATGTGTCATTAAGATTATCTATGAAAGGTTGACAATCATGCATGCTATAGTTTAGAGTTTGGATCATGAGTTTTACCTATTCGACGATGCTTAGAGTTCCATCCTTTGCCATGTAGCAGTAGTTCTTTTCTAGCTTTGTAGACTCATCATCATCCGCAGTTGCCAGCATGCAGATTTTCCCTTTTCCTTTGATACTGCTGATGGCTTCATCTTCATCTCCGGATGACCAAAGTTGATGGTCTCTTTTGACATGGGCTACGTATGCCCTTGCCTTTTCCTTATCTTCCAACTCTTGAGCCATTCTAAGGTAGAATGCTCTGTCTTTTACTACATTGGCCTTACAATCTCTTGCAAAATGATTCTCTTTGTTGCATGTGTGACAAATCACAACATCAGTTTTGTCTTCTGAGGGAGTACTGGAGTCAGTGGTTTGAGTAGACTGCGGTGCCTCCTTTGGTTGGGTATTTTGAGATTGCGGTGGTGGATGAGAACTTTTGGGATAACGAGAATGATTATTCTGTGGGTTGAAGTTACGGTTGAATGGAGGTTTGTTGAACTGTTGGCTAACTAGAGCAATAGCCTTCTGAAATTCTTCTTCATCATCATACTCTGAAACAGCTTCATATGACTGCGGTGGAGTGTCATACGAGGGAGAGTAAGATTGATTATGTGGAGCTTGTGCTATGAGAGCAAGTGGTCCTTCGAAGTCAGCACAGTCTTTGAGTACGGTGGATTCTTGTGCTTGCAATTCTCCATAGAGTTTGTAGAGAGACAAAGAGTGAATCTTTCTATCGCCTTGGACTATCATCTTAGCCGTAGTCCAATGTCTTCCCAAGCCATTAAGAAACTGAAGATTTGTTTCATGGTTACTGCGGATGGTACCCGCATTGGATAACTTGGTGACTATCAGGTTGAACCTTTTGAAGGAGTCTTCCAAACTTTTGCCAGTATGAGCTTTGAAGTTGTTGAACCCATTGAGTGCGGTTGTAAGCTTCTTGTCTTGTGCTTGTTCTGAGCCTTCGTACAAATTCTTGAGAACTTCCCAGATCTCTTTCGCTGATTTGCAATTTATGATAATATCGAAGTTGTCAGGAGCAACTCCACAAGAAATTTCATAAAAAGCAACAACATCATTTTCCATCTTGTCGAGATCATCCTTGGTGGGACGGCTCATGACTGGTTGACCTCCTCCTAGTCTGGCTGTAGCACCGTCAGTTTGGACTGGTGTAAGAATTGGGACATGTGGTCCTTCTTCTACGGAGCGCCATACATCTCTACCAAGTCTCCTTAAGTATCTTTCCATTCTTTGTGACCAGTGATGATATTCATTTGCTACCAGTATTGGGGCTCGATTTGAACCACCAACACTGCTGGAAACATTCAGAGATAACGATTGTGCCATATTTCCTTTTTTTTTTTGAAGTTGTTTTTTTATTTTTTTTTAAGAAATGAGCTTCAGTGGTATAGAAGGCCCTTTGAAAATCATAGTTCCGTTTTTCAAAAAGCAACCACTATGGCTCTGATACCAATTGTTGAGAGAAAAACTTTGAGACACACTTGAACAAACGTTAGAACAAGTATAGTTGCGGAATAGTTAATCTCGAAGGATCTAAAAGCTCAACAATAATATTAATAAGTTAGAGTTAGATAGTTAGAGAGTTAGTTGCGGAAAAATAAAGAAATGGAAATGACAACAATTGTTATATCAAGTATACACATAAGTTGATTCATAACAAGGAATGCATTCAAACCAAGTTAATAAGGAAGATCAAACTTAGTGATTAGTTATATTCTAGTAAGATTTGAGAGTAAGAAGAGAAGTGTAATCAGATAGAGAGATAGAAAAGATATCTTCAGAGTTGTATTGAATAAGAACGAATGAGCTCTATTTATAGAGTCTTAGGAAATGCACTAGATTACGTCTCTAAGAGTAACCATGCAAGGCATACTGGACAATAGAGAGTATTACAGAAAATAGACAAAGTAAAGTAATCTAGTAAAAGAGACTGCAGTTGATGATGACTCCAGGTGAGGTTGCTGATGAGACCTTGACTGCGGGTGCTTGTAGGCTGCGGTAGCTGAAGTTCAAGAGGGTCGCTTTTCAGGATTCTACATTAACTAACTGCCATGGGAACCCCCATATGGTCTTCCTGCCATGGGAACCCCCGCATGGTCTTCTCTACCAAGCAAATACAATGCAAAACTAAACATGAAATTATATACTAGGATGCCATGGAAACCCTCCAAGGTCTTATACCAAATGCCACGGGAACCCCCCCGGGGTCTTCCATACAAATGTCATACTAACATAAACGTCCTAACCACCTCCACATCGGCAAGATCTACTGTCTTCCTTGTGCTCTCGATCGCATGAACCAAAAAGACCTCACATGCCCTCGCCAGGCAGTTGTGTACCTTGATCAGAGAAATAATCGGTATAGGCCGTATAGACTTGTTCCCCCAAGGCATTATACTTCCTACCTCAGCAAGCTTGATACGAACACATTTCTCAGAACAAAGGATCTTGGCTCGATTGGTAGACAACCAATCCTAATCGGAATCAAAGTAAGAGGAAAGGTGTGATCACAGATGACGATCGAACACCCACCAAATTTTCCTCACTAAAAAAAACTCCCTACTGCTACCTCAATGTCTAACATGGGACTCAACGGAATACGAGGTATCACAACCTTAGCATAAAATGTAGGGGATACAAATGATCTACTATCACCAACATCAAATAAAACAATACCAGGAAAATCATTAACCAAAAAGGTTCCAAGAATCACCTCACCATCATCGCGCATGGTATCCTATAAATTCATATGAAATGCTCGATTTCTCCCTTTGGATGTCTTTGTCTTCTATCCTAAACCGCCTATAGTAACCTTCGGGTTAGGGAACTGCTTACTCATATGTCCTATCTGCTTGCAATTATAGCAGAGAGGCTCGGTATGTGTACACTTGGATATCTTGTGGCCTAATTTTCCACAATGCCTGCAACTGATGGTTCTACTGCTACATTGTCCTTTGTGAGAAGATTAACACCTCCCACAATAACTCAACTTGTCGTTCTTTTTTCCCAATAAAGTTCTTCTTCTTCTTGGAGGAATCAAACTGACCCTCCCATTTCCTCTTCTCCCCACTCTTTGCAACATTATGCCCATGTGTAGCCAAATAAACCTCAACCCTGAGAGCCTCATCCATGGCAGCCGCCAAAGTGTTGCACTGCCTCACTGTGACCCTATAATTAGCTAGTAAACCCTCTGCATAATGATCTACCTAGTTTACGTCGGTGGGACAATAAATCTTTGCAAACTAAAGCTTCTCGAAAAACATAGAGTTGTACTTCACAATCGACATGGTCCCCTTCTCCAATGATAGGAACTCGCGCTCAATCCTACGCTTCTGCCCCGGAGTGTAGAAGCGCTCCTATACCTTCTGGCTGAAAATCTTCCACATCATTGCTCGTCGTGCAACCTCAATGATAATCAAATCCAATGCCTCCCACCACTCGAAGGCCTCACCCTATAGCTTCAATGTCGCATAATTGACTTTATGAGACTCGGCAAAGTCACCTGAATGGTATATATGACTCATATTGCACAACCAATGCATGCATACAGTTGGGTCTACTCCTTCCCGTAAGACAGGGGGCTTGCGGTTTGTGAAAGTCCTGAATAAGCTACCCCGACCCTCGTCACGATCCCTGATGGGTTCCCTTCTCTACTGCTATACTCCTTAGGAACTGAGCGGATCTTAGCTATTACCTCGTGTGGATCCTCCTCGTCCACCTCCACAGGAGGTAGAAGACAAGCGGAACGCATGGCCTGCTGCATAAGATCCATCGCTCAATCACGCCTCCTCAACTTAACATCCCGCTCCTGGAGGTCAACTATGATACCAGCACTCACGGTGCTAAGTTCGCTATGTGCTGGCTGAGCTTATGGCTGACGACCATCAGGTGGGGTCTGAAAAATAAATGGTCGTGTATACTGGGCGCGGTTGTTCTGATCCCCGTTGGACCCCCAACATTAACATTCTCCTCAGCGAGGGACATATTCCTAAATAACAAAGATTTTTCGGTATACATAACAATTTCAAGAAGGGAAAGTTCTTAAAGTTAAATGCAACTATCCTATATATTTCATCACACACCCCCCAATCCTAAAGCACCTAATTAATCTAGTCTACACTATAAGTCTAAACACCGGCCTTTGTATTCATTTCACTCACAACATGACCCTGATACCAACTTGTAACACTATGATATTTCACCTTATTTTTTTAATTATAAAAACATTAGTTAATAGATTTAAGAAACATAATTCTTAATTAATATAATGAAAACATCACCGATATTACTTTAAAAAACAAACGATCAAAATTTAAAGTTGCAAACCGGTACCAAAACAAGTACCAAAACCAAGTATAAATGAAATATCACAACAAGTCTGAAACTGATATCATCTCTAAACAACATAATAAGAACTATATAAAAGTCCCAAACTCACCAAACCATCAATATCAAGCTACATGTACCAATGCAAAGCCACAACAACGAGCAAATAACAAGTGTCAACATCAAAACAATGAGTCAATCCTAAACACATGGATAGGAACATAAACATACTTTATACAAGATGTTTGGTCATGCAATCAAATCGTATCATTCAACATTCATTGCTTATTATTATTAATATATTGTATATATTATTATGGACATTATTTCATCATAGTAGTTATTTTATTGTGCTCATCGCTACAATTACGTATAATTTCCCTCACTACATGGGACTAAAACATCGCTAAAATCCCCAAAGCAGGACCTCGTTTTCTCCTAACATGACCTAGCAACCCAGTGGGCCAAACGGGGGTGCGACTGAAACATCCCAAACATTCATGACCAAAAATTTCGTTTTAAACCATTAAATAAAACCATAGTTATTAAAATCATTCTATCAAAAACGTAAGTCATAGTATCCAAACATCAAATCGGAGTATCATATCAAAATATCAGAGTAAACATCCCAGGCTAAACATCGTGGTGTGTGCAATGCAGTCATCCCGAGCTCTTCCCTTTGCTACAAGAAGTACCTGAAACCAAAACTGAAAATCGTAAGCACAAAGTTTAGTGAGTTCCCCATACTACCACATACCATACACATAATCACATATACTGGGCCCCCACCCCTTCATCGGATCCCGCCCAGCATCAGGCTCTGCCTGGCATCGAGCCCTGCTCGGTATACAAATTTGTTCATTCCAGGCCCCATCTGTCACTGGGCCTCGCTCGCTATACACATACAAACGATATCATATAATCATGCTAGTACATGAAAATCATACACAATACTATACGTTCCAGTCTTAAGGGATCGCCTATCATGGGCCCCGCCCCTACTATGCTAATGATGAGATATGGAACCCCGTCCACACTCAACTAGTGATGAGATACGGGACCACACCCACACTCATCTCCCTACCCAAGCACATACAAGTATCACACAGACAACAAGTATAATCGAACAAGCACATAGTCATCGGGTACCACCCGACATCGAACCGTAATCTGGAAAACATATAAACATTCCTCGGGTACCACCCGACTTCGGACCTTAGTCCGGAAAACATACAATTATAAATATGGGCCGACATTGGTGCCTTCGACCCGTTCAAACAGGAGGAGACTCACCTCGAATGTCGGATGATAGCTGAACTATCTCTGCTCCGGAATAAGCTCTACTCAGCCCCCTAAACCAACACGACCTCTTAGATACCATTTCATGCTCATAACCCCTTAATGGTCAACTTTGGTCAAAGTACAAGTCAAAGTCAACATCAACATCAAAGTCAAGGTCAAACTCAAAGTCGAAGTCAACGCTCCGAGTTGACTCAACTCGCCGAGTTCCATGAATCACAGAATCGTGATTTCGCGATCCAACTCGTCGAGTTCTTCCTTGAACTCGTCGAGTCCATCCTTATCAAAAGAATCAATACACTTCAATTAAAATCGTCGAGTTCCTTCATGAACTCGTCGAGTTCTTCAGTCTGTTAGCCCTTCTTAATGCATTAAGCCTTTATTCTTCATATCTGAAGCCAATACTCTAGATCTAGACTGGAAATACCTTTTAGAAGGGTAATGTTTCCAACTTTATCCCTTCCTAAAGAGAATAATCTCAAAACAATATCCAAAAAGGTCAAGGTCTTGATCCAAAGCCAACTAAAACTACAAGATAGATCATCAGGTCATAGATCTGGACCATAAGAACCACAATATCATGTAAAGTTCCCATCTTTCTCTACATGCATGGCCATTAGAAGATCAAAAGGCCAAAATGATGGCTTAAAGGTTGCATGGGGCTTCCATGGCCATAAAGTTGGCACCTTTATGCAATGAAAGTTCTTCAAGACTCTAGATCTGAAGTGCTTTCCATTTGGGACGTCCTACTCTCAAGAACCATATCATCTGGACAAAAAACAAGCAAAAGGTGCTAAGAAGGAGATCTAATCAACTATTAGGCAAGTTTGAGACTTAATTACCAGAAAGAGATGAAAATGGAGTGAGGTTTCTAGATCTAGCAACTCTTCCTTGTACCTTCATACTTTCTTTCCTTCCAAGAGCTTCAAACACCCACAAGAACACTCAAAATGGATCACTATCACTCACAATAGCATTAGGGTTTCGAGATCTAGGGTTAGGATAGTGGAGGATGGAAATGAGGCCAAACCCTAAAGCATAAGGTGTTTAAATAGGGTGAAAAATCTCGGATCTAGGGTTTCCTAAACCCCATCCAACTCGTCGATTTGTGTTGGATTAGTGTCTAAGCTTGTAACTATATTTGGTAAGTACTTGACCCGGTTATGCATGGTCCTTTTGGGTTTCCTTCACCAAAGCAACTTGACAAGGTAATTTAAGGAAAGAGAGAGGATATTATGGTTTATTAATATATTATAAGAATAATATATTAAAGGAGAAATCATATTTATTTAATTAGTATTAGTCATAAATTAATTAGGAATTAATTTGGTGACTAAAAGAGATTAATTAAATAAAGGGACTTAAACTGTCAAGTGTGTGATAGTTGAGTTTTGGGCTGGGAAACCTAATGGACTAAGGGGGAACGAAATTATGATGAAGGATCATCATATTTTCGTCCAAGGGCCTTATTCCAGAAGGTTCCTTGGGCTGCTTGGTGGCTAAGCTATCCATTAGGGTTTAGACTGAAACCCTAGCAGCCTACAGTATAAATAGAGACCCTTGCATGTAATTTTCGGCCACTTGCTTTCCAAGAGAAACCCTAGGGCCGAAAATTAGCATCCTCCTCTCTCTCAAAGTTGCCTTCTTGCTTGTGGTGTTTGTGATCCATTAGAGGAGTTATAATTGTGACTCTAAGCTCAAGAGAAGAAGATTCAAGCTACTATTTGAAGAGGTAAACATCTAGATCTGATGTAATTAGCTAATTTCGAAATTATGTATGCTAGATTAGGGTTTGCAAGTCTTGGATTCATTGCATGTTCACTAGAGAAACCTATATCGAAGCATTAGGGTTTGTATGAGCACATAGGATTGTTCTTATGTATAAAACCCATCAGTGGTATCAGAGCCTTGATTAGTTTCTGTTGTATGTGATGCTATGATCGATTATCTTCTGAAAAACGTTTTCTAGCCCTCTGTTCGAACTGACTCGGTGAGTCACTTCATGGACTCGGCGAGTCAACCCAACTCGGCGAGTCCAGTGAGTGACTCGACGAGTCGGAGCGTCAGACAGAGGGATTTTTGGATTTTCTTGCTGTTTTGCTGAAGGATAATTGCCTTATATGTTTTTAACTGATAAGATTCGATTTTTATTGATATTGAAAGATTATCCTTGCCAAAACACAAGATAATTACCAATTGATTAGATACTAAATTCCTTATATGATTAAAATTGATTATTTGAATTAATTGGGTAACTTATCTTGCAAGAAATTGAATTAGGTCAAATATAGATAATCACTAAATTAATTTTTTGATTTATATTATTTGTTATTTGATCCCTTGTGTTTTGAAAGGTTCAAAACTTGCCCTCAACTTTTGGAAATTTTAAATTCCTTGATTAAAAGTTTAATTATTGAAAAGTTTTAAATTTCAACCCTTAGAATTTTACAAGTTTAAAATTCAATCTTATACTTTATCTATTACAAGATTAATATATATATATATATATATATATATATATATATATATATATATATATATATATATATATATATAGATGTATAAGAATAAGCTAGTCTTATCGCTAGTAGGCCTCATTCGCGAAGCCAGTCTATAAGGTGGGTATAAGGTTGCTGCCTATAAAATGACGCTTAATGGGTGTACACTCACACCCACCGCTTGCTTGACTGGTGGAGAGTCGTTAGCCGAACGGATAGGATAGGGCACTTAATTCCTCATTATAAGTATAATGGAAATAATAAAGTAACTACAATGTTTATAAATTCCCAATCTTAGTTACTTTAGGGTAAAATGTGAAAATGATACTATTCCATGGAATTACACTTTGTACCCTTGTCAAACGTTAGTAGAGCGTGCGTGGTTGACCGACACACTAATTTGGGATTGACATTGGTGGCGAAGGGTGGCTCGATATTTATCATAGATCAATGGAGCGTGCATGGCTAACCGGCACATTGATTAGGTGATAGAGACATTGATTGCACCATGTTGATTCACATGGTTATTCACAACTTGTTTGCGATCCTCAGCATCCCAGTCGCAAATTTGAAGTGCATATCGAGATTTAAACATGCATTGAAATGTTCAATGAATCTCAAACGAAATCTAGGAATTTTCAAATACATTTAAAACTTAATCTCTTTTTCGTTTTTCATGGTGAAAATTAGTGAATCGTCATTCACTTACCTTCAAATTATTTACTATTAGATTACGCCATCCCTTTTCTAAGTTGTAAATAATGTTGTTGGATCCTAGCCCTAATTTCTCATTTGGGTGTTTAATTGGGGATTCATTACTAATCAAACTTTGTTCCTTTCTATTTCAGATGTCTAACACAAACGCAAACAACAACGCTTCTGAACCTATGTCAAAAGGTGACATTTGATGGGTCAAATTTCAACGAGTGGATGAGATACATTCGCATGATAACTCACTACGAGGACAAAGAAAATGTCCTCGATGAGAAACTAGAAAAGATCAACCCAGAAGTTGCTACTCCTGAAGAAATGGCCGCCTTTGAGGCCCACGAGCGTGATGCTACGAAAGTTCATTGCATCATGATGGCCACCATGAACCTCGAACTCCAAAAGTCCTATGAGGACATGTATCCATATGAGATGCATCAAGATTTGCTGGACATGTACCAGCAAAGCATGAGGCAAGAGCGCTATGAGATCATTACCAACATGATTACCGCTAGGATGGGGAGTGGAGAATCCCTAACCGCTCATTTGCAAAGGATGCAAAGGTATATTGATCGTCTTCTCAAACTTAATGTTAAGTTTGATGAGGATTTGGCTATCGACATCATCCTCCACTCCTTGCCTTCCTACTACAACCAGTTCAAAATGACCTACCACATGAACAAGGAAGAGGTCACCCTGAGTAAACTTCAAGGGCTCCTGAGGACAGCTGAGAGCAACCTCAAGGACAAATCTATTGCATCATCCTCTACTGTAGCTGCTCCTGTGTTGGCAATTGGCCAAGGAAAGGGTAAAAAGAGGAAGGATCCTTCTAAGAGCCACCAAAAGGGTAAGACCCAAGATGGTTCCTCTTCTAGTGGGACCAAAGCAGGTTCTGTTAAGCCCTCTTCTGACCCCAAGGAAGCAGAGTGCTTCTATTGCCACCAGAAGGGCCACTGGAAATGAAGCTGCCCTAAATATATGCAAGATATTAAGGATAGGAAGATAAAGCCCACCTTTGCAGGTATGTATTTAATTAAATCTAATAACTCATCACTTGCTACTTCATGGGTCCTTGATAATGGATGTGGTTACCACATTTGTTCTGATTTGCAGGGGCTAAGAGAAAGTAGGGAAGTGGAGCATGGAAGGATAAACTTGATCATGGGAAACAAGAAGTCTTCACCAGTCACCAAGATCGGAGTTTATTCCTTAGTGTTGAGTAGCGGGTTAGGGCTAGATTTAAATAATTGTTGCTATTCGCCAGATATGGCAAGGAACATCATTTCTTTTCATGGATTGTTTAGACAAGGTTTCAGATATTCATTTGATAATAGTAATGGTTCTATTAATGCTTATTTGAATGGTGTTCTTTATTTCAATGCATTACCTTGTAATGGGATTTATGAATCTGTGTTGATTATAGATAATTTAGGAAATGATGTTTTGAATGTTGATTCGTCCACAAGTTTGGACAAAGCATGCTTGTGGCATTGTCGCCTTGGCCATGTTAACAAGAAACGCATAGCCCAACTCCAAAAGGATGGAGTCTTGGAGTCATTCGACCTTAGGGACGATGACGTGTGTGAATCTTGTTTACTTGGGAAGATGACCAAGTCACCCTTTACTAGCACATGTGAAAGGGGTGAGGGTGTATTGGATCTCATACATACTGATGTATGTCGACCCTTTAGATCCACCACAAGGGACGCTTGTCGATTCTACGTGACTTTTACAGATGATTATAGCAGATATAGATATATCTACTTAATCAAGCAGAAGTCAGAAACCTTTGAAAAGTTCAAACAGTTCAAGAATGAAGTAGAGAATCAGTTGGGCAGGAAAATCAAGATGCTTCGATCTGATCGAGGAGGAGAGTACCTAAGTCTTGAGTTTCACGACTATCTAAAAGAATGCAGAATAGTTTCGCAATTGACGCCTCCTAGAACGCCACAATTGAATGGTGTGGCTGAGAGACGTAATCAAACCTTGTTGGACATGGTTCGTTCTATGATGAGTCGTGCTTCGTTATCAATCTCATTCTGGGGGTATGCCTTAGAGACTGCCGCCCATATCCTTAACTTAGTTCCCACCAAGAAGGTTGCCAAAACACCTCACGATATGTGGACAGGGAAAGCTCCCTCGCTAGCACATATCAAAGTTTGGGGTTGTGAAGCTTTCGTAAGATGAGAGACTCACGACAAGCTAGAACCTCGTAGTGAGAAGTGTTATTTCATCGGCTATCCACAGAAGTCTTTTGACTATCTCTTCTATAGACCAAGTGACAATGTTGTATTTGTTGCTAGGAGCGGGGTTTTCAGAGAGAGAGAACTCATAAGTCAGGGAGACAGTGGGAGTCAGATTGACCTTGAAGAGCTTCAAGAGTCAGGAGATGAAGGAACCTCTGACACTGGCGTTCAACCTGAGGAAGAAACCCCTGTTGAACCAATTGACCAGTCCTTACCTCTTAGACGTTCGAGTAGAGTTAGTGTTCCACCCCAGTTTTATGGTTTCCATATTACTACTGAAGGGGATACGTTTATTAGTGACAGTACACTAATAAATCTGGACGAACCTAATAGCTACAAGGAAGCCATGGCAGGCCCAGAGTCTGCAAAATGGAAAGAGGCAATGGACAACGAGATCCAGTCCATGTATGAGAACCAAGTTTGAAATTTGGTTGATAATGTACCAGGTCGCAAGACAGTCGGGTGCAAGTGGATCTTCAAGAAGAAGATAGACATGGATGGGAAAGTGCACACTTATAAAGCGCGATTGGTCGCGAAGGGCTTTACTCAAACTCCTGGAGTTGACTATGATGAGACCTTCTCGCCAGTTGCTAAAATAAAGTCTATTAGGGTAATGCTCGCAATAGCTGCGTTTCATGACTATGAAATATGGCAGATGGACGTTAAGACCGCTTTCCTTAATGGGAAGTTGGCTGAGGATGTTTACATGAATCAGCCAGAGGGTTTTGTCGATGCGAAGCATCCCAATAGGGTGTGCAAGCTTGAAAAATCCATTTATGGATTAAAGCAAGCGTCTCGCAGATGGAGTCTTTGTTTTGACGAGAAGGTCAAAGAGTTTGGTTTTCTGCGAAACGAAGATGAGTCATGTGTGTATGTCAAGGCCAGTGGGAGTATAGTGAGCTTTCTCGTATTGTATGTCGATGACATACTACTCATAGGAAACGACATCCCAACCTTGCAGGAGGTCAAGTCCTGGCTTGGGAAATGTTTCGCTATGAAGGATCTCGGAGAGGCTACGTATATTCTGGGAATAAGGATAGTGAGAGACAGAAGTAAGAGACTGATAGGACTCAGTCAGGATACATACTTGGAAAAGGTACTAAAGCGTTTTAGTATGGAAAATTCCAAGAAAGGGGAGTTGCCAATTCAATGCAATACCAAACTGAGTAAGACTCAGAGCCCGAGTACAGAGGCAGATATAGCTGATATGAGCCGAGTACCTTACGCTTCCGCAGTTGGCTCGATAATGTACGCTATGACCTGTACCCGCCCTGATGTGGCCTTTGCTTTGAGCATGGTCAGCGGATATCAAGGGAACCCTGGTAGAGCGCATTGGATTGCTTTCAAGAATATTCTTAAGTACCTACGAAGGACCAAAGAATGGTTTCTAGTCCTCGGTGGGAGTGATGACTTAAGGGTACGAGGGTACAGTGATGCTAGTTTTCAGATGGATCGGGATAATTACCGATCACAGTCTGGCTGGGTCTTTACCCTGAACTGAGGAGTAGTGACTTGGAAAAGTTCCAAGCAAGAGACCGTAGCTGATTCAACGTGCGAGTCAAAGTACATTGCGGCAAGCGAGGCTTCAAAGGAGGCTATATGGTTGAAGAACTTCATTGGAGACCTTGGAGTTATGCCATCCATAAAGGATCCCATGGAAATTTTCTGTGATAACGAAGGAGCGGTTGCCTTAACCAAGGAACCGAGGGATCATAGCAGATCTCGACATATCGATAGAAAATACCATTTTATTAGACATCGGGTAGAGGAGGGACTCCTCGTTGTGAAGAGGGTATCGTCGAAAGATAACCCAGTAGATCCCCTTACGAAGGGACTGAGTAGGGTCAAGCATTTGAAGCACGCTAGGAGCGTTGGGCTAAAGGACGATATTAATTTAGATTAGATTGGTAGAAAACTTGTAATGGATAATTTTATATTCAATATTTGATGATTAAATAAATGTGTGTTATTTATAAGAAAGGTTACTATCTTGTGTTGATTATTTATCTATTATTTAAATTTTGCATGTTTTGACTTCCTGAATAATAAGATTATTCAAACGGTCCACAATCGCTCATATGTTGGAAGTAGATATGAAAGAAGATTGTCATAAACTTGTTTGTAGATTGTCAAAAAGGTTTTAGACATAGCAAAGGTTTGCTACAATGTTTATGAGTGCTTATGAAATATGTTTTGAGCATTGGAATAAACCCGCACTTGCTAGTATCACTTCTTGAAAGTTATCATAAGTGATCGCAAGATGATAATATCATATAATCTTTAAACCTAGAGATATGGTTATTGTTTGCTAGTTGATTATGCATTGATAATACGAAAACGCATCAGTAACTTGATGTTATAAAACGTATTATTGTGTGTAACTTAGCTAGTGGATAATCAAAGCATATAAGTCGAAGTTTATCTGTTCCTTTTATTCTAAGAGAATAAAAGCGATATCTTGGCCACTCGATGATTTGGTTTGACTTATGTGCCGGGCCCGGTCAGGATGAAGTTGATGTGTTCAACTAAATTCTATGTCGAACAAATCAGAGATCGAGAAACAAAATGCTGGACAATAAGTATTGTCGGCATGATATCTAGAACAGAGGATTATACGATCCCTTATCTGAAGGACATGATTTTTTGATCAGAGTTGACAGAAGTGTATAAGAGCTACGATTGCTAACCGGATCTTGAAGTCGTATGTGAGATATAGTTACTAGACTTATCCAAGAGGGAGACTGTTGGATTAGTGTCTAAGCCTGTAACTATATTTGGTAAGTACTTGACCCGGTTATGCATGGTCCTTTTGGGTTGCCTTCACCAAAGCAACTTGACAAGGTAATTTAAGGAAAGAGAGAGGATATTATGGTTTATTAATATATTATAAGAATAATATATTAAGGGTGAAATCATATTTATTTAATTAGTATTAGTCATAAATTAATTAGGAATTAATTTGGTGACTAAAAGAGATTAATTAAATAAAGGGACTTAAACTGTCAAGTGTGTGATAGTTGAGTTTTGGGCTGGGAAACCTAATGGACTAAGGGGGAACGAAATTATGATGAAGGATCATCATATTTTCGTCCAAGGGCCTTATTCCAGAAGGTTCCTTGGGCTGCTTGGTGGCTAAGCTATCCATTAGGGTTTAGACTGAAACCCTAGCAGCCTACAGTATAAATAGAGACCCTTGCATGTAATTTTCGGCTACTTACTTTCCAAGAGAAACCCTAGGGCCGAAAATTAGCATCCACCTCTCTCTCAAATTTGCCTTCTTGCTTGTGGTGTTTGTGATCCATTAGAGGAGTAACAATTGTGACTCTAAGCTCAAGAGAAGAAGATTCAAGCTACTATTTGAAGTGGTAAACATCTAGATCTGATGTAATTAGCTAATTTCGAAATTATGTATGCTAGATTAGGGTTTGCAAGTCTTGGATTCATTGCAATGTCAATAGAGAAACCTAGATCGAAGCATTAGGGTTTGTATGAGCACATAGGATTGTTCTTATGTATAAAACCCATCAATTTGGTCCTCCTCAACTCGTCGAGTTGGTCTTTAAATTCCTGCGTGCCCAATTATTCCAACACGTTGAGTTCTCATCCTTCAACACGACGAGTTACACTCTTGATTGAATATTTTCTTTCCTTAACTAGCCTTCTGGATTCCCGGTGTTACAACTCTCCCCCACTTAAATTAGATTTCGTCCTCGAAATCGTTCCTTACTAACACCCCAATGCAAACCACAATCTGGAGATAACCAACCCTGAGCCTCCGGAAGAAACCACTTTTACCTCCTTAAACCGGAAACCCGCATTGGTCTGACTTCCTGACAGACCACCCATGTTAGGCTTTACCATGCTTAGTCCTCCTCAAATAACCGACTAAACGCACACTTCCAGTCCTGATAATCTCGATGTCCCCATTAGAAACAAAATCACTAACCATAACTCGCTGTAGAATACTTATACTTGACAGAAGGCTCAGATAATCCTTCGAGTAGAAGATTCATCCCTACAACGGTTAGACTCAAACGAGAGCTGCACAACAGGGTCAAATCAATTACTCTGAGATTATTTAATCCCGCTGCAAGCGACTTAGCACTTTCGATGATCAATCTACTCCACACACCCGAATCCTCACATTACTACTTCTTCCCGAACATCATGCTGCCTCTTATCCTCTTTCCGAATAAACCAAGATCTCCTTAGTCCCAACTTATCTGCTAACTATCTGGAATACCGGATCCCCCCCCGGTTGCTGAGCCAAAGAACACACTCCCAGTCACTCCCCGCGACTTCCGAAGAGAACTTCGGCTATCAAAACTTCCTTATTCACATTGCCGCTCTTGGCTCCATAATCTTGGAATCCCCGATCCAATACCTCGACCCAACGGTCTCTGCCAGGTCCCACCTGCATTGCAAAAAAGCACACAGGCCTCGCCCACAGGTCCCAACCAAACCATATCATGGAGCGGCCTTTCCCACAGGTCCCACCTATCTAGGGCTTCACAGGACCAACCCCACCTCGAACCCCATCGACCTATCCCTTCCTGATCCCAATCATCCTGTGGCCCTTCCACGATCCTACGACTAACCCTCCCTGTCCTAACTTATGTAAATAAATATGTGAATGCTACAGCTCATTCCGCAGTCTAACAACACTCTCCCACACTATTTGACCGCATGAAAAATGCTACGGCTGCCCCAAAGTCATACAATACTTTCCCCCTCTGTCTCAACCAACGCCCATGGCCCCACCATTAATTTTCCAATCCGAACAAATCTCATAGTCGAGCACGCACATGGTTTAACATCCTGACTGAACTCGCGTCTTGACGGGAATTTCCAACCTGATTTCCCAACGCCAGCTATCAAGCACCAAGAAGACGTGAACCTAACGTTTGGGAAGTTTCCCAAACTCCCAACCTACACACCCCTCAATCCAGACAGTTACTGGGACCGCCTTCCTCTTTAGTGGGAATGTGAAGCTCGTCCTGTTTTCGCACCTACTTCTGGTCCTAAATACATGAACAATTCTTCTCCATTTTGATTCAACTAAAATCTTACAGCGGACTAGATTGGAAGGATTCCCAATCCTTCTTACTATCCAACGATCAATTCGCTGGCAACCAACACTTATCACTATTAGCGTTCCAAACTAACAAATACTGAAGCAGTACAACTCTTGTGGACAAACAGAACACTTCCCGAATTCCAATCACACTTCCTACAGCTACCGCAACCTGGGAACCCTCTATATAAGGAGACGACCTCACACTACTAATCTAAGATTCATAGTATGAAGATGGCATATAACCTGTATATAAGCAGAAAATATAACTCCAAGATATACTTACTCATACCGATGCAAGAAAATAGCAATAAAATCATAAATAAGAACTGATAGGGAGCAAAATATACACACCTGCGATATCGAAAGTTGCTCGCGCCTCCGCTGTAGTCAACTGGAAAGATCTGCTCCTTGCCGCAGGTGCATATGCCTGGCCCTGACGGCTGTCGGTGATCCTCAATGTCGCAGGGGCAGGTGCCATCACCTTTCCTACTATAGCTAAATTCGGACATTGGGTCTTTTTGTGGCCCCACTGACTGTAATGAAAACAGGTCATGTCTGATCCCTGGCTGGTGGTAGCAATACAATCCCTGCTATAATGACCGATCCGGTCGTACTTGAAGCAGCCCGAATCACCGCCACTACCACTCCTACATGCACGCTCGTGTGTCCTACCGCACTTGACACATCGGCTACGGTCCTGATGACTCCTCACTCTAGACTCTGATACCTTGGGCCTCTTTCTCGACCCTGCAAATTTTTGAACCTTATCTATCTTCCTCTTCCTCTCTGCTTCTATGCCGATCCCCCTCTCACTAGCTCGAGCGATCATATCCTCCAGCGTCTTGCAGCTGGTCCAGCTCACAAACTGCCTGATATCGCTCCTCATCATCTCATGGTACCGGGCCTTCTTCATCTCCTCGTCCGCCACATACTACGGGACGAGAAGGGACCTCTCCCTAAACATAGCGGTGATCTCAGCCACCGTCTCCGTAGTCTGCCGGCGGTCCTGGAATTCCTGTGCCAGCTGCTGTACCTCGATCACTTGTGCAAACTCGGCCCTGAACCTAGTCGAGAAATCACTCGAGGACATCGCATCAATAGCTACATCATCTCCCATAGCATGTCCAACCTCCTCCCACCAGTCACATGCTCTGTCCTTCAGGAGATAGGAAGCAAGTCAGACCTTGTCCCCCTCGGGACATCGGCTAGTATAAAAGGCATTGGTGATGTCAGCCAGCCACGTGATGCTAGCAATGGGGTCCCTAGCCCCATGATAGTCTAGAGGTCCACAAGCTCTGAACTCCCTGAATGTGAACGTGCGTGCCCCCATCATGGCCGCCATCTCGGTGCGGAATGCACCCAACCTCTCGTCAAGAATCTCGAAAATGCCCTCCTTGACCGTAACGAAGATCACAAGAGTCCGTTCCATTATACTGCGTGTAATCTCAGATGAAATAAACTCAATCATCTGGTCATCGAGCTTCCCGGCTCCAGAGCCCGATCCTGATCCTTTTCCGGTGCCAGAACTACCAACTGGTCTAGTGTGTAGTGTCACCATACTGAAAATACAACATAACAATCATCCGAATGCTCATCATAACTCGAGGGATCTCACACACTACAAGTTCCCTGGTTTGATCTCGGCCCTCCTTGAATCAAGTATAAATGCTCTGCTTTCGGTACTATGGGCCCATACTACCTTCCACATCTATCCGTATTTTCCTCAAGAATTGCCTTGACTCCACCAAGTCCCTTTCTCTACTATTGCTCTCAGCGCTAATCTCATCATAGGCTTACCCTAGGGTAATCTCTGATCCACTCTCCGCCATCAACTGCATAAGAAGTCCCTGCTAAATTTCCCTAGCTAGCTCGCGAATACTATTACATATTACTAAGACCAGATAATTCGTTGAATAAGAGGTCTCTCCTTACAACAATTAGACTTAAACGAGAGCTACGAAATAGGGCTAAACCTAACCTTCTGAAATTATTTAGTCCTCATAATATGTAACTTAACATATTCATTTACTACCTAGTTAAAGATGACTAGAACTCCTAAAAGCACAAAGCAAGTAGCATTCGTGCATTGAGTAATCAAACCAAGCATATCCTAATCAGGCCATCATATCATTAACTAATCAGTACTAGCATGCGGTTCAATAAGCACATACAGTAGACATACAAGGCATCATTCCTAGATCCTTAGCCCTAATCTAGCATGCAGGTCTCATACATATACAACACGCATCCAAGGCATCCTTCCTAGATTCTTAGCCCTAATCTAGCATGCAGTTCTCATAATCATATCATATCATAACAAACATGTATGGGTAACTTGGGAGAACTTACTTGAGCTCGGCTCATTGCATGCACCACACCTTTTTCTCTTTTGAAATCCTTTTTATAAAATGATTTTCTTTTGAAAATTTTCATACCAAGTCCTCAATTTGAGTTCAGACACACCCGAAACTATGTCCGAATCCCTCAAACCAAGGCTCTGATACCAACTTGAAACATCCCAAACATTCATGACCAAAACTTTCGTTTTAAACCATTAAATTAAACCATAGTTATTAAAATCATTCTATCAAAAACATAAGTCATAGTATCCAAACATCAAATCGGAGTATCATATCAAAACATTAGAGTAAACATCCCAGACTAAACATCGTGGTGTGTGCAATGCATTCATCCCGAGCTCTTCGCTTTGCTACCAGAAGTACCTGCAACCAAAACTGAAAACCGTAAGCACGAAGCTTAGTGAGTTCCCCTGCTCGGTATACATATCTGTTCATTCCAGGCCCCACCTGTCACTTTGCCTCACCCGCTATATACATACAAACGATATCATATAATCATGCTAGTACATAAAAATCATACACAGTACTATACGTTCCAGTCCTAAGGCCTCGCCTATCATGGTCCCCGCCCCTACTCTGCTAATGATGAGATATGGAACCTCGTCCACACTCAGCTAGTAACGAGATACGGGACCCCATCAACACTCACTTCCCTACCCAGGCACATACAAGTATCACACAGACAACAAGTATAATCAAACATGTACATAGTCATCGGGTACCACCCGACATCGAACCGTAGTCCGAAAAACATATAAACATTCCTCGCGTACCGCCCGACTTTGGTGTATTCGACCCGTTCAAAATGGAGGAGACTCACCTCGAATGTCGGATGATAGCTGAACCGTCTCTGCTCCAGAATCAGCTCTACTCAGTCCCCCAAACGAACACGACCTCTTAGATACCATTTCATGCTCATAACCCATTATTGGTCAACTTTGGTCGAAGTCCAAGTCAAAGTCAATGTCAACATCAAATTCAAGGTCAGACTCAAAGTCGAAGTCAACGCTTAGAGTTGACTCAACTCGTCGAGTTCACCTTCAACTCGCCGAGTTCTATGAATCATAGAATCGTGATTTTGCGATCCAATTCGTTGAGTTCTTCCTTGAACTCGTCGAGTCATTCCTTATCAACAGAATTGGGACACTTGAATTCAACTCGTCAAGTTCCTTCATGAACTAGTCGAGTTATTTAGTCTGTTAGCCCTTCTTAATGCATTAAGCCATTATTCTTCAGATCTGAACCCAATACTCTAGATCTAGAGTGGAAATACCTTTTAGAAGGGTAAAGTTTCCAACTTTACCCATTAATCCCTTCCCAAAGAGAATAAGCTCAAACCCTAACCCAAAAAGGTCAAGGTCTTGATCCAAAGCCAACTAAAACTACAAGATAGACCATGAAGTCATAGATCTGGACCATAAGAACGACAATATCATGTAAAGTTCCCAGCTTGGGATGGTCTCAACCTCTCAAGACCGTATCTAAAAGATTAGAATGAATAGTACACGAATGGGACCAACCAACACACTTAAACCAATGATTTTGCATCATCCAAGGTTCCCTATTGTGGGTGGTTTGAAGGATAATAACTATTAACTAATGAGAGGTGTTCATAACTTCTGGAAAATCTAGAAATGTTCTCAAGAATATTTCTAGAAGAAAAGACCACCAAAAGCACCACTAAAAATAATCTGACAATCTTATTTGTTCTCAATATCTTCACTCCAACCCACCACCATAGGCAAGAACACTTGGAGTCTCTCTCACTCAAGATGAAGGCTATAAGTAGGGTTCGTTGCTATGAATGGATGATGATTTCCAAATTTAGGGCTTAGTAGTGTTTAAATACTTGGTAATTTTCATTATAGGCCCTCAAGGTATGAAAAAATGACTATATGACCCATGTACATTGATCAAGTAAACTTTTCTTGCACTTTCGCCCCTAAAAGTTAAATTTAACCATGTCAAAAGAAAGTTAACAAGAAAGGATAAAGGAACTAACCTCAATGGCGAAATGGGAAATCTTGGGTCGTTACATATGGGTTCTTCAATGATGAAACCTTCTAGATTTTTCTCAATTCCAACTACTATGAGAAATAAGTCCTTCGTGACTTCAATGATATTATCGTTGTCGGTGATGAAAATTTCAATGTTGTCATCAAGGACGCGAATGCATTCAAAGGCTTTTGTAAATAAAGCAAAATGGAAATCTAGGGTTAGGCTCTTTGGTGAGAGGAACTGCAATGGGGTGATGGGAGATAAACTCAATCATTACTCGAATATATTCATTGTAGTCTGTGGGGTTCAGAGATAAGAGTTGAGTAATGTATCTGATGATCATCTCATATGAAGATGATTCAACGGAACCTTTGGATAAAATCTTTTTTGAGGGAGACTTAGCAGGTTTTGGGGCCGCAGAAGCAAATGAAGAATTTTGAGAGTGAAAGATTACATAGAAAAGATTTTAGGGCTTGAAGAAGGATTAATGAGAGTAAAGAGGGAATGTTTTGATTTTGAAATCAATTTATAGGAAGGTTTGCTTCGGGTCCTGTTGAAGAGTGCAATGTTGACACCCAATTTGAAATGATTCGCATTAAATGTGGGTTACTTAATTATGCATCCTATTTGACAGTTAACCCAAAGTGATATGAAAATGTTGTGCTAAAAAGGGGTAACGATTCAGATTCAATGAAAACACAGCCTGTCATTGGTCTTATTATATGTGCCAAGAACACATTCTTTTATTGGGATTTTAAAGAATTCTTCATTTAGCCGTCTGAGTTAATTTTACGTTTGGATTTAATAAAACAGTAAACAAATGAGAGGATAATCTTATAATATTTTTATTTTATTAAGAAAAGAGACAACTTCAGTTTCAAGGATCTCGAAAAATGATTGCAGCTCCAGCGTAAGATACTCAAGAGAGACAAAACATGCTCTAATACTTCATAGTGATATGAGAAATAATGCAGTTTCTTAAATGGATATCAGAGATAAAATGACGAAAGAAGATCTTAGAGGTCGGCAATATGAAAAATAGACATGGGATTTTCCGAGATTTGACGGATCAAACATCGAAAAGATTGAGAATCGAGAAAACATTACCATTTTGGATTTAAATTCCGAGATTGATTATGATAAATAGTTTGTTCGGAAAATGATATCTCAGAAAATTCATGATTAACATGTACTCCATTTCATCGGATTGCATAATGTCGGAAATCGATTGACTATAACTATGGAATTTATTGAAATACTTAAACACGAGTAAAGGATAGATAAAAAGACACAAAAATGATCCTTATTTTTCGAGGTGACATATTCCTACATTGAGGAATAAGGAGAGCTCAGAATCATTTGACTTTCTGAAGCAAGCATCAGAGAGTGCAAAAATCTTTGAAGAACTGGGGATATGGAAGGATCATTCCCATTTTGTTAAAGAAACTGTGAATTTGGTTTCGTCTAACGCCTAGGTAAAGAAATCAGTGATCTCATCATCAGATGGAACAAAAATGAGTTCTATTT
The DNA here is from genome assembly GCF_052849685.1 of Lactuca virosa. Lineage (NCBI taxonomy): Eukaryota > Viridiplantae > Streptophyta > Magnoliopsida > Asterales > Asteraceae > Lactuca > Lactuca virosa. Next base: position 163,403,468 of record NC_136432.1, on the reverse strand, counting down.
TTCGATTGAGAACATGATCTTTAATGAAATGATACCTAATATCTATATGCTTCGTTATAGAGAGAAACCGTTGTTGGTGGGAATCGATCCTATCATGCCTTGATACTTCTTATTATTAAGAGTTTCACCGGTTCGGTTGAAAAATATTTTGTGTCTAAAACCCATGGGAACTTTGGCAGAGGTGTAGGTATCCATAGAGTATTTCTTTAGAAGCTTGTAAACATATCGCTCCTGATGGATGAGTATGCCCCCATTCGTTTGTACAACTTGCTAATCATCAACTTTGAAAAATCTTGAACCATCGTTGGGTCCATCGAACCGAAAATAACGACATCAACGTATATTTGGACGAGCATGAGAAGCTTTCCATTTGATTTTATGAACTGTGTAGGATCAAGAACTCATCTTTGAAAACCTAAATGCTTAAGTAAACAAGTAAAATTTTCATACCAATCCCAAGGATCCTATTTAAGACTATATACAGGTTTCTGAAGTTTATAACAATAATTCGGAAATGCAATATTGACAAACTTAGAGGGCTATTGGAGATAAACTTCCTCTTTAATTTCACCATTAAGAAAAGAACTTTTGATGTCCATTTGGTAAACTTTAAAAGGCTTATGAGCAACATATGCAAAAAAGATTTGAATGGTCTCGAGACCATCAACAAGAGCAAAGGTTTCGTCGTAATCTAAAGTTTAAATTTGTATGAATCCTTTAGCCACCAATCTCTCTTTGTTGCATATGATAACTCCTGCATCATCACGCTTCTTTTAGAAAACCCATCTTGTTCCGATGACAGGGTGATCCAAAGGAGGAAGGACAAGAGTCTATATTTGATTTTGATCAAACTCAGCTAATTCCTCGTGCATTGCAGTTATCCAGTTAGAATTCTCTAAAGCCTCTTTAATAGGCTTCCCTTCAACAAACAGGATAAATGCAGATAAATAACATTTGTTTTGAGTATCGATCATGGATCATGTTTGAACACCGGTATTCAGATAGCCAATAACTTGATCTGGAGGATGATCATTTGTCCAAATTTGTAACATAGGGAGCTTTTCTATAGTAGATGGTCCGATATAAATTACAGGGTTATGATGCTCCCCCTAAATTTATTGAATTGTAGGATGACGCTCCCCTAAACTTTTGTACCAGATATCTCAGCATCATTTGAGGCTAAATAAAAGAAGTCCACATTATCATCAATTTTAATTTTATTAGTTTCAAAGAACTGATATTCTGTGTCCCGAAAACTTTCACCATTGTTTGATTTGACACTTGGATTGCTACCTTGCCTTTGAGGTAGGATAGATGAGATATTCTCCCCTTCAACGTGAGAAGGGTATGCTTCGAAATCAAACGAAGGAAATAAGGGTGGGGGTCTATAAATAGGTTGAGAAACCGATTGAGATGGAGTGAGTCAAATTTCTGAATTAAGAGCAGATTTTGGAGTACCAAATAGGCTAATGTCGACTTCATATATGAATTAACGATTGGGAGAATCGGGAGGTGGAGCATCGCATTCCATGATGTGAATTGTGACATGGATTGGTTCCGAATTTCAGATGAAATGATCGTCAAAAGTGATCTCAAAGCTTTCTTCAACCACCCGAGTTTATCGATTTAGGACACAAAATGACATTGATTTAGAGGAATATCTGAGGAAGATGGTATCATCTGAATTGTTTGGAACTTGGTAAGCTGATTTGGGTTGTTCTTTATAAAACACCTTCATCCATAAATATAAAAGAAAGAAATACTAGGTTTTCTACCATTCATACCTTCGTATGGATTCATGTTGAGACGTCTCTTGATAATGCATCGATTATGAGTAAAGAAGGCAGCGCTAATAGCTTTAGCCCATAAATATAGTTGAAGATTGGAAAAATTCAACATGGAACAAGAAGCTTCTAACAAAGTTTTGTTCCTCCTTTTGACGACATAATTCTGTTATGGGGTTTAAGGAGCCAAAAAATTGCGGACAATGCCTTTTGATGACTACGAATTCTTTGGACAGTCAGTTCGGAGAGTACTTTGATTCGCTTGATGTAGTTTATGATCTCGGAAGCAGTGTTGGATTTCTTATCAAAGAAAGAAGACCCAATTCAACCGAGTATAATCATCAACAATCTCCAAAATATAATTCTTCTGGTGAAAATTCTCAACTGCTGAAGGACCACAAATATCTATGTAAAAAAGTTCAAGTGGTTTAGAAACTAATTTCTCAATTAGAACATGATGACCTTTCTTGAATTTATTCTCACTTTCACAGGGAGTAGAAATATACTCGTTGTAAAACTTGAGGAGTGCTGGAACTCCTGGAACCCCCTCACAATCGTTGCACCTCGATAGCCGGTGCAAACTCCAAATCGAATCGCCGAACGAACTCGACCCATGTCATCTTAGCCACCCCGGCTGCTCCCACCTGACTAGTTACCTCGCCCCACCAGTCGCGGGATCGGTCTCTCAGCATACATGAAGCAAAACCCACCTTCGCCGCATCCGGGAAAGAAATCGTGCGTTGGGCGTTCTCTATATCTGCCACCCAGCGTCGTCTAACAATGGGGTCCCCGACCCTGAAAAACTCCGGCACTCCGGACGCCTTGAACTCCCGGAACGAGGGAGTTCGGGCCCCGACCTGGCCTGTAGCAATCTCGGCTTTGAATGACCTGAGCCTCTCCTCCATAATCTCCATCATACCCTCCTTGACCATCCTAAAGATAACTGGGGTGGCATCAAGGATGCCCTTCGTCACCTCGGCTGCAATAAGCTCGCGCAGCCTCTCATCAACGGGCTCAGTACCACTACCCGATCCAGATCCAGAGCCCGATCCTGATCCCCCTGCTCCCAATCGCGTCCTCACCATGCTGAAGTCAAATGTCATAAATCATAATGATCAGGATATCCATATAGGGGGTCTTCCCACACTGGTCCTCCTCAGAGCTTGCAGATCTAACATTGGTTCGGGTACATGTCCTGTGCTTTCAGTAGTATGGGCCCAATACTACCTTCCACACCTACCTGTACCTTCCCCAAGGCTCTACCTGTTAACTCTAATTCGTCCCAAAAATAAATCATATCCCACAGACCATCACATATCTTCAAATCCCAGGCAATCCTAAGATTTTCTCTACTCACATCAATCAAACCAATCATAACATGTTGCCTTTATGCATGCAAATTATTCACAGAAAAGGATCTAATACACTTTCGAATAAGAGATTCTACCCTAGGACCACAACCAAACAAGGAACATGAAATAAGGCCAAATCAATCATTCTAAGGCTATAAGCTCCTAACCGTATACAATTTTAAAAGCATACACATAGCAAGATCCATACGATTATCACAGCTCAAATATCAGTATAACATGGCTAATAATATTGGGGAACTACTTACTTGGCTCGTATGATCACGCGCGTTGCACTCTCATCTTTTCCATTCTTTAAAAGTTTTAACTTTTATTTTATTTTTGAAAACACTTTTTACCATTTCCTTAGTTTGAGTCTTGACACACCCGATGGTGTGCCTGAATCCCTCAAACCAAGGCTCTGATACCAACTTGTAACAACCCAATTTTTCAAAAAAAAAAATTCATTTTTAATAAATCAAGTATTTGCCACAAACCATAAAATCCCCAACTACAATTGTTTTCAATTTAGTAACAATAACAATTTTTATTCCAAAACATCAGAGTGTCCCACAAACGCCTGAGAGAGAGTGTACGCCGCGCCATCAAGCCTTGCTCTTGCCCTTGAGCTCAGATGTACCTGAAACAAATCCACAAACTGTAAGCTAATGCTTAGTGAGTCCCCCAGAGCATACCCCACACACAATCCACATAACACATATCATATTAGCTATAAAAGCTATATATATCACATAAGCCATGCATGCAACATATAAGGAAGCCATGGAAACCCTCCAAGGTCTTACACCTTGTGCCACTGGAACCCCCACGTGGTCTTAACTGTTGAGAGAAAAACTTTGAGACACACTTGAACAAATGTTAGAACAAGTATAGTTGCGGAATAGTTAATCTCGAAGGATCTAAAAGTTCAACAATAATATTAATAAGTTAGAGTTAGATAGTTAGAGAGTTAGTTGCGGAAAAGTAAAGAAATGGAAATGACAACAATTGTTATATCAAGTATACACATAAGTTGATTCATAACAAGGAATGCATTCAAACCAAGTTAATAAGGAAGATCAAACTTAGTGATTAAGTCACAAGAGACTTGCTCCGAAGAGAGGTTGTAATTAGTTATATTCTAGTAAGATTTGAGAGTAAGAAGAGAAGTGTAATCAGATAGAGAGATAGAAAAGATATCTTCAGAGTTGTATTGAATAAGAACGAATGAGCTCTATTTATAGAGTCTCAGGAAATACACTAGATTACGTCTCTAAGAGTAGCTATGCAAGGCATACTGGACAATAGAGAGTATTACAGAAAATAGACAAAGTAAAGTAATCTAGTAAAAGAGACTGCGGTTGATGATGACTCCGGGTGAGGTTGCTGATGAGACCTTGACTGCGGGTGCTTGTAGGCTGCGGTAGCTGAAGTTCAAGAGGGTCACTTTTCATGATTCAACAATTTCCCCTAAGTGACCTCTTTAACTTTTCTTCAGCTATCAAGTTTAAGAAACTTGATCAGGATCCACCAAAACTTCCTGATGTTTTCCAACCAAATGATCCTCCTTAAAATCTCGAACTTGACTTCGGCAGTTCTGTGCTTTGATCTTTCAACTGCGGTTCGACATATTTCAAGTTGCTTCCTGGTGAGGCGATTCATGGCAGTCATAGGAATGAAGTATTTGACTTTATCGATCTTCCTTTTGAAAATGACTCTGAGTTCTGGGAAGTTGGTTGCACCTAAGGATTTTTCTTCATAACCTTCGGTAGGCATCGGTGCAGGATCGAACTTTTTTGGAATTGTGGGGTAGATGTCTGCGTCGATTTTAGCAAAATCACAGACAGTTTCCTTCAAAAACGTACTATCCCTTTCAAGCGCTATCTTCATCTTCGGGTGTTTCTCCGACTTGTTCTGGAACACCTTTGCTATGAGAAAGACTTCTTCAGGATTCATGCAAGGGAAGTCGGCTTAGGTGCGGACATAGTTGTATTCCCTTCTAGTGAGAGTGTATTGGATGAAGTCAGCCTTCATGTGAAAGGTCCAGTTAATGTGGTTTGGTCTAGGCTTTCAATGTAATAGTTCAGTATGAGTCTGTAATACATTTTGAGAGTTGTTTAAGTGTTTACTGTTGGAAAGTGTGTTTACGACCGTAAAGCCAGTTTACGGTCGTAAACCCTGTTTGCGGTCCTGTCTAGTATAAATAGCGGAGGTATAGGTATATGTGTGGTTGTTGATGCCATTGCGTTTACAGAGTGTTCCATCGAGTTGTTCCTGACGTTTTTCTGAATATAAACGTGTGCAAGCTCGATTTCTTTTCTTCTTCCTCTTCTATTGTGATTGTTTGTTGCTTGATCATTGGTAAAGATCCTTTTCAGGACCTAACAATTGGTATCAGAGCGAAAACCGGTGTCCAAGCTTCATTCAATCGAGATTTGGGGTGCTTAAACTGATATTCTTATTGTTCGAAGATTGGTTTTAGTGTTTTAGTGGTTAAAGGAACTGAATCTACTGCAAAAACGTGTTTTTGAAGGCTTTCTGGGTGTTTACTGCCAACCGTAAACCCTTTTTACGGTTGTAAACTCAAGATCTTCAACAACCGTAAACTGTGAATCTTCAAAAACCGTAAACCGAGCTTCATTAACCGTAAACGCTTAATCCGTAATCGTACAAACCGTAAACTCATCAACCGTAAACGTAGTTTACGGTCGTAAACAGCTCAACCGTAAACCCAGTTTACGGTCGTAATCACTTAAACCGTAAACCAAGTTTACGGTCGTAAACTCTTCAACCGTAAACCCAGTTTACGGTCGTAATCATCATCAACCTTAAACTCTTTTGTGACTTCAATCTGCTTTAATTTTAAATGGAATCTCAAAGTCAAAATCATTTTCACGAACTTGATACTGTCATGGGCACTACTACGCGTATTCCAAGATTAATGTTTGCAGATGGTTTTCCTGAGTGGAAGTACAGAATTGAAAAATACATTAAAATGAAGGATTTCAAAGTCTGGAGAAGCATTCTCAGAGGCCCTGTTAGAATTACTATGACAGTCGGAGGCCAAGTGATTGACAAGGCTGTTGAAAACTACACTGATGAGGAGTTTGAGAAAGTTGAAGAGAGGAAAGGGCTTTAGCCACTCTAACCATGGCATTATCTCCTGATATTGCTCAAGGGTTCCGAGAGTACACTTCAGCTAAAGATTTATGGGAAGCCCTAATTGAGGTATATGATGGCAATGAAGATATGAAGGAGAGTCGCCAGGACATGTTGAGACAAAAGTTCATTATGTTCAACTACATTCCAGGAGAGACTCTTGAGGCTCAGCTACAGCGGTTCACAACTCTCACCACTGACATGAACATATCTGGGATTTTCTTGAACAAGTCAGAGATTAACAAGAAGCTTCTAAATGCTGTTCCTAGATCATGCGACATGAATGTTGCTGTGATTAAGAAGACCAAGGATCTAAATCGCCTCACTCTTGCTGAAATCATGGCGATCATCAAAGCTTGTGATATTGATGAAAAATAGAGAGAAATAAACCATGTAAACTCGTACTCTACTGCGAATCTTGGAATCTCATCCCACAATGCTCTCTCATCAATCATGACTTCCTCAGGCCAAGTGTTTGCTGCTCAACAACCTCATATTCAAACCTTTGCTGCTGCATCATCCATTCCACAAAGTCAGGCATTTATCACTCCACAAGTTGTTCCCTCTCCAAATGTGCCTGTTGTAGCCTCTTCCTCAAACACTAAAGACATTGATGAAAATCTGGCTCTAGCCACTGGGCTTGTTAACTGCTACAATGCCTTTGTAGCTGGAGAGCTTCCACCTCAGCTGTCATTTGCCGACCTGGATCAGATTCATCCTGAAGATGTGGAGGAGATGGACATTACATGGCAGATTGCTATGGCCGTTTTCAGGGCCAAGCAGTTTGCTAAGAAGACAGGGAAGAGCAACTGGGGCATGAATGCTGACAAGAAGGTGGGATTCAACAAGGGCATGCTGCGATGTTTCAACTGCCACGAGCCGGGTCATTTTTCTCGGGAGTGTCCAAAGCCATATCGCAGGATAAACAACAAGAGGACAATGGTTGCAGTGGGAAATAATCGTGCAGGTGCTGAGGTAAATCGTGAAACTGCTATGGTTGCTCAGCCCTTTGACTGGGAGGACCACATTCAGGCTTTGAATATCTCAGGGCCAGAAAATGCTCACCTAGCTCAGATTGATGATGCTTCCTTGAAGAATGATGCAGCTGATCCCGAAGCAGAAATGATGGAGCTGCAGTTTGCTCTAATGGTGTCTTCTACTTCCGAGCCCAGGATAAGTGAGGTAAATCTACCATCTTGTTCTCAGGCTTGTAATGAATATGTAAAACTTCTTCATGATGAAATTCAATTATTACGTAGAGAAGTAGAGGACCTTAGATATGAGGGCTATCAGCTTAGGAAGGGACAGAAACCTCTTAAAGCCTAGCTAGAAACAAAAATAAAGGACTTTAAGAGAATTCCAACAGAATATAGTGAAAAATGTGAACTGTATGATCATATTAAAAGACTACTTGATGCTGTAACTGAAGAACTTGACGCTTTGAAAATTAAATGTGGAAAAACAGATGTTAGTTTCAAAAATTATACTGCGTCAAGTAAGACAGTCGAGTCCTTATTTGAAACTCAATTGCAGTTCAAACGAAATCAGTCAAAGGGTTTAGGATATCATAGTGTACCTCCGCCTTATAACCATACATATCAGTATCAACCCATATCTAAGGATGAGATTGCAAATGAACCGTTTATGGTTTATGGCAAGCCATCTGGTTTCGTTACAGGCGGATTTATTAATGTTGAAAGTACTAACATTTCTACTTCCCCTGCAGATCAACCATTAGATCAGGCAAAGCGTGAAGCTGGAGATTTTGTTTCTATTTCTGTTTCTAATTCTGATATTTCTGTTTCAAATGAAAAAGTCTTTGTTTCTAATGTTAAGACTGATAATGTTTCGTGTGATGTTTCTACTTCTGCTACTGTTAAACTTAATTTCTTTGATATGTTTGATGAATTGTTTGGTAATTCTGATGCATGTGATTCTCATGAAAACCCATCAATTCCTCAAGTCACACCTTCTGAGGCACCCTCACTTATCTCACAACCTATTTCTCATGCATGTTCTTCTGAGAAGAGTAAGAGTGTCTGTCAAGAAAATGAATCTGAGAAATGTAGTACAAGTTCAAATAATAAACAGATTTGTTTTAATTGTGGTGTTGGTGGTCATATAGCTAGGAATTGTCAAAATAGGATCTTTGTGAACTATATGTCACCAAGAGGAGAGAATAAATCTCGAGGAAGGTCTTTAATTAGAAAATCCTCAAGAACTCGTTCTCAAAATGATGATTGGAAAGATGATCGAAGCAGAAAAAGGGCTGTTTTTCAAAAGAATAAAAGGGTTTTTACTAACAAAGCTCAAAATTGTTTGCCAAAACCGAACAAGGCTCCGCCAAGATTGGTTTCGTCAAAAAGCAATTCTGGATCTTCAACCACTTCGGGTAGAACATCGAGAGGCTCTGTGCAAACTCATAAGAAATCTATTTCAAAACCACCTGAGAATGTTGTAAAACCTAAATATCATTGGATGCCCAAATCAATTTCCAATCCATCATCTCCATCCTCTGAAGTGATTAGGAACGAGGATCCTAATTTGAAATCTTTAAAAGATAAATCAGAGAAAGCGAAAAGGAAACCTAGGACAGTGATGACCTAGGTTCCCAAATCTAAATGATCCCGCTCATTTTGCAGGGACAGTTGCGGAGGAATGTCGTCCGTCCTTGGTACGTCGACAGCGGCTGCTCCCGACATATGACTGGAGACATCTCCCAATTGAGCGACATTCAATCTTTTAATGGGGGTTATGTTTCCTTCGCGGGCGGAGATGGTGGCAAGATCACTCAAAGAGGAACTGTTACAAATGGAGTGCTAAGCTTTGAGAATGTCAACTTTACTCCCGAGTTAAAGCATAGCTTGTTGAGTGTTTCCCAAATTTGCGACAAAGGCTATTCTACCCATTTTACCGATAAAGAATGCATGATTCTCAATCCAGGCATTGTCATCCCGGAAGAGTGGATTCTCGTCAAATCTAAGCAGGATGGGAATGCTTACATTATTGACATGAACAACAACATCCCTAAACAAGTCACTTGCCTATTTTCAAAAGTCTCCGAACAAAACGCAATGCTGTGGCACCGACGACTTGGTCATGCTAACGCGAAAAACCTGAATCGCCTTGCTAAGAATAAGATGGTCCGAGGCTTACCTGTCAGAGACTTTATTACATTTGAGAAGTGTGTGTCCTGTGCCCAAGGAAAGCATCATAGAAAACCACACCTGCCCAAGCAAGTCAACTCAATCAGTCAGGTGCTCCAACTATTGCATATGGACTTATTTGGTCCGGTCAACGTCCTGAGCATCAACATAAGCTCGTACTGTCTAGTTGTGATCGATGATTTCTCTCGTTTCACGTGGGTCTTCTTCTTATCCAACAAAGCAGGGGTTGCTGATCTGATAAAGAAGTTCATTGTGATGATTGAGAAACAAACCAACAACCAGGTGAAGGCGCTTCGTACTGACAATGGAACTGAGTTCAAGAATGCGGTTCTTGACCATTTTTGCACAGAAAAGGGGATCGTGCGTCAATACAGCTCTGCTCACACGCCTCAACAAAATGGCGTTGCTGAAAGGAGAAATAGAACTTTAAAAGATGCTGCAAGGACAATGCTATGTGATTCAAAATTACCTGTTTTCTCTTGGGCCGAGGCGATTAGCACTGCTTGCTACGTGCATAATCGTGTTCTAATCAACAAAGCACAGATGAAGACACCGTACGAGATTCTCTATGGACACAAGCCTTCAGTCAGCCATTTCCGTGTATTTGGCTGCCCTTGCACCCTTCTTCACTTGGAATCCAACCCTAAATTCAATGCCAAAGCCGATGATTGTTACTTTATAGGATATGCTGCGCGCACCGCGTATAGGGTTTACAACAAGAAGACTAAGCAGATTGTTGAATCCTATGACATGCGCTGGTTGGAGGAGAATGAAATAGACGCTCGAGTGGGTCCTGACTGGTTATTTGTTTACACATCGCTTTTCAAATCCTTAAATGTGTCTTTAGATGGCTCAAATGGATCCTCTTCTGGTTCGAAGATTGTTTCTGAAGACGAAGACGAAGAAGTTGTTTACAGACCTCCAACGGTTGAGGGGGAGTCCTCTGCTCCATCTGAGGGGGAGTCCTCTGCTTCACCTGAGGGGGAGTCATTTGATCAACCTGATAGTCCAGAGTCTAAAGTTCAAGATGGAACTCCTGATGCTGATGCTACACCTCTTACCCCTATTGAAAGAGAGTTCATGTCTAGAGATGCTTCCGCTGTGAATCCAACTTTTATGGAACTACTCTTTCCTGAAGAAATTGCTAATGAGTTTGTAGCAGAGCCATCCAATGTGGATCAATCAGCAAATGATGGAGGTTTCAACATTCACACTCTTCCTGTTTCACTCAATGATATCAGCCAAGACATTCCTTCAAGAATTCAACGCGATCATCCGATCGATAACGTCATTGGCCAGCTGGGAGACGGAGTTAAAACTAGAAGTCAGAGTGGAGATATAAATGCATGTCTCTATTCTTGCTTTATATCTCAAATAGAGCCCAAGAACGTTGACATGGCTTTGAATGAGCCCAGCTGGGTAGATGCGATGCATGAAGAGCTAAATCAGTTTGAAAAGCTCGGGGTTTGGAAGTTGGTTGAGTTACCGAAGGGCAAAAGGTCTCTTGACACGCGTTGGGTCTATCGTAACAAGCAAGACGATTCTGGTGTAATAGTGCGCAATAAAGCAAGGTTGGTGGTTCGCGGGTTTCGACAAGTTGAGGGTCTTGACTATACTGAGGTTTATGCTCCCGTGGCTCGATTGGAGGCTATTCGTATCTTTCTCGCATATGCTTCCTACATGAACTTCACGGTTTACCAAATGGATGTCAAGACTGCCTTCTTGTATGGCAAGGTGAAGGAAGAAATTTATGTTGATCAACCCCCTGGGTTCGTTAACTCTAAGTTTCCTAATCATGTCTACAAGTTTGACAAGGCATTGTATGGGTTACATCAAGCTCCTCGAGCATGGTATGCGACTCTAACAAAGCATTTGCTCGAGCATGGATACTCTCACGACACTATTGATCAAACTTTATTCATCAAGCATGTTGGTAATGATCAGATACTAGTCCAGATCTACGTTGACGACATTATCTTCGGGTCTACCAGTCCACAGCTTTGTAAAGAGTTTGAAGGCGTGATGAAAAAGCGGTTTGAGATGAGTTCGCTGGGTGAAATGACCATGTTTCTGGGGCTTCAGGTCAAACAAAATTCAACCGGAATCCTGCTACATCAAGCTAAGTATGTGGAGGATATTCTTGAGAAGTTCGGGTTTCAAGACGCAAAACCTGCATCGACACCAATGGCTGAAAGACCCCTGTTGAATCCAAATATTGATGGCGAATCCGTAGATCAGACACACTACAGGTCGATGATCGGATCATTGATGTATCTTACTGCAAGACGTCCCGACATCATGTTTGCAGTTTGTCAATGTGCTCGCTATCAGGCTAATCCTAAACTCTCTCATCTTATTGCTGTCAAAAGAATTTTTCGGTATATCAAAGGCAGCCCAAAATTGGGTCTTTGGTATCCGAAAAATTCTGAATTTGATTTATATGCTTTTGCTGACAGTAATTATGGAGGCTGTGAGCTTGACAGAAAATCACCATCAGGAGGGTGCCAATTCCTTGGCGACAGGCTAGTGTCGTGGCAGTGCAAGAAACAGCATACCGTCTCTACCTCAACAGCAGAAGCGGAATACGTTGTTGCATCTGCCTGCTGTTCTCAAGTTATCTGGATCCAACATCAACTGTTGGACTATGGTTTGAATTATCTAGAAACCCCAATTCACTATGATAATGAGGCCGCAATTCAAATAACTAAAAATCCTGTCCAACACTCCAAGACCAAGCACATTGATATCAAAATTCACTTTATCGGAGATTGTTATGAGTGCTCGCTCATTAGGCTAGAACAGGTTCCTACTGCCAATAATGTGGCGGATCTGTTCACCAAGCCTTTTAACAAAGCTCGATTCGATGTGCTTGTGGGATTTTTAAAAATGATTCGTTTTGAGGATTAAATTTTTGTTATTCATTAGGTTAATTTAAATTTGCGCATTTTAGTGTTTTCATTCTCACCCATGCACAAATTTAGGGGGAGAAATAAACAAAAACCAAACAAAAAATTAAAAAATTAAAAAATCCAAAAACATCTTGTTTCTGTTTTATTTCTTTCAGAAAACATTCAAAAAAAACATTTAAAATTCAGAAAAAATCAAAAATATTGTCGCTTTCAGTTTTGCTTGTTGATATAGTACTGGGAAGTGATATTATCAAGTGATAACAGGCAATCTGAGTCTGCGTAACGTACCCAAAGTTGAAGGGTCTATGCTTTGGGTTTGATGTATTGGTAGGCACGAAAGATTCTAAATGGACATGACTAGGCAGAGTTGAACTTAAGGAATTCATAGACTTGACAAATCTTGACCTAGTTAGATCCGTTTAGCCTGACAATATGACGCTTGGATAGGTTGAGCAGGGAGATATATATGGGAATCTATTGGTCACATTAAAGAACCTGTACTTGGAACCGTGGATTAACTTTTCCTCGATGTGCGGATTATGTCCTTAATCCCGGTATTGATGGGGTGACTGGTGAATTCCGATAAGTTAGGTCTGTAGAAAATTGTTTTCTTTCTCTATCTGTCTATTAGTCATATGTTACCTCCTCTGCGTGACTCAAAATCCGACCTGGACTGTCGCATATGCAATTCTATTTCTCTGCATCTTCTATCTATGCAATTCTTTCTATCTGTTAGCCATATACTGTCTCCTTTGCGTGACTCACAATCCGACCTGGTAAACAGTATATGCACCATTCTACTTCTCAATCCCTCTAAAACTTCAGTTAGTCATATGTTCCACCCTCTGCGTGATTGGAAGAGATCCGACCTGGGTGTATAGCATATGCATTCTAAATCTATCTTCTCTATTAATAATTGTCTGCTCACCCGATGTAAGGAGTATTCTGGAAGTCCTTGATTACTGGGGTATGTCAGGAAGCGGGAAACATGTTCTAGTATATTTAAAATTGAACAATCACTAGGTTGTTTGTAGATCTCGCTGCTCAATTTAGGTGGACAACAATATCTTTGGTCGTCGTCAGCTGAATGGTCCTTAAGATATAGTATCTAGGAACTTAGGATTACTTTGTCTTATAACTAATAGTATGTCCTAATTTGTCAGAATTTTTCGTGTTTAAGTGGACCACAATACCGGCGATCAACCAGACAAAGATGTGAAGATGAAAGGTACCGACAAGTGGATTAAGGCTGTCTAACAACTTTGATCCCAGTATCACAAGGAAAATTTTCAGTAAAATTTAAGATAAAATTTTGTCTGTGTTTATTCTTATTTTATTTTTATTTTTATTTTTTATTTTAATTTTATTTTATTTTTATAATTGTCAAAATTCAATTTTTAAATCCTTTAATTCTTAAATTTTAGAAATTAGTTTATTTTATTTTTAGTTTAGTTTTAATTTTACTTTTATTTTAAATATCTTCAAAAGTTTTATTTAAAAAAAATTTAATCGGGATTTGGACTGTGCATTATACTGTGTGGGAGACAGGTAATCTCGAAGGAAGTATAAAAGGTGGGGCTTACTACCGTAAACCCTTTTTCACCTCCCATTTCTCCCTTTTACAGCCGCAAGCTCTTTCTCTCTCTACTCTCTCTCCTCGAAAATTTTTTTGTGAGTTTTTGCGAAATCAACTAGTCCACTTCGAAGGTATGCTAAAACCGACTGGGGAAATGTTGTTTGTTCTTCGATTCGACTGAAACTGAAGGAGTAATCGGGGTTTAAGTGCTCGTCGGCGTTTACGGTTTGGGGAGATTCAAGAACTGTAAACTCCTTTTGGCCTTACGACCGTAAACTACTTTTGGCCTTACGACCGTAAACTCATTTCGGGCTTACGACCGTAAACTCCTCTGAGTTTACGACCGTAAACTCTGTTTACGGTCAGATGACCATTGCTATGGGTTTACGGTCGTAAACCCAATTTGGACCGTAAACTCTGTTTGACCACTTTGAACCGTAAACTCAATGTTTGACCAATATTGACCGTAAACTCCAATTTTTGTGGTCAAAATAATTTTTAAGGCCAAATTAAAATTGTTTAATTAAGAAAACTTAAAGCTTTAAATTGTTTAAATACTTTGTTTTCTTACTTGGCCTGTTTTAGTGAAGATCAATGGCGAATCTTAAGTTTGCTGACATGCATAACCTGGCGATTGTGTCGGATGAACCTCCTGTTGCTCATGGAGATTTCAGATCAATGATCTACAGATTAAGAGAATGCTGCCTGGCTTGTGCCATCACTGTGAATCCGGTTATTTATCAGAACATTGTCCGGGAGTTCTGGCAGACGGCCAAGATGTCAAAAGAAAATGGTGCGATTGCTGTTAAAGTTGTGGTTAAAGGATGCAAGATCATAATCACTGAGCAGTATATCAGAGAAACATTGCTGATCAATGATCAACCCGATTTTCCTACTGAAATTGGGATTGATGATGTTCAAAAGTTTCACAAAAGGATGGGATATTAGGGCATCTACCCTCCCACGGTGAAGAAGCTTCTGCCTCCCTACTGGAGATTTTTGGCGCATGTGTTCGTGAGTTGTATCTCGGGAAGGAGATCAGGAACTGATGAAATCTCTCTCAGGAACACAGGGGCTATCGTTTCACTGGCTGCTGGCATCAAATTCAACTTCTCGAAATTCATTTTGGATAAGTTCTTGGTAAATATCAACGCTATAAGCCGGAAGACCAGAGATGCATTCTTGATATATCCGAGATTTATTCAGACGTTCATCGACAACCAATTCCCAGAGATGATCAATAATGGTGACAAGCTGGATATAAAGTCATTAGGGCCGCACACGATTGGTCTCATTAAGCAAAATCGAAAGGGCAAAGTCGTCTTCCAAGGCTTACATCCTCTCGTGAAATTCGGGAAATTTGCTGAAATAGATGAATCTTCCGAATCTCGTGGAACGTCTGACAAAATGTCTTCTGAGCCCACTTCCTCCGAGAGAGTTGTTTCTGAAGATGTCATC
Organism: Lactuca virosa; assembly: GCF_052849685.1. Lineage (NCBI taxonomy): Eukaryota > Viridiplantae > Streptophyta > Magnoliopsida > Asterales > Asteraceae > Lactuca > Lactuca virosa. The sequence goes on along the minus strand of NC_136432.1, from coordinate 163,388,066 downwards.
ACAGTTTCAGATCATGATGAAGAAGAAACTCTAGCTGCTAATGCTCAAGTAGCTGAGGAACACGAATTGACATCTGTTCAGGTACAAGGAGATTACAATGAGGGGTCTGGAACGGAGACTGATTTGTACGAAGGCCTCGACCTCACAGGATTCGATAACGATGAAATTCCTCTTAACTTCGGTAGCAATGAAGATTTCATGACCGGTGTAAACCTCAACACACTGCTTGAAAATATCGATGAAGTTGCTCATCCAGCAACGAAAATAAGGGAAAAAGAAGACGTTCTCGAAGCCACGCCTCCTCCTACCAATCCATCGGCAGAAATAGCAATTCCTATGGTGATAGTATCAGGGATTCCTCCCTTTAATGTTGTTTTACCTACTTCTGAGCCATTGGAAAGTGATCATACAACTACACAAGCCTCTCACCCTCCATCAAAAAGACGAAGACTTGACCCTAGACAGGGAATTCTTGATTCGAATTCACTTCAAAGTTTTACAGGTCCACCAACAACAACTCCAGTTATCATCTCATCTGAACCTATCAGTGAAGATCCTAGTACCTTCTATGAAGCTGGTGGATCTTCCTTCCCCAGAGATTTCTCTCATCCCAGGCCAGAGCATGATGCTGCCTCAGTTAAGTTAGCCAGGTTTTTGGCCAGAGAACAACTCACAACGCCTCCCTCACATGGCAAAGGAATTTCTATTGGGGGTGGCAGCTCAGGAGAAGAGAATCCTTCACTTCTTGGACTCCAGAAAGAGATCAATGCTCTGAATAAAAAAAATGTTGATTTAGATCAGAGAAATATTGAGCTGGATATCAAGGTCGCAGACCTTCAGACTGAGAATACAAAGCTCAATATTCAAGTGGCCGAACTTATCGAAGACAAAGCTCTGAAGTCTAAGCAAATTACTGACCTTCAGACGCATTTCGGCATGTTGACCGCCAGCTACTACGATCTTAAAAAGAAGCTGGAAGAAAACTTTGGCGACAAATTCAAGTCATCTGTTGACGAGCCAAAGATCTATCTTCCTGATCAAGATACTCCCATAGTTCCACAACCTACAAGGACGACCACCGTCGTTAATCGCTTTGAGAAAGAACCGGCTCAGGCTCCAAGTATAATGGCATTAAAACGCGCTAAATTAGACAAGTCAGCTGAAAAGGGTCAACTTTTATTCAAAAGGAGCTCGGAACATAATGCCCCATGGGATCAACAAAAGATCACCGTTACGGATCTGGGCGAACATCGTTTCAGAGACGTTTATGGTGATAGGTCAGGAATCATCTCGTGGGGATTCCATGACACTATGTAGTGTGAGTCTCAGCTATCAGCTTTTGAGATTGGGTGGCTTGGTCCACAATGGCTGCTTGTAAGTCTTTCTTGATTGTGGTCACCTCAGAGATGAGGCGTTCCGCAGCAGCCATGAATGCCTTGTGATCTGCTTGACGATTGTTATCCAGGGACCGAATTCCCATTTCTACCTTGAGAGAAATTCTTTCAGCAGCCAATCGCTCACAAGTTTCGAAGCGTGCTATCCTTTCGATCAAGGACTGCGGTCCGTGCATGTCTTCTGGTTGCGGTTGAGTTGGCTTGACCGCAGCGAGAATTTGATCTACCTTTGCTTGCAGGCTCAAAAATTCTTTTCTTGTTACCGCATTCTTCTTCTCTTTGGGCTTAGAAGTTGAATGATGAGAGCCACTGGATTCGTCTTCTTCATCAAACATCATGAGATCATCATCAGAAGGACTGGGCTTGTTTACCTCCTGAAGATCAACATCATCATCACCGAAGGTGGGAGCAGAGCTGACTTCTATTGCGGTTCCTTCGTCTTGTGAATCTTGAACAGTTGGAGTTGGGATTGGATTTGGAGTTGGAGTTGGAGTTGGATTGACTTTGGAGGGACCTGCACCTTCACCAGTGGATTGAGCTTTTAGGATCGTCTCAGCCATTTCAGTCATCCAGTCTTGAACCTTCAGTATGGTGGCTACGGTATTGGCATTATTAATTGCGTTTGCCCAATACTTAACCACAGATTGGATTTCCATTTCCTTCTGTTGCTGTTGCTTGATTTGCTGTTCTTTTCGTGCTTGGAATGCCCTACGGAAAGCGGCATATTTCTTGATATCTGACTCGGACACCGGAGTGTAGTGCAACCATGAGTCATTAGATTTTTCTCCGTTAAATCCTTGAAATCGCACCGAAGTGTCCTTCGGGTTCACGGATCCTAGCACATTGGTGCTCACCGTGCCTAAACCACCTGTTACTGATGTAAGCAGATGTAACATCCAGATTTCCAGGTATTCTATGTCATTCATTTATTTTGAGTTTTGAGGAGGGACTCGACGAGTTGACGCCTAGACTCGTCGAGTAGGATCGCGTTTTGCTGACTGGATTAATGAAGGGCCTCAACGAGTCGATGGGTGGACTCGACGAGTCCACGCTGTGGGCTAAAACCCTAAATCACCGGGCATGTGCCCTATTTAAAGGCCTTTATGGCCTTCATTTGCAGCCACTGCACCCTTGAGAAACCCTAGAAAGCAGAGAGAAAGCTTGTAGTGCAAGAGGAGGGCCAATTCATCATTCTAAGTGTGATTTTGCAAGAAAAAAGAAAGGAGGGCAAACAAGGAAGATTGAGGAGCTCAGATCTACCACCATTTGATCAGAAGAGGCTGCTAGAGGTACTAATCTGTGCTCAATCTCGTGTATTTGGTGATCTACTTGAATCTAGGGTTTTCTTATGCCTTCTTTGGCTTGGATTCGAAGTATGTGAAGTCCCAAGGTGGAGTTCTTGTTAGATCTGGACCTTAAGAGGTCCAGAGAGTCCTATCTGCCTTGCTTTTTTCTATTCCATTAGAGATATGACCCTAGGTTTCCATTTTGGAGGCTATTTCTCCAAAAGAAGCTTTATGGACGTTGCATGAGCATAAAGGTCGGACCTTTACGTGATTATAGTGGTTGGGAAGGCCAGATCTATAGGTTAGAGAAGCAGATCTGACCTCAGAAGGTCATTTGAGTGTTGCCATGGAAGGAACTCGCCGAGTCCTTAAGGGGACTCGACGAGTCGAGTCGGGGTTGCCCCGCGATTCATGAAAGGTGTAACCCGTCGAGTGAAGTGATGACTCGACGTGTCAAGTAAGACTAGAAGGATTCAGAGGACCCGCATGGACTCGCCGAGTCGCCCATGTGCACTCGACGAGTCGGGTCAAAGTTTGACCGTTGACTTCAGTTAACCTTATGGTTGTGGTCAAGCTGATTCAGGGAGTTCAGGGAGGGGTAGGATGGCCATCTACCAAATCTTTAGAGACGAGGCTATGAGAGAGTATTGATCAGGAATGTTATTATGTTAATAGGAGGAGGCTAGGTCGGGTTATCGGGCACGAGAGGTCGTCCGACATCGTACGAGGTGAGTCTTCTCACTATACTGTACCTAGAGTGGTACCTATGTGTGACCGGAAGGTCTTATATGCTATGAGAAGTATGTGATGTATATTGTTATATGATATTGATGTGTGATGTATGTTGTGAATGCTAAGGACCGGAAGGTCATTATGATATGGACCGGAAGGTCAAGATGATATGGACCGGAAGGTCATTACGGGTAGGACCGGAAGGTCTACCAGGGTTGTGGGACGGAAGTCCTCTGAGACACAGTGACCGGAAGGTCTTATATCCTTGAGTGGCGTATGTGCGTATGTGGTATTTTGGGGAACTCACTAAGCATTTATGCTTACAGTTGTTGTGTTATGTGTTTCAGGTACTAGCGATCATCGCGGGAAGGCGCCGACATGATCCGTATACACTCATTGAGTTTATGTTTTGAGATTCTGGGATATGTTTTTGTTATGATAACATTGGACACATTATGTTTGACATTATCTTATGAATAAAAGTATGCTTTAAAAATGAAAAATTGTTTTGGAAATTTACGTTGTTACAACATAGTAGGATTTCCTGAGCTTCCTCGGTCTCCTTGACCCGTAGTCAAGTTTGGCCTCGGTTCAGTTCCGGCAAGGGCGGAAGAATTGCCTTACTGTTGGGAAGGTGTTTGTAGTGTTTGGGTTACATTCAAGAGGATGGAGTTCAACTCCTCGGGAGAAAAGAAATGAAGTCGGTAAGCCCTGGAGACCTTAGGGCGTGAACCAGTGTCATCCTCTGGGGAGTGAACTGGGGGGAGTCTCCACGATGTGATGAATCAGACTCACTTTCTGAGTCTGATTGGAAGAGGATAGTGGTGTTGAATGGGTCTGCGGCCACCCCAAGGACTACCGGAGCCTTTTGAGAGGCTTCGGTATATGTCCGGTCACGCATATGGCCTGTGGGATTGGATTTTCTTTTCTTAAGGATGGCAATTGGTTGCGCATCCTCATCAGAATCACTATCATTTGTGGGTGCGGTTGGGGTGATTTTGTGTTTCTTTGAGGGTGCGGTTGGTTTGGGCGCATCTTTCTTTGGGGTTCTTTGTTTCTTGGAGACGTTGCGGGGGCCTTGATGGGTTGAGGCTAATTTCTTTCTTCTTTGAGAAAGATTGGAGAGAGTAGTGGAGGATGGGACTGCGGTACTTCCAGGGGTAATGATTGCGGATGTGGTTTGAAGAGGCGGGGTAGGAAGATATGGGACAATACCTTCCGTAGCCTCAATATGATCTAAGACATCAGCAGTCTCAAGACCAAGAGTGGAGAGAATGTGGGTTGGAAGTCTTCTAATATGTCCAAAAACAGATTGATCAGATGAGGGATTATACATTTTAAGATCCTTGGTGACAAAGAAGTTGATGTCGTTGCCCATGCTGATTCCTGCATCTGCATGGAGGTCTGAAATGCAGAGGGACCAGAACCTTGCAAATGTAAGTTCGGTAGGGTTCTCCCTTGGGCTCTCCTTGGGAATGTATTGCAGAAAATCATCCCATAGTATCTGACCGTAGTTTACGTCATGGCCAGTGAAGATACTCCATACTAAAGAGTTGGGCTCTTCCCTTGAGGAATTAACCCAAAATAATCAAAGAGCTCTTCAAGTAACCATTTCTCCAATTATACAATTGTATTCGGCTGAGTTCTAATAGAATACGTCACGAATTGAATTTCGGGACGAAATTCTTTCAACCGGGGGAGACTGTGACAACCGTCAAAATTCGAGTCGGTTCTAGATTTGACTAGACTGAGTTGCACATATAGGCACTACACATACTAGACTTAGTAACTAGAAGCTAAGTTCTAACCTACTAGAAACTTGGAAACAATTAGAATCAATGGATAGTGTACTTAGATTTCACATTGATATGTGAATTCTACATCTATTGAGCTGTAGTGACTATCCATATTTGGGTCACTCTTTGACTCGAACAACATTTCATGAATCATATACACATATCATGCACTTGACCTAGAAGTAGAAGTTAGGTCAAAGTCTCATAGAAACTTAAGTCAAAGTTGAAGAGTAGGACTAGTATACTTGATTCCTCAATTTCGCTTGAATCTCGGAATCACTACATAGAATGCCAATAAACCGCTAAAAATAAATTACAAACATTATTTATAACTATAAAAGAGTTATAATACCATAAGATAATTTGAAGTCTCAAAGATTTAATTTAATTTGATATCCAAAGATTTACAAACTCTCAAAAACCCTAAAAACCCTAAAACCAAAATTTTATAAAGTTTAACATCAAGAATTCTATAAAGATAGTTATGAAACTTATAAAATTATCTTAAAATAATCAAGTTGGGAAATATAATCAAGGAAATTATAGTTTAATGTACCAACATTTATCCTTATTTTATAAGTGGAAAATCAAGGATTTTATAGAACAATGTAAAGCTTAAGCATATTTTATAAAAACTTTAGAAATTTATAAAAATTGGGGGAAATGATTTGAATGGGATTTATGAGAGAGAAATCCTCTCTCCTCCTCCCAAAAATCGGACTCATCCCCCCCAATACACCATTTTCCCAAGTCATTAATCAATTTCACTCACCCACTCCATCTCTTTCTCTCTCACACTCCCTCACTTCATTTTCTCTCTATTCTCTCTTCCTCTCTCCCTCAACCACGAAATTCTCCAGAAAATGGTTCATAGAACACACCATGAACTCTAAATCTTAATCATCTTGAGGTGTTCTTAAAGGTAACCTCAAAATCATTCATTTTCCTTCTCTTTTCCTTCAAGTTTTACTTGTTTTTCATGGATTTTCTCCATCTTCTACTCCATTCTAATGAAAGATCATGAACACATAAACATACACACACACACAAACTCACGGTTTTAATGATGATGGTGGTAGGATTTCACCCAAAAACAACATGCAAGTTGTTAATGGTGAAATCCAAGGACCAAAACCTAAGTCAAAATCAACATAATGCACTTTTCTACAAGTTTTAGGTAAAAATCACCACATGCACCCTAAGTTTTCTATCAAAAACGATTTTTGAACATTTCAAACTCATGAATGGTCTTCAAAACAACATGCATGTAATGATCTTCAAGCTTAGATGCTTGATGATCAAAGTTTGTTGTTAAAAACTTTCAAATATGTTCATGAAGGATTTATTTCCAAATAAATATCTAAAACTAATTTTTGACCAAATCCGATTTTTCCCAGATTCCCACCAACAAAATGAGATGTTCTACAAATTTTCAGAAAATAATTCATTTTTTTCGAATTACTATAATTAATGCAATAAGTTAGGGCAATAATTCATATAAAAAACTTTCTTAGGTCTATAAATCATAGGTAAATTTGTGGATGACCCTTATGCTAAATAATGACTTCTCATTACGTTTCATCGATTTTTGTTACTGTTTAGCATGGTTTTGAATTTTCTTTTTGTTTAGCCCCAATAAATCATAAAACCACCTTAGACAATTTGCAAATGGTATCTAATAATTTTCGCAGTTTCTATTAGAGGTGTAAGACTCAGCAAAAGATTTTCAGAATTTTTAATAATGTATTCCTATTTGTCCCCGATTTTTTTATTTATAATGGCCTAAAAACAGAAACAATAGTTCTGCTCATCCAAAATTCATGAAAATTTACCAGAACACCTTACAGTACATTTGGATGCTACATACAAATTTTGATGATTTTTCGCTTCTGTATACTATTTTTCTCCTATTTTCTAAGATTAAATACACTTAAATACACAAAATCGGATTCCAGTAGATAAAAACCACCTTTGGGATTTTTCCCAGATGATTTACATTGTAAATGAACTTTACAAAAATTTTGGTAATTTACTTTAACTGGTTAATAATCATTCTCCAATTAATGATTATTTAAGAGGATAAAACAAAGAAAAATAGAAAGACTAATTGAAAAATATCTTTTATATTTTTCACAGCTTCTACATGTACAATAACAGTGTTACAAAAATTTTGGGCAATTTTGGAAACTGGTTTCTATTTATTTCAATTTTTATTCGAATAAATGCTCAAAAATCATAAAGTTGGGTTAAATAGTTTGGAAATCCATTTTTATATTTTTCCCAGCTTAAGTATGTGTAATAACACTTGTAATAAAAGTTTGGTGAATTTTTGAAACTGTTATATATTTATTTCTATTTTTATAGAATAAATACACAAAAATTAGAAAAATTATGTTAAACTTTCAAAAAAACACATATTAATATTTTTCCCAGATTATGTACACTGTAAAGCAGTTACAAAAAAATTATAATAATTTTTCATGATAATTTACTATTTTTCCATGATTTTATGATTATTAAAGGAATTAAATGGTGAAAAATAGTTAGACAAATCAAAAATTCAAGAAAATTTATCTTAAGGTCTTTGACTTCAATTAAAACTGAAATGAAAAGTTTGGGAAAGTTTAGAACTAAATTGATTTAGTTTTTGAATATTTAATCATTGGAACACCTCTTAAAATGTTAAATATTAACATTTCAATAATGAGAATTTTCCACTTAAATTGTTATATAACAATTGCTTCTTTGAAATTTAATTTTCACAGAAAAATGTTTGTAACTTATCAATATTAAATTTTGACACATTATTGGCATAATTCTATTGTAGTAATAAGTATACTAGTATTAGATTTCAATTAGAGACTCATTAGTGTGTAACATCATTGTAGGAAAACGATAGTGGTACCAGTGGAGCGTAGATCAAGGCATCATTTGCATCATCTCAATGCATATTGTGAGTATTCACGCACTCCCCTATTTTCAGTTTTTATGTTTTGGGGTGGAAAAACATGTCCCGGAAAACTATTATTTGTTCGTTGTATTTAAATTGATTTGTATCAAACATGATTGCCATTTTATTTCTATATCTCTCTATGTATGTCTATGCAACACTGAACATGAGAACTTATCGTCTTAAGGCCCTTCCCTTACACTTTTCTCTAACCATTAACTCTTTGAGCCAATGGTCATTGTGGATAGCGCTATTAGGAATTGACAACTCCTCACTCGCCCGATTGCTGGAGTGCATGATACCATATAATCTATGGAACGATAAGCATAGATCTTGATAGGGCTTCAGTCATAGGCTTGGTTGAGAACTCATTGTTTGCTCATACACATACAAACTTGTTACTTATTATAGTAACACACTTGTTTATTAATTATAGCAATGAACTTTGTTTCTCATTATAGCAACGAAATTTTATTACAGGAAACTTATTTACTTGTCTTAACAATAAATTTGTTTGCTCCTTGTAGCAAAAAAACCTGATTGCTCATTATAGCAATGAAACTTGTTTACTCGTTTTAGCAACAAACTTTATTTCCATGAGGATATGAACGTTGCATCTCAGTTGGGCAACGTAACTTTATTTCTCACGATGGCAACAAACTTTGTTTATACAAACTTATTTACTCATTTTTGCAATATATTTTTATTTATGGAAAACTCTATCAAAACTTTGATTTCGATTCATGAAACTTATATTATTTTTAATCTGTGAGTACTCACCAACTATTTTTATAGTTGACGCTCGTTTTACATGCTTTTTCAGGAATCATCGAGTAAGTGGCACTTAGGGACACTTCACTTTTAGGAGCATTCGCATGTGTTGTATTTCAATTTACATTGTAATTTCTTTTAAAAGTTGTTCAAACCCATTGTAAATTTGTAATGATTGTTAATACTATGGTTGGTGTTGTCTTTTAACTTTTGCTATGAAACCCTTTATACTGCCACGCCTCGTGTTTCCGCTTTAGCGGGGTGTGACAAAAAAATGGTATCAGAGCCGAAGGTTATAGAGAATACCGGTTTTCCTTTGGAAAACCACAACTATAGCCAAAAAATTTCTAAACGTTTTTAAAATATAGAACATACTACTGGTATAACTAATTCGAGTACGCATTATTGGACTTTAATTAAATATAGCCTGGCCAACTATGCTTAATTAAGGAAAGTTAATGTGAGGCTGGAAACGGTTATAGTAGAATTATGTTCAAAACAATTTTCAACATAAACTTTTGATAAACAAAATTTTTCGGTGTGCGTACGAGCATTGCATATTATAGGCATTCATCTAGATACACTTAGAAACTAAGTGCACTTTTATAACAATGCCTTTATTTTGAAATATTCTTGTCCCTTATCATGTGCTAGGTTAACCACTTAGGTTATATCACTAGCCACTCTAGGAGCAATGCACTTAGTACTAAGAATGGGTATTCCTCGGTAGCTATTGACTTTAGATGTAAGCTTAGTAGCTAGATATACACTAGTAATAATCTTAAGTCGAAACCTATACCAGTTATTCCTCAATACCTCTTCATCGTCTTCGTACTAGATTTACAACTAGGAAAAAAAGTGTTTCGATACCGACACGAATGATAATTAGAGCATCACGTAAGGAGGTAAACGAGTCGCCACTAAGTAATCACTTGGATACCATTGGCGGGCATTCCGGATTCGACTCACAAGGAGACATGGAGGTTTAACCCATACGTGAGACCTTATTACTATGCTACGATTTAGCTCTAGGTTGTTTCCCACCTTGAGCTTAAAACTTAACATAAGATATCCCTTTGACCTCTATAAAAGGCTGCGAAACTGCATTGACACCATAAAACGTTTTTGAAAAAAAAAATTTGTCCTTTATCTTGGGGTAAAGACACCGATACTCGCCTTGTACTCTCCTTAGTATTTAGGTACGATCAGCTACACTAACATGCTTATTCCTTACTTCTTAATCTTCCATCGAAAAGTTATTTCACTTCATCGGTTTTACTTATCATCGATAAAATATTTTATAACCACTTCATAGAACTTACTAGACCTTTCTTAACAATGTAAGCCATATTCTCGCTAAAAATCTTTTGACAACTTGCTTTAACATAATACTTTTCTTCAAAACTCAATATAACCAATATTGGTTTTAATCTTGATATTTCAATTTCATTTCAAATCCATTTCAATGGATAGATGTGCTTTTAAGGGCATATAAACCATTTTAAACCTTGCTTACCATTTTGGCACGTTTTCGAAAAACTAGAAACATTTTCTTTTATAATCATGTTTAGACTCTATGCTATAAAACTTAAACATATAACATTGAAGTTCATATTATGTGTAAAAGCTTCATTGAATCTTCAAAACACTTTTGTTTGACATTTTTTTAACAACTTTCTCATTTAGACATTGTAGTTTACTTTAATGTGTTTTCTCGAAACCCAACATGATATTTATGCAAATTTCTAATTCAAACATGTTTATAAGACATCTCTAATGCTTGTATTTCAAAACATACATTATTTGTGTACTTTGCTTCAATATAGTTTTATAATCTATAAAGTTTTTTTTTTAAAATTTATAGCATTTGAAAACTTAGTGTTCACTTTTAAATTTCCAGTGATACACTCTCAACAATGAATAGTTATTCTTCTAAATATATTGAGTCTTTACCTTATCCATTTTAACCATTGTTGGACCCCAGTCAAAAGATCAAAACTGTCAAATTTTCAATTACGAGTTTTAGTGTTTCTTTTTTTTCACAAATGGAGTTTAACTTAATAAGTAACTTATAAATTTTTAGCAATCCTTTGCCAACACTTTAGAAGTTCCACATGTCTATTTAATCATCAATATACATCAAATATTGAAGTTTGAAATATATCTCAACCTGGTTTTAAATCTACCTATAGGTATTGTTCTTATAATTTTAACAATAGCAATCATTGCCGCCGCTACCTTCCTTTTTCTTCCCCCCTAACTTGATTTCTCGCTCTCCTTCTGATTTTAGATCTCGCACGCCCATAATAGTAACATTATACATTGTCTAACTTTGTTTCTGTCTATTTTGCTTCTCCTGGTATCATGTTCGTGTACATAAACACTTGAACTATACCCTTTCGTTTTGAGCGATTAACACATCTATAGTTGTGAGGAATAATTTTGATTTAGTCAACTTTGATATATTCAATTACGCCTTTTATCATATGCATCTTGTTTTTATTTTGAAATCTCTATAAACAACCGATCCTTATTTACATTTTCTCTTTCGTTCTAAATTCAGAAACTTGATATAAAATGCAATTTCCATTATATTTTTCCTTATAATTAATACACAATATGAATACTCTTATGCTTATCATTTTTCTTTATTCGGAAATTATATGTGAAATATATGTTTCCTTATGTTTCTTCTTTTATTTAAATACATCAAAAGTCTTGAATTTTACTATTATATATTCTCTAAATGATTGTTTTTGTAGAAACACTAAATTAAGAATCCACTATTTTCAATGATCGATATTTTTACACCTTTCTTAAAATAGCATTCTACTTTGTAATTTTCATTGAGTTCCTAAACTCTCAACTTTGTTCACATAAATATTCTGACTCGTAAGCTTGAATTTGTCCCGACTTAGACAATTGGACAATTTCTCAAAAATTTAATACAAATATTTCTATACAAATTCCTTTATTGATGACTTCAACCTTTAACCTTAATTAATCTTTATACTATTTTACTACTTCGTTTGATCGCCACACATGTATTTTCATTATCTTGGAATTATTACATATTTTGATAATAGTGAGATTAATTATCATTTCTAAACACATATTTTGATAACAGTGAGATTTTTATCACTTCTAAACACTTAAAGCTATCTACACAATGTGATTTAATCGCCTCCATTTGAAACATTGACTCTCTAAATATATATATTCTTCGAATATAGATCTATTATTGTCAGAGTAACCGTAGTAGTAATTATAGCCTCGGAGATCCTCAATCATTTCGTAATTTATTTTGTAGCCGATACTTAAATAGCCTTTACATTGGAGATGTACCAAAACTTCGTTGCCTACCCTTAGTACGTTTTTTTTAGGAACTTAACCTCGATCGCTTCCCTTTCATTCGTGATACCCCTTCTTATTTCGGAATATATCTTTTCCAAATATAGTAGCCAACCCGAAAGTGACCAAATTGTTCCTAATCTCTTCTTTATTAGGTGGCGAATTTACACTTAGTGCTAATTTAAAATGCGACTTGAGGATCAATGCGGATTTAACGCTCAATGCAGTTGGTGCATCAGCAAAACTTATAACGTTCTTTTAAGTTAGATAATATCTAACTATATAACCTTTTTCAACTAGGTCGCCATGGTTGGATCATGATTTCCATGATCCTAATTTCTCGCAATCTAGACTGTAGAACTCGAATTAGGGAAACATTAATTTGATTATAGCTAAAGAGTTGAGCTCTTCCCTTGAGGAATTAACCCAAAATAATCAAAGAGCTCTTCAAGTAACCATCTCTCCAATTATACAATTGTATTCGGCTGAGTTCTAATAGAATACGTCATGAATTGAATTTCGGGACGAAATTCTTTCAACCGGGGGAGACTGTGACAAAGGTCAAAATTCGAGTCGGTTCTAGATTTGACTAGACTTAGTTGCACATATAGGCACTACACATACTAGACTTAGTAACTAGAAGCTAAGTTATAACCTACTAGAAACTTGGAAACAATTAGAATCAATGGATAGTGTACTTAGATTTCACATTGATATGTGAATTCTATATCTATTGAGCTGTAGTGACTATCCATATTTGGGTCACTCTTTGACTCGAACAACATTTCATGAATCATATACACATATCATGCACTTGACCTAGAAGTAGAAGTTAGGTCAAAGTCTCATAGAAACTTAAGTCAAAGTTGAAGAGTAGGACTAGTATACTTGATTCCTCAATTTCGCTTGAATCTCGGAATCACTACATAGAATGCCAATAAACCGCTAAAAATAAATTACAAACATTATTTATAACTATAAAAGAGTTATAATACCATAAGATAATTTGAAGTCTCAAAGATTCAATTTAGTTTGATATCCAAAGATTTACAAACTCTCAAAAACCCTAAAAACCCTAAAACCAAAATTTTATAAAGTTTAACATCAAGAATTCTATAAAAATAGTTATGAAACTTATAAAATTATCTTAAAATAATCAATTTGGGAAATATAATCAAGGAAATTATAGTTTAATGTACCAACATTTATCCTTATTTTATAAGTGGAAAATCAAGGATTTTATAGAACAATGTAAAGCTTAAGCATATTTTATAAAAACTTTAGAAATTTATAAAAATTGGGGGAATGGGATTTATGAGAGAGAAATCCTCTCTCCTCCTCCCAAAAATCGGACTAATCCCCCCCAATACACCATTTTCCTAAGTCATTAATCAATTTCACTCACCCACTCCATCTCTTTCTCTCTCACACTCCCTCACTTCATTTTCTCTCTATTCTCTCTTCCTCTCTCCCTCAACCACGAAATTCTCCAGAAAATGGTTCATAGAACACACCATGAACTCTAAATCTTAATCATCTTGAGGTGTTCTTAAAGGTAAACCCGACAATCATTCATTTTCCTTCTCTTTTCCTTCAAGTTTTACTTGTTTTTCATGGATTTTCTCCATCTTCTACTCCATTCTAATGAAAGATCATGAACACATAAACATACACACACACATAAACTCACGGTTTTGATGATGATGGTGGTAGGATTTCACCCAAAAACAACATGCAAGTTGTTAATGGTGAAATCCAAGGACCAAAACCTAAGTCAAAATCAACATAATGCACTTTTCTACAAATTTTGGGTAAAAATCACCACATGCACCCTAAGTTTTCTATCAAAAACGATTTTTGAACATTTCAAACTCATGAATGGTCTTCAAAACAACATGCATGTGATGATCTTCAAGCTTAGATGCTTGATGATCAAAGTTTGTTGTTAAAAGCTTTCAAATATGTTCATGAAGGATTTATTTCCAAATAAATATCTAAAACTCCTTTTTTGACCAAATCCGATTTTTCCCAGATTCCCACCAACAAAATGAGATGTTCTACAAATTTTCAGAAAATAATTCATTTTTTTTGAATTACTATAATTAATGCAATAAGTTAGGGCAATAATTCATATAAAATACTTTCTGAGGTCTATAAATCCTAGGTAAATTTGTGGATGACCCCTATGCTAAATAATGACTTCTCATTACGTTTCATCGATTTTTGTTACTGTTTAGCATGGTTTTGAATTTTCTTTTTGTTTAGCCTCAATAAATCATAAAACCACCTTAGATAATTTGCAAATGGTATCTAATAATTTTTCCAGTTTGTATTAGAGGTGTAAGACTCAGCAAAATATTTTCAGAATTTTTAATAATGCATTCCTATTTGTCCCCGATTTTTGTATTTATAATGGCCTAAAAATAGAAAAAATAGTTCTGCTCATCCAAAATTCATGAAAATTTACCAGAACACCTTGTAGTACATTTGGATGCTACATACAAATTTTGATGATTTTTCTCTTCTGTATACTATTTTTCTCCTATTTTCTAAGATTAAATACACTTAAATACACAAAATCGGATTCCAGTAGATAAAAACCACATTTGGGATTTTTCCCAGATGATTTACACTGTAAATGAACTTTACAAAAATTTTGGTAATTTACTTTAACTGTTTAACAATTATTCTCCAATTAATGATTATTTAAGAGGATAAAATAAAGAAAAATAGAAAGACTAATTGAAAAATATCTTTTATATTTTTCACAGCTTCTACATGTATAATAAGAATGTTACAAAAATTTTGGGCAATTTTGGAAACTGATTTCTATTTATTTCAATTTTTATTCGAATAAATGCTCAAAAATCATAAATTTGGGTTAAATAGTTTGGAAATCCATTTTTATATTTTTCTCAGCTTAAGTATGTGTAATAACACTTGTAATAAAAGTTTGGTGAATTTTTGAAACTGTTATATATTTATTTCTATTTTTATAGAATAAATACACAAAAATTAGAAAAATTAGGTTAAACTTTCAAAAAAACACATATTAATATTTTTCCCAGATTATGTACACTGTAAAGCAGTTACAAAAAAATTATAATAATTTTTCATGATAATTTACTATTTTTCCATGATTTTATGATTATTAAAGGAATTAAATGGTGAAAAATAGTTAGACAAATCAAAAATTCAAGAAAATTTATTTTAAGGTCTTTGACTTCAATTAAAACTGAAATGAAAAGTTTGGGAAAGTTTAGAACTAAATTGATTTAGTTTTTGAATATTTAATCATTGGAACACCTCTTAAAATGTTAAATATTAACATTTCAATAATGAGAATTTTCCACTTAAATTGTTATATAACAATTGATTCTTTGAAATTTAATTTTCACAGAAAAATGTTTGTAACTTATCGATATTAAATTTTGACGCATTATTGGCATAATTCTATTGTAGTAGTAAGTATACTAGTATTAGATTTCAATTAGAGACTCATTAGTGTGTAACATCGTTGTAGGAAAACGATAGTGGTACCAGTGGAGCGTAGATCAAGGCATCATTTGCATCATCTCAATGCATATTGTGAGTATTCACGCACTCCCCTATTTTCAGTTTTTATGTTTGGGGGTGGAAAAGCATGTCCCGAAAAACTATTATTTGTTCGTTGTATTTAAATTGATTTGTATCAAACATGATTGCTATTTTATTGCTATATCTCTCTATGTATGTCTATGCAACACAGAACATGAGAACTTATCGTCTTAAGTCCCTTCCCTTACACTTTTCTCTAACCATTAACTCTTTGAGCCAATGGTCATTGTGGATAGCGCTATTAGGAATTGACAACTCCTCACTCGCCCGATTGCTGGAGTGCATGATACCATATAATCTATGGAACGATAAGCATAGATCTTGATAGGGCTTCAGTCATAGGCTTGGTTGAGAACTCATTGTTTGCTCATACACATACAAACTTGTTACTTATTATAGTAACACACTTGTTTATTAATTATAGCAATGAACTTTGTTTCTCATTATAGCAACAAAATTTTATTACAGGAAACTTATTTACTTGTCTTAACAATAAATTTGTTTGCTCCTTGTAGCAAAAAAACCTGATTGCTCATTATAGCAATGAAACTTGTTTACTCGTTTTAGCGACAAATTTTATTTCCATGAGGATATGAACGTTGCATCTCATTTGGGCAACGTAACTTTATTTCTCACGATGGCAACAAACTTTGTTTATACAAACTTATTTACCCATTTTTGCAATATATTTTTATTTATGGAAAACTCTATCAAAACTTTGATTTCGATTCATGAAACTTATATTATTTTTAATCTGTGAGTACTCACCAACTATTTTTATAGTTGACGCTCGTTTTACATGCTTTTTCAGGAATCATCGAGTAAGTGGCACTTAGGGACACTTCACTTTTAGGAGCATTCGCATGTGTTGTATTTCAATTTACATTGTAATTTCTTTTAAAAGTTGTTCAAACCCATTGTAAATTTGTAATGATTGTTAATACTATGGTTGGTGTTGTCTTTTAACTTTTGCTATGAAACCCTTTATACTGCCACGCCTCGTGTTTCCGCTTTAGCGGGGTGTGACACGCAGGTAGTTGGTTTTTCTTGAATTCCCCAATGCCTTTGATTTTCTTCTGATATCCCATTTGGTAAAGTGAAGAAGTGATGTCCGCCATGGATGGAGT
This sequence comes from Lactuca virosa, assembly GCF_052849685.1. Lineage (NCBI taxonomy): Eukaryota > Viridiplantae > Streptophyta > Magnoliopsida > Asterales > Asteraceae > Lactuca > Lactuca virosa. The sequence continues at coordinate 163,371,062 of NC_136432.1, read as the reverse complement.
AAAAATCTTGATTGAGGGGTGAACAAAAAGGTTAATGGCGGAGAGAAACTTTTCTTTAGACAGAATGACCAAAGAATCGTTAACAAGGTTAAGATGCACTTCTTGTGGGTTCTCAAGTGGTCGATAAGCTGAAAAGTCACATTTGAATAGGGTTGAAAGCGGGACAACGTCTGTGAACGAATCGAAGGGGCCAAATAGGGGGTGATTGTTCAGGAACTTGATCATTAGCTTGATCGGAGCATTGTAGGATGGATGTTCTTCGAACACGGCTCTGAAATTGCTTGAAGCAATCATAGGTGTGGGATGTCTTGAAGCAGAGTCTGAACCAGTAGGGTTCACTGAAGTAGATGCTTTGGAGTGTTTCTTGGATACACCGGATTTCACCATTGTAGAAGTTTGAGAGAAAGTGTAGAAACAGAGTGCGAGAATGGAGAAAGGATTCAAAATTCAGAGAGCGTAAACTGTTCTTGGGGAAGAAGAATGGTTTTTATAGGGGTGGAGTTGAACAGTAAATGATTTTTACCCTAGGTAAAAAAAAGGATAAGGTAAGAGGATGTTTGGGGGTTATTTGATTTGGGAGGTGAAATCTCAGCCACATAATATGAAACGGTTTAATTGTTTTTTTTTTTTTAGATTTACCAAAAAGGGGTTTCCATTTAATGAAATGTCAGACGTACAACATCACGTCAGGTGATTGTGTGGATGGGGTTTGTTTAATCCGTTGTGCAAAGAGAAGTTGTAACGGATTGGACGTGCTGGGTAAGAGGAAAAGACAGATTAAAGGATTTTTTTATGGAAAAACGTTCTTTTTGTCATCATACCTAAAATAGGTCTGACACAAGGTTTATTAAAAAAGGAGAGGGGACAGTTTCTCAAGGAATGTTTTTATTTAATGTTTTCTTATTTAATGAAGGATCATTAAATAGCACACCATGAATCAAAGATTAATGAAACAGTTGAGAAACTATCAAGGTGGTTGCGGATGGAGACTTCATTGCGGATGGATTCTTTGTTATTGCAGATGATCAGATGTTATTGCGGATGACCAGATAGATGTCTGCAGTAGAAGAGCTGAGAAGAACACTTGTACACGAAGTTAGTAATCACACACAATAAGGACCAGTGAAGGATAAATATGATATATGGTTGCGGTACATAGACTACGGTACACATGATATATTGAAACCATCTATCATAAGTAACTTTCAGTTAGGACCGCAGTAGAGACCAAGAATGGTCTGCGGTACCTATCAATTCAAGAAGAATTGTGGGTCCGGATTCATCATTCCTAACATTTGCAGGAACGAGTTAAGTTTTGTAGAGTCAAGCGCCTTTGTGAACACAATAGCAATCTCTTCATGAGTATGGACAAATATGAGTTCAATGTTACCTTTCAGGATGTGGTCTTTGATGAAGTGATACCGTAGTTCAATATGCTTTGTCTTGGAGTGCTGAATTGGATTGTGAGAAATAGCTATAGCACTTTCAGAGTCACAATAGATCGGTATCCGCAGCATTCTGTATCCGTAGTCCATGAGTTGTGTTTTCATCCAAAGAACTTGAGAACAAAAGCTGGCTGCGGCCACATATTCAGCTTCTGCGGTAGACAGAGAAACACAACTTTGTTTCCTTGATGACCAGCTGACGAGTCTTCCTCCCAAAAGTTGACATCCTCCTGAGGTACTTTTGCGATCTAATCTGCATCCGGCGTGATCCGAATCTGTGAATGCTTGAAGGCTGAAGTCATTGCCTGCGGGGTACCATAAACCGAGAGTTTTGCTTCCTTTCAGGTATCTTAGAATTTGTTTGGCTGCGGTCATGTGAGACACTTTTGGGTCAGCCTGATACCTTGTGCATACACCAGTTGCAAAGACAATGTCTGGTAGGCTTGCGGTGAGGTACATTAAAGAGCCTATGATACCTCTATAAGTCTTGTGATCCACAAATTCGCCTGAGGGATCAGCAGAGATCTTATATCTGAAGGCCATGGGGACCTTAGCCGAAGAACAGTTGTCCATAGAATATTTCTTAAGCAGTTATGTGGTGTATTTTTCCTGATGAATGAACATTCCTTGAGGAATTTGTTTCACTTGAAGTCCTAGAAAGAAGTTAATCTCTCTCTATTCTTGCTCATTTGGAACTTGTTGGTCATGAGCTTAGCAAATTCATTCACCATTCCTTGATCAGTTGATCCGAAGATGATATCGTCCACATATATTTGTACGAGCATAAGGTGATTACCATTTGCTTTTATAAATAAAGTGGGGTCAATCACTCCTCTCTTGTACCCGGACGAGACAAGAAATTCAGAAAGAGTCTCGTACCATGCTCTTGGGGCTTGCTTCAGACCATAGACTGCTTTTTTAAGCTTGTAGCAGTGGTCTGGGAATTCAGCACTTTCAAAGCCCGGAGGTTGCTGAAGATAAACCTCCTCTTTTAGTTCCCCATTGAGAAAGGCACTTTTTACATCCATTTGATGAACCTTGATATTCTTATGGGCTGCGTATGCTAGGAAGATTCAGATAGCTTCCATGCATGCTACCGGAGCATACGTTTCATCATAGTCAATACCTTCAAGTTGACTATATCCCTTTGCAACTAACCTTGCCTTGTTTCTGACTACCGCACCAGATTCATCCAGCTTGTTTTTGAATACCCATCTAGTGCTAAAAATGGTGTGACCACGTGGCTTTAGAACGGGCTGCCATACGTTGTTTCTTTTGAATTCGTCTAGCTCTTCTTGCATTGCGGTTATCCAATCAGGTTCTAGTAGTGCTTCTTTGATCGTTCGGGGCTCGACCGAGGACATAAATGCTGCGTAGTGACAATGATCAGATAAGTCCTTGGAAGATCGAGTCTGGATACCTGCGGATGGGTTGCCAATGATTTGACACGGTGGGTGGTCCTTCGTCCATACGTGTAGACGGGGTTGCAGATGATCAGCAGCTGCGGTAGAGGGAATGTCTTCGATATCAGAAGACTCTGTGGTTGGACATGACAGTTCCCCCTGGACTTGAGAACATCCTGCGGAATCATCTTGGATTATTGGAGCGAGAATGGAATTTTCTTGAGCAGTTGGAAGAGGTTCCCCCTGGAGTGCGGATGGGAGATCCTCTGGAACCTGAGAAGGTTCCCCCTGGATTGTAGATGGAAGAGTGATAATCCTTGAGTCTGTTCTTGTGTTAATATTCTCTATATTTTCATCATCCGAATCCGAAGAAACATTTGATGGTAATGATTCTCTACGGATGGGAACTTGAGCAACATCAAGTACTGGAACCTCGATGGTTGTTGCTTGATCCGGAGTAGAGCTTTCCCCCTCAACCGGCGAGGTGGAAGTATTGAGAGATGCTACTTCGGATAGTGATGGACCAGATACATCAGCATGCTGCTGTTGAGCTTCCGGAGACACAAGAACTTCGGATAATTTCGCTGTTTCAACAGGGTCGAAGAGATCGTCATAGTTGACTTCAACTAGATTTAATGGACCCGAAGAGGCAGGAATATCACTTCCAGTATTGTTGTGGTTTCAGTGGATGGAGGGGTGTTGTGGATGTGATAATCATCAAATTTCACATTGAAGCTTTCAATGATTAGCCTTGTACGTCTGATGAGAACCATGTAAGCAACTTTGTTAGTGGAATAGCTAAGGAAGATGCCTTCATCAGACTTCGGTGCAAACTTGTTAAGATGATCTCGGTTGTTGATCACAAAACATCTACACCCAAAGATATGAAAGAAGCGGACATTTGGCTTTCGGTTGTTAAGGCCCTCATATGGTGTTTTGTTGAGACGTTTGCACACAATGCTTCGGTTTTGAACGAAGCATGCGGTGGCTACGGCTTCAGCCCAAACGTAGAGAGGAAGGTGTGCGAAGTTTAGCATGGATCTTGCTGCTTCTACTAGACTGCAGTTCCTTCTCTCTACTACCCTATTTTGTTGCGGTGTATCGGGAGCTGAGAAATTGTGAGTGATGCCCTTTGAAACCAAGAAACTGTTGATGAGATGATTAGTAAACTCGGTTCCATTATCACTGCGGATACGTCGCACTGGTAGCTTGATCTGAAGTTCTATCTCCTTGATGAAATTGATGAGAATCTATGGTGTTTCTGACTTGAGTCTAAGGAAGAAGACCCATGTGAAGCGTGTAAAGTCATCTACAATAACCAGTATGTATTTCTTGTGATGGAGACTGGCTACAGTGGATGGACCGCATAGATCAATGTGCAAGAGCTCCAGTGGTTCAGAAATTGAAGAGTCAATCACCATAGGGTGACTTGCTTTGGATTGCTTTCCACATTCACATGCCGGACAGAGAGTATCATTGCTGAATTTAAGAATAGGGAGTCCTCTGACTAGTTCTCCGGTGACCAAATTGTTGATGTACCTGAAGTTGAGATGAGCTAGCTTGCGGTGCCATAGCCAGCTGACTTCGGATACGGCTTTGGATAAGAAACACAACTGTGGTCTGCCTATGATCAGTGAGACATCCAGAGGATACATGGTACCTTCGGATCGGGATTTGATCAGACACGTGTTCCTATCACTTGTCCTTACATAGAAAAATTGATCATCAAATTCAACTCGATGGCCTGCCTTACATAGTTGGCCAACACTGATAAGATTTTGTTTAAGGCTTTCTACATAAGCAACCTTCTGAATAGAAATGTTCCCCGTAGTGAGAACACCGTAACCTCGGATGACCCCATTTGCATTGTTGCCGAATGTGACATTTCCACCATTGCAAATTGGCCTGAAATCCCGAAGGTATTCTAACCTTCCGGTCATGTGCAAGGAGCAGGTACTGTCGATTAACCATTCATCTTCTTGTTCCTCCTTGCACAAAGCCTGAGAATTACACGGTTAGTTTAAGCATCCAAACTAGTTTGGAGCCTGGGGCAATTGGTGAATTTCTGAATGAAGCATGGACCGAGGTTGCAGGGACGGGTTTCTTGTCAACTTTTAATCCTAGTCCTGGATGTTTGTGCAGTTTTGGAGTGTTGTGCTTTTTTGAAAAATTACGAGGTTTCTGACTCCAACTAGATTTGACAAAGGATGAATCTTTTTGGCAACTACATTGACATTTACAGGTTGAGATTTTGTCTTTTGTTCTAACACCATGCTTGGTCAGCGGTCTAGAGGATGAGTTGGACTTGTGACCGGTCCGAGGTTGGTAATATCTGACACGAGTGTTGTTGGACTTTGAAAAAGTTTGTTTTGAAAAAGGTTTAGCACATGTAGATCTTTGAGCCCTTTTTGGTGGATTTGGCAGGATACCCTTCCACTTGTCAAAGTTCTGACGTGATTTTAAAAGTGTCGGAGTGGGTAAGATACCTTTCCATTTTGGATCATCTGAGGAATAAATTTGAAAACCATTGTTTCGAAAAGACTTTACACTCTTTTGGGTTGTGTCACATGAGTTAGGAATGACTGTTGAAACTGTACATTCCTTTTTGTATGTTTTCTTGTGGGGAGAGTTTTTCGAAAAGTAGTGTAAGAAAACAAATTTTTCTGAACTCTTGGACTTTGGAAATCTGACATGCTTCTTGTTTTTCGAAAAAGTTTGTCTATTTGTGCCTCAGGATCGAATTTCCTCTTTGAAAGCCTTTTTAGCTAAGGATTTTGAGGAACCGCAGTCTTTGATATTCAACCGCGGTTTCCTGGAATTCTTAGAAATTTTTTGAAAACGTGGGCTTGAGTCATCAGAAGTTGAAGATTCAGGGATTTGAGAACATTGACCCACTTCAAAGTTCTCTATGGGTAATTCGTGATGAATCGGTTGAAGAGTCGCAAAACTTTTGTTCGTGGATTACGGTAGGGATGATTTGACTAGCGCAGAGAAAGTCTTAGTTGGGACTTTAGTGGGACTTTTGACTACAGTGAGAGACACTCGGTCTGAGGGCAGAGATGGAAAGTTTTGCGAGACTTCCGGACCCTCAACAACTATTTCTTCATCAACTTCGGATGAGGTTTAAGAATTTGGGTAAATGGTGCCACAGATAGGAATTTGATCACGTGTGTGACCCGAAACCTCAGGCACGATTTCCTCAATGACACAATTATTGCTTAGATTATGAAGTCTACCGAAGTGTGTTTTGATGTCTTTGGGAAAGGTCTTGTCATTGACTGGGAAATGAAATTCTCGGTCTGGAGGGACATACAGTCTATCTTTGTTAAACCGAGGTGAGGAGTCCATTGCGGTAGGATATCCATTTGACCAACCCTAATTGTATGTGTTGTCTACGGTTCCATTATTTACCAAAATTTCAATAGCTTCACTTTCATTGAACAATTTTTCGATTAAAAGATTTAAGCGTACAATTTCACTCTAAGCTAAATCTCTCTGGTTCAAAGCTATCTCTAATTGTGTTTCACTCAACATTCTTGCATCTTTTTCTAACTCTAAATCCTTTTTTAACATAGCCATTTTGAGTCTTTTGTTATCCAGTCGTCCCCCTACATGGAACATCTCTTGGGACGCAATGTTCTTCTCATCTAAGGCTTTGTTATAGTCTGTAAGGACGACAACACATGTGTCATTAAGATTATCTATGAAAGGTTGACAATCATGCATGTTATAGTTTAGAGTTTGGATCATGAGTTTTACCTATTCGACGATGCTTAGAGTTCCATCCTTTGCTATGTAGCAGTAGTTCTTTTCTAGCTTTGTAGACTCATCATCATCCGCAGTTGCCAGCATGCAGATTTTCCCTTTTCCTTTGATACTGCTGATGGCTTCATCTTCATCTCCGGATGACCAAAGTTGATGGTCTCTTTTGACATGGGCTACGTATGCCCTTGCCTTTTCCTTATCTTCCAACTCTTGAGCCATTCTAAGGTAGAATGCTCTGTCTTTTACTACATTGGCCTTACAATCTCTTGCAAAATGATTCTCTTTGTTGCATGTGTGACAAATCACAACATCAGTTTTGTCTTCTGAGGGAGTACTGGAGTCAGTGGTTTGAGTAGACTGCGGTGCCTCCTTTGGTTGGGTATTTTGAGATTGCGGTGGTGGATGAGAACTTTTGGGATAACAAGAATGATTATTCTGTGGGTTGAAGTTACGGTTGAATGGAGGTTTGTTGAACTGTTGATTCTTGCGAAAGGAAGAAGGTGGTAGTCGATTGAACTGTTGGCTAACTAGAGCAATAGCCTTCTGAAATTCTTCTTCATCATCATACTCTGAAACAGCTTCATATGACTGCGGTGGAGTGTCATACGAGGGAGAGTAAGATTGATTATGTGGAGCTTGTGCTATGAGAGCAAGTGGTCCTTCGAAGTCAGCACAGTCTTTGAGTACGGTGGATTCTTGTGCTTGCAATTCTCCATAGAGTTTGTAGAGAGACAAAGAGTGAATCTTTCTATCGCCTTGGACTATCATCTTAGCCGTAGTCCAATGTCTTCCCAAGCCATTAAGAAACTGAAGATTTGTTTCATGGTTACTGTGGATGGTACCCGCATTGGATAACTTGGTGACTATCAGGTTGAACCTTTTGAAGGAGTCTTCCAAACTTTCGCCAGTATGAGCTTTGAAGTTGTTGAACTCATTGAGTGCGGTTGTAAGCTTCTTGTCTTGTGCTTGTTCTGAGCCTTCGTACAAATTCTTGAGAACTTCCCAGATCTCTTTCGCTGATTTGCAATTTATGATAATATCGAAGTTGTCAGGAGCAACTCCACAAGAAATTTCATAAAAAGCAACAACATCATTTTCCATCTTGTCGAGATCATCCTTGGTGGGACGGCTCATGACTGGTTGACCTCCTCCTAGTCTGGCTGTAGCACCGTCAGTTTGGACTGGTGTAAGAATTGGGACATGTGGTCCTTCTTCTACGGAGTGCCATACATCTCTACCAAGTCTCCTTAAGTATATTTCCATTCTTTGTGACCAGTGATGATATTCATTTGCTACCAGTATTGGGGCTCGATTTGAACCACCAACACTGCTGGAAACATTCAGAGATAACGATTGTGCCATATTTCCTTTTTTTTTTGAAGTTGTTTTTTTATTTTTTTTTAAGAAATGAGCTTCAGTGGTATAGAAGGCCCTTTGAAAATCATAGTTCCGTTTTTCAAAAAGCAACCACTATGGCTCTGATACCAATTGTTGAGAGAAAAACTTTGAGACACACTTGAACAAACGTTAGAACAAGTATAGTTGCGGAATAGTTAATCTCGAAGGATCTAAAAGCTCAACAATAATATTAATAAGTTAGAGTTAGATAGTTAGAGAGTTAGTTGCGGAAAAATAAAGAAATGGAAATGACAACAATTGTTATATCAAGTATACACATAAGTTGATTCATAACAAGGAATGCATTCAAACCAAGTTAATAAGGAAGATCAAACTTAGTGATTAGTTATATTCTAGTAAGATTTGAGAGTAAGAAGAGAAGTGTAATCAGATAGAGAGATAGAAAAGATATCTTCAGAGTTGTATTGAATAAGAACGAATGAGCTCTATTTATAGAGTCTTAGGAAATGCACTAGATTACGTCTCTAAGAGTAACCATGCAAGGCATACTGGACAATAGAGAGTATTACAGAAAATAGACAAAGTAAAGTAATCTAGTAAAAGAGACTGCAGTTGATGATGACTCCAGGTGAGGTTGCTGATGAGACCTTGACTGCGGGTGCTTGTAGGCTGCGGTAGCTGAAGTTCAAGAGGGTCGCTTTTCAGGATTCAACATTAACTAACTGCCATGGGAACCCCCACATGGTCTTCCTGCCATGGGAACCCCCGCATGGTCTTCTCTACCAAGCAAATACAATGCAAAACTAAACATGAAATTATATACTAGGATGCCATGGAAACCCTCCAAGGTCTTATACCAAATGCCACGGGAACCCCCCCGGGGTCTTCCATACAAATGTCATACTAACATAAACGTCCTAACCACCTCCACATCGGCAAGATCTACTGTCTTCCTTGTGCTCTCGATCGCATGAACCAAAAAGACCTCACATGCCCTCGCCAGGCAGTTGTGTACCTTGATCAGAGAAATAATCAGTATAGGCCGTATAGACTTGTTCCCCCAAGGCATTATACTTCCTACCTCAGCAAGCTTGATACGAACACATTTCTCAGAACAAAGGATCTTGGCTCGATTGGTAGACAACCAATCCTAATCGGAATCAAAGTAAGAGGAAAGGTGTGATCACAGATGACGATCGAACACCCACCAAATTTTCCTCACTAAAAAAAACTCCCTACTGCTATCTCAATGTCTAACATGGGACTCAACGGAATACGAGGTATCACAACCTTAGCATAAAATGTAGGGGATACAAATGATCTACTATCACCAACATCAAATAAAACAATACTAGGAAAATCATTAACCAAAAAGGTTCCAAGAGTCACCTCACCATCATCGCGCATGGTATCCTATAAATTCATATGAAATGCTCGATTTCTCCCTTTGGATGTCTTTGTCTTCTATCCTAAACCGCCTATAGTAACCTTCGGGTTAGGGAACTGCTTACTCATATGTCCTATCTGCTTGCAATTATAGCAGAGAGGCTCGGTATGTGTACACTTGGATATCTTGTGGCCTAATTTTCCACAATGCCTGCAACTGATGGTTCTACTACTACATTGTCCTTTGTGAGAAGATTAACACCTCCCACAATAACTCAACTTGTCGTTCTTTTTTCCCAATAAAGTTCTTCTTCTTCTTGGAGGAATCAAACTGACCCTCCCATTTCCTCTTCTCCCCACTCTTTGCAACATTATGCCCATGTGTAGCCAAATAAACCTCAACCCTGAGAGCCTCATCCATGGCAGCCGCCAAAGTGTTGCACTGCCTCACTGTCACCCTATAATTAGCTAGTAAACCCTCTGCATAATGATCTACCTAGTTTACGTCGGTGGGACAATAAATCTTTGCAAACTAAAGCTTCTCGAAAAACATAGAGTTGTACTTCACAATCGACATGGTCCCCTTCTCCAATGATAGGAACTCGCGCTCAATCCTACGCTTCTGCCCCGGAGTGTAGAAGCGCTCCTATACCTTCTGGCTGAAAATCTTCCACATCATTGCTCGTCGTGCAACCTCAATGATAATCAAATCCAATGCCTCCCACCACTCGAAGGCCTCACCCTATAGCTTCAATGTCGCATAATTGACTTTATGAGACTCGGCAAAGTCACCTGAATGGTATATATGAATCATATTGCACAACCAATGCATGCATACAGTTGGGTCTACTCCTTCCCGTAAGACAGGGGGCTTGCGGTTTGTGAAAGTCCTGAATAAGCTACCGCGACCCTCGTCACGATCCCTGATAGGTTCCCTTCTCTACTGCTCTACTCCTTAGGAACTGAGCGGATCTTAGCTATTACCTCGTGTGGATCCTCCTCGTCCACCTCCACAGGAGGTAGAAGACAAGCGGAACGCATGGCCTGCTGCATAAGATCCATCGCTCAATCACGCCTCCTCAACTTAACATCCCGCTCCTGGAGGTCAACTATGATACCAGCACTCACGGTGCTAAGTTCGCTATGTGCTGGCTGAGCTCATGGCTGACGACCATCAGGTGGGGTCTGAAAAATAAATGGTCGTGTATACTGGGCGCGGTTGTTCTGATCCCCGTTGGACCCCCAACATTAACATTCTCCTCAGCGAGGGACATATTCCTAAATAACAAAGATTTTTCGGTATACATAACAATTTCAAGAAGGGAAAGTTCTTAAAGTTAAATGCAACTATCCTATATATTTCATCACACACCCCCCCAATCCTAAAGCACCTAATTAATCTAGTCTACACTATAAGTCTAAACATCGGACTTTGTATTCATTTCACTTACAACATGACCCTGATACCAACTTGTAACACTATGATATTTCACCTCATTTTTTTAATTATAAAAACATTAGTTAATAGATTTAAGAAACATAATTCTTAATTAATATAATGAAAACATCACCGATATTACTTTAAAAAACAAACGATCAAAATTTAAAGTTGCAAACCGGTACCAAAACAAATACCAAAACCAAGTATAAATGAAATATCACAACAAGTCTGAAACTGGTATCATCTCTAAACAACATAATAAGAACTATATAAAAGTCCCAAACTCACCAAACCATCAATATCAAGCTACATGTACCAATGCAAAGCCACAACAACGAGCAAATAACAAGTGTCAACATCAAAACAATGAGTCAATCCTAAACACATGGATAGGAACATAAACATACTTTATACAAGATGTTTGGTCATGCAATCAAATCGTATCATTAAACATTCGTTGCTTATTATTATTAATATATTGTATATATTATTATGGACATTATTTCATCATAGTAGTTATTTTATTGTGCTCATCGCTACAATTACGTATAATTTCCCTCACTACATGGGACTAAAACATCGCTAAAATCCCCAAAGCAGGACCTCGTTTTCTGCTAACATGACCTAGCAACCCAGTGGGCCAAACGGGGGTGCGACTGAAACATCCCAAACATTCATGACCAAAAATTTCGTTTTAAACCATTAAATAAAACCATAGTTATTAAAATCATTCTATCAAAAACGTAAGTCATAGTATCCAAACATCAAATCGGAGTATCATATCAAAAGATCAGAGTAAACATCCCAGGCTAAACATCGTGGTGTGTGCAATGCAGTCATCCCGAGCTCTTCCCTTTGCTACAAGAAGTACCTGAAACCAAAACTGAAAACCGTAAGCACAAAGTTTAGTGAGTTCCCCATACTACCACATACCATACACATAATCACATATACTGGGCCCCCACCCCTTCATCGGATCCCGCCCGGCATCAGGCTCTGCCTGGCATCGAGCCCTGCTCGGTATACAAATCTGTTCATTCCAGGCCCCATCTGTCACTGGGCCTCGCTCGCTATACACATACAAACGATATCATATAATCATGCTAGTACATGAAAATCATACACAATACTATACGTTCCAGTCTTAAGGGATCGCCTATCATGGGCCCCGCCCCTACTATGCTAATGATGAGATATGAAACCCCGTCCACACTCAACTAGTGATGAGATACCGGACCACACCCAAACTCATCTCCCTACCCAAGCACATACAAGTATCACATAGACAACAAGTATAATCGAACAAGCACATAGTCATCGGGTACCACCCGACATCGAACCGTAATCTGGAAAACATATAAACATTCCTCGGGTACCACCCGACTTCGGACCTTAGTCCGGAAAACATACAATTATAAATATGGGCCGACATTGGTGCCTTCGACCCGTTCAAACAGGAGGAGACTCACCTCGAATGTCGGATGATAGCTGAACTATCTCTACTCCGGAATATGCTCTACTCAGCCCCCTAAACCAACACGACCTCTTAGATACCATTTCATGCTCATAACCCCTTAATGGTCAACTTTGGTCAAAGTACGAGTCAAAGTCAACATCAACATCAAAGTCAAGGTCAAACTCAAAGTCAAAGTCAACGCTCCGAGTTGACTCAACTCGCCGAGTTCTATGTATCACAGAATCGTGATTTCGCGATCCAACTCGCCGAGTTCTTCCTTGAACTCGTCGAGTCCGTCCTTATCAAAAGAATCAACACACTTCAATTAAAATCGTCGAGTTCCTTCATGAACTCGTCGAGTTCTTCAGTCTGTTAGCCCTTCTTAATGCATTAAGCCTTTATTCTTCATATCTGAAGCCAATACTCTAGATCTAGACTGGAAATACCTTTTAGAAGGGTAATGTTTCCAACTTTATCCCTTCCTAAAGAGAATAATCTCAAAACAATATCCAAAAAGGTCAAAGTCTTGATCCAAAGCCAACTAAAACTACAAGATAGATCATCAGGTCATAGATCTGGACCATAAGAACCACAATATCACGTAAAGTTCCCATCTTTCTCTACATGCATGGCCATTAGAAGATCAAAAGGCCAAAATGATGGCTTAAAGGTTGCATGGGGCTTCCATGGCCATAAAGTTGGCACCTTTATGCAATGAAAGTTCTTCAAGACTCTAGATCTGAAGTGCTTTCCATTTGGGACGTCCTACTCTCAAGAACCATATCATCTGGACAAAAAACAAGCAAAAGGTGCTAAGAAGGAGATCTAATCAACTATTAGGCAAGTTTGAGACTTAATTACCAGAAAGAGATGAAAATGGAGTGAGGTTTCTAGATCTAGCAACTCTTCCTTGTACCTTCATACTTTCTTTCCTTCCAAGAGCTTCAAACACCCACAAGAACACTCAAAATGGATCACTATCACTCACAATAGCATTAGGGTTTCGAGATCTAGGGTTAGGATAGTGGAGGATGGAAATGAGGCCAAACCCTAAAGCATAAGGTGTTTAAATAGGGTGAAAAATCCCGGATCTAGGGTTTCCCAAACCCCATCCAACTCGTCGATTTGTGTTGGATTAGTGTCTAAGCTTGTAACTATATTTGGTAAGTACTTGACCCGGTTATGCATGCTCCTTTTGGGTTTCCTTCACCAAAGCAACTTGACAAGGTAATTTAAGGAAAGAGAAAGGATATTATGGTTTATTAATATATTATAAGAATAATATATTAAAGGAGAAATCATGTTTATTTAATTAGTATTAGTCATAAATTAATTAGGAATTAATTTGGTGACTAAAAGAGATTAATTAAATAAAGGGACTTAAACTGTCAAGTGTGTGATAGTTGAGTTTTGGGCTGGGAAACCTAATGGACTAAGGGGGAACGAAATTATGATGAAGGACCATCATATTTTCGTCCAAGGGCCTTATTCCAGAAGGTTCCTTGGGCTGCTTGGTGGCTAAGCTATCCATTAGGGTTTAGACTGAAACCGTAGCAGCCTACAGCATAAATAGAGACCCTTGCATGTAATTTTCGGCCACTTGCTTTCCAAGAGAAACCCTAGGGCCGAAAATTAGCATCCTCCTCTCTCTCAAAGTTGCCTTCTTGCTTGTGGTGTTTGTGATCCATTAGAGGAGTTACAATTGTGACTCTAAGCTCAAGAGAAGAAGATTCAAGCTACTATTTGAAGAGGTAAACATCTAGATCTGATGTAATTAGCTAATTTCGAAATTATGTATGCTAGATTAGGGTTTGCAAGTCTTGGATTCATTGCATGTTCACTAGAGGAACCTATATCGAAGCATTAGGGTTTGTATGAGCACATAGGATTGTTCTTATGTATAAAACCCATCAGTGGTATCAGAGCCTTGATTAGTTTCTGTTGTATGTGATGCTATGATCGATTATCTTCTGAAAAACGTTTTCTAGCCCTCTGTTCGAACTGACTCGGTGAGTCACTTCATGGACTCGGCGAGTCAACCCAACTCGGCGAGTCCAGTGAGTGACTCGACGAGTCGGAGCGTCAGACAGAGGGATTTTCGGATTTTCTTGCTGTTTTGCTGAAGGATAATTGCCTTATATGTTTTTAACTGATAAGATTCGATTTTTATTGATATTGAAAGATTATCCTTGCCAAAACACAAGATAATTACCAATTGATTAGATACTAAATTCCTTATATGATTAAAATTGATTATTTGAATTAATTGGGTAACTTATCTTGCAAGAAATTGAATTAGGTCAAATATAGATAATCACTAAATTAATTTTTTGATTTATATTATTTGTTATTTGATCCCTTGTGTTTTGAAAGGTTCAAAACTTGCCCTCAACTTTTGGAAATTTTAAATTCCTTGATTAAAAGTTTAATTATTGAAAAGTTTTAAATTTCAACCCTTAGAATTTTACAAGTTTAAAATTCAATCTTATACTTTATCTATTACAAGATTAATATATATATATATATATATATATATATATATATATATATATATATATATATATATATAGATGTATAAGAATAAGCTAGTCTTATCGCTAGTAGGCCTCATTCGCGAAGCCAGTCTATAAGGTGGGTATAAGGTTGCTGCCTATAAAATGGCGCTTAATGGGTGTACACTCACACCCACCGCTTGCTTGACTGGTGGAGAGTCGTTAGCCGAACGGATAGGATAGGGCACTTAATTCCTCATTATAAGTATAATGGAAATAATAAAGTAACTACAATGTTTATAAATTCCCAATCTTAGTTACTTTAGGGTAAAATGTGAAAATGATACTATTCCATGGAATTACACTTTGTACCCTTGTCAAACGTTAGTGGAGCGTGCGTGGTTAACCGACACACTAATTTGGGATTGACATTGGTGGCGAAGGGTGGCTCGATATTTATCATAGATCAATGGAGCGTGCATGGCTAACCGGCACATTAATTAGGTGATAGAGACATTGATTGCACCATGTTGATTCGCATGGTTATTCACAACTTGTTTGCGATCCTCAGCATCCCAGTCGCAAATTTGAAGTGCATATCGAGATTTAAACATGCATTGAAATGTTCAATGAATCTCAAATGAAATCTAGGAATTTTCAAATACATTTAAAACTTAATCTCTTTTTCGTTTTTCATGGTGAAAATTAGTGAATCGTCATTCACTTACCTTCAAATTATTTACTATTAGATTACGCCATCCCTTTTCTAAGTTGTAAATAATGTTGTTGGATCCTAGCCCTAATTTCTCATTTGGGTGTTTAATTGGGGATTCATTACTAATCAAACTTTGTTCCTTTCTATTTCAGATGTCTAACACAAACGCAAACAACAACGCTTCTGAACCTGTGTCAAAAGGTGACATTTGATGGGTCAAATTTCAACGAGTGGATGAGATACATTCGCATGATAACTCACTACGAGGACAAAGAAAATGTCCTCGATGAGAAACTAGAAAAGATCAACCCAGAAGTTGCTACTCCTGAAGAAATGGCCGCCTTTGAGGCCCACGAGCGTGATGCTACGAAAGTTCATTGCATCATGATGGCCACCATGAACCTCGAACTCCAAAAGTCCTATGAGGACATGTATCCATATGAGATGCATCAAGATTTGCTGGACATGTACCAGCAAAGCATGAGGCAAGAGCGCTATGAGATCATTACCAACATGATTACCGCTAGGATGGGGAGTGGAGAATCCCTAACCGCTCATTTGCAAAGGATGCAAAGGTATATTGATCGTCTTCTCAAACTTAATGTTAAGTTTGATGAGGATTTGGCTATCGACATCATCCTCCACTCCTTGCCTTCCTACTACAACCAGTTCAAAATGACCTACCACATGAACAAGGAAGAGGTCACCCTGAGTAAACTTCAAGGGCTCCTGAGGACAGCTGAGAGCAACCTCAAGGACAAATCTATTGCATCATCCTCTACTGTAGCTGCTCCTGTGTTGGCAATTGGCCAAGGAAAGGGTAAAAAGAGGAAGGATCCTTCTAAGAGCCACCAAAAGGGTAAGACCCAAGATGGTTCCTCTTCTAGTGGGACCAAAGCAGGTTCTGTTAAGCCCTCTTCTGACCCCAAGGAAGCAGAGTGCTTCTATTGCCACCAGAAGGGCCACTGGAAACAAAGCTGCCCTAAATATATGCAAGATATTAAGGATAGGAAGATAAAGCCCACCTTTGCAGGTATGTATTTAATTAAATCTAATAACTCATCACTTGCTACTTCATGGGTCCTTGATAATGGATGTGGTTACCACATTTGTTCTGATTTGCAGGGGCTAAGAGAAAGTAGGGAAGTGGAGCATGGAAGGATAAACTTGATCATGGGAAACAAGAAGTCTTCACCAGTCACCAAGATCGGAGTTTATTCCTTAGTGTTGAGTAGCGGGTTAGGGCTAGATTTAAATAATTGTTGCTATTCGCCAGATATGGCAAGGAACATCATTTCTTTTCATGGATTGTTTAGACAAGGTTTCAGATATTCATTTGATAATAGTAATGGTTCTATTAATGCTTATTTGAATGGTGTTCTTTATTTCAATGCATTACCTTGTAATGGGATTTATGAATCTGTGTTGATTATAGATAATTTAGGAAATGATGTTTTGAATGTTGATTCGTCCACAAGTTTGGACAAAGCATGCTTGTGGCATTGTCGCCTTGGCCATGTTAACAAGAAACGCATAGCCCAACTCCAAAAGGATGGAGTCTTAGAGTCATTCGACCTTAGGGACGATGACGTGTGTGAATCTTGTTTACTTGGGAAGATGACCAAGTCACCCTTTACTAGCACATGTGAAAGGGGTGAGGGTGTATTGGATCTCATACATACTGATGTATGTCGACCCTTTAGATCCACCACAAGGGACGCTTGTCGATTCTACGTGACTTTTACAGATGATTATAGCAGATATAGACATATCTACTTAATCAAGCAGAAGTCAGAAACCTTTGAAAAATTCAAAGAGTTCAAGAATGAAGTAGAGAATCAGTTGGGCAGGAAAATCAAGATGCTTCGATCTGATCGAGGAGGAGAGTACCTAAGTCTTGAGTTTCACGACTATCTAAAAGAATGCAGAATAGTTTCGCAATTGACGCCTCCTAGAACGCCACAATTGAATGGTGTGGCTGAGAGACGTAATCAAACCTTGTTGGACATGGTTCGTTCTATGATGAGTCGTGCTTCGTTATCAATCTCATTCTGGGGGTATGCCTTAGAGACCGCCGCCCATATCCTTAACTTAGTTCCCACCAAGAAGGTTGCCAAAACACCTCACGATATGTGGACAGGGAAAGCTCCCTCGCTAGCACATATCAAAGTTTGGGGTTGTGAAGCTTTCGTAAGATGAGAGACTCACGACAAGCTAGAACCTCGTAGTGAGAAGTGTTATTTCATCGGCTATCCACAGAAGTCTTTTGACTATCTCTTCTATAGACCAAGTGACAATGTTGTCTTTGTTGCTAGGGGCGGGGTTTTCAGAGAGAGAGAACTCATAAGTCAGGGAGACAGTGGGAGTCAGATTGACCTTGAAGAGCTTCAAGAGTCAGGAGATGAAGGAACCTCTGACACTGGCGTTCAACCTGAGGAAGAAACCCCTGTTGAACCAATTGACCAGTCCTTACCTCTTAGACGTTCGAGTAGAGTTAGTGTTCCACCCCAGTTTTATGGTTTCCATATTACTACTGAAGGGGATACGTTTATTACAGTACACTAATAAATCTGGACGAACCTAATAGCTACAAGGAAGCCATGGCAGGCCCAGAGTCTGCAAAATGGAAAGAGGCAATGGACAGCGAGATCCAGTCCATGTATGAGAACCAAGTTTGAAATTTGGTTGATAATGTACCAGGTCGCAAGACAGTCGGGTGCAAGTGGATCTTCAAGAAGAAGATAGACATGGATGGGAAAGTGCACACTTATAAAGCGCGATTGGTCGCGAAGGGCTTTACTCAAACTCCTGGAGTTGACTATGATAAGACCTTCTCGCCAGTTGCTAAAATAAAGTCTATTAGGGTAATGCTCGCAATAGCTGCGTTTCATGACTATGAAATATGGCAGATGGACGTTAAGACCGCTTTCCTTAATGGGAAGTTGGCTGAGGATGTTTACATGAATCAGCCAGAGGGTTTTGTCGATGCGAAGCATCCCAATAGGGTGTGCAAGCTTGAAAAATCCATTTATGGATTAAAGCAAGCGTCTCGCAGATGGAATCTTTGTTTTGACGAGAAGGTCAAAGAGTTTGGTTTTCTGCGAAACGAAGATGAGTCATGTGTGTATGTCAAGGCCAGTGGGAGTATAGTGAGCTTTCTCGTATTGTATGTCGATGACATACTACTCATAGGAAACGACATCCCAACCTTGCAGGAGGTCAAGTCCTGGCTTGGGAAATGTTTCGCTATGAAGGATCTCGGAGAGGCTACGTATATTCTGGGAATAAGGATAGTGAGAGACAGAAGTAAGAGACTGATAGGATTCAGTCAGGATACATACTTGGAAAAGGTACTAAAGCGTTTTAGTATGGAAAATTCCAAGAAAGGGGAGTTGCCAATTCAATGCAATACCAAACTGAGTAAGACTCAGAGCCCGAGTACAGAGGCAGATATAGCTGATATGAGCCGAGTACCTTACGCTTCCGCAGTTGGCTCGATAATGTACGCTATGACCTGTACCCGCCCTGATGTGGCCTTTGCTTTGAGCATGGTCAGCGGATATCAAGGGAACCCTGGTAGAGCGCATTGGATTGCTTTCAAGAATATTCTTAAGTACCTACGAAGGACCAAAGAATGGTTTCTAGTCCTCGGTGGGAGTGATGACTTAAGGGTACGAGGGTACAGTGATGCTAGTTTTCAGACGGATCGGGATAATTACCGATCACAGTCTGGCTGGGTCTTTACCCTGAACTGAGGAGTAGTGACTTGGAAAAGTTCCAAGCAAGAGACCGTAGCTGATTCAACGTGCGAGTCAAAGTACATTGCGGCAAGCGAGGCTTCAAAGGAGGCTATATGGTTGAAGAACTTCATTGGAGACCTTGGAGTTATGCCATCCATAAAGGATCCCATGGAAATTTTCTGTGATAACGAAGGAGCGGTTGCCTTAACCAAGGAACCGAGGGATCATAGCAGATCTCGACATATCGATAGAAAATACCATTTTATTAGACATCGGGTAGAGGAGGGACTCCTCGTTGTGAAGAGGGTATCGTCGAAAGATAACCCAGTAGATCCCCTTACGAAGGGACTGAGTAGGGTCAAGCATTTGAAGCACGCTAGGAGCGTTGGGCTAAAGGACGATATTAATTTAGATTAGATTGGTAGAAAACTTGTAATGGATAATTTTATATTCAATATTTGATGATTAAATAAAGGTGTGTTATTTATAAGAAAGGTTACTATCTTGTGTTGATTATTTATCTATTATTTAAATTTTGCATGTTTTGACTTCCTGAATAATAAGATTATTCAAACGGTCCACAATCGCTCATATGTTGGAAGTAGATATGAAAGAAGATTGTCATAAACTCGTTTGTAGATTGTCAAAAAGGTTTTAGACATAGCAAAGGTTTGCTACAATGTTTATGAGTGCTTATGAAATATGTTTTGAGCATTGGAATAAACCCGCACTTGCTAGTATCACTTCTTGAAAGTTATCATAAGTGATCGCAAGATGATAATATCATATAATCTTTAAACCTAGAGATATGGTTATTGTTTGCTAGTTGATTATGCATTGATAATACGAAAACGCATCAGTAACTTGATGTTATAAAACGTATTATTGTGTGTAACTTAGCTAGTGGATAATCAAAGAATATAAGTCGAAGTTTATCTGTTCCTTTTATTCTAAGAGAATAAAAGCGATATCTTGGCCACTCGATGATTTGGTTTGACTTATGTGCCGGGCCCGGTCAGGATGAAGTTGATGTGTTCAACTAAATTCTATGTCGAACAAATCAGAGATCGAGAAACAAAATGCTGGACAATAAGTATTGTCGGCATGATATCTAGAACAGAGGATTATACGATCCCTTATCTGAAGGACATGATTTTTTGATCAGAGTTGACAGAAGTGTATAAGAGCTACGATTGCTAACCGGATCTTGAAGTCGTATGTGAGATATAGTTACTAGACTTATCCAAGAGGGAGACTGTTGGATTAGTGTCTAAGCCTGTAACTATATTTGGTAAGTACTTGACCCGGTTATGCATGGTCCTTTTGGGTTGCCTTCACCAAAGCAACTTGACAAGGTAATTTAAGGAAAGAGAGAGGATATTATGGTTTATTAATATATTATAAGAATAATATATTAAGGGTGAAATCATATTTATTTAATTAGTATTAGTCATAAATTAATTAGGAATTAATTTGGTGACTAAAAGAGATTCATTAAATAAAGGGACTTAAACTGTCAAGTGTGTGATAGTTGAGTTTTGGGCTGGGAAACCTAATGGACTAAGGGGGAACGAAATTATGATGAAGGATCATCATATTTTCGTCCAAGGGCCTTATTCCAGAAGGTTCCTTGGGCTGCTTGGTGGCTAAGCTATCCATTAGGGTTTAGACTGAAACCCTAGCAGCCTACAGTATAAATAGAGACCCTTGCATGTAATTTTCGGCTACTTACTTTCCAAGAGAAACCCTAGGGCCGAAAATTAGCATCCACCTCTCTCTCAAATTTGCCTTCTTGCTTGTGGTGTTTGTGATCCATTAGAGGAGTAACAATTGTGACTCTAAGCTCAAGAGAAGAAGATTCAAGCTACTATTTGAAGTGGTAAACATCTAGATCTGATGTAATTAGCTAATTTCGAAATTATGTATGCTAGATTAGGGTTTGCAAGTCTTGGATTCATTGCAATGTCAATAGAGAAACCTAGATCGAAGCATTAGGGTTTGTATGAGCACATAGGATTGTTCTTATGTATAAAACCCATCAATTTGGTCCTCCTCAACTCGTCGAGTTGGTCTTTAAATTCCTGCGTGCCCAATTATTCCAACACGTTCAGTTCTCATCCTTCAACATGACGAGTTACACTCTTGATTGAATATTTTCTTTCCTTAACTAGCCTTCTGGATTCCCGGTGTTACAACTCTCCCCCACTTAAATTAGATTTCGTCCTCGAAATCGTTCCTTACTAACACCCCAATGCAAACCACAATCTGGAGATAACCAACCCTGAGCCTCCGGAAGAAACCACTTTTACCTCCTTAAACCGGAAACCCGCATTGGTCTGACTTCCTGACAGACCACCCATGTTAGGCTTTACCATGCTTAGTCCTCCTCAAATAACCGACTAAACGCACACTTCCAGTCCTGATAATCTCGATGTCCCCATTAGAAACAAAATCACTAACCATAACTCGCTGTAGAATACTTATACTTGACAGAAGGCTCAGATAATCCTTCGAGTAGAAGATTCATCCCTGCAACGGTTAGACTCAAACGAGAGCTGCACAACAGGCTCAAATCAATTACTCTGAGATTATTTAATCCCGCTGCAAGCGACTTAGCACTTTCGATGATCAATCTACTCCACACACCCGAATCCTCACATTACTACTTCTTCCCGAACATCATGCTGCCTCTTATCCTCTTTCCAAATAAACCAAGATCTCCTTAGTCCCAACTTATCTGCTAACTATCTGGAATACCGGATCCCCCCCGGTTGCTGAGCCAAAGAACACACTCCCAGTCACTCCCCGCGACTTCCGAAGAGAACTTCGGCTATCAAAACTTCCTTATTCACATTGCCGCTCTTGGCTCCATAATCTTGGAATCCCCGATCCAATACCTCGACCCAACGGTCTCTGCCAGGTCCCACCTGCATTGCAAAAAAGCACACAGGCCTCGCCCACAGGTCCCAACCAAACCATATCATGGAGCGGCCTTTCCCACAGGTCCCACCTATCTAGGGCTTCACAGGACCAACCCCACCTCGAACCCCATCGACCTATCCCTTCCTGATCCCAATCATCCTGTGGCCCTTCCACGATCCTACGACTTACCCTCCCTGTCCTAACTTATGTAAATAAATATGTGAATGCTACAGCTCATTCCGCAGTCTAACAACACTCTCCCACACTATTTGACCGCATGAAAAATGCTACGGCTGCCCCAAAGTCATACAATACTTTCCCCCTCTGTCTCAACCAACGCCCATGGCCCCACCATTAATTTTCCAATCCGAACAAATCTCATAGTCGAGCACGCACATGGTTTAACATCCTGACTGAACTCGCGTCTTGATGGGAATTTCCAACCTGATTTCCCAACGCCAGCTATCAAGCACCAAGAAGACGTGAACCTAACGTTTGGGAAGTTTCCCAAACTCCCAACTCACACACCCCTCAATCCAGACAGTTACTGGGACTGCCTTCCTCTTTAGTGGGAATGTGAAGCTCGTCCTGTTTTCGCACCTACTTCTGGTCCTAAATACATGAACAATTCTTCTCCATTTTGATTCAACTAAAATCTTACAGTAGACTAGATTGGAAGGATTCCCAATCCTTCTTACTATCCAATGATCAATTCGCTGGCAACCAACACTTATCACTATTAGCGTTCCAAACTAACAAATACTGAAGCAGTACAACTCTTGTGGACAAACAGAACACTTCCTAAATTCCAATCACACTTCCTACAGCTACCGCAACCTGGGAACCCTCTATATAAGGAGACGACCTCACACTACTAATCTAAGATTCATAGTATGAAGATGGCATATAACCTGTATATAAGCAGAAAATATAACTCCAAGATATACTTACTCATACCGATGCAAGAAAATAGCAATAAAATCATAAATAAGAACTGATAGGGAGCAAAATATACACACCTGCGATATCGAAAGTTGCTCGCGCCTCCGCTGTAGTCAACTGGAAAGATCTGCTCCTTGCCGCAGGTGCATATGCCTGGCCCTGACGGCTGTCGGTGATCCTCAATGTCGCAGGGGCAGGTGCCATCACCTTTCCTACTATAGCTAAATTCGGACATTGGGTCTTTTTGTGGCCCCACTGACTGTAATGAAAACAGGTCATGTCTGATCCCTGGCTGGTGGTAGCAGTACAATCCCTGCTATAATGACCGATCCGGTCGTACTTGAAGCAGCCCGAATCACCGCCACTACCACTCCTACATGCACGC
Source organism: Lactuca virosa (assembly GCF_052849685.1). Taxonomy (NCBI): domain Eukaryota; kingdom Viridiplantae; phylum Streptophyta; class Magnoliopsida; order Asterales; family Asteraceae; genus Lactuca; species Lactuca virosa. The sequence continues at coordinate 163,347,611 of NC_136432.1, read as the reverse complement.
TCGTGTGTCCTACCGCACTTGACACATCGGCTACGGTCCTGATGACTCCTCACTCTAGACTCTAATACCTTGGGCCTCTTTCTCGACCCTGCAAATTTTTGAACCTTATCTATCTTCCTCTTCCTCTCTGCTTCTATGCCGATCCCCCTCTCACTAGCTCGAGCGATCATATCCTCCAGCGTCTTGCAGCTGGACCAGCTCACAAACTTCCTGATATCGCTCCTCATCATCTCATGGTACCGGGCCTTCTTCATCTCCTCGTCCGCCACATACTACGGGACGAGAAGGGACCTCTCCCTAAACATAGCGGTGATCTCAGCCACCATCTCCGTAGTCTGCCGGCGGTCCTGGAATTCCTGTGCCAGCTGCTGCACCTCGATCACTTGTGCAAACTCGGCCCTGAACCTAGTCGAGAAATCACTCGAGGACATCGCATCAATAGCTACATCATCTCCCATAGCATGTCCAACCTCCTCCCACCAGTCACATGCTCTGTCCTTCAGGAGATAGGAAGCAAGTCAGACCTTGTCCCCCTCGGGACATCGGCTAGTATAAAAGGCGTTGGTGATGTCAGCCAGCCACGTGATGCTAGCAATGGGGTCCCTAGCCCCATGATAGTCTGGAGGTCCACAAGCTCTGAACTCCCTGAATGTGAACGTGCGTGCCCCCATCATGGCCGCCATCTCGGTGCGAAATGCACCCAACCTCTCGTCAAGAATCTCGAAAATGCCCTCCTTGACCGTACCGAAGATCACAAGAGTCCGTTCCATTATACTGCGTGTAATCTCAGATGAAATAAACTCAATCATCTGGTCATCGAGCTTCCCGGCTCCAGAGCCCGATCCTGATCCTTTTCCGGTGCCAGAACTGCCAACTGGTCTAGTGTGTAGTGTCACCATACTGAAAATACAACATAACAATCATCCGAATGCTCATCATAACTCGAGGGATCTCACACACTACAAGTTCCCTGGTTTGATCTCGGCCCTCCTTGAATCAAGTATAAATCCTCTGCTTTCGGTACTATGGGCCCATACTACCTTCCACATCTATCCGTATTTTCCTCAAGAATTGCCTTGACTCCACCAAGTCCCTTTCTCTACTATTGCTCTCAGCGCTAATCTCATCATAGGCTTACCCTAGGGTAATCTCTGATCCACTCTCCGCCATCAACTGCATAAGAAGTCCCTGCTAAATTTCCCTAGCTAGCTCGCGAATACTATTACATATTACTAAGACCAGATAATTCGTTGAATAAGAGGTCTCTCCTTACAACAGTTAGACTTAAACGAGAGCTACGAAATAGGGCTAAACCTAACCTTCTGAAATTATTTAGTCCTCATAATATGTAACTTAACATATTCATTTACTACCTAGTTAAAGATGACTAGAACTCCTAAAAGCACAAAGCAAGTAGCATTCGTGCATTGAGTAATCAAACCAAGCATATCCTAATCAGGCCATCATATCATTAACTAATCAGTACTAGCATGCGGTTCAATAAGCACATACAGTAGGCATACAAGGCATCATTCCTAGATCCTTAGCCCTAATCTAGCATGCAGGTCTCATACATATACAACACGCATCCAAGGCATCCTTCCTAGATTCTTAGCCCTAATCTAGCATGCAGTTCTCATAATCATATCATATCATAACAAACATGTATGGGTAACTTGGGAGAACTTACTTGAGCTCGGCTCATTGCATGCACCACACCTTTTTCTCTTTTGAAATCGTTTTTATAAAATGATTTTCTTTTGAAAATTTTCATACCAAGTCCTCAATTTGAGTTCAGACACACCCGAAACTATGTCCGAATCCCTCAAACCAAGGCTCTGATACCAACTTGAAACATCCCAAACATTCATGACCAAAAATTTCGTTTTAAACCATTAAATTAAACCATAGTTATTAAAATCATTCTATCAAAAACATAAGTCATAGTATCCAAACATCAAATCAGAGTATCATATCAAAACATTAGAGTAAACATCCCAGACTAAACATCGTGGTGTGTGCAATGCATTCATCCCGAGCTCTTCGCTTTGCTACCAGAAGTACCTGCAACCAAAACTGAAAACCGTAAGCACGAAGCTTAGTGAGTTCCCCTGCTCGGTATACATATCTGTTCATTCCAGGCCCCGCCTGTCACTTTGCCTCACCCGCTATATACATACAAACGATATCATATAATCATGCTAGTACATAAAAATCATACACAGTACTATACGTTCCAGTCCTAAGGCCTCGCCTATCATGGTCCCCGCCCCTACTCTGCTAATGATGAGATATGGAACCTCGTCCACACTCAGCTAGTAACGAGATACGGGACCCCATCAACACTCACTTCCCTACCCAGGCACATACAAGTATCACACAGACAACAAGTATAATCAAACATGTACATAGTCATCGGGTACCACCCGACATCGAACCGTAGTCCGAAAAACATATAAACATTCCTCGCGTACCGCCCGACTTTGGTGCATTCGACCCGTTCAAAATGGAGGAGACTCACCTCGAATGTCGGATGATAGCTGAACCGTCTCTGCTCCAGAATCAGCTCTACTCAGTCCCCCAAACCAACACGACCTCTTAGATACCATTTCATGCTCATAACCCATTATTGGTCAACTTTGGTCGAAGTCCAAGTCAAAGTCAATGTCAACATCAAATTCAAGGTCAGACTCAAAGTCGAAGTCAACGCTTAGAGTTGACTCAACTCGTCGAGTTCACCTTCAACTCGCCGAGTTCTATGAATCATGGAATCGTGATTTTGCGATCCAATTCGTTGAGTTCTTCCTTGAACTCGTCGAGTCATTCCTTATCAACAGAATTGGGACACTTGAATTCAACTCGTCAAGTTCCTTCATGAACTAGTCGAGTTATTTAGTCTGTTAGCCCTTCTTAATGCATTAAGCCATTATTCTTCAGATCTGAACCCAATACTCTAGATCTAGAGTGGAAATACCTTTTAGAAGGGTAAAGTTTCCAACTTTACCCATTAATCCCTTCCCAAAGAGAATAAGCTCAAACCCTAACCCAAAAAGGTCAAGGTCTTGATCCAAAGCCAACTAAAACTACAAGATAGACCATGAAGTCATAGATCTGGACCATAAGAACGACAATATCATGTAAAGTTCCCAGCTTGGGATGGTCTCAACCTCTCAAGACCGTATCTAAAAGATTAGAATGAATAGTACACGAATGGGACCAACCAACACACTTAAACCAATGATTTTGCATCATCCAAGGTTCCCTATTGTGGGTGGTTTGAAGGATAATAACTATTAACTAATGAGAGGTGTTCATAACTTCTGGAAAATCTAGAAATGTTCTCAAGAATATTTCTAGAAGAAAAGACCACCAAAAGCACCACTAAAAATAATCTGACAATCTTATTTGTTCTCAATATCTTCACTCCAACCCACCACCATAGGCAAGAACACTTGGAGTCTCTCTCACTCAAGATGAAGGCTATAAGTAGGGTTCGTTGCTATGAATGGATGATGATTTCCAAATTTAGGGCTTAGTAGTGTTTAAATACTTGGTAATTTTCATTATAGGCCCTCAAGGTATGAAAAAATGACTATATGACCCATGTACGTGATCAAGTAAACTTTTCTTGCACTTTCGCCCCTAAAAGTTAACTTTAACCATGTCAAAAGAAAGTTAACAAGAAAGGATAAAGGAACTAACCTCAATGGCGAAATGGGAAATCTTGGGTCGTTACATATGGGTTCTTCAATGATGAAACCTTCTAGATTTTTCTCAATTCCAACTACTATGAGAAATAAGTCCTTCGTGACTTCAATGATATTATCGTTGTCGGTGATGAAAATTTCAATGTTGTCATCAAGGACGCGAATGCATTCAAAGGCTTTTGTAAATAAAGCAAAATGGAAATCTAGGGTTAGGCTCTTTGGTGAGAGGAACTGCAATGGGGTGATGGGAGATAAACTCAATCATTACTCGAATATATTCATTGTAGTCTGTGGGGTTCAGAGATAAGAGTTGAGTAATGTATCTGATGATCATCTCATATGAAGATGATTCAACGGAACCTTTGGATAAAATCTTTTTTGAGGGAGACTTAGCAGGTTTTGGCGCCGCAGAAGCAAATGAAGAATTTTGAGAGTGAAAGATTACATAGAAAAGATTTTAGGGCTTGAAGAAGGATTAATGAGAGTAAAGAGGGAATGTTTTGATTTTGAAATCAATTTATAGGAAGGTTTGCTTCGGGTCCTGTTGAAGAGTGCAATGTTGACACCCAATTTGAAATGATTCGCATTAAATGTGGGTTACTTAATTATGCATCCTATTTGACAGTTAACCCAAAGTGATATGAAAATGTTGTGCTAAAAAGGGGTAACGATTCAGATTCAATGAAAACACAGCCTGTCATTGGTCTTATTATATGTGCCAAGAACACATTCTTTTATCGGGATTTTAAAGAATTCTTCATTTAGCCGTCTGAGTTAATTTTACGTTTGGATTTAATAAAACAGTAAACAAATGAGAGGATAATCTTATAATATTTTTATTTTATTAAGAAAAGAGACAACTTCAGTTTCAAGGATCTCGAAAAATGATTGCAGCTCCAGCGTAAGATACTCAAGAGAGACAAAACATGCTCTAATACTTCATAGTGATATGAGAAATAATGCAGTTTCTTAAATGGATATCAGAGATAAAATGACGAAAGAAGATCTTAGAGGTCGGCAATATGAAAAATAGACATGGGATTTTCCGAGATTTGACGGATCAAACATCGAAAAGATTGAGAATCGAGAAAACATTACCATTTTGGATTTAAATTCCGAGATTGATTATGATAAATAGTTTGTTCGGAAAATGATATCTCAGAAAATTCATGATTAACATGTACTCCATTTCATCGGATTGCATAATGTCGGAAATCGATTGACTATAACTATGGAATTTATTGAAATACTTAAACACGAGTAAAGGATAGATAAAAAGACACAAAAATGATCCTTATTTTTCGAGGTGACATATTCCTACATTGAGGAATAAGGAGAGCTCGGAATCATTTGACTTTCTGAAGCAAGCATCAGAGAGTGCAAAAATCTTTGAAGAACTGGGGATATGGAAGGATCATTCCCATTTTGTTAAAGAAACTGTGAATTTGGTTTCGTCTAACGCCTAGGTAAAGAAATCAGTGATCTCATCATCAGATGGAACAAAAATGAGTTCTATTTTTCGATTGAGAACATGATCTTTAATGAAATGATACCTAATATCTATATGCTTCGTTATAGAGAGAAACCGTTGTTGGTGGGAATCGATCCTATCATGCCTTGATACTTCTTATTATTAAGAGTTTCACCGGTTCGGTTGAAAAATATTTTGTGTCTAAAACCCATGGGAACTTTGGCAGAGGTGTAGGTATCCATAGAGTATTTCTTTAGAAGCTTGGAAACATATCCCTCCTGATGGATGAGTATGCCCCCATTCGTTTGTACAACTTGCTAATTATCAACTTTGAAAAATCTTGAACCATCGTTGGGTCCATCGAACCGAAAATAACGACATCAACGTATATTTGGACGAGCATGAGAAGCTTTCCATTTGATTTTATGAACTGTGTAGGATCAAGAACTCATCTTTGAAAACCTAAATGCTTAAGTAAACAAGTAAAATTTTCATACCAATCCCAAGGATCCTATTTAAGACTATATACAGGTTTCTGAAGTTTATAACAATAATTCGGAAATGCAATATTGACAAACTTAGAGGGCTATTGGAGATAAACTTCCTCTTTAATTTCACCATTAAGAAAAGAACTTTTGATGTCCATTTGGTAAACTTTAAAAGCCTTATGAGCAACATATGCAAAAAAGATTTGAATGGTCTCGAGACCATCAACAAGAGCAAAGGTTTCGTCGTAATCTAAACTTTAAATTTGTATGAATCCTTTAGCCACCAATCTCTCTTTGTTGCATATGATAACTCCTGCATCATCACGCTTCTTTTAGAAAACCCATCTTGTTCCGATGACAGGGTGATCCAAAGGAGGAAGGACAAGAGTCTATATTTGATTTTGATCAAACTCAGCTAATTCCTCATGCATTGTAGTTATCCAGTTAGAATTCTCTAAAGCCTCTTTAATAGGCTTCCCTTCAACAAACAGGATAAATGCAGATAAATAACATTTGTTTTGAGTATCGATCATGGATCATGTTTGAACACCGGTATTCAGATAGCCAATAACTTGATCTGGAGGATGATCATTTGTCCAAATTTGTAACATAGGGAGCTTTTCTATAGTAGATGGTCCGATATAAATTACAGGGTTATGATGCTCCCCCTAAATTTATTGAATTGTAGGATGATGCTCCCCTAAACTTTTGTACCAGATATCTCAGCATCATTTGAGGCTAAATAAAAGAAGTCCACATTATCATCAATTTTAATTTTATTAGTTTCAAAGAACTGATATTCTGTGTCCCGAAAACTTTCACCATTGTTTGATTTGACACTTGGATTGCTACCTTGCCTTTGAGGTAGGATAGATGAGATATTCTCCCCTTCAACGTGAGAAGGGTATGCTTCGAAATCAAACGAAGGAAATAAGGGTGGGGGTCTATAAATAGGTTGAGAAACCGATTGAGATGGAGTGAGTCAAATTTCTGAATTAAGAGCAGATTTTGGAGTACCAAATAGGCTAATGTCGACTTCATATATGAATTAACGATTGGGAGAATCGGGAGGTGGAGCATCGCATTCCATGATGTGAATTGTGACATGGATTGGTTCCGAATTTCAGATGAAATGATCGTCAAAAGTGATCTCAAAGCTTTCTTCAACCACCCGAGTTTATCGATTTAGGACACAAAATGACTTTGATTTAGAGGAATATCTGAGGAAGATGGTATCATCTGAATTGTTTGGAACTTGGTAAGCTGATTTGGGTTGTTCTTTATAAAACACCTTCATCCATAAATATAAAAGAAAGAAATACTAGGTTTTCTACCATTCATACCTTCGTATGGATTCATGTTGAGACGTCTCTTGATAATGCATCGATTATGAGTAAATAAGGCAGCGCTAATAGCTTTAGCCCATAAATATAGTTGAAGATTGGAAAAATTCAACATGGAACAAGAAGCTTCTAACAAAGTTTTGTTCCTCCTTTTGACGACATAATTCTGTTATGGGGTTTAAGGAGCCAAAAAATTGCGGACAATGCCTTTTGATGACTACGAATTCTTTGGACAGTCAGTTCGGAGAGTACTTTGATTCGCTTGATGTAGTTTATGATCTCGGAAGCAGTGTTGGATTTCTTATCAAAGAAAGAAGACCCAATTCAACCGAGTATAATCATCAACAATCTCCAAAATATAATTTTTCTGGTGAAAATTCTCAACTGCTGAAGGACCACAAATATCTATGTAAAAAAGTTCAAGTGGTTTAGAAACTAATTTCTCAATTAGAACATGATGACCTTTCTTGAATTTATTCTCACTTTCACAGGGAGTAGAAATATACTCGTTGTAAAACTTGAGGAGTGGCATACCTATGGCCATATCACCAGACACCAGATTATTCATATATTGGAAATTTAAATGAACAAGTCATTGAAGCCATAACTAACTAACATCAGGAACAACTTTAGCTAGAAAGCACATTTGTGGTTTTCTGACAATGGGATTTATGCCCAAGGGATACATGTTTTTGTTGCGATCTGATTGAATGAGACATTTTGACAGATCTTCGGTCATGATGTAGCTATGCTTATTATATAATTTAAAATGGTGATGAGCATCCGTGAGTTCCGGCACACTGATTAAATTGTGGTTCAATCCATCAACATAAGATACATTTGAAAAGGTGAAGTTTCCGTTGGTCAAGATGCCATAACCTCGGATGATGCAGTTGGTGTTAGTTCCAAAAGTAACATAACCAACTTTTAGAAACAATTATATTCACGCATGAAATCCATCTTTCCATTCATGTGAATAGAAAAAGAACTATCAATATATCATATTGTTTCTTATTCTTCAACACATAAACCTTGCAAAATCAGTGAGATTTGCAATTCTTAAGTTCCTTGGCTTTTCACTTGGTTGATGACCTTGAAATAGTCGAAATTTCGGAAGGCATTTTCCGATGTTATTTTGGAAAGATACAAACTTTCAAAGTCTTTTCATTAGTACAAAAATCATATTCAACTTTTATTGGATCAGGAATGAATTCTATCGATCAAACTATTTTTTTGATTTTTCATTGAAATTTTGGAATAGGTCCTTTTTGAAGCATTTGATTTTGAGAAGTTTTGCCTTTCTGTCCTATATTCACACTTCTAGAAAAGGTTTTAAAATTTGTAGTACGATCCCTTTTGAGAATATTTCCTTAAGAAGTAATAGTGAATCTAGGAGAGGAAAGCTTCCGAGGAGAATAATATTTTTCAGAACAACCTTTTACAGACGATGTACTACCAGAAACAAATTTAGATTTGTTACTGTTTTTCAGACTAAGGATAGGCAGGTCAGAGTTACTAACAACTGAGGGTCTTTTGAGAATCTTAAATATAAAGAAGGTATTGTGGTTCCTAGTGGTTGGATGAACTACAATTTGTGACACACTTTTTTGGGCTTCACAATGGACATGTTGTTAGGCCTAGACTTAGTTTCTGATTCTAAGGCTTTTTTAGCTTCTACTTTCAGATGAACAATATCCTTCTTGTTTAACGAAGGTTTCTTCTTTGAGGTTTTAGAAGATTGTCCTACAGAAGTGTGAGATTCCTGATCGAGATCGATTAACAGAAAAAACAAAGAACAATGGTTTATCACAAAGGTTTTTCACTAAGAAAGTTCTCACCAAGTGAACAAGCACAAATCCAGGGTTCGCAAATTGGTTAATTACACGATCCATGAATACATGATTTTATAGCTAAGTGGTCTCAATCCCTACAAATCAGGGATTTCACCTAATCTATGTAAATAAAGAGTATATCATATATCCCTATGATATCAAATCTGCTAATTATGAGGACAAGGATTGCGCGGAAAACGTTTGAAAACTCAAGCCTAGAATTAAACAATGACAATGGAAGCAAATAAATATACTAGTCAAGTTGGGATGAACTAGTCAAGACTTGAAGATGATAACTCAACAAAGTTCTCAAGATATTAACGTAAAGTATGAACAAGAACAAAGTACAAAGTACAAGAAGAATGTTAGAGAGAATGATTGACTGGATATTTCTTGATTGATAAAGGTGAAGTTCCAACTCTTACAATGGTTTAAGGTTGACACTCCTTATAAAGCATAAGGAGGTACATAAGTCAAATACATCAAAAGAGCATGGACTGAAGATCAAAAGTCTGACACATATGTTGTTGTTGTTCATGTAGGTTGTACTATACTAAGAGACAACTAACATATAGACAAAAAATTACTAGTACAATAACATTTGTCATTCTACTACATCAGAATAAAAACAACTTTGGAAAAATATCAATCTTGGATCTCTTCACTCTAACACTTCATTGAAACCTACAGGTAACTCGGATTGATCAATTTCCGATTGCCAAGGGATCACTTGATTTGTACTAACAATCTTCCTTAAGTGATTTTGGCAATCTCTGACCTCTTAGTTTTTATCTCCAAAGATGAACATATATGCAGTTTGTAGCCAGTTCCTCACTTCAATCATAGATTCAAAGTCACATTGAACAGTACACAATTATTATGCAAGTGTTACTTTTTATTAATTAGGTAAATCATCTTACACATGTGTTCAAGGTACAGATATGATACGAAAGCAAAGTATAAGAATAAAACACATAGGCCTCCTATTGCATCACCGAGATCTTGCCCATCTCCTTCCAGACTCATTCTCCTGAGAATACATGTGGTTTGAAAGGTGAACATAATGTTGGTGAGTTCACATGATTTGTAAACTTTAAAAGGTTTTGTAGAATTTATTATGTCAACGTTGTTGTTTTCCCTAAACTTGCATACTTGAGTTGTGTTCTATTGCTACATTCTTATATTTATTTCCTAGTAGTAATTTATAGATTTATTAGTTTAACAATGTTACGATGAGTTCCTATAATCGAGGTATGACTGTTGTTGTCGTCGGTCCAGAATATCGACGCTTCATGAGACGTCGTCGGTGTTAGAAAGTTATGTCTGATTCGACTTGTCGTCAGGTTGTAACTAGCAACCAAAGGTGGAGGTTTCAACTCCGTATAGATCTATACATATCTTTCTTTCTCACTTAAGATTTAACGGCTATAGGTCTGGGGATTTATAGCTAAAGTTTATTCAGCTAGGTGATAAATCAGGTCTCATCTAACACTTATTTGTGGGGGCCTCCCCTGGTCGATCGCGCTGTTATTCTTCATTATATTTATACAAGATACTTATTATATATATATATATATATATATATATATATATATATATATATATGTGTGTGTGTGTGTGTGTGTGTGTCTATATATATATATATATATATATATATATATATATATATATATATATATATATATATATATATATATATATATATATATATATATATATAGGGGAGAGTTCAATTGAGAAAAAAAAAAGGTTGAGAATGGGGGAATCATTCTCAGCCGCTCATTTATTTTTGTCGCAAAAGTCTCCGTCGTACCAGCGGAAATGGGAAATGTATAGACATGTGTCTTCCAACAAAACATATTTCCTTAAACTATGCTAATTATTACCTTAATATATATACAAAAACATAGTTTTTTCGTTTTTTTTGTTTTAAATTTTTAAGAAGCTATTTTTATCGAAAAATGATTTTAAATATACCAAAATTCATGATTTTTTTATATTCTCTACAAATAGACATCCATATTTATATAGTTTTAAGATAAAATAAAAAATTTATTTTTTTTATATTTTCAGCTATCGTTATTCATAAGTGAATAAAAATGCATCAGGTTTTATTACAGTACATTCGTTATTCACTTATTAATAAAAAGTATGATTTTTTTTTTACAATTTAAGTATCATTCATATATGAATATAGCATATAATAAACATAGTATATTCATATTTAAATATTGGACGATGCATTCACTTGTGAATATTAGATGGTATATTCACTTATGAATATTAAATGATATTTTTATATGTGAATATTACATAGTATTACATGGTATATCACATGTGAATATTACATAATATATTCCCTTGTGAATATTAGATGATATATTCACTTATGAATATTACACAGTATATTCACATATGAATATTACAAGGTATATTCACTTGTGAATATATTCACTTATGAATATTAGAAGGTATTTTCACAAATATATATAATTTTTATATGTTATTCACATATGAATGACATAGAGACTTGCATATTTGTTTTGTGTTTTTAATAATCATATACTGATTCAGGTGAGAACATATTCATATGTGAATATAACGTGGTAATTTAGTTTATGCATTTCATCAAACAGTTGGAGTGCATACAAGTTAACTATTTTAAAAATGTTAAAAACATCAAGTTATCAATTCCAAATCATCATATACTTCTGATTTCGACTTCAGATGCGACATCCTATGTCTGATCGATTTCTCATTTTGATTTTGATTTCCGAAAATCCGATTGGGAACCTGTGAGTACCGATTCTGAGTTCTTCAATGTCGACTGTGACTGCGAGTCCAGAACTCCGATTCCAATTTCATGAACAGCAAAGAAATTCCGATTCCAACTGATTTCGTTTGCGAATCTGGGAAATTCCAGTTCCAAATCCGTTATGAACTTTAACAAATCGATGAAATTGATGAATTTGGGTTGTGAATCTGTCTTGAATGGCGAACCTCCCAGCCACGAATATCGATGATTGATTAACACTGGATGACATTGATGATGGTTTAGTTGAAGAAATCTGGATGATTGTTGAAGGTTGGAGGAGAAATTTTGATGATGAACGAACTGTTATCGAATTCTCTATAGTTACGTATTTGAGATTGAAGGTTATTAACATATTTACAAGTTTGCCACTGTGTCTTTTTATGCTTAGATTAAATGAGTGGCTGAGAATGATTCCCCTATTCTCAACCTTTTTTATTTTCTCAATTGAACCCACCTCTCTCTCTCTCCCTATATATATATATATATATATATATATATATATATATATATATATATATATAAGTTAAAGCATCTTGCATAGCCGGGTATTTGGACAGAGTTATCGGATTAGATGTCTAAGCCCATAACTATAATTGGTATATACTTGAATTGATAGTAGCACAGTCCTTTTGGGTTGCCCTCATACTAGCAACTGGACATGATGACTTTTAGAGAAAGATTTTGAATTTATTATTTGAATAATAAATTGAAATAAATGATTTGTTAATGTATTATGAAAATAATATATTAATTAGAAATCATATTATTTAATTAATAGTTAATCATATTGGAATTAAATTTGGGATTAATTGTATTAATTAAAAGTGCATGGGCTGCTTAAGCCTTAAGCTAAGGAATTAGGGTTTCCTCCTTAAAACCCTAGCTTTGGATATAGGCTACCTAAACTATATAAAGGGTAGTACCCTTCATAATTTCGGCCACTCTTGAACCTAGAAGAATAGCCGAATTTCTCAAGCCTTATCCTCTTCTCTTCTCTCTCATCCACTTGCTTAGTTTAGGTGTGAGCCATTAGAGGTGTTATGCTTGTGACACTTGCTCTCAAGCTTAAAGAAGTCTTGGATTCATATTATTATTACTACATAAAAATCAAACGTATGTTTACTATCTTTTGTTATTAATTTCAAAAATAGTATGTACCAATTAAGTTTTTCCTTTTGATGTTCAATACTTGTATGTTCAATTAGAGAAAACATAGATCAAAGCAATTAGGGTTGCATGCACACATATGATTGTTTGTTATGCTCAGAACCCATCAGTGGTATCAGAGCCTAGCTTTGTTTTCTATTGAATGTGATGCAATTGGTTGAATTTCATCAATTAGGGTTTGTGGCAATTAAACCCTTTGGACTTGGAATTTTCGCAATTAGGGTTTCCAAACCCTACATTTCAAAATATTTTGGAAAGGGTTTTGACCCTTTCCCTTGTCCTTTAAGATTTTGAAAATTAGGGTTTCCTAACCCTCTTGATTTTCGAATATGGCAAGGATTGAAATCCTTGCCTTCCTCCCCAATACTTGTGATTTTTGAAAATTAGGGTTTCATGATAGGGTTTTTTTATTTTTGGTAATTATCTCTTTATGTGATTTATTTGGATTAACTATAAAATTTGCATATCCCTCCCATGTTTTTTGAAAATTAGGGGTGAGGATTAGTTTAAATTAGTTTTGATTAATTTAATTGAATAATCCTAAATGATTTAATAAATTAATTAAATGTTTAATTAATAGATAATTATTAAATCAATTTCTTTTAAATTTAAATTAAATTGTTTTAATTTCAAAAAATTTAAAAGATTATAAGACCCTAGTATTTTGAAATATTTAAAATACACCTTATACTATATGTAAAATTAAAAGTTTAATATTTACTATATGTATAAGACAAGTCAGTCGAACCGCTAGTACGCCTCATTCACGAAGCCGGTCTATAAGGGGGTATAAGGAAACTGCGTATAAAATGGTAGTTGAATGGTTGTCCACTCTCAACCACCGCTTCCTTGATTGGTGGAGGGTTATTAACCAAACGGGTTTGATAGGACATATAATTCTCATTAAATAAGTATATTGAAATTATAAATTAACTAAATGCTTTTATAAAATTTCCAATCTTAGTTACTTTAGGAAAAATGTGAATTTGATGTTAATCTATGAAATTACACATTGCACTTTATATAAGTAGTTAGTGGAGCGTGTGTGGTTAACCGACACATGAATATGGACTAATAAAGGGTGGCAATGGGTGCTCGTAAATTATCATTGAATGATGCAGCGCATGTGGCTAACCGAAACTTTAATTAGATGATAAATGACATTGAGAGTACCAAGATAATTTGCATGGTTATTCACATCTTTTTTGTGATTCTCTGTATCCCAGTCACAAATGGAAAGAGCATAATCGATATTAAACATGCCATTGAATAGTTCAATGAATATTAAAAGATCTAGGAATTTCATTAAAAACCTAATTCGTTTAAAATTTCATTTTCGTGGTGAAATTGGTAAATCGTCATTTACCTACCTTTATTTATTTCACAATTAGGTTAGGGCATCCCTTTTCTAAGTTGTGAAATAGCTAGTTGGATCCTAGCCTTAATATTTTATTTGGGTGTTATATTGAGGAATATTCTTATCTAACCAAAACTTTTCCTTCTTCTCCTTCAGATGTCAACTCCCAACGATGCTTCTGGTTCCTCCTCCAACCACCACTCCTCCAACAACAACTTCTAACTCTTTAACATCTTCTCGAGGGTTACTTTTGATGGCACCAATTACAATGATTGGATACGAAACATCAAGATGGCTCTATGTCTCGAGGACAAAGAGTATGTGCTCGAAAAGGAACTTCTCAAGATTGATGAAAAAAAGCTACTCCTGAAGAACTAGCTGAGTATAGGAGACACTACAATGATGCTACCAAAGAGGCATGCATCATGGTGGCTACTATGAATCCTGAGCTCCAATGGTTCTACGAGGATTACTGACTGTATGAGATGAACAAGGACTTTCTGGAAAAGTACCACCAATGAGCTCGTCAAGAGAAATACGACGTAGTAAAGTCCCTCATCACCAGGAAGATAAAAGACAGAGAGTCCGTCAGCAGCCACTTGCAACGAATGCAACGATACGTGGAAAGCCTGGTGAAGCTTAATGTGAACTTTGATGAGGAATTGGGTATTGATATAGTCTTGCACTTATTACCCAGTTGTTATGATCAGTTTATCATGACTTATCATTTGAACAACCAAGATACCACATTGGCTCAACTTCAGATGTAACGCTCGTGTTTCTAGCATAGGCATTAATGTTGATGTGATAGTCTAGGTTAACCTTTGTAACTCATTTTGAAGAAATGAAAAGGAATTATGTGAATATTATGTGTTTTATGTGTTTTATGCTTAATTACTAAGAGTTAATTAATTAAGAATAAAAAAGAGCGTCGAAAATAAATATTAGATAAAGCCGATATCTATTAAGAAAGTTGTAGTGGTCGTGACAAGGATTACGGATATATAAAGAATGTCGAAATCCGAGTTATAACGAACAAGTTATGACCTGTCGAAGTTTCACGACAAAACCGGCACGGTGCTGAATGTCGTAAAAAGTGAGTTTTTGATAAACTACTTTTTAGCCTTAGTGATCTAAATGAAACTCGTAGTGTTCGTTAAACCGAGAGTAGGTATAAAAAGAACACCCAAATCTGACTTCGTATGAGGAAGTTATGATTTTTCGAAGTTTCAGCTTAGCAGTAGACAGCTAAAAACTCGAATTTTAGATCGAGTGATTTTTAGCCGACACGACCTAAATGAGAATCGAAGGTCTCATCAATAGTAGCACAACGGTAAAAAGTCTGATGAAAACGGACGTCGGATGAAGAAGTTATGAATTTTTAACGGATTTCCTGTCCCGGTCTGTTAAAAATAATAATACAAAAATTAAATTCAAAATTAGCCGACGAAGTCTAAATGAAAGTTGTAGAGCGTAATTTTACCTACGCGTGCATATAAAGAATGTAAAAAACGGAGCTCGTATGCGAAAATTATGGATTTTAGAAGTTTTGGCACGAAAATCGAGAAAAATCCCCAAAACCGAGGAATTTCGCATAGGTGGACTTCGGCCACGTGTCCTCACTTCGCATTCGACGCGTTTCCGGAATGCTGCTAAGTCATCCAAACCGAAGAGCTGATCCGAAGCGGTCCAGTAGAGGTGCGACACGTACCCTCTTCCTCGTGCGTCCGAACCCTCGCAGAAGCCACGAGCCTCCCTCCTCGGATCCGGACTTCGGTCCAATCAGGAGCTGCCAGCAGCCCCCTCGCATGCGCAACCCATGTGCTCCTTGCTCCGGATCTGCGCCACCTTGAGGCTTCTCAGCTGTTGGATCAGGAGGCTCGCACCTATAAATAGGAGGATGCGACACCTCCCGGGTATATTTTGGAAAAGTGACACTTTTAGCCCCTAAACCCATATTTCTTTCATTTGATCATCCCCCAAAGCCCCGGTATGGATTATAACCCCCGGAATACGCCACGAAGTGCCCGAGAAGCCCGAAAAATTTATCTTTTCGATTTCGAAGCCCGACCTTTGTAGAGCCCGGTTTCTCAATAAAACTCCCGGTTTTATTAGAAACGAACGTTTTAGGAAACGAATTGCTGCCAGATTATCATCAAATCATGTGAGTGTGTAGTTACTTTCACTTTACACATAGTGTGACATCCCCTAATTTCTCGGCCAGAAAAGACCGATTTAATTTATGCTTTTTAAAATAAAATCAGAGAAATCTTTTTAAAAGATGTTGCGGAATTGGTCCCCAAAACAAAACATGATAAAAGTTTGTCAAAACCTTTCTTTAAGAAATATATAATTTCCTTTTATATCAAAACCTCGGGATGTCATGTTCCGATACAGATCAAAAGCATAATCAAGACATTATAAGCCTTACAACAGTTATTTATAACTACTGGCCTATAATCCAAAAATCACTCATCGTCATCATCCGACTATGCTCGGGGTCCTCTACCTGTAATATAAACAGCTGAGTGGGTCAGGCTTGGAAGCCTGGTGAGCATATAGGGTTTTCAACCCACAATACATAATTTAATATGCTTAAACATCAATCAATCAACCGAATTACCCCAACCCCAATATCTTATTTATTTCTTAAGGGTTTACCCTAAGAATCAACTATCACTCCTTCCTAAGGATTCATCCTAAGGAATAGACACAAAGTCACCTCGTCACCGGGGTTTATACAACGGGCACTAAGTCCATAGCTGCCAAGGTTTATTCAACATGTGCTAAGTCCATAGCTCTCATTTATCGACAGTATTATTTACAGGTATTCCCCCCCTGCAATACATGTCAATGGGTTTTTAGAGTACATCAAACGAACTTATAGTTCATTACACCTACAGGTTGCGGGCCTGCTAGTGTTCCACAGACTGTCTAGAATAGTCCATGGTTGTCATCCATACTCTGCTGAATGACGGGGGCCCACGTTTGGGTAAGGGCTTTTCTCATATTGCACCACTCACGCCAACGTTTGGGTAAGGGCTTCACCCCTCACTATCAACTCATGATCTTATTTCACCATTCCCTCTCAAATCATGATCTCTATAACTGATTATCTCATCTATCCAACTCACCTTTCATCACACCCACTATTTCATCTACCCATGTTTTACCCAACATTTTTCGTTGATAAAAATACATATACATTTTAAATTATTTAAAAACCTGTATAAATCATTCCTTCAACACCCATCTCAAATACACAAACAATATATATTCACACAGTACATATTTTATGTAAAATACTTCATATCTATGTGTAAGGTGAAAGTAACTACACACTCACCTGATTTAATGAAAATCGGGCAGCAATTTGTTTCCTAAAACGAATTTTTCTAATAAAACCGGGAGTTTTATTGAGAAACCGGGAGTTCTAATAAAACCGTTGTGCTACTAATGACGAGACCTTCGATTCTCGTTTAGGTCGTGTCGGCTAAAAATCACTCGGTCTAAAATTCGAGTTTTTAGCTGTCTACTGCTAAGCTGAAACTTCGAAAAATCATAACTTCCTCATACGAAGTCAGATTTGGGCGTTCTTTTTATCGAACTTCTCGGTTTAACGAATACTACGAGTTTCGTTTAGATTACTAAGGCTAAAAAGTAGTTTATCAAAAAAACTCACTTTTTACGACATTCGGCACCGTGCCGGTTTATCGCGAAACTTCGACAGGTCATAACTTCTTCGTTATAACTCGGATTTCGGCATTCTTTATATATCCGTAATCCTTGTCACGCCCACTACAAGTTTCTTAATAGATATTGGCTTTATCTAAAATTTAATTTTTGACGCTCATTTTTATTCTTAATTAATTAAACCCTAATAAAACACATAAAACACATAATATTCACATAATTCCTTTTCATTTCTTCAAAATGAGTCACAAAGGTTAACCTAGACTATCATGTCAATATTAATGCCTAGCCTAGAAACACAGGCCTTGCAATTCTCTCCCCCTTAGAATGATTCCGTCCCCGGAATCACACATCAGCAAACAAATACGGGTAGCGACTTATCATGTCACTCTCCGTTTTTCCCCAGGTGAGATTTGGCCCATTTATATGTTTCCAACGCACAAGCACTAAATCGACTATCTTACGTTACAACTTCTTAGTCTTACGGTCAACGATTGCCTCAGGTTCTCCAATTAACCTCTTGCTCTCATCCAACCTTAATTCAGAAATGGGAATTATGTCGGGCACACCTCCCGTGAACTTCCTTAAATAACACACATGAAAGGTATTATGAATACCCTCTAGTTCTTCCGGTAATTCTAGCTTGTAAGCTTGATTCCTGATCCGCTGAATAACTTTTAAATGGTCCAATAAACCTTGGACTCAACTTTCCCCTTCTACCAAATCTTATAAGTCTCTTCCACGGCGAGACTTTAAGTAAAACCGAATCTCCAACTTCGAAGGATATCGGTTGTCTTTTATTGTCAGCATGGCTCTCTTGAGCAGCTAACATCCTTTCCCTAATCACTTTCAACTTTTCAGCAGTCTGATGGACTATTTTAAGTCCCATAAACTACTTTTCCTCAGCTTCCAGCCAACATGACGGCGTTCAACACTTTTCCCCATATAAAGCGTGATAAGGTGCTATTTAGATGTTCGAGTGGAAACTATCATTATAGGAAAATTCTATCAGAGGTAAGTGTTTACCCCAGTTACCTTGGAATTCCAGGGTATAAGCTCTAAGCATATCCTCCCAGGTTTGAATTGTTCGTTTGCTCTGACCATCAGTTTGCGGATGGTAAGTTGTATTCAAACACAACTTTGTACCCAATTCCTCTTATAAACTCCTCCACAACCTTGAGGTAAAACGGCTATCACGATCAGATACAATCGTTATCAGAACACCGTGAAGCCTCATAATTCCCTTCACGTAAGAATTCGCAAGTTTATCCATAGACCATTTCCCGTTGGCTGCTATGAAATGAGCACTCTTAGTGAAGCGATCAACGACCACCCAAATCATGTCGTGACCATTCCTTGTTCTGGGCAGCTTAGTCACAAAATCCATAGTGATGTCTTCCCATTTGCCCATGGGTATAGGCAAAGGTTCTAAACTCCCATACGGTTTTTGATGTTGTGCCTTAACCCTAGCACAAGCTACACACTCGGCCACATACTTAGCAACATCGAGCTTCATCGTCGGCCACCAGTAATAGGGTTTTAGATCCCTATACATTTTTGTACTGCCGGGATGAATCGAGTACATGGTTTTGTGAGCTTCTTCCATCAGAAGACCTCTTACTCCTCCCGCCTTAGGTACCCAATTCCTATCTTTGAATACCTTCAATCCTTGACCGTTTGTATTAAACACCAACGTTTTGCCCAAACGTTCCTCCTTTCGGTCATTTCTCTCTAAAGCTTCCTCTTGAGCTTTCACAATTGTAGAGACAACTTCAATTCTCAACGCTCTTGGCCTTTTCTTTTCAAGATTTACCTTCCGACTGAGAGCATTAGCAACAACATTTGCTTTACCAGGGTGGTAAAGTATCTCACAGTCGTAGTCCTTGAGTAACTCTAGCCAGCGTCGTTGCCTCATGTTCAATTCCTTCTCCATACCTTTAAGGCGAATACTACCGCTGTCAACTCCAGACCATGAGTGGGGTAGTTCTTTTCATGCTCTTTCAATTGCCTCGATTCATACGCTATCACTTTATCCCTTTGGGTCAGAACACAACCTAACCCAACTCTAGAGGCATTACTATAAAATGTGAAGTCATCAACTCCTTCAGGTAACGAAAGAATCAGTGCTTCGCACAACGTCTTCTTTAACTTATCAAAACTTCCTTATGCTTCTCACTCCAAGTATATATACAGCTCCTTTGTGGGTCAAAGCTGCTAATGGAGTCGCGATCGAAGAAAAGCCTTGGATAAACCTTCGGTATTATCCGACGAATCTTAAAAAGCTTCAGATCTCCGTAGGACTTTTAATTGTAACCTTCGAGTTACAAAATAAATCCTTATTGAGGACTCCTTCTTCTTAGAATAAGTATTTTCCTTCGTTTATTGTAACAGACCGATGGGTCATGTTCTAATGATCTCTCATTGTATAATACACTACTTAGACTCAGATCTCCTAGGGACAAATTTCAGAACAAACTATACCTATCTTCATGTTCTAATGTGATACAATCATAGTTCAACATGTATCATTTTCTAACTACCTACTCATACTCGTCCCAAGTACGGTCTCCCAGTCCCCAAGTCCTAAAATCACAAAACAATTTAACACATACGAATGTGTCCAATTAATCATAAAATTTTCCTAGACTCTACTAGGACTTTTTCCATGCGTATCTTCAATGATCAATTCTACTTCAACTTCGTTGGTGATGGAAACGCCAGACGATGGGACAACTTCAAGAATTACACCAACCATTCCATTCATCAAATGATAAAACCAGGGTTTATATTATTTCCGTGAAACGATTACACAAAGGTTCAAGTTTACCCTATACTATGCCTCTAATAGGCTAAACCACTTGTTACTATTCACATTACTACTTCGTAACTTGATCTTCGGGTATCAAGTCTCTACTTCTACTTCCTAGCGTTATTAATCGCTTCGTCAAGGATATCTTGAAATTCCTTTGGCGTTGATGGTGCACTTGGCCTTGTTACTTCATTGTTCTTCGGACAGTTCTTAGAAATATGGCCTTCTTCTTTACATACATAACACACCCCCTTGAGAATCGTACACTGATTGGCGTAATGCCCTCTTTCTCCACACCTAAAGCACTTCACCTTCCCGTCACAATTCCCAGAGTGTTTATTTTTGCACTTCCAGCACCATTTTCCTTTATCTCTTCTTTTGCCAGACTTTGAGGATATGTTGCTCTTGTTGGGCCTTGAAGACCCCTCAAGTTTCCTCTTTTTGTCAACTTCAACCTTGTTGGCGGTCCTGTCATTGATCATTTCTTCAATAGACTTAGCAACTCTAATAGTTGCCTCAAGAACAGATGCCTGACGTACTGGCACAGTAAGTTCATCCTTACTTTGTTGAAGTAAACGTTTTGTTTCTTCCATCTGTTCATCTAACATCGTACGCACCATTGCCTGCACCCCAGTCATCGTGATTGGCTCAGGCTGCGGATTATCGTTTCCGAATTCACTTTGCGTACTTGCCATTTTGATTTAAACACCAATCGTAGGTGATTTTAGATCTTTATTTTCGATAGACGTTAAATCTTCGTTATTACTCCGAAATGTTTATATATTAGTTCTAATATCGTAGTCATACGTTTAGAATCCTACACACATAAGGTTTCCAGATCCGGTCGGCAACAGACCATAGATCCGAACAAATAATGGCATATATGGCAAACATATATCATTTAGCATGTAAAAGCATTTTAGGCATCTTTCCTAAAATAAACTAGTGCTCGTGTCTAAAATATGGTAGGCAGTCATCTCACAATCATCACTTAGCATTCTAAGTTTAAGTCTAGAAATCCTACAATTTCTTAGTTCGCTTAAAGTAATGCTCTGATACCAACTGTGACATCCCCTAATTTCTCGGCCAGAAAAGATCGATTTAATTTATGCTTTTTAAAATAAAATCAGAGAAATCTTTTTAAAAAATGTTGCGGAATTGGTCCCCAAAACAAAACATGATAAAAGTTTGTCAAAACCTTTCTTTAAGAAATATATAATTTCCTTTTATATCAAAACCTCGGGATGTCATGTTGCGATACAGATCAAAAGCATAATCAAGACATTATAAGCCTTACAACAGTTATTTATAACTACTGGCCTATAATCCAAAAATCACTCATCATCATCATCCGACTATGCTCGGGGTCCTCTACCTGTAATATAAACAGCTGAGTGGGTCAGGCTTGGAAGCCTGGTGAGCATATAGGGTTTTCAACCCACAATACATAATTTAATATGCTTAAACATCAATCAATCAACCGAATTACCCTAACCCCATTATCTTATTTATTTCTTAAGGGTTTACCATAAGAATCAACTATCACTCCTTCCTAAGGATTCAACCTAAGGAATAGACACAAAGTCACCTCGTCACCGGGGTTTATACAACGGGCACTAAGTCCATAGCTGCCAAGGTTTATTCAACATGTGCTAAGTCCATAGCTCTCATTTATCGACAATATTATTTACAGGTATTCCCCCCCCCCCCTGCAATACATGTCAATGGGTTTTTAGAGTACAACAAACGAACTTATAGTTCATTACACCTACAGGTTGCGGGCCTGCTAGTGTTCCACAGACTGTCTAGAATAGTCCATGGTTGTCATCCATACTCTGCTGAATGACGGGGGCCCACGTTTGGGTAAGGGCTTTTCTCATATTGCACCACTCACGCCAACGTTTGGGTAAGGGCTTCACCCCTCACTATCAACTCATGATCTTATTTCACCATTCCCTCTCAAATCATGATCTCTATAACTGATTATCTCATCTATCCAACTCACCTTTCATCACACCCACTATTTCATCTACCCATGTTTTACCCAACATTTTTCGTTGATAAAAATACATATACATTTTAAATTATTTAAAAACCTGTATAAATCATTCCTTCAACACCCATCTCAAATACACAAACAATATATATTCACACAGTACATATTTTATGTAAAATACTTCATATCTATGTGTAAGGTGAAAGTAACTACACACTCACCTGATTTAATGAAAATCGGGCAGCAATTCGTTTCCTAAAACGATCGTTTCTAATAAAACCGGGTGTTTTATTGAGAAACTGGGCTCTGCGAGGGTCGGGCTTCAAAACCGAAAAGATAAATTTTCCAGGCTTCTCGGGCACTTCGTGGCGTATTCCGGGTGTTAGAATCGATATCGGGGCTCCGGGGAATGTTAAGATGAAGAAAATATGGAAAAAGGGGATAAACGTGGCAAAATCCCAAAAGTAACAGGGAGGGTTCGCATACCCTTCTATTTATAGGGTCCGAAGCTGCTGATCGGACGGATGAAAAGAGTCCACGCGGCAGCAGATCCGAAGAGTAGTCACGTGGGCTGCGAATGCGAGGGATCAGGTGGCAGTCCCTAATTGGACCGAAGTTCGGGTCCGAAGGTCGACTAAGGAGGTGGGGTCCGCAGGCGAGGGTTTGGATCCGAAGCAGCGAAGAGAAGACACGTGTTACAATCTGCGAGGTTCGGAGGCTAAGGCGGTGCGAGGCTCGGACCAGCTGCGAGCTTCAGATTGGGCCTCCCCTCGGTCGAATCAGAATCCGCCACGCGGCTACTGTTCATGCGAGGGAAGGCGACACGTGGCTCGCATGACTCACCAATTTCGGACACGTGGCACTCTTTCAGCGAAGTGACGTGGCCGAAGCCACGTATGCGAAATTTCTCGGTTTTCGCGCCAAAACTTCTAAAATCCATAACTTTCGCATACGAGCTCCGTTTTTGACGTTCTTTATATGCACGCGTAGGTAAAATTTCGCTCTACAACTTTCGTTTAGACTTCGTCGGCTAAATTTGACTATAATTTTTATATTATTATTTTTAACAGACCGGGACAGGAAATCCGTTAAAAATTCATATCTTCTTCATCCGACGTCCGTTTTCGTCAGACTTTTTACCGTTGTGCTACTAATGATGAGACCTTCGATTCTCGTTTAGGTCGTGTCGGCTAAAAATCAATCGATCTAAAATTCGAGTTTTTAGCTGTCTACTGCTAAGCTGAAACTTCGAAAAATCATAACTTCCTCGTACGAAGTCAGATTTGGGCGTTCTTTTTATCGAACTTCTCGGTTTAACGAATACTACGAGTTTCGTTTAGATTACTAAGGCTAAAAAGTAGTTTATCAAAAACTCACTTTTTACAACATTCGGCATCGTGCCGGTTTATCGCGAAACTTCGACAGGTCATAACTTCTTCGTTATAACTCGGATTTCGGCATTCTTGTCACGCCCACTACAAGTTTCTTAATAGATATCGGCTTTATCTAAAATTTAATTTTTGACGCTCATTTTTATTCTTAATTAATTAAACCCTAATAATTAAGCATAAAACACATAAAACACATAATATTCACATAATTCCTTTTCATTTCTTCAAAATGAGTCACAAAGGTTAGCCTAGACTATCATGTCAATATTAATGCCTAGCCTAGAAACACGGGCATTACACATAGATATGAAGTATTTAGCTTAAAATACGTGCTATGTGTAAATATGTTAATTGTTTATTTGAGGTGACTGTTGAATAGATGTTTTATACAAGTTTTAAATTGTATATGTATTTTATCTACAAATATGTTGGGTAGAACATGGGTAGACGAAATAGTCGGTGGGTGTTAAAATGATGAGAGGCCTCGGTGTTGTTGTTGGTGTTGTCGTCGTAGTTGTCTAGCGGAGTATAGATGACGATCACGGACCTTTCTAGACAGTCCATTGGTACACTAGCAAGTTAGCAACTTGCAGGTGTTGATGAACTAAATGTTCATTGGCGTACTCCAATCCCCCTCATGGTTGCCTTTAGGACATGTATGGCTGAGGAGTCCCCTTAGCAGTAGTGTCCAACCCGATGATATTCCTTAGGTTAGGTCCCTTGTGAGAGGTGTTTAGGGACGTAAATTGAGGACAACGAGAATGGGTAATCAGGGTTTTTGTTGATTGGTGAACTTAATAAGTTATTATTATTGTGGGTTGAAAACCCTATATGCTCACCAGGCTCGCAAGCCTGACCCACTCAGCTTTTTATGATTACAGGTAGTGGACCCCGAGCATAGTCGGAGGACGATGAGAGATTTTAGGATTATAGGCCAGTAGTTGTAAATAACTGTTGAAAGGCTTATAATCTCTTGTTTATGCTTTTGATCTGTATCGGTACATGACATCCCGAGGTTTTGATATGAAATAAAACTATACATTTCTTAAAGAAAGGTTTTGATAAACTTTTATCATGTATTGTTTTGGGGACCAATTCCGCAACATCTTTTAAAAAGATTTCTCTGATTTTGTTTTAAAAAGCATAAAATAAATCGGTCTTTTCTGGACGAGAAATTAGGGGATGTCACATTAGACCCTATTGCGAACTGTTGAAAGTGGACTAAAGGGAAAAAGTGCTGCCTCCACTCCTGCTGTTGTTTTCCCTGTCTTGGCTATTGGGCAAGGAAAAGGGAAGAAGAAGAAAGGTCTTCCCAAATAGAATTGAAAGGGAAAGTACCAAGCTGGGTCCTCAAGTAATGGACCCAAAGGAAAAGCCACTTCAGACGCTTCTCCTGCCTCTGATCCTAAAGAGGCTACTTGATTTTACTGCCATGAGAAAGGGCATTAGAAACGAAGCTGCCCTAAATACTTGCAAGACATAAAGGATGGGAAAGTAAAGCCAACCTCGACAGGTATTTACACTATCTTATCCAAAAACTCATCATATTCTCATTCTTGGGTCCTTGATACCGGATGTGGTTTTCACATTTGTTCTGATTTGTTGGGGCTAAGAAGAAGTAAGGATGTGGAGCATGGGAGAATAAACCTGATCATGGGCAATAGGAGATCGTCACCTATTACCAAGATTGGTGTTTATAACTTAGTGCTTAGTAATGGGTTGTGTTTGGATTTGAACAATTGTTGTTATTTGTGAAAATAGCAAGAAACATCATTTCATTTCATGGTTTATATAGACAAGGTTTTAGATATTCTTTTAATAATGAGAATGGATCTATTTATGCTTATAAAAATGTTGTATTCTGTTTTGAAGCTTTAGCTTGTGATGGCGTGTATGAAACTATGATGGTTGTAGACAATTTAGGTAATAGTGTTTTACAAATAGATTCATCTAATGGTTTAGATAAAGCATGCTTGTGGCATTATCGTCTTGGACATGTTAACAAGAAGTGCATTACCCAACTTCAAAAGGATGGAGTGTTGGAATCATTTGAATTAAGGTCAGATGATACATGTGAATCTTGTTTGCTTGGAAAGATAACAAAATCACCTTTCACTGGTTCTTGTGAAAGAGGTGAAGGATTGTTGGATCTCATACACACAGATGTGTGTAAGCCCTTCAGATCCATTACAAGGGATGCAAATCGATTCTATGTGACTTTTACTGATGATTATAGCAGATATGGCTATATCTACTTGATCAAGCATATGTCAGAAACCTTTGAAAAGTTCAAAGAGTTCAAAGAATAAGTCGAGAGTCAATTGGGCAGGAAGATCAAGATGCTCAGATCCGATAGAGGTGGTGAGTATTTTAGTATCAAATTCCACAGCTACCTCAAGGAATGTGGAAAAGTTTCAAAATTAACACCTCCTAGGACACCACAACTTAATGGTGTGGCCGAGAGGCGTAATCGAACCTTGTTGGACATGGTTCGTTCCATGATGAGTCGAGCTTCACTTTCAATATCATTCTGGGGGTATGCCTTAGAGACCGTCACCCACATTCTTAATCTTGTCCCAACAAAGAACGTTGCCAAAACACTTCACGAGATGTGGATAGGGAAGGTTCCCTCGTTGGCACATATTAAGGTTTGGGGTTGTGAAGCTCTCGTTAGATGAGAGACTCATGACAAGCTTGAAACTCGAAGTGAGAGATGTATTTTCATCGGCTACCCACAAAAGTCTTTTGGATATTTGTTCTACAGACCTAGTGAAAATGTGGTCTTTGTAGCACGAAGGGGAGTCTTTCGCGAGAGAGAGCTGATATCCAAAGAGGACAGTGGGAGTACAATTGATCTTGAAGAAATTCAAGAGTCAAACGATGAAGGAACCTCTGGAAATGCTTTGTCTCAACCTACAGAAGAAATTCCAGTTGAACCAAGTGACGAGACGTTACCTCTTAGATGTTCCAGTAGAGTTAGAATGCCACCTGAGCTCTATGGTTTCCATATTACTACAGATGTTGATACGTTTATTAGTGATAGTACACTGGTAAATGTGGATGAACCTTCTAACTATAAGGAAGCTATGACGGGCCCTGAGTCTGCTAAGTGGAAAGAGGCAATGGACAGTGAGATCAAGTCCATGTATGACAACCAAATTTGGAATTTGGTTGACAATGTACCAGGTCGCAAGAAAGTTGGGTGCAAATGGATCTTAAAGAAGAAGAACGATATGGATGGAAAGGTGCACACTTTCAAGGATCAATTGGTTGTGAAAGGATTTTCTCAAACCCCATGAGTTGACTATGATGAGACCTTCTCACCAGCAGCTAAGATTAAATCTATTAGGGTAATGCTAGCCATAACTGCGTTTCATGACTATGTAATTTGGAAGATAGATGTCAAAACTGCTTTCACTAATGGGAAGCTGGATAAGGATGTTTACATGTGTCATCCAGATGGTTTTGTGGATGCTAAGTACCCCAATCAAGTGTGTAATATTGAGAAATCAATCTTTGGATTGAAACAAGCTTCTCGCAGATGGAATCTTTGCTTTGATGAGACAGCTAAAGAGTTTGGCTTCTCTAGAAGCGAAGATGAATCTTGTATGTATGTCGAAGACAGTGGGAGTATAGTAACCTTCCTAGTGTTGTATGTTGATGACATACTCCTTATAGGAAACGCCATTCCAACCTTGCAGGAAGTTAAGTCCTCGCTTGTAAAGTGTTTCGCTATGAAGGATCCGGGAGCGGCTGCCTATATTCTAGGGATAAGGATTTTGAGAAATAGGAGCAAAAGACTAATGGGACTTAGTCAAAGTACGTATTTGGATAAAGTGTTAAAACGTTTTAGCATGGAGAATTCCAATAAAGGAGAGTTGCCTATCTAGAGTAATACCAAGTTGAGTAAGACTCAGAGTCCGAGTATCGATGCATAGATAGCAGAAATGTGTCGAGTTCCTTATGCTTCCACCGTTGGATCAATCATGTATGCTATGACATGTAGTCGCCCTGATATGGCTTTTGCTTTGAACATGGTTAATTGATATCAGGGATATCCAGGTAGACACATAGAGACAACTTCCGTTCTCAATATGGCTGGGTGTTTACCCTTAACTGAGGAGTCATAACTTGGAAAAGTTCCAAACAGGAGACTCTAGTGCCTAATGCAACCTGTGAATCAGAGTACATTGCAGCAAGCGAAGCATCGAAGGAGGCTATTGATGGGTTTTGAGCATTCTAACACTCCTAAGTGTACATGCAACCCTAAATACCTTGGATCTATGTTTTCTCTATTATACATGCAATTATGAACTTTCCAAGGTATTACCCTATCTAGCATACAATACTTGATACTTGGGTAATCAAATGGATAGAATACATACCTTTGTTTGATGTAGCTTGTCTCCATGAAGCTTGAGTGCCTAGTGCCCCAAGTGTGACACCTCAAATGGTTCACACAACACCAAATGCACATGGAATGACTTGAGAGAAATGGAACACTCCTTGAAATCGTCTAGCCCTCATATTCACACATTAGTGCACGATTTCTTGAGCCATGGGATTCTTTTATATGGTGGCTATTAGGGTTACACCATGTAACTCATAACTTTACCCATTCCTTATGCTCCATGGATTTTAACCTCCATGGAGTATCCATGGGTCACCCCATGGACTTAGTCCAACATAAGGAATCTTGGATCACAAGCCCACATATATAAGAATGAATGATTTACACAATCAACCCATATATTTAATTAGTCTCCTTTTGATCACTTAATTAATTCCAAATTAATTCTTGATCAATACTAATTAAATAACCTTATTAATATATTAGAACTTATAATATATTAACCAACCTTAAGTGTTATTTCTCTCATTATAGTATATCCAAATGCATGATGCCATGCAACCCAAATGGACCATGCCGGGTCGGGTCAAGTCTTACCAATTATAGTTATGGACTTAGACATTAATCCAACACTCTCCCACTTGGATAAGTCTAAAACTATTATTGCGTATGACTTCAGGAACCGATCAGCAATCGTAGCTCTCAAAAGCTCTGTCGAACTCTGACCTTGTCGATGAACTCTGACCTTTGTCAATGACTTGTCCATTAGATAAGGGATCATATATTCCTCCATTCTAGATATCATATGGACTGAGACATGGATTATCAATCATTCTCTCTGTCCATTTGTTGTTTCCCGATATCCGATTCATGATGACTGACTGATTGAACAAATCAAATCAGTCCTGGCTTGGCCAAGCACTCACATGTATCATCTTTAAATCATCGAGGGGCCCACATATATCGCTTTTATCCCGAAGGTAAAAGGAATGGATAAACTTCGACTCATATGGCTTGTTCTACTACTTGTTGAATCATACACAAACGCACGTTTTATAACATCGAGTTACCAATGCGTTTTCGTGCAATCAATGTATAACCAACTCATAGTAACAACTCATATCTCTAGGTTTGAAGAATATAAGATATTATCGTCTCATGATCACTCGTGATAAAATCCATGAAGTGATTCAAATGAGTGCGGGTTGAATCCAATACACAGAACTTATGAGCACTCATGAGTGTTGTAGCATCACTTTGTCCACCAACTTGGACCTCTACAAACCAACCCATGAAAGTCTTGATTCATATCTACTTCCAACATATGACCGACTGTGGATGGTTTGAATAACTTAATCATTCAGGAAGAGCGACTTAGTTATTCTGGAAGTCAAAACATGCAAAGTGAAACACAAGAATAAATGAATCAAATATGGTATCAAACCCTATGAATATAAATAAACACTTTTATTTATCACCATACTGATTACTCATTATTCATTGTTTTGGTTTTATCAACTTTATACTTGAATTAAAAACACTAGTTGTCCCATGCTCCAAGCATGTCCACTATGTTTTTCTTAAACAATAGCTTTGCCATACACCAAGTATGCACTCTATGTTTGTCTATGATCCTTACTTTGTGAAATAAACCAATTGAACATAATTTCAATGATTCTAATTTCACACTCCCAAATCCTTATCGAAAAATGTGAGAATTTCAAATTCCTATCATTTATCGAAATCTGTTTAGATTTTAAACTTATATGCACTGACCCTCCTGTAATGAATATGTACAAAGTCACAAAGACTTGTCAACAGTCATTATAAGGTATTCCAATGGAGATCAACTCCATGGAAACTAAGTCTCATATTCAAAGTACATTGCTTTGGACATGCTTCTTGCATTAAGTTTTCTAATCTTACACAGATAACTTCCACCTATGGAGACAACTCCATATTCTCATTTTGACTATCACTTCTAAATAAGAGATGCCGCTTTTCAGAATATGTCAATATGGTCCTTCCAAAATCAGCACTATACTTCCAACTGTCCCTGAGCAACCAATCTTTGGTAAACCTTAAATTGTCCTCGACAATTGCTTAATCATTTTAGTCATATCCAATTCTAGACCTTTCCCTTCTTAATGCCTCTGGGCATTTGGAAAAATTTAGAAATGACAAATATTATAGCACATTCAATCGATCCTGTACCCAAAGCAAATGGTACACGATTCATGATGTCTCACATAAAGACATGATTCTAGACCAGTCTTTTGCTACAATATTTTTATTTGCCATGTTTTCAAAATTTGACTATGAAGAGGGATGCCGTAATCATAATCGAATTTTAAGAACGCAATATATAGAATTTCCTTAAGTTGAACCAATCCAACATGAAATTCATATATATATTCTTGACTAAGGATGATTAAGGTCTCAATCTAAGCCTTTAGAACTGAAATGAAGTATACCCTCTCCCTTAATTATAGCAAAACAACTTTTTCAATCCCTACAGCCTCACGAATTGAAACTTTTGTTTTCTATAATTAACATTGCTAACTTGCAACACTAACAATAATTAGCATGCTCCCACTAACATGATGATTATTAGCATAACACTTATGCTCCTACTAGCTTTGACATGTACTCAGAAATCAGCTGCACTTCTAGAAATCAATACTTTATTGACTTTCTTACCAAAGTTCAGATTTCTGATACGAGATGCTTTGATAAAACTTTATCAAAATCATACACCTTTCCTTAGATAGCATGCATGTGTGTCTAAACAATTTCAGAACTATGAAAAGGGATGCCGTAATCATAGTCTCAATTGTTTAGACCTTTTACCATCTGCTTCAAATCTACTTGGTGGAAGTGTTTCCTCACCATCATTTTCATGAATCGGAGAAAAACCTTATGACCCTTAGATTTTATGGTGTATGTGTTCTTATCCATGTGAATCGTCAAAACCATAGTCACAAGACAAGGATAATGACAAATCCAAACTCATATGGACCGAACTTATGCAATCTTAACTTCTTGCCACCTGGCAGTACAGGGCCTGCCATTGCTTCCAAGTTGTTATGCAACCAATTGAGAACTTTCAGAACTCCTATGCAAAGCCAACTTTAACTGGTATGGGCACAGAATATTTCAACATGATAGGTTATAAACCTCAAGTCGTGTGCTAGTGAAGAACCTCAGGTTTTATTCTTGATTAGTTCTTGAAATTCTTTTTAGGATCTTTAAGACTCCCACTGTCCTCTTGACATATAAGACTATCTTGCCAAATATTCAAGAGATAGTGTAGATTCTTTATCAAGACAAACACTTCACACAATTGGCCTTAGTTGGTCTTTGTTTAATCCAAAACATCACAACTTACCAACTTCAAATGTACAAGAGTAGGACACTTTTACTCTTACATTTGACAAGTGTTATAAACCTTTCTTTAGGATATGCCACTCAACTTATAGTCTTGGAGTATGACTCTAAGACTTGTTTTGAAACGAAGTATGACTCATCTTCTTGATTTAACCATTTCAACAATTCATGACTCCTCTTCTTAGTCATAAGAATGCACTAAGATGTCCTTAGAAGACCAATTGTGATGTGGTTCTTAAATCATTAATATGATCACAAAACATGATACTAAAGTACTTTCCCATCTTTTCAGATTTGAGAAAACTTTTATCTTTCTGCCTAATTTGATTCTTCTTATTCGCTCTGCCATACATTGGAACCTTTTCCAATGTCTCAGAATTACACTTAAGCTTGTAAGTATAACCATATTTACTGAGCTATAGTAAATTATGACGAATAGTCTTATCGATCTTTTGTGGTGGACATGACCAGTACACAAGAATGTGTACTCGATCCCTTTAGTCCTTCACTTGACTCACACATCCATGTGAACAAGTAATTAGTCTTGATTTTCCAATGCTTGAAAGTTCTCATTCATCATACTATTCAACTTGCATGATTCCAAGTTTCGGTCCAATTGAAACTTGGGCGATGAGGAACTTTCCTTATTTGGTAAATTTAGACACTACCACATATAAAAAGAATCAAATCCATTTTCCAATATTGCTGTCAGTGGAATCATATAAGCAACAATTTTCCACAAATGCCATTGTAAGGATACTTCAAATAAATAAAATTAAACAATTTTCTTTTATTTTAAAACTTTGCGGAAAAACTTATCCTTACAATCCACATGGAAAATTGTTGTTATCTATTCCTTGCTCAAAATTCTGATGCAATCGAAATCCACCTTCACGATCAGAATCAACATATACTTCCTTTAAGATTTCTCTCTATTCTTTGATTCTTAAAACATCAACATGTGACCCAGTCACATCATGTAATGAGGATCTCAGAATAGAACTTAACAGAGTTAGATAATGGGCTCTACCTGATGTAGAGTCAAACTTATTGACTTTAACATCCTTAGGTAAATTTGGCAGCTTTGCAATCAACGCCCCTTCCTTTGGCAAAATAAACATATGGACCCATTGGTAATGGGACTATCTCAGACTTAGCCTTTCTCTTTACCATTTGGTCAACCGAGTTGACTATGGCCAATCCCTTTCCATTGGGAAGAGAATGCTTTTTCTGGATTTCCAGTGTCACCATTGTCACTGTCCATAAAGTTTTTGGGAAGTTGATCTTCTAATCAAATTTGCTTTACTATCGTTCCAAATCATTGCTGATTCAGCAGCACCAAGCAAATAGATATGATCATTAAGGTTCATGTCATAGTCTGTTTCATAGTAGTCCCAAAGGAACTCACTATGTGAGTTAGAAAGTGATTTCATCTCTAAGACTTTGACACCCAACTCTCCCGGCTTGTCAATATGTGACTTCATCTCTAAGATGTGATCACACATAGACCTTGCCTGCCATTAGGGCTTGAGTGACCTTGAACTTGTGGGTTAGGGAGAATAATTGGAGGAGGTGGAGGAAGTAAAGTTCCAAGAGATTTGGGAAGATCATAGATGTCTGAACTAGACATCTTTTGGGAGATATTCAAGATAGTTGATCTAAAGTCCTTAATATAACACCCAATATGAAATATTAAGGCTAGGATCCAACAACCTATTTATAACTGGAAGAGGGATGTCGTAATCCGAATTATAAAATAGTTGAAGGTATGTAAATGACGATTTACCAATTTCCACCATGAAAAACAAAATAATGTAATTAGGTTTTTAATTGGATTTGAAACTCCTAGATCTTTTGAGATTCATTGAACTTTTCAATGGCATGTTTCAATCTCGAGTGTGCCCTTCAGGTTTTGTGATTGGGATGCCGAGGATCACAAAACAAGGTGTGAAGTAACCATGCAAATATACTTGGTACCCTTAATATTTACCCCTCAATCGATGTGCCGGTTAACCACAGGAGCTCCACCGATACTATGATAAATATTAAGTTACCCTTTGCCTACTTTGTTAAATCCAGGTTAGTATGCCGGTTAACCACACACGCTCCACTAACGGTTTAAACAAAGTGCAAAGTGTAATTTCATGGATTAGCACCTTATTCACATTTTCCTAAGTAACTAAGATTGGGAATTTATAATTGTTTAGTTACTTAGTATTTATCATTAATACTTTTAATGAAGGGAGAATTATAGTCCTTGTCCTACCCGTTCGGCTAACGACCCTCCACCAGTCAAGGAAGCGGGTGGGTGAGAGTGGACACCCATTAAACTGCCATTTTATAGGCAGTAACCTTATACCCCCCTTATAGACCGGCTTCGTGAATGAGGCCTACTAACGGTAAGACTGACTTGCTCTTATACATATATTTATTATTAACTTATAATACTATAAAGTATAAGGGTTGAATTTTAACTTTTAAAATTCTAAGGGCTAACTTGGAATTAAAGTATTCATGGGGAAAACTTTACAAATTCCAAAAATTGAGGGCAAGTTTTGAAAATATTCAAAACTAATTAATTCCATAACTTATGTGTTTAAAGTAGTTTTAATTAAAAAAACTCTTCAAGTTCCATAACTTGAGGACAAGTTATGGAAGACTTTAAACTAATAAAAGAATGTAACTTTTCTTTATTCTTGTAACTTATGGAACTAATTAAGGTTACACATTTTATCATTTAATGAAGTGACTCTTGAACCTCCATAACTTGAGGACAAGTTATGGAGTCATAAAACCATTTAATGAGGACAAGACTCTTCATTTTTGTAACCATTGCCAACTTTTTATGAGTTTTATGAAACTTAAATGTGACTTTTCATATAACTTGAGGACAAGTTACAAAAACACATTTTAGAATCAACTCTTAGATTAAAATGGATTGAAAACACATAATCAATTAACTTTTCTATTAATCTAATAAACTCATATGAACAAAGATAATTCACATCAAATTTTTTTTCAAGTAATTAGCATAACTTTTAAACTAATACAATTCGATTTTTCAGCTAATTTTGCAAGTATAACAAGAAAACAAAACCTGGCTCCGATACCACTGATGGGTTTTGAGCATTCTAACACTCCTAAGTGTACATGCAACCCTAAATACCTTGGATCTATGTTTTCTCTATTATACATGCAATTATGAACTTTCCAAGGTATTACCCTATCTAGCATACAATACTTGATACTTGGGTAATCAAATGGATAGAATACATACCTTTGTTTGATGTAGCTTGTCTCCATGAAGCTTGAGTGCCTAGTGCCCCAAGTGTGACACCTCAAATGGTTCACACAACACCAAATGCACATGGAATGACTTGAGAGAAATGGAACACTCCTTGAAATCGTCTAGCCCTCATATTCACACATTAGTGCACGATTTCTTGAGCCATAAGATACTTTTATATGGTGGCTATTAGGGTTACACCATGTAACTCATAACTTTACCCATTCCTTATGCTCCATGGATTTTAACCTCCATGGAGTATCCATGGGTCACCCCATGGACTTAGTCCAACATAAGGAATCTTGGATCACAAGCCCACATATATAAGAATGAATGATTTACACAATCAACCCATATATTTAATTAGTCTCCTTTTGATCACTTAATTAATTCCAAATTAATTCTTGATCAATACTAATTAAATAAGCTTATTAATATATTAGAACTTATAATATATTAACCAACCTTAAGTGTTATTTCTCTCATTATAGTATATCCAAATGCATGATGCCATGCAACCCAAATGGATCATGTCGGGTCGGATCAAGTCTTACCAATTATAGTTATGGACTTAGACATTAATCCAACAGCTATATGATTGAAGAACTTCATTGGAGACCTTGGAGTTGTGCTAGCCATAAAGGAGCGAGTGGAAATTTTATGTGATAATGAAGGAGCGGTTTTCTTAACTAAGAAACCAAGAGATCTTGGCAAATCTAGACATATCGACAAAAAAATAACACTTTACCAGACACAAAGTAGAAGAAGGGCACCTCGTTGTGAAGAGGGTATCATCAGAAGAGAATCCTGTAGATCCCCTTACTAAGCGTCTGAGTATGATCAAACACGTTCAACATGCAAGGAGCGTTGGTCTGAAGATGATATTAGTTTTAGTAGTTAGATAGATAGTTATAAACTTGTAACAAAGTAAATGTAATTGACATTTGATGATTAAATAATGGAGATTTATTTATGAGTATTGTTCACTATCTTTTGTCGATTGTTTATTATTGTGTTTCATTTTGCATGTTTTACTTCCCGAATAATTGTATTATTCAAACATCCATAGTCGTTCATACTTTTGGAAGTAAGTAGTGAATTATGGCTGTCATGAATTGGGTTGGAGATTGTCTAAGGGTTTACACATAGCAATGGTTTGCTACAACATTCATGAGTACTTGAAAATAGGGATTTTATGTATTGGATTAACCCACGCTCAGAGAATTACTTCATGGAATTAATCACGAGTAATTCTGAGACGATAATATCTTATTATCTTTAAACGGAGATATATGAGTTGTTGTTTACAAATCAGTTGTGCATTGATAATACGTAAACGCATCAGTAACTTGATGTTATAAAACGTATTGTTGTGTGTGATTTGATGAGTAAATAGTTCAAGCATATAAGTCAAAGTTTATCTGTTCCTTTTTCCCTAAAGGGAAAGTGATATCTTGGGCCCCTCGATGCTTTGGTGTTGACTTATATGCTGAGCCCGGCCAGGACTGAATTGATGTGTTCAATTGTAGTTCTTTGTCATTACAAATCGGAAATCGGGAAACAAAGTATTGGAAAATGAGATTGATTCTATTCCATGTCGTTTGTCCACATGGTATCTTATAGAACGGAGGATTATATGATCATTTATCTTAGGACACGTAACCGACTAGGTCAGAGTTCAATAGTGGCTTTGAGAGCTACAATTTGCTAATCAATTTTGAAGTTATGCTGACAATTATAGTTATTAGACTTATCCAAGTGGGAGACTGTTGCATTAGATGTCTAAGCCCATAACTATAATTGGTATATACTTGAATTGATAGTAGCAAAATCCTTTTGGGTTGCCCTCATACTAGAAACTGGACATGATGACTTTTGGAGAAAGAGGTTGAATTTATTATTTGAATAATAATTTGAAATAAATGATTTATTAATGTATTATGAAAATAATATATTAATTAGAAATCATATTATTTAATTAATAGTTAATCATAAATGAATTGGAATTAATTTTGGGATTAATTATATTAATTAAAAGTGCATGGGTTGCTTAGGCCTTAAGCTAAGGAATTAAGGTTTCCTCCTTAAAACCCTAGCTTTGGCTCTAAGCTACCTCGACTATATAAAGGGCTATACCCCATCATAATTCTGGCCACTCTTAACCCTAGAAGAATAGCCAAATTTCTCAATCCTTCTCCTCCTCTCTTATCTCTCATGCTCTTGCTTAGTTTGGGTGTGAGCCATTAGAGTTGTTACACTTGTGAGACTTGCTCTCAAGCTTCATGAAGACTTGCATTCATATTGTCATTACTACATAACAATCAAATGTATGTTTACTATCTTTTGTTGTTAATTTCGAAAATAGTATGTACGAATTAGGTTTTTCTTTTTGATGTTCAATACTTGTATGTTCCATTAGAGAAAACATAGATCAAAGAAATTAGGGTTGCATGCACACATAGGATTGTTTGTTATGCTAAAAACCCATCAAGGGTAACCACTAGGTACTAAGCTTAACCAAAGGTTAGCTATAGTGACGAATATAGAAACGACTTTTTTTTTACTAACTGGCCATCGCAACAACTAGGAATGATGTTTTCTATCAGTGTGAGTTAGCATAACGACTAGGCATAATATTATCTTTAAAGTTGGGCAGAGTATCTACAGGGTATAATATCATCCTAATGTTCTAAGCATAATAGTGTTACTAAGGTTATACAGCTAGCAATATTTATGAAAACGGTAGTTTATAACATGTATCCCCCTTAAAAGATTTGAAAAAAGTAATGTGGGGCCGTGAACTCACCCTTGATGTGTGAAACCGCTGATGTAGAGTAGAATTTAGTAGTTTGGAACTCAGGAGACGCTTGGGAATCAGTGGCATGAATATTGAGAGAGAGAGAGAGAGAGAGAGAGAGAGAGAGAGAGAGAGGTGTATTTGAAGTGTGAGGGAGTGGAATGTCGGACCCTGGTAATTATAGGAGATTTTGGAGTGCACGACGTGTGGTGCGCACCACATAATTACATGTGAGCCACATGGAGCTGCCACGTGTCCTCTTCTCCTCATGCCACGTCATCCATATCCTGACTAATCTATGCATTAGGTGTGTGCTCTGCATTGCACGGGTGCGAGCGAGTGTGGAAATTAAACTTCAAAAATTCTTAACTCCGGCATACGAGCTCCATTTTCAATTACTCTTATATATCCGTGTAGATCTCGACGTACACTACAACGTTCCTTTTGGTTGTTTTAGTTAATTCCAACTTTCTTTTTTAGCCTATATTTTATAACCGTTATGACTTTATAAAAATCATAACTCTCTCATATGGCTTCTGTTTTAGGTGTTCTTTGTCTCAAAATTACTACTTTTATTAGCACTACATTTCTCCTTTTGGTGACTTTTGTGAAAAGTCGACCCTTCTCCTTGTAGTTTTTGACGTTGTAAATTTTCATGTGCGGTAGATTTTTATTTACAATAAAAAACATATCTCTTTCACATTAAGTCGGATTTTTACGGAGTTTATATTTTTGGAATCACGGCAACACTTATACTCTAAAAATGTAAACCTGCTCTCAAGGTGACACGATCTTTCGCGCAATGATTTTTGAGCCTAAACGTTGACGTAATTATGGATGAAATTGAATATATTTATTTATATATGTCGAATGGTTACATGGTTGTCCTATTACATGTTGTTTGACAACATTAGATTCTAACAGCGGTTGCTGACGTATTTTCCAGGTTGTCACATCATGTATAATTTATGGGTCCTATTAACACGGTGTCTCCTATGAGTTTCTTTGCTAATTGGGTGAAACCAACTCCTGCGCAGTTTTGCAGTGAATGACACTTTCAGCTATAAAGTGCTTCGAAGGGTGCAACCTTTATATTGGTGTGATAGTTGTTATTATAAGAAAACTCGAACAAAGGTATGTGAGTATCCCATGCATATCCAAGGTATATCATGCATGCTCTGAGCATATCCTCCATCGTTTGTATAGTCCTTTCACTTTGAGCATCGGTTTGCAAATGGTAGGCTGTACTCATATCAAGTCGTGTTCTCAATGCTCGTTGCATTGATTTCCATAAACGAGATGTAAATTTGCTATCTCTATCTGAGATAATAGATGTCAATATGCCGTGTAGTCTAATAATTTTCTTAATGTAAGTTCTGGCTAGCTACTCTATTTTATCCGTTTATTTGATTGGCAGAAAATGTGCAGACTTGGTCATACAATCGATCACTACCCAAATTGAGTAATACCTAATAGGTGTCTTGGGTAGCTTGGTGATGAATTCCATGGAGACTTGTTCCTATTTTCACTCAGGTATTTCTGGTTGCTGTAGTAGACCTAGGCATTTTTGGTACTCTGCCTTGACCTTAGCACAAGTCAAATATTTTCTCACATAGGTGTTGATTATTGCTTTCATGTTCGACCACTAATACCCCTTATTTAAGTCAACCTACATCTTTTTAGCTTCAGGGTGAACTAAGTACCTTATTTTGTGAGCTTTGTCCAAAACTAAACTCCTGATATCATCGAACCTTGGCACCCAGATTCGGTTCCTGAAACGTAAGGTTCCATTATCCGTGGTCTTGAATTGCTTCTCCATTCCTCGCAAGTATTCTTTTGCCTTGTTTTATGTTTAAGGGCCTCTAGTTGCGCTTCTCGGATTTGGACAAGTAGGTTTGACTGAATTATCAAAGTGAGTGCTTTCACTCTGCGAGATTTGGCTCGTTCCTTTCTTCTTAGGGCCTTGGCTACCACGTTAGAATTGCCTGGATGACATCATATTTTGCACTCGTAGTCATTCATCAGTTCTATCCATCTTCGCTATCTTATATTAATTTCCTTTTGATTGAAGATGTGATGAAGACTCTTGCGATCAGTGCATATGGTACACTTTCAGCCATATAAGTAATTTCGACAGATCTTTAATGCAAAAATCACAGCTCCTAATTCCAAATCATGGGTGTTGTATTTTTTTCTCGTGGACCTTAAGTTGATGCTAAGCATACGATACCACTTTGTATCTCTGCATAAGTACACATCACATGCCTTGGTTTGATGCGTTGCAATAGAAGATAAAGTCTTCGGTTCCTTCAGGGAGTGAAAGAATTGGTGCACTGCACAACATATGTTTCAATTTCTGGAACGCAGATTCTTGCTCTTCTTCCCTTCTGAACTTTGTGTCCTTCTACATTAATATTGTGAGGGGGTTTAGCTATTTTGGAGAAATTCTCTATAAATCTCTGATAGTAGCTCGCCAATCCTAGAAATTGGCGCACCTTAGTTGGCATTGTAGGTACTTCCCAATTCTTTATAGCCTAGATTTTGGAAGGGTCTACATGAATGCCCTTGTCGCTGACAACGTATCCGAGAAAATGTACTTCTCTTATTTAAAACACACACTTTGAGAATTTGGAGTACAATTTCTCTTTTCTTAGCAACTATAGAATGATTCGTAGGTGTTGGCCATTTTCATTTTCTATTCGTAAGTATATCAATATGTCTTTGATAAATACAATCACGAATTTGTCTAGGTAGGGTTTACAAACACGGTTCATCAGGTCCATAAAGACAGCTGTGGTTTTGGTTAGTCCGAAGGGCATAACCAGAAACTCGTAGTGGTTATAGTGAGTTCTGAACACTGTCTTTGGGATGTCTTCCACTTGTACCCGAAGTTGGTGGTATCCTGATCTTAAATCAATCATCGAGTAGAAGTTGTACCCTTGCAACTGATCGAATAGATCATCTATCCTGGGAAGCGGATATCTATTCTTAATCGTTAGCTTTTTTAGCTCCCAATAGTCGATGCATATCCTGAAGGTTTCGTCCTTCTTCTTGACGAATAGCACCGAGGCTCCTAAGGTGATAAGCGTGGTCTTATAAAACCCTTATCGAGAATCTCTTGGAGATGCCTGGATAGTTCTTGCATTTCCGAGGGGGCTAATCGGTAGGGAGATTTTGCTACTGGATCTGCCCCTGCAATTAGGTCAATTTGGAACTGTACTTCGCGAATTGGTTGCAATCCTGGTAAAATTTTCGGAAATACATCGGGGAAATCACATACTTGGGGCATGTCCTTGATTTCTTCCCCCTCGATCCTCTTGTGTACGATATGAGTTAAGAAAGCATGGAAACATTAGTTTTTATTCATTAGGTAAATTAGGTTACACAGGTGTTCAAGGTACAAATACGATACGAAAGCAAAGTACATTCATAAAACACATAGGCCTCCTACAACATCACCGAGATCTTGCACATCTCTTTCCGGACTCATTCTCCTGAGAATACATGTGGTTTGAAAGGTCAACATAATGTTGGCGAGTTCAGAGTTTTGTATACTTTAAAAGGTATTGTAGGATTTGTTAGGTCAGTTTCGTTGTTTTCCCTAAAATCGTGTACTTGAGTTGTGTTCTATCGCTACTTTCTTAGGTTTATTTTCTAGTAGTATTTTTTAGATAGATTAGTTCGACAATGTTACGATGATATACTATAATCGAGCTATGACTATTTTTGTCCTCCGCTCAGAATATCGATGCTTCATCAGTCGTCGTCAGTGTCAGAAAGTTATGCCCAATTCGAATTTTTGTCAAGTTGTAGCTAGCAACCACAGGTGGAGGTGTCAACTCCGTATAGATTTATATATATCTTTCCCGCTAGGAGATGAATCGGGTTGTTATTCTTCGTTGTATTTATACGAGATACATACATATATATATATATATATATATATATATATATATATATATATATATATATATATATATATATATATATATATATATATATATATATATATATATATATATATATATATATATATATATATATATATATATATATATATAATATATATATATATATATATATATATATATATATATATGTTAAAGCGTTTTGCGTAACAAGATATTTGAGCAGAGTAACCACTAGGTACTAAGATTTTCGAAAGGTTGGTTGTATAAATGGCATTTCCTGGCAACTAGCCAACATAACAAATAGGTATGATGTTTTCTATCAGTATGAGTCAACATAACAACTAGACATAATATTATCTTTAAAGTTAGGCAGAGTATCTACCGGCTGTAATATCACCCTAAAATTCTAAGCATAATCATATTAATAAGGTTATACAGTTAGCAATATTTAGGAAATGATAGTTTATAACATGTATTCCCCTTAAAGGTTTAAAATAGTAAAGTAGGGACGTGATCTATCCCTTGATGTGTGAAACCACTGATGTAGGGTAGAATTCGGGAGTCTGGAAATCGAGAGACACTTGAAATCAGTGCCACTGATATCGACAGAGAGAGAGAGAGGTGTTAGAAGTGTGAGAGAGTGGAATGTCAGATCCTGCAATTTATTGGCGATTTTGCAGTGCACATCGTGCACCGTATAATTTTGTGTGAGCCATAGGGAGCTGCCACATGTCCTCTTCTGCTCGTGCGATGTCACATGTATCTTTACGAATCAATGCGCCAGGTTCGCGCTGCGCACCATGCGTGGGTGCGTGCGAGTGTGGAAATTAAACTTCAAAAATTTGTAACTCTCGCATACGAGTTCCATGTTCAACAACTCATATTTTTCCGTGTAGGTCTTCCCATACACTACAACTTTCCTTTTGGTCATTTTTGCTAATTCTAACTTTC
The DNA here is from genome assembly GCF_052849685.1 of Lactuca virosa. NCBI lineage: Eukaryota > Viridiplantae > Streptophyta > Magnoliopsida > Asterales > Asteraceae > Lactuca > Lactuca virosa. Next base: position 163,304,859 of record NC_136432.1, on the reverse strand, counting down.
GTTTTTAGCCTATATTTTATACCCGTTATGATTTTATAAAAATCATAACTCTCTCATATGGCTTCCATTTTAGGTGTTCTTTGTCTCAAAATTCTTACTTTGAGTAGTATTACATTTCTCCTTTTGGTGACTTCTACCAAAAGTCGACCGTTCTCCTCGTAGTTTTTGACGTTGTAATAACTTTTCATGTGTGGTAGATTTTTATTTACCATAAAAACCATATCTCTTCCATACTAAGTCGGATTTTTAGAAAGTTTATATTTTTGGAATCTCGGCAATGCGTATACTTTAAAAATGTAAAACTATTCTCGAGGTGACACGATCTTTCGCGCGCTAATTTTTGAGCCAAAATGTTGACGTAATTAAGGACGAAATTGAATATATTTATTTATATATGTCGAGTGATTAGATGGTTGTCCTATTTCATGCAATATGAAAAAGTTAGATTCTAATGGCGGTTGGTGACATATTTTCTGGGTTGTCACAAATCCACCAACTGAGTTGCTTGATTAAATTTTGCTTGACATGTTCGGAGGCATTGAACTTGGCAGCTTTGGTAATGATTTTTTGAAGCACACTGTTGTGATCCAAGTGCTTTTGTGCTACTTTGAAGAATTCTTTTTTCTCTGAATTCTTCTTCTTGTAAATGAATCCGAGATCTGGTTCTGAGACAAGTCCTTCCTTCAGCAAATCAATCTCTTCTAGCTTAGTGTTAATTCATGCAAGGAGCTTCCCAGTTCCGAACATAGGGGAAAACTCGACATCTGTCCAATGGAATTCGGCAATATAGTCCTTGAGGAAGGTCATAGGTACACAGTATGCATTGATGCTAAGATCAGAGTTTTTTTTGTCTTTTAGGTGAGCTACAATCGTTAGAATGTCATTTGGATTGATGGTGGGGAAGTTTGCATCCAAGATTGTGAGTTGCTTTTGAGAATTCCGAAAAATGTAGTAGATTTAGAGAATGCAATCTTGTCCGAACTTGCTTAGAATCACCCTTCCACATCCGCTGATCTTTGTGATTATTCTTTTGGACCAGACTTCTTTCATTGGACGTGCATTTTTGGAGTAAAAGGTGTGTAGACGTTCTCTTTCAGGTCGAATGAGGACATTTTGTTGGTTGGAAGGATGTAAACGAGCAAATTTGACATAGAATCTACCATGAGGAGAAATTTACAGATCCATTTGATCAACATCCGAGACAGGAAGATCATAACCCATACACAAAACCATGTAATATTTGTATGGGATTCCTTCTGGGTAGAGAGGTGAGATTCCGAGGAAAGGGTTTGGACAACCCTTTTCAACGTCAATTCAGAGGCTTTCTTCGATAGCTTGGCTGATTTGATACTGTGACCAGCCCTCAAAATTTCTTAATGACTTTACTAGCCTAATCGAATCAAATGAGATTCCCTTCCCTTTTTTCCTTTGATAGGAGCTTCAAGTGTGGATTAAATGATCTTTTGGGATGTTGGAGTGATGAATACCTCAGAAATTGGTATTGTCAGGTCTGGAGCAGGTAAGTCATCATCTTTCTTGATAGGAGAACCTTCATCGATGGGAGTGATTATCAGAAAATGAGTTGGTGTAGGTTCCATTCTGAAATATTGGAATTCACTCACCCATAATTGAGTCTTCAACTTGGTAGCTTGAATTCTTAGTCTAGTTTCTTCAACAAGGATGGATGGCCATGAAATCCATTTATATTTTTCTTCTTACGAGATGATTTTGACAACGGAAGATTGCTCCTTTATAGCTTGAAGTCCAAGAATTGATTTTGCACAATCAACCATGTCATCATCATATTCACCAACACCATCTTCCTCTTCAATTTCTTCAATATCTTCATCATCCTCATCTTCAGAAGTTTCATCTTTGTGAGCATAGACTTTTCTTCTCAGATGAAAGTCACTAGTACTGGCTCCTTCTCCCACTTTCTTAACCAAAGGCCTAACATTGGATGCAAGGTCAACACCTTCTTGGAGAAGTCTGAGTTTATCAAACACCTTCTAAAAGATAATAGTGACAATCTTGGTGAGATTGACATAGGCATCAATATTCGGAACATTAGCTTCAAGGGTAGTCACAACATCTTCAAAGATCTTCAAAACTTCATAAAAATTGTAATTCGGAATATCCACAAATTGTTGGACATACCGAATTACTTAGATTAGAGTTTGCTGCATCATAAGATTCATGATGTCCTTTTGTTTGATCTCCTTCTATAATCACTGAATTTGTTTTTCATGTTTCACATGAGTCTGCTTAATAAGTTCATTTGCAGCAGCAAGCATGTCGTCATGAACTTTTAGAATGGCGATAAAGGTAGAGATGCGATGATCAAGATTGTCATTGTATAATTTCTCCGGTTCTTCCAAGGTGTGCTTCTGTCTGAGTGAGATGAGCTGATCCAATTGCTCTTCTCGGTTTAGGATGGAGGGAGTGAATGATTTAACGTCGAAGATGGATTTGAGAATTGCAGCAAGTTTGGAATCCATGGCTCCGACATGAGGAGTGACGTTTTCAACATTGGCGTCAACCCGGTCAATTTTATCCTGCATTTCAAGCAAGGCAAAAGGATATGTGATATGCTTTACCGATGACCCAATATTAGAGCCAGATCCTACGCTTGATTGGCTTGATTTATCATCAGTATCATCACCACTATCACCAGGATGTCCCCCACTTGCACCACAAATCGATGCTGCTGTGATCTGGTTGTCATCTTTATCACCATCCTAGTCCATGTCATCAGATGACGATTGGAAGTCCAAATCAATTTGTGGTTTGGAAAAGGAATCTTAAGGAAAGTTAAACTTGGATCTAGAAGGAAGTATTCCTGAATGTTAAATGTTTTCATTGTAAAACATTAGTTGAACATTTGCATCAACTTTGTCATCATGAGGAAAATCATCCGAAACCGGGTTAGAGTAAAAAACATCTCTTGTTACTTCTTCATTAGTCTGAGGAGGGTCTTCCAAAATAAGCGTTGGTTCCGACACATATCGACTCAAATTCTTCTCTACATCATTGTTCAAGGGATCATCCGTGTTAACAGGAACATCATCAATTGGTTACTTTTCGGATGCAGACAGAAAACCATCAACTTATCTACATCATTGGTTTATGGATCATCCGTGTTACCGGGAACATCATCAATTGGTTACTTGTCCGATGCAGACAAAAGACCATCAACTTCGTAATCAGCAGGACGCCTCATTGTAATCTTGCTATGGAGTGCTCGATATCACATTCCAAGAATGACATACTTAATTTGTTCTATGGTCAGATCTAGATGCCTGATTTGAGCCTGTCAAAAATTTCATTCCAATCGTCATTAGTGGCACCCGAACTTCCTTTACTCATGGTGGTATGGTTCATTTGTGGCTTCAAAGCTTAGGGGACTGACCCTTTCTCAGAAAGCTTGGGATTTGTGGTGGGGGCCATAGGTAGTGCATGTGAAGAAGAGAAAGGTTTAACAATGACTCGTGGATGAGTTCTAGGGGGAGGCAAGGAGCTTTGTTCAATGCCAACACCATCCTTTTAAGAGGATAGGGCAACTTATGAACTAACTCCCCGTGAGTGCGTGCTTGTTTTTTTGAAACTCTGATGTGTACATCGGAAGAGTGGACGGGCGGGGTTGGTTGAGACCCATAGTTAGGTCTGAAACTAATCTATGAATCCAGTTAAGAGGATTCACCGACTTTGGTTCTCTTTTTGGCCTTGAGTTTAGCGGGAGGGTATGATATCGACTTAATGATTCCTCCTTTCATGGTATGAGTCTCTCATTCTGATGGTTGAACATCCGATATTTGGGTAGGAGACCGTGGATTAACTAGCTTTTAAATCTCAAGATGTTTTGGTTTATAAGTAGAGTCGGAAGGTAGAGTGTCCAACATATGTTGAGGTAGACGTTTGATGGGACCAAATATAGACTGGTTTGTTAAACAATAAGATTTAATAACTTTAAAAGTGCAATATACCTCAGGTAGGTTTAACATCAGTGGAATAGGCTCGCCTTTGTCCGAGTAGATTTGTTGCTGGGTAAGAGCCCAAAATATCGGAATTGCAATCTTGATGGTTTTTCAACAGAGAGCGATTTTTCGAAAATCCTGCCACAGAAACTCTGGAAAATTAACAGATTTTTATCAGCCAGTAAAAATGTTGTAGATGACATTTAGTCAGTCCTTGCTCATGGATTCTGATTCTCCATGTTTTCCTGTTACGCCCTTCATGGCAGTGTGCATCAAAATTGTCCAAATCCCAGGAACAAATGATATCTTGAACTCCTTTGATTTGTAAACCCCTTTGAACCCAATTTGGTTCAGGAACCCTTGAAACTCCTCTGTAGTGGGTTCAACGACATGAAAACCCTTTAGATTTAGGGAAACCCCAATAACTTTGAGAAAGGAATCTTTGGTCACAAGAACAATTATATATTTAGTAAGCATGCATTCAAGAACATCGTTATCGATCTTGATTCGTTCAAAGGATTTATGAAAAAGATTGAGTGGAAAGTTAGGGTTTCGAATTTTGGTTAAAGGAACTACTATGGGGTGGTGGGAGATGAACTCAACCATGACACAAACATATTCATCATAATCGTTGCGATCAAGAGAGAAAAGTCGTGTTGTGTCCTTCTGGATGGGTTCATTTGAAGAAGATGATGCATATCATTTTGAGTATTTCTTCTTCGAAGCAGCCTTAGCAGTTTTGGAAGCCATTGTTGAATGTTCGAAGTTGAGTGAAGAGCACAAACAAAAAAGAATACAGAGAAAATGTCTAAGACAAGAGAGATAAAATCATGAAGAGGGGACTGTTTGGATTCAAAATCCTTATATTGTTAGGTTTGTTTCGAGTCGGGTCGGAGAACCAATAATGGCACCCAAAACCAAAACAAGTTGAATTAAATTATGGGTACCCCTAAACTAATAGTTAGAACAAAAAGATGGGACGTTTGATTGTTCAAAAAGGGATAACTGTCAATTCATATCAGAAAACAGTTAGCCATTTAATGAAAATCGTGCCAAAACATGTTTATTATAATTAAAAGATAATCATTTATCCGTTGGAAAAATTCTTGACATTTCATTAAACAGAAATAAATGAAAACCTTAAAAATAATTTATTCATTTATGATGTTGGAATGATAAATTCTGAAAGGTAGCAGATGTAAGATGCTTCCGAGAAACGAAAAATCAATCACTAATGTTTCATATTGATCCGAGAAGTGGCACAACTTAATGGATGGATATCAAAGACATAAGTTACATGGAAGATTTTAGAGGTCTTAAAGTTTTATAGAGATTCATTAATTCCGAGAGCTAAAGGATTAGAGCTCGAAATGGAGAGAGGAAACAAAATCACATTACCATTTCAGATTTGAATTCCGAGAAAAGTTTATCAAGAAGACTTTGGAAAATGAAATTTTGGATCTCAATAAACAGTTTCTCCAGATCTCTGACAAAAGAAATTTTGGACTGGAGTTTGCACAACAACCTGAAAAAGATTAAAACTAGAAGAAATGTTAGAAAAAGACATATATTGATTCTTTATTTTTTGAGAAGAAACAATTCCGATGAGAAAATTGTTTAGCTCGGAATTATTTGACTTTCCAATGTTTCCATCAGATAGTATAGACTTCTTGGAGAAACTGAGGATTTGGCAGCATCTTTTGTTTACAAAACTTTTGAATTTTGTTGCTTAGAAAACTTTTGAATTTGGTCTCATCCAATGCCTTAGTAAAAACATTAGCGATATCATCATCAGATGGAACAAAAATGAGCTCAATGTTCCCATTTAGAACATGAACTTTAATAAAATGGTACCAAATATCAATGTGCTTAGTCATGGAGTGTTGGATTGAATTGTGAAAAATCATGATGGTACTTTGAGAATCACAGTAGACCGGAATCTGCTTAAATTGAAAACCATATTCTAACAGCTGCTATTTCATCCACATAACTAGAGATGTGCATCTTGCGACAACAGTGTATTCCGCTTCGGCTGATGAAAGTGGGATGCAGTTCTGTTTCTCAGACAACTAGCTTAACAATCTTCCACCCAAAAATTGACATCCACTGGATGTGCTCTTTCGATCAATTTGTAGGCCACCATAATTTGAATCTGAATAAGCTTTCAACAAAAAGCTTTCATTTGCAGGGTACCAAATTTCGAGGCTCTTTGTACCTTTGAGATATCGTAAAATTTGCTTCATCGCCAATAAGTGAGACATTTTTGGATTTACTTGGAACCCGACACACAAGCAGGTTGAGAACATGACGTCGGGACAGCTAGTAGTGTGGAAGAGCAGCAATCTGATCACTCCCCTATATTTCTTGTGTCTGAAACCTAATGGAACTTTTGTAAAGGCACAAGTGTCCATTGAATATTTATTGAGAAGCTTGAAGATGTACTTTTATTGGTAAATAAAGATTCCTCAATTGATATATTTGACTTGTACTCCAAGGAAGAAAGTTAACTCATGATTCACGCTCATCTGGAATCGGCTAACCATCAACTTGGCAAAGTCAGCAACCATCGTTGGATCGGATAACCCATAGAGGATGTCATCAACATATACGTGAACTAATATGAGATGCTTTCCATTGGATCTTCTAAAAAAATTAGGATCAAGAACTCCTCTTTGAAAACTAGAACACTTCAGAAAACAATTGATAGTCTTGTACCAGGCACGAGGAGCATGCTTAAGGCTATATACAACTTTCTAGAGTTTGTAGAAATAGTTCGGATATGCGAGATTAAAAAAACTAGGAGGCAGCTGAAGTTAGACTTCAGTGTTGAGTTCACCATTGAGGAAGGAACTTTTGACATCCATTTGGTAAACCTTGAAGGCCTAGTGAGTTACATATGCAAGAAATATTCGGATGGCTTCAAGACGAGCAACAGGTGAAAAGGTCTTGTCCTCATCTACACCAATCTTGCTTTGTTTTTTATGATAACTCCTACATCTTCGAGCTTGTTTCAGAAAACCCAATGAGTTTCGATAATTGGGTGATCGTAAGGAGGAGGGACAAGAGTCCAACATGGATATATTCCAATCTGAACGTTCCAAAGCTTCTTTGAAATAATTAGGTTCAACAATTGAAATGAACGTAGGGAAGTGACACTCATTTTGAATGTTAGCAATAGAGCGAGTTTGAACGTCGACATTCAGATTTCCGATGACTTGATTGGGAGGATGATCCTTTTTCCAGATATGCAATCTCATAAGTTCTTGTGCATTAGATGATCTGACATCAACGATGGGGTTTTGTTGTCCCCCCTGACTGGTTTGAATTTAAGGACGATGCTCCCCTTAAACTTCTGAACTAGGTTTATATGCACCATCTTCGTTCGGAAAGTCAAAGAAATTAGCATCAACATTGTTGTTCGTACTACGATCAACTTTGGCAAATTGATCTGCTGAATCTTGAAAACCATCAACATTTGATTCGAGGGTTGGATTACTCCCTGCCCTTGAGGCACGGAAGTGGAGGCATTCTCCTCCTCAACCCGATATGGGAATACTTCGAAATCAAATAAAGAAAAAGTTGGTGTGAGACTAAACAAAGTTTGAGAATAATTTGGATTGGAGTTGAGGATGGTCTTAATCGAGATTCCAAGTCAAAATTTGTTTCTACAAGTCCAAAAAAACTTTCAAAATCAAGTTCATAGATGACATGAGGATTCGGAGACCTAGGGGAGGAGCATTGGAATCCAAGATATGGGTTATAACATGGGTTGGCTCTAAGTTCCGAACAAAATTGTCATCAAAAGTTATATCAAACCATTCTTCAATTACACGGGTACAATGATTAAGAACCCGATAAGTTGGTGAGTTGAAATTTATGAGTTGATCACAGTTGTTCGTGATGAAACATCTACATCAAATATGTGTAGGAATGAGATACTAGGCTTTCGACAATTCATAGCTTCATACGGTGCCTTGTGGAGTCAACGATTGATTATGCTCTGATTTTGACTAAAGCAAGTTGTGGAGTCTGGTTCAAACCAAAGATAGAGAGGTAGCTTGGAAAAGTTCAACATCGACCATATGACTTCAACAAGCGTTATGTTTCTTCATTCGATGACACCATTTTGTTGTGGAGTTTAGGGAGCAAAAAAGTTGTATTCAGTGCCTTTTTCAACTTGGAATGCTTCAAGAGTGGCATTTGTGAACTCAGTTCCATTGTCACTACGAACTCTTCGGACATGTAGGTGTTTCAGAACTTCGATTCCTTTCATAAGATTGATGAGCTCGAAAGTTGTTTTCAACATTAACCTCAAAAGGAAAACCCAAATAATCTGGTGTAATCATCAACAATCACAAGTATGTATTTCTTATGATGTGAACTTTCAATAGCAGACGGACCACATAAGTCGATATGAAGAAGTTCAAGTCGCTTGAACATTCAATTTTCGATTAGAACTGGATGAACTTTCTTGGATTGCTTCCCATATTCACACGCATAGATGATCGTTATCAAATTTGAGGAGTGGAAAAACCTTAGACCATTTCTCCAGAAACCAGATCATTCATATATTAGAAATGCAAATAAGCAAGTATCTGATGTCAAATCCAACTGACAACAGGAACTGCCTTTGTGAGAAGACAAATATGAGGCTTTCCGACGATCATGTTGATATACAATGGATAAATATTTTTGTTCTGATCTGATTTGATGACACATTCTGTCACAACCAGGAAATTCTATGTTTTTGTAAACATTAACAATGGCAAAAATTGCAACCATGACTTGAAAACAAGTGTGATGTTTATTCAATGACAACAAACTTCCATCAAAATACAATTGAAAAGCCCAAAAACTCTATACAAACACTTCAAATAGTCAACTACAGATTGGAAACCCTAAAAATCCCGGTTTAAGTCCATTATGGACTAGGCTTTTCTTATTGGGCCTAATGAACCAATAAGCCTCCACTTTGACTATTTTAGGATTAGAACCCTTGATGGATTGTTTTACCTACATTGGGCCTAATGAACCAATAAACCTCCACTTTGACCCACATTCATAAAACTTAGTATTTTGGGCCATGTGGGCCTAAAATGGATTGTTTTACCTACATTGGGCCCAATGGGCCGAAAAGTAATAATTTGGGCTTTGTAATTTCAAACTAAACAATTAATGGCCCAAAACTATTCAACTCTTTCTTCTAGCCCAAACTCTCGGCCCAACATCACTTAACAAAAAAAAAATTTGCATGGGAAAGAGGTTGACACCTCATTTTTACATATGGGATTTCCATACTAATTATACCTCATGTATCTAGATTATGATCCTAATCCATCATGCAATAACCCACTTGGAAATCCTCCTCTCTCCCTCTTTATCTCTCTCGGCCGAGAGCAACAAACACACACACATCTTCAAACTTTTCCCTCAAACTCTCCCTAATATCTCAAGAACACCTTCCTTCCTCCACCAAAATCTCGTGACTTGGGTTGTGCTTCAAGGATCTTCATCAAGTTTTCAACCTTTGAACACCTCTAAGTTCGAAAATCCCCTAAAGAAGCTTGTTAGGGCCGAAAATCACATCATCTTCTTCCATTCTTCTTCAAAAACAAAAACATCAAGCAAAGGTGAGTTCATACCCCCTTGTTTTTGGTTTTTACTTGTTTTTGGGGGGAGAATACAAGTGTTATGTGTTGATCTATTTGTGTTTGCATGTTATATGTAATTTCTTTGGTTTGTGTTGTGAAAATGTGATATTATTTGTTATATCTCGAGATCTATGGCTTAAGTGTGAAGGATACATAAACAAATACATAATAAACAACATACTTCAAATATCTAAGAGTCTTTATGTTTAAGAAGTGAAAAACAAAGCCAAAGATTTGTTATAAGTGTCATTTTTGCAAAAATGACAAAGATTTGGATAAGAAATGACATTTTCGATTTTATAAGGATAAAATAGTATTATTTACATAAAAATCTGACTTTTATAAAAATAACATTTCTCAAGGGGCCAAAAACATAAATTATAGCCTATTAGGCTTACATTTGGGCCTCACGGGTTTTTGGGCCCAAAATTGCGAAAAATGAAGACTTTTGGGGGCTGAAGTTGTAAGTTTATCAAAATATGAGTCTAAAACATAAATAAACTATTTCGGGGACTGAAAATGACCTAAATGCAAAAATTTGACTAAAAATGCTAAGTTTTTGATTTTGGGGTTAAAAATGTAAAACTTACGGAATTTGGGTCAAAAGTGTAAACTTTTTACAAATAAGGGTTGGAAATGGCAAATACAATAGTTTTGGGCTGAAATTATTATTTATATTATGTTTGGGCCGAAAATGTCAAGAAAAATGGTTTAAGGATCAAAAATGTCAATTTTCATCAAAAGGGACTAAAAGTGTCATTTTTACTAATAAAGTGGCTGAATTGGTCAAAATCAATATTTTTGGGTCAAATAGGCTAATATTTAAATTATTGGGCCAAGAATATAAAATTTATAACGCATGGTTTTTAAAATGTTTATATATATATATATATATATATATATATATATATGTATATATATATATATATGGTTTTTAAAATGTTTATATATATATATATATATATATATATATATATACATATATAACCAAAGCTTCGTTGTAAATCAAACGTCAAAGTATTTTTAACATCAAGAATAAACATTTGGCATACAGCAAAACCTACACTACGAACTTAAAATCGATAAACAGATAAATGATACAATGATTGGGCCCAAAATCTTCTGTTCATGCTATTGGGCCTTTGTGGCCCAATTTCATGATTATTGGGCCCAATATATTCAAACATTTTTATTGGGACTTGGTGACCCAATTACATGCCTAATGGGCCTTTATCAGCTTTAACATGCTTTTGGGCCTTAGTGGCCCATTTGCATTGCTAATAGGACCCTAAACGTTCATCATATGCTTAATGGGTTATAACGTGTCCGTAGCATACTCGACAGTCTATAATAACATACATGATTTGTGGACCACCGTTGTCTTTTCGTGTCTGTTAGGCTTACTTCATATTAACGCAAAACATCAATCGGGTTGTAAGACAATGTTATTCAATTTCATTGGGATTTAGTGAGAAATAACGGGTGACACCAATAAGTGCCGGTTGAGCCTGTAGATATAATCAAAGACTCCTGGAGGGAGAGCGAGGGTTTGTGTATAGATCTATACGGGGGTGACTCCCCCACACCTGAGCTGTTCACTACAGTTAGACTCGGCCAGTCTAGGGTGACAAAATCTTGATCAAAACCGGCATTTGGAAAAACGCCAAAACAGTCGAATTAGTCATTATTATGCATGGTTATAACGACTCACATAGAGATCCATTACCATCTAAGTATTCATGGGAAATCATATTCATACATTGTGATGATGCAAAGTGATTCATACAATAATACAAAACTATCATACTATCTAAATTGGAAAACATCGGGTTTTCCGGGGAACGACATTATTCACTTCTTCATAAAACAACTACAATGCAAGGAATAATTATGAAAGGCATTCACTTTTACATGTTTTGAAATCACATACATATACACTTATGGGATCATCACATCTTTTTCGTAAACAGTTTTTGTTACAGAAAATATCGGATTTTCTAGGCTTTACAAACAATACAAACTATTTTTATATCAAACATGCTTATGAAGTCACCAATATTATATATGTTGACCGTTTTCAAAATAACTTGTATTCTCAGGTAACTGTTAGAATGAAGAATCATCAAGCGTGTTTCTGAAATTCCTTTTGTGCAATGTCAATCGTTAAACAATTTATGTTCTGTGATGTTGTAATGTAAACAATGCACTTGATGTGAACAAGGTCAGTTGTGATGTATTAATGCAATGGTGATGTTTATGTTATGTTTCATGTATATTCATTGTGATGATATTTCAATTTAGGTCACACGAGCCCTCGGACGTTTCCGCCGTCTGGTTCGGGGGTGTGACATGTTGGTATTAGAGATTTGTTTATAGTGAACTAGCATATCTAACCATACATGATATGCAACTATAAACACAATGGGACTAAATAACTCTGAAAAGAGTAAATAAAATACTTACCTATGTACGCGTTTTAGAATAACAACATAATACTAAACAATAAAAGTCTTTGGAGGATTTGAACGTTGCGATTTAACCTGGGCAGTTATGTAATCGTATTGGGGATCAATGTATCCTGATCAACTACATTCATTCAAAGTACGATCAACATATGTTTGGGAATAATCTTGATGGTCAATAAGCTGAAAAATTACCATCTAACTATTCAAATAGGTTAGAGGAACTAAACTTAAGAAAAATAAACACTGTAAGAGTATTTTAAGAATACTATCCTTATACACCCCAATGCCCACACTTTTCACACCTACACTTCCTACGCAGGAGATATGGCAGGAATACAGCAAGACGGCCCCCACTATCAAGCTCTAGTAGTCTATGGAGAGATTGAGGTGGGTCTAGACGACAATCCTGAAGAAAACCCTGAAGGAGGCCCTGCAATGGGTCAGGAGGTGGGACCCGGAGTGGAACCGGAAGAGTACGTGGTAACTAATTACAAATATGACGAATGTGACCGGGAGTCAGATGAAGGAAAGGACGTTAAGGAGACACTTAGTAAGCCCCACCCATCGGAAGCCCTATCAGACCCACACACGATTCAGGAAAGTTATACATGCTACATACGCTCTCTTGAGAAAGAAATAGCCAATCTCAAGCGCCAACTCTTTGTGGCCGAAGCTAGAGCCGTTCGAGCCGAGAAAAGGAAAGAAGTAATCACCGAAGAAGTGAATGAACTGGCTGAACTCCTGATACGCCAGTTTGACGATTGAGTGTCATCTTCATCATAACTGATAGAACGTACTCTACTACTTGCTATAGGTGTTGGATAAGGTGTCTAAGTCCATAACTATTTCTGGTATGTACTTGACCCGACCCGGCATGGTCCATTTGGGTTGCATGGCACCATGCAATTGGATAAACTAAAATGAGAGAAATAACACTTATGGTTTATTAATATATTATAAGTTCTAATATATTAATAATATTATTTAATTAGTTTGATCAAGAATTAATTTAGAATTAATTAAGTGATCAAAAGATAACTAATTAAATATATGGGTAGATTATGTAAATCATCCATAACTTATATAGTGAGCTAAAAGGCTCCATGGATAATCAAGTTGGGTTAAACCCATTGAATGCTCCATGGAGGCTCCATGGGAGTTACAAACCCATGGGTCATGGAAATTAAGAGTCATGACACATTAGGGTTTACATGGTGTAACCCTAGATGTGTCAACACTATATAAGAAACCCATTCTCCACCAAAATCGGTGACACTAAGAAACAAGAGGGCTAGAGCCGATTTTGCAAGTGTAAGATTCTCTCAAAGTTTACTCCTTTGCATTTGGTGTTGTGTGAAGCATTTGAGGCATCACACTTGGGGTGCTAGGCTCACAAGGTTTCAAGGATCATAATCAACAACAAGGTAAGTTATTCTATCTTTCATTCAAGTTAAAAATGTTCCCCATGTATGCTAGATAGGAATATAACCTTGGAATTCAACTTTGCATGATTATTAGACAAACATAGATCCAAGGTTATTAGGGTTGCATGTACACTTAGGAAGTGTTAGAATGCTCAAAACCCATCAGTGGTATCAGAGCCTAGGTTTGTTTGTTGTTTTTTTTTTGTGTGCAAACAGCTTGAAAAAAAAATCGTTTTTCTGTTTTCTGCTCGTATGAAAGTTTGCACATTTGTTGCTGGAAATGGACTAGAAACATTACCCTAAACTGTTTTGATGTTTTAAAGCTTGTTTTAGATGGTGTAATGTTTATGCTAATCCATTTACAATGGCAATTATTAAAATTACAAGTTTTTTTAAGTGTAATTTTTTGATTCTTGAAAGTGTTCATATTCATGTTCTTGAACTTATGAAGATTAGATGATCATAGGAATTGTTTGTAACCTTCATGGTAGTTTAATTCATGATCATAACGTGTTTTAATGGAGTCCATAACTTGTCCTCAAGTTATGGAAAACCAAAAGTCTCACTTTTATTAAAGTCATTAAAAGAACTAAAGAGTTATAAAAATGAAGAGTCTTCATTTTTATTACTCAATTAATTCATAAGTTATAAGAAATGAAAAGTTTTGGAAGTTTACAAAACTTGCCCTCAAGTTTTGGAACATGTAAAGTCTTGATTAAAACTTTAGTTCCAACCCTTAGAATTTTAAAAGTTAAAATTCAACCCTTATACTTTATAATATTATAAGTTACTAATATATATATGTATAACGTCAAGTCGTCTTACCGCTAGTACGCCTCATTCACGAAGCTGGTCTATAAGGGGGGTATAAGGGTGTTGCCTATAAAATGACAACTTAATGGGTTTCCTCTCTCACCCACCGCTTCCTTGATCGGTGGAGGGTCGTTAGCCGAACGGGTAGGACAAGGACTTATAAATTCTCATTAAAAGTATGATGAATATTATAAAGTAACTAAATGCTTTTATTAAATTCCCAATCTTAGTTACTTTAGGAAAATGTGAATAAGGTGCTAATCCATGAAAGTACACTTTACACTTTGTTTAAGTCGTTAGTGGAGCTCGTGTGGTTAACCGGAACACTAACTTGGACTTAACAAGGTAGTTAAAGGGTGACTTAAAGTTTATTATAGGTCGGTGGAGCTCGTGTGGTTAACCGGCACATCGATTGAGTAATAAACATTGAGTGTACCAAGTGATTTGCATGGTTACTTCACACCTTGTTTTGTGATCCTCGGTATCCCAGTCACAAAACTTGGAGGGCACACTCGAGATTGAAACATGCCTTTGAAAAGTTCATTGAATCTCAAAAGAATCTAGGAATTTCTATGAACCAATTAAAAACCTAATATTTATATTTCGTTTTTAATGGTGGAAATTGGTGAATCGTCATTCACCTACCTTTCAAATATGTTATAGCTTGGATTACGACATACCTCTTCTAAGTTATAATATATTGTGATTGGATTCTAGCCTTAATATTACATTTGGGTGTTTTATTAAGGACTCTCTTAATATCTAAACTAATCTTGTTCTCTTCTTTCAGATGTCTTCAAACAATGCTGCTTCTGGCTCTAATCCTAATGGCTCCTTTACCCTTATGAACTTGTGTGGGAAAGTCACTTTTGATGGATCCAACTTCAATGAATGGATCAGAAACATCAGGATGATTACCCGCTACGAGGACAAAGAATATGTCCTTGACAAGGAGCTTAAGGAGATTGATGAGACCACTGCAACTCCCCAGGAGATTGCTGACTTCCGGGCACATGAAAGGGATGCTACAAAAGTAGCATGCATCATGTTGGCCACCATGACAGCGGAACTCCAAAAGTCCTATGAGGACTTCTACCCTTTTTAAATGCACCAAGATCTGATGGAAAAATACCATCAAAGTGCACGACAAGAGAGGTATGAAATCATATGCTCTATCATAACAACCATGATGAAGGACGGGGAATCCGTCACGAGCCACATGCGGAAAATGCAAAGGTATGTGGATCGGTTGCTGAAGCTTAATGTGAACTTCCCTGAGGAGCTTGCAATAGATATCATTTTGCACTCCTTACCATCGTGCTATGATCAATTCCGCATCACATATCACATGAATAAGGAAGAGGTCACACTCAGCAAACTTTAGGGACTCCTCAAGACCGCAGAAACAGGTCTTAAGGGTAAGTCGGTTGTTAACACTCCTACTCCAAACTCCGCCCCGGTTTTGGCAATCGGGAAAGGTAGAGGGAAGAAGAGGAAGAGCTCTTCGAAGGGTACCAAGGCTAGGACCCTTGATGGCTCTTCTTCAAGTGGAACCAAGAAAGGTTTTGTCACTCCTTCTTCTAACCCTAAAGAGGCTGAATGCTTCTATTGCCATGAAAAGTCACATTGGAAGCGGAACTGCCCAAAGTACCAGCAAGATGTGAAGGATGGGAAAGTTAAACCCAACCATGCAGGTATTTACACTATCTTATCTAATAACTCACCCCATTCTAACTCTTGGGTCCTTGATACCGGTTGTGGTATTCATATCTGTTCTGATTTGCAGGGACTAAGAACAAGTGAGAATGTGGAGCATGGAAGAATAAACTTAATCATGGGGAATAGGAAAGCTTTACCTGTCACCAAGATTGGAGTTTATACTTTATCGCTAAGTAGTGGGTTTAGTTTAGATTTGAATAAATGTTGTTATTCGCCAGAAATGGCAAGAAATATTATTTCCTTTCATGCATTGTATAAACAAGGTTTCACCTTTTCATTTGATAATGAAGTTGGTTCGATTAATGCTTTCTTTAATAATGTTCTTTATTTTAAAGCATTACCTTGTGATGGTGTGTATGAAACTGTATTTGTGGTTGATAACTTAGGAAATAATGTATTGTGTATTGATCTGTTAATGATAATAACTTGGATAAAGCATCATTATGGCATTGTCGTCTTGGACATATAAGCAAGAAACGCATAGGCCAACTCCAAAAGGATGGAGTATTGGAGTCATTTGACCTAAAGTCAGATGATAGTTGCGAATCATGCTTAGTTGGAAAAATAACAAAGTCACCCTTCACAGGTTCTTGTGAGAGGGGTGAAGGTTTGTTGGATCTTATATACACACGGATGTGTGTGGGCCCTTCAAACATGCCACAAGGGATGCTAATCGTTATTATTTGACTTTTACTGATGATTACAGTAGATATGGATATGTCTAATTAATCAAGCATAAGTCAGAGACTTTTGAGAGGTTTAAAGAGTTTAAACAGGAAGTCGAGAATCAATTGGGCAGGAACATTAAGATGCTTCGATCCGATCGAGGTGGTGAGTATCTTAGTTCAGAGTTCCTCGACTATCTTAGGGAATGTGGGATTGTCTCACAATTGACACCTCCCAGGACACCGCAGTTGAATGGTGTAGCTGAGAGGCGTAATCGAACCTTGTTGGATATGGTTCGTTCCATGATGAGTCGAGCTTCGCTACCAATCTTATTTTGGGGGTATGCCTTAGAGACTGCCGCCCATATCCTTAATCTAGTTCCCACAAAGAAAGTTGCCAAAACTCCTCATGAGATGTGGACTGGTAAAGTACCCAAACTAGACCACATTAAGATTTGGGGTTGCGAGGCTTTCGTGAGACGCGAGACTCGTGATAAGCTCGAACCTCGAAGTGAGAGGTGTATTTTCATCGGCTACCCACAGAAATCCTTTGGTTACCTCTTCTACAGACCTAGTGAGAATGTGGTCTTTGTAGCTAGGAGGGCTTTCTTTCGGGAGAGAGAGTTCATAAGCCAAGGAGACAGTGGGAGGCAAGTTGACCTTGAAGAAATTCAAGAGTCAAGTGGTGAAGGAACTTCAAACCCTAGCACTCAACTTGAGGAGGAAACTTCTGTTGAGCCAATTGACAAGTCTGTACCTCTGAGGCGTTCCACAAGGGTTAGGAATGCACCTGAGCATTACTATGGATTCCATATTACTACGGAAGGTGATACACTTATCAGTGATGAGACACTGATAGGTCTGGATGAACCTAATAGTTACGCGGAAGCCATGACAGGCCCTGAGTCAGCCAAGTGGAAAGAGGCAATGGACAGCGAGATACAGTCCATGTATGACAATCAAGTTTGGAACTTGGATGAGAATGTACTAGGTTGTAAGACTGTAGGGTGCAAATGGATCTTCAAGAAGAAGACTGACATGGATGGTAATGTACACACTTATAAGGCACGACTGGTTGCAAATGGTTTCTCACAAACTCCGGGAGTTGATTATGATGAGACCCTTTCTCTAGTGGCCAAGATTAAGTCTATTAGGGTTCTGTTAGCCATAGCTGCATTTCATGACTATGAAATATGGCAAATGGATGTCAAAACCGCTTTCCTTAATGGAAAGTTGACTGAGGATGTTTACATGAGTCAGCCAGAGGGTTTTGTCAATACAGAGTACCCTAATAGAGTGTGTAAGCTTGAGAAATCCATTTATGGGTTAAAGCAAGCACCTCGCAGATGGAATCTTTGCTTTGATAAGAAAGTCAAAGAATTTGGCTTCTCTAGGAGTGAAGATGAATCTTGTGTATATGTCAAGGCTAGTGGGAGTATAGTTACCTTTTTGGTATTGTATGTGGATGACATACTACTCATAGGAAATGACATCCCAACTCTGCAGGAAGTTAAGTCCTGGCTTGGGAAGGGTTTCTCTATGAAGGACCTAGGAGAAGCTGCCTATATTCTAGGGATAAGGATCTTGAGAGACCGGAGTAAAAGACTAATTGGACTTAGTCAGAGTACTTACTTGGATAAGGTGTTGAAGAGATTCGGCATGCAGGACTCCAATAAAGGAGAGTTACCCATCCAGAGTAATGCCAGATTGAGTAAGACACAAAGCCCTAGTACTGAGGCTGAGATAGCAGAAATGAGCCGAATACCTTATGCTTCGGCTGTAGGATCGATCATGTATTCTATGACGTGTACTCGACCTGATGTAGCCTTTGCTTTGAGCATGGTTAACAGGTATCAGGGGAACCCTGGCAAGGCACACTGGACTGCGGTAAAGAATATCCTCAAGTACCTACGGAGGACTAAGGACTGGGTCCTTACCCTCGGTGGGAGTGAAGACTTGAGAGTTGTAGGGTATAGTGATGCTAGCTTTCAGACTGATAGGGATAATTTACGCTCTCAGTCAGGCTGGGTCTTTACCTTAAATGGAGGAGCAATTTCTTGGAAGAGTTCCAAGCAAGAGACATTGGCTGATTCAACTTGCGAATCAGAGTATATAGCAGCTAGCGAGGCAGCAATGGAGGCGATATGGCTGAAGAACTTCATTGGAGACCTTGGAGTTGTACCAGCTATTAAAGAGCCAATGGAAATTTTCTGTGATAGTGAAAGTGCAGTTGCCTTAGCCAAGGAACCAAGGGATCACGGGAGATCCAGACACATCGACAGAAAATACCATTTCATCAGACATCGAATAGAAGAAGGACTCCTCGTGGGAAAGAGGGTATCATCGGATGAGAATCCAGCAGATCCCCTCACGAAAGGACTGACTCGGGTTAAGCATCTCCAGCATGCTCGGAGCATAGGGCTGAAGGATGATATTAGATTTAGTAGTTAGATAACCTTGAAATTTGTAAAGTGTAATTGACATTACATGATGAATAAAAGGTGTTTTATTTATGAGTAAAGTGTTGCTATCTCTTGTCGATCGTTTAATATATTTCTTTTGCATGTTTTGACTTCCAGAATAATTATGTTTGGTATCTCATATTATTCGAACCTCCATAGTCGGTCATATGTCGGAAGTAGGTATGAATCAAGACTGTCATGATTGGTTGCAGAGGTCTAAGTTGTTGGACATGGCTACAACACTCATGAGTGCTCATAAGTTCTGAGCATTGGACTCAACCCACGCTCACTGGAATCACTTCATGGAATTTATCTCGAGTGATCGTGAGACGGTAATATCATATAAGTCTTCAAACCTAGATATATGATTTGTTACTTATGAGTTGGTTATGCATTGATTGTACGAAAACGCATTGGTAAGTCGATGTTATAAAACGTGCTCTTGTGTATAATTCAATGAGTAGTAGAAAAAACATATGAGTCGAAGTTTATCTGTTCCTTCTTGGATTAGAAGCTGATATCTGGGCCCCTCGATGATTTTGTTTTGACGTATGTACCGGGCCCGGTCAGAACTAAGTTGATGTGTTCAATTAAGTTCTTTGTCAAACAAATCGGAAATCGGGAAACAAACTGCTGGACAATAAGTAAGACATTGTTCCATGTATTTGTCCAGCTGATATCTAGAACAGAGGATTATATGATCACTTATCTTAAATGGCGTATCATCATCTTCTCAGTTCCGAGAGACCTTGAAAGAGCTACGATTGCCGATCGGTTCCTGAAGTATTGCAGTTATAGTTATTAGAGTTATCCAAGTGGGAGATTGTTGGATAAGGTGTCTAAGTCCATAACTATTTCTGGTATGTACTTGACCCGACCCGGCATGGTCCATTTGGGTTGCATGGCACCATGCAATTGGATAAACTAAAATGAGAGAAATAACACTTATGGTTTATTAATATATTATAAGTTCTAATATATTAATTATATTATTTAATTAGTTTGATCAAGAATTAATTTAGAATTAATTAAGTGATCAAAAGATAACTAATTAAATATATGGGTAGATTATGTAAATCATCCATAACTTATATAGTGGGCTAAAAGGCTCCATGGATAATCAAGTTGGGTTAAACCCATTGAATGCTCCATGGAGGCTCCATGGGAGTTACAAACCCATGGGTCATGGAGATGAAGAGTCATGACACATTAGGGTTTACATGGTGTAACCCTAGATGTGTCAACACTATATAAGAAACCCATTCTCCACCAAAATCGGTGACACTAAGAAACAAGAGGGCTAGAGCCGATTTTGCAAGTGTAAGATTCTCTCAAAGTTTACTCCTTTGCATTTGGTGTTGTGTGAAGCATTTGAGGCATCACACTTGGGGTGCTAGGCTCACAAGGTTTCAAGGATCATAATCAACAACAAGGTAAGTTATTCTATCTTTCATTCAAGTTAAAAATGTTCCCCATGTATGCTAGATAGGAATATAACCTTGGAATTCAACTTTGCATGATTATTAGACAAACATAGATCCAAGGTTATTAGGGTTGCATGTACACTTAGGAAGTGTTAGAATGCTCAAAACCCATCAATAGGTTCTACAATATGTAGAACCAGCCGTATCTCCTACTAATATTGTATTTCTATGGATATTATGTCGTAATACTGTCGGATCGTACATTTTCCTATGGAATGTATGCCCTTCAGGCAAATTTTCCTGTATTAAAAATGGCTATTTCCAGTAGAAATGCTATGTGTTTTAATATGGGGTTTCACTTATGTGCACAAACAAACCATCGAAACCGTTAGATACTCAAGAACCTTGAAACCAAAATAACCTATGAACTCTATGAATAAGACTTAATATTCGTGACAAGTTTACAAATTATCTACTATCATAAACACACCATAGGGATATAGATCGAAACATTGTGAACCATATGACAAAACGCGAAAGTTACAGAGTACCACCGAAAATGACCGTCGTTACTTACGATCCTGCTTATCATCATGTAGCAGAAGATGTCATTCCACAGAAATAACAAGCACACCCATGAAGCACCACTCTTGCAGATGGACTTTACTACATTCCAAGTTGCAGTCACCGCTACCGTAACCGCTGCTATGGAACAACTCAATGCTAACAACACCAACAAGGATGGAAATAGTATCGACCACTCCAGTCGAAGTAACAACCCCGAAAACCAACGAATGATAGCTTATCAAGGCACTCCAAACCCCAAACCAAAGAGCAGGAAGCGAAAGTCTGGGGGTAAGAGAAAGGGACAACCAACTCGAGGTTTCTTGAAGAAACAACATGTTGTTGCTGTCCATGCGACCATGACCCCTAATACATCAACATCGGCGAGACCATATGTTGGAAGCCTTCCAAAATGCAACCAGTGCAACCTCCATCATAAGTTAGCCTGCCAGGAGTCGTATTGTAAGAGATGCAACCGAGAGAACCACACCACCAAATACCGTAGAACATATTCACAACAGAACCAACAGCCAAACAACAACACCAACAACATCAACTGCAATGTTGGGGTTAGCCATACTTGCTATGGGTGTGGGAGAACCGGACATTTCCGCCGGAACTGCCCCAACATTTATAACTAAGGAAATGGAGGAGCGGGAAGGGTTCTTGCTATGGGTCAAGGTGAGAAAATTCAAGACCCAACGGTTGTTACTGGTACGTTCCCACTTAACAACTCTTTCTCCTCGCATCTTATTCGATAGTGGAGCTGAGCGACGATTCGTTAGTAACAAATTCGAACACATACTAAAACAACAATCCCAAAAGCTAAACGAAGCCTTCATGGTGGAGATGGCTAATGGGAAAAACCGAATCGACCAATGATACTTATGTAGGGTACACCTTAACACTAAACAACCATTCATTTCAAATAGATTTGATACTAGTAAATATTAGGATTTTTTATGTGATAATCGGCATGGTTGGGTTAAGCCCCCCACCATGCAAATACTATGTGTCGCGAGAAGGTCGTTTGCCTTCACCTCCCTAATCACGAAACTCTAATAATCTATTGTGATAAACCTGGCGCAAATACTCGTCCTATCTCGTGCATCAAGGCACATAAGTGCCTGCACCAGAAGAAATACATTTTCCTTGCTCATGTTGTGGACAAGACCAAGGAAGAAGTAAGCATAAAAGGTATTCCAGTAGAATGCGATTTTCCGGATATATTTCCCGAAGAACTTCCGGGAATACCCCAGAGAGACAGGTCAAACTTCGAATCAACCTCATACCGGGAACCACATCAATTGCCAATTCACCCTATCGGTTGGTTCCTGCGGAGATGCAGGAATTGTCAAGCCAATTAAGTGAACTCTTGAGCAAAGCATTCATCAGACCCAACTTCTCACCATGGGGAGCTCCGATTCTTTTCGTTAAGAAGAGAGACGGATCCTTCAGGATATGCATCGACTATAGAGAGCTGAATAAGCTCACTATCAAGAATCGCTACCTACTCCCTCGGATTAACGACCTATTTGACCAGCTCCAAGGAGCTAATTACTTCTCTAAATAAATCTAAGATCTGGTTATCATTAGTTCCGAATCCGAGAATAGGACATTCCAACAACTGTTTTCTGAACTCGATACGTCTATTTCGAATTCGTTATGATGCATTTCGGTCTAACGAATGCCCCCGCGGCATTCATGTACCCCACGAAACGAGTTTTCCCAACCATCCCTAGTCAAACTTTTATTATTTTCATTGATAACATACGCGTCTGCTCGCGAAACAAGAACAAACACTGTCAACACTTACGACCGGCTTGGGAGGCATCGAAGCCGGAGAATATTGTGAAGGAAGCATTTCGTGAATTGGATAAAACTCTCGAAGTCAACAAGACGAAGCTTATTATTACAAGCGTCGGATTGGGCACTATCTGGGTGATCGACGATAGGTTAACCAAATCTGCCCATTTCCTACCAATAAAAGAGTCCTATAAAATGGAAAGATTAACCCGGATATACATCAAGGAGGTAATGAGACTTCATGGAGTGCCAATATCTATCATCTCGGATCAAGATAGTATATTCACTTCACGCTTTTGGCAATCACTTCAAAAGGATATGGGAACACAACTCGACATGAGCACTGCTTACCACCCACAGAAGGATGGTCAAAGTGAGCGAACCATTCAGACGCTTGAAGATATACTTCGAGCATGAGTGATAGACTTTGGAAGGTCGTGGGATACCCACTTACCTTTAATTGAATTTTCGTATAATAACAGTTGTCACACAGGCATCAAAATTGCTCCTTTCGAAGCGTTATATGGTCGCAAATGTAGGTCACCTCTATGCTGGGCTGAGGTGGGTGACTCTCAGCTAGCAAAGGGGCAGGCACCGAGCAGCACTCTAACAGGACCATAGATCATCCGTGAAACAACTGAGAAGATAGTGCAAATCAAAGCTCGACTGCAAGCATCGCGAGACCGACAGAAGAGCTATGCTGATAAATGACGAAAGCCTCTAGAATTTCAAGTCGGAGATCGGGTATTATTGAAGGTCTCTCCCTGGAAAGGGATGATTCGTTTTGGGAAACGGGGGAAACTAAACCCACGATACATTGGGCCATTCGAGATTCTAGCCCGAATCGGTCCAGTGGCCTATAGGCTGCAGCTACCTGCCAAGCTCAGCAGCGTACATCCCGTGTACCATGTTTCCAATCTGAAAAAGTGCTTATCCGATGAAACTCTTGTCATCCCATTGGAAGAAATCGAAATCAACGAGAATCTCCTGTTCATCAAGGAACCAGTTGAAATCATGGACAGGGAAGTGAAGTGTACTAAGCAAAGTCGCATTCCGATTGTGAAGGTTCGATGAAACGCAAAGCGTG
Source organism: Lactuca virosa (assembly GCF_052849685.1). Classification (NCBI taxonomy): domain Eukaryota; kingdom Viridiplantae; phylum Streptophyta; class Magnoliopsida; order Asterales; family Asteraceae; genus Lactuca; species Lactuca virosa. The sequence goes on along the minus strand of NC_136432.1, from coordinate 163,280,805 downwards.
GACCGGAATTCACATGGGAACGCAAAGACCAGATGAAGCAAAAGTACCCTCACTTATTCTCGCATTCTCAAATCTAGCGTCAAAAAAAAATCGGGACGAAATTCCCTCTAACGGGGGGATGATGTCACAACCAGGAAATTCTATGTTTTTGTAAACATTAACAATGGCAACAATTGTAACCATGACTTGAAAACAAGTGTGATGTTTATTAAATGACAACAAACTTCCATCAAAATACAATTGAAAAGCCCAAAAACTCTATACAAACACTTCAAATAGTCAACTACAGATTGGAAACCCTAAAAATCCCGGTTTAAGTCCATTATGGACTAGGATTTTCTTGTTGGGCCTAATGGACCGATAAACCTCCAATTTGACTATTTTGGGATTAGAACCCTTGATGGGCTCTAAATAGACCCACATTCATAAAACTTAGCATTTGGGTCCATGTGGGCCTAAAATGGATTCTTTTACCTACATTGGGCCCACTGGGCCGAAAAATAATAATTTGGGCTTTGTAATTTCAAACTAAAACAATTAATGGCCCAAAACTATTCAACTCTTTCTTCTAGCCCAAACTCTCAGCCCAACCTCACTTAACAAAAAAAAAGAGAAATTTGCATGGGAAAGAGGTTGACAGCTCTTTTTTACATATGGGATTTCCATACTAAATATACCTCATGTATCTAGATTATGACCCTAATCCATCATGCAATAACACTTGGAAATCATCCCCTCTCTCTCTTTATCTCTCTCGGCCGGGAGCAACAAACACACATACATCTTCAAACTTTTCCTTCAAACTCTCTCTAATATCTCAAGAACACCTTCCTTCCTCCACCAAAATCTCGTGACTTGGGTTGTGCTTCAAGGATCTTCATCAAGTTTTCAACCCTTGAACACCTCTAAGTTCGAAAATCCCCTCAGGAAGCTTGCTAGGGCTGAAAATCACATCATCTACTTCCATTCTTCTTCAAAAACCAAAACATCAAGCAAAGGTGAGTTCATACGCCCTTGATTTCGGTTTTTACTTGTTTTGTTTTTTTTTTGGGGGGGGGGGGGGAGAATACAAGTGTTATGTGTTGATCTATGTGTGTTTGCATGTTATATGTGATTTCTTTGGTTTGTGTTGTGAAAATGTGATATTATTTTTTACATCTCGAGATCTACGGCTAAAGTGTGAAGGATACATAAACAAATACATAATAAACAACATACTTCAAAGATCTAAGAGTCTTTATGTTTAAGAAGTGAAAAACAAAGCCAAAGATTTGTTATAAGTGTCATTTTTGCAAAAATAACAAAGATTTGGATAAGAAATAACATTTTCGATTTTATAAGGATAAAATAGTATTATTTACATAAAAATATGACTTTTATAAAAATAACACTTCTCAAGGGGCCAAAAACATAAATTATAGCTTATTGGGCTTACATTTGGGCCTCACGGGTTTTTGGGCCCAAAATTGCGAAAAATGAAGAGTTTTGGGGGCTGAAGTTGTAAGTTTATCAAAATATGAGTCTAATACATAAATAAACTATTTCGGGGGCTGAAAATGACCTTAATGCAAAATTTTGACTAAAAATGCAAAGTTTTGGATTTTGGGGTCAAAAATGTAAAACTTATGGAATTTGGGTCAAAAGTGTAAACTTTTTACAAATAAGGGCTGGAAATGGCAAATACAATAGTTTTGGGCTGAAATTATTATTTAAATTATGTTTGGGCCGAAAATGTCATGAAAAATGGTTTAATGATCAAAAATGTCAATTTTCATCAAAAGGGACTAAAAGTGTCATTTTTACTAATAAAGTGGCTGAATTGGTCAAAATCAACATTTTTGGTCAGATAGGCTAATATTTAAATTATTGGGCCAAGAATATAAAATTTATAACGCATGGTTTTTAAAATGTTTATAGATATATATATATATATATATATATATATATATATATATATATATATATATATATATATATATATATATATATATATATATATATATATATATATATATATAACCAAAGCTTCGTTGTAAATCAAACGTCAAAGTATTTTTAACATCAAGAATAAACATTTGGCATACAACAAAACCTACACTACGAACTTAAAATCGATAAACAGATAAATGATACAATGATTGGGCCCAAAATCTTCTGTTCGTGCTATTGGGCCTTTGTGGCCCAATTTCATGATTATTGGGCCCAATATATTCAAACATGTTTATTGGGACTTGGTGACCCAATTACATGCCCAATGGGCCTTTATCAGCTTTAACATGCTTTTGGGCCTTAGTGTCCCATTTGCATTGCTAATAGGGCTAAACGTTCATTATATGCTTAATGGGCTATAACGTGTCTGTAGTATACTCGGCAGTCTATAATAACATACATGATTTGTGGACCACCGTTGTCTTTTCGTCTCTGTTAGGCTTACTTCATATTAACGCAAAACATCAGCCGGGTTGTAAAACAATGTTATTCAATTTCATTGGGATTTAGTGAGAAATAACGGGTGGCACCAATAAGTGTCGGCCGTAGCCTGTAGTTATAATTAGAGACTCCTGAAGGGAGAGCGAGAGTTTGTGTATAGATCTATACGGGGGTGACTCCCCCACACCTGAGATGTTCGCTACAGTTAGACTCGGCCAGTCTAGGGTGAAAAAATCTTGATCAAAACCGGCGTTTGGAAAAATGCCAAGACAGGCGAATTAGTCATTATTATGCATGCTTATAACGACTCACATAGAAATCCATTACCATCTAAGTATTCATGGGAAATCATATTCATACACTATGACGATGCAAAGTGATTCATACAATAATACAAAACTATCATACTATTTAAATTGGAAAACATCGGGTTTTCCGGGGAACAACATTATTCACTTCTACATACAACAACTACAACGCAAGGAACAATTATGAAAGGCATTCACTTTTACATGTTTTGAAATCACATACATATACACTTATAGGATCATCACAACTTTTTCGTAAACACTTTTTGTTACAGAAAATATCGGATTTTCTGGGCTTTACAAACAATACAAACTATTTTTATATCAAACATGCTGATGAACTCACCAACATTATATATGTTGACCGTTTTCAAAATAACTTGTATTCTCAGGTAACAGTTAGAATGAAGAATCATCAAGCATGTTTCTGAAATTCCTTTTGTGCAATGTCAATCGTTAAACAATTTATGTTCTGTGATGTTGTAATGTAAACAATGTACTTGATGTGAACAAGGTCAGTTATGATGTATTAATGAAATGGTGATGTTTATGTTATGTTTCATGTATATTCATTGTGATGATATTTCAATTTAAGTCACACGAGCCCTCAGACGTTTCCACCGTCTGGTTCGGGGGTGTGACACATTCTTTCTGATCTTCTGTCATGACGTAGTTGTGCTTCTTGCAGAACTCAACTCTCCGATTTGCATCAGTATGTTGGGCTATGCTGATCAGATTATGCTTGATATCAGTGACATATGCTACATTGGAGAAATAGAAGTTACCATTGGTCATGATGTCATAACCTCGAATCTAAGAATTTATGTTGTTGCCATAGGTAATGTAACCAATCTTTAGAGTTAATTTGAGATCTCACAAAAAAAAATTCTGTCCAGTCATGTGCATGGAACAAGCACTATCAATATCCCATATTGTATCTTGTTTCGACGCAAAAAAAGCCTTCAAAATCCATATGTTTTGGGGTTTCTAGGCTCCGAGTTAGAACGAGGGACTTTAGCATGGGCTTTGGACTTGGATTTGTGTAACGCTTGTTTCAGGTATCATTTATTTCTCAAAATTTTAGGGTTTTGCACTAGGACTCGACGAGTTAGGGAGCCCCAACTCGACGAGCAGAGGTATTTTTGGACACATGACTTAGGGTCTACTCGACGAGTTGGAAGGCTCCGACTCGACGAGTATACACTAGAAAGGAAAACCGTAATTTTTCGGGGTTTGTACCCTATATAAAGAACTTATGGCTTATTTGTAGCCTCCCTCGTCGTCCTTACAACCCATAGAAACCCTAGTTCGAGCCTTATACCTTCTGTGTGTGAGAGAGCTTTGGAGAGTGATTTTGGTGTGGTTGTGAAGGAACTTGGAGGTTGAAGAGGTTGGAGTAAAGGGAGAAGCAGAAGATCCGACATCTACTCTGTTTTGGCAACCATCTTGAGGTATAAAGTTGCTACCTTGACCTTTATTTCCTTAGATCTCCTCTTATGGAAGTATATGGTCACTTTTGGTGCAAAATGGTGTCATTCTCAGATTTGAACTTGTCATGAGGATATGGTTTCAGATCTGGACACCTCTAGGCCTCCATGGACATAAAGTTTCCCACTTTATCTAGTCTTTGCCCTTCTCCATGCCCTAAACCTTGTATGAGGCTTAGTTTTAGTGTTTTAGCCTCTTGAGGCCTTGGATGCACGTAAAGTTTGCAACTTTACGCGCTATTTCAGTCCTAAGGGACTGGATCTGTAGTTTGGGGCTTTGGATTCGACTAGAAGGGGTTGAACATGTTAACACATGGAAAACTCGACGAGTTGCCTGGGCAACTCGACGAGTTGGATCCAGTTTTCATGTTTTCTATATGCAGAGTAAACTCGGTAAGTTGATAAGATAACTCAGCGAGTTGGTTAGGGTTTTCCCCGAGTTTCTGAAACCTGGTGGAACTCAACGAGTTGCTAGATGCACTCGACGAATTGCGTCAACATGGACTGTTGACCTTGACTTTGACCATGGTTGACTAAGTTTGACTTTGAGGGTATTTTTGGTATTTCGGGATTTTGACAAAGTTAGTCACATGATGGTTGTAGGCGGTTGAGTTGGAGCTGCGGATTGAGTCTCCTCACCATACCAATGGGTCTAAGGCACCAAGGCCGGCCCATTTTGTGATATATGGTACACCAGCTGATGTAGTGATATGTAGTATGCTAGTTTGTTATATGTTAGGTGGTATGCTAGTTGTATATGTGATACTTGCATGAAAGACCATGGGGAAACCCATGATGCTTGGATGTAAGACCATGTGGGGGAGCCCATGGATTTTCAGGTAAAGACCATGGGGGGAGCCCATGACACTTGGATGTCAGACCATGTGGGCGAGCCCATGGCTTTCCAGGAAAAGACCATGGGGGAGCCCATGGCACCTAGGTGTAAGACCATGTGGGGGAGCCCATGGCATCCTAGTGTAAGACCCTGGGAGGAGCCCACGACATCCTTATATGTTTGTATGCATGGATTGTGGTTTATATAGCTTATATAGCTAGTATGGATTATGTGATTATGTGGATTGTGTGGGGTATGCTTTGGGGAACTCACTAAGCATTAGCTTACAATTTGTTGATTGTTTCAGGTACTTCGGAGCCTAAGGGCAAGGGCAAGGTTTGATGGCGCGGCATGCACTCTCTCAGGCATTTTTGTGGGGACACTCTGATATTTGAAATAAAATGTTGATGTTATGAATTTGAAAACAATTGTCATTGAGATTTCATGTTCTATGGGAATATTTGATTAATTAAAAATGAAAATTTTGTTTGGAAAATTTGAGTCGTTACACTTTGGATTTCTAAACAATTGGGATCTGGGATTTCTCTTTCCAAGATTCTTTTGGGAAGATACAGAATGTCAAAGTCCTTTCATTGATCCAAAAATCGTATTCCAATTTTGGTGGCATAGACAAAACATTTTCGGATTTGCATGTAACTTTTCATTCTTATTTTGGATTTGAACCATTTGAAGAGTTTCTTGCAAAAGAGTTCCGAGTATCCTTTCCTTTATTCCTTGTTCTCGTAGGCACTTTTTATTTCAGAGTGTGTTTTAGTTTGAAAATATTGCCTTCTGAGGTAGCAGTGATACTGGAGAGGACACTTTCCGAGGTGAGTTACTTTTTTTTGGTGAGGTCTCAACATTAACAGATTTTACATTTTTTTAGCAAAAGTTTCGTGATTATCCAAGCTAACTGGAACGTAATGTCATTTTAGAATCTTAACAGAAACAAACGTGTTGTGATTCCTAATTGTTGGATTGACTACTTACGAAGACACTTTTTGTTTTGTCTTTTCAAGGAACCTAGTTACTTGTCTAGACCTAGTCTCTTTCTCTAAAGCATTTCTAGCTTCTACCTTTGGATGAACTACATCCTTCTTGTCCAACCATGGTTTCTTCTTGAAGTCAGATGTTGACTTAAAAGATTGACCGACACATGGATTCTTGAAACAAGGTTTTGTCGGAACTAAGGTAGAATTTGAAACAACTCTGGATTTTGGAACAGAGGAATCGAACGAAGATTCGTCATCAAACCTAATTTCTTCATCAACATCACTATCTAAAGACACGCAAAATGAATTATCATTTTCGATTGGATTGTCAGAGTCAAGTCTGGATATCTTGTAACATCCCGTTTCGAATTATTCCCAATTTGAATTGGTGATCAGAGGGCTGGGTGTTATCAGGCTTCGGAAACTCGAGTGTTTGAGTTTGGACCCAACTGGAGTTAGATAATGTATCTTGGTTGCTCGGGTATTCAGTTGGAGTTTTCGGACCAAAGGGTATTTCGGTAATTTATCAGCTCGGACTTTTATGGAAAGTGGATTTTAGTTAGAGATGTTGTAGGGCAAGAAGGAATTGATATTAGTGTTGAGCGTCTTGATACCTTTCTACAGATATATGGATGGCTGGGATTGGGGTTTTATCAAGTGAGTTATGGTCTTCGGAAGAATTAGGGTTTTGGGGAAAAGCCCTAGTACGTGGGGCGTACCAAGGTGGTACGCAGGGCGTACCGAAGAGAAAGGGGCTACGCGAGGCGTAGCTAGGAACGCGTAGCGTATATGTGAGGACTGGATCGGGGTGCGCGGCCGTGTACGCGGGGCGTACGAGAAGGTACGCTGGGCATACAAGGGTAAGACTGAAAACCCTAAAATTCAGACTTGAAACCTATTTAAACATCCTTAATTCATTGGGACTAAACCCTAATCATCCTCTAGAGCCTCATATCACCCCTTTACCTCAGTTTTCCCTTGAGCGTGTGATTTTGGAGCATAAAAGTGTGTTGGTGGCCATTTTTGAGCTTATTCAAGAAGAAGGAGTTAGTGAGCAAGCTTGGTGTGGCATTGGGCTTCAAGAACCTGCATCTAGTACATTTTTAGGAACTTTTGGAGGTATAAAGTCTTAATCTTGCCATCTTAGTCATTAGATTGAGTTACGTTTTGCTATATTGTCCCCTTTTGAGTTCACAAGTCACCTCTTGGGAGTTGAGCAACTCCAGAGCTTAGGAAGAGTATATATGAGGTCCTTTAGCTTGTTCTTACCATAGAAATACAAAATTGTTGGTTATTTTGACCTCATGTATGAGTTAAGACCTATGGAAAAGGTATTAGTGGGTTGTTGGGAGCATATAGAGCATGCAAAGGCATAAAGTTGCCAACTTAATGCCTTAGGACTCATCAAACGACCTAGATCTGAGTTTGGGACGTAAAGTTTTCAAGTATTAAGCTCTTCATGGATTTTGTGCATAAGTTGTTTGTACGCTGGGCGTACGATGTAGTACGTTGCACGTACAACCCTTTTTCCCAGTACGCTAAGTGTACAGAAAAGGTACGCTGGGCGTACGCTCTCAGTATGACTTGGGCCTTAGCGGACATCGGACCTTTGGGCCCTAATGGTTTTGGGCTTGGGTTTGCTGGTAGTTGGGCCTAAATGTGTTTTGGGCCAATATTGGAATAGTTAGGCCTATTTGGGCCATGTCTTGGACTAGGGTGTTGAGGGCCTTCGTGGGCCACTTGGGAACAGGGCTATGGACTAAGAAGATTATTGGGCTTTAGGATAAGCTCCATTGGAGAGGTTTGGGCCTAATTTGGAAAATTGGGCCATTGGTTGATTAATTGGCCTTTGGGCCATTCAGATTATAGTTTGGGCCGAAGTATTGGACAAGGATAGGTTAGGGGTAGAATGGTATTTTTACCCTGGGTATGAAGTGATTAGAACTCAATTGCTCCGGGAAGTGGACAGGGTAGCAACTAAGGATTTCATTTGGGAAGCGTCTGCATTCGAGGTGAGTCTCCTCACCATACCAATGGGTCTAAGGAACCAAGTCCGACCCATTTAGTTAGTTGTAGTCTTTATTGTAGATTCACTACCGATATGTCTGGTATACATGTATATGTGAATGTGCTAGTATTTTATTGACTAGATATGTGAAGACCCCGAGGGGGGGGGAGCCCATATGAAGTAGTTAAGACCATGTGGGGGAGCCCATGGCATGTAGGTATAAGACCCTGGGGGAAGCCCACAACATCCGGGAGAAAGACCCAGGAAGGAGTCCATGGCATCCCTATATGCTTATGTATGTGTGTTATGTAGTATGATAGTTATGTTCTGTGATATGTAGTATGCTTGTTGAATCTGTGTCCTTCATATGGAAGACCCTGGGGGGAGCCCATGGTGGTTGGATATCAGACCATGGGGGAGCCGTGGGTTGTTGACACTTCACCGCAGAGTGTGGGTTCCGTACGCAGGCGGTGTGTGCCAGATCCTGATGGAGGAGGCGCACAAGTCCAGATTTTCCATCCATCCAAGGGCGACGAAGATGTATAGAGATTTTCGTCCTGATTACTGGTGGCCCTGCATGAAGCGGGATGTAGCCTGGTATGTTGAGAGGTGCTTGACCTGCAGGAAGGTCAAGGCCGAACACCATAGGCCTCATGACAAGACGCAGCCGTTGGATATCCCTGTGTGGAAATGGGAGGATATTACTATGGATTTCATCACAAAGCTTCCCAGGACCGCACGGGGAGTGGATTCGATTTGGGTCATCGTGGGTCGGTTGAACAAGAGTGCCCATTTCATACCGATTAAGGAGAGCATTTCGGCCGAGAAGTTGGCCGACATCTACATTATAGAGGTAGTACCCCGACACTGAGTGCCAGTTTCGGTGATTTCAGACCGAGACGTACGGTTTACTTCCAGATTCTCGAAGAAATTTCATGATGAGTTGGGTACTCGTCTGCATTTTAGCATAGCTTTTCACCCACAGACGGATGGTCATAGTGAGCGGACCATCCAGACTTTGAAAGATATGTTGCGGGCGTGTGTCTTAAACTTCGGTCGTAGCTGGGATACCTACCTTCCTTTAGCAGAGTTTTTCTACAATAATAGCTACCACGCCAGCATCGACCGTCCTCCCTTCAAGATGCTGTACTGGAGGAAGTACAGGACCCCAATATGTTGGGGTGAGGTCGGTCAGAGAGTCATGGGGAGTATCGAGGTGGTACTCAAGACGACAGAGAAGATCCAGCAGGTCCGGAGTAGACTTCAGATGGCCCAGAGTCGCCAGAAGAGCTACGCCAACATACGTTGATCAGACATGCAGTTCCAGGTAGGAGACATGGTCACCTGAAGGTGTCACCTTGGAAAGGTGTCTTCCGGTTCAAGAAGCGGGGCAAGTTGGGCCCCAGGTACATCGAACCGTTCAGGGTATTGTCCCGGGTGGGACAGGTTGTGTATCGACTAGATCTGCAATTCGAGCTTAGTCAGATCCACATCACCTTTCATGTCTCCCAACTACGGAAGTGCTTGGTGGATGACTCCACAGTTGAGCCGTTAGAGGATATTCATGTGGATGACAGCATGAACTACATCGAGAGACGCGTATCAATTCTCGACAGAAAGATGAAGGCTCTGAGAAACAAGGAAGTAGAGTTGGTGAAGCTGCAATGGCAGCACCGTATGGGCTGGGAATGGACGTGGGAGCCAGAGGACGAGATGAGGGAGCATTACCCCGAGTTATTCCCGGCAGCAGCAGCAGACTTCGAGGACGAAGTCTAATTCAAGTGGGGGAGAATTGTAACATCCAGGATTACTAAGGTACTAATTCTATTATTATTAGATAAATGAATGGAATTGGGTTGGGATTGGACCATTGGATCTTTGTGTTTAGGCTGAGAAGTGTCATACACGGGGCGTACTATGCCAAGTACGCTCAACATACTCATGAGATGAAGACATGCATGTCATCCACATAGGCCCAGCGTACCATAGGGTGCGTACAACGTATGTATGCAAATTCTAAAACCCTAAAATTTAGGGTTTTATCCCTATATAAAGGACCTTATGCCCTTAGTCCAGCCTCCCTCTCACCCTTAGACAGCCACCACGAAAACCCTAACCCATATTTGTGTGTTCTTGTGATTTGTTAACCATTTGAGAGCATTTTAGTGTTGTTTTGGTGCTTTCGAAGAGAAAGAGGTTTGACGAAGGAGCAAGGATTCAAAGGGAGCTTGTAGATCCAGGAGATTAGCTCCATTTCTGACTCATTTGAGGTATCAAGCTTCAAACGTGATCATTGCATGCTTAGATTTGATTTTGGGGTGTTTTATGTCACTTTTGGACTCCATTATTGACGTTTCTTGTATCTTGATAGCTTCAGACCATAAGAGTTGTCCTTTTGAGCTCTTAGAAGCACTTAAAGTCATAAAAACCAGACCTTGATGGTTAAGCAACAACCATGCAAGTGTTTGATGGTCATAAATTTTGTTTAAGGACCAAAATCTTGTTTTGACCCCCATCCATGCATGCAAGCACATAAAGTCCGTGACTTTATGGATTAGGATGTCTTAAAGGACCTGGATCTACATTTTGGATGTGAGGACTTAATGGATTAAGTCACAAATGGAGCCCCAAGGAAGCTGGCTGATACGCTGGGCGTACACCCTGGTACATTGCGCGTACTGGTTCAACTTCCCGCTTTTGGTCAAGGTCAGCGTACGCTGGGTGTACGTGCCAGGTACGCCGCGCGTACGCATGCAGAGTGACGAACTTGGGTTTTTGGGCCGTAGAAGTTTGGGCCTGGATAGTTGGGCCCCATGGCCCACAATGGAGTAGAGTTTCATGGCCTAGAACTGAGATTTAAAGGATTGGGCCTTTTGGGCCATATTGGGCCACTCGAAATTATTTATTTTGGGCTAAGGATTTATTAGGCTTGTGATAAGGCCCAATTGAGGAGTTGGGCCTAATTTAGAAGATTGGGCCTTTAGTGGGTCATTAGTGGACTGGGAAAGATAAGATGGAATTGGGCCTTGGGTATGGTCTAAATTGGACCAAGGGGTAAAATGGTCATTTTACCCTAATAAGTATTATGGATTTTGACTAAGTGTTTTGATGAGGTGAGTTGCCTTCCAGTAGAGGTGGGTCTAAGGCACCAATGACCGCCCACCAATAGGTGATTATATTTGAGATGATTGTCTTTTTGATAACTGTCTGGTATGCCACTATCTGTTATGCTTTATGTGCTAGAATTTTATATGATTATGCGGTAGTGGTAGGGGTGAAATAGTCCCTAGATATCCGGTTGAAAGAGACAGAAGGGGTAGGCCAGCACCCAGATATGCTAGGCAGTATATGATATATGTATATATGCTAGGGTATTATGTGGTAGTAGTAGTAGGGGTGAAATAGTCCCCGTATTTGGTTGAAAGAGACCGAAGGGGTAGGACAACACCCAAATATGTTAGGCAGTATCCGGTTGAAAGAGACCGAAGGGGTAGGCCAACACCCATATATGCTAGGCGATTACCGGTTGAAAGAGACTGAAGGGGTAGGTCGGACACCCAGATATTCCTGACAGTATGTTATTGTTTGGTATGTGGTATGATGGGAACTCACTAAGCTTTGTGCTTACAGTTTACAGTTTTGGTTTCAGGTACCTAATCCTCGAAGGGAAAGGAGCCGGCATGACTGCAGCGCATCACACACGTGATTTTCCACACACGATATTCTTGGGATTTGTACTCTGACATTATTTTCCTATGATATGTTTTGAAATGGTTGACTTATGGTTTTTCATGATATGAGATAACATTGATGGCATTTTCAGTAATATGTTTTATAAATCTTTAAATTAAAAATGAAATTTTTGGTCTTGGATTTTGGGATGTTACATCTAGAGCCGTAAGAGGTGCAACTTGGATTTCCTCTTGACCCATGAGTTCAGCTACAGTATCTCTAACGATCTATCTAACATAAGCATATGGACCTTCTGTTACAGCCCTCCAGATTTCATCACTTTTTTTCTTTTTTGCAACCAAGAACCTCTTTATTCTCATCTTCTACTGATCATATTCTTCAACCACCAGTAATAGGGGTCTCGTGGGGCAACCCACATTGTTGGATCACAAAAGATAAAAGACAAATCTAGACAAGGGTATACAGTGTGGACTGCAGATTAGCAACCTGTATCTGACACTGGGTCTCTGTTAAGCTTCTCCCCTAAGTCTATTACATAAGACAAACAAAATAATCCAAAATAGTACATGTCTTCAATTATCTGACAATCTCTCTTTGGAATAGCGTGCAACTAGGAACACTCAACAACTTCGGATGGATATACATGTTGGAAACACTCTATTGGTCATATAGACTAAGGATCAATTTACATGACCTAACAAAAATGTGGAACCCAATCTTTATTCGAAGACAAAAATGTAAGAATCCGAACTTTTGAGATGGTTGACTTTTAGTCAAACATTGAGCAAAAGGATAATTTGGTCATTTATGAGAAAGAGATGAGAAAATAAAGTTGTAACTTCATGAAAATGGACAAGAAGATTTTAAGTCAGTTAGAAGATGCTAGATGAGTAAGATTAAGAGAAAGAATGCATGAGAAGATGCATTTATTTTTAAAAGGGTAAATTGGGAATTTTATGCTTTTTGGGCCAAGTTTATGTGACATCCCCTAATTTATCGGCCAGAAAAGACCGATTTAATTTATGCTTTTAAAACAAAGTCAGAGAAATCTTTTCAAAAGATGTTGCGGAATTGGTCCCCAAAACAAAACATGATAAAAGTTTATCAAAACCTTTCTTTAAGAAATGTATAGTTTCATTTCATATCAAAACGTCGGGATGTCATGTTCCGATACAGATCAAAAGCATAAACAAGACTGTTGGGTCTTATTATGTTGCGTCATGGGCTTGTGTTTTGTATCCGGATTGAGCCTGTCCATCCGTGATTATCTAGTAGGGTTAGACTATAAATAATGCATGCATGTATGCATTAGACAAGTTAACGTTCTTGATTATCATTGACTATTGTTCTGTAACCCTAAAACACCTCTACAGTCGAAGTTCTTAATCGAGCTCTTCTGAGGTGTTGAAGTTTTAATCATACGACATATTTAAAGCCATTCTTGTGTTCGTAATTACATTCTTCATTATTTGCTTGCATAGAATCTATCGATGCTAATAGAACTTTGTTCTAACAATTGGTATCAGAGCAGGAGACTATGTGATCAATACACATTCCTTCTGTGTTAAGAATTCTTTAGGGTTTCCGCTTTTATCAAATATATAGAAGTCGTCTTCTTCCTGTCGACAGTAACTCCTGTGTTTGATAAAACCCTAATCTCAAGTTTACAGGTCTGATTCTAGCGGCTCACCATGTCTCATGAAGATTCTCAAACAAATCCCATCAACATCTCTAACAGCATTGGATCCACAACCAGGATTCCCATTCTTTACACTCAAGACTATGAAGTATGGGTGCATCACTTTGAAGATTACGTGGTTGGATCTGAAGATAATGGCTATCTCATCTGGGAAGCTATCACACTTGGGCCGTTTGTTCACTCAGGAACGAACATGACTGTCAAGACCCAAAAAGAATATAACAAGCTGGTGGCGGACGTAGACAAGATGCCACAGGATGAGAAGGACAAGTTGTTGTGTAATGTGAAGGCCATGAGAATGATCAGATTCGCCTTGCAATCTGATACTTTTCGGTTAGTTGGTTCGTGCACGACGGCCAAAGAAATCTTGGACAGGTTGAAAGAACTTTACTCAACCAATGAAGATCTAGAACACTCCATTCAAACCTTGCTGCTCTCAGAATTTGGAGTTTTCGAACAGAAACCAGAAGAAAAACTTATACAAACTTTCGATCGGTTCAATCATCTCCTAAGTAAGATGATCAAGCATGGAATAGAAAGAACGTTGATCGAGCAGAAGGTAACCTTCATGAACGGTCTGAGACCAGAATGGATGGCTGTGGTTTCAACAGTGAAAGCATATGAACAGTTTAAATCTTACTCACTAGCGAAATTTGTGGGAATACTTAAGTCCCATGAGAATGTAGTAACCAAGGAAGCGAAGGTAGTTTCGGGTGTGGGATCGCTGGCCCTTGTCTCAAAAGGAAAAAGTATTGTAGAAGAGGAAGAGGAGTCGGATATGTCTGCGTGTGACCTTACAAGCGAAGAGTATGCTATGATGGTCACCAATCCAAAGAAGTTTGCACGAAGAAAATTTCCTGTCAATAAGAACCAAAAATGGCAGGGAAGTTACAGTTCTGAGAAGGTGATGGATGAAGCGAAGAATTCTTTTCAAAAGGATGAAGACAAGAAGGAGAGCAAGCTTACAGGAGACTCAGGGTTCGACTGTAATTACTGTCACGGCAAGAACCACTTTGCCAAAGATTGCATGCTGAGGAAAATGGCTGAGAAAAGAGATGGTGAAGACGATGAGGCGTACTACATTCGCAAGTTGGAAGAGATCAAGAAAAAGAAGGCAACTAATAGTTCTATTAATGCCTTGATTGTGCAGGAGAATGCAGATGAAGATGAGTTCGGTGGCGTTGAATTTTGGTCAACCGATTCTGAAGATGAAGAGGTGAGAAAGCACACTCATAGAAGAGCTTATGTGGCAAAGGATGCAGGTTCGGCTGGAAGATGTTTGATGGTCATAGCTGGTGGATCAACCGAAAGTGCAAGTAAGCAGCCGAACCTAACTGAGGACAAATGCTTTGCAGCCAAGCCCGTGAGCGAGAAGATCAACGACTGTGATTGGCTGATCAAAAAGGTACAATCAATCCTTGAATCACTTAAAATTCTAGTAACAGATTATGAAGAAGAATTAAATGAATTAAAATTTAAATTTTCTAACTTAAGTGGTAGTCTCATGCAAACTCGCTTAGCGAATTCTAACCTAACTGACCAACTCAGCAGGGTGTCTTCAAAAAGTGAGGAGAGAAGGATTTGGATTGAGCTGAAGGAGGCGGAATTGAATAGGGCTAGGGATGAGAGTATTTATTTGCAAAGAGACAATTTAAAGTTTTTAAAACAAAGGAATGTTTTTTGTTTAATTGCTAAGCGCTTATATACTAATATTGCTCAATTGCATTTAAGTTGTGCGATAGGGAAAACGATTAATAAGATGATCTTACCCTTCCTTGAATTTAAGGAGGATGAGGTCATTCCTGAGTGTGAATCAGTAGTGTCCTCAGAAGAGACATCCATCGCCTACAAAATTGGACTGGACAAGATAAAGACCTTCATTGACTCTAAGGAAGATAAATGTATGCTCAAAAATCTCTTAGATGAAAATGATAGGTTAAAAATTAAGTCCGAAACTATTCAATCATTTGACTCGTCGAACACCAAATTAATTTCAGAAAATAAAATGAACTTAGAAAATAGGTCTGAATTTGATGAGGAAAGTGAGATGAGGGAAATCTCAGTAGAAGACGTAGTTGATTGTTCTGAGTTTATGAAGAGCGAAACCGAGAATGAGAAACCCCTCATATCTGAAAATTCGGTTGAATTCGCTCGCCTGTCAAAAGACAAGCCACAGAAACTCAAAGAGAAAGCTATGGTTTATCAAAATGTTCAAACTGTGCCGAATCAGGTCTATGCTATTACAGGGGTCACTGCAAAACCAATGGCAGAGTTAAAAATCTTGGTCGACGAAGACAATGCTGAAGGGTGCGACGATTACTTCTGGTCAGCCCCTATTGACAACGCAGACGAAACCATAGGCTTATCTGAGCAAACTTCATGGAGGGTTAAAGGAAGATACGTTGCTGAACCCATCAACAAACCGTCGAGTTTCGACAAACCAAGCACAAGTGGAACAAAAGAAATCCCTGAAGAACCAATGAAAGAACCGATTGTTCCAACTAAGACAACCGAAACTCAAAAGAAGAAGCCAAAGGCTAGCTTCAATATCCATAAATCTCAGAAGGAGTTAGCTGAACAGAAACGCCAAAGAAATCAAAGATACATGAAAAATCTGAATGAGCGAAAACGTCATTGGCAATCTCAAAATCCCAACTACGTACCTCATAAGAAAGAATCAATTGACAAAGGGAAGGAAAAGATAAAAGGAAAAGAAAATTCCAGTCCAAATTCCTAGTATTCCAAAACTAGCGTACAGAACCGAACGTCTACTTTCAGTCAAAACGTCAAGTCTAACAACTGAATGTCTACTTTCGGTTCCAACACCGGCATTCAGAACCGAAAGTCAAGTTTCAGTCCCAAGTCTAGTTTTGGTCCTTCCAACTCCCAAAGCAAATCAAATTAAGTGAAGGACATCAAAGGAAAGGGAAAGCTTGATTCTGATTCTAATTCCAATGATAAGAAAAGGATAGCTAACCCTAGGATTCAAAAGAAAACACCAAAACCATCTAACAACACACCATCGACTACACCAAAAATTAAACAAGATAAAACTAAAATCAAGGTGTACACCATCAAAAGAAAAGATCAATCCACTTTAATAAAAAGAACTTATTTGGTTGATATTTCTACTGCAATTCCTTTTTATGTGAAAGACTCACCAGGACCCAAGAAACTTTAGGTTCCTAAATCTACTTGAATTTGCAGGTGATACGTGACGAGCAATTCGATGATGAATGGTATATAGACAGTGGCTGCTCGCGTCACATAACAGGAAGGAAGGAAGAGCTGAGGGAGTTTTGGTCCCTAAAGGATGGTGGATGTGTCAAGTATGGCAATAACTCGTATGGAACAATCAAAGTATATGGTATGATAACCAACGGAGACTTCTCGATTCGAAAAGTTGCGTATGTGGAAGGATTGCAGCATAACCTCATCAGTGTGTCACAATTAGTTGTGGGAATAGGTTTGAAGGTTTCATTTGATGATGAGGGCTCTGAAATAATTGAGAAGCAATCCAAAAAGGTTCTGTTGAAGTCTGAACGCAAGGGAGAGATGTATCCTTTAAATCTCAACCCAATTCAAGGAAAACCAGCAATATGTCTGCTATCAAAGGCAAACACTGATGAAAGCTGGTTGTGGCATCGACGTCTATCGCACCTGAACTTCAAAGATATTAATAAGTTGGTGCTTGGTGATCATGTTAGAGGCCTTCCTCTTCTCACGTTTGACAAGGAACATCTGTGTGCAGCGTGTGAGATGGGCAAACAAAGCAGAAAGAGACATCCTACACGAATCAATACAAAGATTGTTGAAGCTCTTGAACTTCTGCATATTGACTTGTGTGGACCTTCGGCTATCGAAAGCTTCGGTGGTAGTAAGTTCATTCTTGTCATTGTAGATGATTTTTCACGCTTCACCTGGGTTTTCTTTCTTAAACAGAAATCAGATGCTACTCCTAAGCTAAAGACGCTCATCAAGCAAGTGGAAGTACAAATGCGAAAGCTGGTGAGGAATATCAGGAGCGATAATGGGCTGGAATTCAAGAATAAAGATTTTGAGGATTTTCTGGCTGACAAGGGGATATCTCACAACTTTTCGGCCCCTTATACTCCACAACAGAATTGGATTGTTGAAATATGAAACCGTTCTTTATGTGAAGCAGCCAGAACCATGCTAAGCTTCGCTTCTCTTCCATTATACTTTTGGGCTGATGCAGTTGCAACCGCGTGCTACACTCAGAACCGATCTTTGCTCAACAAAAGATTCTCAATGACTCCATATGAGATCTTAAACAATCGAAAGCCCAACGTCAAATTTTTCCACGTGTTCGGTTCAAGGTGTTTCATCTTTAATTCAAAGGAGAACCGAAACAAGTTTGATGTCAAAGCGGATGAGGAATTTTTTCTTGGTTATTCACTCACTTCAAAAGCATACAGAGTTTTGAACAAACGCTCCAAACGAATTGAAGAAACATATTACGTAACTTTTGGCGATAATTACATGAAGAAAGTTCAAAGGAGCGAAAGTGCCTTAGGGGAAATATTTCCTGAATCAGGACAAGTCTCGGTTCCAATATTCAACTTGTTTGAAGAGTACATTCGGCTATTTGATGAACCAGAGAAAGCAGCACACTCGGAAGCGAAAGCAGTAGACAACAAAATCGATAATCTCAAAAAGATCATAGATGAAACTGCCAAAGAATGGAAAGTGAACCTCCTAAACCGACAGGTGATCAACCCTCCCCTGACTCTCCAAACAACGATTCAATGTTCAAGGGGGAGAGTTCATCAGCACCAAAGACAACCGAAATGTCTTTCGAGGGTGAGAATCCAATTCCATCCCCAACTCATAAAGGTCCAGGCGAGGGGGAGCATACAACTCCAAACCCACCCAATAATAGTCCAATCGAGGGGGAGAATCTGACTCCCACAGAGGATGAAAACTTTGATCCTGACACAGGTTACACTTCGCCAGTCGAGGGGGAGAAAGACAATACAACCGACGAAGGTGATCAATCAGAACTTGAAGAGGAAGTAAATGCAGAGTTGGATCCAGCCTATGACCCAAATTATCCTCCTTTAGTGAAATGGACCAAGGATCATCCCAAAGCACAAATCATTGGTGAATCATCTGAGAAAGTTCTCACTCGTTCTCAATTGAAAGCGAAACAAACTGCATTATTCTCTAAAGTTGAATTATGTATGTTTAATTCGTTTGTCTCCAAAGTTGAACCGAAAACAGTTAATATTGCACTTGATCATTCTGATTGGGTACAAGCAATGCAAGATGAGCTTCATGAGTTCGAACGCAATCGAGTTTGGAGGCTGATTCCCACACCAAAGGATTCTTCAGTGGTCGGCTTGAAATGGGTCTTCAGGAATAAATTGGACAAAGAGGGGAACGTTATTAGAAACAAGGCTCGGTTGGTGGTAAAAGGATATTGCCAAGAGGAAGGGATAGATTATGAGGAAACCTTCGCTCCAGTAGCAAGGTTGGAATCAGTTAGAATTTTTCTGGCATATGCTGCACATAAAAACTTTGAAGTTTTCCAAATGGATGTAAAATGCGCTTTCTTGAATGGAGAACTAGAAGAAACGGTGTATGTTGAGCAACCACCTGGGTTCGTGAACGAGAAACTCCCTGATCATTGCTATGTGCTGGATAAAGCTGTATATGGTTTGAAGCAAGCACCGAGGGCCTGGTATGAAACTTTAACTCGCTTTCTGAAAATGTCGAAATTTAAGCAAGGTTCGTTTGACCCAACCTTCTTCCGAAAGAAAGAAGGAGAACATCTAATGATAGTTCAGATTTATGTCGATGATATCATCTTCGGATCCACGAATCCTAGCTTAACGGCTGAATTCAGGAAGTTGATGGAGACTAAATTTGAAATGAGCACAATGGGTCCGATTAATTTTTTCCTTGGTTTGAATATTAGACAGGGACCAGAAGGTATCTTTATCAACCAAGAGGCCTGCACAAAGAACTTGCTGACAAAATTTGGTTTCAATCTAATCCAAGAGAACCTCACATGGTGGCAGTGAAAAATATTTTCCGTTACCTGAAGCGAACCTCATCTCTCGGTCTCTGGTACCCTGCTAGATCTGGATTCTTCATTCAAGCTTTTTCTGATGCTGATCATGGAGGATGTGGTCTGGACCGAAAGAGCACTACAGGTGGATGCCAATTCCTTGACGGTAAACTTGTTAGCTGGTAGTCCAAGAAGCAAACCTGTGTGTCACTTTCAACAGTCAAAGCTGAGTATATAGTGCAGCATCCTGTACTTCTCAAGTAACATGGATTCAAAGTAAACTAAGAGATTATAGGCTGAGTATGAAGAAGATTCCTCTCTATTGTGACTCAGAAAGTACAATAAGAATATGTCACAATCCAGTGCAACACTCAAAGACTAAGCATATTTCACTTAGATATCATTTCATCAAGGACCATGTAGAAGATGGGAACGTGGAAGTACATTTCGTTCGGTCCACTGATCAACTGGCTGACATATTCACTAAAGCCTTACCTGAAGCAAGCTTCAATAAAATTTTACAAGGCCTGGGAATGATGGAAGCATAGTCGGTACCGAATCCTCAAATCTCTCACTAAAAATTAGACAAGTGAAATAGAGCGAACGCTCGGTCTATTTCGGTTCCGGATTTTTCGGGAACCGAAATGAACCGAACGCTCGGTCTATTTCGGCTCCATAATTTTCGGGAACCGAAATGAACCGAACACTCGGTCTATTTCGGCTCTGGAGTTTTAAGGAACCGAAATGAACCGAACGCTCGGCTTATTTCGCTTCAATTTTTTTAAGATAAGGTTTCGGTTGTACATATTGTTTATACTTTTAACTCTATTTTTTCTTATTTTTTTAAAAGTGTTTTTTGCTACATTATTTTTCTCTTTCTGTTTTTATTATTTTTCAGAAAAACTTCAAAAATTCCAAAAATATTTTCTCTTTCTGTTTTTATTATTTTTCAGAAAAACTTCAAAAATTCCAAAAATATTTTCTCTTTCTGTTTTTATTTTTTTTTTCAGAAAATCTCAAAACTTCAAATATTTTTAACATTATTTTTTTTGTGTGGTTTGTTTGTTTGTTTTGTTTGTGTGGTGTGTTTGTTTGCTTGTTCTTTTAAGTAGGTCCCAAGTATACCAGTACAACAGAATTTGGAGCTAAGGCAGGTACAATTATTTCCATATGAACTAGTTAAGAGTCCCTAGAAGTATGTTGCTGCATGTTTACCAAAGCCTCTACGACTAAGAGCAAGGCCTTAATGATTCGATCTATACCTATCATTTCTTCCCAATCAGGCTGTTACAATCCACTCAAGTCAAGAGCTACCTTACTCTTCTCAAATGAGTTACGAGTTTTCTGCTTTGTCATGTTTCTTTAGCAGAGATACTTTCGGTTCTTTAACCACCCTCCTTATATTCTCCATCAACTTTAGGTTCACCACTGTAACCCTTGAGACTCTCGGTCTTTACCACTGAGGTTTATGGTTGCATAAAATCTGTGTTTGTGATCTTAGATACGTACACCACGTGATTAGTGAAACCCACAATCCAACACCAACAATGAATTGACGGTGAATTATTATATTCAAGATCTTACTGGTTACCTAATGAAATCTCATTTTTATTTTTGAGTGGTCTTTTATGAAATTGTCTAACACCAAGGCTTTTCTTCCCAAAAAGATCCAGTTTGTTTTTGTTTTTGAGATTTCTATCACTTCTTTAGTCACTATAAATTATATCCAACCCACTTGTTCAACAGACCACATCGGTCTCACAAGTACTTCTTCCAATGTTCGGTCTTATGTTAAGAATCGATGTTCGGTTGAAGATAAGCTACCCTTAGCCTATAACTTAAAAGAAGCCTTTCAATGTTTCTCTACAAACACTTGATCGTTATTTCTCGGGAAACCACACAAGCACTTCAAGTCTCTCTTGACTTTGAAAGAAGCAATTCTTTCCCGGAATCATCTGCTTTATGTCTTCTAGTAGACATCACTCACATCCAATACACATTTTGCTTTATTTCTTTATCTTTTGTCACCCTATTGCACAAAATTTTTTATTTTCCAACATTCTGGTTACGGTTGGTTCGATTTTTGTTTATCTTTTGGAGCAACAGGGGTTATCCTATATTTTGGAGCGAAGCTGAATTTCAAATGACGAATTGAGGATAAGCTTTTGGGCGTGTGAATTTGAACGGTCCCTAAACCCACGGGTGCTGACGTATACCTGGGAGAAACCACCATGTCACATCGCACTTTTTCAGGCGACGTTTCAGTGACCTCAACATTATCATGATGATTCTTTCTCTCTCCTGGCAACGGTATATAAAGGGTTTCTAATTACATTTGTCTCTTTTACCTGCAATAAACTCTCTCTATATACACGGCGATTTACAACTGTTCATCTTCTTCCTTTAATCAACAATGGCGACTTCTTCATCGGCTCACGATCAAACTGCTTCGTCCACATTGCTCTCGATCAAGCCAAATCAGAACATGATCATTAAACTCAACCCATTTCTATACGATTCGTATATGCTACAAGTGGTTGAGTGTTTGAAGTATTCACCTTTGGTTCTAGCCCTAACACAGGTGGAATCCGTCCCAATGTCACTCCTATCGCAAGTCTACACTACCGCTTCATATGATAAGAACAAAGAGAGGATCTACTCCCAAATCTTCTCTAAAAAGGCTTCGATTTCAAAAGGCAGATTTTGTTCAATGTTACAACTTGCTGTGGATTCATCTGTGATCTCACCGGACTTCATTACCACTACTCAACTATTCTCGATGCTCTATGAGATGGGCTACACTAATGTGCTAACCACGGTTACGAAGGTTAAGAAGTCATGCTTACCGCCCCAATGGAATGGATTACTTACTCTTCTCATCAAGAGTTTGGCAGAGAGGAGTGGTGGTTCTGATGGTACCAGTAAGGGTTTTCTGACCCTTCTCTACGACCTTTACAATGGTCTCAATCTCGACTATGGTTCGATTATTGTCACACCCCAAAACCGAGAACGGCGGAATACATTCTCGGGTGGAGGACGTCATGTACAGTATCATAAAAATGCATAATAGTAAAGACAAGCAACAACATCCATTGCATTAATATAATAATTGTAATACAAGCGTGTTCTGAACAGTTTTAAGACACCAAAAGTATAATCAAAATAAAAGATGGGTCTTGTATGTGCTCCATCTTCTCAATAACTGCATCTGTACCTGTCTACTGATGACCTGAGAATACAAGTTATTTTGAAAGAGTTTATCAGCATAAAGCTGGTGAGTTCATAAGTATTTAGTGTCATTGCTTGTATAAAATTTTTTACAACAATGTAGTATAATAACTGACTTCAATGTTTGAAAATAGTATACTCCCTAGAAAACCCTATGTTTTCCAATAAAAGTAATCTTCTACCAAGACCCGGTTGTTTGCATGTTTGATCCTTTGAAAATGTAAAAGTTTTGCCAATGAAACTATCAGTATGAAAATATAGTTTTAAACTTCATTTATGTAAAGTAATTGGGAAAAATAGTGTTTTACCCCAGCAGTGTCACTGCCCGCTAAAAGTAAAGAAAATGCAGGCTCCAGGTAGTATTAAATGTACAATACACCTCGGGGAGTCTGTTTTACCTCTAATTCTAAATGTGTTAATTAAAGGTCTGAATGTGAACTCGTATGTAACCATGCTGATTGACGATTGAATAACCGATGACCCTCCGAGTCATATGTAGAAATGTGACATTTTGTCACCCCTTGGCCTTTCGGCTGGGACTGTAGCTAGCAGTCGGGATGTAGGAGTGTCTGTCCCGTATAGATCTATACACACAATGCCCGCTCTCCCTCCAGGAGACTCTGGTTACACGGTGATACCACTGTGAAGTGTCGTATCGAGAAGTAGTATGTCACATTCTAATTATAGTATATTCTCTTGTATATTGTATAATGTATTTTCTGGTATAATGTATACAGTGTTCTCTTGTATAGTATATAGTATTCTCTTCGTATAGTATTTAGCATGTATTGACTCATGATTGTACTGACTCTAGTAAGTGTCATTGTAATAGTAGTAATGAGTAGTAATCCTTAACTATACCTATTATAGTTAAATAACAATCTTGGTTGCATGCCTTTGTTACACAAAGGTATTGAACTGGAGTGAAGACTTTTATATCTAACACAAATATATGTGATATATAACTAAAAATTCAACGACAGTCGGACAAATAACAGAGTACCCTAAGTCCACATCCAAACAAGGAACAGGAAATAAGGTGAGTTATCAGTCCTAAGTCCTTCAAGTCTTACTTATATAAATATATTAGTATAGATATAGGATTGAAAATAAGCAAGTTTAAAAGAGTTTGAAAACAGTTTTGACATTTAAAGAGTTTGATACAAGGTTTGAAACACTTGAAAATCCAAAGTTTGATGGAAAACTGAAAGTAGTAGCAAATCTTCTAGTCTGTTCTAGCTATTAATCACATGTGATTGATATAATAACTATAACAGTTCAACTTGTATTCCCCCCCCCCATAAAAGTATTTAAAATCATTTAAAAGGTTAATTCAGGGGTATGAACTCACCTGTAGTGAGTAGAGTGGATGGACGTGCCGGGTTGGATGCTAGGTGTCAAGTGAGGACTTTAACACACACGGATCCTATGTAACATGTAGTGATACATAAATGTATCTAATTAGTTATTTAATCACTAATTAAGTAAGTAAAGACACACTAAATCAATGAAAACACTTTGTTTCAAGTGCTAGGAGTGCTAAGGGTTGCATCTAAGGAGAGTATGGCCTCACCTTGGAGTTTACTCCTCAAATGGGAACCCTATATGTGTTTACGGTTGTTGGACCATTTCCCCCATGAGTTTACGGCCGTAAACTCATGGCAATGGTGCATTTGTGTGTTTCAAGGTCCTATATCTCACAAGGAAGGGTTCTAAGTTCGAATCAAAGGCTTATGAAGTGGTTAGGGCACAAAAGGACCCCTGGTTGGAGTTTACAGTCCTTGGACCATCCTTGAGAGTTTATGGTTGTAAACACTTGGGTTTACGGTCGTAAGCCCATGAGTTTACGGCCGTAAACTCATGTATGCCTCAACCTTTTCGTGTTTTGGTGTTTCTAGCTCATGCATGCAAGTTTCTAGCCCTTTATCCAAGCATTTGAAGGTGTTAGGGGCATCAAAACACCATTTGGGGGTGTTTACGGTTTTAGGAGATCCCCAAACCGTAAACACATATGTTCTTGGGGATTTTGATGATTTTCCAAAGGATTAACAAGTATACTAAGTAAGTAACTAGATAGGAAGGGTACACTTACTTATATGAAGCTTATAAGAGTGATTAGAGCCCAAAAACACTAGTGTGTGTTCTTGGTGTTCTTGGTGTTTTGAAGAACACTTGAAGATCTAAGTAAAAACCAAGAATCCATGGATGAAATGATGTATAAACACTAGATTAAGTGTTGTATGAACGAATTTAGGAAGGAAACACTTACATTTTGGCGGATTTGAAGAAATGAACTTATGATACTTGAGAGAAAAAGCTTGGTGTTCTTGAGGTGGGAAGTGGGAAATGAGGGAAAGGTGTGTAAACTCATGCTATATGCATGAGTTCTTGGGAAAATGGTGTTTACGGCCCAAACACCTCTTGTTTGGCCGTAAACACCTAGCTAAGTGTTGATTGTTTCGTTTGCTACACATCACTAATAACGACACTTCCTTTTATTTAATCGTTTGACTAAAAATAAAATAAAACACCCAAACGGACTTAAATCCGGCCAAATATGTACTGAAATGTTTTTGAATATTATATGAAGTGTTTAACTGTAGAGATTATACAAATGAAAATTTCGGGTTGTCACATCATCCCCCCGTTAGAGGGAATTTCGTCCCGAAATTAGAGTTCATGCAACTAAGTTATTACAAAAAACTAAGTAAAAAGATGAGGATATTTAAGTCTCATTTGATCCTCGCGCTCCCATGTGAATTCCGGTCCTCGCTTGGCGTTCCAGCGAACCTTGACGATTGGGATGCGGCTTTGTTTCGTTCGTTTGACCTCGCGGTCCATGATCTCTATAGGTTCTTCCACAAAGTTGAGGCTCTCGTTGATCTCGATCTCGTCGAGTGGGATTACAAGAGTCTCGTCGGGTAGGCACTTTTTCAAGTTTGAGACGTGGAAGGTAGGATGTACATTACTGAGTTCGCGGGGTAGGTTGAGTTTGTAAGCTACGAGGCCGATTCTAGCGAGGATCTCGAAA
The DNA here is from genome assembly GCF_052849685.1 of Lactuca virosa. NCBI lineage: Eukaryota > Viridiplantae > Streptophyta > Magnoliopsida > Asterales > Asteraceae > Lactuca > Lactuca virosa. The sequence goes on along the minus strand of NC_136432.1, from coordinate 163,255,060 downwards.
GGCCCTATGTATCTTGGATTCAGCTTTCCACGCTTTCCGAAGCGTATCAAGCCTTTCTAGGGTGAGACTTTCAAAAGGACTCGGTCTCCCACCTGGAATTCCAATGGTTTCCTTTGTTTGTCTGCGTAGCTTTTCTGTCGGTCTCTAGAGGCTTTCAATCGTTCACGAATCTGAACGATCTTCTCTGTCGTTTCCCGAATGATCTCTGGACCCGTGAGAGTGCTGTCAGGAACTCGTCCTTTAGCTAATTGAGTGTCACCCACCTCAGCCCAGCACAGAGGGGATCTGCACTTCCGGCCGTAGAGAGCTTCAAATGGAGCAGCCTTGATGCTCGTGTGATAACTGTTGTTGTAAGAGAATTCGACGAGAGGTAAGTGGGTATCCCACACCTTCCCAAAGTCGATCACACAGGCTCGCAGCATATCTTCCAAGGTTTGGATAGTTCTCTCACTCTGTCCGTCGGTCTGTGGATGGTAGGCTGTACTCATGTCCAGCCTCGTTCCTAAGGAATTTTGTAGTGACTGCCAGAACCTCGAAGTGAATCTACTATCTCTATCGGAGATAATAGATATAGGAACACCATGCAGTCGTACGATCTCCCTAATGTATGTTCTTGTGAGCTTCTCCATCTTGTCGGTTTCTTTGATGCGCACGAAGTGTGCGGACTTGGTCAATCTGTCGACGATGACCCATATGGTATCAAGTCCACCCGTTGTCTTGGGTAGCTTGGTTATGAAGTCCATAGTGATCCGCTCCCACTTCCATTCAGGTATCTCCGGTTGCTGGAGTAGACCTGATGGTTTCTGGTATTCGACCTTGACCTTGGCGCAAGTAAGGCATTTACTCACGAAGGTAGCAATCTTTGCCTTCATGTTAGGCCACCAGTATGATTTCTTGAGATCCAGATACATCTTATATGAACCTGGGTGGACGGAATATCGAGTGTTGTGCGCTTCCTTCATGACCAATTCTCTTAAGCTACCGTGTTTCGGTGTCTAGATCCGGTCCATGAGATATAAGGCTCCGTCACCCTTGACTTCTAAGTTCTTATCCATTCCTCGCAGGGATTCTCCCGCTACATTTTCAGGTTTCAAAGCTTCGAGCTGAGCCACCTTTATCTGTGCGGGTAGATGCGAATGGATAGTCATAGTTAATGACTTGACTCTTCGACCAGAATATTCTTTCCGACTTAGGGCATCTGCTACCACGTTGGCTTTACCCGGATGATAACGAATTTCGCATTCGTAGTCATTGAGTAGCTTGACCCACCGTCGTTGTCTCATGTTGAGCTCTTTCTGATTGAATATGTGTTGGAGGCTTTTGTGGTATGTAAAGATAGTGCTCTTCGTACCATACAGGTAGTGTCTCCAGATCTTTAGGGAAAACACAACTGCTCCTAATTCAAGATCGTGTGTGGTGTAGTTAACCTCGTGTGTCTTTAGCTGTCTTGAGGCGTAGGCGATGACCTTACCTCGTTGCATCAGAACACAACCGAGCCCCTGATTGGATGCATCGCAGTATACCACGAAGTCGTCTATCCTTTCGGGGAGGGATAGTATCGGTGCGGTGCATAAGGCTTTTTTCAGGGTTTGGAATGCCTTCTCTTGTTTCTCTTCCCAGTCAAAGACCACGCCTTTCTGGGTCAATGTCGTAAGGGGTTTCGCGATTCAAGAGAAATTTTGTATGAACCTGCGGTAGTAGCCAATGAGGCCTAGAAATTGGCGGATTTCCGTAGGCGTCTTCGGTGCTGACCAGTTCTCAATAGCTTTAATCTTGGATGGGTCCACGTGGATTCCTTCTTCGCTAACCACGTGTCCTAAGAATTCGACTCTTCGGATCCAAAATTCGCACTTAGAGAACTTTGCGTATAGCTTCTCTGATCGCAAGGTTTCTAAGACTTGTCGTAGATGATTGCTATGGTCCTCCTTACTTCGAGAGTAGATAAGTATGTCGTCAATGAAGACGATGACAAACTGATCCAAGTAAGGACGACATACTCTATTCATTAAGTCCATGAATACTGGGGGCGCATTGGTCAGTCCGAATGGCATCACCACGAACTCGTAGTGTCCGTAACGAGTTCCGAAAGCTGTCTTTGGGACATCCTCCTCAAGCACTCGTAACTAGTGATACCCGGATCTTAGATCGATCTTGGAAAAGTAACTAGCCCCTTGCAGTTGGTCGAATAAATCGTCTATACGAGGAAGAGGGGATTTTTGACCGTCAGTTTGTTGAGTTCTCTGTAATGGATGCACATACGGAACGATCCGTCTTTCTTCTTCACGAACAAGACCGGTGCTCCCCAGGGTGAGAAGCTTGGTCTTATGAAGCCCTTGCTGAGCAGTTCTTTAAGTTGACCGGACAGTTCTTGCATCTCAGCAGGCGCTAGACGATAGGGCGATTTGGCTACGGGGGTAGCCCCTAGGATTAAGTCGATTCGGAACTCGACTTGTCGTTGCGGAGGTAAACCTGGTAGCTCTTCTGGAAAGACGTCGGGGAAATCGCGTACTACGGGGAAGTCTTTTAGGTCTTTCGTTTTCTGGTTCGTGTCGACGACGTGTGCAAGGAACGCGCGATATTCCTTACGCAAGTACTTTTGGGCTTGAATACTTGAGATGATACGGAGGCTCGTACTGGGTTTGTCTCCGTAGATCAACAAGGTTTCGTTATTTGGTAGGTTTAGACGGATTGCTTTGTCGAAGCACAGGATATCGGTACGATGGAGACTCAACCAGTCCATACCCACAATGACATCGAAGCTCTTGATTGCTACTGGTATGAGGTCGATTGGAAAGGAATGGTTATCTAGCGTGAGGGTACAATCTATGTAGATCTCGTTAGAACTCTCTGTCTTTCCGTTAGCCATTTCTACGACGAAGGTTTCTTTTAGTGGTTTCGGTGATTGTTTAAGTAAGTGTTTAAAGTTTTGGTTTACAAAGCTCCTCTCTGCCTCACTATCAAATAGGATACAAGCATAAGAGTTATCAAGAAGGAACGTACCCGTGACTACTGTGGGGTCTGCTACTGCTTCATTGTGGCCAATAGCAAGTAGTCTGCCTGTTCCTCCTGCATTCCCAGCTTTTGGGCAATTTCTTTTGAAATGCCCTATCTCGCCACAGCCGTAGCAGGCCTGGCTCACTCTTGTGCTAGGGACCTGGGAAATGGGTTTGGGCGGTGTTCGGCAAGACCGGGCGGTATGGCCCTTCCGGTCACAGTTATTGCAGTGCATTTCCCGGCAGGGGCCGTTATGATGGAAAGAGCACTTGGTGCACTTGGGTAGACTCCCTGCATATGTTTTGGCTGGTACAGGGGCAGCTGGAGTAGTGACAGCGTGGACAACCACCGTTTGTTGGTTCCTTGAAGAGGATTGGGTTGATTTTCCCTTCTTTCGGTCCCACCGCTTCCTTTTGTTGTCGGATGTCTTGGTCGGTGCGGTGGCAACCGTGGTAGTGGTCGATGGAATGTAGGGAACTTCATGATCAATCAACCTTTGGGCCAATTCCTTGACACTGTCAAAGGTCGTAGGGTGTGACGCTAGAACGTTCCCTCGATACGGGGGCACTAAACCCTAGATGTATCTTTCAATTTTCTTGCCCTCAGTGGGGACCATGTTAGGACACAGTGTCACCAGGTTGCAAAACCTGGTTGTATAAGCCACTATGTCGGCCCCTTTCATTTTGAGGTTCCAGAGTTCCTCCTCGAGTTTCTGAATTTCGCCCCTAGGGTAGTACTCCCTTGTCAGAAGGTCCTTCAGTGTGTCCCAACCCATGGCGTTGGCTGTTACTAAAGAGAGTGATTTGACATGGCCATTCCACCACGTCAAGGCCCTTTCGGTGAAAGTGCAAGCTGCGAACTTTATCTTGCTTTCTTCAGGGCACGAGCACATCTCGAAGATGGCTTCAGTTCTTTCGATCCATTGGGACAGTGCAATGATCCGTCCGGTCCCATTGAAGAATGTTGGTTTGCAGTTCATGAAATCCTTATAGGTACACTCCTGTGTACGTGAGTGGATTTCACCATGTCTAGAGTTGGTGCCCATTCCGGCTCCACTTGCATCGCCAGAATTTATTTGGGCCATAGCTGCGGTCACAGCTGCTGTTACAGCTGCCTGAAACATCACCGCATCAAACTGTTACGGAGGAGGTGGTGGTGGTGTTTGACTTGCAGGCGTGTTTCTGGTCGGACGCTTGCGAGGAGGCATCTTTTACTGAAAATTTGTAAAGATGATGACAATAGTGAGAAATAGTTGTAAGCATGATGGGAGTGTCTCATGGACTAAATCGCCATAGTCCAACTATCAGATAGAAATATACTAATAGATTAGAGAAACACAAGAGTACAGACTTTCTCATAGATTAGATAACTGCCAATGTTACTGGTATTACTGATGTAAAATGAGTTCAGAAAAGTTGACCTAACAGTAGGTTTTACATCCAACCATAAGGAAAATGTTGGCAGCTTAGAAGTCTAATTAGAGTACTTAAAAGCTAGGAATATTTTACAGACAAGTGCTTCCCAAATCACAGAAAGAAAGGCTATTCCTTAATTCAAAAGTGGAGATGCGTGGACATCTTTTACCGGCGACGGGTATCCCTCAGACGAACCCTTAGGTATGTCAGTTGACGTACAACCTCCTGAAGATGTCGTTCATGCGCTCTCTGACGCACTCGGAGTTCCATGACCTCGGCTCGGGTTGCAGCTAATTGTTGCTGCAGAGCCTCATTGGTCCTCCTTGTCCTATCCACAGTCTCTTCGAGTTGGCGAATACGAACTGTGTTTAGGTTAGAGTTGGCGTCAACTTCCACTACTCGCTCGATGGCTGCATGACCTTGCTCGATGTTCCTAGAAATCCTTCGGACCATGATGGGCAGGACTCGGTCAGCTGATCCTCCCCCACTTATATTTTAAAAGCTTCGGTCTTCGTTGAAGGGCAACGACTGACCATGTTCATCACTCCATCGATTCAAGGTTGTTGCCCACATAGGAGTGGGACCTTGAAACTCCGGACGGGGGTTGGGGTTTGGAATCGGAACTTCTTGGGGATGGTTGTTGACTTCTGGTTCGGAGTCGGAGTCATCTGAAAAGCCTTCTGCGAGGTGATCATCCAAAGGGATTGTGTGATCATCTTCCGGCTCATTATCAAGCCATCCTCCCATGCCTTGGTTTGGATAGTACGGATCGCCAGGGAGATGAAAGCCAGCCATGCTATCTACGCGAGAAATAGGGAAAGAATAGTTAATAGACGTACTAATCTAAGATACTTATAAGATGATCGTTATTAGTTGATCCAATACTTGCATAGTGCATACCAATTACATGCAACTGAAACAAGATAGACCTTCGAATAAGTGACCCTAACTCTAAATCCACAACCAAACAAGGAACAAGAAGTAAAGCAAAGATCACAGATTCTAAGTCTATAGCGCTTTAGTCACATGTAACCGCAGAGTATACACTTAGCAACTATTGTCCTACTAGTAACGACCTTTTTAGTTCTCACATATGTAATTCATAGTAATGCAGAATACTCCTATAGTATTCTTGTTCTAATGTTCTTGTAGTAGTGTTGGTAAGTTTTTAGACTTGTTGCAACACCACAACCACCCTTAGGCACATGCTAGTCACTCCTAGGAAAATGTAGTTGATCAGGCTACATCCACCCAGATTTGACTATATGTCCCTAAGCCTAATTGTGCTGTTTAACAATCTTAATACTTTTGTTCTGTTCTAGTATGATACTGACCCTTTTTCTGAATGGATGTATATATATACTTAGTTAAATATCTTATTATTTAAAAGTATATATTCTTGGTCAGAGTGTTTTAATCCCGTTGTGTTTATAGTTCGTATATCTTTTATGGGTTGATATACTTGATTCACTATAAACAATGCTCTGATACCAATCTGTCACACCCCAAAACCGAGAACGGCGGAATACGTTCTGGGGTGGAGGATGTCATGTACAGTATCATAACAATGCATAATAGTGAAGACAAGCAATAACATCCATTGCATTAATATAATAATTGTAATACAAGCGTGTTCTGAACAGTTTTAAGACACCAAAAGTATAATCAAAATAAAAGATGGGTCTTGTATGTGTTCCATCTTCTCAAAAGCTGCATCTGTACCTGTCTACTGATGACCTGAGAATACAAGTTATTTTGAAAGAGTTTATCAGCATAAAGCTGGTGAGTTCATAAGTATTTAGTGTCATTGCTTGTATAAAAATGTTTACAACAATGTAGTATAATAACTGACTTCAATGTTTGAAAATAGTATACTCCCTAGAGAACCCTATGTTTTCCAATAAATGTAGTCTTCTACCAAGACCCGGTTGTTTGCATGTTTGATCCTTTGAAAATGTAAAAGTTTTCCCAAGGAAACTATCAGTATAAAAATATAGTTTTAAACTTCATTTATGTAAAGTAATTGGGAAAAATAGTGTTTTACCCCAGCAGTGTCACTGCCGGCTAAATGTAAAGAAAATGCAGGCTCCAGGTAGTATTAAATGTACAATACACCTCGGGGATTCTGTTTTGCCTCTAATTCTAAATGTGTTAATTAAAGGTCTGAATGTGAACTTGTATGTAACCATGCTGATTGACGATTGAATAACCGATGACCCTCCGAGTCATATGTAGAAATGTGACATTTTGTCACCCCTTGGCCTTTCTGATGGGACTGTAGCTAGCAGTCGGGATGTGGGAGTGTCTGTCCCGTATAGATCTATACACACAATGCCCGCTCTCCCTCCAGGAGACTCTGGTTACACGGCGATACCACTGTGAAGTGTCGTATCGAGAAGTAGTATGTCACATTCTAATTATAGTATATTCTCTTGTATATTGTATAATGTATTTTCTGGTATAATGTATACAGTGTTCTCTTGTATAGTATATAGTATTCTCTTCGTATAGTATTTAGCATGTATTGACTCATGACTGTACTGACTCTAGTAAGTGTCATTGTAATAGTAGTAATGAGTAGTAATCCTTAACTATACCTATTATAGTTAAATAACAATCTTGGTTGCATGCCTTTGTTACACAAAGGTATTGAACTGGAGTGAAGACTTTTATATCTAACACAAATATATGTGATATATAACTAAAAATTCAACGACAGTCGGACCAATAGCAGAGTACCCTAAGTCCACATCCAAACAAGGAACAGGAAATAAGGTGAGTTATCAGTCCTAAGTCCTTCAAGTCTTACTTATATAAATATATTAGTATAGATATAGGATTGAAAATAAGCAAGTTTAAAAGAGTTTGAAAACAGTTTTGACATTTAAAGAGTTTGATACAAGGTTTGAAACACTTGAAAATCCAAAGTTTGATGGAAAACTGAAAGTAGTAGCAAATCTTCTAGTCTGTTCTAGCTATTAATCACATGTGATTGATATAATAACTATAACAGTTCAACTTGTATTCCCCCCCCCCATAAAAGTATTTAAAATCATTTAAAAGGTTAATTCAGGGGTATGAACTCACCTGTAGTGAGTAGAGTGGATGGACGTGCCGGGTTGGATGCTAGGTGTCAAGTGAGGACTTTAACACACACGGATCCTATGTAACATGTAGTGATACATAAATGTATCTAATTAGTTATTTAATCACTAATTAAGTAAGTAAAGACACACTAAATCAATGAAAACACTTTGTTTCAAGTGCTAGGAGTGCTAAGGGTTGCATCTAAGGAGAGTATGGCCTCACCTTGGAGTTTACTCCTCAAATGGGAACCCTATATGTGTTTACGGTTGTTGGACCATTTCCCCCATGAGTTTATGGCCGTAAACTCATGGAAATGGTGCATTTGTGTGTTTCAAGGTCCTATATCTCACAAGGAAAGGTTCTAAGTTCGAATCAAAGGCTTAGGAAATGGTTAGGGCACAAAAGGACCCCTCGTTGGAGTTTACGGTCCTTGGACCATCCTTGAGAGTTTACGGTCGTAAACACTTGGTTTTACGGTCGTAAGCCCATGAGTTTACGGCCGTAAACTCATGTATGCCTCAACCTTTTTGTGTTTTGGTGTTTCTAGCTCATGCATGCAAGTTTCTAGCCCTTTATCCAAGCATTTGAAGGTGTTGGGGGCATCAAAACACCATTTGGGGGTGTTTACGGTTTTGGGAGATCCCCAAACCCTAAACACATATGTTCTTGGGGATTTTGATGATTTTCCAAAGGATTAACAAGTATACTAAGTAAGTAACTAGATAGGAAGGGTACACTTACTTATATGAAGCTTATAAGAGTGATTAGAGCCCAAAAACACTAGTGTGTGTTCTTGGTGTTCTTGGTGTTTTGAAGAACACTTGAAGATCTAAGTAAAAACCAAGAATCCATGGATGAAATGATGTATAAACACTAGATTAAGTGTTGTATGAACGAATTTAGGAAGGAAACACTTACATTTTGGCGGATTTGAAGAAATGAACTTATGATACTTGAGAGAAAAAGCTTGGTGTTCTTGAGGTGGGAAGTGGGAAATGAGGGAAAGGTGTGTAAACTCATGCTATATGCATGAGTTCTTGGGAAAATGGTGTTTACGGCCCAAACACCTCTTTTTTGGCCGTAAACACCTAGCTAAGGTGTTGATTGTTTCGTTTGCTACACATCACTAATAACGACACTTCCTTTTATTTAATCGTTTGACTAAAAATAAAATAAAACACCCAAACGGACTTAAATCCGGCCAAAAATGTACTGAAAAGTTTGTGAATATTATATGAAGTGTTTAATTGTAGAGATTATACAAATGAAAATTTCGGGTTGTCACAATTATCTGGTCACAAGTGGTGCAAAGCCTCAACACTTCAACGAGGCACTTTGAAATTTCGTGTGGTCGATTCTGGACTCTCATTACACGAAGGGCGATTGATACTTTGTAGATTCCGGTAATGAAGGATGCCCTAGTCGCGTCTGTGGCTACGTTTCACACCAAGAAAATCATCATTTCTGATCCTACAAAGTTCCCTCACAATGGCTCTATACCAGAGACAATGTACAGATGTGTCACAGCCGAGGGTACGGTCATGGCTGATTATCGCCAGATTCCTTCCAAGGAACCGAGAGACTTATCTCCTGAACATCAGGCTGCCTTGGATGCTGTGGAGAAGCCTGGAAACCGAGGAAAAAGGGCTACTACCAATAAAGGGACAACCGAGGATGATAAGTCTAAGCCTGCCAAGTCAAGGAAGCGAAAGTCTGAGAAAGGGATTCTTCTAAGCCAAAGAAGATTAAGAAGGTGGCACAGAAAACCAAGAGTCCCTCTCCTTCCAGTTCAGAAAACGATAAGGAGGATGAAAAAGAGGAACTTCATCATGAATCACCGAGATGTAACACTCCTCCCCGATCTCCCACTCCAACCAAATCTCTTCATAACAAACTTCCAACACCACCTCCATCACCGAAACATACATTTCCTATTTTGGTTGCTCGTGTACCCCCACCTATCACATCTCAAACAACAACTTCTATACCACCACCACCACCAGTTACTTCCATTCCTATTTCTACAACTCCCTTACCACCTCCAATTATTTCCCAATCAACTTCCACTACAATCCCAGAACCGACAGTAAGAGTCAACATATCTGATACGGGGGCGACTATTGAAACTGAACCTCCAGTTACTTCCAAACCACTTTCACCCTCACCTTCAACTGATTCCGGTGCCACTCTCGGTGGTGCTAATGATGAGTTTGATTCGACCTACTACAGTCCATATAGGCTTCCTACAGATGATGATGATGAAGCTCCAGTCACACGCCAACAACTGCAGAGCATTGATGAGAAACTTGACCAACTGCTCACTGCTTCCAAATCCTATAATGATGTGGTGCTCAAGGCCTTTCTTGACACTGCTCTTGAGCAGTATACTAGTGCCATTGAGTCTTCTACATAGGCAGTTGATGCATCTACTTCCTCCTGCAAGAAGGCTATAACTGAAGTTTCTGAACTTGTTCATAGTTCTCAGATTTTTCTTGAGCCACTCAAAGGGCATGCTGATACCAATGCAGCTAAGGTGAATGCCTCTGTGGATTCCTTATCCAAGTCAATTCAAGAGAATCAAAAAAAGTTTGAGGCTGTTCGTTCTTCAATCAAAGCAGAGAACACTTCACTTATCAGTTCTGTGAATTCTTGGCTTGAATCTCTTCACGCTGCTTTAGCAACGGAGAGTGCTCTAAAGGAAGATCTTGCATGCCAAGCCTCAACAATTGAAGTTCAGAAGGTGCAGCTTGCTCAAGCTGAAAAGGAAATTTCTTTGTTGAAGACGGAGAGAGCTGTCTTTCGTAGCTGTGCTGGGGATGTCAAGGATATGCTGACCAACCTCCTTGGTGCTCATGATCCCATTCTTACTTTGACTATAAGGAATCATCTAACTTCAAAACTTCTTCCTGCCCTTGCATTATTACACGAGATGAAGGGTGTTTCGGAGCGATTCATACCTCCAAAACAAGGGGGAGAAGGTGCTCAACCGAAGGTTACTGTAAAAACCGAAACCGAATATGCTCAACTGAAAGTCAAAGTTACAACCGAACCGAAGGGTAATGAAGCTTCGGGTTCTGGTTCTCAAGCTAAAAAGAAGGGGATTGATGATGACAGTGATGACGAAGAAGAAGAGACTATTGTTGAGGCCCTTAAATGAAAGATGAGGGACAGAGAGTTGGATGAGACCTTGAGGGTTGCGAGGGAGGCTGAGGAAAGGGAAAGGAGGAACAAGGAAGAAGAAGAAGCCTTAAACTGCAAGAAGGCCTTGTTTCCCCTTTGGACAAAAGATACACTTATCAATGAGGCAATAGAGTTTCCTAGCGTTTACTGGCTGGAACCTGTCGCTTCTTTTGATTGTGACAATTCTAAGGACTCACAGTTCGACATGCCAATAACACGAAAGGCATTCACGTTTCATTGTTTTGACTCGACTGTTGAAGTTCCTTTCCCTCATCCAAAAGTTGATTGTGAGCTTATCGACTTTTATCTGAAGTATGGTCAACCACAGTACTTGACATGGAGCGCACAGAAGATTGTTACTGTCAAGGTACTCAAACCTTCGCCTGCTGGGAAGTTCATAAATGTTAATTTCAAAATCACACGAGGATCAGCAAACTCGGTGTCAATTATATCCCTGGCACACCTTCCGAATTTGAATCCTCATGACTGGATCCTATTGATTAACATTCTGCTCACCAATCCGAAATAATATGAGCCGATACTGGATCATTTGAAGAGGATGTTGGCCTCTTACATCCATGAGGTTGCTGTGATGTTTACAAGAGGCGAAGTGATGGGCCCAATCGATTCTACACATCTAACTGTGATGTTTACAAGAGGCGAAGCTAATAAATTTCTATTCACTCTTGTTGATAAATATCTGTTCTCAACAGACTGCTTGGAGCATATTATCAATATTATTCATCGGTGCAAGCAGAACTCAGAAGCAGACAAGAAGAACTTCACAGACATGCTTCGGTGGTACATAAAGTTTCGTCATCATCTATTGGCTATCATACCGTAGGTGTTTAAGACAATCAAGAAGTCTTCTGCAGCTCAACCAAAGTGAGCTTTCGGCTCCATTGATGCAAAGGGGGAGATTGTTGGGTCTTATTATGTTGCGTCATGGGCTTGTGTTTGTATCCGGATTGGGCCTGTCCATCCGTGATTATCTAGTAGGGTTAGACTATAAATAATGCATGCATGTATGCGTTAGACAAGTTAACGTTCTTGATTATCATTGACTATTGTTCTGTAACCCTAAAACACCTCTACAGTCGAAGTTCTTAATCGAGCTCTTCTGAGGTGTTGAAGTTTTAATCATACCACATATTTAAAGCCATTCTTGTGTTTGTAATTACATTCTTCATTGTTTGACTGCATAGAATCTATCGATCCTAATAGAACTTTGTTCTAACAAAGACATTATAAGCCTTTCAACAGTTATTTACAACTACTGCCCTATAATCCAAAAATCTCTCATCATCCTCCGACTATGCTCGGGGTCCACTACCTGTAACATAAAAAGCTGAGTGGGTCAGGCTTGGGAGCCTGGTGAGCATATAGGGATAGTAATAAACTTATTAAGTTCACCAATCAACAATAACCCTGATTACCCATTCCCGTTGTCCTCACTTTACGTCCCTAAACACCTATCATAAGGGACCCAGCCTAAGGAATATCATCGGGTTGGACACTACTGCTAAGGGGACTCCTCAGCCATACATGTCCTAAAGGCAACCATGAGGGGGATGGAGTACGCCAATGAAGATTTAGTTCATCAACACCTACAAGTTGCGAACTTGCTAGTGTACCATTAGACTGTCTAGAAAGGTCGGTGGTCATCATCTATACTCCGGTAGACAACTACAACAACAACAACAACAACAACAACATCGAGGCCTCTCATCATTTTAACACCCATCGACTATTTCTTCTACCCATGTTCTACCCAACATATTTGTAGATAAAATACATATACAGTTTAAAACTTGTATAAAACATCTATTCAACAGTCACCTCAAATAAACAATTAATATATATACACATAGCACGTATTTTAAGGTAAATACTTCATATCTATGTGTAAAGTGAAAGTAACTACACACTCACATGATTTGATGATAATCGGGCAGCAATTTATTTCCTAAAACGTTCGTTTCTAATAAAACCGGGAGTTTTATTGAGAAACCGGGCTCTACGAGGGTCGAGCTTCGAAACCAAAAACATGAATTTCTCGGGCTTGTCGGGCACTTCATGGCGTATTCTGGGGGTTATAATTGATACCGGAGCTTTAGGGGAAGTTAGAATGAAAGAAATATGGAAAGAGGGGCTAAAAGTGTCACTTTTCCAAAATATACCCGGGAGGTCTCGCACCCTCTTATTTATAGGATGCGAGGCTGTTGATCCAAGGGCTGAGAAGCTTCCAGGTGGCATCAGATGCGAGAAGGGGTCACGTGGGCTGCGTATGCGAGGGCCTCGCTGACAGCTTCTGATTGGACCGAAGTCCGGGTCCGAGGAGGGGGGGCTCGTGGCGCCTGCGAAGCTCGGATGCACGAGGGAAGGGGCACGCGCCGCATTCTCACTGGACCACTTCGGATGACTTAGCAAAATTTCGGACACGTGGCATGTTCTAAGCGAGGGTGAGGTGGCCGAAGTCCACCTATGCGAAATTCCTCGGTTTTGGCAAATTTTCTCGATTTTCGCGCCAAAACTTCTAAAATCCATAACTTTCGCATACGAGCTCCGTTTTTGACGTTCTTTATATGCACACGTAGGTAAAACTACGCTCTACAACTTTCGTTTAGACTTCGTCGGCTAATTTTGGATTTAATTTTTATATTATTATTTTTAACAGACCGGGACAGGAAATCCGTTAAAAATTCATAACTTCTTCATCCGACGTCCGTTTTCGTCTGTCCTTTTACCGTTGTGCTACTATTGACGAGACCTTTGATTCTCGTTTAGGTCGTCTTGGCTAAAAATCACTCGATCTAAAATTCGAGTTTTTAGCTGTCTACTACTAAGCTGAAACTTCGAAAAATCATAACTTCCTCATACAAAGTCAGATTTGGGCGTTCTTTTTATACCTACTCTCGGTTTAACGAACACTACGAGTTTATCAAAAACTCACTTTTTACGACATTCGGCACCGTGCCGGTTTTGTCGTGAAACTTCGACAGGTCATAGCTTCTTCGTTATAACTCGGATTTCGGTATTCTTTATATATCCGTAATCCTTATCACGACCACTACAACTTTCTTAATAGATATCGGCTTTATCTAATATTTACTTTCGATGCTCATTTTTATTCTTAATTAATTAACTCCTAGTAATTAAGCATAAGCCACATAAAACACATAATATTCACATAATTCCTTTTCATTTCTTCAAAATGAGTTACAAAGGTTAACCTAGACTATCACATCAATATTAATTCCTAGGCTAGAAACACGAGCTATGCCCTCTCATTCTTGCTTAGGTGCCGATTTTGGTGAACATGTTGATCCTTAAATAGTGTGTCACATCTAGGGTTACACCATGTAAACCCTAATGTGGCATGACTCTTCATTTCCATGACCCATGGGTTTGTAACTCCCATGGAGCCTCCATGGAGCATCCAATGGGTTTAACCCAACTTGATAATCCATGAAGCCTTTTAGCCCACTATACAACTTGATACTAAAGTACTCTCCCATACATCGAAGTCTTTCCAATGTTTCAGAATTATACTTAACTTGTAAGTATAACCATATTTACTAAACCTTTGTAAATCGTGACGAATAGTCTTATTAATCTTTTGTGGTGGACTTGATCAGTGCACCAGAATGTGTACTTGATCCCTTAGTCCTTTACTTTACTCACATACACATGTGAACAAGGAACTAGTCTTAATTTTCCAAAGCTGAAAGTTCTCATTCATCATAATATTCAACTTGCATGATTCCAAGTTTCGGTCCAATTGAAACTTGGTTGATGAGAATCTTTCTTTATTTGGTAAATTTAGACACTACCACAAATGAAAGAATCAAATTCATATTTCCATTATTGCTAGAACCATACAAACATCAATTTTCCATAAATGCCATTGCAAGGAGAAATAAAATAAAGTAAAACAAAATTTTATTTATTTAATAAATGCGGAAAAAACTTTCCTTACAATGCAACTATAAATGGAAACTATGCTATTACATATTTCCTAGCAATCTGTCATATCTCCTAAGTTGTAGCTCAAAAATCCGATCTTCAACCATGCGATAGAAATTCATCTTCGCGATCAGATTCCACATACTTTTACTTTAAGTTTTCCTTCTCTTTGCTTGATCCTGCCAAACATCAAAATGAAACTTAGTCACATTATGTAATAACAATCAGTAATTAGGAACTTAACAGAGTTAGATAGTGGGCTTACCTGAACCAGAGTCAAACTTTTGATCCTTCTTTTCTTCCAGATCCTTCAGGTAGCTACGGCAGTTTCGCTTCCAATGCCCTTTTCCTTCACAATGAAAACATATAGACTCTTCGAGAATGGTACAACAAGCTATTCCAGACTTAAACTTTCTCTTTACCTTCCGGTCAACCGGGTTGACCAAGGCTAATCCCTTTCCATTGGGAAGAGAAAGTTTTTCTGGACTTTCAATGTTACCATTGTCCATGTCCATGGAAGTTTGAGAAGTAGATCTTCCACCCATATTTGCTTGATTGTTGCGCCAAATCATTTCTGATTTAGCAGCAATCAGCAGATAAGAAAGATCTATTAGGGTCATGTCAAGATTTGTCATATAGTAATCTTTAATAAAATCACGATATGACTCAGGAAGTGACTGAAGAACCCAGTCAATAGCAAACTTCCTTGAAATAACAACACCTAACATTCTCAACCTGTCAATGTGTGACTTCATTCTTAAGACATGAGTGCACACAGGTCTTCCATCTTTATGCTTCATTTCTAGTAGAGCTTGAGTGACACAGAACCTTTCAAGTCTTCGGGCTTGTGGGTCAGGGAGAACAATTGGAGGAGGGGGAGGAAGAGAAGTATGATTTCCATGAGCCAAACTCAGGAAGTCATCTTCATAAAGAAAGCTTGTTCCATTAGATTTGGGAAGATCATTGTTGTCTAAAGCAGACATCTACAATGGGAGAAATTCAAGTTAGTTGATTAAAATCCTTAATATAACACCCATTTTGAAATATTAAGGCTAGGACCCAACACAATATTTTATAACTTGGAAGAGGGATGCCGTAATCCAGGCTATAGAATATTTGAAGGTAGGCTAATGACGATTCACCAATTTCCACCATAGAACGAAATATAAACTATTAGGTTTTAATTGGTCTTTAGAAATTCCTAGATTCTTTTGAGATGCAATGAACTTTTCAAAGGCATGTTTCAATCTCAAGTGTGCCCTTCATGTTTTGTGACTGGGATACCGAGGATCACAAAACAAGGTGTGAAGTAACCATGCAAATTACTTGGTACCCTTAATGTTTTTTCACTTAATCGATGTGTCGGTTAACCACACGCGCTCCACCGACCTATGAAAAAACCTTAAGTCACCCTTTGCCTACCTTGTTAAGTCCAAGTTAGTGTGTCGGTTAACCACACACGCTCCACCAACGACTTAATCAAAGTGCAAAGTGTAATTTCATGGATTAGCACCTTATTCACATTTTCCTAAAGTAACTAAGATTGGGAATTTATAAAACATTTAGTTACTTTATAATAATCATTAATACTTTTAATTAAGGGAGAATTCAAGTCCTTGTCCTACCCGTTCGGCTAACGACCCTCCACCGATCAAGGAAGCGGTGGGTGAGAGTGGACACCCATTAAGCTGCCATTTTATAGGCAACAACCTTATACCCCCCTTATAGACCGGCTTCGTGAATGAGGCCTACTAATGGTAAAACGACTTGATCTTATACATATATAATTATTATTAAACTTGTAATATCATAAAGTATTAGGGTTGAATTTTAACTTTTAAATATCTAGGGGTTGGAACTAAAGTTTTTAATGTGACTTTACATGTTCCAAAACTTGAGGGCAAGTTTTGTAACTTTCAAAACATTTCATCTTTCATAACTTATGAGTTGATGGTTTAATAAAATGAGTGACCTTTCATTTTATGTAACCTATGTGTTTCTTTAATGAACTTTTAAAAGAATGACCTTTGGTAATCCATAACTTGAGGACAAATTATGGATTCCATTAAAACACATAATGATCAAGAATTAAAACTAGCAAGAAGTTACAAATAATTCCTATGATCATCTAAACTCATAAGAACATGAATATGAATATCAAAATTTCAAGAACATATGAACACATATAATCATGTAATTTTGATATTATCCATTGTAAATGGATTAGAACAACCATTACACCTTCAAAAACAAGTTTTAAAACACCAAAACAGTTTAGGGTAATGTTTCTAGTCCATTTCCAGCAGCAAAAGTCGAAAATCTGCACCCTGGGGCTCCTACTCGTCGAGTGCACGGACCTACTCGACGAGTAGGTTGAGTTTGGTCATGGACTCGGCGAGTCCCCCATGGACTCGGCGAGTTCATCATGCAGACAGCAAGAAAATCGATTTTTTTCACTATTTTGCATCAAGTATCAAACAAACAAACCTAGGCTCTGATACCACTGTTGGGTTTTGAGCATTCTAACACTCCTAAGTGTACATGCAACCCTAGAAAACCTTGGATCTATGTTTGTCTAAAATACATGCAAAATACTTTTTCCAAGGTTCATAAACCTACCTAGCATACATGGAGAACTTTATAATATAAAAGATAACTAGAATTACATACCTTGTAGTTGTTATGATTCCTTGAAACCTTGAGAGCCTAGCACCCCAAGTGTGATGCCTAAAATGTCTCACACAACACCAAATGCACTTGGAATAAACTTTGAGAGAAATGTCACACACTTAGAAATCGGCTATGCCCTCTCATTCTTGCTTAGGTGCCGATTTTGGTGAACATGTTGATCCTTAAATAGTGTGTCACATCTAGGGTTACACCATGTAAACCCTAATGTGACATGACTCTTCATTTCCATGACCCATGGGTTTGTAACTCCCATGGAGCCTCCATGGAGCATCCAATGGGTTTAACCCAACTTGATAATCCATGGAGCCTTTTAGCCCACTATACAAGTTATGGATGATTTACATAATCAACGCATATATTTAATTAGTCTCCTTTTGATCACTTAATTAATTCTAGATTCATTATGTTGGATAAAGTGTCTAAGTCCATAACATTATTTGACATGCACTTGACCCGACCCGGCATGGTCCATTTGGGTTGCACTTCACCCGAACAATTTGTTTGGATAATCTTTTGAGAATAGTATGTTTATGCTTTATTAATATATTATAAGTTATAATATATTAATATAAATCATATTATTTAATTAGTATTGGTCATAAATTAATGTAGAATTAATTTGGTGATAAAAAAGGTGACTAATTAAATATGGGCTCTTGTATTTTATGTAGTGTGGGCTAATACTCATTTAGAATGGGCTTGGCATGCATGGGAGTCCATGGATAGTCCATGGAGCTTTTAACCCATCGATCTTTGGAAAGGAAGAGTCATGGGTATTAGGGTTTACACGGATGTAACCCTAATCCTCCACACTATATAAAGGAGCTTATGATGCTTGAAATGACACTAGTTATGTGTGAACAAGAGTGGTGGCCTAATTTCTATAGCACATATATTATTCTCTCAAGGTTCCAAGGTTTGTGGTGATTTGTGATTCCACTTGAGGCATTCACACTATTGGTGCTAGGCTCTCAAACTCCAAGCAATCAATCACTATTAAAAGGTATGTTATTCTTCTAGTATATTATGATTCTAGTTTGCATGTTATGCTAGTTAGGATGAAAACCTTGGAAATTCTTATTTTCATGTATTTTAGAGAAAATATAGATCCAAGGTTATTAGGGTTGCATGTACACCTTAGGAGTGTTAGAATGCTCAAAACCCAACAGTGGTATCCGAGCCTAGGCTTGTTTTCTTGAATACTTGATGCAAATAGCTGAAAAATGTCGAAAAACTGCATTCTGCACAGCTGACTCGCCGAGTCCCTCATGGAACTCGCCGAGTTCATGCATATATTCAACCAACTCGCCGAGTCAGTTCATGCACTCGACGAGTTGGCAGGCTTGAGTGCAGATTTTCGAGATTTTGTGTTGGAATTGGTCTAGAATCATTACCTTAAACTGTTTTGGACTTGTAAAACTTGTTTTTGATGTGGTAATGATTGTGGTGAACCAATTTCAAAGTTATAATCAAAGTTTCAAGTTTATATATGTTTATATGATTCTTGAAAGTTGTTGATTATGAATGTTCATGAACTTATGAGTTTTGGTAGATCATAGGAATTATGTGCAAATTGTTTGATAGTATAATTCTTGATCTTTATGACATTGAATGGACTCTCCATAACTTGTCCTCAAGTTATGGAATTCCAAAAGTTTTTTCTTTTAAGGTTTATTTAAAGAAGTTATAAGTTATACTTTTGAAGAGTTTTTCACATAAATGGTTTTATGGACTCCATAACTTGTCCTCAAGTTATGGATGTCCAAGAGTCTCTTCATTAAAAGTTTTTTAAACCTTTATTAAAACTCATAAGTTATGAATATCCAAAAGTTTTTGAATTGTTCAAAACTTGCCCTCAAGTTTTGGAATTTGTAAAGTCTCACACAAACTTTAATTACATACCCTAGAGTTTTAAAAGTTAAAATTCAACCCTTATACTATTTATAACATTAATGGTTAATTATTATATATATGTATAAGATTAAGTCGTTTTACCGTTAGTAGGCATCATTCACGAAGCCGGTCTATAAGGGGGGGTATAAGGTTGTTGCCTATAAAATGGAAACTTAATGAGTGTCCACTCTCACCCACCGCTTCCTTGATCAGTGGAGGGTCGTTAGCCGAACGGGTAGGACAATGACTTTAATTTTCATTAAAAGTATAAGGATTATTATAAAGTAACTAAATATTTTTTTATAATTCTCAATCTTAGTTACTTTAGGAAAATGTGAATTTGGTGCTAACCCATGAAATTCACACTTTGTACCTTACCAAGTCGTTGGTGGAGCGTGTGTGGTTAACCGGCACATTAACTTGGACTAGTAAGGATCACGAAAGGTGACTTAATGTTTATCATAGATCGGTGGAGCGCGTGTGGTTAACCGGCACATTGATTAGGTGATAATATTAAGGGTACCAAGTGAATTTGCATGGTTATTCACACCTTGTTTTGTGATCCTCGGCATCCCAGTCACAAAATCTGAAGGGCACAATTGAGATTGAAACATGCCATTGAAAGTTCAATGAATCTCAAAAGATCTAGGAGTTTCAAATCCAATTAAAACCTAATAATTTATTCCGTTTTTCATGATGGAAATTGGTGAATCGTCATTCACCTACCTTCAAATATTTTATAGCTTGGATTACGGCATCCCTCTTCCAAGTTATAAAATATTGTGTTGGGTCCTAGCCTTAATATTTCATATTGGGTGTTATATTAAGGACTTAAAATCAACTAACTGGAATATCTCCCATTATAGATGTCTGGTTTAGACAACTTTGATCTTCCCAAATCTCATGGAAATCATAATTCTCTACCTCCACCTCCTCCATTTCTTCTCCCTGACCCACAAGCTAGAAGACTTGAAAAATTCAAGGTCACTCAAGCCCTACTAGCAATGAAACATAAAGATGGAAGACCTGTGTGCACTCATGTCTTAGGAATGAAGTCACACTTTGACAGGTTGAGAATGTTAGGTGTCGTTGTCCCAAGGAAGTTGGCTACTGACTGGGTTCTTCAGTCACTTCCTGAGTCATACAGTGAGTTCATTAGGAACTACTATGTGACAGATCACGACATGACCCTAATAGATCTATCTTATTTGCTTGTTGCTGCTGAGTCAGAAATGATGTGGCGCAATGGTCAAGCAAATATGGGTGGAAGGTCTACTTCTCAAACTTCCATGGACATTGAAAATGGCAACATTGGAAGTCCAGAAAAGCTTTCTCTTCCCAATGGAAAGGGATCGGCCTTGGTCAACCCGGTTTATCAAAAGGCAAAGGGAAAGGCTAAGTATGTGATAATCTCATGTACCATTCCCAAAGAGTCTATATGTTTTTATTGTCATGAGAAGGGACATTGGAAGTGAAGCTGCCCTGAATACCTAAAAGATCTGAAAGCAAGTACAAACAAAAGGTTTTACTCTGCTTCAGGTAAGTCCACTATCTAACTCTGTTAAGTTCCTTATTGATGATTCTTAATACAAAATGTGACTCGGTTACATTTTGGTGTTTGGCAGGATCAAGCAAAGGGAAGGACACTTAAAGAAAGAGTATGCTGAATCTGATCGCGAAGATGGACTTCAATCGCATGGTTCGAAGATCGGATTCTTGAGCTGCTACATAAGAGTTATCATAGATTGCTAGAAGATATGTAATAGCATAGTTTTCATTTAAAGTTGCATTGTAAGGAAAAAGTTTTTCCGCATTTATAAATAAATAAAATTTTGTTTTATTTTATTATATCTCCTTGAAATGGCATTTTATGAAAAATTGATGTTTGTATGGTTCTAGCAATAATGGAAATGTGCATTTGATTCTTTCATTTGTGGTAGTGTCTAAATTTATCAAATAAGGAAAGATTCTCATCACCCAAGGTTTCAATTGGACTGAAACTTGGAATCATGCAGGTTGTATTGCATGATGAATGAGAATTTTCATTTTTGGAAAGTTAAGACTAATTCCCTGACCACATGTATATGTGAGACAGGTGAAAGACTAAAGGATCGGGTACACTGGGTGTGTGCAGGTCAAAGTCCACCACAAAGATCGATAAGACTATTCGTCATGATTTACTAAAGTTTAGTAAATATGGTTGTACCTACAAGTTAAAGTACAATTCTGAAACATTGGAAAAGTTTCAATGTATGGCAGGACGAATGGGAAGAATCAAATTGGGCAGAAAGATAAAAGTTTCTCAAATCTGAAAAAATGGGAGAGTACTTTAGTATCCTGTTTTATGATCATCTTAATGATTAAGAAACAATGTCACAGTTCATCCTCTAAGGACATCTTAGTGCATTTTATAGATAAGAAGAGGATTCATGAATTGTTGGAATGGTTAAAATCAAGAAGATGAATCATACTTCGTTCCAAAAACGAGTTTTAGAGTCATACTCCAAGATTGTAACTTGAGTGACACATCTTAAATAAGGTTTATAACACTTGTCAAATGTAAGAGTAAAATGTTTTCTACTCTTGTACATTTGAAATTGGTAAGTTGTGATGTTTTGGATAAAACAAAGGCCAACTGACACCAATTGTGTGAAGTGTTTATCTTGATAAGGATCTGCACTGACTCTTGAATATTTGTTTGGTTGTCAAGGAATGGTTCTTGACAAAAAGAAACTTATATGTCAAGAGGACAGTGGGAGTCTTAAAGGTCTTGAAAGTTTCAAGAGCTAATCAAGGATAAAACCTATAGTTTATCACTAGCACACGGCTTGAGGTTTGTAACCTATCGTGTTGACATAATTCTTGTTTATGTGCCTATTCCGGTAAAGTTGACTATGTTTGTGAGTTCTGTGAGTTCTCAATTGTATGCATAACGACTTGGAAGCAATGGTGGGCCTTGGGCGACCAAGAGGCAAGAAATCAAGATTGAACAATTTCAATCCATATGATTTTGAGTTTGTCACTAACCTTGTCTTGTGATTAAGGTTTTGACAAATTCACATGGATAGGAACACATACACCATAAAATCTAAGTGTCATAAGGTTTCTTTCCGATTCATGAAAATGATGGTGAGGAAACGCTTTCGCTAAGTAGATTTTAAGTAGATAGCAATTGTGTTTTTTGCATTCTCAAAGTCGTTAGTGGAGCGTGTGTGGTTAACCGACACGTTAACATGGACTTGTGAGAAATGGCAAACAGGTCTAAACATTATGATTACGACATCCCTCTTCATAATTGTTTAGATACACATGTGAGCTATCTAAAGAAAGATGTATGAGTCTGAGAAGCTTAGATAAAGTTTTGTCGAAGCATCTCGTATCAGAAGTCTGAACTTTGGTGATGAAAGTTTATAAAGTATTGATTTCTAGAAGTCGATTTCTGAGTACATGTCAAAGCTAGTGGGAACATAATTGTTGTGCTAAATAATTATTATGCTAGTGGGAGCATAATCAATTATGATGAGTATTGTTAATTATAGAAAACAAGAATTTCACTTGGAAAATGGTTGTTTTGCTATAATTAAAGGAGATGAGATTATACTTCATTTCAATCCTAAAATTTTAGATTGAGATTTCAATCATCTTTAGTCATGGATATATATATGAATTTTATGTTGGAATGGTTCAGCATAAGGAAATTCTATATATATTGCGTTCTCAAATTCGATTATGATTACGGCATCCCTCTTCATAGTCGATTTTTGAAAACATGGCAAATAAAAAATATTGCAGCAAGAGACTGATCTAGTATCAGGTCTTTATGTGAGACATCATGAATCGTGTCCCATATGCTTCGGGTATAGGATCGGTCACATGTGCTATAATATTGTGAGACATCATGAATCGTGTCCCATATGCTTCGGGTATAGGATCGGTCACATGTGCTATAATATTTATCCGTTCTAAATTTTTCAAAATGCTTAGAGCATTAAGAGGGAAAAAAGAATAGAACCGGATATGACTAAAATGATTAAGCAATTGTCGAGGACAATCTAAGGTTCACCAAAGATTGGTTGCTAAGGGACAGTTGGAAGTATAGTGTTAAATTTTGGAAGGACCATATAGATATATTCTGAAAAGAGGTAGCTCTTGTTCAGATATGATAATCAAAATGGGAATATGGAAATTTTCCATATTGGGAGTTGGATATTAACAATCTATGAGAAGGTTAGAAACTTTTATGCAAGAAGGATGTTCAAAGCAATGTACTTTGAATATGAGACTTCGTTTCCATAGAAGTGATATCCTTTGGAATACTCTGTAATGACTGTTGACAAGTGTTGTGACTTTTGTGCATAGTCATTGCAAGAGGGTCAATGCATATAAGTTTGGAATCTAACAGATTACAGTAAATGACAAGAATTTGGTATTCTTTCATTTACGGTAAGGATTTGGGACTGTGAAATGAGCATCATTGGATTCATGTTCAATTGATCTACTTCACAAAGTAAAGATCATAGACAAACATAGTGTGCATACTTGGTGTATGGCATGACTATTGTTTAGAAAACATAGTGTACATGCTTAGAGCATGGGACAACTATTGTTTTAATTCAAGTGTTAAGTTGATAAATCGAAACAGAATAATGTGGAATCAATATGGTGATGAATAAAAGGTGTTTCATTTATATTCATAAGTGCTGAGACCATATTGGATTCAATTATTCTTGTGTTTCACTTTGCATGTTTTGACTTCTATAATAACTAGGTTATTCTTTCCGAATGATTAAGTTATTCAAACCATCCACAGTCGGTCATATGTTGGAAGTAGATATGAATCAAGACTGTCATGAGTTGGTTGTAGAGGTCTAAGATGTTGGACATGGCTACAACACTCATGAATGCTCATAAGTTATGAGTATTGGATTCAACCCACGCTCACTTGCATCACTTCATGGAATTTGTCTCGAGTGATCGTGAGACGGTAATATCATATAAGTCTTCAAACCTAGAGATATGAGTTGTTATCTATGAGTTGCTTGTACATTGATTGCATGAAAACGCACCAATAACTTGATGTTATAAAACGTGCCTTTGTGTATAATTCAACAAGTAGTAGAAACAAGTATATGAGTCGAAGTTTATCTGTTCCTTCTAGTCCTTGGAGGATTAGAAGCGATATCTGGGCCCCTCGATGATTTTGTTTTGACCTATGTACCGGGCCCGGTCAGAACTAAATTGATGTGTTCGATTAAGTTCTTTGTCAAACAAATCGGAAATCGGGAAATAAACTGCTGGACAATAAGTAAGACATTGTTCCATGTATTTGTCCGGCTGATATCATGAGAGCAGAGGATTATATGATCACTTATCTAAAATGGTGCTTCATAGTTCAACAGAGTTTTGAGAGCTACGATTGCCGGTTGGTTCCTGAAGTCATATCTGCAAATATGTTATTAGACTTATCCAAGTGGGAGACTGTTGGATAAAGTGTCTAAGTCCATAACATTATTTGAGATGCACTTGACCCGACCCGGCATGGTCCATTTGGGTTGCACTTCACCCGAACAATTTGTTTGGATAATTTTTTGAGAATAGTATGCGCATGCTTTATTAATATATTATAAGTTATAATATATTAATATAAATTCATATTATTTAATTAGTATTGGTCATAAATTAATTTAGAATTAATTTGGTGATCAAAAAGGTGACTAATTAAATATGGGCTCTTGTGTTTTATGTAGTGTGGGCTAATACTCATTTGGAATGGGCTTGGCATGCATGGGAGTCCATGGATAGTCCATGGAGCTTTTAACCCATGGATCCTTAGAAAGGAAGAGTCATGGGTATTAGGGTTTACATAGATGTAACCCTAATCCTCCACACTATATAAAGGAGCTTATGATGCTTGAAATGACACTAGTTGTGTGTGAACAAGAGTGGTGGCCTAATTTCCAGAGCACATATATTATTCTCTCAAGGTTCCAAGGTTTGTGGTGATTTGTGATTCCACTTGAGGCATTCACACTATTGGTGCTAGGCTCTCAAACTCCAAGCAATCAATCACTCTTAAAAGGTATGTCATTCTTCTAGTATATTATGATTCTAGTTTGCATGCTATGCTAGTTTGGATGAAAACCTTGGAAATTCTTATTTGCATGTATTTTAGAGAAAACATAGATCCAATGTTATTAGGGTTTCATGTACACCTTAGGAGTGTTAGAATGCTCAAAACCCAACACATTCTTGATCAATACTAATTAAATAATATTATTAATATATTAGAACTTATAATATATTAATAAACCATAAGTGTTATTTCTCTCATTTTAGTTTATCCAAATGCATGATGCCATGCAACCCAAATGGACCATGCAGGGTCGGGTCAAGTACATACCGGAAATAGTTATGGACTTAGACACCTTATCCAACAATGAATACCCTCCAGTTCTTCCGGTAATTCTAGCTTGTAAGCTTGATTCCCGATCCTCTGAAGAACTATAAATGGTCCAATAAACCTTGGAATCAACTTTCCCCTTTTACCAAATCTTATAAGTCCCTTCCACGGCGAGACTTTATTTAAAACCGAATCTCCAACTTCGAATGATATCGGTTGTGTTTTCTTGTCAGCATAGCTCTTTTGACGATCTTGAGCAGCTAACATCCTTTCCCTTATCACTTTCAAGTTTTCAGCAGTCTGATGGACTATTTCAGGTGCCATAAACTGCTTTTCCCCAGCTTCCAGCCAACATGATGGCTTTCGACACTTTTCTCCATACAAAGCATGATAAGGTGCCATCTTGATGCTTGAGTGGAAACTATTATCATAGGTAAATTCTACTAGAGGTAAGTGTTCATCCCAGTTACCTTGGAATTCCAGGGTACATGCTCTCAGCATATCCTCCAACGTTTGAATTGTTCGTTCGCTTTGACCATCAGTTTGCGGATGGTAAGTTGTACTCAAACACAACTTGATACCCAATTCATCTTGTAGACTCCTCCAAAACCTTGAGGAAAACGGCTGTCACGATCGGATACAATCGTTAACGGAACACCGTGAAGCCTCATAATTTCCTTCACGTAAGAATTCACAAGTTTATCCATATACCACTTCTCGTTCGCTGTATGAAATGCGCACTCTTAGTGAAGCGATCAACGACCACCCAAATCATGTCGTGACCGTTCCTTGTTCTGGGCAGTTTAGTCACAAAATCCATGGTAATGTCCTCCCATTTACCCATGGGTACAGGTAAAGATTCTAAACTCCCATATGGTTTCTGATGTTGTGCCTTAACCCTAGCACAAGTTACACACTCGGCAACATACTTAGCAATATCGAGCTGCATCGTCGGCCACCAGTAATAGGGTTTTAGGTCACTATACATTTTCGTACTGCCGGGATGAATCGAGTACATGGTTTTGTGAGCTTCTTCCATCAGAAGACCTCTTACTCCTCCCGTCTTAGGTACCCAAATCCTATCTTTGAATACCTTCAATCCTTGACCGTTTGTATCAAACACCAACGTTTTTCCCAAACGTTCCTCCTTTCGGTTATCTTTCTCTAAAGCTTCCTCCTGAGCTTTCTTTATACATTCCACAATTGTCGAGACGACTTCAATTCTCAGCGCCCTTGGCCTTTTCTTTTCAAGATTTACCTTCCGACTGAGAGCATCAGCAACAAAATTAGCTTTACCAGGGTGGTAAAGTATCTCACAGTCGTAGTCCTTGAGTAGTTCTAGCCAGCGCCGCTGCCTCATGTTCAATTCCTTCTGATTAAAGAGATATTGAAGACTCTTATGATCAGTGAAAAGTTTACATTTGGTACCATAAAGATAGTGCCTCCATATCTTTAAGGCGAATACTACCGCTGCCAACTCCAGATCATGAGTGGGGTAGTTCTTTTCATGCTCTTTCAATTGCCTCGATGCATACGCTATCACTTTATCCCTTTGGGTCAGAACACATCCTAACCCAACTCCAGAGGCATCACTATAAACTGCGAAGTCATCAACTCCTTCAGGTAACGAAAGAATCGGTGCTTCACACAATCTCTTCTTTAACTTTTCAAAGGCTTCCTTATGCTTTTCATTCAAAGCATAAGTAGCTCCTTTGTGGGTCAAAGCTGTTAATGGAGTAGCAATCGAAGAAAAGCCTTGGATAAATCGGCGATAATATCCAGCTAATCCTAGAAAGCTTCGAATCTACGTAGGACTTTTTGGTTGTTCCCACTTCATCACAGCTTCAATCTTTTCTGGGTCAACCATTATTCCTTCTTGGTTAACCACATGACCTAAAAATTGGACTTCTTGAATCCAAAATTCACATTTGGAGAACTTTGCATACAGCTTCTCCTTTTTTAGAACTTCTAGCACTTCACGCAGATGCTTTTCATGCTCCTTCTTGCTTTTCGAATAAATCAAGATATCGTCTATGAATACTATCACAGATTTATCAAGGTATGGTTTACAAACCCTGTTCATCAAATCCATGAAAGCTGCTGGGGCATTGGTCAGTCCGAACGACATAACCAAAAATTCATAGTGTCCATATCTTGTTCTGAACGCAGTCTTTTCGATATCCTACTCCCTCACCTTTAGTTGATGGTATACTGACCTAAGATCGATCTTCGAGAAATAGCTCGAACCTTGCAACTGATCGAACAGGTCATCGATCCTCAGCAACGGGTACTTGTTCTTTATGGTCACTTTATTCAGATCTCTGTAATCGATGCACATTCTCATGCTCCCGTCTTTCTTCTTTACAAATAACACAGGGGCTCCACAGGGTGATGAACTAGGTCGAATGAAACCTTTGTCCAATAACTCCTGAAGTTGTATCATAAGTTCTTTCATCTCTGTTGGGGCTAATTGATACGGTGCTTTTGCTATCGGCGTCGTTCCTGGTAACAAGTCGATACGAAATTCTACTTGTCGATCAGGGGGCAATCCGGGAAGATCTTCGGGAAAGACTTCCGGATAATCACACACCACCGGAATATTCTGGACCTCCTTCTTTTCCTTCATAGCATCGATCACGAACGCTAGATATGATGTACACCACTTGGCCAAACACTTTCTGGCTTTCATTAGGGAAATGATTCCAGAATTTAATCTGCGTTTGCCTCCATACACGATAAACGACTCTTTCCCTGGCGGGTTTACTTTTACTATCTTCTTCTTACACAATATTTCGGCATCATTGGCGCTAAGCCAATCCATTCCTAAAACTATGTCGAAACCATTTAACTCGATAGGCTATAATTCCTCGTGGAACTTATTCCCATTCAAGTCAATGAGGATGTTTTTCATACGATGGATAACAGGTAAAAACTTGCCACTAGCAATTTCGACTAATAAATCATTAACTAGTCTATCAACAGGCAAAGCTAGTTTTCTACCAAATTCATGCGAAATATAGGAGTAATTGGCTCCAGAATCAAACAAAACTTGGGCAGGCAATTTGTTTACGAGAAAGGTACCTGAAGCGACATCAGCTTCTTCTTTCACAGCTTCAAGTGTCATCTGAAAGGCTCTCGCCTTCGGCTTTGGTGGAAGATTGGGTTTCGCTGCGTCCTTCTTCTTCGGGCAATCCCTCAAAATATGCCCTTCTTCATGGCACCCATGACAGACATTATTAGTGAAGGTGCATTCATTGGCATAATGCCCTGGCTTTCCACATCTGTAACAAGTGATTTCCACGCGGCATTTCCTAGCATGTTTCTTTTTACACTTGTCACACCACTTGGCTTCGGTTCCTCCTCCGAATTTTCTCGAACCAGACTTCGAGAATTTGTTCTTTTTATTGGAACCTGAAGTTCCTTCAAACTTTCTCTTTTCGCCAACTTCAACCTTGCTGGCGGCTCTCCCCTTAATAATATCTTCAACAGACTTGGCAGCCCAGATAGCTGCCTCCAAAGTAAGTGCCTGACGTACTGGCACCGCATACTCCCATGGAAGTCCCTTTGCGTACCTGTCAATTTTTGCCAGCTCATCTGGGACAATACACAAGGCAAACTACATTTTGTCTGTGAAGTTATTCGTATACTCGTCAACGGTCATACTCCCCTTCTTCAACGTTAGAAATTGGTTTTCTAACTCAAGTACGTTTTGGGCCGAGCAGTACTTGCGCTTAAAGTGCACCAAGAACTCTGCCCAAGTCAGTTGCAGTGGCTCCTTAGGGCTTAGGGTTTTCCCCAGAGCGTTCCACCAACGAGCAGCACTACCCCAAAACTGACGTACTGCAAATGTGGTTTGTAACTTGCCTTGGCAACCACAAGTCATGAAAGCCAATTCAATTTCCGAGATCCACTCCATTACTCCGACAGGATCTTCTTTTCCAATGAAGGTCGATGGCTTGCAAGTCATAAAGTCCTTATACTTGCACCCATTTCTCTCCACTCTATCCTCATGGTTATTTCTCCCAACCACGAGCGGTTCACTATGACCAACCGATCTGCTGTTGTTCCCTTCTTCAGATCGATCGTCATTTAATTCACGTTGTTCAACAGGAACTGAAGGTTCATCCCTGTTGTTCAGCAACATTTGCCTCAATTCCTCCCTTTGTTCAGCCAACATGGTCTGAATAATAGTTCGTACTCCAACCATAGTGATGGGTTCTGGTGCAGCTCCTACTATAGGCATCTGTTCCACCACTTCGGGTTGAGGTTTTTGGTTTCTGTTTGCATTTCCCGCTCTACTTCGAGTTCTTACCATTAAAATCTATATACCGAATAAGGCGAATTTAGGTCTTTAGCCTCGATAGATATTTCAATTCCCTTATTACTCTGAAGCGTTTACATGTTAGTTCTAATCTCATAATCATACGCTTAGAATCCTACACACATAAGGTTTCCAGATCTGGTCAGCAACAGACCATAGATCCGAACAAATAATGGCATATATGGCAAACATATAGCATTTACCACATAAAAGCATTTTAGGCACCTTTCCTAAAATAAACTAGTGCTCGTGTCTAAAATATGGTAGACACTCACCTCACAATCATCACTTAGCATTCTAAGTTCAAGTCTAGAAATCCTACAATTTCTTAGTTCGCTTAAACTAATGCTCTGATACCAACTGTGACATCCCCTAATTTCTCGGCCAGAAAAGACCGATTTAATTTATGCTTTTAAAACAAAGTCAGAGAAATCTTTTCAAAAGATGTTGTGGAATTGGTCCCCAAAACAAAACATGATAAAAGTTTATCAAAACCTTTCTTTAAGAAATGTATAGTTTCATTTCATATCAAAACCTCGGGATGTCATTTTCCGATACAGATCAAAAGCATAAACAAGACATTATAAGCCTTTCAACAGTTATTTACAACTACTGGCCTATAATCCAAAAATCTCTCATCATCCTCCGACCATGCTCGGGGTCCACTACCTGTAACATAAAAAGCTGAGTCGGTCAGGCTTGGGAGCCTGGTGAGCAGATAGGGTTTTCAACCCACAATAGTAATAAACTTATTAAGTTCACCAATCAAAATAACCCTGATTACCCATTCCCGTTGTCCTCACTTTACGTCCCTAAACACCTATCACAAGGGACCTAGCCTAATAAATATCATCGGGTTGGACACTACTGCTAAGGGGACTCCTCAGCCATACATGTCCTAAAGGCAACCATGAGGGGGATGGAGTACGCCAATGAACATTTAGTTCATCAACACCTACAAGTTGCGAACTTGCTAGTGTACCACTGGACTGTCTAGAAAGGTCCGCGGTCATCATCTATACTCCGCTAGACAACTACAACAACAACAACAACAACAACATCGAGGCCTCTCATCATTTTAACACCCATCGACTATTTCGTCTACCCATGTTCTACCCAACATATTTGTAGATAAAATACATATACAGTTTAAAACTTGTATAAAACATCTATTCAACAGTCACCTCAAATAAACAATTAATATATTTACACATAGCACGTATTTTAAGGTAAATACTTCATATCTATGTGTAAAGTGAAAGTAACTACACGCTCACATGATTTGATAATAATCGGGCAGCAATTCATTTCCTAAAACGTTCGTTTCTAATAAAACCGGGAGTTTTATTGAGAAACCGGGCTCTGCGAGGGTCGGGCTTCGAAACCGAAAAGATGAATTTCTCGGGATTCTCGGGCACTTCGTGGCGTACTCCGGGGGTTATAATTGATACCGGGGCTTTGGGGGAAGTTAGAATGAAAGAAATATGGAAAGAGGGGCTAAAAGTGTCACTTTTCCAAAATATACCCGGGAGGTCTCGCACCGTCCTATTTATAGGATGTGAGGCTGCTGATCCAAGGGTTGAGAAGCTTCCAGGTGGCATCAGATGCGAGAAGGGGTCACGTGGGCTGCGCATGCGAGGGCCTCGCTGGCAGCTTCTGATTGGACCGAAGTCCGGGTCCGAGGAGGGGGGACTCGTGGCGCCTGCGAAGCTCGGATGCACGAGGGAAGGGGCACGCGTTGCATTCTCACTGGACCACTTCGGATGACTCAGCAGTTCGGATGACTCAGCAAAATTTCAGACACGTGGCATGTTCTAAGCGAGGGTGAGGTGGCCGAAGTACACCTATGCGAAATTCCTCGGTTTTGGCAAATTTTCTCGATTTTCACGCCAAAACTTCTAAAATCCATAACTTTCGCATACGAGCTCCGTTTTTGACGTTCTTTATGTGAACGCGTAGGTAAAGTTACGCTCTACAAATCCATAACTTTCGCATACGAGCTCCGTTTTTTACATTAATTTTTATATTATTATTTTTAACAGACAGGGACAGGAAATCCGTTAAAAATTCATAACTTCGTCATCCGACGTCCGTTTTCGTCTGTCTTTTTACCGTTGTGCTACTATTGACGAGACCTTCGATTCTCATTTAGTTCGTGTCGGCTAAAAATCACTCGATCTAAAATTCGAGTTTTTAGTTGTCTACTACTAAGCTGAAACTTCGAAAAATCATAACTTCCTCATACGAAGTCAGATTTGGGCGTTCTTTTTATACCTACTCTCGGTTTAACGAACACTACGAGTTTTGTTTAGATCACTAAGGCTAAAAAGTATTTTATCAAAATCTCACTTTTTACGACATTCGGTACCGTGTCGGTTTTGTCGTGAAACTTCGACAGGTCATAACTTCTTCGTTATAACTCGGATTTCGGTATTCTTTATATATCCGTAATCCTTGTCACGACCACTACAACTTTCTTAATAGATATCGGCTTTATCTAATATTTATTTTCGACGCTCATTTTTATTCTTAATTAATTAAATCCTAGTAATTAAGCATAAGCCACATAAAACACATAATATTCACATAATTCCTTTTCATTTCTTCAAAATGAGTTACAAAGGTAAACCTAGACTATCACATCAATATTAATGCCTAGGCTAGAAACACGAGCGTTACAGTTTATGACTTAATAGATTAATACCCGTATTAAGCCAGTGATAAGTGACTTAATAGGTGTGTAGAGTATGTTCCCACCTTCACGTGGATATAAAGAACATCAAAAATAGGTAAGAAACAAAGAATATATGATGTTTAGTAACTGGGACAAAAATGTCCCAAAGCTCGAATGGAATCAGCTAAGGTAACTGCTGTCAAGCACTTTCTGCGGAATTGAGAGAATTTAAGCGGCCATTAACTTTGGGTAAAGTGGTCTCCACGGTGCAGAAACGAGACATATTAAGAGATGTTAAGCTCTTAATGCTCATCATTTTGCATCCAAACATCCCCACAACCTAGCCCCGACGATTTGAAGAATGCGGAAGGATCAATAGGCGATTTTGGGTGGATATGGCTTAGATTAGAAAAGAGAAACTCATGAGGTAATCATTTTAACCATTTTCAAGCTTGTAGGGCTTTAATGGTGTTTTGATGATTAGAGCTAATTATATTATATTTGAGAAAGAAAGCTTGTTAGTGTTGTAAGCTTTGTATGTGATTTCCATGGTGAGATAAATGTATTAGATGATCGATTATGGTGAATTGAGTATTTATAGGATCCCAATTCACCAATTGAATCAGATTAAGAGATAGAGAATGAAAAGCTTGATTAAGGATCCATTAAGTGTTATGTTGACTTTTAAAGGTTAAATTGTTTTATAGGCTAAGACAAGTATTAAGAAGTTGTGTGTATGTATGATTAGGCCTAAGAGCAAGAATGTAATGATCCAATCTTTCGGAATAAATTTTTCATTTTTAAATAAGCAAAACATTCCCATAAACCATAAAATCTCAATGTCAATTGTTTTCAAATTCAATGACAACTGTTTTCAAATTCATAACATCAACATTTTATTTCAAATATCAGAGTGTCCCCATAAAAATGTCTGAGAGAGTGCATGTCGCGCCATCAAGCCTTGACCTTGGCCTTAGGCTCAGAAGTACCTGAAACAAATCAACAAATTGTAAGCTAATGCTTAGTGAGTTCCCCGGGGCATACCCCACACAATCCACATAACCACATAATCTATATTAGCTATATAAGCTACATAAACCACATGTCATGCATACAACATATAAGGATGTCGTGGGCTCCTCCCAGGGTCTTACTCCAGGATTTCATGGGCTCCCCCACATGGTCTTAGACCTAGGTTCCATGGGCTCCCCCATGGTCTTTAATTGGAAATCCATGAGCTCCCCCACATGGTCTGACATCCAAGTGCCATGGGCTCCCCCATGGTCTTTAATTGGAAAGCCATGGGCTCCCCCATGGTCTTTCCTAGAAGTATCACATATACAACTAGCATACCACCGAGCATATAACCAACTAAGATACCATATATCACTACATCAACTAGTGTACCACATATCATAAAATGGGCCGGCCTTGGTGCCTTAGACCCATTGGTATTGTGAGGAGACAAACCTCTCAAGAATTTTGAACTGATAAGATATGATAAGTCCCAACGCGCAGCTCCAACTCAACTGCCTACAATCATTATGTGACTAGCTTTGTCAAAATCCAAAAATACCAAACGTACCCTCAAAGTCAAACTTGGTCAACCATGGTCAAAGTCAAGGTCAACAGTCCATGTTAACCAACTCATCGAGTGCATCTAGAAACTCGTCGAGTTCCTTTAGTGTTCAAAAAACCGGGGAGAAACCCTAACCAACTCGCCGAGTTATATTATCAACTAGCTGAGTTTACTCTGCAGATAGAAAACGGGAAAACCCGACCCAACTCCTGGAGTTGCCAGGGAAACTCGTCGAGTTTTCCCCTTGACTTCACATATTCAGTCCTTCCAGTCGAATCCATAGCCTCAAACTCTAGATCCAGTCCCTTAGGACTGAAATACCATGTAAAGTTGCAAACTTTACATGCATGCAAGGCCTCAAGAGGCTAAAACACTAAAACTAAGGTTCATACAAGGTTTAGGGCATGGAAAAGGGCCAAGACTAGATAAAGCGAGCAACTTTATGTCCATGGAGACCTGGAGGTGTCCAGATCTGAAACCATTGATGGGTTTGAGCCATAAGAACTTTCCTATGTGCACATGCAAACCCTAATTGCTTGGATCTAGGTTTCTCTAATTGAACATGCATTGAATCCAAGACTTGCAATACTAGATCTAATGTAATATATTGAATCTAATCATATGAAATCAGATCTGAAAGAATACCTTGAATTACTTGCTTGATACTTCTTCTTCTTGGAGCTTAGAGTCACAATTGTCACTCCTCTAATGGCTTACAAACACCAACTAGCAAGAAGATGATCTTGAGAGAGAGGGAGGAGAGATGGAAATCGGCCCTAGGGTTCCTTGGCTTGCAAGAGTGTCGATTTCTCCATCCCAAGGGTTTTATTTATACTATGAGCTATTAGGGTTTCTCCTTTAACCCTAATTGAATGACTTAGGCCCTAAGCAATCCAAGATCCTTCTAGATACAAGGCTTGGACGAATTTAAGGTTCCCAAACCCTAAATTTCGTCCACCCCAATATCCATAAGGATACATAGCCCAAAATACAACTATCACACATTTGACAGTTTATGCCCTTTATTCAATTAACCTCTTTAAGTCACCAAATTAATTCTCAATTAATATATGACTTATATTAATCAAATAATATTATTATTCCTTAAATATATATTATTCTCATAATATATTAATAATATCTCTTCTCTCTTAACAAATCATCCTGTCAAGTTGCTATGGTGAAGGCAACCCAAAAGGACCATGCATAACCGGTTCAAGTACTTACCAAATATAGTTACAGCCTTAGACACTAATCCAACAGTCTCCCACTTGGATAAGTCTAGTAACTATATATGCAAACACAATCCGATTAACAATCGTAGCTCTCAAAGACGCTGTCAACCTGATCTTATTAGTATCCTGTCCTTTAGATAAGGGATCGTATAATCCTCTGTTCTAGATCTCGTGCGGACAATTACATGGAACATGGTCATACTTATTGTCCTGCAATTTGTTTCTCGATCTCAGATTCATTTGACATAGAACTTAATCGAACACATCAATTTAGTTCTGATCGGGCCCGGCACATAAGTCAAATCAAATCATCGAGGGGCCCTGATATCGCTTTTACCCTCTTAGGATAAAAGGAACAGATAAACTTCGACTTATATGCATTTACTATCCACTAATCAAATTACACACAACAATACGTTTTATAACATCAAGTTACTGATGCGTTTGCGTATTATCAATGCACAACCAATTAACAAACAATAAACCATATATCTAGGTTTTAAGACTATATGATATTACCATCTTGTGATCACTCGTGATAAATTCCATGAAGTGATTCCAACAAGTGCGGGTTTATTCCAATGCTCAAATCAAGTTCATAAGCACTCATGAACGTTGCAGCAAACCTTTGCAATGTCTAATACACTTTAGACAATCTACACACCAATTCATGACAGTCTTCACTCGTACCTACTTCCAACATATGAACGACTGTGGACTATTCGAATAATTCGATTATTATCAAATAATTAATTACTCAGGAAGTCAAAACATGCAAAATGAAACAATAGTTAAACAATTAACATAAGACAGTAGCTTT
Source organism: Lactuca virosa (assembly GCF_052849685.1). Classification (NCBI taxonomy): domain Eukaryota; kingdom Viridiplantae; phylum Streptophyta; class Magnoliopsida; order Asterales; family Asteraceae; genus Lactuca; species Lactuca virosa. Next base: position 163,218,805 of record NC_136432.1, on the reverse strand, counting down.
ACTTATAAATAATACTCGTTTATTTAATCATCAAATGTCAATTACATTTATCTATTACACGTTTCCAAACTATCTAATCTAAACTAATATCGTCCTTTAGCCCAATGCTCCTAGCGTGATGCAAATGCTTAATCCTGCTAAGTCCCTTCGTAAGCGGATCTGCTGGGTTATCCTCTGACGATACCCTTTTTACCACGAGGTGTCCTTCTTCTACTCGATGTCTAATAAAATGATATTTTCTGTCGATATGTCGAGATCTACCATGATCCCTCGGTTCCTTGGTCAAGGCAACCGCTCCTTCATTATCACATAAAATTTCCATAGGCTCCTTTATGGTAGGCACAACTCCAAGATCACCAATGAAGTTCTTCAACCACATAGCCTCCTTTGACGCTTCGCTCGCTGCAATGTACTCTGATTCGCACGTTGAATCAGCTACTGTTTCTTGCTTGGAACTTTTCCAAGTCACCGCTCCCCCATTAAGGGTAAAGACCCAGCCCGACTGCGAACGGTAGTTGTCCCTGTCGTTCTGAAAGCTGGCGTCACTATACCCTCGTACCTTTAAGTCATCACTCCCTCCGAGGACTAAAAACCATTCCTTGGTCCTCCGAAGGTACTTAAGTATGTTCTTGACCGCAATCCAATGAGCTCTGCCTGGGTTCCCCTGATATCTACTGACCATGCTCAAAGCAAAGGCCACATCAGGGCGAGTACAAGTCATAGCGTACATGATTGAGCCAACTGCGGAAGCATAGGGTATTCGGCTCATCTCAGCTATCTCGGCTTCTGTACTCGGGCTTTGAGTCTTACTCAATTTGGCATTACTCTGTATCGATAGTTCTCCCTTCTTTGAGTTTTCCATACAAAAACGTTTTAGTACCTTATCCAAGTAAGTATTCTGACTAAGTCCTATTAGTCTCTTACTTCGTTCTCTCACTATCCTTATTCCTAAATCATAAGAAGCCTCTCCGAGGTCTTTCATAGCGAAACACTTCCCGAGCCAGGACTTAACCTCCTGCAGAGTCGGGACGTTGTTTCCTATGAGCAGTATGTCATCGACATACAAAACGAGAAAGCTAACTATACTCCCACTGGCCTTGACATATACACATGATTCATCTTCACTTCGTACAAATCCAAACTCTTTGACTTTCTCATCGAAGCAAAGATTCCATCTGCGAGACGCTTGCTTAAGCCCATAAATGGACTTCTCAAGCTTACACACTCTATTGGGATGCTTTGGATCGACAAAACCCTCTGGCTGAGCCATGTAAACATCCTCAGCCAACTTCCCATTAAGGAAAGCGGTTTTTACATCCATTTGCCATATTTCATAGTCATGAAATGCAGCAATGGCTAGCATCACCCTAATAGACTTTATCTTCGCAACTGGTGAGAAGGTTTCATCGTAGTCAACTCCAGGAGTCTGAGTGAAACCCTTCGCAACCAATCGCGCCTTATAAGTGTGCACGTTCCCATCCACGTCGGTCTTCTTCTTGAAGATCCACTTGCACCCGACCGTCTTACGACCTGGTACATTGTCAACCAAATTCCAAACTTGGTAGTCATACATGGACTGAATCTCGCTGTCCATCGCCTCTTTTCATTTTACAGACTCTGGGCCTGCCATGGCTTCCTTATAGCTATTAGGTTCATCTAGATTTATTAGTGTACCATCACTAATATACGTGTCCCCTTCGGTAGTAATATGAAAACCATAAAACTGGGGTTGAACTCTAACTCTTTCGGAACGTCCAAGAGGTAAGGACTTGTCAATTGGTTCAACTGGAGTTTCCTCCTCGGGTTGAGCGCTAGTGTTAGAGGTTCCTTCATCGCTAGATTCTTGAATCTCTTCAAGATCGACTTGCCTCCCACTGTCTCCTTGGCTTATGAGTTCTCGCTCTCGGAAAACCCCTCTCCTCGCAACGAAGACAACATTGTCACTCGGCCTATATAAGAGATATCCAAAGGATTTATGTGGGTAGCCGATGAATATACATCACTCACTACGAGGTTCGAGCTTGTCGTGAGTTTCTCGTCTTACGAAAACTTCACAGCCCCAAACCTTGATATGTGCCAACGAGTGAGCTTTCCCTGTCCACATCTCGTGAGGTGTTTTGTCAACCTTCTTTGTGGGTACTAAATTAAGGATATGGGCGGCAGTCTCTAAGGCATACCCCCAGAATGAGATAGGTAGTGAAGCACGACTCATCATGGAACGAACCATGTCTAGCAAGGTTCGATTACGCCTCTCAGCTACACCATTCAATTGTGGTGTCCTAGGTGGCGTCAATTGTGAAACTATTCCACATTCCTTGAGGTAGTCGTAGAATTCAAGACTTAGGTACTCTCCACCTCGATCAGATCGAAGCATCTTGATTTTCCTGCCCAATTGATTCTCCACTTCTTGTTTAAACTCTTTGAACTTTTCAAAGGTTTCTGACTTGTGCTTGATTAAGTAGATATATCCATATCTGCTATAATCATCTGTGAAAGTCACATGGAAGCGATTTGCATCCCTTGTGGTGGATCTAAAGGGTCCACATACATCTGTATGTATGAGATCCAATAAACCCTCACCCCTCGCACAAGTGCCAGTGAAGGGTGACTTGGTCATCTTTCCAAGTAAACAAGATTCGCACGTGTCATCTTCCCTAAGGTCGAACGACTCCAACACTCCATCCTTTTGGAGTTGGGCTATGCGCTTCTTGTTGACATGTCCAAGACGACAATGCCACAAGGATGCTTTATCCATACCATTGGAAGAATGCATACACACCACATCATTTCCTAGGTTATCTACAACCATAACAGTTTCATAAATTCCATTACAAGGCATTGCTTCAAAATATAAAACACCATTTAGATAAGCATAAATCGAACCATTCTCATTATTAAACAAATATCTAAATCCTTGTCTAAATAAACCATGAAAAGAAATGATGTTTCTTGCCATATCTGGCGAGTTGCAACAATTATTTAATTCTAAATTCAAACCATTCCTAAGCTCTAAAGAATACACTCCAATCTTGGTGACAGGCGACGTTCTTCTGTTTCCCATGATCAGATTTATTCTTCCAAGCTCCACATCCCTATTTCTTCCTAGTCCCTGCAAATCAGAACAAATGTGGTAACCACACCCTGTATCAAGAACCCAAGAAATAGCATGAGATGAATCATTAGATTTAATTGTGTAAATACCTGCGAAAGATGGCTTGATCTTCCCATCCTTGATGGCTTGCAGATATTCCGGGCAGCTTCTCTTCCAATGCCCTATTTTGTGGCAATGGTGGCACTCTGCCTCCTTTGGGTTTGGGTTGGGCTTAGCAGGATCAACCTTGGTCCCACTAGAAGAGGAACCATTTTACGACTTTCCTTTGTGGTGGTTCTTTGAAAAAGCCTTCCTCTTCTTGCCCCTTCCCTGTCCAATAGCCAAAACAGGAGCAACGGGTGGATTGGGAGTTGGTGCAACAGACTTGTCCTTGAGGTTGCTCTCAGCAGTCCTCAGGAGCCCTTGGAGTTTGCTTAGGGTGACCTCTTCCTTGTTCATGTGGTAGGTCATCCTAAATTGGTTGTAGCATGAGGGCAAGGAGTGAAGAACAATGTCGATAGCCAAATCTTCCCCAAAGTTGACATTCAACTTGCGAAGACGATCAACATACCTTTGCATCTTTTGCAAGTGCACAGTAAGAGACTCTCCACTTCCCATTTTAGCAGTAATCATATTCGTTATGATTTCATAGCGCTCTTGCCTCGCGCTTTGGTGATACCTCTCCATAAAGTCTAGATGCATCTCATAAGGATACATGTCCTCATAGGACTTTTGGAATTCTGAGTTCATTGTGGCTATCATGATGCAATGGACCTTCGTTGCATCACGCTCATGGTTCTCAAAGACAGCCATTTCTTCAGGAGTAGCAGTTTCTGGATTGATCTTTTCGAGCTTCTCATCGAGAACATACTCTTTGTCCTCGTAATGCGCGATTGTGCGAATGTATCTTATCCATTCGCTAAAGTTCGTTCCATCGAATGTCACTTTTTGACAAAGGCTCATTAGAGGAAATGAGCTAGCAGCTGTGTTGTTTGCGTTAGACATCTACAAATAGAAAGAACAAAGTTTGATTAGATTAAGTCCCTAATTAACACCCAAAATGAAAAATTTGGGCTAGGACCCAACAACATTATTTACACATTAGAAAAGGGATGCCGTAATCCAACATGCAAATAATTTGGAGGTAAGTGAATGACGATTCACTAATTCTTCACCATGAAAAACATAAGCTTTAAGTTTTAAATGTATTGAGAATTCCTAGATTTCATTGAGATTCATTGAACCTTTCAATGACATGTTTAAATCTCGATATGCCCCTCTCGTTTGTGACTGGGATGCCGAGGATCACAAAGTGGGTGTGAATAACCATGCAAATGTACAAGGCGCCCCCACTGTTACAGTTACCTATTCAATGTGCTGGTTAACCACACACGCTCCATTGAACTATAACAAACAATGAGTCACCCTTTGCCACCTTTGCTTAGAGCCCAATTAATGTGCCGGTTAACCACACGCGCTCCATTAATGTCTTAGCAAGGGTGCAAAGTGTAATTTCATGGGATTGCATCAATTCACTTTTTCTAAAGTAACTAAGATTGGGAATTTTATAAAACATGTTTAGTTACTTTATATAGATTCATTATACTTATTAATGAGAGGAGGTTTTGCCCTATCCTACCTGTTCGGCTAACGACCCTCCACCAGTCAAGCAAGCGGTGGGTGTGAATGTACACCCATTAAGCGCCATTTTATAGGCAGCAACCTTATACCCACCTTATAGACCGGCTTCGTGAATGAGGCCTACTAACGGTAAGACTAGCATTGTAAATCATACATATATATATATATATATATATATATATATTAAGCTTGTAATAATATAATAGTATAGGGTTGAATTTTAAACTTGTAAAATTCTGGGGATTGAAATTTAAAATTATCCAAATTAAACTTTTAATCACAAAATTTAAAATTTCAAAGCTTGAGGACAAGTCTTGAACTTTTTCAAAGCATAAGGATCAAATAGCAAATAATATAAATCATCTAATTAGATTATCTCAATTTGATCTTATTTAATGTTACTTGCAAAACAATTTACCAATTCAATTCAAATAATCAACAATTATCATATAAGGAAATTATTATTCAACTAATTGGTAATTATCTTTTGTTAGGTCAAGAATATACTCATATATATGATTAAAATCGAATTTTAATGACCCAAAACAGTTAAGGCAAGTATCCTCAAGTAAAACAGCAAGAAATCCCGAAACTTCCTCCTTCTGACGCTCGAACTCGCCGAGTTGGAGCTACTCGCCGAGTCCACAGTGGAACTCGCCGAGTACAGCAGTCAGAATCACAAAATCGAATTTTTCAAGCAACAAGCAATCAACCAATGCATCAATTCAATAGAAATCAATCAAAGCTCTGATACCACTGATGGGTTTGAGCCATAAGAACTTTCCTATGTGCACATGCAAACCCTAATTGCTTGGATCTAGGTTTCTCTAATTGAACATGCATTGAATCCAAGACTTGCAATACTAGATCTAATGTAATATATTGAATCTAATCATATGAAATCAGATCTGAAAGAATACCTTGAATTACTTGCTTGATACTTCTTCTTCTTGGAGCTTAGAGTCACAATTGTCACTCCTCTAATGGCTTACAAACACCAAATAGCAAGAAGATGATCTTGAGAAAGAGGGAGGAGAGATGGAAATCGGCCCTAGGGTTCCTTGGCTTGCAAGAGTGTCGATTTCTCCATCCCAAGGGTTCTATTTATACTATGAGCTATTAGGGTTTCTCCTTTAACCCTAATTGAATGACTTAGGCCCTAAGCAATCCAAGATCCTTCTAGATACAAGGCTTGGACAAATTTAAGGTTCCCAAACCCTAAATTTCGTCCACCCCAATATCCATAAGGATACATAGCCCAAAATACAACTATCACACATTTGACAGTTTATGCCCTTTATTCAATTAACCTCTTTAAGTCACCAAATTAATTCTCAATTAATATATGACTTATATTAATCAAATAATATTATTATTCCTTAAATATATATTATTCTCATAATATATTAATAATATCTCTTCTCTCTTAACAAATCATCCTGTCAAGTTGCTATGGTGAAGGCAACCCAAAAGGACCATGCATAACCGGTTCAAGTACTTACCAAATATAGTTACAGCCTTAGACACTAATCCAACAACCATATCCTCATCACAAGTTCAAACCCGAGAATAACACCATTATGCACCAAAAGTGACAATATAGTTTCATAAGATGAGATCTAAGAAAATAAAGGTCAAGGTAGTAACTTTATACCTCAAGATGGTTGCCAAAACAGAGTAGATGTCAGATTTATTGCCTCTCTCTTTACTCCACCCTCTTCAAGCTCCAAATTACTTCACAACCACACCAAAATCACTCTCCAAATCTCTCTGACACACTTAAGAAGGTATAAGGCTCAAACTAGGGTTTCTCTGGGCTGTAAGGACGACGATGGAGGTTACAAATGAGCCATAAGTTCGTTAAATAGGGTACAAATCCCTGAAAATTAGGGTTTTCCTTTACAGTGTCTACTCGTCGATTTGGGGCCTTCCAACTCGTTGAGTAGACCCTAAGTCCCACATCCAAAATACAAGCCTAGAGGTGTCCAGATCTGAAACCATATCCTCATCACAAGTTCAAACCCGAGAATGACACCATTATGCACCAAAAGTGACAATATAGTTTCATAAGATGAGATCTAAGAAAATAAAGGTCAAGGTAGCAACTTTATACCTCAAAATGGTTGCCAAAACACAGTAGATGTCAGATCTATTGCCTCTCTTTTTACTCCACCTTCTTCAAGCTCCAAATTATTTCACAACCACACCAAAATCACTCTTCAAAGCTCTCTCACACACTTAAGAAGGTATAAGGCTCAAACTAGGGTTTCTCTGGGCTGTAAGGACGACGATGGAGGTTACAAATGAGCCATAAGTTCATTAAATAGGGTAGAAACCCCTGAAAATTAGGGTTTTCCTTTACAGTTTCTACTCGTCGAGTTGGGTCCTTCCAACTCATCGAGTAGACCCTAAGTCCCACATCCAAAATGATCTCTACTCATCGAGTTGGGGCTCCCCAACTCGTTGAGTCCTAGTGCAAAACTCTAAAAAGTTTTGAGAAATAAATGATACCTAGAACAAGCGTTACAAATCTCCCCCACTTGAACTAGACTTCGTCCTCGAAGTCTGTTATTGTAAACAAATCCGGGTAGTGGTCTCGCATCTCTTCTTCCGTCTCCCATGTCCATTCGGAGCCTCTTCGGTGCTGCCATTGCACCTTTACTAGCTTCACTTCCATATTTTGAAGAACCTTAGTCTTCCTATCCAGAACCGTAATGGGCCTCTCAAAGCAGTTCAGGCTCTCATCCACCTGAATTTCGTCCAGAGAAACAACCGCGGCCTCGTCTGTGACACACTTCCGAAGCTGAGACACATGGAAGGTGTTGTGAATTTGGCTGAGCTCATCCAGCAGATCCAAACGGTAACCACCTTGCCAACCCGGGCAGAAATCTTGAACGGTCCAATATATTGGGACCCTAGCTTTCCCCTCTTCCAAAACCTAATGAAACCCTTACATGGTGACACTTTCAGCAAGACGAAATCCCCCACCTGAAACTCGAGATCCAATCGGCACCGGTCAGCATAGCTCTTCTGACAGCTATGTGCAACTTGCAGCCGGTCGAGCACCTGCTGAATCAACTCAGTAGTCTTGAGCACCACCTCGGTGCTCCCCATGACTTGATTCCCTACCTCACCCCAGCAAACAGGGGTCCAACACCTCCGACCATACAACATCTCAAACGGGGGTCGGTCAATACTAGCATGATAACTATTGTTATATGAAAACTCTGCTAGTGGGAGGTATGTATCCCAACTCCCTCCAAAATCTAGCACACATGCCTGGAGCATATCCTCAAATGTCTGGATTGTCCTTTCACTCTAGCCGTCTGTCTGGGGATGGTAAGCAGTGCTAAAATGTAACTGAGTGCCCAGTTCCTCGTGCAACTTTCTCCAGAATCTGGATGTAAATCGGACATCCCGGTCAGAGACCACTGAAACTGGCACCCCATGCCTAGCCACCACCTCTCGCACATAAATATATGTTAATTTCTCAGCAGAGATGTTGTCGAAGATCAGAATAAAGTGGGCACTCTTCGTTAATCTATCAACAATAATCCATATGGCATCCACCCCCCTCGCACGTCCTCGGTAACTTCGTGATGAAGTCCATGGTGATCTCTTCCCATTTCCACATAGGAATGGGTAACGGATGAACCTTTCCTTGAGGCCTCTGATGTTTGGCCTTGACCTTGCTGCAGGTCAAGCACCGCTCCACGATCCACGCAACCTTCCACTTCATGCAAGGCCACCAGTAAATCAACCTCAGATCCCTATACATCTTCGTGGCCCCCGAGTGAATAGAGAACTTGGATCTGTGTGCCTCCTCCAAGATCTTCTGCCTCACACCCCCGGTCACCGGTACCCACACCCGACCACACTGTGTTAGAAGACCTCGACTATCCCGAACAAACAAGGGAAACTGACTCCGAATCCACTCTATCCTCCAGTTCTCTTTCTTCAAACCCTCCACCTGAGCCTCTTTGATCATATCCAACATAGGAGAGATCATTGTCATCCTCAAACAAAGGTTCCTAATCGGATCACTTGCCGCCTTGCGGCTCAAAAGTCAGCCACCACATTGGCCTTCCCTGGGTGGTACAAGATTTCACAATCATAATCCTTCACTACATCTAACCACCTCCTATGTTGCATGTTCAGGTTCTGCTGATCCATCAAGTACTTCAAACTTTTATGGTCAGTACAGATGGTGCACCGAACTCCATACAAGTAATGCCTCCAGATTTTAAGGGAAAACACAACCTCCCCAAATTCCCACGTCATGAGTGGGGTAGTTCACCTCATGAGGCTTCAGCTGCCTCGAGGCGTACACGATCACATGCCCTCTCTGCATCAAAACAACGCCTAACCCTGTGATAGACGCATCACAATACACCACCAAATACTCCAACCCATCGGATAGTGCTAAAATCGAGGCCTCACATATCCTCTGTCTCAAGGTCTCGAAAACCAACTGTTGATCCGGACCCCACCGAAAAGTCACATTCTTCTTGGTCAAACTAGTCAAAGGTACGACGATCTTTGAGAAATCCTGGATGAATCTCCGATAATACCCCGCTAGACCTAAGAAGCTATAACTCTCAGATGCATTCTTCGGTACTTCCCACCGCATCACTGCCTCAATCTTGGCTAGATCAACCAAAATACCCTCTTGGTTGATGATGTGTCCCAAAAACTACACCTCTCTAAACCAGAAATCACATTGAGAGAACTTGGCATAAAGCCTTTCCATCCTCAGTGTCTCTAATACCTCCCTCAGATGCTGCTCATGCTGCTCCTTGGTCTTAGAATAGACCAAGATATCATTGATGAAAACGATCACCGACCGATCAAACATCGGCCTACACACCTTGTTTATGAGATCCATGAACGTTGTTAGGGAATTGGTGAGCCCGAAAGGCATCACCGTAAACTCATAGTACCCGTACCGAGTCCTGAAAGCTATCTTTGGTATATGCTCATCCCTATTCCTCATCTGATGGTACCCCGACCGAAGATCAATCTTGGAAAACCAAGATGCACCCTACAGCTGATCGAACAAATCATCGATCCTCAGGAGCGGATAACGGTTTTTCACCATTAGCTTGTTCAGCTCTCGATAATCAATACACAACTTGTGTAACGCATCCTTTTTTTTCACGAACAGGATCGATGCTCCCGACGGGGAACTGCTCGGACGAATAAACCCCCGGTGTAGCAGCTCCTGAAGCTGCGTAGACAGCTCCTGCATCTCGGGCGGAGCTAACCGGTATGGTGCCTTGGCTATCAGACCGGCACCCGACACCATGTCAATGCGAAACTCCACTTGCCTCTCCGGAGGCACCCCTGACAACTCATCGGGAAAGACATCCTAAAAATCTCGTACAACCGATACACTACCCAAATTTATCGTGGGCTCAACCCTCTTACCCGATATGTATGCTAAAAATCCCAACCAATCCTAATGGAGAAGTCTCCTAGACCTCGCAGCTGAACAGAGGGTTAGCCCCTGCGAGGACCTCTCTCCATGAATAACTAGTTCTCCCCCACTTGGGGTTCGAACTCTCACCAGCTGGCGCTCGCAATCTATCATGGCCCCATTGGCCCCCAACTAGTCCGTCCCGACAATCACCTTCAGCCCTCGCAACGGTATCGGTACCAGATCAACCCGAAACCTCTCCCCAAATACATTCATGACACAGAACCGATATACCCTCGTAGCACTCACTGTGCGGTCATCTGGAATCTCAACCTCAAGCAGGGAATACAGAGTCCCCGAAGCATCCCGAAACATCTTGCTAAGTGCAAGAGATACGAATTATCGGGTAGCACCCGAATCAAAAACAGCAAGAACTGACATACCATTGACCAAAAAGGTCCCTATTCATAATCACATATATACACATAAGCAATGCAATTCAATATCAAGTAGGAAAATAAAATATGTATCAACCACGACGTCTGGCACTGCCCGAGCCTCCTCGGTAGTCAACTGAAATGTGTGGCTCTTCACCGCAGGAGTATCCGCCTTAGCAGGGCGACCCTCAGTAATCCTCATTGTAGCGGGCGCAAGCGCCGCCACTGCTCCTCCTCCTCCCTGCAACCTCGGAAATTAGGCCTGTTTATGGCCGGTCTGGTTGCAGTGGAAACAAATCAAGCCCTGCTTGGGTCAATCCCTGCTCATGTGACCCGGATGGCCACACGCATAACATCCCGAACATGCCTCCCGACAAACCCTACTGTGCGGCTTACCGTACTTGGCACACCGGCCCCGGCCCTGTAGGCCCCTACCAGAAGAATTAGAGGTTTTAGGCTTTTTAACCTAACCTACAGCTGCCTGAACCTGCTCTAGCTTCCGCTTGGTGCGGAACTCCAACTCGATCTCCCACTCACGGGCCTTCTCCGCCATCTCATTCAGGGTTTTGCACCCTGTAAAGCTCACAAACTCTCGGATATCATCCGTCAGCATGGAATGATACCTCGTCCTCCTCATATCCTCGTCTGTAGTATACTGCATGATCAATAATGATCGCTCCCGAAACTTGGTGTGATCTCCGCCACGGTCTCGGTGGTCTGCTGAAGCTCATGAAACTCCCTAACTAGTCGTTGCACCATAATAGATTGGTGCAAACTCCAAATCAAAACGTCTGACAAACTCTGCCCATGTCATCTTAGCCACACCAGCTGTCCCCACCTGACTGGTCACCTCTCCCCACCAGTCTCGGGCTCCGTCCCTCAGCATACACGAGGCAAACCCACCTTTGAGACATCAGGGCAAGAGCTCGTGCATTGGGCGTTCTCCATATTTGCTACCCAGTGTCGGCTAACTATGGGGTCCTTGACCCCGAAGAACTCCGACGCCCCGCACGCCTAGAACTCCCGGAACGAGGGAGTTAGGGCCCCGACCTGGCCTGCAACAATCTCGGCACTGAACGCCCTGATCCGATCCTCTATGATCTCCATCATCCCTTCATTGACTATCCCAAAAATCACTGGGGTAGCGTCAAGGATGCCCCTCGTAGCCTCGGCTCCAATAAGCTCGCGTAGCCTCTCGTCAATGGGCGTTGTACCGTCGCCCGACCCAGATCTGGATCCTGATCCCCCTGCTGCAAATCATGTCACCACCACCTTGATAAGACAGAATGCTCAAGATAATCAAAAAGGGTATCCTCCCACACCGGTTCTCCTTAGAGCTTCCAGATCGAACATCAGTTCGGGTACAGGTCCTGTGCTTTCAGTAGTACGGGCCCAATACTACCTTCCACACATACTTGTACCTTCCCCAAATCTCTACCTGATAACTCTAATTCGTCCCAAAACAAAACATATCTCACGGCTACTATATAACTCAAATCCTAGACTATCCTATGATTTGCTCAATCCCAGCAAACCAGAACTCATATCAATCGTAACAGGTTGACATATGCATGCAAATTATACACATAATAGGATCAAATAGACTTTTGAATAATAGACTCTACCCTAGGACCACAACAAGACAAGGAACAAGAAATAAGGCCAAATCAATCATTCTAAGGCTATAAGATCCTAACCGTATACAATTTTTAAAGCATACACATAGCAAAATCCATCCGACTATCAAAATCCAAATATTAGTATAACATGGCTAACATATTAGGGAACCACTTACTTGAGCTCGGCCGATCACGCGCATTGCACTCTCCCCTTTCTCCATTTTAAGAAGTTTTTAACTTTTGATTTTTTGAAAACAAGTTTTTTTTTACCATTTCCTTAGTTTGAGTCCTGACACGCCCGAGAGTGTGCCCGAATCTCTCAAACAGAGGCTCTGATACCAACTTGTAACGATCCAATTTTTCGGAATAAAATTTTCATTTTGAAATAATCAAAACATTCCCATAAACCATAAAATCTTAATGACAATTGTTTTCAAATTCATAACATAAACATTTTATTTCAAATATCAGAGTGTCCCCATAAAAATGCCTGAGAGAGTGCATGACACGCCATCAAGCCTTTCCCTTGCCCTTAGGCTCAGAAGTACCTGAACCAAATTAACAAATTGTAAGCTAATGCTTAGTGATTTCCCCAGGGCATACCCCACACAATCCATATAACCATATAATCCATATTAGCTATATAAGCTACATAAACCACATACCATGCATACAACATATGCGGATGCCATGGGCTCCTCCCATGGTCTTACTCTAGGATGTCATGGGCTCCTCCACATGATCTTACACCTAGGTGCCATGGGATCCCCCCCATGGTCTTTAATTAGAAAGCCAGGGGCTCACACACATGGTCTGACATCCAAGTGCCATTGGCTCCCCCCATGGTTTCTAGTTGGAAAGCAATGGGCTCCCCCACATGGTCTTACATCCAAGCGTCATGGGCTCCCCCATGATCTTTCCTGCAAGTATCACATATACAACTAGCATATAACCAACCAACATACCACATTTCACTACATCAACTAGTGTACCACATATCATAAAATGGGTTGGCCTTGGTGCCTTAGACCCATTGGTATGGTGAGGAGACTCACCTCTCAAGAATGCTGAACTGATAAGATATGATAATTCCCAACGCGCAACTCCAACTTAACTGCCTACAATCATCATGTGACTAGCTTTGTCAAAATCCCAAAATACCAAAACTACCCTCAAAGTCAAACTTGGTCAACCATGGTCAAAGTCAAGGTTAACAGTCCATGTTGACCCAACTCGTCGAGTGCATCTAGCAACTTGTCGAGTTCCTTCAGTGTTTATAAAACCGGGGAAAAACCCTAACCAACTCACCGAGTTATCTTATCAACTCGATGAGTTTACTCGGTAGACAGAAAATGGGAAAACCCGCCCCAACTCGTCAACTTGTCAGGGTAACTCGTCGAGTTTTCCCCTTGTCTTCACATATTCAGTCCTTCCAGTCGAATCCAAAGCCCCAAACTCCAGATCCAGCCCCTTAGGACTGAAATACCATGTAAAGTTGAAAACTTTACGTGCATGCAAGGCCTCAAGAGGCTAAAACACTAAAACTAAGGTTCATACAAGGTTTAGGGCATGGAAAAGGGCCTAGACTAGATAAAGTGAGCAACTTTATGTCCATGGAGGCCTAGAGGTGTCCAGATCTGAAACCATATCCTCATGAAAAGTTCAAACCCGAGAATGACACCATTATGCACCAAAAGTGACAATATACTTTCATAAAATGAGATATAAGCAAATAAAGGTCAAGGTAGCAACTTTATACCTCAAGATGGTTGCAAAAACAGAGTAGATGTCAGATCTACTACCTCTCTCTTTACTCCACCCACTTCAAGCTCTGAATTCCTTTACAACCACACAAAAATCACTCTCCAAAGCTCTCACACACAATCAAGAAGGTATAAGGCTCGAACTAGGGTTTCTCTAAGCTGTAAGGACGATGAGGGATGCTACAAATGAGCCATAAGTGCTTTAAATAGGGCACAAACCCCTGAAAATTAGGGTTTTCCTTTACAGTGTCTACTCGTCTAGTTGGGGCCTTCCAACTTGTCGAGTAGACCCTAAGTCCCGTGTCCAAAATGATCTCTACTCGTCGAGTTGGGGCTCCCCAACCCGTCGAGTCCTAATGCAAAACTCTAAAAAAAATTTGAGATATAAATGATACCTGGAACAAGCGTTACAAAGAAAGATGGATCCAAGATGCATTAATTGTGGAAAAGAGCCAAAGTGGGACAGTTAGTCATCACTAAATGATAAGGTGAGTTATTACCCTCGCTCTCTCTATTTAATTTATGTATATATATATATATATATATATATATATATATATATATATATATATATATATATATATATATATATATATATATATATGTGTGTGTATGTGTGTGTGTGTGTATGTGTGTGTTGAGGCTTGGGGCACTAAGTGAATGTCCCCAAGTAAAGAGATGAAGATATATGAAGAATTTGTGTGTAGGACATGTATCAGAGCATGTACACATATTAAGAGTATGAAAGAGGTATACATAAGGTACATGTTGTAGAGCATGTATGTACACAAGAAAATGTGGGTTTAGATGTAAAGGGTATTCACTAAATAACTAAGATATTGAAGATGATTATATGTAATATAATCATAAGACTAAGTAAGAATGTCTAGCTATCATTAGTATTGTAGAATGTTATATGATACTAGACATAGATAAAGATTAAGTACTTGATGAGTTAAGTACTAAAAGAGAAAGATAAGAGGTCTCTTGATGAGACTTGGAGATAGATGTTCCTTTAGGGAAAAAGATAGATGGTTCCTTTGGGGACAAGATATAAGAGATTCCTACATGAATAAGAGTTAAAAGGTTCCTACTGGGACAAGAGTGTGGTTCCTTCGGGGACAAGAGTATGGTTCCTTTGGGAACAAGAGATAAAGGATTCCTTCGGGAGTAGAGTAGAGTAGGGTTCCTTCAGGGTCAAGAGATGGATGTTCCTATGGGGAAAAACATAAGATTCCTTATGGAATAAGGTATGGTTCCTACGGGAGTAGAGTAGGGTTCCTTCGGGAACAAGAGTGTGGTTCCTTCGGGGACAAGAGTATGGTTCCTTCGGGAACAAGAGGTAAAGGATTCCTTTGGGAGTAGAGTAGAGTAGGGTTCCTTCAGGGACAAGAGATGGATGTTCCTACAGGGAAAAAAAGTAAGATTCCTTAAGGAATAAGGTATGGTTCCTATGGGGTCAAGAGTAAGGTCCCTACGGGAACAAGAGTATGGTTCCTATAGGAACAAGAGTAAGGTTCCTACGAGAACAATAGTATGGTTCCTACAAGAACAAGCATGAGGTTCCTTCAGGGACAAGGGTATGGTTTCTTTGAGGACAAAGAGTACGTATCTCGCGGGAAAAAGGTTATGTCCCTACGGGTAAAGAGATAGATGATTCCCTTTGGGAATACAAGTAAATGATTCTTGCGGCAATCAGGAAAGAGTATGGTTAGAAAAAATAGAGAAAGGTTCCTTACGAGGAACAAGATTAGAGAGTTCTTTGTAAGAACTTAGATGTAAACTACAAGGTGTTAAGAGTAAGGAGTTCGTGAGGGATTCAATAGTAAGAAGAAAGATTAAGGATCCACGAGGGACCATAAGAGAGAGGGGTAGGAATAGGTTAACGTGCCCAATACAGAAAAAGGGAGGTTGCTCCCTTAGAGTAGAGTAAGAAAAGGGTTTGTTAAGAGGTTGAGAGAAGAGTAAGAGAAGAGCATGTTAAGAGGCTAAGAACAGAGTAAGAGAAGATCATATTAAGACGCTAAGAACAGAGTAAGAGAAGAGCTAGTTAAGAGGCTTAGAATAGTGTAAGAGAAAAAGTAAGAGAAGTGGCTATTAAGAGGCTAAGAGTAGAGTAAGAAAAGAGAATGTTAAGAGGCTAAGAACAGGGTAAGAGACATAATAAGAGAAGATCCTATTAAGAGGCTAAGATAAGAGTATAAGGAAAAGATTAGAGAAGAAAGATAGAGTATGAGAAAGAGAAGGAAAGAAAGATAAGGAAAGACAACAGAATAACTCACCAGACACATTGTGTCTGATGCTGCTTATATTTTATGTTTTGTAGGTTCAAGTTGTACCAGCCATTTTACCAGTAAAGAAGACAAGAGCATAAGGAAGAAATAGATAGTAGGATGCTATTATTGTATTTCAATGACATCCTCAAATTTTCAGAACAAAAAGATTTTTTTTCTTTACGCTTTAAATCTCATGATACTTTATTTGCGGAAAATCCTTGTATATAAAAATCGTTTGAGTACAAGATTGTCTCAAATAAAATCCTAAGGATCTCATAATCAATACAGATACATAAGTTACAACGTATAGAACTAATGGTCCTGAATTTCGTTGCAGGTTTTCTCCTAATCACTCAACATCCTAATCAAGTTCCAAGGGCTTAAGTCTTTATACCTGTGACACATACAAACTGAATGGGTCAGGTTGGAAAACTTGGTGAGTACATAGGCATTTCAATCCCACAATGTTATAATGTGCATATATATATATATATATATATATATATATATATATATATATATATATATAACATCATACCCATACATATACATACCCACCCCAATTGATCCTCACAGACCGTAGTCCACGATTATCAGGAACATAAACCGTTTAGAGAGGACTTCAATACACCGCTAGCGGGTTCCTTTGTTGCTGAAAGTCATAAAGGAACTCATGCCATCAGAGTATTTGATGAATTTGGTATAACATTTCATCTACGTCTGTGGGTTATTAACTCACACTAGAAACGTAATTCACCAGACCGTCTAGAATGATCAAGTGTTTTCATGTTACTCTAGGAGATGTCCATACATACCATTACAGTTACCTGATCTGGACCTGTAACATCTGGATTCCCAAGTATTCTATGTTATTCATTTATTTTGAGTTGTGAGAAGGGACTCGAAGAGTTGACGCCTAGACTCGTCGAGTAGGATCGCGATTTGCTGACTGGATTAATGAAGGGACTCGACGAGTCGATGGGTGGACTCGACGAGTCCGCGCTGTGGACAAAAACCGTAAATCTTTGGGCATGTGCCCTATTTAAGGGTCCTTATAGCCCTCAATTACGGCTACCAGTCCAGAGAGAGAAACCCTACAGAGCTTGAACGAGTGGAATAAGAGAGAGATCCTTTTTTATCCTTATTAGTGTGATTTTGCAAGAAGAAGGCGTTTCCAGCAAGAGGAGGTCAAGGGGATTGCTATTCTGTGGGTTTCCAGCTTAGATCTGCAACTTTGAGGTAGTAAATCGATCCCTTCTCATGTTTAGTATGAGATCCTTGAATTTAGGGTTTTCTATACCCTTTTTATTGGCTTGAAATGATGAGTACATTGTCCCTTTTAGTATTAGACTCTAGATCTGGACCTTTAAAGGTCCATAGAGCCTTATCTAACCTGCTTTATGTTGTTCCATGGAAGAAATGATCTTAGGTTACCTTTTTAGAGATGATTTCACCAAAGAGAGCCCTCTGTGTGTTGCATGAGTGTAAAGGTCGGACCTTTACGTGATTATTGTAGATGGGGAGGGCAGATCTATAGATTAGAGAAGCGGATCTGACCTCAGAAGGTCATTTGAGTATTGTCATGGACGCTACTCGCCGAGTTCATAAGTGGACTCGACGAGTCGAGTCGGGGTTGCCCCGCGATTCGTGACAGGTGTAACCCGTCGAGTGAAAGGATGACTCGACGTGCCAAGTAAGGCTAGGAGGATTCTGAGGACCCGCATGGACTCGCCGAGTCGCCCATGTGCACTCGACGAGTCGGGTCAAAGTTTGACCGTTGACTTCAGTTGTCCTTAGGGTTTTAGTCAAGCTGATTCAGGAGAGTTCAGAGAGGGGTAGGATTGCCTTCTACCCAATATTTAGAGACGAGGCTATGAGAGGGTATTGATCAGGAATGTTATTCGTATGATAGGAGGAGGCTAGGTCGGGACGTCAAGCACGAGAGTTTATCCGACTTCGTACGAGGTGAGTCTTCTCACTATACTGTACCTAGGATGATACCTATGTGTGACCGGAAGGTCTTATATGCTATGAGATGTATGTGATGTATGCTGATATATGATATGTATGTGTTATGTATGTTATGAATGATAAGGACCGGAAGGTCATTATGATGTGGACCGGAAGGTCATGATGATATGGACCGGAAGGTCATTACGGGTAGGACCGGAAGGTCTACCAGGGTTGTGGGACGGAAGTCCTCTGAGACACAGTGACTAGAAGGTCTTATAGCGTTGAGTGGCGTATGTGCGTATGTGGTATTTTGGGCAACTCACTAAGCATTCATGCTTACAGTTGTTGTGTTATGTGTTTCAGGTACTAGCGAGGATCGCGGGAAGGCGCCGGCATGATCCGTACACACTCATGGAGTTTATGTCTTGAGATTCTGGGATATGTTTTGTTATGATAACATTGGATACATTATGTTTTGATATTACCTTATGATTAAAAGTATGTTTTAAAAATGAAAAATTGTTTTGGAAATTTACGTTGTTACAAGTTGGTATCAGAGCCTTGGTTTGGTGGATTCGGATGCACCTTCGGGCGTATCTGAACTCAAACTGAGGATTTCAGAAAGTTTTTCATAAAAAGAACAATTTTTCTAAAAGAGTAAAAGACTTTGGGAAAAGCAGAAAGGAGCAGTGTGTACGATCAGCCAGCGCCCGAACGGTGATTTCCCAAAATACCCTTACATTATGTATTATGAGATATGATATGATATGTCATGCATGCTAGAGTAGGATAGGTATTCATATTAGGACTAGAGTGGCCTGATTTGTGATGCCCTAGCCTAGGAAGATTTCTGCTGCTATGTGATGCTTGAGAGTGAGTAGGTAGCAGTGAGGAGCTTATGAGAGGTCTACCGAAGGGTAGCCTATGCTAACGAGATGTAGATTACTTGTGATCTGGGATCCTAGGAGGAGGACTTGGGGTGAATACTGATGCGGTGTGGACAGTAGTATAGGGCCCGTACTACTGAAGACACCGGATCAGTGCGCAGCCCAAGTAAGAATCCTTAGGGTACTAGGGAACAAGTAGGGTTGAGTGATCGAGTGCGAGTATGCTCGAGCGAGTTTCTGATATTTTATGTTGTATTTCAGAGATGGTTGGGACACGCCACAAACCTGAGACGAGTGGCGTGAGTGATGAGGAGCTTCGTCAGATGATCCACGATGAGGTGGCTGCGGCGATCCGAGCCGAGATTCCGGAGATGTTTGGGTCTATCAAGATCACATTGATTGAGACCTTTGATGAGCGGTATGCAGCGGTTACTGAGGCTGTGGCTGCTGCAGCTGTTGTTGCTGCTAGACCTCAGGGGGTGACTCGATGTTGTTCCAGGAGTTTAGCAACACGAAGCCACCGGAGTTTGATGAGACGCAGGATCTGATTGCTGCGATGAGATTGATTTCTGATATCGATGGACGCTTCTACACATGTTCGTGTCCGGAGCATTTAAGGGTTCGGTTTGCACTGAACCAGCTTCGCTTGGGAGCGAAGGACTGGTAGAAGTTTGTGTCGGCAAACTTCACTATTGCAGAGATTTCGGAGGTGACCTGGGAGAGGTTCACCATCATGTTCAGAGACAAGTACGTTCCCCCGGTGGAAAGGGAACGGTTGGCACATGAGTTTTTGTCCCTCAAGCAGGGGACGGAGTCAGTGACTGTGATCACACAGATGTTCCATGAGAGGGCGTTATTTTGCCCTGAGCACGTGTCGTCTGAGCAGGCACGCATGAGTCGGTACTTGAGCATTTTGAGGAGGGATATCAGGGAGTTCGTGGCGAACTCGTCATACCGGACATTTGCTGAGCTCCAGGCAAATGCCCGGAAGAGGGAGATCGAGTTGGAGACTCAGGCCCGGGAGGAGGCCGAGTCTCAGGGGAAGGATCGGCGGCCGGCACAGTCTCAGCCGGCAGCCAAGCGGGCAAAGCCTGCCGATTCGAGATCTGGAGGCCAGAAGGGCCGCACTTGTGGGAAGTGCGGCAAGGGACATGATGGGGTTTGTCGATCAGGAGCTTGCTACAAATGTGGCAAGGAGGGGCACATAGCCAAGGAGTGCCCCAAGATGTTCATGGTTTGCTTCCATTGCAACCAAACCGGACACCGGAAGGCCGAGTGCCCGCAGCTGTTACAGGGATCAGCGCAGGGATCTTCCCCTGCTACTGCACGAGCTATTAAGGGTCGGCCAATGAAGGCCGAGGCATTGAAGGCCCATGGGAGAGCCTTCCAGTTGACAGCGAAGGAGGTCCGCGCAGCGCCCGATGTCGTGGCTGGTATGTATTCTTTCATTTACTTATGCTGAGTTTGAGATATTGTGCTTATATTATGGTATGCGTAGGTACTTTTCTTGTGAGTTCTGTACCTGCTTTGGTGTTATTTGACTCGGGTGCGAGTCGGTCATTTGTGTCGTTAGCATTTAGTCAGCACATCAGTATCCAGTGGGAGGCGTTGAGTCGACCTCTACGAGTTTCCATAGCTGACGAGCGAGCGGTGTATGCTACGGAGGTGATTCGAGGATGTGTAGTCGAGATCTTCGGTGTTGAGTTCCCGATAGATCTGGTCCCGATTGCGATGGGGGACGTGTGTGTCATAGTGGGCATGGATTGCTTGAGCCGATTTGGGGTTGTTATAGACTGCGAGCGATAGTTGGTGACGATATGATACCCTAGTGGGGGAGTACTTACAGTGTACGGCGAGGGTACCCGTTCTGGTACAGCATTTTGTTCGGCTGCTAGAGCGAGGCGGAGCCTACAACAGGGCTGTAGCGGGTTTGTGGCTTATGTGATGGATTCACGGGTGGCCACAGAGGGGTCGGGTTCGGTTAGTGATGTGCCGATAGTGCGTGAGTTCCCGGATGTTTTCCCCAAGGAATTGCCGGGTGTGCCTCCCGAGAGGCAAGTGGAATTTCGCATCGATTTGGTTTCGGGAGCGGCGCCTATCGCCAAGGCGTCCTATCGCCTTGCGCCACCAGAGATGCAGGAGTTATCCTCACAGCTTCAGGAGCTGTTGGGGAAAGGATTTATCAGGCCGAGTAGCTCACCTTGGGGAGCGTCGATCCTTTTTGTCAAGAAAAGGATGGTTCACACCGGATGTGCATTGATTACCAGGAGTTGAACAAGTTAACGGTCAAGAACCGTTACCCACTACCGAGGATTGATGATATGTTCGATCAGTTGCAGGGAGCATCTTGGTTCTCCAAGATAGACTTGAGGTCTGGATATCACCAAATGAGGGTGCGAGATGAGGATATCCAGAAGACGGTGTTTAGGACTCGTTATGCGCACTACGAGTTTGTGGTGATGCCTTTTGGGCTCACCAATGCACCAGCAGCGTTCATGGATCTCATGAACAGGGTATGCAGACCAATGTTGGACAGGTCGGTGATTGTATTCATCGACGATATTCTGGTGTATTCGAGATCTAGAGAGCAGCATGAGGAGCATCTGAGAGAGATTCTCGGAGTTTTGAGATCGGAGAGGCTCTATGCCAAATTCTCCAAGTGCGAGTTCTGGTTACGGGAGGTCCAGTTCTTGGGGCATCTCGTTAACCAGAATGGGATATTGGTCGATCCGGCCAAGATTGAGGCTGTGATGAGTTGGGAGGTGCAAGAGATCACCCACCGAGATCAGAGTTTTCTGGGGTTGGCCGGCTACTATCGAAGATTTATCAAGGATTTCTCCAAGATTGTCGTGCCTCTCACCAAGTTGACCCGGAAGGGCGTTGCTTTTTCATAGGGTCCGGAGCAGCAGACCTCGTTTGAGACTCTTCGCCAGAGGTTGTGCGAAGCCCCGGTGTTATCCCTTCCAGAGCGAATGGACGATTGTGTGGTGTACTGCGACGCATTGATATCGGGGTTAGGTGCGGTGCTTATGCAGAGAGGGCATGTGATAACGTATGCATTGAGGCAGCTGAAGCCTCATGAGACAAGGTATCCCACCCACGATCTGGAGTTGGGGGCAGTGGTGTTCGCCCTCAAGATCTGGAGTCACTATCTGTACGGGGTTCGGTGTACCATATACACGGACCACAAGAGTTTGAAGTATCTGATGGATCAGCCTAACCTGAATATGCGCCAGAGGAGATGGTTGGATGTGGTAAAGGATTACGATTGTAAGATCCTGTACCACCTGGGCAAAGCTAATGTTGTAGCTGATGCTCTGAGCCGTAGGGCAGAGAGTGCCCCGATTCGAGATACTTGTATACGATTGACGGTGATGACTCCGGTGTTGGAAACCATTCGGGAGGCCCAGGCAGAGGCCGTGATACCAGAGAACCACAAGAGGGAGCGGGTGATCGGGCAGGTGTCTGAGTTCGTTACCGATAGCCGAGGGCTGATAACCTTTCAAGGTCGGATTTGGGTGCCGTATACAGGCGGGGCACATGCCATTCTGATGGAGGAGGCACACAGATCGAGGTTCTCGATCCATCCCGAAGCCACTAAGATGTATTTGGATCTGAAGAGAGACTATTGGTGGCACTGTATGAAGAGGGATGTTGTGTGGTTCGTCGAGAGGTGCTTGACCTGTCGCCGGGTTAAGGCCGAGCACCAGCATCCGCATGGCAAGTTACAGCTACTTGAGGTTCCCCAGTAGAAGTGGGAACAGATTTCCATGGATTTTATCACCAAATTGCCAAGGACCGCAAGGGGTGTCGATGCAATTTGGGTGATTGTTGACCGGCTGACGAAGAGCGCTCACTTCCTTGCTATCAGTGAGAGCTCTTCCGCATAGAGGCTGGCCGAGTTGTATGTGAGAGTGGTGGTATCGCGTCGTGGAGTACCGATCTCGATTGTGTCAGATCGAGATGTACGTTTCACTTCCAGGTTCTGGAAGAAGTTCCATGAGGAGTTGGGTATGAGATTGCATTTCAGTACCGCCTACCACCCACAGACGGACGGACAGAGTGAGCGGACAATTCAGACGCTCGAGGATATGCTTCGAGAATGTGTGTTAGACTTCTGAGGAAGTTGGGACACATACTTGCCGTTGGTTGAGTTTTCCTATAACAACAGCCACCATTCGAGTATTGGTATGCCTCCCTTCGAGTTGTTGTATAGGAGGAGATGTCGGACTCCCATTTGCTGGGGAGAGGTAGGGCAGCGCGTGATGGGTAGCACCGAGATAGTGCTTCAGACGACTGAGCAGATACAGCAAGTCAGGCAGAGGTTGTTGACAGCTCAGAGTCGCCAGAAGAGTTATGCGGATAAGCGACGATCCGAACTTGAGTTTCAGGTGGGAGACTGCGTACTCCTGAAGGTGTCTCCTTGGAAAGGAGTGATCCGATTCAGGAAGAGGGGCAAGCTGGGGCCCCGGTACATTGTTCCGTTCAGGGTGACCGTGAGGGTGGCCAGGGTAGCGTATCGTTTGGAGCTACCTGCGGAGTTGATCCAGATTCATGATACCTTCCACGTGTCTCAGTTGAGGAAGGGTATAGCCGACGAGTCGGCGGTGGTGCCGCTGGAGGATATTCAGGTGGATGCGAGCCTGAATTATGTTGAGAAACCGATCGCGATCCTGGATCGGAAGATCAAGGTTCTGAGGAACAAGGAGGTTCCCCTGGTTCAGGTCCAGTGGCAGCATCGGAGAGGGTCCGAGCTAACTTGGGAGCCGGAGTTAGAGATGTGGGAGCAGCATCCAGAGTTGTTTGCCGAGCGAGACTTCGAGGGCAAAGTCTGATTCTAGTGGGGGAGAATTATAACATCCGGATTCCCAGGTATTCTATGTTATTCATTTATTTTGAGTTATGAGGAGGGACTCGACGAGTTGACGCCTAGACTCGTCGAGTAGGATCGCGATTTGCTGACTGGATTAATGAAGGGACTCGACGAGTCGATGGGTGGACTCGACGAGTCCACGCTGTGGACAGAAACCGTAAATCTTTGGGCTTATGCCCTATTTAAGGGTCCTTATAGCCCTCAATTGCGGCTACCAGTCCAGAGAGAGAAACCCTAGAGAGCTTGAACGAGTGGTATAAGAGAGAGAGAGAGAGCCTTTTTGATCCTTATTAGTGTGCTTTTCCAAGAAGAAGGTGTTTCCAGCAAGAGGAGGTCAAGGGGATTGCTATTCTGTGGGTTTCCAGCTTGGATCTGCAACTTTGAGGTAGTAGATCGATCCCTTCTCCTGTTTAGTATGAGATCCTTGAATTTAGGGTTTTCTATACCCTTTTTATTGGCTTGAAATGATGAGTACATTGTCCCTTTGAGTATTATACTCTGGATCGGGACCTTTAGAGGTCCAAAGAGCCTTATGCAACCTGCTTTATGTTGTTCCATGGAAGAAATGATCTTAGGTTGCCTTTTTAGAGATGATTTCACCAAAGAGAGCCCTATGTGTGTTGCATGAGTGTAAAGGTCGGACCTTTACGTGATTATTGTAGATGGGGATGGCAGATCTATAGATTAGAGAAGCGGATCTGACCTCAGAAGGTCATTTGAGTATTGCCATGGACGCTACTCGCCGAGTTCATAAGTGGACTCGACGAGTCGAGTCGGGGTTGCCCCGCGATTCGTGACAGGTGTAACCCGTCGAGTGAAAGGATGACTCGACGTGCCAAGTAAGGCTAGGAGGATTCTGAGGACCCGCATGGACTCGCCGAGTCGCCCATGTGCACTCGACGAGTCGGGTCAAAGTTTGACTGTTGACTTCAGTTGAC
The DNA here is from genome assembly GCF_052849685.1 of Lactuca virosa. Classification (NCBI taxonomy): domain Eukaryota; kingdom Viridiplantae; phylum Streptophyta; class Magnoliopsida; order Asterales; family Asteraceae; genus Lactuca; species Lactuca virosa. The sequence continues at coordinate 163,193,911 of NC_136432.1, read as the reverse complement.
CTTAGGGTTTTAGTCAAGCTGATTCAGGAGATTTCAGAAAGGGGTAGGATTGCCTTCTACCCAATATTTAGAGACGAGGCTATGAGAGGGTATTGATCAGGAATGTTATTCGTATGATAGGAGGAGGCTAGGTCGGGACGTCAAGCACGAGAGTTTATCCGACTTCGTACGAGGTGAGTCTTCTCACTATACTGTACCTAGGATGATACCTATGTGTGACCGGAAGGTCTTATATGCTATGAGATGTATGTGATGTATGCTGATATATGATATGTATGTGTTATGTATGTTATGAATGATAAGGACCGGAAGGTCATTATGATGTGGACCGGAAGGTCATGATGATATGGACCGGAAGGTCATTACGGGTAGGACCGGAAGGTCTACCAGGGTTGTGGGACGGAAGTCCTTTTAGACACAATGACTAGAAGGTCTTATAGCGTTGAGTGGCGTATGTGCGTATGTGGTATTTTGGGGAACTCACTAAGCATTCATGCTTACAGTTGTTGTGTTATGTGTTTCAGGTACTAGCGAGGATCGCGGGAAGGCGCCGGCATGATCCGTACACACTCATGGAGTTTATGTCTTGAGATTCTGGGAGATGTTTTGTTATGATAACATTAAATACATTATGTTTTGATATTACCTTATGATTAAAAGTATGTTTTAAAAATGAAAAATTGTTTTGGAAATTTACGTTGTTACAGGACCCACCATTTATGGTCATCCAAAAGGGAATACAATTTGTACTCTGATACATATTTTCATGCCATCAGCACCTGATAGTGTCAAGGAACAGAACTCTACTCTCCGTTCCAAACTTACACACACATAACCCAAATGAGACGACATGATATCAAACTGAATTGAACTAGGTACCTATAATAAATCTTATCTCATTAATGGACATAACTACTAAGCTCCCAATACCAACTCCATTAAGACAACACTATCCTAATTTAGTGTATATTTTTAACACAGAGTGCTTAAGTATTAATATACTATTGTATTCCTATGAATACTACTTCTATTATGATTATCACACAATAATAGATAAATATCTTTGAACATATATATATATATATATATATATATATATATATATATATATATATATATATATATATATATAACCATATCTAGTTCGCATATCGTATATCCCCAAATACATTCCTAACACATAATCCAGGAAATAAGCATATAGTTCACATATAAGCTCTCTAACAGATATTCAATAGTTTAGTTAGTACTTGTATTAAAATCATGTCCATGAAACGGACTATGCACTCACCTAACTTAGGTGGGTGGCTTGAGAATTTGGTAGCGCACCGCCTAACACCTTGACCTTTCCTTTGATGTGATATAAGTATGATTCATACTGAGTCTTAGTCTAATATTCTTGGTGACTAATGACTATCTAGATTCCTCACTAATCCCAATGTCTACATCAAGATCTATCAAGTAAGGAACAACTAGGTAGGATCCTATCGGAGGTAGGGTATGTTTTGTATACAGATTATACTATTTGGAAATCCTACTTTAAACACCTCACTAAATCCATCATAGACATCATTCCCGTAAGTGGATTAATCATTATAATGACATGGAATCACTGGCAAATCTTATTTATAGGTTCATAATAACGATTATGAACATAAATATGAGTTACACTTGAAATAAAATAAATGTAGTCTAACTTACAGAAATTTTTAGTGAAAATCGAGAAATTACACGGGCAGATTCCCGACCCGAATACTTCTATTCGTTGGGCTCCTAGCTACTCCAGATCCTTGCTAAAAGCTTTAGAAGTCTGGAAAAGTCAGACTTAAAAGTAGAAGAAAGTTTAGTGAGGTTAGGGACGGATTTGTGAGAAAAATAGGCTGAGAATCGCAGGTATTTTTAGGGTCTGGGGGGAGGCACGCCACACCCTCAAGCATTGTTGGTTCCTCTGGTTGATTGACATGTGTCACATGCAGGAAGGGGCCATGTCACCTCCTTCTATAAGGTGTCATGTGTTGCATTTTCATGGAGCCATGTGTCACGCCCTCGTTGTGCCACGTCGCTCGGTCTCGCGAATGGGTCGGCCACCCGACATGGTCACATGGCGCACTCCGGTGCTGCCACGTCATCAATACAGGTATTTTATTGCAGTTCTTCGGACGGCCTCACATACGAGCTATGTTTTTGACATTCTTTATATCCTCTGAATCCTCTTGACGAGATCTACAACTTTCATTAAGGCCTCAACCGCTAATGTTGTGTCCGCACTACTGCTCTGAAACTTCGAAAATTCATAATTTCCTCACATGAAGCCAGATTTGGACGTTCTCTATATGCCTACTCTCAGTTTTACGATTACTATGAATTTTGTTTAGAGTGTTTAGGATAACTAACAACCCTTCTAAAATTCACTTTTTACGACACGCATAACCGTGTCGGCTTAATTGTGAAACTTCGAAGAAACATAACTTCTTCATACGAAGTAGGATTTCAGAGTTCTTTATATGTAAGGAAACCTTGTCACATACACTATAACTTTAGTTAAAGTTATTTATCATAAATAACCTTCTATCAAAATATCATTTTATCGCTTATTATATTTTAATCGTTTAGCCCGAAATTGTGGACGCTACAATTTCCTTATTATTTCAAATTGTATGTAAAAATTTTATTGTAAACCGTGATTGTTGTCTGGGATGTAAAGGTTTTAATTAGAGTAGAGTTCTTCATTGTATACATAAAGCTCTGATAAATTCCATAGAATAGATAAATAGAAGATCCAAGTTGTTGAAATTAATATCTACAAACCGAGTCAAGAACCTAGTTGTCATTAATATCAACAATCCAGGCAATAACCGCAAGAACTTTATCGTCATAAATTAGTCGATTTGACATCATCTTTCTTTTTCCCGTCTCTCTTTTCTTTATGTTTTAACTTATAACACTCTAAAATTTCATAATGAACATCTTTTTGACAAACAAGTAATTTCTCTTTTCGTTTTTCAATGCCCCTTCTTTCCACGAAAACTCGTATCTTTGAAACAACCACGAACAGATAACCCTGCGCCCTGGGAACTGTTTTTCCCGTTTGGAAATATCATATCCTCATCTTCTCTTTTTAATATAAACTTTATGTAAAGTATAAGATTCTTGACCATAAAGAATTATATACATTAAGTTTGAGTAGGAGCTCTAAATAAATCATAAAATAATCAAACCAAGGCTAAAGGTGGATGTAACATCCTGATTTCCGAGGTATAATATGTATATATGTTATTTATGAGTTGACTGGGTGACTCGACGAGTTGGTGCCTCAACTCGTCAAGTAGGGACGAAATGGCCACGTGGGTTTAATGACCGACTCGACGAGTCAGAGAGTCGACTCGCCGAGTAGGCGCTGTGAGATGAAAACCCTAATCTCTGGGGTTGGGGCCTATTTAAGAGAACTTATGTTCACATTTTCCTCTCACCAACTGCCCAACTCCCCTGTGTGAAACCCTAATCGGCCTTTGAGCTAAGAGAGAGTGTGTAAGCTAATCCTTGAGTGTTTTGGTGCATCTTTTGAAGAGAAGAGATGGATTTCGACCAAAGAATGAGAAAGCGTTGTTAGATCCGTTGCTATTTCGTCCAGAGCTTCTGTGAAAGGTAAAAAGTCCACACCTTTCTCATTATGTTGGTTAGATCTCATATTTATGGAGTTTAGGGCTTTTTCCTTCTAATATTGGGACTTTGAGTGTATTGAGTTCATCTAGAGGTTTGGACTTTAGATCTGGACCTTGTGAGGTGCCTAGAGTCCAAAGGTCCCTGCTTTATTCAGCCATAATAAAGCTTTTGAGTGAGAAACCCGTAATGGATTATGTTTTCGGCATTTCAAGCCCTAAGCGCCATGCATGGACGTAAAGCTTGTGGCTTTACGTGATAATCGAGCCTAGGGAGGTCAGATCTAGAGTTTGGGGTTGCTTTCTGCCTTAAAAATGTTTGAATGAGAAACCGACTTAAGGGGCTCGACGAGTCAAAGAGCTGACTCGGCGATTTGGCTAGGGTTTTCCCCGATGAGTCTGGACATGGGTAACTCGGTGAGTCGACGAGACGAATCGACGAGTTAAGTTGGTTTTTCGCGATGTTCTAAGGAACAATGAGGACTCGGAGAGTCACATAGGTGCACTCGGCGAGTCAGGTCAACATGGACAGTTGACTCGAGTGTTAACTTTTGTTGACTTTAGGGTTTGTTCAAGGCAGGACATATGGAGACCATGGAGGGGAAAAATGGTCTTTTACCCATCCTAGGAGCTAAGGAGGGACTATCATGGATTTATTTGGAATTGTGATCTTTAAGTGTTAATTAGGGATGCTTGTTACATGTAGGCTAGATCTGGTGATTCGTGTTCGAGGAGTACACATTTTCTTAGCCTACTTACGAGGTGAGTCTTCTCACTATACTTACCATGAGTGGTATCTTTGTGCGATCGGAGGGTCCTATGTGCTTACTTGAGTTATATGATAGTATGCATTTTTTCTGTGTGATATATGTGCTATATTCTGTGTTTACTGAGATAGGACCGGAGGGTCTCCACTGAGATACTGGACTGGAGGGTCCAACCGAGTTGTGAGACCAGAGGGTCCTCACTGAGACACATGACTGGCGGGTCCACACTAAGACGCATGAGACCGGAGGGTCCATCCCGAGTCATAGCCATGAGAGGCTTATTATTTGTGTATGTGGCATTGTGGGGAACTCACTAAGCTTCGTGCTTACCGTGTTATGTGTGATGTGTTTCAGGTACCTCTCAGGACCGCGGGAAGGCGCCGGCATGATTGTACATACTTGTTTGGGACTATGTTGAGGATTCTGGGATTTGACTTTATCTGTGATTTTGATGTTGACATTTTGAGATACATGTGGTTTTATGAAATACAATATATGAGTTTATTGTGTTTTTAAATTGAAAAAATTGGTTTGAAAATTTACATTGTTACAAGTTGGTATCAGAGTCTTGGTTTGAGGGACTCGGATGCACCTTCGGGTATGTCTGGACTCAAACTGAGGATTTGAGAAAGATTTTCAGAAGAAATGATTTTTATAAAACCGAGTAAGAGATTTCAAGAGAAAACAAGAAGGAGCGGTGTGTACAATCAGCCAGAGCCCGAAAGGTGGTTTCCCAAAATACCCTTAATTGTTTATTTTCTGAGATATTTATGAGATACTTATGTGATATAGAGATGCATGCTAGAGATATGTGATATAGAGATTCATGCTAGAGAGTAGGCTAGGTATTTCATATTCTAGGGCCAGAGTTGCCTGATTTGTGATGCCTTATCCTAAGAGATGCTTTTGATCAGTATTATCTGTTATTTGCTCTGAGTATGTGATGAGTTATGAGTCGAGAGATAATCTAGGAAGAGATACCTAGATGGGCATATGGGTAGCCTACTGGGAGAGAAGCATGATATTTGTGAGAGATAGAGTATTTGTGAATTAGAACCTTAGGAGGAGGACTTGGGATGACAACAGGTTGGTGTGGAAAGTAGTATTGGGCCCGTACTACAAAAAGCACCGGATCTGTATGCCACCCAAGTAAGAATCCTTAGGGTGCTAAGGAACAAGTATGGATGAGTGATGGAGTGTGAGTATGCTCGAGCGAGTCTCTAATAATTTTTGTGTTGTGTTTCAGAGACATCATGGTGGGTACACGCCACAACCCAGGAGGCAGAGGGACTAGTGATGAAGAGATTCACAGGATGATTCACGAGGAGGTGGCCGCAGCTATTCAAGCGGAGATTCTTGAGATGTTTGGGTCTATTAAGACCACCCTGATTTAGACTTTTGACGAGCGATACACTGCTGTTACTGAGGCCACTGCTACTGCAGCCACTGCAGTTGTTGCTGCTGCTAGGCCATAGGGAGGTGACTCGTTGTTGTTTCGGGAGTTCAACAACACGAAGCCACCAGAGTTCGATGGGACACAGGATCCGATTGCTGCCATGAGATGGATTGCTAATATTGAGGGATGCTTTTATACATGTTCATGCCCAGATCATCTGAGAGTCCGGTTCGCCCTGAACCAGCTTCGCTTGGGAGCGAATGACTGGTGGAAGTTTGTGACGACTGATTTTACCCCTGCAGATCATGCTGCAGTGACTTGGGAGAGGTTCACCAAGTTGTTTCGAGATGAGTATGTTCCCCAGGTGGAGAGGGAACGTTTGGCGCAAGAGTTTCTGTCTCTCAAGCAAAAGACAGAGTCGGTGACTGAGATTACTAGGATGTTTCATGAGAGGGCGATGTTCTGCCCTGAGCACATGTCCACTGAGTAGGCACGTGTGAGCCGGTACTTGATCATTTTGAGGAGGGATATTCGGGAGTTCGTGGCTAACTCGTCTTATCGGACATTGGCTGAGTTGCAGACCAATGCTAAGAGGAGGGAGATTGAGTTGCAGATTCAGACCAGAGAGGAGGGAGAGCAGCAAGGGAGAGATAGGAGACCGACACAGTCGCAGCCGGAGGCTAAGCACGTTAAGCCAGGGATCCGCCCCAAGGGATTTTCTGTTTGCTTTCACTGCAACCAGACCGGCCATCGGAAGGCCGAGTGTCCTCAGCTTACCCAGGGATCCGCCCAGACTACCACTCCTGCTGCTTTGCGTGTTACTGATAGCAGGCCAGGGGAGGCCGAGCCTCTAAAGGCTCGTGGGAGAGCATTTCAGCTGACATCGGAGGAGGTCCGTCCGCGCCTGATGTTGTTGCTGGTATGTATCTCCTTATCTATGTTGTTTTGAGATTTGTTTATACTTACATTGTGTTGTGTATAGGTACTTTTCTTATGAGTTCTGTACCTGCTTTAGTGTTGTTTGACTCGGGTGCAAGTCGATCTTTCATTTCATTAGCTTTTAGTCACCACATGAGTACCCGACGTGAGGTGTTGAGTCGACCTCTGAGAGTTTCTACAGCCGACGAGCATGCGGTTTTCGCTACTGATGTATTCCGAGGGTGTGTACTAGATATTTTTGGTGTTGAGTTCCTTATATACCTGGTACCGATCGCGATGGGTGATGTCTGTGTCATAGTGGGTATGGACAGCTTGAGTCGGTTTGGAGTTGTGATCGACTGTGAGCGTCAGATGGTGACTATACGAGACCCTAGTGGGGGAGTTCTTACGGTGTATGGCGGGGGTACCTGATCTGGATCAGCTTTTTTCTCTGCCGCCAGAGCGAGACAGAGTCTACAGCATGGTTGTATGGGCTTGTTGGCATATGTGATGGATACGTGGGCTGCTACGGAGAGGCCAAGTTCTATCTCCGAGGTTCCGATAGTGTGCGGGTTTTCAGACGTTTTTCCTGAGGAGTTGTCGGGTGTGCCTCCCGAGAGGCAGGTGGAGTTTCAGATTGATTTGATTTCAGTTGTAGTGCCTTGTGCCGTAAGAGATGCAGGAGTTATCCTCACAGCTCCAAGAGCTGGTGGGGAAGGGGTTCATCAGACCGAGTAGCTCACCGTCGGGAGCTCCAATCCTTTTTGTCAAGAAAAAGGATGGTTCACACCAATTGTGCATTGAATACCGGGAGTTGAATAAACTGACGGTCAAAAACCGTTATCCACTTCCGAGGATCGATGATTCATTTGATCAGTTATAGAGGGAATCTTGGTTCTCCAAGATTGATTTGAGATCTGGATATCATCATATGAGATTCTGCAAGGAGGATATTCCGAAGACGGCCTTTAAGAATCGTTATAGGCACTAGGAGTTTGTGGTGATGTCTTTTGGACTCACCAATGCACCGACGGCGTTCGTGGACCTCATGAACCGGGTGTGCAGACCCATGTCGAGTCGATCAGTGATCGTGTTCATCGACGATATTCTTGTGTACTCGAGGTCCAGGGAGTAGCACGAGGAGCACCTTAGAGAGGTTCTTGGAGTTTTGAGGTCGGAGAGGCTATATGCCAAATTCTCCAAATGTGATTTCTGGTTACGAGAGGTCTAGATCCTGGGACATCTCGTTAATCAGAATGGGATATTGGTCGACCCGGCCAAGATTGAGGCAGTTATGAGTTGGGAGGTGCCGAGATCCCCGACCGAGATCAGGAGTTTTCTAGGTTTAGCCGGCTACTATCGGAGATTTATCAGAGATTTCTCCAAGATCGTTGTTCCTCTCACCAGATTGACCTGGAAGGGTGTTACATTTGCTTGGGGGGCCGAGCAACAGGCCTCATTTGAGACCCATCGCCAGAGAATGTGTGCAGCCCCGGTGTTAGCCCTTACCGAGGGAGTGGAGGACTCGTAGTTTACTGTGATGCCTTTATATCAGGGATGGGAGCGGTGTTGATGCAGAGGGGACGCATGATTGCATATGCATTGAGGCAGTTGAAGCATCATGAGACGAGGTCTCCCACCAATGATTTGGAGTTGGGGGCGATGGTGTTCGCCCTCAAGATCTGGCGTCACTATCTGTATGGAGTCCGGTGTACCATATATACGGACCACAAGATCCTGAAGTACCTCATGGATCAGCCTAACCTGAATATGAGACAAAGGAGGTGGTTGGATGTAGTGAAAGACTATGACTGTGAGACTTTATATCACCCGGGCAAGGCTAATGTGGTAGCCGACGCCCTGAGCCGCAGAGCAGAGAGTGCTCTCATCCGAGATGTGTGTATGAGGATGACAGTGATGACTCCAGTCTTGGATACCATTCGAGAGGCCCAGGTGGAGGCCGTGAGACCGGAGAACCGCAAGAGGGAGCGGGTTATTGGGCAGGTTTTCGAGTTTGAGACGGATGGTCGTGGGCTTATGACCTTCCGAGGGCGGATCTGGGTGCCCTATACGGGTGGAGCTCGGCGTATACTGATGGAGCAGGCGCATAGATCGAGATTCTCGATCCACACAAGGACCACTAACATGTATCTCGACCTAAAAAGAGATTATTGGTGGCCTTGTATGAAGAGAGACGTGGCATGGGTAGTTGAGAGGTGCTTGACCTATCATCGGGTTAAGGCAGAGCACCAGCGTCCACATGGCCCGTTACAACCTCTAGAGATTCCCCAGTAGAACTGGGAACATATCAGCATGGATTTTATCACCAAGTTACCGAGGATTGCGCGTGGAGTAGACGTGATATGGTTGATTGTACACCGGCTGATGAAGAGTGCTCATTTCCTCGCCATCAGTGAGAGTTCTTCTGCAGAGAAGTTGGCCGAAATCTACGTGCGAGAGGTAGTGGCACGAGATGGGGGGCCGACTTCGATCGTGTCAGATCGGGATGTGCGTTTTACTCCGAGATTCTGGAAGAAGTTTCATGAGGAGTTGGGTACCCGGCTGCACTTCAGTACGGCTTACCACCCACAGACAGACGGACAGAGTGAGCGGACGATACAGACGCTCGAGGACATGTTGCGTGCATGTGTTATGGATTTCGGTGGAAGTTGGGACACTTATTTGCCCTTGGCTGAGTTTTCATACAACAACAGCTATCATACGAGTATCGACATGTGTCCCTTCGAGCTTCTGTACGGGAGGAGATGTCGAACTCCCATCTGTTGAGGAGAGGTGGGGCAGAGAGTGATGGGGAGCACTGAGATAGTGCTCAAGACGACCGAGCAGATTCAGAAAGTCAGACAGCGGTTACTGACGGCCCAGAGTCGTCAGAAGAGTTATGCAGACCGGAGACGATCTAAGTTAGTGTTCCAGGTTGGAGATTATGTTCTCCTGAAGGTATCCCCATGGAAAGGGATGATCTGATTCAAGAAACGGGGAAAGTTGGGCCCTAGATACATTGGTCCTTTCAGAGTGATCGCTAGGGTGGGTAAGGTAGCTTATCGGTTGGAGCTACCTGCAGAGTTAAGTCTGAATCATAACACCTTCCACGTGTCCCAGTTGAGGAAGTGTGTGGCCGATGAGATGGCAGTGGCACCCGTAAAGGACATTTAGGTGGATGCGAGCCTGTCCGAGATGTGCGAGCAGTACCCAGAGTTATTCCCAGAGCATGACTTCAAGGGCGAAGTCTGATTCTAGTGGGGGAGAATTGTAACATCCTGATTTTCGAGGTATAATATGTATATATGCTATTTATGAGTTGACTGGGTGACTCGACGAGTTGGTGCCTCAACTTGTCGAGTAGGGACGAAATCGCCACGTGGGTTTAATGACCGACTCGACGAGTCTGAGAGCCTACTCACCGAGTAGGCACTGTGAGATGAAAACCCTAATCTCGGAGGTTGGGGCTTATTTAAGAGAACTTATGTTCTCATTTCCGCCTCACCAGCTGCCTAACTCCCCTATGTGAAACCCTAATCGGCCTTTGAGCTTAGAGAGAGTGTGTGAGCTAATCCTTGAGTGTTTTTGTGCATCTTCTGAAGAGAAGGGAAAGATTTCGACCAAGGAATGAGAAGGGGATGTTAGATCTGTTGCTATTTCGTCCAGAGCTTCTGTGAAAGGTAAAAAGTCCACACCTTTCTCATTATGTTGGTTAGATCTCATGTTTATGGAGTTTATGGCTTTTTCCTTCTAATATTGGGACTTTGAGTGTATTGAGTTCATCTAGAGATTTGGACTTTAGATCTGGACCTTGTGAGGTCCCCAGAGTCTAAAGGTCCCTGCTTTATTCAGCCATAATAGAGCTTTTGAGTGAGAAACCCTTAATGAATTATGTTTTTGGCATTTCAAGCCCTAAGTGCCATGCATGGACGTAAAGCTTGTGGCTTTACGTGATAATCGAGCCTATGGAGGTCAGATATAGAGTTTGGGGTTGCTTTCTGCCTTTAAAAATGTCTGAATGAGAAACTGACTTACGGGGCTCGACGAGTCAAAGAGCTGACTCGACGAGTCGGCTAGGGTTTTCCCCGATGAGTCTGGACATGGGTAACTCGGTGAGTCAACGAGACGACTCGACGAGTTAAGTTGGGTTTTCGCGATGTTCTGAGGAACAATGAGGACTCGGAGAGTCACATAGGTGCACTCGGCGAGTAAGGTCAACATGGACAGTTGACTCGAGTGTTGACTTTTGTTGACTTTAGGGTTTGGTCAAGGCAGGACTTATGGAGACCATGGAGGGGTAAAATGTTCTTTTACCCATCCTAGGAGCTAAGGAGGGACTATCATGGGTTTATTTGGAATTATGATCTTTAAGTGTTAATTAGGGATGTTTGTTACATGTAGGCTAGATCTGGTGATTCGTGTTCGAGGAGTACACATTTTCTTAGCCTACTTACGAGGTGAGTCTTCTCACTATACTTACCATGAGTGGTATCTTTTTGCGACCGGAGGGTCCTATGTGCTTACTTGAGTTATTTGATAGTATGCATTTTGTCTGTGTGATATATGTGCTATATTTTGTGTTTACTGAGATAGGAACGGAGGGTCCAAACCGAGTTCTGGGACTGGAGGGTCTCCACTGAGATACTGGACTGGAGGGTCCAACCGAGTTGTGCGACCAGAGGGTCCTCACTGAGACACATGACCGGAGGGTCCACACTGAGACGCATGTGACTGGAGGGTCCATGCGGAGTCATAGTCATGAGAGGCTTATTATTTGTGTATGTGGTATTTTGGGGAACTCACTAAGCTTCGTGCTTACCGTGTTATGTGTGATGTGTTTGCAGGTACCTCTCAGGACCGCGGGAAGGCGCCGACATGATTATACGCACTTGTTCGGGACTATGTTGAGGATTCTGGGATTTGACTTTATTTGTGATTTTGATGTTGACATTTTGAGATACATGTGGTTTTATGAAATACAATATATGAGTTTATTGTGTATTTAAAATGAAAATTTGGTTTGAAAATTTACGGTGTTACAGTGGAAAACCAATGTTTAGTCGAATTGGTTAAAATGTGGAAACCTAATCTTTATTCGAACACATGTAATACGTAAAAACCGAGACAAGAATCCATTCTTCATCAATATCAGCAACCTAGGCAATAACAACAAGAACTCTATCATCATAATTTTTATTGTTGTTGTCACGAGGTCGGTTAGCCGATTTGTCATCATATTTTTTTTCCGTCTCTCTTTTCTTTATGATTTTAACTTATAACACTCTAAAATAACATAATGAACATCTTTTTGACAAACCTATAATTTTTTTGTTTGCCTTTTTGAACGCCCCTTCTTTCCATGAAAACCCCTATCTTTAGAACAACCATGAAAAGATAACCCCGCGTGTCCCTTGTGAACTACTTTCTCCGTTTGGAGATATCATTTCTTTCATCTACTCTTTTGAATATAATCTTCATAAACTTCAAATAAAGTAAGAGATTCTTGACTATAAAAAGTTATATATGTTCAATTTAATTAGGAGCTCTAAAGAAAGCATAAAACAATCAAACCAACGTCTTCTTCGTCATTCTTAATTTACAAAGTTGTTAAATCGGACTCGGTCTATTTAAAATCAAGGATGTGATTAAGTATATTACCTCATTCTTGAAGTTTATGTAGGAAAAACTTTTTCTTTAAATGCATCTTACTCACGAGATATTTCTTCATGCATATTAATTCAATATTTGACAAAATCTCAGTCACAGTTCTTTCATTGAATACTAATTGAACAATATTATTTTGGATTTGTAACCAAATTTATGCCAACGATTTAAGATCCTTCATTTTCTCATCAGGATTCCAAGTAGCTTGAGCTTTCCCTCCAAAAGAATCTAATGCGACGTCGTACTCCGGTTCAGCTAAAAGGTCCCCCATCTCCACTTGCCAAAATGAAAAATGAGTGCCATGATCCAAAACTGGAATGTCATATTTTATCGTAGCCATAGAATAATGAAACCTATATAGCTACGTTTAGTAAAAATGATTTATAAATATGGAAAAAAAAATTGTATATATGGTTATGGCTTAAAAGACAAAAAAAAAAAAAAAAAAAAAAAAAAAAAAAAAAAAAGATACGAGGGTTTAAAAAAAGATACGATTATTCGGCTATTAATGGAAAACGATTTTATGGCATGGTTAATACTTAATAGGCTTAGAAAAAATGATTTTGGGCTGTCAAGTTTTCTTATGAAAAAAATGATTACTTGTTCTTTTATAAAATCCTTAAGAAAAACGATAAGTATGATTTGGAAAAAATGGTTCAACATGTTGATTTATTTTCTCCAAAAAGAATAACGATGATGGTGTTGTTATAATGGTTCAGTAAATACGACAAAACCAAAAACGTTCATGCGATGAATCGATTGTAATCAGTGTGGTGATGATGGATTAAATTGACAAGGGGAGAAAACTCCTGAAGAGCTTTGTAAACGTCGAACGAGCAAGATAAAATCAAGTATGTTGTCTTGATCTATAAACACTTCTATACCACTTTTTAGGGATATTACCAGAAAAATTCTAATATTTTGGACAAATTTTTAATAAAATCCTAAAATTTATTTTTTGAATAAAAAAATCCTGATTTTTTCACCTTTTGAATAGAAAAGTCCAAGAAACCGGCTAATTTATTCACTTTAGCCCTTTTTGACCTGTTCATCGGGTCATGAGACCAAATTGTTAATTTTTCAAAAATAATGAGACTTTTTTGCAAATTTCGTTAAAATTCTTATGTAATGTATAAACATATTTTTTACATATCTATATCTATTTAACTATTTTTACGTATTTTTGTATTTTTTATGTTTTTATATGTATATATTTACGTATTTTTTATGTATTTTAAATGTATAAACATATATTTTTACTTATTTATATGCATTTCTAACCATTTTACATATTTTTTTATGTATTTTATGTGTTATTTTCTATGTATTATGTATTTATATGTATTTTTATATACTTTTACGTATTTATGTATTTTTTTTAAGCTTTTTATATAGATGTTTATGTATTTTAAGTGTATAAACGTATTTTTTATGTATTTATATCTATTTTTAAGTATTTTATATATTTTTTATGTATTATGTATTTATGTATTTTTTTAAATTTTTTTATACAGATGTTTTTGTATATTTATGTATTTTAAATGTATAAACATATTTTTTTACGTATTTATATGTATTTTGTAACTATTTTACATATTTTGTGTGTGTTTTTATGTGTTTTTTTATGTATTATGTATTTATATATACTTTTTCATATTTATGTATTTTTTTAGTTTTCTTATATAGATGTTTATGTATTTTTATGTATATTCAATTTTTAATTGTATTATTTTTACGTAAAAGATATATAAACACGTAAAAATAATACAATTAAACATTTAATATATATTAAAATACATAAACATTTATATAAAAAATCTAAAAAAATACATAAATAAGAAAAATACATATAAATACATAATACATAAAAAAACACACAAAAAATATGTAAAATACTTAAAAATACATATAAATACAAAAAACAATGTCTATATACATTTAAAATACATAAGTGTACAAAAACATCTATAAAAAACACTTAAAAAAAATACATAAATACGTAATACATAAAAATTATGTAAAATACTTAAAAATAGATATAAATACGTAAAAAAATATTGTTGTACATTTAAAATACATAAGCATCTATATAAAAAGCTTTAAAAAAATACATAAATACGTAAAAATACATATAAATACATATAAATACATAATACATAAAAAATAACACATAAAAATACATAAAAAAAATATGTAAAATGGTTAAAAATACATAGAAATAAGAAAAAAATACGTTTATACATTTAAAATACATAAAAATACATAAATATATACATATAAAACAAAAAAATACGCAAATACGTAAAAATAGATATAGATATGTAAAAAATATGTTTATACATTATATAAAAATTTTGACGAAATCTGCAAAAAAGTCTCATTATTTTCGAAAAATTAACAATTTGGTCCCATTACCTGCTGAACAGGTCAAAAAGGGCTAAAGTGAATAAATTAGCCGGTTTTTTGGGTTTTTCTATTCAAAATATGAAAAAGTCAGGACTTTTTTATTTAAAAAATAAAATGTAGGATTTTATTAAAATTTTACCGAAAATATTGAGACTTTTCTGAAGATATCCCCCACTTTTTAAGGTTAAAAGTTTAAATGTAACAGATAATTAAAAAAACAATTGATTTATAGTGGAAAAAGATAAAATCAAGAGAAAAGAAATTTATTTTGAAGAACACTATATAGTATATATTATACTCGTAATATAGTAATATAATGAGTTACAACGGCTTGGATGTTTTGGTGTAAGCGGGAAAAAAAGATATAATAATAATGCGGTGTTTTGCTTTCCTTTTAAAGCAACTTTTGGACTTTTAACTTTTTCAAAAAGTTAAAAAACTCTAAATAATGTTTGGCAAAATAGAAAAGTTCTTTTGAATTAACTTTTAGCCATGACTAAAAAGATAATAAGGGGTTGTTTGGCTTTCCTTTTAAAACAATTTTTTAACTTTTAACTTTTTCAAAAGGTTAAAAAAATCCAAAAGATGTTTGACAAAATAGAAAAGTCTTTTTGAATTAACTTTTAGCCGTGACTAAAAAGGAACCTTTTTAAAAGTCGTAAAAATCATCTTTTTGTGACTTTTGGTTTTTATCTCTTAAAAGTCTTAAAAGTCCATCCAAATACATTTTAAATACCTCCTTTTAGAAAAAATCCTTTTCTAAAAAGGACTTTTAACTTACAAAAGGAATCCCAAACACACCCTAAAAGACGTTCTTAATAGCCTTATATAACTACTAAAAATGTCTCAAGAAAACTCAAAAACTTGATGGCCAAGGAAAAATATAGCCATAATGAACAAGGAAGTTTTGATAGCTCTCAACACCTTTGCGACAGTTCTGAAAAAGGTCACCAAACAAAAAATAATCCAATGAATGCATTGAGTTACAAAGGCTTGAATGTTTTGGTGTAAGCGGGAAAAATAAGAGGTTATATAAAACGTTTTTAATAGCCTTATATAACTGTTAAAAATGTCTCTTAATAAAACTCAAAAACTTCACGGGAAAGGAAAAATATAGCCTTAGGGAACAATAAAGTTTTAATAGCTTGCAACACCTTAGCAACACTTCTGGAAAATATCGCTAAATATAAATAATCCAATGCATGCATTGGTTTGGAGCATATTCGCCTGTATGGTACATGAGCTGATCACCCATGGTATAATTTATGTAGAGTTTTGTCAATCTCAACATAATCTAGTTATCACTTGAAAAAATAGTTAAGGGCTTGGTACACAAATTAGGGGTGAAATTAGTAGGTACCAAGTCATTTTTTCACTAAACCGTGTACCGTATCAATTATAGTTGGTACAAAAAAATTTCTACCACTACCATACCAAGTATAGTTGGTACCAACTTTTTTGACTACCAATAAGTTCAGTTGGTACATGTTGGTAATTGTATATACAAACATTTATCGGGGTTTTGTGAATGACGATTTTCATGTTCTTAAGCATTGTGAAACTTCAATGGGGTTTTTGTGAATAAGAGTTTTCTAATAGTTGAGATTGAAAATTCAATCCAAAATGATTTTATTAATTTCTATCATGAGTTTATATGTTCAAGCGGTGGAGGAATATTGGACACGCTAATATAAGTTTAAAACTTTAAACTTTACTAATTTAGTAAATGTTAATACCGAATCTTGTAAATCATAATCACCAAACGTACAATATATATATATATATATATATATATATATATATATATATATATATATATTGAATTGGTTGGTATGGTACTACTGTGGTATTGAAATCTTTGTACCACTACCGTACTATGATTTTGCAATTGGCATGGTACTACCAACCAAGCATGTTGGTTACCAAACATATTGGTTACCAATATTCTTGCTTCGGTTGGTAACATGTTGGTTGGTTTTCCATGATACATATTTGACAGCCCTAAAGCAAATCAACTATCATGATGAGTTGTAACATCCTGATTTTCTGTATGTAATTATTTTTTTTTTCTTTAATTTTGTAACATCCCAAAATTCAAGACCAAAAATTTCGTTTTAATTAAGTTATTATAAAACCAACGGTATAAGAAAACATCCATAATATCATGTCATGTCAAAACCAATGTGTCAATAATCAAAACATGTTATCATAAAACCATATCAGAGTATAATCCCAAGGATCTCATGTGCGGAAAACATAGTGTGATGCGTTGCGATCAAGCCGGCTCCTTTCCTTTGAAAATGAGTACCTGAAACCAAAACTATAAACTGTAAGCACAAAGCTTAGTGAGTTCCCCCATCATACCACACACCATACAATAACATACTGTCAGGCAATTCTGGGGTGCCTGACTACCCAGGTCAAGCCATTCTAATGTGCTTGACTTACCCATGTCAAGCCATTCTGGGGTGCTTGACTTACCCGTCGGTCTATTTCGCCCGACTACCAGGGACTATTTCACCCCTACCATTACCATATAACACACATATACTGCCAGGCAATTCTGGGGTGCCTGACTACCCAGGTCAAGCCATTCTGGGGTGCTTAACTTACCCGTCGGTCTATTTCGCCCGACATACGACGACTATTTCACCTCATACTACTACCATATAATATCATAACATAAGCATACTGTCAGGCAATTCTGGGGTGCCCGACCTACCCTTCGATCCTAACGACCGAACATGGGGACTATATTCCCCCTACTACTACTATCACATATAACATATCATGAAGCATATAAACATATCAGGTAGTAGCAAACCCAGATGAATATCACAGAGATAATCATCCACATACAACTCATATTGGTGGGCCGACATTGTGGCCGTAGACCCACCGCTACTGGAAGGTAACTCACCTCACACTGCTGAAGTACCGTAGACACAATCCCACACTGCTGAAGTCCTGCAGGCTCAACCCCAACTGCTGGATGACAGATTCTCGAACTGTCAATAACAAACATCACCCAATTAATAATTGGGTTACACTACATAATCATAAGTACGTTCTTTGGGTAATTACCACATTACCCCTATCTTGGCTTATTCAAGCCTAAGGCCTAATCCATAGGCCCAAAGTCAATTAGGAATCGAAGCCCAACACATGGCCCAATTTTCCAAATTGGGCCTAGGCCTATACATGGTCTCATTCTAAAGCCCAACATCATATAATCATGAAGGCCCAAACTATGGCCCATCTATGGCCCAATTTTCCAAATTGGGCCCAAACCCCTTACATGGGCCTTACCCTAGGCCCATTAATAACACAATCATCAAGGCCCAATAGAGGGCCCAACAATACACCCACGTGAAATTAGGGTTTCACATAAAATGACGATTAGGGTTAAGTGTTTCTCACTTAACCCATTAAGGATTTAATCCATTAAGGACTTAATCCATTAAGTCCATCATTCTTCTAAATAAGTCATATGGTGTGATTGGGCTTAATCACACAATTCCATTATTCCAACGGCCCAAAAGTGGGTCCCAATAAATCCAAGCCTATGAATCCAATATTAGGGTTTTCTAAACCCTAATTAGGGTTTCCAACCCCATCTTAGCCCATTAGGCCCAATTGATATGTCTTTTAATCAATTAAGGTGCACTAGACTCATTAAGGTTTCACTAGGCCCATTAGTCATCTGTTTGGGCTTTTAGGTCCATTAATCTTCATTAGGCCCATTAGGGTTTATTAGGCCCATTAAGCCTCATTGGGCCCATTAGGGTTTGTTGGTCCCTTTGTCCAAACATTCAAACAAGTCACGAGCCAACAAGGCACACCACCACCCGACACGGCGGCCGGTGGCGGCAGCCACCACCCTAAGGTGGTGGTTTTTAGTTTCTTTCCATTATTCAATTTGTAATTTACACTTTACAATGCTGAAACTCAAAATAAACACATACACTAAACAACATAAACACACACACAGCCACCCTATGGTGACCGGTGGTGGTAGAAGGTGGCAGCCACCACCTTACGGTGGTGGTGGTGGCTTCTTTTTAGATTCCGTCCAAGCGTTTCTCACCCACACACCACATCACACACACACACACCAAGATGAAAACCCACCAAGCAATTCTTCATCAATCATCAAGGGGGTTTGACGGCAGCATTTGACGGCAGTAGCCACCATGACAGGCTGCCATGGTGGTTCCTCACGGCCCTACACGATAGAAGTCCCACCCACACGAACATGACATCCCCTTTGGGGTGGCGACGTTGACCGGAGCAAACAGGGGCGAGCTAACGTCGGCGGACGGAGCGAATAAGAAGAAAAGAACGGCGAGAAAGAAAGCAACGATCGATTCTTCATCGGCAGCGAGGTGGGTTGCGACGCAACCTCGTCTTTGTCGGCAGTGAGGCTGTGGCGACGTCCGGTGGTTGACAATCTCAAAAGAGGTGGAGGCGCGTCGCTTGACATGGCAGGAGATGGAGGTAACGATCCGCCTCCCATCACTACCGACTTAACAGCAGCATCGCACGATGGTCTTCTTCTTTGGCAGCGACGTGAGAGCACCTATGGTGATTCGGTGGTCGGAGAAGCAAGGGGGTAGGGTGGCGGCCGGTGAGGGCGGCATAAGGGGAAGTGACGGCTGCAACTCTCCATATTAGGGTTAGGGTTACAAAACCCTTAAATACCTGTTCCCTTCTAAAAGTTTTCCATAACAACAATATCAGTCCCTCTCCTTCCCTTTTCTTCAAATTAAATCCCATATTTACCCTTTAGCCCCTAATTCCATAATTTCCTTTCATTTTGGGTCCAAAACTTAACAAATAGCCCTCCACTTGAGAATCTTATGCAAAGCAAATCCAACAATTACCTTTTTGTCCCCGACCTTCAACCCTCTTTACAAATTAAGTCCGAAAATTACCATTTAACCCTCTAAACTTTCAATTATAACTTTTTAACCCCCAAAACTTTCAATTATATATTTTAGGGCTACTATTCGTTCATTAATTTATTTATTTATCTAATAAATAAACAGGGTGTTACAACTCTCCCCCACTTAAATTAGATTTCGTCCTCGAAATCATTCCTTACCATTCCTAACTCGCCCAACCACTCTAGTAGCATGGTCACCAACCTGGGCACACCCTAGCCTTCCAAGGGTAGCCATGACCAATCCTCGTAAAGCCCTAAAATCCTCATATGAACGAATTTCTCGCAATAAGACCACATCTACTCCGTCTAAAATCTGTTGTCTTGAGACGGTCTGACTCCCTGACAGACCGCTCATATTGAATCCTCATCGACGAATCCAGTCTGTTTATCCATCAACTGTTTACTCAACTTCTGATAGTTCGAGGTGCCTACTATAAAACAGGATCACGGACCTAATTACCCTTCCAGATCACCTATACTTTACAAAGGCTCAGCTAATCCCGCTGTGAGTGACTTGTCACTTCCCAGTCGACACGCTATTCGTCCGTACTTGCAACCTAAAACACAAATACCATCACTGTCTAAACGCTGAAACTGCCTGAAGCAGTACGTTGCCACATGGCTGCATTCCAAAATCTTACTAGACTCGCTTGGTCTCAATTTCTTCACCAACCATCTGAAATATCGGGTTTCTGCCCGGCTGCGGAGCCAGAGGACTCCCACTTAGTCGTCTCACCTGACTCCTGAACGAAGTCCTTCTCTGGAACTAGTTGTTGGATTAGTGTCTAAGTCCATAACTATTTTGGTATGTACTTGACCCGATTGTGAGCATGGTCCTTTTGGGTTGCCTTCACACGAGTGACTAGACAGGATGACAGTTGAGGAGAGAGGTTGATTAGGGCATAAATATGATTTATTTATTATATTATATGATTAATATAATAATTTGGAATCATATTATTAATTAGTATTTAATCAGAAATTAATTAGGAATTAATTTCGGGATTAAAGGAATTAATTAAAAGTACAGGGGCTGTTTTGTAATTATTTGATAGTTGAGACTTTGGGCTATTGGATCACCTTTATTAAGGCTTGAACGAAAATCCTAGAAGGATCTAGGAGTTTTCGTCCAAGGGCTTAAGGAAAGGAGTCCATGGACTTGCTTAGGCCCTAAGCTAAGGGATTAGGGTTTCCACCTTGAAACCCTAGCTAGCCTCCAGTATAAATAGCACCCTAAGGCACTAGAATTCATCCAAGCCTTGGGAAACCCTAAAAGGGATGAATTTTAGAGCAAGATACCCTTCTCTCCTCTCTCCCATATTCATCCTTTCACCTAGTGTGTTTGTGAGCCATTAGAGGTACTACACTTGTGGTACTTGCTTTCAAGAGCTAAGGAAATTCAAGGAACTAGTTGTTATTGCTATATAACAACAAAAGGTATGTATTCTATTCTCCTATGTAGATTTCGAAAATTAGAGGAGCATTCCAGGTTTCTTTTTGTGTTCATAAAGTTGTATGTCTAATAGTGAAAACATAGATCCAATTAGGGTTGCATGCACACATAGGATTGTTTGTATAAAACCTATCAGTGGTATCAGAGCCTTAGGTTTTTGTTTTCAATTAGATTTGATACAAATGTATGAATATGACAATTAGGGTTTATGGCTAATAAACCCTAGAGGCTTGATTTTCGAAATTAGGGTTTCTAAACCCTAGATTTCGAAATTTTGGTAGCGTTTCCTAAACCCTTTCCTTTGGCCCCAAGATTTCGATTTTAGGGTTGTCTAACCCTAGAATTTCGAAATTTGCCTTGTCCCTTAGATAGGATTCCCAAATTTTAGGGATTTGGATAATGCCATATCTTGTAATTATCCTTGATTCCTTAAATAGATAATTAAAAGATCTTATGGATTATCTCATTCCATAAATTTTCAAATCTTAGGGGATATGGGATTAGATTAAATTAATTGTCTAATTTAATAGATAACCCTACAAGATTTAATAATTTTAAATTAATTGTTTAATTTTGGATAATTATTAAATCAAAATTTTTTAATATTTAAGAGTTTAAAATTAAAAAGTTTTAATTTTTCGAAAAAGTTAAATATGATTAAAACCCTAGTATTTTGAAAAGTTCAAATTACACCCTTATGGTTTTATTAATTAATTAAAATGTATAATTAAAAGAGAGTTAATAATTCCATAAAGTTTTGGTTTAAATTTAATTAAATTAAAAGTATAATTTATTAAATTAGACCACCTAGTATTTTAAAAGTATAAAATACACCCTATACTATATATAACATTAAAAGTCTAAAAATATATATGAGTAAACAGTCAGTCTTACCGTTAGTAGGCCTCATTCACGAAGCTGGTCTATAAGGGGTGTTTAAGGAAATTGCCTATAAAATGGCGATTGAATGGGTATCCACTCTTACCCACCGCACTCTTGACTAGTGGAGGGTCGTTAGCCGAACGGGTAGGATAGGACGAAACCTTACATTATAAGTATAATGAAGTACAAAGTAACTACATGCTTTTACAAATTCCCAAATTCTAGTTACTTTAGGGCAAAATGTGAATTTGTATGCTAATCCATGGAATTACACTTCGTACCCTTGTCAAACGTTAGTGGAGCGTGTGTGGCTAACCGACACACTAATTTGGGATTGACATTGGTGGCGAAGGGTGGCTCGATGTTTATCATAGATCAATGGAGCGTGTGTGGCTAACCGGCACATTGATTAGGTGATAGTAGCAATTGGGCGCACCACGTGATTCGTATGGTTATTTATACCTTGTTTGTGATCCTCGGCATCCCAGTCACAAATAGAAGGGCATAATCGAGATTAAACATGCCATTGAAAAGTTCAATGAATCTCAAAAGATCTAGGAGTTTCAATTCATTTAAAACTTAAATTTCTTTTTCGTTTTTCATGGTGGGAATTGGTAAATCGTCATTTACCTACCTTCAAATATTCTGCAACTAGATTACGGCATCCCTCTTCTAGGTTGTAGAATGTTGTGTTGGATCCTAGCCTTGATGTTTCATTTGGGTGTTACATCAAGGATTCTTATCAACTAACTTGAATTTTCTCCCATTTTGTAGATGTCTAAATCTTACAATGGTCTTCCCAAGTCCCTTGGAACAAGCTTTCCAAATGAAGATGACGTTCCACGATATGATCAAGGAAATGAGAGTCATGCTTCACTTCCTCCACCTCCTCCAATTATTCTCCCTAACCCACAAGTTCAAAGGCTTGAAAAGTTCAAGCTCACTCAAGCCCTATTGGCAAGTAAACACGAAGATGGGAAACCTGTGTGTGCACACATCTTAGAGATGAAGTCACACATTGATAGGTTAAGGATGATGGGTGTCGATATCTCAGAAATGTTGGCTGTTGACTGGGTTCTTCAGTCACTTCCTGAATCATATAGTGAGTTCGTTAGAGAGTACTATATGATGGACCATGACGTGACCCTCATTGATTTGACATATTTGCTTATAACTGTTGAATCAGAAATGATTTGGCGTGCTAATCGAGCAAATTTGTCTGGCAAATCAAACTCCCAAACTTCAATGGACATTGAAAATAGTGACATTGGAAATCCAGAAAAGGTAAATTCTGTGATAGTTCCTTGTGCCATTCCAAAAGAGTCCATCTGTTTCTACTGCCAAGAGAAGGGGCATTGGAGACGAAGCTGCCCTGTTTACCTGAGAGATCTAAGAGATGGGAGAGTCAAGACGTATGGCTCTACTTCAGGTAAAATCCAATAACTAACTCTATAAGTTCCTATTCTTTGATTTTCAATACATGATGCGATAAGATTACATTTTGATGTTTTGTAGGATCGAAGAAAAGAGAGGAAGCTTAAGGGAAGAAGTAAGCTGAATCTGATCGTGAAAAAATGGATTTCGATCGCATTGCTTGAAGATCGGATTTTTGAGCTACTACTTTAGAGTTAGAATAGATTGCTTAGAAATTGAAATAGCATAGTTTTCATTTGAATTGCATTGTAAGGCCAAGTTTTTCCGCAATAAAATGAATTTTGATTTCGTCCTATTTATTTATCCTTGCAATGGCATATGTGAAAATGGATGTTTATGTATTTCTAATTTTAGCAATGTTGAATTGGATGTGATTCTTGATTATGTTATTTATGAAATGTCGAGGATTTGCCAAATAAAGGAAGATTCTCATCGCCCAAGTTTCAATTGGACAGAAACTTGGAATCATACAACTTGGTTGCGTGATGAATGAGAAACTTCATATTTTGGACTAATTCTTTGGCAAAGTGTCAAGAGAAGGACCAGGAGATCGAGTACACTAGGTTGTGCGTTGATCAAGTCCACCACAAGAGTGATAAAGATATTCGTCATGATTTACTAAAGTTTAGTAAATATGATTATACTTATAAGATTAAGTATAATTCTGAGTTGATTGAAAGAGTTTCAATCAATAGCAGAACGAATAAGAAGAATCAAGTAGGCAGAAAGATAAAAGTTTCTCTATTCTAAGAAGAAGGGAGAGTACCTTTTATTGTGTTTTATGATAAGTCTTAATGATTAAGAACCATATCTCAATTGATCCTCTAAGTGAGTCTTAGTGCAATTGCATGTCTAAGAAGAGGAATCGAGAATTGTAGAAATGGTTAAATCAAGAAGTCAATCATACTTCGTTCCAATATCAAGTCTTAGAGTCAAGATTCTGACATGAGTGACAAATCTTAAGTAGGTTTATAACACTCGACAAATGTGGAATTTGGAAAAGTTTTCTTATTCTTGCACATTTGAAATTGGTAAGTTGTGATGTCTTGGATAAGACAAAGACCAACCAAGACCAATTGTGTGAAGTGTTAAACTTGACAAAAGGCTACACTAACTCTTGAATATTTGTTTGTCAAGAAATGTTTCTTGACAAGAGAATCTTATATGTCAAGGAGTCAATGGGAATCTTAATGGTCTTGAAAAGTTTCAAGAACAAATCAAGAGTAAACCTAGTTGATCATCACTAGCACACGACTTGAGGTTTAAAGCCTATCGTGGATGACATACTCTTTTTCTGTGCCATTCCAATTGAGTTAATTATGCATGTGAGTTCTATGAGTTCTCATTTGAACGCATGAAGACAAAGCACCTTGATCAATGGAAAGTACATTGATATGAAAGGGTGAGTTGCTTGGAGGACATGGTGGGAATTCATGTTACCATGAGGCAAGAAATCAAGATTGAACAAGTTCAGTCCATATGGTTTTGGATTTGTCGTAAACGTTCGTTTTGACAAATTCACATGGATAGGAACACATACATCATAAAATCTAAGTGTCATAAGGTTTTCCTCCTTCATGAAAATGATTGTGAGGAAATGCTTTCACTAAGAGAGATTTTAAGAAGATAGCAATTGTGAAAATTGTATTCTCAGATTCGATTATGATTATGGCATCCCTTTTCATAGTTCGAATTGTGAGATTTGGCAATTGATCTGAACATTTGGGACTTAGTAACATAAATTCTGAATTGTTTAGACACACATGTGAGCTATCTAAGGCAAAGGTGTATGAGCTTAAAAAGCATAGATAAAGGCTTATCAAAGCATTAGGTATTAGAAATATGAACTTAAGGAATTCAATAAGCATTGTTTTCTAGAAGTTCAATTGTTTTCTGAATACATGTCAAAGCTAGTGGGAGCATAAGTGTTATGCTGGTAAGAAAATAATCGTCATGTTAGTGGGAGCATGATTATTATGGTAAGTATTGCAAGTTAGCAATATTAATTATAGAAAACAAAGATTCATTTTGCAAAGTTGCAAGGGTTGAAAAGTTGTTTTGCTATAATTAAGGGAGAGAATATTATACTTCCTTTCAAAATTCTAAAGCTTAGATCGAGAAATGTTAATAAATTTAGTCAAGGATACATAGTGCATTCTCAAAATTCGATTATGATTACGGCATCCCTCTTCATAGTTCGAATTGTGGGAACAGGGCACATAAAATATTATGGCAGAAGGATGATGAAGTATCATGTCTTTATGTGAGACATTATGCATCGTGTCCAATACGCTTCGGGTATAGGATCGATTGCATATGCTATAATATTTGACCATTCTAAAATTTTCCAAATGCCTAGGGTATTAAGAGGGAAAAGGGACTAGAACTGGTTTTGACTAAAAATAATTAAACAACTATCAAAGGACAATCTGAGGTTCACTGAGGATTTGTCGCTTGTGAGTAGTTGGAAGTATAGTACTGGATGGACTATATTGACATTATTATGAATAGATAAGATTCTATTAAGAATGAGTTGTCATATGGCAAATATGGAAATGTTTCCATTAATGGGAGTTGGATATTAAGAAATATGTCTAGATTAGAAACTTTTATGCGAGAAGGATGTTCAAAGGAATGTACTTTGAATGTGAGACTTCACGTCTATGGAATTGTCTTGTAACAATTTCCGATAGAATACCTTGTAATTTCATTAGCCGGGTCTTGGTGACTTTTGTGCTATGACATTACGAAAGAATCATTGCATAAAATGTTAGAATCTGACATATTCTAAAAGTGGCAAGAATTTGGTATTCTTATACTAATAATAAGGATTGGGGATTGTGAAATGAGTTTCATTGGAAAAGTCTTTCAATTGATCTATTTCGCAAAGTATGGACCATAGGAAACCAAAGTGTGCATGCTTGGAGCATGGGACAATTGTGGTTATAATTCAAGTAATAAGTTGATTTTCTGAAACAGTAAGCAATGAATAATGAGTAATCAATATGGTGTTTAAATAAAAGTGTTTTTATTTACGCTCAAAAGTTTCGGGGCCATATAGGATTAATATTATTATTGCGTTTCACTTTGCATGTTTTGACTTCCAGAATAATTGGGTTATTCGAACCTCCACAGTCGGTCATACGTTGGAAGTAGGTATGAAGGAAGACTGTCATGAATCTGTCTGCAGATTGTCTAAAGTGTTTAGACATAGCACAAGTTTGCTGCAGAGTTCATGAGTGCTTTGGTAAGATTAAAGTATTGGATTAAACCCACGCTCACTTGAGTCACTTCATGGATTTTTCACGGGTGATTAGTGAGACGATAACATTGTATATTCTTGAAACCGAGACGTGTGAGTTGTTATTTGCTGGTCGGTTGCACATTGATGATAAGTAAACGCACCAGTAACTTGGTGTTATAAAACTTATTGTTGTGTGTGATTCGATCAGTAAATGCAAGCGAGCATTTGAGTCGAAGTTTATCCATTCATTTTACCCAAAGTGGGATAAAAGTGATATTTGTGGGCCTCTCGATGATTTAGTGATGACGCCCTAAGCGCTTGGCCAAGCCGGGACTAAGTTGATGTGTTCAATTGTAGTCTGTTGTCAGTCGTCATAAATCGGAAGTCGGGAAACAGTATAGAGAGAATGATTAAAATTCATGTCTTGTGTCTATACGATATTTTGAGAATGGAGGAATATATAATCCCTTATCTAAAGGACACGCATATCTGATAAGATCAGAGTAGACAACGGCTTTTGAAAGCTACGATTATTGATCAGGTTCTGAAGTCATACGCAGAATAGTTATTAGACTTATCCAAGTGGGAGACTGTTGGATTAGTGTCTAAGTCCATAACTATTTTGGTATGTACTTGACCCGATTGTGAGCATGGTCCTTTTGGGTTGCCTTCACACGAGTGACTAGACAGGATGACAGTTGAGGAGAGAGGTTGATTAGGGCATAAATATGATTTATTTATTATATTATATGATTAATATAATAATTTGGAATCATATTATTAATTAGTATTTAATCAGAAATTAATTAGGAATTAATTTCGGGATTAAAGGAATTAATTAAAAGTACAGGGGCTGTTTTGTAATTATTTGATAGTTGAGACTTTGGGCTATTGGATCACCTTTATTAAGGCTTGAACGAAAATCCTAGAAGGATCTAGGAGTTTTCGTCCAAGGGCTTAAGGAAAGGAGTCCATGGACTTGCTTAGGCCCTAAGCTAAGGGATTAGGGTTTCCACCTTGAAACCCTAGCTAGCCTCCAGTATAAATAGCACCCTAAGGCACTAGAATTCGTCCAAGCCTTGGGAAACCCTAAAAGGGACGAATTTTAGAGCAAGATACCCTTCTCTCCTCTCTCCCATATTCATCCTTTCACCTAGTGTGTTTGTGAGCCATTAGAGGTACTACACTTGTGGTACTTGCTTTCAAGAGCTAAGGAAATTCAAGGAACTAGTTGTTATTGCTATATAACAACAAAAGGTATGTATTCTATTCTCCTATGTAGATTTCGAAAATTAGAGGAGCATTCCAGGTTTCTTTTTGTGTTCATAAAGTTGTATGTCTAATAGTGAAAACATAGATCCAATTAGGGTTGCATGCACACATAGGATTGTTTGTATAAAACCTATCACTAGTTGCCACTAGTTATCATGCCACTGTGGCTCTAACTACCTCCCGATCCAACCGATCGGGTCCATCCGTCGAATCCTGACGTCATCAAACCAAGGCTGAAAGTGATTGCTACCTAACCGATGGTAGACTTATATCACAAGCAATCTTATACGTTCCATTGCTTCCTTGATCCTACAACTGTAGTGGCACTCCTACAGTCCTATCACTGTCTCAACCTGATCTAATCCTTCTAGGTAATTCCGAAATCCAATCCGTGGATTTCCATATCCTGAATGTTGCACCCGAGCTGGTGGGTGCTACTGTCCCTTTCACGGTCTATGAACGTGCTCATGCTATCTACCAATCGAGTGGTTGCTACGGCTACACCCGCAGTCTTACAATACTCTATCATTATCTGACCGCTAGTGAATGCTACGGCTACACCCGCAGGCTTACAACACTCTATCACTATCCGACTGCTAGTGAATGCTACGGCTACACCCGCATACTTACAACACTCTATCACTATCTGACTGCTAGTGAATGCTACGGCTACCCCCGTAGTCTTACAACACTTCCCCTGCTAACTGACCACTAGTGAATGCTACGACTACCCCTGTAGTCTTACAACACTTTCCAAACCGGGTCGAACACGCACTCGACCTAACACTCAACCGAACTTGAGTCCTAACTGAAGCTCTAATATGGTTCCCGAAACCTGCTATCACGTGACCCCATTGTATGAGTACCTTACCCATGCCCGTGATCAAAGCGTCACAGTAAACCATGAAATCATCTACACCCTCTGGCAGGGTGACAATCGGTGCCTCGCACAACCGCTGTCTAAGAGTTTCGAAGGCTGCCTGCTGCTCAGGCCCGTAGCGAAAGGCCATCGACTTCTTGGTCAGTCGGGTCAAAGGAACCACAATCTCGAAGAAGACCCGTATAAATCTCCAGTAATAACCCGCTAGACCCAGGGAACTCCGAATCTCAGATGGAGACCTCGGAATCTCCCACAGCATCACGGCCTCTATCTTGGCCGGATCAACTAGAATACCCTTCTGGTTGACAAGGTGGCCAGAAGATTGCACCCGCGCAACCAGAACTCACATTTGGAGAACTTTATAAAAAGTCTCTCCCCCACTTAGATTCAACTAAGTCTTCATGGCACGCAAGAGTTGAAGGATTCCCAATCCTCCTCACTTTCTAGTATCCCACTGATGACAACCTAAGCTTACCCAATGCTAACGATCAATCACCAGTCAAACCTTAAGATCGCCCATTCTCTGAAATCCTGACGAGTACCCTTGAGATCAGGTCTATTATGACGCCTCAATCCATCTCCCATGTTGTCAACTATAGGCCTTAATCTTCACTCTGGCTGTCGAATCCTTGTTCCCACTTCCAATCTTGCAGCACTACTAAACTCTAACCGAACAGAGCCCACGCGAGAAATGCAATTCTCTTGAACATCCAATGACTGAACACCCATGTGCCTAACACTCGCAATTGACTCCACTATCTTCATGCTACCAGTCCTCCCCTCGCAACGCTAGTGCCTTGAACTCTGAAGTTCATCCATAGACAATTACCGACCATACCTGAACAATGATAGAACCCTACCCCTAAACGTTGACTTCACTGGAGAACTATCACTCTAACCCTGACCAAGGATCTTCCAAACAATACTCCTGCACAGATCTCGACAAAGATCTGGAATGATAACGGTACACGCGGAACCCGCTCCGCAAGGTACGTCCCTCTGTGGGTTCGTCAAGGACCTTTCGGTATGCAGGTTGGCATATATGATCCTTGATAACCCAGACACTAGCAGAAAACTGCCCCGCTATCTGACTTGTCCAAACTCACTCACGATCCGAAAGTGATATGTATCCCAACATCCATCTAGTAGCAATAGAAGATGACATACCCGCAACATCAGGAGGAATACTGATCACCTTCTGCTGACATGACCAACCCAACTACCCTGTAGCAACCTAAACCCTTGGAGCGACAAACTCCCTTGTGCACTTTCCTGTACGTGCTGCACTGACTCCGGCCCTGCTGGCCTTTCACCGATGATCAGAAGTCATGGGTCTCTTCCCAGGACCCTCTAATATACACACCTGGCACAACCTTCTCTTTCCATGGTGCTCCAAATTGATCTCGCATCTGCAACTCTTGGAAATCATATCCTTCAGGGTCTGACACCCTGTCACGCTCACTAGCTCGCTTGCCAATGGCTAAGCTGCAACAACTGGAACATCCTCTATCCCCAATCTGGGTCACAAACTCTTCCCTGAAGCTTCTTAGATTCCCCAAGACTCTCACTGATTCGAGTATGGATCCTGTGCTTTCAGTAGTACGGGCCCAATACTACCTTCCACACCTATCCATACTTTCCTCAGCAATCCTCTCGAATTCTCCAAGTCACTTCCTCAAACTGGTACACCCAAGTCTCACTGAACCTCACTACTAACCCACTGAAACGTATCCTAGGCTTTCCTAGGTTCCCGTACCCACCCAGTCCTCAGCTGCTGAAAGATTCCCGGTAATGTCAACTAGCTACCTCACGAATATAGCCACATGCAACAGAGATCAGATAATCCTTCGAGTAATAGACCCATCCCTAGAACGGTTGGACTCAGACAAGAGCTGCGCAATAGGGTCAGATCTATCACTCTGAGATTATTCGGCCTGTGTCCCATGTGACTTGCATATTCACTTAATAGTTAGCTCACATTACTAAGAGTCCCACAAAGCACAAAGCAAACAGCATTCAGACAATGGAAAATCTAACCTTCATATTCCAAACAAATCATTCTATCCTCTAACCAGGAATCTATACATGCAATTCAAAGGCTCATACAATCAGGCATAACCTAAACAGGCTATCCTATCAGTGACTGATCAGTACTAGCATGCAAGTCTGCAAGCACATACAATAGGCATATAAGGAATCCTTCCTAGATCCTTAGCCCTAATCTAGCATGCAGTTCTCATAATCATATCGTAACATAACATATCATAACATGTATGGGTATCTTGCGGAAAACTTACTTGAGCTCGGCTGATTGCACGCATCACACACTTTGTTCTTTTCAAAGTTTTTTTCTCTTTCAAATTCTTTTCAAACTTCTTTTCATAAAATGATTTAACTTTTGAAAATCTTCATACCAAATCCTTAGTTTGAGTTCAGACACACCCGAGAGTGTGTCCGAATCCCTCAAACCAAGGCTCTGATACCAACTTGTAACATCCCAAAATTCAAGACCAAAAATTTTGTTTTAATTAAGTTATTATAAAGTCAACAGTATCAGAAAACATCCATAATATCATGTCATGTCAAAACCAATGTGTCAATAATCAAAACATGTTATCATAAAATCATATCAGAGTGTAATCCCAAGCATCTCGTGTGCGGAAAACATAGTGTGATGCGCTGCGATCAAGCCGGCTCCTTTCCTTTGAAAACGAGTACCTGAAACCAAAACTGTAAACTGTAAGCACGAAGCTTAGTGAGTTCCCCCATCATACCACACACAATACAATAACATACTGTCAGGCAATTCTGGGGAGCCTGACTACCCAGGTCAAGGCATTCTGGGGTGCTTAACGTACCAATGTCAAGCCATTATGGGGTGCTTAACTTACCCGTCGGTCTATTTCGCCCGACAACCGGGGACTATTTCACCCCTACCATTACCATATAACACACATATACTGCCAGGCAATTCTGGGGTGCCTGACCACCCAGGTCAAGCCATTTTGGGGTGCTTGACTTACCCGTCGGTCTATTTCGCCCGACATACGAGGACTATTTCACCTTCTACTACTACCATATAATATCATAACATAAGCATACTATCAGGAAATTCTGGGGTGCCCGGCCTACCCTTCGATCCTAACGACCGAACATGGGGACTATATTCCCCCTACTACTACTATCACATATAACATATCAGGAAGCATATAAACATATCAGGTAGTAGCAAACCCAGATGAATATCACAGAGAAAATCATCCACATACAACTCCTATTGGTGGGCTAGCATTGTGGCCGTAGACCCACCGCTACTGGAAGGTAACTCACCTCACACTGCTGAAGTCCCGTAGACACAATCCCACACTGCTGAAGTCCCGCAGGCTCAACCCCAGCTGCTGGATGATAGATTCTCGAACAGTCAATAACAAAAATCACCCAATTAATAATTGGGATCCACTACATAATCATAAGTAGGTTCTTTGGGTAATTACCACATTACCCCTAGCTTGGCTTATTCAAGCCCAAGGCCCAATCCATAGGCCCAAAGTCAATTATGAATCAAAGCCCAACACATGGCCCAATTTTCCAAATTGGGCCTAGGCCTATACATGGTCTCATTCTAAGGCCCAACATCATATAATCATTAAGGCCCAAACTATGGCCCATCTATGGCCCAGTTTTCCAAATTGGGCCCAAACCCCTTACATGGGCCTTGCCCTAGGCCCATTAATAATGCAATCATCAAGGCCCAATACAGGGCCCAACAATACACCCATGTGAAATTAGGGTTTCACATAAAATGACGATTAGAGTTAAGTGTTTCTTACTTAACCCATTAAGGACTTAATCCATTAAGGACTTAATCCATTAAGGACTTCATTCTTCTAATTAAGTCATATGGTGTGATTGGGCTTAATCACACAATTCCATTTTTCCAATGGCCCAAAAGTGGGTTCCAATAAATCCAAGCCCATGAATCCAATATTAGGGTTTTCTAAACCCTAATTAGGGTTTCCAACCCCATCTTAGCCCATTAGGCCCAATTGATATGTCTTTTAATCAATTAAGGTTCACTAGACTCATTAAGGTTTCACTAGGCCCATTAGTCATCTGTTTGGGCTTTTAGGTCCATTAATCTTCATTAGGCCCATTAGGGTTTATTAGGCCCATTAAGCCTCATTGGGCAGATTAGGGTTTGTTGGTCTCTTTGTCCAAACATCCAAACAAGTCACGATCCAACAAGGCACACCGCCACCCGACACGGCAGCCGGTGGCGGCAGGAGGCGGCAGCCACCACCCTAAGGTGGTGGTTTTTAGTTTCTTTCCATTATTCAATTAGTAATTTACACTTTACAATGCTGAAACTCAAAATAAACACATACACTAAACAACATAAACACACACACAACCACCCTATGGTGGCCGGTTGTGGTAGAAGGTGGCAGCAACCACCTCACGGTGGTGGTGGTGGCTTCTTTTTAGATTCCGGCCAAGCGTTTTTCACCCACACACGAAGATGAACAACCACCGAGCAGTTCTTCATCAATCATCAAGGGGGTTTTACGGCGGCATTTGACGGTAGTAGCCACCATGGCCGGCTGCCATGGTAGTTCCTCACAGCCCTACACGACAGAAGTCCCACCCACACGAACATGACAGCCCCTTTGGGGTGGCGACGTTGACCGGAGCAAACAGGAGCGAGCCAACGGCGGCAGGCGGAGCGAATAAGAAGAAAAGAACGGCGAGAAAGAAAGCAGCGATCGATTCTTCATCGGCAGCGAGGTGGGTTGCGATGCAACCTCTTCTTCGTCGGCAGTGAGGCTGTGGCGACGTCCGGTGGTTGACAATCTCAAAAGAGGTGGCGGCGCGTCGCTTGACATGGCAGGAGATGGAGGTAACGATCCGCCTCCCATTACTACCGACTTAACAGCAGCATCGCACAATGGTCTTCTTCTTTGGCGGCGACGGGAAAGCACCTATGGTGATTAGGTGGTAGGAGAAGCAAGGGGGGTAGGGTGGTGGCCGGTGAGGGAGGCATAAGGGGAAGTGACGGCTGCAGCTCTCCATATTAGGGTTAGGGTTACAAAACCCTTAAATACCCGTTCCCTTCTAGAAGCTTGCCATAACAACAATATCATTCCCTCCCCTTTCCCTTTTCTTCAAAATAAATCCCATATTTACCCTTTAGCCCCTAATTCCATAATTTCCTTTCATTTTAGGTCCAAAACTTACCAAATAGCCCTCCACTTGAGAATCTTTTGCAAAGCAAATCAAACAATTACCTTTTTATCCCCGACCTTCAACCCTCTTTACAAATTAAGTCCGAAATTTACCATTTAACCCTCTAAACTTTCAGTTACAACTTTTTAACCCCCAAAACTTTCAATTATATATTTTAGGGCTACTATTCGTTCATTAATTTATTTATTTATCTAATAAATAAACAGGGTGTTACAAATTTAATAAAAGACATTGGTATAAATTAAAAAAAATAAGATATTTAATAACTAACAATTAAAATAATTAAGATTTGCGGATTAGAGGATTTTGTATGTTAAAAAAATATTGAAAGTGAGAAACCTAAAATATCAAGGTTTTTTCAAGAATGGGTTGTTTTGTCAATAGGGCAAACTTGGAGGGTCAATTATGTAAAATATATTTTCTTGAGACCATGTTGTCGAGACTTCATGAGGGCTAGCCGGCCTCTCATTTGTTTTATTGGCATCCCTTTCCTGTTGGATGGATACCTAGCCTTGTTTTAAAAATAAATAAATAACGTGAGTGTGTGTTTTGGAAGGGAGGGTGTGCTGGAGGTGATCAACTAGGAAGAAGCTTAGGAGTTCATTCATTGGTTCAAGTAAGTTCTTAGCTTTTCCTTCCTTCTTTCTTCCCTTGTGGGCCCGATTGTTCCATACCACCACCATAAGCCATCACAGTTGCTAGTCATGGCCACCACAATCGACCACCGTTGTCCACCTTGCAACGCTGACAGTGGTTGGTGTCATTTTTCAGCTTGCAAGGCCTAGATATTACAGAAAACCTAAATCCTAATGACATTCTCTCTAATTGGCATTGTACATGATTTTTTCTTTTAAATCATTAAACTTTGAGTCATAGTTTGAAGTTTGAATTATCTTTTTGACTCAATAAAAATGTTGCTACCGTTAAGAGCTTGTTTTCTAGCTTTAAGAGTCTTTGGTTGACGAATTAATGGGTTAAGATGCCAAATTAACCCAAAAAGTCAAAGCTGGAAGCAACATGAAAATACCTATTATGCCCTTGTTTTGTAAACATTTTAGAAAAATCACTGAGAGTCAGATTTAGGATCTTTAAATTCTCAAAGTTCATAATGTGAGTCTAGTATGTCCCTGATTTTTTCTTTGACCTGATGTTCGCTCTAACTAATGTGAAAAACGTTATTTTGACAGACTGCTCCAGAATTAGCTACATTGATATGCCGTTTTGTAAAATCCATAGAAAATTGTAGAAAAATCGTACGGACCTATACAAGTAGTCCCTGGAAAGCTAAAAGACTGAGGTACTGGAATATAGAAAAACATTTTAACTTTGGCAGGCTATGGGGCTTTTAAAGTGGCCTTCAACAACCTGTTGTTTCGTGTTAAAATATGGAAATATAGTCTAGTAGTTTGTCTATATGTTTAGGGTAAATGGTAGCCATTTTAATCATGATTGCTATTATAGGAGTTTTGCAAGGTAACTTGGTGTGATTGATTTTCCGAGCTACAGTTGTGTTGGATTAGGTATCTAAACCAATAACTAAATTAGTATAATCTTGAATTATTAGCAAAGTTCCTTTTAGGTTGTCCTCATAACCAGAAATAGCTAGAAATTATAATAGGCGAAAGAGAGATAAATAATTTGTTAATATATTATGTGATTAATATATTAATTGGAAATAGATAATTGATATGTTAATTGATTATGTAATTAATAAATTAGCGTGAGATCAATTGTCATATATTTGATATGTTAATTTATATGATTAATAAATTAATAAAAATCAATTAGAATTAATTAATTATTAATCAGAATTAATCTGGAATTAATTTGGGATTAATTGGAATTAATTAAATGTGCAAGGGGTGAATTGTAATTGTTCAATAGTTGAACAAAAGAAGCAATTCTAGAATCATCCAAGGGTGGACGGTTTTGGGAGCATCCTTAGGGTTTCCAGAAGCCTCTTGGATTCAGATAAGGAAAGGATTTAAATAAGGATTAAATATATTATTTAATAATTCAAATCTTGCTTTGTTTTTAATTTACCTAAACTATAAATAGGACCCCTTATAGCCTCAATTTCGTTCATGCTCTTCCCATAAGGCTTAGGAACGAAAATTATACATCTCTTCTCTCTCTCCTCTTCATTCTAAGGTTTCTAGGGTTTTTGGTGTGAGCGATTAGAGGCACGAGATTTTCTTTGTTTATTTTTCAAGGTTTTCTACAAGGAGTTTGTAGTGATTTGTTTACCACAACAAATCAAAGCTATGCAACTCTAATTCTTGTATTTAATTTTACTAGATGTTCATTAGGGTTCAAATTATTTTGTTGTTCATAGCATGTTACATTCAAAGTGTGAAAGACATAGATCCTTTAGGTTGCATGTGCCATTAAATATTAAGTGAAATTCCGCAAGCACATAGTTATTGTAATATATAAAACCCATAAAGTTGGAGGTTTATGTTGCTACTTGAGGTGAGTTTCTCACTACATTGTGTGATGTTGTGCAATCTTTGTTTTAGCTTGTATATGTTATTGGATGTTTATACGCGTAGCACTAGGATAGGTTAGTGTCTAGTGGGATTATGGTATTCACTCACATACCGAGGCATATGTATAGGAGGTATCGGCATATTCAATTATAGGATCGGGCGTAGCTAATATGTCCTAAGGGCTCGACAAACTAAGGAAAGGGGATCGGGCATAGCCAATGTTATTCAATGGTTTGGCTTTGGGGGGTCGGGTTAACCCATGTGTCCTACGGGCTCAATGTATTGAGCAAGCGGGATCAGGCATAGCAAATGTGTCCTCGTAGGTATATGCTTTTACTAATTTTCTCTTTGGCATGGATATGTGATTGTGTGGCTAATACTGTTGCTATATATGTATTAGGGGTAGAGCTTTTATGATATGATATTGTGTATGGGTGAAATTTACAAAGCATTGTGCTTACCCTTTTTCCCCTTATAAATATTGTTTCAGGATTAGTAGTACTTAGGATGGCAAGGTGTGATAGTACACACTGGCTCGGTACGGGTTGATAGAGTTTTCATATTACCTTGGAGTATGTTTCTTTCATTTCGGAATTTATAACTAACTAATGGTTTTATTGAAATTTCTTGATCTTGTGATTATTCTTTTCAAAAATAATTTAAATAAAATTCATGGTTTTTAATATACTTATATTGTTTTTAAAAGTTCAAATTTATTGCAACATTTTGGGATGTTACATGGGTTTAAGGCCCGTTTGATATCTCTGAGGGTGAAATACCCAATTTCATCCTAATACAATGTTAAGATCTTCAGTCACTCAAATGATTTGAAGATTTCAATCCTCAGGACACTTGAATTCTCGAGTATTTGAAATGTGTATTATACTAATATGGAAAATAAATCTTCTAGCTATATCCGTCTATGCATGAATTGGGTTATATGCTTGACATTTTAAATTAATCATGGATTACACTAAACTAGAGGAGGAATGTTGGTGAGTATAGTTTCATCAAGCATTTTAGTATAATCGGGATTAATAAAGACAATGTGAGGTTATTTTTAGCTATGATGTGAGACTGGAAGGCACAAAGTGAACATAATCTAACATGATCTTAGGGAACATGTGTGACATCCCTAATTTTCGCGACCAAATAAAACTCTTTCTTTATTATTATTTAAAAAAGAGTATTCTTATAAAGAATATATTAGTGCATATGAAACATCCCAAAAAATACATAGCAAAAATTTCTTTTTAAAATCATTTAGTAAAAACCATAATCCATCAATATCATAATAAATCTCAAAACATATCTCTCAAAAACATCATGTCAAATACTGTTTCACAAACACGTGAGAAATATATCAGAGTCTAAACAATCCCAGGCTAAAGTTGTGGTGTGTGCCATGCGATCATCCCGAGCCCTTCCCCTTACTAGTCGAAGTACCTGAAACCAAAACAGAAAACTGTAAACACGAAGCTTAGTGAGTCTCCCCAAACTACCACATACCATATACATAACATATAACATAACCTTGGGTCACTGCCCAGCTACATCGGGACGAACCCGACATCAGCTTACCCGGCATCGGGCCCCGCCCGACATCGGACCACATCGGGCATCGGACCACGTCCGGCATCGGGCTTGCCCCGGCATACATACAACATAGCATAATACCTAACATAAGCATATAACATGAGCATATAAACATTCATCAGGTTTGCCCCGGCATCGGACCGAAGTCCGGAACAACTAACACATAACATATAGACTAACATACATCGGGCTTGCCCCGGTATCGGACCGAAGCCTGGAACACATAACACATAACATGCAAGAATCACAAAGACATCAAGCATACATAAACATTCGTCGGGACCGCCCCGACATCGGATCCTAATCCGGAAAGCATATAACCGACATCGGGTCATGCCCGACATCGGACCGTAGCCCGGAAATACTAACATATAAGCGGGTCGGCATTGTGGCCTTATACCCGTTCCTACTGGAGAAAAATCACCTCGCAAAGTTGTCTACAAAAACTCATGGTGAGGAATATCTGATAGCTTCTCCAACGAATCCCTGACTATCAATATCACAATAATACTTAGTCAAAATCTGATAATCCTTCTCAGGGTATAATGACCATTTTACCCCTGGTCAAAGTCAACATCCTGGTCAAAGTCATAGTCAAGGTCAACTCCCAGTCAACCCCAACTCGTCGAGTCATCTCCCAACTCGGCGAGTTAATGTACCACTTAGACCCGTGGTCAACTAAGTTAGCTCGTCGAGTCCCTTCCCAGACTCGTCGAGTTCTTCCAGTCATAACATCGGGACACATCAACTTTAACTTGTCGGGTCCCTCCTTGGACTCGTCGAGTTCTTCAGCTTCCGAATCCTAATCTTGTCCAACTCACTTTGTCACCTCCTAAACTCAATGGTTTCACTCACAACCAGAAAAGGGGTTAGGGTTCATGACCCGACTCTCCGAGTCCAAGAACAACTCTTCGAGTCCTCCATGTGACATATCCATTCAGTCAATTGTAATTCATTCCAATGCTTCTAACTCATAGATTTGGACTCCTTAGACTAGCATTACACGTAAAGTTGCAAACTTTACGTGTATACATGCTGTTATGAAGCTAAAACACCCAATACAAGCCAAAAATGAAGGTCTAAGTCATAGAATAGGGCCATGGCTGAATAAAGGTGGCAACTTTGAGCTTCTAAAGCTCAAGAGTGCCCAAATCTAAAGTCCTTTCATCCCTAAGAGTTAAAATCTCGGATTGACCTTGGAAATGGCCCAAAATTGACAACATACAAGCTAAGAAGGAGATCTAAGTGAATAGCAGCCAAGGTCTAAGCTTTATACCTCTATGAAGACAGAAATGAGTCCTTAGCTCTGGATCTTCGACCTTCCTTCTACAACTCCAAGCCTTTGCTTCCTTCTTCTAGGTTTAAATCCCAAAAATGGCAAGAAATAGCTCAAGGTTGATTAGGGTTTCGAGATTAGGGTTTGGAGGTGATGGAGGTTGGGATGGAGGCCAAATATGATGCTTAAATAGGGTGCAAGCCCTAAAGATTAAGGTTTCATCCAACATGTCCTACTCGTCGAGTCAATACTTCGACTCGTCGAGTAGCTCACTTAAAACCCGCGTCTATTCTGCCTTCTACTCGACGAGTTAGGGCCACCAACTCGTCGAGTAGCCCTTCCAAAATGAATAAATAAAAAAGTTAAATGCATACCAGGAACCAGGCGTTACAATTATCTCCTACTTGTCTTAGACTTCGTCCTTGAAGTCTGTTGCATCTGGAAACAACTCTGGGTAGTGCTCCCTCATCTCCTCCTCGGGCTCTCAAGTCCACTCCGAACCCTCGCGGTGCTGCCATTGCACCTTTGCCAACTCTACTCTCTTGTTCCTCAAATCCTTCGACTTCCTGTCAAGGATAGCTACAGGTCGCTCGATGTAGTTCAGGTTGTCATCAACCTGAATATCCTCAGAGGGTACCACTGATGAATCATCCACTAAGCACTTCCGCAACTGAGAAACATGGAAAGTGTTGTGGATCTGGTTGAGCTCTGCTGGAAGGTGTAACCGGTAAGCAACCCGGCCCACCCAGGCCAAAACCCTAAACGGACCGATGTACCTGGGGCCCAACTTGCCCCGTTTCCGGAACCAAATGACACCCTTCCAGGGCGACACCTTCAAGAGGACCATATCGCCGACCTGGAACTCTAAATCTGAATGCCTCTTGTCGGCGTAGATCTTTTGCCGACTCTGAGCATTCTGAAGCCTGCTCCGGACCTGCTGGATTCGATCTGTAGTCTTGATTACTACTTCAGTACTGCCCATAACTCTCTAACCGACCTCACCCCAACAGATTGGCGTCCTACACTTCCTCCCGTAGAGCATCTCAAAGGGACGTCGGTCTATGCTAGCATGGTAACTGTTGCTATATGAAAATTCTGCTAACGGAAGATACGTATCCCAACTGCCACCGAAGTCCAAAACACATGCGCCTACCATGTCCTCGAGAGTATGTGTCGTCCTCTCACTCTGTCCGTCTGTCTGAGGGTGGAAAGCGGTGCTAAAGTGGAGACAAGTACCCATCACCTCGTGAAACCGCTTCCAAAATTTGGAAGTGAAATGGACATCTCGGTCTGACACCACCGAGACAGGTACCCCATGTCGTGCCATTATCTCACGCACATAAATCTCGGCCGATATTCTCTCCTGGATCGGGATAAAATGAGCTCTCTTGGTCAACCGATCCACGATGACCCATATCGAATGTACTCCACGTGCAGTCTTGGGAAGCTTGGTAATGAAATCCATGGTGATATCCTCCCATTGCACACGGGAATATCTAACGGTTGCATCTTGCTGTGTGGTCTCTGGTGCTCAGCCTTGACCTTCCTGCAGGTCAAGCACCTCTCCACATACCACGCTACGTCCCGCTTCATGCAGGGCCACTAATAATCAGGGTGAAGATCTCGATACATCTTCGTCGCCCCAGGATGGATGGAGAACCTGGAATTATGGGCCTCATCCATCAGCACCTGCCATACTCCGCCCCAGTACGGAACGTAGACCCTCCCATGCAGGGTCAACAATCCTCGGCTATCATAATCGAACAAGGCCACCCGGCCTACAATCCTCTCACACTTCTGGCGCTCTTCCTTCAGGCCCTCAACCTACACCTCTCTAATCTGCTCCAACAGTGGAGTGATCACTGTCATCCTCAAACATATGTCTCTAATCGGAGCCGCCGCCACCTTGTGGCTCAGGGCGTCGACCACCACATTTGCCTTCCCCGGGTGGTAAAGGATCTCACAATCATAATCCTTTACCACATCTAACCACCGACGCTGCCTCATGTTCAGATTCAACTGATCCATGAGGTACCTCAAACTCTTGTGATCCGTGTAGATGGTAAAACGGACCCCGTAGAGGTAATTCCGCCAAATCTTCACGGCGAACACCATAGCCCCCAGCTCTAAATCATGCGTCGGATAGTTAGCATCGTGAGGCTTCAGCTGCCTCAATACGTAAGCTATCACATGACCCCTCTGTATCAGAACTGCACCCATGCCCGTAATCGACGCGTCACAGTACACCACGAAGTCATCTACTCCCTTGGGCAGAGTCAAAATCGGTGCCTCTGTAAGGTCCTGGAAACAGGATCTGAACTAGTGATCAAACAATCTAACAATCTAACAAGATGAGAATTGAGTAGAATAAGAATTAATCAAAGCTTGCACACGTTTGTATTAAGAAAACGTCTGGTACAACTATGACTGACCCTAAACACTATTGATAAACAACTAATGACTGACTCAGACTGGACCTATTTATACAAAAGAAGACAAGACCGTAAACTAAACAAGGCCGTAAACAGGTTTACGGCCGTAAACATACTCTTGACCGTAAACATACCAAAACACTTCCATCACAATACAAAAGGCCTATACATCCAAAGCCTAGCCCAAACCATAATATGGACCCTTCAATCTCCCCCTTGGTTTGGGGCTAGCTGTAACTCAGTCTCTCTCAATAACAAGAACATCGGACCCTCCAATCTCCCCCTTGGTTTGGGGCTATCTGTAGCTCATTCTCTATCAATGACAAGAACATCAGACCCACCCATTTCCCCTTGCCACATTTCCTTAGCAATAATCTCGGCAACCATTGTTTTGTACTCTTTCGCAGCAGGCTCGAAAATATCTTCAGCGACCTTGATCTGATGAAGGGCCAGATGATGAATATCCCACTTTCCAAATTGAAGTAGGTCATGTTTATCGAACAAGCGAATGCAACCATCTTCGAACTTGATGACAGCAGTCGCAGTAGTTTCATCATAGACCCAGTAATGCATGTTTTTGAGGGATCCATCACTGAAGGTTTCTAGCACTGGAACTTGTCTGACTTGATTTGTTGGCGGCCACATGACAGTCTGAAAGGGCTTACTGGTCTTGGGATCTAGCACTTTAGGGAAACTTTTGATGAAAGACTCAGCAGTCTTCATGCCAGTGAATTCCTTCTTTACTTGATCCTCCAAGAATAGCTTGAAATGCGTAGCCTTTGGATCACCTGATGGATTGACGAAAGGAGCACTTGATAATTCTGAGAGATCAACTCTTGTCCATGAATGAAAATCATGGAATTCATTGTAAAACTCCACATTTTTGCTTTTGCGCTTTACGATCCACATGTTCAGCCCGTCATGGAAACCCCAAGAGACAATTCCCGATCTATCACCGTATTTGCGACCAAATTTCTTCTGTTTAAGATCAGTGACGGTGATAGTGGGTTTATTTCCAGGAGCATTCTGATAAGAAGATTTCTTGAAGAGAAGTTTCTTTTTCTTCTCAGAAGCTGCTAACTTGGCACGTTTGAGTGAAACAACGCTTGGTGCTTGAGCTGGTTCCTTATCGAAACGATCGACAATTTTTGTTCTTCTTTGAGTGGGTTGAACAATAGGGGGGTCTTCAACTTGTTGAGCAGAAGGCTGGCCAACATTAAGGTGTTGAACAGATGAACTAAACTTGTCGCCAAGTTCCTCTGTTAGCTTCTCTTTCAAATCAAAATAACATGCTGTCAACTTTCCCATGTGAGTTTGCAGATCAGAAAATTTGTTGAGTTTTTAAAGCTTTATCTGCGTCAAGATCTGTAACCTGAATTTTGAGTTGGGCCTTTTCAGCTTCAAGATCAGTCACCCGGATATCAAGCTCTATATTTTTCTGATTAAGCACGCTGATTTCTTTTTAAAATCCAATTATTGTGGAATCATCCACTTTTGAGTGGCATTCCTCAATAAATATTACCTTAGCTCGAGAGGAAGGCACTGAACTTTGTTCACTGGCCAAATGTAGAGCGAGTCTTTCAGATATAATACGTTGATAAGGCCTAGGAGGAGAGGATCCTGAAGGAATAGATGAACCGCCAGCTTCATAAAATGTGCTTGGTGCTTCATTGGATGGAATGTGTGAAGTAGCAACGGAAGTAGTAATTGGTGGAGTTGACGGGCACTGAGATAGTCCAGGTACAAAAACACCTGGTCTAGGATCAAGTCTTCTTCTCTTTAATGAAGGTGAGGAGGTCTGAGTAGTCATAGGTTCAAGTACTACTGGCTCAATGGTAGGAATGACATTCTCAGAGGGAGGAATCTCCAAAGATGTCTCCATAGGAGTTGAGGTTTCAGCCAGTTGAATTGTAGATGGAGGTGTAGCTTCAAAAACGTCTTTTCTGACTCTCTTATCTCTGTTGCTGTATAAGCAACATCATGGATAGTGTCAAATAAAGAGTCAAGATCCTCATTTGACAAAAGATTTGCATGTACTCCGAGATTCAGAGAAATATCATCCTTGTCATAGCCCGAAAGATCCAAGTCTTCAAATGAATCATTTTCATTGTTCTCTGTTGCATCCTATGAGGATCCCTTGTTAAAATCACTCTCGACATGCACAGAGTGTAGATCATGTTCTTTAGCTAACATAGCAACAGGTGTAGCATCATCATCTTCGTTATCAGAGACTGAAATGACGTCGTCTTCAGAAAAGATGTCATCTTCAGAAGTTATTCGATCAGAGGACACATGAGACTTAGATGCCTCACATGAATCGGCAAACAAACCAAACTTCACTAAGGGGAACTTTCCTTGAAAATTTATTTTCCCCTTTCGGTTTTGCTTTATCAATCCGACTGTGTGTGGCCCTAAAGACTTCATGTCAAGAATATCTCCAACTTTGGCCATTTCTAGAAA
The DNA here is from genome assembly GCF_052849685.1 of Lactuca virosa. Lineage (NCBI taxonomy): Eukaryota > Viridiplantae > Streptophyta > Magnoliopsida > Asterales > Asteraceae > Lactuca > Lactuca virosa. The sequence goes on along the minus strand of NC_136432.1, from coordinate 163,149,494 downwards.
TTGTTCATCAAGGAAAACTTGAATGAACCTAGGGTACAACAAGAATCTGTCCCTAGTCTTCCCTTGGATGTTTGCAATTAATTCTTCGAGAATGAACTTAGAGAAGTTGTAGTCCAATCCAGCGGCCAGAGAGATGATGGCACCGGTGTTTCTGAGGGAGATCTCATCTGCACTAGACTTCCTTCCAGAAATGCAGCTCACGAAGACATGAGCTAAGAATCTCCAAAATGGTGGCAACAGCTTCTTCATGGTTAGAGGGAAGACACCTTCATATCCCATCTTCACAATAAATTCTTCAATTTGTGAAATTTCAGGCTCAGTGGAGAATGTTGATTGGTCGTCAATTTTTAGCGTAATTCTAATGAACTGCTCATTGATGATGATTTTGCAGTTGTTGACAGAAGCCTCAACACAAACAGCTCCATCACTTCCTTTCTTGACCGATGCATACTTCCAGAAATCCTTAATCAATCCTTGATAAATGTTTAGATTGATCGTCAATGCCGTAGACAAGCAACACTCTCGCAATCCATGCATCATAGACTTGAATTCTCCGTGAGCAGCCGGAGGATCAGCCAGAATGATAGCCAGGTTGTGACTGTCAGTAAACTTGAGTTCAGCCATTTGAATCTGCAATCAAACAAGCTAAATAAGAAAACAATGTATTTAAACATTTAAAATTTTGCTGTAAACAGTCTTGGCCGTGAACAGCCTTTGGCCGTAAACAGCCATTGGCCGTAAACAGCCTTGGCCGTGAACAGCCATTGGCCGTGAACAACCTTTGGCCGTAAACAACCATTGGCCGTAAAATGCCAATGGTCGTAAACGCCGACAATTAGTTTTTCTTCGATTAAAGCTTGAAATCATGTCGGTTTGATGCGAGATTTGCATATCTGTGGTCGGAATTTGCATACCTTTGAAGTTAACGGAGCAATTTCACAAAATTTCACAAAATTTTTTTTTAGAGAGATAGAGAGTCTGGGGAGTTTGCGGCCGTATACTCAGAAAATGGGAAGAAGGAGATGAATTTTGGCTGAGAAATCCCTTCTATACCCAGTTGAAAAGTTGGGCCACAGTCCACAATGCGTAAAAACGCAGTCCATAAAAAATAAAACATTTTGAGGATAAAATAAAAAGTAATAATAATAGTAATAAAAAATAAAAAGTAAAAATAAAAACTAAAATAATTTCCAAAGCTAAAAGGTTAGAAAATAAAATAAAAAATAAAAAAATAAAATTTGTTTCACCTCAACCAACACTAAAACTATCTTTGTGATTCAGGGATCAAAGTTGTTAGACAACCTTAGTCTACTTATCGGTACCTTTACCTTCATGTCTATACCTGGTCGATTGCTGGTATTGTGATCCACTTAAACACGAAAAATTTGTGATAAGTTTTTAACAAGCTAAGAATGACAAGACCTTAGATCCTATGAATCTAGATATACATCCTAAGGACCGTTTAGCTGACGACAACCAAAGATATTGTTGTCCACCTAAATTGAGCAACGAGATCTACAGACAATTTAAACATCTTTTTGTTGTATTAGAACGTGTTTCCCGCTTCCTGGTGTACCCCAACAATCAAGGACTTCCAGAATACTCCTTACTTCAGGTGAGCAGACAATCATTAAGGGGAAGAAGTTAGATTTAGAATGCATATGTTATACACTCAGGCCGGATCTCTCAATCACGTAGAGAGTGAAACATATGACTAACTAGAGTTTAGAGGGATTGAGAAGTAGAAGGTTGCATATACTGTGTACCAGGTCGGATTATCAATCATGCAAAGGAGACAGTTTATGGCTAACAGATAGAAAGAATAGCATAGAAGAAGATGCAGAGAGACAGAGTTGCATATGTTGCATTCCAGGTCAGATATGTTCCAATCAGCAGAGGAAGCAACATATGACTAACAGATGGAAAGAAAGAAAACAATTTTCTACAGACCTAATTTATCGGAATTCCCCAGTTGTCCCATCAATATCGGAATTAGGGACAAAGTCCGTACATCGAGGAAAAGTAAAACCATAGTTCTAAATACGGATTTCTTTAATGAGACCGATGAATTCTCATGCATATCTCCCTGCTCAACCTATCCGAGCGTCGTATTGTCAGGCTAAACGGATCTATCAAAGTCAAGTTTTGTCAGGACTCTAGATTCCTTAAGTTCATATGATCCTAGTCAAGTCCATTTTTGTTGAATCATAAAAAGTGACCCTATTGAACTTCAGCTACCGCAACCTCTTCAGCTACCGCAGCCATCCAGCACCCGCAGTCAAGCTCCTTCATCAGCAACCGAATCCGGAGTCTACCTACCGCAGTCACTTAACTAGATTACTTTACTTGTCTTTATTATGATACTCTCTATTGTCCAGTATGCCTTGCATGGCTACTCTTAGAGATGTCATCTAGTGTACTTCTTGAGTCTCTATAAATAGAGCTCATTCTCTTGTATCTAAGACGGATAACTTACACATCTATCTATTATGAATACACTTCTCAAGTTATTCTTTCTATCTCTCTATCTTACTACGCACCACTTCTTACTCTCAAATATTACTAGAATACAACTGATTATAACCTCTCTTCTGAGCAACTCTTTCGTGACTTAATCACTAAGTTTGATCTTCCTTATTAACTCGGTTTGAATGCATTCCTTGTTATGAATCAACTTATGTGTATTCTTGATATAACAATTGTTGTCATTTCTATTTCTTTACTTTCCGCAACTAACTCTCTAACTATCTAATTCTAACTTATTAATATTATTGTTGAGCTTTTAGATCATTCGAGATTAACTATTCCGCAATACACTTGTTTTAACGTTTGTTCAAGTGTGTTTCTAAGTTTTTCTCTCAACAATTGGTATCAGAGCCATAGTGGTTGCTTTTTGAAAACGGAACTCTGATTTTCAAAGGGCCTTCTATACCACTGAAGCTCATTTCTTAAACAAAAAACTTCAAAAATGGCACAATCGTTATCTCTGAATGTTTCCAACAGTGTTGGTGGTTCTAACCAAGCCCCAATACTGGTAGCAAATGAATATCATCACTGGTCACAAAGAATGGAAAGATACTTAAGGAGACTTGGTAGAGATGTCTGGCGATCCGTAGAAGAAGGACCACATGTCCCAGTCCTTACACCAGTCCAGACTGACGGCGCTACAACCAGACTAGGAGGAGGTCAACCAGTCATGAACCATCCCACCAAGGATGATCTCGATAAAATGGAAAATGATGTTGTTGCTTTTTATGAAATCTCCCGTGGAGTTGCTCTTGACAACTTCGATATTATCATAAATTGCAAATCAGCAAAAGAGATCTGGGAAGTTCTCAAGAATTTGTACGAAGGCTCAGAACAAGCACAAGACAAGAAACTTACTACCGTACTCAATGAGTTCAACAACTTCAAAGCTCATATTGGCGAAAGTTTGGAAGACTCCTTCAAAAGGTTCAACCTGATAGTCACCAAGTTATCCAATGCGGGCACCATCCGCAGTAACCATGAAACAAATCTTCAGTTTCTTAATGGTTTGGGAAGACATTGGACTACGGCTAAGATGATAGTCCAGGGCGATAGAAAGATTCACTCTTTGTCACTCTACAAGCTCTATGGAGATCTGCAAGCACAAGAATCCACCGTACTCAAAGACTGTGTTGACTTCGGAGGACCACTTGCTCTCATAGAACAAGCCCCACCGCAGTCACTCTACTCTCCCTCGTATGACACTCCACTGCAGTCATACGAAGCTGATTCAGAGTATGATGATGAAGAAGAATTTAAGAAGGCTATTGCTCTGGTTAGTCAACAGTTCAACCGTCTACCACCTCCTTCCTTCCGCAAGAATCAACAGTTCAACAAACCTCCATTCAACCGTAACTTCGGTTCCCAGAATAACCATTCTCGATATTCCAAAAGTTCTCATCCACCACCGCAATCTCAAATTAATCAACCAAAGGAGGTACTGCAGTCTCCTCATTCCACTGACTCCGGTACTCCCTCAGAAGACAAGACTGATGTTGTAATTTGTCACAAATGCAACAAAGAGAATCACTTTGCAAGAGATTGTAAGGCCAATGTTGTAAAAGACAGAGCATTCTACCTTAGAATGGCTCAAGAGTTGGAAGATAAGGAAAAGGCAAGGGCATACATAGCCCATGTCAAAAGAGACCATCAAGTTTGGTCATCCGGATACGAAGATGAAGCCATCAGCAGTGTCAAAGGAAAAGGGAAAATCTGCATGGTGGCAACTGCGGATGATGATGGGTCTACAGAGCTGGAAAAGAACTACTGCTACATGGCAAAGGATGGAACTCTAAGCATCGTCGAACAGGTAAAACTTATGATCCAAACTCTAAACTATAGCATGCATGACTGTCAGCCCTACATAGATGATCTTAATGACACTTGTGCTGCCGTCCTTACAGACTATAACAAAGCCTTAGATGAGAAGAACATTGCGTCCCAAGAGATGTTCCACGTGAGAGGACGACTGGATAACAAAAGACTCAAAATGGCTATGTTAGAGAAGGACCTAGAGTTAGAAAAAGATGCAAGAATGTTGAGTGAAACCCAATTAGAGATAGCTTTCAACCAGAGAGATTTAGCTCAGAGTGAAATTGTACGCTTAAATCTCTTAATTGAAAAATTGTTTAATGAAAGTGAAGCTATTGAAAATTTGGTAAACAATGGAACCGTGGACAATACATACAATTGGGGTTGGTCGAATGGATATCCTACCGCAATGGAGTCCTCACCCCGGTTCAATAAAGACAGACTGTATGTCCCTCCAGACCAAGAATTTCATTTCCCAGTCAATGACAAGACTTTTCCCGAAGACATCAAAACTCACTTCGGTAGACTACATAGTCTAAGCAATAATTGTGTCATTGAGGAAATTGTGCCTGAGGTTTCGGGTCACACATGTGATCAAATTCCTATCTGTGGCACCATTTACCCAAATTCTCAAACCTCATCCGTGGTTGATGAAGAAATTGTCATTGAGGGCCCCGAAGTCTCGAAAGACTTTCCATCTCTGTCCTCAGACCGCAGTGTCTCACACTGTAGTCAAAAGTCCCACAAATCTCCCGCTGAAGTCCCAACTAAGACTTATTCTACAGTAGTCAAATCTTCACTACCGCAGTCCTCAGTAAAAGGAACTGTGACCCTTCAGGCGATTCATCATGAATTACCTATAGAGAACTTTGAAGTGGGTCAATGCTCACAAACCCCAAAATCTTCAAGTTCGGATGACTCAAGCCCACGTTTTCAAAATCATTCTAAAAATTCCAAGAAACCGCAGTTGAACAACAATGACTGCGGTTCACCAACATCTTTGGCCAAAAAGGCCTTCAAAGAAGAAATTAGATCTCGAGGCACAACTAGACAAACTTTTTCGAAAAACAAGAAACATGTCAGATTTCCAAAGTCCAAGAGTCCAGAAAAATTTGTTTTCTCACACTACTTTTCAAAAAACTCTCCTTTCAAGAAAACAAACAAAAAGGAAAGTCCAGCTTCGAAAGTCATTCCTACTTCTTCTGACATAACCCAAAAGGGTGTTCAGTCTTTTCGAAACAATGGTTTTCAGGTCTACTCCTCAAATGATACTAAATGGAAAGGTATTTTACCCACTCCAACACTTTTAAAGGCACGTCAAAATTTCAACAAATGGAAGGGTATCCTACCAAATCCACCAAAAAGGACTCAAAGATTTGCACGTGCTAAACCTTGTTCAAAACAAACTTTTCAGAAACCAAACAACACTCATGTCAGATCTTTTCAACCGCGGACCGGTAACAAGTCCAATTCATCCTATGGACCGCTGACCAAGCATAATGTCAGATCCAATGACAAAAAATCCTTTTGCAAATGTCAGTGTAGTTGCCAAAAAGATTCATCCTATGTAAAATCTAGTCAGAGTCAGAAACGTAGTACTTTTTCAAAAACTCACAACACTCAAAATCTGCACAAACACCCAGGACTAGGAATAAAAGTTGACAAGAGACCCGTCCCTGCAACCTCGGTCCATGCATCTTTCAATAATTCACCAATTGCCCCAGGCTCCAAACTAGTTTGGATGCCTAAACTAACCGTGTAATTCTCAGGCTTTGTGCAAGGAGGAACAAGAAGAAGAATGGTTAATTGACAGTTCCTGCTCCTTGCACATGACCGGAAGCTTAGAATACCTTCGGGATTTCAAGCCAATATGCAATGGTGGAAATGTTACATTCGGCAACAATGCGAATGGAATCATCCGAGGTTACGGTGTTCTCACTACGGGGAACTTTTCTATTCAGAAGGTTGCTTATGTAGAAAGCCTTAAACACAATCTCATCAGTGTTGGCCAACTATGTAAAGCAGGACATCGAGTGGAATTTGATGATCAATTTTGCTATGTAATGACAAGTGATAGGAACACATGTCTGATCAAATCCCGATCCGAAGGTACCATGTATCCTTTGGATGTCTCTCTGATCATTGGTAGACCGCAGTTGTGCTTCCTATCCAAAGCCGTATCCGAAGTCAGCTGGCTATGGCACCGCAAGCTAGCTCATCTCAACTTCAGGTACATCAACAACTTGGTCACAGGAGAACTAGTCAGAGGTCTCCCTATTCTCAAATTCAGCAACGATACTCTCTGTCCGGCTTGTGAATGTGGTAAACAGTCCAAAGCAAGTCACCCACTGCTAATGGATTCTTCAATTTCTGAACCACTGGAGCTATTGCACATTGATCTCTGCGGTCCATCAACCGTAGCCAGTCTCCATCACAAGAAGTACATACTGGTTATAGTAGATGACTTTACACGCTTCACATGGGTCTTCTTCCTCAGACTCAAATCAGAAACACCGCAGATTTTGATCAACTTCATCAAAGAGATCGAACTTCAGATCAAGCTTCCAGTAAGACGTATCCGCAGTGATAATGGAACCGAGTTCACTAATCATCTTCTCAACAGTTTCTTGGTGTCCAAGGGCATCTCTCATAACTTCTTAACTCCCTACACACCGCAACAAAATGGAGTAGTAGAAAGAAGGAACCGCACACTAGTAGAAGCAGCCAGATTCATGCTCAACTTCGCACACCTTCCTCTCTACTTCTGGGCGGAAGCTGTAGCAACCGCATGCTTTGTTCAAAACCGAAGCATTGTGTGCAAACGCCTCAACAAAACACCATATGAGGGCCTTAACAACCGCAAGCCAAATGTACGCTTCTTTCATATCTTTGGGTGTAGATGTTTCGTGATCAACAACCGAGATCAGCTTAACAAGTTTGCACCGAAGTCTGATGAAGGCATCTTCCTTGGTTATTCCACTAACAAGGTTGCTTATCGAGTGCTCATCAGACGAACAAAGCTGATCATTGAAAGCTTCGATGTGAAATTTGATGATTCTCACATCCGCAACGCCCCTCCATCCACTGAAACCACCGCAATCATGGAAAGCGATATTCCTGCCTCTTCAGGTCCTTTAAATCTAGTTGAAGTGAATTATGACGATCTTTTCGATCCTGTTGAAACGGCGAAACTATCCGAAGTTCTTGTGTCACCCACAGCTCAACAACAACACGCTGATGTTTCTGGACCATCTCTATCCGAAGTCGCTTCTCTCAATACTTCCACCTCTCCGGTTGAGGGGGAAAGCTCTACTCCGGATCTAGCAACAACCGTCGAGGTTCCAGTACTTGATGTTGCTCAAGTTCCTATCCGGAGAGAATCATTACCATCAAACGTATCTTCGGATTCGGATGATGAACTCATAGAGAACATTGACACGAGAACCGATCCAAGGATTATCACTCTCCCATCCGCAGTCCAGGGGGAACCTTCTCAGGTTCCAGAGGAACTCCCATCAGCAGTCCAGGGGGAACCTCTCCCAACTGTTCAAGAAAACTCCATTCTCGTTCCAAACCAAGATGACTCGGCAGGATGTTCTCAAGTCCAGGGGGAACTGCCATCTCCAACCGCAGACTCTCCTGATATTCAAGATATTCCCTCTACCGCAGCTGCTGATCATCTGCAGCCCCGTCTGCATGTATGGACGAAGGACCACCCACCAGGTCAAATCATTGGCAACCCATCCGCAGGTATCCAGACTCGATCTTCCAAGGACCTATCTGATCACTGCCACTACGCAACATTTATGTCCTCGGTAGAGCCCAGAACGATCAAAGAAGCATTGCTTGAACCTGACTGGATAGCTGCAATGCAAGAAGAGCTAGAAGAATTTCAAAGAAACAAAGTGTGGCAGCTCGTTCTGAAGCCACGTGGTAACTCTATTGTTGGCACTAGATGGGTGTTCAAAACAAGCTGGATGAATCTGGTGTAGTAGTCAGAAACAAGGCAAGACTAGGTGCAAAGGGGTATAGTCAACTTGAAGGCATAGACTACGATGAAACGTATGCTCCGGTAGCACGCATGGAAGCTATCCGGATCTTCCTAGCATACGCAGCCCACAAGAACGTCAAGGTACACCAAATGGACGTTAAGAGTGCATTTCTCAATAGGGAATTAAAAGAAGAGGTTTATCTTCAGCAACCTCCAGGTTTTGAAAATGTTGAATTCCCATACCACTGCTACAAGCTTGAAAAAGCAGTCTACGGTCTGAAGCAAGCCCCAAGAGCATGGTATGAGACTCTTTCTGAATTCCTTGTCTCATCCGGGTATAAGAGAGGAGTGATTGACCCCACGTTATTTAGAAAAGCAAATGGTAACCACCTTATGCTTGTACAAATATATGTGGATGATATCATCTTCGGATCGACTTATCAAGGAATGGTGGGTGAATTTGCTAAGCTCGTGACCAACAAGTTCAAAATAAGCATGAATAGAGAGATTAACTTCTTTCTAGGACTTCAAGTGAAACAAGTTCCGCAAGGGATATTCATTCATTAAGAGAAATACACGACTGAACTGTTAAAGAAATATTCTATGGACATCTGTTCTTCGGCTAAGGTCTCCATGGCCTTCGGTTATAAGATCTCTGCTGATCCCTCAGGTGAATCTGTGGATCACAAGACTTATAGAGGTATCATAGGCTCTTTGATGTACCTCACCGCAAGCAGGCCAGACATTGTCTTTGCAACTGGTGTATGTGCAAGGTATCAGGCTGACCCAAAAGTGTAACATATGACCGCAGCCAAACAGATACTACGGTACCTAAAAGGAAGCAAATCTCTTGGTCTATGGTACCCCGCAGGCAACGATTTCTGCCTTCAAGCATTCACAGATGCGGATCATGCCGGATGCAAACTAGATAGAAAAAGCACTTCAAGTGGATGTCAATTTCTAGGTAAAAGACTCGTCAGCTGGTCATCAAGGAAACAAAGCTGTGTATCTCTGTCTACCGCAGAAGCTGAGTATGTGGCCGCAGCCAGCTGTTGTTCTCAAGTCCTTTGGATGAAAACTCAATTATTGGACTACGGATATAGAATGCTGCGGATACCGATCTATTGTGACTCTAAAAGTGCTATTGCTATTTCTCACAATCCAATTCAGCACTCCAAGACTAAGCATATTGAACTACGGTATCACTTCATCAAAGACCACATCTTGAAAGGTAACATTGAACTCATCTTTGTTCATTCTCATGAAGAGATTGTTGATGTGTTCACAAAAGCGCTCGACTCCACAAAACTTCACACCTTCCTGCAAATGTTAGGAATGATGAATCCAGACCCCCAATTCTTTTTGAATTGTTAGATACCGCAGACCATCATTGGTCTCCGTTGCGGTTCTAACTGAAAGTTACTTATGATAGATGGTTCTGGTACCGCAGTCTAGGTACCGCAACCATATATCATACTTATTTTTCATGGGTCCTTATTGTTTGTTATTACTAACTTTTGTACAAGTGCTCTTCTCAGTTTCTTCTACTGCAGTCATAAATCTATCCATCCGCAATGACATTTGTTCATCCGCAATGACACCTGGTCATCCGCAATGAAGTTTCCATCCGCAATCACATTGATAATTTCTCAACTGTTTCATCAACCCTTGAATCTTTTGTGTGCTATTTAATGATCCTTCATTAAATAAAACATTAAATAAAAAAAACATTCCCTTGAGAAACTGTCTCATTCTCTTTCTGAATAAGCCTTGTGTCAGACCTATTTTTAGGTATGATGACAAAAAGAACATTTTTCCATAATCACATCCTTAATTTGTCTTTTCCGCTTACCCAGAACGTCCCATCCGTTACAACTTCCTTTCCCCTCACCCCACGATCACCTGATGTGATGATGTCCTTCTGACATTTCATTAAATGCAAACCCTCTTTTGGCAAATCTCAAAAATCTTTTTTAAACCGTTTGATTTTATGTGGCTGAGATTTAATCTCCGATTCAAAAGATTCCCTCCAATCGACGTTTTACCTTATCCTTTTTTTTTACGTAGGGTAAAAATCTCATCCCTTTATAAACCCGTCTTCTTCCCCAAAATCACTTTACGCTTTCTGAACATTGAACCTTCCCTCTCAAATCCTTCAAGAACTCTGTTTCTTTACTCTTTCTCTCAACCCTCAACAATGGTGAAATCCGGTATTTCAAAGAAACAATCCAAGGCATCTGGATCAGTAAACCCTACTGGTTCAGACTCTCCCACTATTGCTTCAAGCAACTTCAGAGCAGTGTTCGAAGATCATCCATCCTATAATGCTCCAACCAAGCTGATGATTAAGTTTCTGAAGAATCATCCCCTGTTTGGCCCCTTTGATGCTTTCACAGATGTTGTCCCAATCTCAACCCTCTTTAAATGTGCATTCTCAGCTTATCGCCCAATCGAAAACCCTCAAGAAGTTCACCTTACCCTAGTTAATGATTCTTTCGTCATTCTGTCCAAAGAAAAATTTCTTTCTGCCATTAACCTTCTTGTTCATCCCTCCATCAAGATCTTCTCCCCATCCATGGCGGACGTTACTTCAGCCCTTTACTAAATGGGTTATCAGAAAAAGATAAGGGGAATTGGCGAATTCAAGAAAAATCAATTGCCTGCGGTCTGGCAATTTGTCTGCCACTTCATCATCCGCAGTCTATCCGGCAGAACCGGAGGCACAGACAATATGGGACTGAAGCTTCTAGAGCTGTTATGGAGTATATTCACAGGACACGATGTAAACTACGGGCAGATCTTATGGGAAAACTTTATTCAATATATTCCCAAGGAGAACCCAAGGGAGAACCCAACTGAGCTCACCTTTGCAAGGTTCTGGTCACTCTGCATTTCAGATCTTCATGCGGATGCTGGAATCGACCTGGGTAGTGACATCGATTTCTTTGTCACCAACGATCTCAGAAGGTACAATCCTTCTTCTGATCAAACTGTTTTTGGACCAATTCGAAGACTCCCTACCCACATTCTTTCCACACTTGGTCTTGAGACTGCTTATGTCTCAGATCACATTGAGGCTACGGAAGGTATTGCCCTATACCCTCCTACCCCGCCTCTCCAAGACCCATCCGCAACCATTAACCCTGAAGGTACCGCAGTCCCTTCTGCCACTACTCTCTCCAATCTTTCTCAAAGAAGAAAGCAATTGGCCACCAAGAAGAAACAAAGAACACCCAAGAAGGATGCTCCCAAACGAACCGCACCCACTAAGAAACGTAAAATCAAACCTACCGCAACCACACTTGATAGTGACTCTGATGAGGATAGGCAACCAATTGCTATCCTTAAGAAAAGAAAAACCGATACCTCTGGCCAAATGCGTGACCGGACCAATACTGAAGCCTCTCAAAAGGCTCCGGTAGTCCTTGGGGTGGCCGCAGACCCATTCAACACCACTATCATTTTCCAATCAGACTTAGAAAGTGAGTCTGATTCACGACATCGTGGAGACTCCCCCCCAGTTCACTCCTAAGAGGATGACACTGGTGTTTGGTTTTGAGCATTCTAACACTCCTATGGTGTACATGCAACCCTATAAACCTTGGATCTATGTTTTCTCTATTATACATGCAAATATTAACTATTCCAAGGTTTCATCCTAACTAGCATATTATGAAGCACCTATACTACAAAGTTCTAGTTAGATGACATACCTTTTGATGTAGCTTGATGTCTTCAAGCTTTAAGAGCTTAGCCCCAATAGTGTGGAAGCCTCAAATGGAATCACAAATCACCAAAACACCTTGGAAGAACTTGAGAGAATATGTATGCACACTAAAATCGGCCCACTCTTATTTTCACACACTTGTGCCAATTTTGTGAGCCAAGACCCCTTTATATATTATGGAGGATTAGGGTTACATCCATGTAAACCCTAATACCCATGACCTTTCATTTACATAGGATCCATGGGTTAAAAGCTCCATGGACCATCCATGAAAGCTTAGCCCAACCTAAATGAACTTGGCCCATTCCATATACATAAGAGTCCATATTTAATTAGTTCTTTTTGATCACTTAATTAATTCTAAATTAATTCTTGATCAATACTAATTAAATAATATGATTCCATATTAATATATTAGAACTTATAATTTATTAATATAAATCATAAATATACTATTCTCAAAAGACTATCCATATAAATTGTGCCGGTGAAGTGCAACCCAAATGGACCATGCCGGGTCGGGTCAAGTACATACCAAATATAGTTATGGACTTAGACATTAATCCAACAGTCTCCCACTTAGATAAGTCTAAAACTATTATTGAGTATGACTTCAAAACCTAACTGGCAATCGTAGCTCTTAAAGCCGCTGTCGAACTCTGACCTTGTCAATGACTTGTCCATTAGATAAGGGATCATATATTCCTCCATTCTAGATATCATATGGACTGAGACATGGATTATAATCATTCTCTCTGTCCATTTGTTGTTTCCCAATTTTCGATTTATGATGACTGACTGATTGAACAAATCAAATCAGTCCTGGCTTGGCCAAGCACTCACATATGTCATCGCTAAATCATCGAGGGGCCCACAGATATCGCTTTTATCCCGAAGGTAAAAGGAATGGATAAACTTCGACTCATATGGCTTGTTCTACTACTTGTTGAATCATACACAAAGGCACGTTTTATAACATCGAGTTACCAAATACGTTTTCGTGCAATCAATGTATAACCAACTCATAGTAACAACTCATATCTCTAGGTTTGAAGAATATAAGATATTATCGTCTCATGATCACTCGTGATAAAATCCATGAAGTGATTCAAATGAGCGCGGGTTGAATCCAATACTCATAACTTATGAGCACTCATGAGTGTTGTAGCACCACTTTGTCCACCAACTTGGACCTCTACAAACCAACCCATGACAGTCTTGATTCATATCTACTTCCAACATATGACCGATTGTGGATGGTTTGAATAACTTAATCATTTAGGAAGAGCGACTTAGTTATTCTGGAAGTCAAAACATGCAAAGTGAAACACAAGAATAAATGAATCAAATATGGTATCAAACCCTATGAATATAAATAAACACTTTTATTTATCACCATACTGATTACTCATTATTCATTGTTTCGGTTTTATCAACTTTATACTTGAATTAAAAACACTAGTTGTCCCATGCTCCAAGCATGTACACTATGTTTTTCTTAAACAATAGCTTTGCCATACACCAAGTATGCACTCTATGTTTGTCTATGATCCTTACTTTGTGAAATAAACCAATTGAACATAGTTTCAATGATTCTAATTTCACACTCCCAAATCCTTATCGAAAAATGTGAGAATTTCAAATTCCTATCATTTATCGAAATCTGTTTAGATTTTAAACTTATATGCACTGACCCTCCTGTAATGAATATGTACAAAGTCACAAAGACTTGTCAACAGTCATTATAAGGTATTCCAATGGAGATCAACTCCATGGAAACTAAATCTCATATTCAAAGTACATTGCTTTGGACATGCTTCTTGCATTAAGTTTTATAATCTTACACAGATAACTTCCACCTATGGAGACAACTCCATATTCTCATTTTGACTATCACTTCTGAATAAGAGATGCCTCTTTTCAGAATATGTCAATATGGTCCTTCCAAAATTAGCACTATACTTCCAACTATCCCTGAGCAACCAATCTTTGGTAAACCTCAGATTGTCCTCGACAATTGCTTAATCTTTTTAGTCATATCCAATTCTAGACCTTTTCCCTTCTTAATGCCTCTGGGCATTTGGAAAAATTTAGAAATGACAAATATTATAGCACATGCAATCGATCCTGTACCCAAAGCAAATGGTACACGATTCATGATGTCTCACATAAAGACTTGATTCTAGACCAGTCTTTTGCTACAATATTTTTATTTGCCATGTTTTCAAAATTTGACTATGAAGAGGGATGCCGTAATCATAATAGAATTTTGAGAACGCAATATATAGAATTTCCTTAAGTTGAACCAATCCAACATGAAATTCATATATATATTCTTGACTAAAGATGATTAAGGTCTCAATCTAAGCCTTTAGAACTGAAATGAAGTATATCCTCTCCCTTAATTATAGCAAAACAACTTTTTCAATCCCTGCAGCCTCACGAATTGAAACTTTTGTTTTCTATAATTAACATTGCTAACTTGCAACACTAACAATAATTATCATGCTCCCACTAACATGATGATTATTAGCATAACACTTATGCTCCCACTAGCTTTGACATGTACTCAAAAATCAGCTGGACTTCTAGAAATCAATACTTTATTGACTTTCTTACCAAAGTTCAGATTTCTGATACGAGATGCTTTGATAAAACTTTATCAAAATCATACACCTTTCCTTAGATAGCATGCATGTGTGTCTAAACAATTTCAGAACTATGAAAAGGGTGATGGGTTTTGAGCATTCTAACACTTCCTAAGTGTACATGCAACCCTAATAACCTTGGATTTATGTTTGTCTAATAATCATGCAAAGTTGAATTCCAAGGTTATATTCCTATCTAGCATACATGGGGAACATTTTTAACTTGAATGAAAGATAGAATAACTTACCTTGTTGTTGATTATGATCCTTGAAACCTTGTGAGCCTAGCACCCCAAGTGTGATGCCTCAAATGCTTCACACAACACCAAATGCAAAGGAGTAAACTTTGAGAGAATCTTACACTTGCAAAATCGGCTCTAGCCCTCTTGTTTCTTATGTGTAGCCAATTTTGGTGGAGAATGGGTTTCTTATATAGTGTTGACACATCTAGGGTTACACCTTGTAAACCCTAATGTGTCATGACTCTTCATTTCCATGACCCATGGGTTTGTAACTCCCATGGAGCATCCATGGAGCATCCTATGGGTGGAACCCAACTTGATAATCCATGGAGCCTCTTAGCCCACTATATAAGATATGGAAGATTTACATAATCTACCCATATATTTAATTAGTTATCTTTTGATCACTTAATTAATTCTAAATTAATTCTTGATCAAACTAATTAAATAATATTATTAATATATTAGAACTTATAATATATTAATAAACCATAAGTGTTATTTCTCTCATTTTAGTTTATCCAATTGCATGGTGCCATGCAACCCAAATGGACCATGCCGGGTCGGGTCAAGTACATACCAGAAATAGTTATGGACTTAGACACCTTATCCAACAGTCTCCCACTTGGATAAGTCTAATAACTATAACTTCAATACTTCAGGAACCGATCGGCAATCGTAGCTCTTTCAAGGTCTCTCGTAACTGAGAAGATGATGATACGCCATTTAAGATAAGTGATCATATAATCCTCTGTTCTAGATATCAGCCGGACAAATACATGGAACAGTGTCTTACTTTGTGTCCAGCAGTTTGTTTCCCGATTTCCGATTTGTTTGATAAGAACTCAATTGAACACATCAACTTAGTTCTGACCGGGCCCGGTACATAGGTCAAAACAAAATCATCGAGGGGCCCAGAGATCAGCTTCTAATCCAAGAAGGAACAGATAAACTTCGACTCATATGTTTGTTCTACTACTCATTGAATTATACGCAAGAGCACGTTTTATAACATCGAGTTACCAATGCGTTTTCGTACAATCAATGCATAACCAACTCATAAGTAACAAATCATATATCTAGGTTTGAAGACTTATATGATATTACCGTCTCACGATCACTCGAGATAAATTCCATGAAGTGATTCCAGTGAGCGTGGGTTGAGTCCAATGCTCAGAACTTATGAGCACTCATGAGTGCTGTAGCCATGTCCAACAACTTAGACCTCTGCAACCAATCATGACAGTCTTGATTCATACCTACTTCCGACATATGACCGACTGTGGAGGTTCGAATAATATGATATACCAAACATAATTATTCTGGAAGTTAAAACATGCAAAAGAAATATAGTAAACGATCGACAAGAGATAGCAACACTTTACTCATAAATAAAACACCTTTTATTCATCATCTAATGTCAATTACACTTTACAAATTTCAAGGTTATCTAACTACTAAATCTAATATCATCCTTCAGCCCTATGCTCCGAGCATGCTGGAGATGCTTAACCCGAGTCAGTCCTTTCGTGAGGGGATCTGCTGGATTCTCATCCGATGATACCCTCTTTGCCACGAGGAGTCCTTCTTCTATTCGATGTCTGATGAAATGGTATTTTCTGTCGATGTGTCTGGATCTCTCGTGATCCCTTGGTTCCTTGGCTAAGGCAACTGCACTTTCACTATCACAGAAAATTTCCATTGGCTCTTTAATAGGTGGTACAACTCCAAGGTCTCCAATGAAGTTCTTCAGCCATATCGCCTCCTTTGCTGCCTCGCTAGCTGCTATATACATTGATTCGCAAGTTGAATCAGCCACTGTCTCTTGCTTGGAACTCTTCCAAGAAATTGCTCCTCCATTTAAGGTAAAGACCCAGCCTGACTGAGAGCGGAAATTATCCCTATCAGTCTGAAAGCTAGCATCACTATACCCTACAACTCTCAAGTCTTCACTCCCACCGAGGGTAAGGACCCAGTCCTTAGTCCTCCGTAGGTACTTGAGGATATTCTTTACCGTAGTCCAGTGTGCCTTGCTAGGGTTCCCCTGATACCTGCTAACCATGCTCAAAGCAAAGGCTACATCAGGTCGAGTACACGTCATAGCATACATGATCGATCCTACAGCCGAAGCATAAGGTATTCGACTCATTTATGCTATCTCAGCCTCAGTACCCGGGCTTTGTGTCTTACTCAATCTGGCGTTACTCTGGATGGGTAACTCTCCTTTCTTGGAGTCCTGCATGCCGAATCTCTTCAGCACCTTATCCAAGTCGGTACTCTAACTAAGTCTAATTAGTCTTTTACTCCGGTCTCTCAAGATCCTTATCCCTAGAATATAGGCAGCTTCTCGTAGGTCCTTCGTAGAGAAACACTTCCCAAGCCAGGACTTAACTTCCTGCAGAGTTGGGATGTCATTTCCTATGAGTAGTATGTCATCCACATACAATACCAAAAAGCTAACTATACTCCCACTAGCCTTGACATATACACAAGATTCATCTTCACTCCTAGAGAAGCCAAATTCTTTGACTTTCTTATCAAAGCAAAGATTCCATCTGCGAGGTGCTTGCTTTAACCCATAAATGGATTTCTCAAGCTTACACACTCTATTAGGGTACTCTGTATTGACAAAACCCTCTGGCTGACTCATGTAAACATCCTCAGTCAACTTTCCATTAAGGAAAGCGGTTTTGACATCCATTTGCCATATTTCATAGTCATGAAATGCAGCTATGGCTAACAGAACCCTAATAGACTTAATCTTGGCCACTGGAGAAAAGGTCTCATCATAATCAACTCCCGGAGTTTGTGAGAAACCCTTTGCAACCAGTCGTGCCTTATAAGTGTGTACATTACCATCCATGTCGGTCTTCTTCTTGAAGATCCATTTGCACCCTACAGTCTTACGACCTGGTACATTCTCAACCAAGTTCCAAACTTGATTGTCATACATGGACTGTATCTCGCTGTCCATTGCCTCTTTCCACTTGGCTGACTCAGGGCCTGCCATGGCTTCCGCGTAACTGTTAGGTTCATCCAGACCTATCAGTGTCTCATCACTGATAAGTGTATCACCTTCCGCAGTAATATGGAATCCATAGTAATGCTCAGGTGCATTCCTAACCCTTGTGGAACGCCTCAGAGGTACAAACTTGTCAATTGGCTCAACAGAAGTTTCCTCCTCAAGTTGAGTGCTAGGGTTTGAAGTTCCTTCACCACTTGACTCTTGAATTTCTTCAAGGTCAACTTGCCTCCCACTATCTCCTTGGCTTATGAACTCTCTCTCTCTCTCGAAAGAAAGCCCTCCTAGCTACAAAGACCACATTCTCACTAGGTCTGTAGAAGAGGTAACCAAAGGATTTCTGTGGGTAGCCGATGAAAATACACCTCTCACTTCGAGGTTCGAGCTTATCATGAGTCTCGCGTCTCACGAAAGCCTCGCAACCCCAAATCTTAATGTGGTCTAGTTTGGGTACTTTACCAGTCCACATCTCATGAGGAGTTTTGACAACTTTCTATGTGGGAACTAGATTAAGGATATGGGCGGCAGTCTCTGAGGCATACCCCCAAAATGAGATTGGTAGCGAAGCTTGACTCATCATGGAACGAACCATATCCAACAAGGTTCGATTACGCCTCTCAGCTACACCATTCAACTGCGGTGTCCTAGGAGGTGTCAATTGTGAGACAATCCCACATTCCCTAAGATAGTCGAGGAACTCTGAACTAAGATACTCACCACCTCGATCGGATCGAAGCATCTTAATGTTCCTGCCCAATTGATTCTTGACTTCCTCTTTAAATTCTTTAAACCTCTCAAAAGTCTCTGACTTATGCTTGATTAAGTAGACATATCCATATCTACTGTAATCATCAGTAAAAGTCAAATAATAACGATTAGCATCCTTTGTGGCATGTTTGAAGGGCCTACACACATCCGTGTGTATAAGATCCAACAAACCTTCACCCCTCTCACAAGAACCTGTGAAGGGTGACTTTGTCATTTTTCCAAGTAAGCATGATTCGCAACTATCATCCGACTTTAGGTCAAATGACTCCAATACTCCATCCTTTTGGAGTTGGCCTATGCGTTTCTTGCTTATATGTCCAAGACGACAATGCTATAATGATGCTTTATCCAAGTTATTATCATTAACAGAATCAATACACAATACATTATTTCCTAAGTTATCAACCACAGATACAGTTTCATACACACCATCACAAGGTAATGCTTTAAAATAAAGAACATTATTAAAGAAAGCATTAATCGAACCAACTTCATTATCAAATGAAAAGGTGAAACCTTGTTTATACAATGCATGAAAGGAAATAATATTTCTTGCCATTTCTGGCGAATAACAACATTTATTCAAATCTAAACTAAACCCACTACTTAGCGATAAAGTATAAACTCCAATCTTGGTGACAGGTAAAGCTTTCCTATTCCCCATGATTAAGTTTATTCTTCCATGCTCCACATTCTCACTTCTTCTTAGTCCCTGCAAATCAGAACAGATATGAATACCACAACCGGTATCAAGGACCCAAGAGTTAGAATGGGGTGAGTTATTAGATAAGATAGTGTAAATACCTGCATGGTTGGGTTTAACTTTCCCATCCTTCACATCTTGCTGGTACTTTGGGCAGTTCCGCTTCCAATGTGACTTTTCATAGCAATAGAAGCATTCAGCCTCTTTAGGGTCAAAAGAAGGAGTGTCAAAACCTTTCTTGGTTCCACTTGAAGAAGAGCCATCAAGGGTCGTAGCCTTGGTACCCTTCGAAGAGCTCTTCCTCTTCTTCCCTCTACCTTTCCTGATTGCCAAAACCGGGGCGGAGTTTAGAGTAGGAGTGTTAACAACCGACTTACCCTTAAGACCTGTTTCTGCGGTCTTAAGGAGTCCCTGAAGTTTGCTGAGTGTGACCTCTTCCTTATTCATGTGATATGTCATGCGGAATTGATCATAGCACGATGGTAAGGAGTGCAAAATGATATCTATTGCAAGCTCCTCAGGGAAGTTCACATTAAGCTTCAGCAACCGATCCACATACCTTTGCATTTTCTGCATGTGGCTCGTGACAGATTCCCCGTCCTTCATCATGGTTGTTATAATAGAGCATATGATTTCATACCTCTCTTGTCGTGCACTTTGATGGTATCTTTCCATCAGATCTTGGTGCATTTCAAAAGGGTAGAAGTCCTCATAGGACTTTTGGAGTTCCGCTGTCATGGTGGCCAACATGATGCATGCCACTTTTGTAGCATCCCTTTCATGTGCCCGGAAGTCAGCGATCTCCTGGGGAGCTGCAGTGGTCTCATCAATCTCCTTAAGCTCCTTGTCAAGGACATATTCTTTGTCCTCGTAGCGGGTAATCATCCTGATGTTTCTGATCCATTCATTGAAGTTGGATCCATCAAAAGTGACTTTCCCACACAAGTTCGTAAGGGTAAAGGAGCCATTAGGATTAGAGTCAAAAGCAGCATTGTTTGAAGACATCTGAAAGAAGAGAACAAGATTAGTTTAGATATTAAGAGAGTCCTTAATAAAACACCCAAATGTAATATTAAGGCTAGGATCCAATCACAATATATTATAACTTAGAAGAGGTATGCCGTAATCCAAGCTATAACATATTTGAAAGGTAGGTGAATGACGATTCACCAATTTCCACCATGAAAAACGAAATATAAATATTAGGTTTTTAATTGGTTCTTAGAAATTCCTAGATTCTTTTGAGATTCAATGAACTTTTTCAAAGGCATGTTTCAATCCCGAGTGTGCCCTCCAAGTTTTGTGACTCGGATACCGAGGATCACAAAACGAGGTGTGAAGTAACCATGCAAATCACTTGGTACACTCAATGTTTATTACTCAATCGATGTGCCGGTTAACCACACGAGCTCCACCGACCTATAATAAACTTTAAGTCACCCTTTACCTACCTTTTTAAGTCCAAGTTAGTGTGCCGGTTAACCACACGAGCTCCACTAACGACTTAAACAAAGTGTAAAGTGTAATTTCATGGATTAGCACCTTATTCACATTTTCCTAAAGTAACTAATATTGGGAATTTAATAAAAGCATTTAGTTACTTTATAATATTCATCATACTTTTAATGAGAATTTATAAGTCCTTGTCCTACCCGTTCGGCTAACGACCCTCCACCGATCAAGGAAGCGGTGGGTGAGAGTGGACACCCATTAAGTTGCCATTTTATAGGCAACAACCTTATACCCCCTTTTAGACCGGCTTCGTGAATGAGGCGTACTAGCGGTAAGACGACTTGACGTTATACATATATATATATTAGTAACTTATAATATTATAAAGTATAAGGGTTAAATTTTAACTTTTAAAATTCTAAGGGTTGGAACTAAAGTTTTAATCAAGACTTTACATGTTCCAAAACTTGAGGGCAAGTTTGTAAACTTCCAAAACTTTTCATTTCTTATAACTTATGAATTAATTGAGTAATAAAAATGAAGACTCTTCATTTTTATAACTCTTGTGTTCTTTTAATGGCTTTAATAAAAGTGAGACTTTTGGTTTTCCATAACTTGAGGACAAGTTATGGACTCCATTAAAACACATTATGATCATGAATTAAACTACCATGAAGGTTACAAACAATTCCTATGATCATCTAATCTTCATAAGTTCAAGAACATGAATATGAACACTTTCAAGAATCAAAAATTACACTTAAAAAAAAAACTTGTAATTTAACGATTTTTTTTTCAAGCTGTTTGCACACAAAAAAAAAACAACAAACAAACAAACATGGGTCTGATACCACTGATGGGTTTTGAGCATTCTAACACTTCCTAAGTGTACATGCAACCCTAATAACCTTGGATCTATGTTTGTCTAATAATCATGCAAAGTTGAATTCCAAGGTTATATTCCTATCTAGCATACATGGGGAACATTTTTAACTTGAATGAAAGATAGAATAACTTACCTTGTTGTTGATTATGATCCTTGAAACCTTGTGAGCCTAGCACCCCAAGTGTGATGCCTCAAATGCTTCACACAACACCAAATGCAAAGGAGTAAACTTTGAGAGAATCTTACACTTGCAAAATCGGCTCTAGCCCTCTTGTTTCTTATGTGTAGCCAATTTTGGTGGAGAATGGGTTTCTTATATAGTGTTGACACATCTAGGGTTACACCATGTAAACCCTAATGTGTCATGACTCTTCATTTCCATGACCCATGGGTTTGTAACTCCCATGGAGCATCCATAGAGCATCCTATGGGTGGAACCCAACTTGATAATCCATGGAGCCTCTTAGCCCACTATATAAGATATGGAAGATTTACATAATCTACCCATATATTTAATTAGTTATCTTTTGATCACTTAATTAATTCTAAATTAATTCTTGATCAAACTAATTAAATAATATTATTAATATATTAGAACTTATAATATATTAATAAACCATAAGTGTTATTTCTCTCATTTTAGTTTATCCAATTGCATGGTGCCATGCAACCCAAATGGACCATGCCGGGTCGGGTCAAGTACATACCAGAAATAGTTATGGACTTAGACACCTTATCCAACAAAGGGATGCCGTAATCATAGTCTCAATTGTTTAGACCTTTGCCATCTGCTTCAAATCTACTTGGTGGAAGTGTTTCCTCACCAACATTTCCATGAATCGGAGAGAAACCTTATGACCCTTAGATTTTATGGTGTATGTGTTCTTATCCATGTGAATCATCAAAACCATAGTCACAAGACAAGGATAATGACAAATCCAAACTCATATGGACTGAACTTATGCAATCTTAACTTCTTGCCACCTGGCAGTACAGGGCCTGCCATTGATTCCAAGTTGTTATGCAACCAATTGAGAACTTTCAGAACTCCTATGCAAAGCCAACTTTAACTGGAATGGGCACAGAATATGTCAACACGATAGGCTATAAACCTCAAGTCGTGTGCTAGTGAAGAACCTCAGGTTTTTTCTTGATTAGTTCTTGAAATTCTTTTTAGGATCTTTAAGACTCCCACTATTCTCTTGACATATAAGACTATCTTGCCAAATATTCAAGAGATAGTGTGGATTCTTTATCAAGACAAACACTTCACACAATTGGCCTTAGTTGGTCTTTGTTTTATCCAAAACATCACAACTTACCAATTTCAAATGTACAAGAGTAGGACACTTTTACTCTTACATTTGACAAGTGTTTTAAACCTTTCTTTAAGATATGTCACTCAAGTTACAATCTTGGAGTATGACTCTAAGAATTGTTTTGGAACGAAGTATGACTCATCTTCCTGATCTAACCATTTCAACAATTCATGACTCCTCTTCTTAGTCATAAGAATGCACTAAGATGACCTTTAGAGGACTATTTGTGATATGATTTCTAAATCATTAAGATGATCACAAACATGATACTAAAGTACTCTCCCATCTTTTCAGATTTGAGAAACTTTTATCTTTCTGCCTAATTTGATTCTTCCCATTCGTTCTGCCATACATTGAGACTTTTCCAATGTTTCAGAATTATACTTAAACTTGTAAGTATAACCATATTTACTAAACTTTAGTAAATCAAATAGTCTTAAAGAGCTTTGTGGTGGACATGACCAGTCCACAAGAATGTGTACTCGATCCCTTTAGTCCTTCACTTGACTCACACATCCATGTGAACAAGTAATTAGTCTTGATTTTCCAATGCTTGAAAGTTCTCATTCATCATACTATACAACTTGCATGATTCCAAGTTTCGGTCCAATTGAAACTTGGGTGATGAGAAACTTTCCTTATTTGGTAAATTTAGACACTACCACAAATGAAAGAATCAAATCCATTTTCCAATATTGCTATCAATGGAAACATGTAATCAACAATTTTTCACAAATGCCATTGTAAGGATACTTAAAATAAATAAATCAAAACTGTTTTTTTTTATTTTAAAACTTCCGGAAAAACTTATCCTTACAATGCAAATGCATATGAAAAACTTGTTGTTATCTATTCCTAAGCAATATATCATAATTCCTAAGCAACATCTCAAAATTCTGATCACCGAACCATGCGATCGAAAACCATCTTCGCGATCAGAATCAACATATACTTCCTTTAAGTTCCTTCACTTTTCTTTGATTCTTAAAACATCAACATGTGACCAAGTCACATCATGTAATAAGAATCTCAGAACAGAAACTTAACAGAGTTAGATAGTGAACTTTACCTTAAGTAGAGTCAAACTTCTTGACTTGATCAACCTTATGATCTTTCAGGTAAATAGGCAGCTTCGCAATCAATACCCCTTCCTTTGGCAAGAGAAACATATGGACTCACTGGGAATGGGACTATCGTAGACTTAGCCTTTCTCTTTACCATTTGGTCAACTGGGTTGACTATGGCCAATCCCTTTCCATTGCGAAGAGAATGCTTTTTCTGGATTTCCAGTGTCATCATTGTCACTGTCCATAAAGTTTTTGGGAAGTTGATCTTCTAATCAAATTTGCTTTACTATCGTTCCAAATCATTGCTGATTCAGCAGCACCAAGCAAATAGATATGATCATTAAGGTTCATGTCATAGTCTGTTTCATAGTAGTCCCAAAGGAACTCACTATGTGACTTAGAAAGTGATTGAACATCCAACTTTCTCAAGAATTTGACACCCAACTCTCCCGGCTTGTCAATATGTGACTTCATCTCTAAGATGTGATCACACATAGACCTTTCTTGCCATTAGGGCTTGAGTGACCTTGAACTTGTGGGTTAGGGAGAATAATTGGAGGAGGTGGAGGAAGAGAAGTATGACTTCCATGAGCCAAACTCGGGAAGTCATATTCATTAGGAAAGCTTGGTTTGGGAAGATCATTGTTGTCTAAACCAGACATCAACAATGGGAGAAATTCACGTAAAGTTGATTTAAGTCCTTAATATAACACCCAATATGATATATTAAGGCTAGGATCCAACAAACTATTTTATAACTTGGAAGAGGGATGCCGTAATCCAAGCTATAAAATATTTGAAGGTAGGTGAATGACGATTCACCAATTTCCACCAAGATAAACGAAATGTATTATTAGGTTTTAATTGGTTTTGAAACTCCTAGATTCTTTTGAGATTCATTGAACTTTTCAATGTCATGTTTCAATCTCGAGTGTGCCCTTCAGGTTTTGTGACTGGGATGCCGAGGATCACAAAACAAGGTGTGAAGTAACCATGCAAATATACTTGGTACCCTTAATATTTACCCCTCAATCGAGGTGCCGGTTAACCACACACGCTCCAACGATACTATGATAAACATTAAGTTACCCTTTGCCTACCTTGTTAAGCCCAGGTTAGTGTGCCGGTTAACCACACACGCTCCACTAACAGCTTAAACAAAGTGCAAAGTGTAATTTCATGGATTAGCACCTTATTCACATTTTCCTAAGTAACTAAGATTGGGAATTTATAAGTGTTTAGTTACTTAGTATTTATCATTATACTTATAATGAAGGGAGAATTATAGTCCTTGTCCTACCTGTTCGGCTAACGACCCTCCACCGGTCAAGGAAGCGGTGAGTGAGAGTGGACACCCATTACACTGCCATTTTATAGGCAGTAACCTTATACCCCCTTATAGACCGACTTCGTGAATGAGGCCTACTAATGGTAAGACGACTTGCTCTTATACATATAATATATTAAACTTTTAATATTATAATAGTATAAGGGTGTATTTTAGACATTTAAAATACTTGGTGGTTTAATCTATTAATTAAACTAGACTTTTAATTTAATTAAACTCAAACCATATATTTATGGATTAATAATACTCTTTTAATTAAACGCTTTAATTAACTATTAATAAAGTCCATAAGAGTTAATTTGAACTATTCAACAAAACATCATAATTCCAATTATTAAACTCAAAATTAAAACCATTTAATTAATTGTTTAAGTTATGAACCCAAGAGTTTTAGAATTCAATTCCTTTTTTCATAAAAAAACTTTTCTCAAATTCCAAAACTTGAGGGTAAGTTTTGTAATTCTTGAAAACCTTTGGATTCCATAACTTATGGAATTAATGGTGTTTTATGATGAAACTTTCCATGTTCCATAACTTAAGAACAAGTTATGAAATTCTTTAAAACATTAACACCAAATTTTGTAACTCCATAAAAACTTTGAATCAAATTTTTTTTTTAAAAAAAAAAACTTTCATATCCATAACTTATGGAAGTTTCAAAAACCCTTAAGATCACAACTTTAAAAAAAACTTTTGAGCTCCAAAATTTTATGACAAAATATGTAACTCCTTAAAACATTTAGATCAAACTTTTAAAACTAATAAAATAATCATATCATTTTATCTTTTACTAAATTTGACCTAATTCAACTAATATAACAAATGATTCAAATTTTACAAATAATTCGTTTTTCACAAAACAAGTAATTATCTTAAAATTTGACAAACGTCATGTTTTTTTTTCCTTTTTTTTCAACTTGAAAATAAAACATTTGCATCAATATAACAGAAAACATCCCATGGCTCTGATACCACTGTTGGGTTTTGAGCATTCTAACACTCATATGGTGTACATGCAACCCTATAAACCTTGGATCTATGTTTTCTCTATTATACATGCAAATATTAACTATTCCAAGGTTTCATCCTAACTAGCATATTATGAAGCACCTATACTACAAAGTTCTAGTTAGATGACATACCTTTTGATGTAGCTTGGTGTCTTCAAGCTTTAAGAGCTTAGCCCCAATAGTGTGGAAGCCTCAAATGGAATCACAAATCACCAAAACACCTTGGAAGAACTTGAGAGAATATGTATGCACACTAAAATCGGTCCACTCTTATTTTCACACACTTGTGCCAATTTTGTGAGCCAATGACCCCTTTATATATTATGGAGGATTAGGGTTACATCCATGTAAACCCTAATACCCATGACCTTTCATTTACATAGGATCCATGGGTTAAAAGCTCCATGGACCATCCATGAAAGCTTAGCCCAACCTAAATGAACTTGGCCCATTCCATATATATAAGAGTCCATATTTAATTAGTTCTTTTTGATCACTTAATTAATTCTAAATTAATTCTTGATCAATACTAATTAAATAATATGATTCCATATTAATATATTAGAACTTATAATTTATTAATATAAATCATAAATATACTATTCTCAAAAGACTATCCATATAAATTGTGACGGTGAAGTGCAACCCAAATGGACCATGCCGGGTCGGGTCAAGTACATACCAAATATAGTTATGGACTTAGACATTAATCCAACAACTGGTGCTCGCCCTAAGCTCTCCAGGGCTTCCCGACTGCATTTCTTTTCACCTGAGGAGTTGCACTCCATCCTTTTGAACGTCACCCAAACACTTCAAACACCTTCCCAACCGCAGGGCACTTCTTCCGCCCATGCCAGAACTGAGCCGAGGCCAAACTTGACCACGGGTCAAGGAGACCAAGGAAGCTCAGGAAATCCTACTCTGCTTACATCCGCAGCAGGTGGTTTAGGCACGGTGAGCACAAATATGCAAGGATCCGTGGACCCGAACGACACTTCGGTGCGTTTTCAAGGATTTGACGAAGATGAATCAAACGACTCATGGTTACGCTACACTCCGGTAACTGAGTCAGAATTCAAGAAATATGCCGCTTTCAAGAGGGCATTTCAAGCCCGCAAGGAACAACAGCTCAAGCAACAACAACAAAAGGAGCAAGATATCCAGTCAGTGGCACGGTATTGGGCAGCACAATCAATAATGCCAATACCGTAGCCACCATTCAAAAGGTTCAGGACTGGATGACCGAGATGGCTGAAACAGTCCTTAAAGCTCAGGCAGCAGGTGAAGGTGCAGGTACCTCCAGAGTGACTCCAACTCCACATCCAACTCCAACAGTTCATGAATCACAAGACGAAGGAACCGCAATAGAAGTCAGTTCTGCTCCCACCTTCGGTCTTGATGATGAAGACATCCAAGAGGTTAACAAGCCCAGTCCTTCTGATGATGACCTCATGATGTTCGATGAGGAAGAGGAATCCAGTGGCTCTCACCATTCGACTTCTAAACCCAAAGAAAAGTAGAAAAAGAAGAAGAATGTTGTCACCAGGAAAGAATTTCTGAGCTTACAAGCCAAAGTCGATCAGATCTTAGCTGCGGTCAAGCCCACTCAACCGCAACCAGAAGACTCTCCCGGGCCACAGTCACTGATCGAACGTATAGAACGCTTGGAAACAAGGGAACGCTTGGCTGCTGAGAGAATTTCTCTCAAAGTGGAAATGGGGATCCGGTCCCTTGACAACAACTGCAAAGCAGATCACAAGGATTTTATGGCTGTTGCGGAACGCCTCATCACTGAGGTGACCGCAATCAAAACGGATCTCCAAGCAGCCATTGCGGATCAAGACACTCAGTCTCAGAAACTGATAGCTGAGACTCACACTGCGTATGAGTCCACTATCTCAGTTCTTCAAGCAACAATCAATAGACTGAAACGCTCCCTTTCCTCCAACTTCCATGGTCCCGAGATCCTCCAGCTCAAAAGTGGCTTGATGAAGCTCTTCCGTTGCATTCCTCAAGAGGGGAAGTGAAGAAGAAGTCCATCACTCTGATCACTCCATCTCACAACATCAGAGCCCCCCCATCATCACAGAAAAATATCCTACACCGCAGCCTTCACCGCAACCATCTTATCATACTCCACCTCATAACACTCCACCGCAAGAGAAGGTCACTCCTGAAAAGCCAGAAACTCCCCCTCACTTCAAAAACCTGGCTGAGTACATGTCATCTCCAAGCTCAACTGACTCTCCTGCCACCACCCAAAGGAAACACGATTGGAAGGCAGCCAAACTTGCAGAGCTTATATGGAGAGAATGCGGTTTTGATACTATGATGGACGAATCCTTGATAAACTCTTGGATCAATCCTCACCGCAGACTGCTGGATGAAGATTACAGACCCCACCTCACCTATGCTGAACCCCCTACTGATGGATACTGGGATGTCCCAATTTCTCCAAATGCCAAATACTTCACAGTATTTGAGCATTTCGACCGCAGCCTTCCTGACCACAAAAGACTGCCAATGGAATTTGAGAGACTCAGTCTTTTTCATGCTAAACATGCCTCTTCCATTGAAAATATATGGTCTACCGATAGACCATCCGCAGTCAAGAACTACAAAATCCGGAAGTTCATGAAGGCTGACTACATCCAGTATACCCTCACTAGAAGGGAGCATGACTATATCCGCACCCAGGCAAACTTTTCCTGTATGAATCCGGAAGAAATCTTTCTTATTGCCAAGGTGTTCCAAAACAAGTCAGAAAAGCACCCGAAAAGATTACGCTTGAAGAGGCCAATACTTTTCTGAAGGAAACGATCTGTGATTTTGCCAAGATCGATGCAGATATCTATCCTATCATTGCCAAGAAATTTCATCTGCCACCTCTCGAGCCTGCACCAATGCCTACCAAAGGCTATCAAGAAAGATCCTTAGGCGCAACCAACTTTCCTGAACTTGGAGTCATTTTCAAAAGGAAGATAGATAATGTCAAATATTTCATTCCTATGACTGCCATGCATCGCCTCACCAAGAAGCAACTTGACATCTGCCGAACCGTAGTTGAAAGATCGAAGCACACTACCGCAGAAGTCAAGTTCGAGATCTTAAGGAGAATCACCTGGCTGGAAAACATCAGGAAGTTTTGGTGGATCCTGATCAAGTTCCTCAAACTTGATAGCTGAACAAAAGTTAAAGAGGTCACTTAGGGGGGAATTTTTGAATCATAAAAAGTGACCCTCTTGAACTTCAGCTACCGCAACCTCTTCAGCTACCGCAGCCATCCAGCACCCGCAGTCAAGCTCCTTCATTAGCAACCGAATCCGGAGTCTACCTACCGCAGTCACTTAACTAGATTACTTTACTTGTCTTTATTATGATACTCTCTGTTGTCCAGTATGCCTTGCATGGCTACTCTTAGAGATGTAATCTAGTCTACTTCTTGAGTCTCTATAAATAGAGCTCATTCTCTTGTATCTAAGACGGATAACTTACGCATCTATCTATTCTGAATACACTTCTCAAGTTATTCTTTCTATCTCTCTATATTACTACGCACCACTTCTTACTCTAAAATATTACTAGAATACAACTGATTATAACCTCTCTTCTGAGCAAGTCTTTCGTGACTTAATCACTAAGTTTGATCTTCCTTATTAACTCGGTTTGACTTAATCAACTTATGTGTATACTTGATATAATAATTGTTGTCATTTCTATTTCTTTACTTTCCGCAACTAACTCTCTAACTATCTAATTCTAACTTATTAATATTATTGTTGAGCTTTTAGATCCTTCGAGATTAACTATTCCGCAATACACTTCTTCTAACGTTTGTTCAAGTGCGTCTCTAAGTTTTTCTCTCAACAATTTTGAAAATCTTTCGTTCCTACCAGCACATCAAGCACAGAGCTAAGACAATTCAACTTTGGTACGTTACGCAGATTCAGATTGCCCGTTATCACTTGATTATATCACTTCCCAACACATCACCTGCAAGCACATTTCATTAACAACATATTTTTGATTTTCTGATTTTTTAATGTTTTTGAATTTTTATAGTTTTTCAATTTTTGTTTGGTTTTTGGTTATTTCTCCCCCTAAATTTGTGAATGGGTGAGAGTGAAATTAAGATGCGCAAATTTAAACTATCCTAAAACAAAAATTAATCCTTAAAACGAATCATTTTCAGAAAACTCACAAGCAAATCGAATCGAGCTTTGTTAAACGGCTTTGTGAATAGATCTGCCACATTATTAGCAGTGGGAACCTGTTCCAGCCGAATGAGCGAACGCTCATAGCAATCTCTGATGAAATAAATTTTGATGTCAATGTGCTTGGTTTTCGAGTGTTGGACTGGATTTTTAGCAATCTGAATTTCAGCCTTATTATCACAGAAGATAGGGGTTTCTAGATAGTTCAAACCGTAATCCAACAGCTGATGTTGGATCCAGATAACTTGAGAGCAACAGGCAGAGGCAGCAACATATTCCGCTTCTACTGTTGAGGTTGAGACGGTGTGTTGTTTCTTGCACTGCCACGACACCACCCTGTCTCCAAGGAATTGACACCCTCCTGATGTAGATTTCCTGCAAGCTCACAGCATCCATAATTACTGTCAACAAATGCATACAAATCAAATGCAGAATTTTTCGGGTACCAAAGACCCAATTTTGGGGTGGCTTTGAGGTACCAAAAAATTCTTTTGACAGCAATAAAATGTGAAAGTTTAGGATTAGCCTGATAACGAGCGCATTGACAAACTACAAACATGATGTCTGGTCGGCTTGCAGTTAGATACATCAACGAACCGATCATTGATTTGTAATGAGTTTGATCTACGGATTCGCCATCAGTATCTGGAGTTAGTGGGGGTCTTTCAGCCA
Source organism: Lactuca virosa (assembly GCF_052849685.1). NCBI lineage: Eukaryota > Viridiplantae > Streptophyta > Magnoliopsida > Asterales > Asteraceae > Lactuca > Lactuca virosa. The sequence goes on along the minus strand of NC_136432.1, from coordinate 163,118,087 downwards.
TTGGCGTCAAAGCAGGTTTTGCGTCTTGAAACTCGAACTTCTCAAGTATATCGACCACATACTTTTCTTGATGAATCAGAATTCCGGTTGAACTTTGTTCGACCTGAAGCCCCAAAAACATGGTCATCTCGCCTAACGAGCTCATCTCAAACCTCTTCTTCATCACTCCTTCGAACTCTGTGCAAAGCTAAGGACTTGTGGACCCGAAGATAATGTCGTCAACATATATCTGGACTAGAATCTGATCATTACCCACATGCTTGATGAACAAAGTGTGATCGATAGTACCGCGAGAGTATCCATGTTCGAGCAAGTGCTTTGTGAGAGTTGCATACCACTCTCGAGGAGCTTGATGTAACCCATATAACGCCTTGTCCAACTTGTAGACATGATTGAGAAGCTTGGAGTTAACAAACCCAAGGGGTTGATCAACGTAGATTTCTTCCTTCTCTTTTCCATACAAGAAGGCTATCTTGACATCCATCTGATAAACAATGAAGTTCATGTAGGAAGCGTATGCAAGGAAGATATGGATAGCTTCCAAGCGAGCCACCAGAGCATAAACCTCAGTGTAGTCAAGACCCTCGATTTGTCTAAACCCACGAACCACCAATCTTTCTTTGTTACGAACTATGACTCCGGAATCGTCTTGCTTGTTGCGGTAAACCCAGCGAGTGTCAAGAGATTTTTTGCCTTTAGGAAGTTCAACCAGCTTCCAAACCCCAAGTTTTTCAAATTGGTTTAGCTCTTCATGCATAGCATCTACCCAGCTGGGCTCATTTAAAGCCATTTCAACGTTCTTTGGCTCTATTTGAGAGATAAAGCAAGAATAGAGACATGTATTGACATCTCCACTCTGGCTTCTCGTTTTAACACTGTCACCCAGCTGGCCAATGACATTCTCGATCGGATGATCGCATTGAATGTGTGAAGGTATCTCCTGGCTGATGTCATTGAGTGAAACAGGAAGATTGTGAACATTAACAACTCCATCATCTGCCGAAGGATCCACGGCAGAAGAACCAGTCTCATTAGTAGGATCTGCCACAAACTCATTTGCTATTTGCTCAGGAAAGAGAAGTTCCATTAGATTTTGAGTAACAACGGAAGCTTCTCGAGACATGAACTCTCTTTCATCAGGAGTAAGAGGAGTGGCATCAGCATATGGAGTTGGTTGTTGACTTGGAGATTCAGGACTAGGAATTTGAACAGATGACTCCACCGAAGGAATTACAGAAGAAACTATCGACGGTCTGTAAACAACATCTTCGTCTTCATCTTCAGGTACAAACTTCGAACCCAAAGTGGAACTAGATAAACCATCAGAACACATATTGAACGATTTGAACAATGATGTGTAATCAAATAGCCAATCAGGTCCCACTCTAGCATCCGTTTCTTTCTCTTCCAGCCAGCGCACATCAAAGGATTCTAAAATTTGCTTCGTCTTTTTGTTGTAAACCCTATATGTAGTGCCTGCAACATACCTGATGAAGTAACAGTCATCAGCTTTGGCGATGAACTTGGGGTTGGACTCTAGGTGAAGAAGGGTACATGGGCAGCCAAATACACGGAACTGGCTGACATATGGCTTGTGACCGTAAAGAATTTCATACGGAGTCTTCATCTGAGCTTTGTTGATCAAAACACGATTCTGAACATAGCAAGCAGTGTTGATCGCCTCGGCCCAAAAGAAAACTGGTAACTTTGAGTCACATAGCATCGTCCTTGCAGCGTCTTGTAGCGTTCGATTTCTCCGTTCGGCCACACCATTTTGTTGAGGTGTGCGAACAGAACTGTATTGACGCACAATTCCCTTTTCTGCACAAAAATGATCAAGAACTGCATTCTTGAATTTTGTTCCATTATCAGTTCTAAGTGCCTTCACCCGGTTATTTGTTTGGTTCTCAATCATCACGATGAATTTCTTGATCATATCAGATACCCCGGCTTTGTTGTTTAAGAAGAAAAGCCATGTGAAACGAGAGAAGTCATCAATCACAACTAGACAGTATGAGTTTCTATTGATGCTTAGGACGTTGACCGGACCAAATAAATCCATGTGCAACAATTGAAGCACCTGGGTGATTGAGTTGATTTGCTTTAGCAGGTGTGGTTTTCTGTGATGTTTTCCTTGTGCACATGACACACACTTCTCAAATGTAGTAAAGTCTCTGACAGGCAAGCGACGCACCATTTCGTTTTTAGCAAGACGATTCAGAGTCTTAGCGTTAGCATGGTCGAGTCGGCGGTGCCACAGCATCACATTCTGTTCTGAGACTTTTGAAAAGAGGCAGGTGACTTGCTCAGGTATATTGCTATTCATGTCTATAATGTAAGCATTTCCATCCCGCTTCGATTTGACAAGAATCCACTCATCCGAGATGACAATGCCTGGCTTTAAGATCAGACACTCTTTATCGGTAAAATGCGTTGAATAGCCCTTGTCGCAAATCTGAGAGACGCTTAACAGGCTGTGCTTTAACTCGGGAGCATAGTTGACATTCTCGAAACTTAGCACTCCGTTTGTTATAGTTCCTCTCTGATACCACTTGTAAGTCCGCAATCTGCTTGTGTATCAATCAGATCCGTTTGATGGTGCGGAATCCAATCAAACGGATGATGCCAGATCAAAATAGAAGAGATGGAGAAGAAGAATAACTTGAATCTATGATGTATTAATGATGAGAATGAAGTTCCTTACAATAGATTCACACACACTCTCTTCTTCTCTCTTGTTTCTCTCTCTAGAACACACCTTAGAATACACACACTTAAGCTCCTCTCTGCGTGATTTTTCCTCCTTCACCACCCGCAGAGGAAACAAATCCCCCATTAAAGGTTTGAATGTCATTCAATTGGGAGATGTCTCCTGCCATATGCCGGGAGTAGCCTCTGTCGACATACCAAGGTCTAACGACATTCCTCCACAACTGTCCCTGCAAAATGAGCTGGATCATTTAGATTTGGGGACCCAGGTCATTTCTTTCCTGTGTGGACCCTTCATTATTACAAATTTATCTTTTAATCCTTTTGATATTGAATCACCGTGAAAAACCTTCTCAGAGGATGATGATGATTGATTTGAAGATAATTTGGGCACCCACTGGCATTTAGGTTTCATAGTACTCACAGATGATTTTGAAGGAATTTTCTTTTCAGTTTTCCTTGAGCATTTGGATTTTCTACCAGAATTGATTGAAGATTCGGATTCACTCGTTGACGAAACCAACCTTGGCTTAGCCGAGCTCAATTTTGGTAAACCTTTTGTGACTTTGTTATTGAAAACTTGTTTATTGTTTTGAAAAACTGCCCTTTTCTTGTTTTGATTAGCCTTACAATCATCATCTCTAAAACGAAATCTCGAGGACTTTCTAGTTAAAGACCTTCCTCGAGACTCATTCTTTCCTCGTTGAAACAAAAAATGCACAAATGCCCTGTTAGGACAATTTCTAGCGATGTGACCGGCAGTGCCACAGTTAAAACAAATCTGCTTATTATTATTGTAACTGTTACTGCCTTTGTCCGATTTGCTCTCTTTATTGACACTCTCACTTTTTCCACAAGAACATGTGCAAGAATCAGATTGTATGATAGGTGGAGGAGAATCCGGTTGTGTGATTGGTGAAGTGGATGTGCTTGAAACAGGAACATCAGATTCAGGAACATTAGAGTTATCAAACAAATCATCAAATATGTCAAAAAAATTTGAATCAACATGATTTAATGCAGAAGTATCACAAGAAACATCATTGACTTTAACATTTGAAACAACAGAATCCCTTTTTGAAATACAAACATCAAGTTCAGAAACATTAATTTTTTTATTTTCAGAAACAGAGCCTGTAGCTTCTTGCTTAGGGAGACTTAAAGATTTATCTGCATGTGAAGTAAAAGCATTAGTATTTTCAACATTCATGACACCACTTGATACAAATCCATACTTGAGAAATGGCTCTCTGTCCATCTCCGTTTTTGATAAAGGAACATTAGTGTAGGTATGATTAAAAGGAGGGGGCACCTTATCATGTCCTAAACCTTTGGATTGATTTTCTTTGAATTTCAAATTTGTTTCAATCATTCATGCAAATACTTCGCTTGACAAATCAAAATTTCTAAATGTAAAATCTGCATTTTCAAATTTGTTTTTAATTTGTCAAGCTCTGCAGTTGTTCAGTCACGTATCTATAATGTGTGCTTTTAATGCTATATTCTTCTTGAAGCTTTCTAAAATCTTTCGTTTTCGCTTCCAATTCAGCCCTTAGGGGTTTTTGTCCCTTTTTAAGTTCATACTTTTCATATTTCAGGTCCTCGTTCTCTCTACGTAACAATTCTATATGCTCAAGCAGATTGTTAACGTTATCAATGCAATTTTGAGAACAGCAGGACTGACTTACCTCATTCTTTTTAGGTTCTGGCGTGGACGATACCATGAACGCAAACTGCAACTCCATCATTTCTTATTCAGGATCAATATCAGCTTCTTTCAGAATAACATCATTGATTTGAGCCAAGTGAGCATTTTCAGGTCCTGAAATGTTCAGTGCCTGAATCTGGTCCTCCCAGTCAAAAGACTGAGCAACCACTGCTAGATTAGCAGTCTCTCCATTGACAAAAGCATGTCCGTGACCATTTCCCACTGAAACCATTGTTCGATAATTATTTACTCTTCTATCTCGTTTGGGACACTCACGAGCAAAATGACTCGGCTCGTGGCAGTTGTAGCAGCGCAACTTTCCCTTGTTAAACCCTACTTTCTTGTCTGCATTCATTCCCCAATTATTCTTTCCTGTTTTCTTAGCAAATTGGTTGGCCCTAAACACGACCATTGCAATTTGCCAAGTTATGTCCATTTCCTCCACATCCTCTTGATGAATTTGATCCAGGTCAGCAAATGAAAGTTGTGGTGGGAGCTCTCCAGCTACAAAGGCATTATAGCAATTTACGAGCCCAGTAGCAAGAGCTAAGTTCTCATCAGTTTCTTTGGAATGGGGAGCTGGAGTCATAGCTGGTGCATTTGGAATGGAAATAACTTGAGGAACAACAAAAGATTGATTTTGTTGATGAGAAACAGATGCTGAAGCAACATGTGGATGGGAGACAGATGCTGAATTGACATAGGTGCAACTGATGGAATGGTAAATGTTTGATTTTGAGGCTGTTGAACAGCAAAAGCTTGACTGGATGAAGAGATATAGGATGAAAAAGCATTGTTTGAGGAAACTCCAAGATTCGCAGTTGAGTAAGAATTCACATGGTTCAATTCACGCTGTTTGTCATCAAGATCACATGCTTTAATAATTGTCATTGTCTCAGCAAGACTAAGACGATTTAAATCTTTTGTCTTCTTGATAACAGCCACATTCATGTCCCATGATTTTGGAAGTGAGTTCAGCAATTTCTTGTTTATGTATGACCTAGTTAAGTAAATTCCAGCTGTACTCATCTCAGTAGAAAGTGCAGTAAACCGTTGCAACTGAGCTTCCAGTGTCTCTCCGACGACATAATTGAACATGTTGAACTTTTGCCTTAACATATCCTAACGACTTTCCTTCATATCTTCATTTCCCTCGTAAACCTCTATCAAAGCTTCCCACAGTTATTTAGCTGAAGCGTATTCTCTGAAACCTTGGGCAATGTCGGGGGATAGAGCCATAGTCAAGGTGGCCAATGCTCTTTCTTGTTCTTCAACCTTTTCGAAATCATCTTCGGTGTAATCAATGTATGGCTTGTCAATTACTTGTCCAGTTGGAAGATTCGTAGTTATTCTGATTGGACCTTTTAGGATGCTTCTCTAAACCTTGAAATCATTCATTTTGATGTATTTTTCGATTCTGTACTTCCATTCTGGGAACCCTTCTGCAGATAATAGTCGGGGAATGCGAGTAGTTGTTGCCATAATAGAATCCAGTTCATGATGAAGTGCTTGACCTTGAGAATCCATTTTTTTAATTGAAAATTACTTGAAAAATTAAGTAAAATGCGAAAAAGATAGTTTGAGGTCAAACAATTACGGCCGTAAACACTAGTTTATGGTCAACGTTCACAGTTTGGAGTTTACGGTTGAGAATTTGAGTTTACAGTTGAAGGTTTCACGATTGATTTTACGGTTGAAGGTTTCACGGTTGAGTTTACGGTTGAATGAGTTTACGGTCAATGAAGATTAAAGGTTTACGGTCATAAACTGTTTGACCGTAAATACCCAGAATTCGATGAAAAGTTGAATTGAAAGCAGATCTAATCCCCTTATGTCACAAAAACACCAAATGCAGTCTTGAAGAATGATGAACCTGAACTCCTTTGACCGAAAACGTGATTGAAAGATGAATTGACACTAGACTTGCTCTGATACCAATTGTAAGGTCCTGGAAACAGGATCTGAACTAGTGATCAAACAATCTAACAATCAAACAAGATGAGAATTGAGTAGAATAAGAATGAATCAAAGTTGCACACGTTTGTATGAAGAAAACGTCTGGTACAACTATGACTGGCCGTAAACACTATTGATCAACAACCAATGACTGACTCAGACTGGACCTATTTATACAAAAGAAGACAAGATCGTAAACTAAACAAGGCCGTAAACAGGTTTACGGCCGTAAACCTGTTTACGATCGTAAACATACTCTTCACCGTAAACATACCAAAACACTTCCATCATAATACAAAAGGCCTATACATCCAAAGCCTAGCCCAAACCATAATATGGACCCTTCAGCCTCGCACAACCGCTGTCTGAGAGTCTCGAAGGCCGCCTGTTGCTCAGGCCCCCAGCAGAATATCACCGACTTCTTGGTCAGTTGGGTCAATGGAAGGACGATCTTGGAGAAATCCTGGATGAATCTCATGTAATAACCCGCTAGACCAAGAAAACTCTGAATCTCGGTTGGAGACCTCGGAACCTCCCACTGCATCACAGCCTTTATCTTGGCCGGATAGACCAGAATACTCTTCTGGTTGATGAGATTCCCTAGAAACTGCACCTCACGCAACCAGAACTCACACTTGGAGAAGTTCGCAAAAAGTCTTTCCCTCCTCAGTGTCTGCAGCACCTCCCTCAGGTGCTCCTTATGCTGCTCCTGAGTCTTGGAATAGACCAAGATATCATCGATGAAAACTATCACACACCGATCCAGCATCGGTCTGCACACTCGGTTCATGAGATCCATGAACGCGGCTGGAGCATTGGTGAGCCCAAACGGCATCACCACAAACTCATAATGACCATAGCGAGTCTAAAAGGCCATCTTTTGGACATCCTCGTCCCTGAATCGCATCAATGATAACCTGACCGTAGATCAATCTTGGAGAACCAAGATGCTCCCTGAAGCTGGTCAAACAAATCATCTATCCTCGGGAGTGGGTAACGGTTCTTCACCGTCACCTTGTTCAGCTCCTCGTACTCAATACACATGTTGTGTGACCAGTCCTTCTTCTTCACAAACATGATCGGGGCTCCCCATGGCGAACTACTCAGTCTGATGAACCCCTTGTCTAGCAGCTCCTGTAGCTGCGTAGACAACTCCTGCATCTCGGGAGGAGCCAACCGATACGGTGCCTTGGCTATCGGAGCCGCACCAGGGACTAGGTCAATCCTGAACTCGACCTGCCTCTCCGGAGGTACCCCAGGCAGATCCTCCGGGAATACGTCCGGGTACTCTCGCACTACCGATACATCATCCACTGTCGCCTTACCCTTATCCCGGGTATCCATAACATAGGCGATATAACATGCGCACCCCCGCTGAAGGTAGCGCCTAACTCTCGTTGTTGAACATAGAGTCAACCCATGTTGCGGCCTCTCGCCCTGAATCACTAACCCTCCCCCACTAGGAGTCCGAACCCTCACTAGCTGCTGATCGCAATCATTCACTACCCCATTGGGGCTCAACCAGTCCATACCAACTATGAACTTATTCCCTCTCAGGGGAGTAGGGACTAGATCCACTGAAAACTGCTCGTCAAACAACTACATCGTACATCCACGGTAAACCCTCGCGACCCGTACCATCCTATCATATGCTATCTCGACGTCCAATGGACACTCTAGCTCCCCCGAAGCTCCAACGAAGCGCTTGCTAAGTGCGAGCGACACAAAAGATCGGGTAGCCCCCGAATCAAACAGTACCAAAGCAGATATACTGTTCACTAGGAACGATCCTATAATAAAAAACATAAACATGAGCGAAAATCAATATAAATAAAGTGATAAGGAGAGAATACATATCAGTCACAAGATCGGGATCTGTACGTGCCTCCTCAGCCGTATGCTGAAAATCCCTGCTCCTCGCTGTGAACGCCTCCGCTCGGCCCTGACGGCCATCTGTAATCCTCAATGTGGAAGGAGCGGGTGCCACCACCTGTCCTGTCGCTGTCAGACTCGGACACTGGGCCTTCTTGTGGCCCCTCTGATTGCACTGGAAGCAAATCACATCTGAAACTGCTATGGTGGTGGTGGTAGCTGTACAATCCCTATTCATATGCCCAGTTCGGCCGCACTTGTAGCAACCCGAACTCCCTGCCCTGCACGCCCCCTCATGCATCTTGTCGTAGTTGCCACACCGGCTGCGGCCCTGATGGCTCCTCGATCTGTGATCTGATACCTTGGGCTTTTTGCCCGCACTCGCTGACTGCACCCCCTCGGGTTTCCTCTTCCTCTCCATCTCCAAGTCTAGCTCCCTTTCCCGAGCTCTCGCAATCACATCTTCCAGCGTCTTGCAGCTGGAACGGCTCACAAACTGTCGTATGTCGCTCCTCAACATCTTATAATATTGGGCCTTCTTCATCTCCTCGTCCGCCACGTACTGTGAAACAAGAAGGGCCCTGTCCCTAAACTTCGCGGTGATCTCCGCCACAGTCTCTGTCGTCTGCTCAAGACCCTGGATGTCCCTCGCTAGCTGTTGCACCTCAATCACCGGTGCAAACTCGCCCCTGAACCTGGCCGAGAAATCACTCCAGGTCATACCATCTAGTACTGTATCATCCCCAATGGCTCTCCCAACCTCCTCCCACCAGTCACGTGCCCTGTCCTTCAGAAGACAGGACGCAAGTCTAACCTTGTCCCCCTCGGGACATCTGTTGGTGCGGAACTCGTTGGCGACATCAGGCAACCACCTGCTGCTAGAAATGGGGTCCCGTGCCCCATGGTAGTTGGGAGCTCCACCCGCCCTGAACTCCCGGAAAGTCAGTGTGCGTGACCCCATCATGGCCGCCACCTCAGTATGGAACGCGCTCAGCTTCTCATCCAGAAGCTCCAAAATACCTTCCTTGACCGAACCAAAGATCATACGAGTCTACTCTAAAATGATGTGTGTGATCTCAGACAAAATAAACTCCCTCGTCTGCTCAAGCATCTGCTCGGATCCAGAGCCCGAGCTTGATCCCTCACCAGTGCCTGAAGTGCCAGTTGACCTAGTGTGTAACGTCACCATACTGAAAATACACCGTATCAAAAATCAGTGTACTCATCATATCTCGAGGGATCTAACATACTACAAGTTTCCTGGATTCATCTCAGCCTTCCTTGATTCGAGTACAGATCCTCTACTTTCAGTAGTACGGGCCCATACTACCTTCCACATCTATCCGTACTTTCCTCAAGAACTGCCTCGACTCCACCAAGTCCCTTCTATACTACTGCTGTTCTCAAACTAATCTCATCCTAGGCTTGCTCTAGGGTAATCACCAACCCACTCTCCACCATCAGCTGCATAAGAAGTCCCTGCTATCTCCCCCAACTAGCTCGCAAATACTATTACATATCACTAAGACTAGATAATTCTTCGAATGAGAGGTCCTACCCTACAACAGTTAGACTCAAACGAGAGCTGCGAAATAAGGCTAAACCTAACCTTCTACAAGTCCTCGTAATACGTAACTTAACATATTTGTTTACTAGTTAGTAAGAGATAACTAGAACTCCTAAAAGCACAAAGCAAGCAGCATTCGTGCATTGAGTACACATAGTCAAGCATATCACATTCAGGCCATCACTGACTAATCTGTACTATCATGCGGTTCATATAGCTGAGATACATATAACAGGCACATAAGGCATCCTTGCTAGATCCTTAGTCCTAAACTAGCATGCAATTCTCATAAAGCTGATACACATATAATAGACACATAAGGCATAGTTCCTAGATACTTAGTCCTAATCTAGCATGCAGTTCTCATAAACATATCATAACATAAACTTGTATGGGTAATTTGGTAGTACTTACTTGAGCTCGGCTAATTGCATGCACCACACCCTTTTTCTCTTTTCAAAGTTCTTTTCTCTCTTAAAAATTCTTTTGTAGAAATGATTTTCTTTTGAAAATTTTCATACCATGTCCTTAGTTTGAGTTCAGACACACCCGAGAGTGTTCCCGAATCCCTCAAACGAAGGCTCTAATACCAACTTGAAACATCCCAAAAACACATACCAAAAATTTCTTTTTAAAATCATCTAGTAAAAACCATAATCCATCAATATCATAATAAATCTCAAAACATATCTCTCAAAAACATCATGTCAAATACTGTTTCACAAACACGTGAGAAAAATATCAGACTCTAAACAATCCAAGGATAAAGTTGTGGTGTGTTCCATGCGATCATCCCGAGCCCTTCCCCTTGCTAGCAGAAGTACCTGAAACCAAAACTGAAAACTGTAAGCACGAAGCTTAGTGAGTCTCCCCAAACTACCACATACCATACACATAACATATAACATAACCTTGGGTCACCGCCCAACTACATCTGGACGAACTCGGCATCGGCTTACCCGGTATCGGGCACCGCCCGGCATCCGACCGCATCGGGCATCCGACCCCGTTCGACATCAGGCTTGCCCCCGCATCGGGCTTTCCCCGATATACATACAACATAGCATAACAACTAACATAAGCATATAACATGAGCATATAAACATTCATCGGGCTTGCCCCGGCATCTGACCGAAGCCCAGAACACATAACACATAACATGCAAGAATCACAAAGACATCAAGCATACATAAACATTCCTCGGGACCGCCCCGACATCGGATCGTAATCCGGAAAGCATATAACCTACATCGGGCCATGCCCGACATCGGACCGTAGCCCAGAATACTAACATCTAAACAGGTCGGCATTGTGGCCTTAGACCCGTTCCTACTGGAGAAAACTCACCTCGCAAAGCTGTCTGCAAAAACTCGTGGTGAGGAATATATGATAGCTGCTCCAACGACTCCCCGGCTATCAATATCACAATAGTACTTAGTCAAAATCTGATAATCCTTCACAGGGTAAAATGACCATTTTACCCCTGGTCAAAGTCAACATCCTGGTCAAATTCAAAGTCAAGGTCAACTCCCAGTCAACCCCAACTCGTCGAGTTATCTCCCAACTCCGCGAGTTCATGTACTACTTAGACCCGTGGTCAACTAAGCCAGCTCGTCGAGTCCCTTCCCATACTCATCGAGTTCTTCCTGTCATAACATCGAGACACATCAACTTTAACTCGTTGAGTCCCTCCTTGGACTTGTCGAGTTCTTCAGCTTCCAAGTCCTAATCTTGTCCAACTCACTGCGTCATCTCCTAAACTCAATGGTTTCACTCACAACCAGAAAAGGGGTTAGGGTTCACGACCCCACTCGCCGAGTCCAAGAACAATTCGTCGAGTCTGCCATGTGACATATCCATTCAGTCGATTTTAATTCATTTCAATGCCTCTAACTCATAGATTTGGACTCCTTAGACTAGCATTACACGTAAAGTTGCAAACTTCACGTGCATGCATGGTGTTATGAAGCTAAAACACCCAATACAAGCCAAAATGAAGGTCTAAGTCATAGAATAGGGCCATGGCTGAATAAAGGTGGCAACTTTGAGCTTCTAAAGCTCAAGAGTGCCCAGATCTGAAGTCCTTTCATCCCCAAGAGTTCAAATCTCGGATTCACCTTGGAAATGGCCCAAAAATGAAAACATACAAGCTAAGAAGGTGATCTAAGTGAATAGCAGCCAAGGTATAAGCTTTATACCTCTATGAAGACAGAAATGAGTCCTTAGCTCTGGATCTTCGACCTTCCTTCTGCAACTCCAAGCCTTTGCTTCCTTCTTCTAGCTTTAAATCATAAAAATGGCAAGAAATAGCTCAAGATCACTCAAGGTTGATTAGGGTTTCAAGATTAGGGTTTGGAGGCGATGGAGGCTGGGATGGAGGCCAGATTGATGCTTAAATAGGGTGCAAGCCCTAAAGATTAGGGTTTCATCCAGCCTATCCTACTTGTCAAATCAAGACTTCGACTCGTCGAGTAGCTCACTTAAAATCTGCGTCTATTATGCCTTCTACTGGATGAGTTAGGGCCACCAACTCGTCAAGAAGCCCTTCCAAAATGAATAAATAATAAAGTTAAATGCATACCAGTAACCAGGCGTTACAGCATAATTGTCCCAAAACATTTTTCTTTAAGATAAAAATCAATACTCAAAAATTTATGAAAAACCTTTCATTTCATTAATATTAAAAACCGTGGATGTCATAACTTATACAAAAACATAAGCATAATCTCCTTAAAACTCTCAGAAAATAACAATCCCAATCCAATTGCTTTCGTACCGGTATCTATGATACAAATGAAATGAGTGGCTCAAGCTTGGGAGCCTGGTGGGTACATAGATTTTTCAACCCACAATAATATGATTAAATCTTTTAAATATACATTTCACACCAAATAATTAACCCGATTATCCGTTCCCGTTATTCTCACATGCTAATCCTAAAATGATGATCTCAAGGGACCTATCTTAACGAATCACTATAACAATGAGTAGAAAATACTGCTTCAGGGATTCCTTAACAATATATGTTAATAAAGGAAACCATGGAGGATAAAGTACCCGAATGAACGCACAATTCATTAACACCTACAGATTGCAAGTCTGCAAGTGTTCCAGAAAACTATCTAGAATAGTTAGTGGTCGTCATCTAAACTCTGCTAGATGACTAGTCCCAGTAGCACAATAGTACAATATTGGTCACAGCCTCACGCCATTATTTTATCGTTCACAACCCTTTACTACCAAATATAATTTAAGTATGATAAATTAAAATAAATTAGTGCTTCAAGAATATATGATTTAATCAAGTATAAGCATGTCATATTAGTTTATCTAACACAAATGTTATAGGTATAGATAACTAATGCATATAACACTTAAGCATTTAAATACTTTTTTGTCTATATGTAAGATGAAGGTAAATATGCACTCACCTTGTTAAAGGTGGATGATTTGTGTGATAGTTAGTCATTCGCCTAACATCTTGGCTTTCCCTTTTAAACGACCTACATAAAACTATTATTAAGTATTAGCCTTCGTTTATATTAATCGAATTTCTAATAATAGTATTTCAGATTCCTCAATAATCCCAAAGAAATATCAAGTTCTATCAAAAGAGCAATGACCATGTAAAATATTATCAGAAGTAGGATCCGTTTGGTATATAAATATATTGTTTGGAAAATCCTCTTTAAACACCTCACCAAAATCTTGCCTAGACATCACTCCCATAAGTAGATCGATTAGTATTTTCACTAGAATTACTGATAACTCTTATTTATAGGTTCATAATAACGACTATGAATATAAATATAAGTTACACTTAAAATGTAGTAAGTGTAGCTTAACTTACAAGAATTTATGGAAAAAGTTCGGAAAGTCGTGGCCAGAATTTCGAATCTAAATACTCCTTTTCGTCACGCTCTCTGATGCCTCAGCGCCTCGCTAAAGTGCTCATAAACTCAGAAATATCAGGCTCGAGGTGTGGGGATTTATCTACAGAAATTGGAGTAAAAGTGTGAGAAAAATGGGCAAATTTCGCATATATTTATAGGTTGTCGAGGGGGTGGGCACGACGCGCCCTTAGCCTAGGCGTGCCACGCCTTTGTGTACGTAGCAAGGCTTTGTGTCCGTGTGTGACAAGTGGCGGGATATGGGTGGAGCTGTGTCGCATGAACATATAAATCTCGCAATTCATCGGAAAATCATATCTTTCGCTTACGAGGTTCGTTTTCGACCTTCTCTACATCCCTGGTTTTGTAACGACGAGTGCTACAACTTTATTTTAGAATCAACAACTCATTCGCATTCTATTTTTAATTCACAGTCTATGCAGGTTACATTGTAAAAGACTTTGTGAAATTAATAACTTCTTCATACGAGCTCCGTTCTCAATGTTGTATATACTGACGGATTCGTATTTACGAGGACATACACTCTTGTTAAGGTTGTTTTGGATAACAAGTAACCGATTTTTATTTCGTATTCTATGTTACCTACAACTGTATTGTATCAAACGTGAAACATCGAAAAATCATAACTTCCTCATATGAAGTCAGATTTTGGCGTTCTTTATGCTAGGTTCATAATTACGATTACTACAACTTTTGTTTATATTAACTATCCTAAATAATCTTTTATTTTTAAATGTATATTTCGCCCAATTGGTTCAGCTTTAAAATAAGCTTTTATACAAATATTATGCACTCATAATATCTGTCCAAACTCCATGTACATAATATATATATATATATATATATATATATATATATATATATATATATATATATATATATATATATATGTATATATATATATATATATATATATATATATATATATAACTCACCTTTCTATAAAGACACTACGTTGAAGTGTTTATTATTGAGTTATTCATACGAAGTTTACATTATTACAGACATAACTAAATGTTTTTCTACTAGATGCCTATCGAGAAACGTTGGCGTTACAACACGTAAGAGGTGGGGGTGTTGTAACATCCCAAAAATTTCAACAAATTTTAAACTTTTGAAAGACGACCCATTTATTCATCAAAGTGTTTCCAAACTATTATTTCCAAACAATATTTAAAATCAGAGTCTCCCAAGATCCAATCAGTTGAAAAACCACGGATGTGTACGGTCACGCCTTCGCCTTGCCACGATCCTTTCAAGTACCTGAGACAATAAACGAAAATTGTAAGTACGAAGCTTAGTGAGTTCCCCCAATATACCAATACATAAACAAATAACATATACAACAAGCATGCACAAATACTCATACCTAGCTGAATCAGCCTCGGGCTGGAATACCAGGCATGTCTACAATGGGCCCAGTCATCCTCGAGATGGAATACCCTCGCGCCATAAGCACTTTGGTCCAATCAACCATCGAGTTGGAATACCAAACATGTTGGGTCCAATCAACCATCGGTTTAGAATACCCCAAGCCTATTGACTGATGCACAAAGCAGTCCAGTCTCACCACATACCATACAATCATATCGAGTCCAATAAACCATCGAGTTGGAATACCGCAGGCCCAATCAACCATCGGGTTGGAATGCCAATATAAAACGGGTCCAATCATCCTCGGGCCCACTCAACCATCGGGTTGGAATGCCCCCGGTCTGTTGGCTCACGCACATAGTAGTAAAACCTCAACCGCCACCAACATATAAACAGTCAACAGACAATCAGGCAGATCTACAGATCACTAAACATAGCATTAATCTACATACCAGGATACCTATCTAACAGATCACTATAGCACAATAGCATACTATCACATAACGGCATATATAATCCAATGGGTCGACCTTAGTGCCTTCGACCCGCAAGTATAATGAGGAATCTCAGCTCCAACCGACACCTAGCCATTCCAAGTGACCAATCACAACCAAAATCCCAAAATACCCTTGAGGTCAAACTTGGTTAAAGTCCATAAGTCAACTGAGTCAACCCAACCGAGTCAACTCGACCAAGTAAACCTAGACAGCGTATGCGAGGCGTACTACATGGGTACGTTGGGCATATTCGAGTCCTCACAGTTGACCATCATCAGCATGGTTGACCTCGTACGTAGGGCGTACTCCGAGTACGCGGGGAGTACCCTCGCAAGCCCAAAAATCCATTTTAAGAGCTTAATGGCTTAAGCTCTTACGTCCAAACTTCATATCCATGGCCAAAATACTATTAGGAGACATAAAGTCTCCAAATTTACGACTTAGCATATCCAATAAGTGCTTAACAAAAGGTATTATTCCATTAAGACATTCTACAAGATGCATGAAGTAAAACTAACCACTAGGAACCAATTTTTATAACTTAAGACCCCTCCAAGGGTCTGAAAGGACAACTCAAAGGTCAAGAACATGCCATATTCAAGATCTAACATTTTAGGACCCAAAAAGCTTCCATAAAACAACCAAAACTAGATATATGAGATAGAGGGATCAAGTTGCAAGCTTTTTACCATATAATGGTTGCAAATGAAGTAGAAATCCCACATCCAAGTGTTCCACTCCTTCAAGATGAGCTTGACTTACTTCTTTCTTCTTCTAAGGCACCAAAAACATACTTCTAAGCTTGAAAAGGCTCCTAAAAATTAGGGTTTCGTCATTTAGAAAGTACGCCCAGCGTATAATGATGTACGCCCAGTGTACTAGGGTGCGCCTTAGTACGCTTAGCATACAGCACATACGCATGGCGTACTCCGAAGTCCCATTAATTACAACAATGCCACTAGGGCTCCTTTTGCATACTTTCTTGAACTTACGGGCCAAAACGCAATACACCTCAATATAAGAATCAACAATGGAAGTTCTTCAAAACCAGATGTTACAAATCCCCCCCCCCCCCCACCTTGAATTAGACTTCGTCCTCGAAGTCTGCTGCAGTAACTAGCCCAGGGTAGTGCTTCCACTTCTCCACCTCGGAACGCAGATGACATGATATCCCGCACAATCTGAACCATACGAAACCCTTCCGATCCTGACTTACCTTGCTGAATATACTGGGGATTCTGGACCCTTGACCATCCTCTGTTGCTTAACCCTCCATCCGAAGAAAAGGCAGCTCCAAACACGAGCCCCAGCTAGATAACCTCTGCAGAGAGGACCACCAATGCCCGCATAATCCATAACCTGCTGGCTAAGACTGGAAATCGAGAGAGAGTTCCATAAAATACGGGAACTTTCTGAAGGCTACAACACTGAATCAACTCTAACAATATGCTTCCCGAGACTGGAACCCATAATCTGCGACTGATATTTACCCATTCATTGAATCTGCCCTTCTCTTGAGAGTATGATCACTACCAACCATGCGAGAAAAGAACCCAGACACATCAATCACGAACTTCCACTAATCCCCAAAACCATAAGATACACCCAAAAGCCTCTAATTACCTCGTGACTCCCTGACACGCCATTCCAACCATTGCTCCTATGAGCCAGGATGAAAATTCCAAGAATTCCACATTTATCTCAGATCCTTAACAACTCGTGTGTACCCCTATCTGGCAACACACCCGAGACATCAATGAAGTACTTTTAATTTAAGACTTTATGACCGATTACCAACCTTGATGATCAACCCCTAAAACAGCTTGCGACCAAATGAGAGTTACAATGAAACCATTTCGCAAAGACTTTATGATATACAACCCATACTCCCAGTAACCTTTAACTGTTCCCTTTATCCAAACCCGCTGATTTGTGAGTCTCCTAACTCCCAGCAATGCACAAATATCGAAAGTACCATAATCAAAAGAAATGAATCAATCAATACTATCGAGCCTACAATCTATATATGGAACTCGCGACCCACATCACGGGCCAAAAGACTCTCAAACTCTTTCTACCGCCTTGTAGGGACCTAAACAACGTCCCCCTCAATGCTAGCCACACAATAAAGCCATAACTATACCACGCCCAATTCCTTTCATAGATCTAGCTGCTACCAATGCAGTGCCGGAAAAAATCATGGTCGCCCACAACCCGAGAACAGGACAACGGTTGCACCCTTGATCCAAATCAAAGGTTATCACCCAGAAGAACCATGCGTATAATTCGAACCAAACCCCAATTCTATCTTGTCCAGCCCACATACACATAATGAATTATGACCATGCGCATCCTTAGGGAACCCATAACCTCATCCAAAAGAGTCGAAATACCAAAGTCCTATCGAATCAAAAATCTCAATCATAAACAGAATACATCCTCATGAACCATTGGCACAAGATCCCATACTTGATTAAGACTGAACAGATTCCACCCATACATAACTAGTCCGAGAAAACCTCCAAAGTGACCCTGGATGCCACCAAAACCTACGCCTTCTATGAACCAAACTTCCACATCACCACTGAGGCTGAACATACCCAGAGACCAACAGAACATAAAACATACTAAACATGGTGAAAGGTTGACACATCCATTGCACTTCAACTGTCACAACTTGAAAATTTTGGAGAACCTTTGCTGAAATAAGAACGATGCGATCAATAATCGAGGACGCATTACCATTAAATCTAATGAACCAAAACCCTTGAGGAGCTGAATGTACCAATTTCTGAAACGGATTCCTTGATCGATCTCTGTCCAAGCTAGATTATAATTATAAATCCATACCACTAGCTTATAATTTCTCTCCACCACTGATTCCCAACTTGAGTCATCCCAGCGGCTCCTCATCTATTCCTTGGCACCCCAACAGGGACCAATAGCTGAAATAAGCTCCTCGATTACCCACTTCTTGCTAAGTGACAACCCATGTGTCCCATGCACACGATCACCACCTACTAGATACCCCTTCTTTGACCAAACCCTGCACCGATATCCCACATACTCACACAACCGATCCCTAAAACCATTCTCTTAATACCATGAACATGAACAGCTCGATGATCCTCCAAGAAAAATACCCAGTTGTCCCCCACTTAGGGTTTGAACTATCGCCTACTGGTGATAAACCAAACCATAAATCAACCGGCTCGACCAGGCACAACCATTCCTGACCCTAGAATGTATAACACACGCAAAATGACCTTCCAAATAGGGATCAAACCAATAAAAAGAGAATCCTAAATTTCAGCTGAAGACCTCTGAATTTTTTCCAATCATGACCACTTAACATGAAGGATTTCACAAAAAAGCATAAGCAAATACCGACTTATGATCCAAATCGTATCCTCCTGACCTGCAATCCCAACCGACGATCCGATACCTGACCTGCTATAACCCAAGAATACGAACCATTAATCACATCACAAAACCATCCATGGCACATCAATCCACTTGTGCACCTCTGCGCTGGCCTACTGTCGCCAAACCCCGCGACCAACATCCCCAAGCTTGGCTTACATCCCAACTTAGAAGGTCACAAGCCTACTCACTCCTTCCCAAACTCGGAAAATTGAAATGGCCAAATCCCCACCATAGGTAGCGACCTACCAAACCATCAATCAACCATTCTACTCCCAATCAAAATTCCCAAGCTGATCGTAATGGTCGTTCTATTCTTGAGTCCCACGACTCGAATTCATGACCTCGAGCCAACACCATCGAGACTTAGAAACCAACAAGCTCATCTAGATCTGAACCAATCAATCCACACTGATGTCAGCACTGAGGCCGGACAATTACCAGACCGATCCTCATGTCTGAGCAACCATAACCAAAGATCGAGAGATACAGAGCTACTTTCCTCAATGATCATCCTGGGTCCTCGAAGGCCTACTCATAATAATACTCTAGATACTCGCTCAACAGCAAAACTATCACACTAACATACTTCTTAGGCTCTCCTAGGACTCCCCCACCTCCCCTGTCATCAGCTGCTGAAGAACTCCAATCAATATCAGCCAACCACTTTATGAATACAATTACATACAACAAAACTTAAATAATCTTTCTACTAAAGGACCCAACCCTACAACGGTTAGACTCAAACGAGAGTTGTATAATAGGGTTGATTCCTTCACTCTAAGATTATTTAACCTTCATAGCATGTAACTTAGTGTATTGATTTTATGGTCAGCTCACATCAATGTTAGTCCCACAAAGTTAAAAGCAAGTAGCATTCGAGCAGTGGAGTCGACTGGCACTACGACACAATAAAATCAGACAGATCCTCATATGAAATTCTCGATCTCCATCTCCCAGCGTCTCGGGTACCCCTTCAACCTGCTCTCACTCTCTCAAGAGTGACTACTCATTCCTCGTGCTGACCCGCTATGTACTGCACCCCCTCATGAAACTTCCACCAACCTTGCAACACTTGTGTATGCTAGTCATACATAACACTGGATCCTATAGACAGTCTAATACCTGATCCGACCCTAAGCCCTTCATCAAACAAGAACATGAAATAAGGCCAAACCAAACATTCTAAGTCTATATAATATTAGTTATGTACAACTATGATGCATACACTAAACAACTATAGTAATGAGGTCAATTTCATATAAGGAAGATCCAAGGATATCAGGAATCATATAATCAGGAAATTCTATCATGCAATTCCTGAAGATCCCTAGCTTATCACTAACATGTTGTTCTAACATATCACAAGATCAAATAACAGTGTGGTAACTTGGGGTCAACTTACTGGCTCTGGCTGATCGTACACATCACATCCTCTTTAATTATTTTGAAAACAATTTGAAAATCATTTTTATAACTCTTTTTCCGTAGTTTGAGACTGGATTCACACGAGTGTTCCTCCAATTCACTCAAACCAAGGCTCTGATACCAACTTGCCATTCAGTTGAAAAACCAAGGATGTGTACGGTCACGCCTTCGCCTTGCCACAGTCAGTTGAAGTACCCGAAACCATAAACCAAAACTGTAAGCACGAAGCTTAGTGAGTTCCACCAAAATACCACCACACAAACAGATAACATATACAAAAAGAATGCTCAAATACTCATGTCTGGCCCAATCAGCCTCGGGCTGGAATACGAGGCATGTCTACGATGGGCCTAGTTTTCCTTGGGATGGAATACCCTCGCTTCATAACTAGTTTGTTCCAATCAACCATCAAGTTGTAATACCAAACATAATCGGGTCCAATCAACCATAGGGATGGAATACCTGTTAGGTTGCAAAGTCACTCTTGGATGTCATGAGGGCTTACTTCTTTGTATGTGTTTAATGAGTTGTCTTTCCTTTATAAGGAAGTGAGCGACACTCATTTTATCTAATGAACACTTTGAGAGCATTAGTTTAGAGAGAGAAATTGCAAGACCCATTTGTACTCTTTCTATCAATACTAATGAGAGCTAAACCCATATTTATTTACTTCATGTGTTCTTGAGTTTACATGATGATTCAGTAGATCTTTTCTAATTCCGCACATACCATCATAATCAACACCACTACATTTGGTATCAGAGCGGGTGTTCTTGATTCAATCAAGAATTGATCCATGATGGCTTTCTAGATTTGGTGATTCTTCATTTTGAGTTTTTGATCTTCGTGTTATTGAGAGTTTGGATTCTAGAAATCGAATTCATCTTTGATTCTATTCATAATTTGATTTTCTTCACTAGAATTCAAGTGATTATCACATTCTCTCTCTCTAGAAAACCCAAGTTCATATCGTTTGATTCGAAAGGAAAGAAGCAATTATGGAGAAATGGTTGATACATAATGAAACTTTTCTAGGTGAATACACTTTTGAATCTCTTCTTTATTGCTTGAGTGTTGGATTTAAAAGTGAAGATGAACTTATTTTAAATGGAGAAAAGAATAAAGTTGGAGAATTAATTAGTTATCCAATTCATCAAACCAAAGATTTGTTTGATCGATTGGTTACAACGTATCAAGAGAGACGAAGAAATAGGAAAGAAGGTGAAGTCATAAAAGGAATTCCTCTTGCTGAATGTAAATATGGAAGCAATAAACTTGAATTTTATGAAAATTATTATGCAGCTCGGGAACATGTTCTTGATGATGATCATCGTGTTCTTGATGTTCTTGAAGTTCATGACTAGAAGATTCAAGTTGATTCTCATGAAGATGAAAAAGTTTTTTTTGTTCAATTGGAGTTCAAACCGATGATATTTTGTGCTCTTGTGATTCGTTTGAAGGAATGATTCTTTATCGGAAGTCAGTGATCCAAGAAATTCACAAGTATCAAACTCCAAAAGATTTGATTCAAACTCACAATGTTGAAGTTGTAGAAAGTGGGTTTCTTCATGAAATTAAGTCTTCAAGATGCAAAAAGATGAGAAAGAAAAAGAAGAAGAAGATTAAACGAAAAAATAAGCGGGTTTATTCAAATGTTGTTGTGTAGCCGAAATTCGTGAAGCAAATTTGGGTTCTAAAGCAACAATCTCCAAGTGTTGCATTGAATTTTAAGTCAAAACCCAAAAGTGTCGGTGGTTCTTTTGAAGATGTTCTTGGATCATTGAAGAACATGAAGAACGAGTTGTACAACACACATCGTGGGTGGTACAATGTTCAAATTGGAGATTTTCTCGTTCCAACAAAAGAACCAAGATCTTCTAAATTTGATTCGTTCGTTGAAAATGGAACTCGATTCGTCAAAAAGGTATCACAAATTCTCAAATTGATTCCAAAACATCCACGATTTCTATTCGTGATTTGCCTTTTTCATTTTTGATCGATTTGATTCATTGGATCTATTCTGTTTCAACCCCATTGTTGATCCAATTACTTTTGTTTAGATCAAAATTCCAAAAATCATTCTCATATTCAAAATTCACTTTTCATCCACATTTTTAATTGAGTCCAAAAGAAATTTATTTACTGTTCATATCATTCTTGAGCCCACATCAAAATTTCGAATGTCACTGTTCATTGATCGACTTTCGTGAGCACAATCAATTCTTTTATGATCTGATAGTATAGTTTTTAAGCCCAAATGTCATTGGATCAAAATCGAAATCGGATATGAAGCATTTCGTTTGTTCATTCTCATACGCTTCAAGTACTTGTACATTCTAATATTCTTGACTGTGTTCATACGAACTCAGTTTCGTCAAGATATTCTTATCGATCGTTGCTAGTTGAATTCATCTTGTGAATCGATTCTATTTGGATTGTACAAACATAAAATCGATTACGATCAAGATGTCGATAATTGATTCAATTGGAAAATCAAACGAGTTTCTAAAAGTCAAAATCGACTCATGTGAAACAGATTCCTGACTTAGAATGATTTTAGAAACAAATGGTAAATTTGATTTTTGTTACGAATGCTATAATGATCTCGTTTGATGGTTAGACTCAAATGTGAAGTTTCAACATCAATAATCGAAGGAGAAGAAAGTTTTGATTTTGGTTATTGATTTTTGATTTGGAAAACCCGAAAACAAAATCGAAGGTCCTTTGATTTGGAATCGAGATGTAAAATCGAATCATTAGGAGTCAAAAGAAATTGTTTTTGGGTTTGATGGTTTGTTGTCGATAGTGATTGAAAGCGAAGGACGAACAGGTTTTGGTTTCACACAAAAAAGCGAAGGCTGATTTGAAATTAGGATCGATGGTCGATGGTTTGGGGATGAACAAGAATTGACTTGGCAAACGAATTGGGAACAAATTCGTTTTTTTGTTGATTTGGGTTGAGTAGTCAAGTTGAGTTCGACTAGGAATTGGCAAGACTGTGGTCGATGGTCGAATGGTTATTGATAATCGAAAATCGATACTTGATGATCTTAAAGGATTCGTTAGCAACGGGTTGAAGTGATGAATGGTCGACTGATTGTAGACGGAATCTGCTAAATTTGGAGTTGGGAAGGACGAATTGTGAATGGTTTGGATGTCGGTTGGTCTAAGTCAAAAAGCGAAGGTTTCTGTGTTTGGATTTTGATAAGGAAATGGATTTAAACAGGTTGAATGGTTTGACTGGGAAGTCGAAAATTAAACGAAATTTTGATGTCGATGTTGATAGATGATTTGGGAGTTGCGATGTCGATTTTGGACGATGCTATCAACTGAAACACTATGATCTGGGAATGAAGGTTTCGAAAGAAAGGATGACGAACAGATGTCTTGGGAACACACTGACTAACGAACACAAATGTTAGTTCATTGCTTAAAGATGTATTTGACAGTCGAAGCATTGATATTGATGTCGATGATTTTGGTTCACTGTAATGAAAAGCGAAGAACAATCTGAATGACTAAGATGTTATTGTTCTCGGTTAAGCGTTTGACATGCTTCGTTTTCGATAGTTCTTTGATTGAGAAAAAGCTTCGTTATCAATGGTGTTGTGGATTTCGTTACCTGGTTCACGACTTGGGAAGAAGGTTTTGATAACGAATGTTTTAACAACGAAGATTCGTGAACAAAATAGCAAAGGTTTTTCTTTAAAAAGCGAAGATTTTGGGTTGATAAGTTTCGAAGGTTATGAGAATCGGCTAACTAACGAACGTATGGTTATCAATTTCGAAAGCTTCATAATGAAGGTTTTTGGTTGTTTCCCTATCTGCTAATTTCGTTAGAATGGCGAAGAAACACAACAGTTTCGAAATTGGTCCTTAAACTTTCGATAGTTTGACAGTTTGTCACCATATTCGACAATAGGTCCCGATTTTCGACATTTTGGAAGAAAAGAGGCTGAATTTTCGAAATTGGTCCCTGAAGTTTCGAAGATATGGCATAAATGGTCCAGTTTCAAATATTGAGCTAAAATTGTGAAGAATGAAGAAGTTTCATGTTCAGTCCCTGCAGTTTGTGCGAGTGTACAGTTTATGCCCAGTTTTGCAAATGGGGTAGAGTTTCGCATATCAAGCTGTTTTTGGCGCAACAGGTCCCTATAGAATTATGTTATTGATGATTTTTACCCGGATTTTGGAAAATCTTGCAACTCTCACCCAAAACTCGAAAATTTTACAAATTGAAAATTTTTTCGAGGCTTTTTCTTGATTGTTTTTTCGTGCAAGATTTTCAAAGTTTCATTGTTGGCACACATCAAGGGGGAGTATTGTGAAGTTCATTCCTCGGGCGCTTCTCACACTTAATGGGTTTTATAATCATTTTTTGATTATAAAAAGGGGGATAATGATGGGTATTTGAAGCGGGTTTTTCGAATATTCATTTGCGGATTTGAAGACTGGTGTTACTTCGAGGGGAGTTTTTTCTTAATCGCAAGTGCTCGTTGGATATTGAAGCCGGACATCCAATCCTAACTTTTAGGGGGAGAATGTTAGGGTGCAAAGTCACTCTTGCATGTCATGAGGGCTTACGCATTTGTATGTGTGTAATGAGTAGTCTTTCCTTTATAAGGAAGTGAGTGACACTCATTTGATCTAATAAACACTTTGAGAGCATTAGTTAAGAGAGAGAAATTGCAAGACCCATTCGTACTCTTTCTACCAATACTAATGAGAGCTAAACCCAGATTTATTTACTTCATGTGTTCTTGAGTTTACATGATGATTCACTAGATATTTTCTAATTCCGCACATGCCATCATAATCAACACCACTACATCATATTCAATTGCTGAATTATGGTTTGAATTTTCTCGATACTCCTAAGTTTTTATAAAATGATTCGTTTCAAAGACTAATTTTTTATTTATTTTGTTTGTTTAAATTTGCGCATTTATTTTATTTCCTTTCGTCCCTATGCACAAATTTAGGGGGAGAAATCAAAAATTAAAAAAAAAATTATAAAATCAAAAATTTTCAAAAATATGTATTCTTTCGTAAGTGTTCTTGGGAAGTGATAAGAAGTTTAGTGTTAAAGGGCAGTATGAATTATGTGTAATGCACTGAAGCTAAATTGTTTAGACTCTGTGTTCAATGTGCTGGTAGGCACGAAGGATTCAAAATGAAAGGACTAGACATTGTTGACAATGAAAGGACTTGATAGTGTTAACTCATCTAGACTTAGATAGTTACATTTAGACTGACCATACGACGCTTGGATAGATTGAGCAGTGAGATAAACAAGGGAGCCTGCAAGATACATTAAAGTTACTTATCATTTAGAACTGTGGCTCAACACTTCTTCGACATACGGACTTATGTCCTTAATTCTTGTGCTGATAGGGTGAATGGGGGGTTCTGATAAAGTAGGTCTGTGTGAAATTGTTTTATTTCTTATCCTCTATGTCAGTCATATGTTGCCCCCTTTGCGTGATTGGAAGACATCTGACCTGGGACGCAACATATGTATCTCTATTTCTGTACATCTCTATCTATGCATCTCTCTATCTATGTCAGTCATATGTTGTCCCTTCTGTGTGATTGGAATAGATCCGACCTAGGACACAACATATGTACATTTTTATCTCTCTATCCCTCCTTCTATGTTAGTCATATGTTGTCCCTCTACGTGATTGGAAGAGATCCGACCTGGGATACAACATATGCATCTCTATATGTATCTTCTCTCTCAAATCATTGAATACTCACCTAAAGAAAAGAGCTCTTTGGAATTCCTTGATTGCTAGGGTATGTCGTGAAGTGGGGAACACGTTCAAGTTCTCTTAAAATTGAATTTGTTTATGACTAAAGGTTGATTGTGGATCTCGTTGCTAAATTTAAGTGCACAACAATATCCTTGGTCGTCGTCAGCAGAATGGTCTATTTAGGAATATAATTGCAATGTCTTGTCACTTATAATCTGTCCAACTTGCAAATATCCTTTGTGTTTAAGTGGACCACAATATTGGTGATTGACCAGATTTATCCATATACGTGTGTGCTGATAAACGATATGAAATTTCTTGACAACTTTTGATCCCAAAAGTTTTAGATTTAGTTATTGAAATGTGTTTCTTTTATTTTATTTTATTTTTGTTTTTGTTAAATTTGTTCATATTTTTCCTCAATGCACAAATTAAGGGGGAGAATTAAAACCAAACAAAAATCATAAAATTAAAAAAAATCCAAAACTATGTTTATTTCTGCTTTTATTTCTTTTTCAGAAAATTAAAAAAATCCAAAAATAT
Organism: Lactuca virosa; assembly: GCF_052849685.1. Lineage (NCBI taxonomy): Eukaryota > Viridiplantae > Streptophyta > Magnoliopsida > Asterales > Asteraceae > Lactuca > Lactuca virosa. The sequence goes on along the minus strand of NC_136432.1, from coordinate 163,091,343 downwards.
TGTTATTTAGCGTATTTTAATTTTATTTTATTTCTTAGTTATTTTAATTGTGGGCTAAGTGTATTTTATTTTTATTTTTTATCTCAAAATTTTCATTTATCTTAAAATTCGAATTCAAAAGAAGAAGAGACTCAAGGAGATTGCATCGGAATTTTCTGAGCAAGGAGAAGAAACTTGGAAAGGAATTGATGGTCATTACACTTCACACTACTTTCACAAGGAATTGAAGACATGAAACTGTACAAACTGTGAGTTAGGCAGTATCTTTCTAAGAACTGTCGTATCTAAGAAATTGAAAGTCTGAAACTGTACAGATTTTCAAATTGGTCTTGTCAGTTATCTTTACCAAAGAACTTTCATGGCACCAGGGTGATTCACCCAACCGGGAAATAGATATTGCTGAACATCTCGCACAGGGTCTTGACAATCTCTTTGCCATGCAAAACTGCGGAGACTCAACTATGTTCTCAGATACATTCTTCACACGTAAGGAATTAACGGTATTGGCACTAGGGCGATGCACCTCGCAAGGAAGGATTACCATTGAACGTCTCGCCAAGGGCCAAGTTAACTTGTTAACTTGAAAAACTGTATTGAGATCTTTGATCAAGGATATGCAGGGGCTAACATCAAAAATAGCCACGAGTAGTTCTTCGATACTCAACAAATCGCAGTGTGTTCCTCCGTGTTCACACAGATACTGCGAGTAGTCTCCATCTGAGCCAAGGATGGGTCCTTGAACAACTATGGTGCGAAGGTTCTTTACGACTCTATGATCCACAGGGACTTTTTAGTGATGGTTAATTTTTAAGATGCATCTATGATCGAAGAAGAATATTCATTCAAAGGAACAAGAAGTGAAGATTATTTTTCAACACATAATCTTTCAACCCCAGAAGAAAGGTGAAGCTGTTTTTGATGTTATGTGACGAATTGCATTGAAGCCTCCTCAATCAATTTTCTGCTATCTATGAACTTGCTGAAGTGATCCAGAAGAATCAGTCTCTCTGTTATTATCTCTGAAGTTTCTCAAAGCTGAAAGTGCTGATTTACAAGAAGCCTTTATACCCAATGTGCATTTAAAGTCAAATTTGAGGGAAGTCCAACTACTAAAGATGAAGTTATTCATGTAGAAGATTCATATGTACATCTTGCAGTCAAGTCGTGAAGAAATCGAGGAAAGAGCTGAAAGTCAAGATCAAGGAAGGATGAAAAGAAAAGAAAGCTATAAACCAAGGGGGAGATTGTTAGGACATAAATTTGTGGTTTATACTTTGCTTTTCAAGGCTCTTATGGTTTTCGGTTTTGGCCTGAAATCTCCATGATTTCGGTGGTACTTGGACCGAAATCACCATGTGATTTCGGTTGGGTTATTGGATTGGGCCTTTGTAATTAGGTCTAGGTATATATTGTTTTCTTTAAGACATGTAAAATGGGGATTCCATTTTAGCCATATCGAGTTCAAGAGAGAAAAAGAGAAAGAGCCGAGAGTAATTCATCATCTTATGTAATAGACTATTATCAATATAGTGTGCATTGAAGATTTGGTAATTGTGTTCTTGTTCCATATTACGATTTGTGGTATTCATTAGATTGGGATTCCGCATCAATTTTAGTGATTTCGATTGATACAAAAAATTGGGTTTTACATGATTTATAAATTTATTGTGGTTAATAAATTAATTAGGAATTTATTAAATTGAGTTAGAATTGATCAGAATTAATTTGGAATTAATTTTGGGTCAATTAGAATTAATTAGGGTAAAGGGGTGATCTGTAATTGCTTAATAGTTGAGCAAAGGAAAGATTCTAGATCCTTCCTAGCTTGGATGGTTTTGGAGGCTCATTTGGGAGCTTCTGGAAGGCTTCAGGTATTGAGGAGGATAACCACTTGATTTAGATTAAATTAATAATATTTCAAATTCAAATTGGAGTTTATCCTAGTTACTTGACAAGTATAAATAGACCACTTAGGGTGGCAAATTCAATCCATTTGTTCTTTTGGAGGCATTAGTCGAATTTCTCCGCTCTCCTCTCTCTTGCTCTCAAATAGTCTTCTAGTTTTAGGGTTTAGGTGTGACCCATTAGAGGTAGCCATAATTTTGATGCTAGTTTTCTGAAGTCGAATAAGGGATTCAAGGATATTTTTTACTAGTTCAATATCAAAGATACGTAATCGCAACAAGAAGTTTCGATTACATATAGGGTTTCTTTAATTTTTATAAGTATGTTGCAATTAGTTGTTAAAAGACATGGATGCAAATAGGTTGCATGTATCCTTAAGTGTTAAGTGATTTTCCATATGTACATTGTTTTTGTAACCTATAAAACTCATCATAGCATACTGGAATACAATAAGTAATCACCATGAATAGTACTGGCAGCAAGTACATGATTCGAGTTGGGCTCTACAACAACTTAACCTGCAACAGAAAAATAATAAATATTGTAAGCCATCAGGCTTAGTCAATAACAACCACAATAACAATACAACATGTAGCATTATTTAATAATTTAACTTATCACCCAATAAAAACTACTACTATTATCTTACCATAAAATTAAAATTATATTAATCAACTATTGTTTCAGGGAACCACATAAAAACTACTAGTATCATCTTACCATAAAATTTTCACATGGCAACACTGGCAAACTAACCAATATTTCTTCACCATTAGTCATCCCTTTGGGAATTCTAAGTAAGTATCTCACGTTCTTTTTCCTTTTCGTATATAACCTATCACTTGAACTCATTTCATCAGACTACAATGTCCTATCGCTTCAACGATATATTATATAATGATATCATAGTATATTAAATTGTCATATTTGTGTAGCAATACACATCAATAAACATCCGATGTTCGAGTAGAGTTGCTCATCTGGTTAATTAACGGACTAACTCCACCCTTGTTTTATGACCTTCGCTATCTTTTTACTTGCCACAAAGCAACACCTAATCAATAATTTAAAATGTTTCTTAGAACCTATACCCCCTTTCACCAAACTAATTTAACTTCATAATACAACCGTTACTGGCTTAACCTTGTAAGTCGTTAGCTAAATGTTACACATCCAGTAACTTCTGTAAATTAAGGTTTATAACCCTCCTTATCCAGACTATGTATTTAACCATAAGATTTATCTATTAATCTCACCATAGGGTTTGTAATAACACCATATCATGAATTTGCGTAATGCATACTCGGGTCTAACAAATTTCTATGAAATATTACACAAACATAATTACATAATAACAACATAAAAGACACCTCAGTTGATCCCGTAACACAACCCTCGTATCTCGTACACGAGTATGACTGAAACATCCCAAAAATACAGTCAAAAAATTTCATCTTAAATCATTAAGAAAACCATGGTTATCAAACATCATAAAAAATCATAAGTCGTGTATCTCAAAAATATCATAAACATCTTTTAAATATATCATAGTATAAACATCCCAGGCTAAACAAATGGTGTGTGCACTGAATTCATCCCGAGCTCTTCCCCTTGCTACCAGAAGTACCTGAAACCAAAACTGAAAATTGTAAGCACGAAGCTTAGTGAGTCTCCCCAAGCTACCACATACCACACACATAATCACATAAGCACATGAGTTGGGTCCCCGCCCCTTCCTCGGGCCCCGCCTGGCATCGGACAAAGTCCGGCATTAGGCCCTGCCTGGGATCAAGACCCGCTCGGTATACATATATGTTTCTACCTGGCCCCGCCTGTCTCTGAGCCCCACCTGCTATGCACATACAAACAATAACATATAATCATGCTAGTATATCAAGAATCATACACAACACTATATCTTCTAGTCTTAAGGCCTCGCCTATCATGGTTCCCGCCCCTACTCTGCTAATGGTGAGATATGGAACTTTGTCAATACTCAGCTAGTGATGAGATACGGGACCTCGCCCACACTCACCTCCCTACCAGGAACATACAAGTATCACAAAGACAACAAGTATAACTAAACATGAATTCCTTCATCGGGTACCACCCGGCATCGAACCGTAGTTCAGAAACATACATATAAACCTTCCTCGGGCCCCGCCCGACATCGGACCGAAATCTGGAACATGTAAAACAAGCACATGCAAGACTCACGAAGACATCAAGCGTAAAAACATTCCTCGGGCACTGCCCGACATCGGACCTTGATCAGGAACATACTAACATACATAAACGGGCCGACATTGGTTCCTTCGACCCGTTCCTACAGGAGAAAACTCACCTTACAAGCTGACTGCAGAATCCTTCGAATAAACATATCACTGCTAGCTGGAAGATCCTCGAACTGCTTATCTCTCGACTCCCCGAGTTACTGATCATCATACAAATTAAATAAGTCCAGGATTTTTATAACTTAACCATAACTCCTCACAGGGGTAGAAGACCATTCCACCCCTCACATACTCTTGTCCAAATATGGACTCTACTTAACCCTTTTGAACCCTTTCCATACTTCATAACCCTCCGGGGTCAACCTTGGTCCATGTCAAAGTCGAGGTCAAAGTCAACGCCCAGTCAAAGTCTAAGTCAACGCTTTGTGTTGACTCAACTCGTCGAGTCATCCCCCTGAATCGCCGAGTTCCCTTTCTACTCGTAGTCGTTATAAAACGATTCAAATCGTCGAGTCCCTCCTCAGACTCGTTGAGTTCTACCCTTTACACAATCGGGACAAATCGACTCAACTCGTCGAGTCCCTCTATGGACTCATCGATTTTTTCAGTCTGTTGCTTCATCTTAATGGATTAAGCCCCTATTCTTCAGATCTGAGCTTCATACTTGACACATACACTAAAAATGTCCTTTTAAGGGTAATGTTTCCAACTTTACCCGTTAATAGCCTTACATAATGGGTTAAGCTCAAACCCTGGTCCTTTAAGTCCTAGATCTAGATCCAAACACCATCAATATTCTAAACAAAGGCACATAAACTGAGATCTAGACCCTAAACACTACAATAACATGTAAAGCTTCCACCTTTCTCTCCATGCATGGCCTTTTAGAGCTTAAAAGGCCAAAACAATATGCTATAGCTTGCATGGGGCTTCAATGGCCATAAAGTTTGCACCTTTATGCCATGAAAGTTGTAACATCCCGACTCCCAGGCATAATATTTAATTAAATTATATTCATTTTTCAGGGCAACTCGACGAGTTAGAGGGCCCAACTCGCTGAGTAGAGATTGAGATGGCCGCGTGATTTTTAGAGTCTACTCGACGAGTAGGAGCTCAGTATGAAAACCTAAATTTTCAGGGTTTGCACCCTATTTAAAGGACCTTAAGTCCTTTACCTCGCCTCCCTCGCCACCTTAACACGCCGAGAGATACCCTAACCGAGCTATTATCATTTGTGTGTGTGTGTGAGAGAGAGAGAGAGGCTAAAAGTGTGTGTTTTTGTGCATTCTTGGAAGGAGTTTGAGGAGCAAAAGGCTTGGAATGAGAAGGAGCCCTTGAATCCAGTATTCTTTCATTGTTAGCTGCCATCTGGAGGTAAAAAACTATCACCTTGACCATTTGTATGTTAGATATCTTCACTAGGGAGTTTGTGGCCATTTCCATCTTCTCTTTGAATCCTTTAGTTTCTTGAGCATGCCTTGAAGATGAGACTTCAGATCTAGACAGTATGAGGTCCCTTAGGCCAAAATATTCAAGCTTTATCAAGCATTGCCCAACTTTCATGCCTTAAACCCTCTATTGAGCTTTGGGTTGGCAAACTTAGCCCTAGATGTCATGCATGAATGTAAAGCTTGCAGCTTTACGTGTTATTTCAGCCTTGGGAGGCTAGATCTAGAGTATGGGGCCTTAGTTCTTCTTAAAAACGTCTGAATACGAGAATGGACTGAAGGGACTCGACGATTTGGTGAGCCAACTCGACGAGTTGGTTAGGGTTTTTCCCTGATAGTCTGGACGTGTTACGAACTCGGCGACTAGAGTTGGATTTTCCCCATTTTACAGAGAAACGAAGAAACTCGATGAGTCGCATAGATGCCCTCGACGAGTTGGGTCAACATGGACTGTTGACTCGAGTGTTGACTTCCGTTGACTGTTAGGGTTTGGTCAAGTTATGGATTATGGAGACCATGGAGGGGTAAAATGGTCTTTCACCCTTTCGGAGGAAAAAGGAGTTAGCTTAACATCTTGGAGTTTTTATTATAAATTGTTACTTAGAGATGATTATGATATATACAGGTGGAGTCTAGACCTACCATTGAGTATGAGACATTCTTGTTCTACCTACAAGGTGAGTCTTCTCACTATACTTACCTGAGTGGTAATATTGTGTGACCGGAGGGTCTTATTTAAGTTATTGACCGAAGGGTCTTATGTGCTTATACTGAGTTATGTGATGTCATGAATTGTGTCTTTGTGATTTATGTTGTATATTATTTCTGTGCCTTATTGAGTTAGGACCGGAGGGTCCAAACCGAGTTGTGAGACCAGAGGGTCTTCACTGAGATACATGACTGGAGGGTCCGACCCGAGTTGTGAGAGCAGAGGGTCTTCACTGAGACACATGACCGAAGGGTCCTTATCGAGATATAGCCATGAGAGACTAATTATTTGTGTGTGGTATTTTGGGGAACTCACTAAGCTTCGTGCTTACAATGTTGTGTGAAATGTGTTTCAGGTACCTCTTAGGATCGCGGGAAGGCGTCGGCTTGATTGTACACACCAGCTTGAGATTATGTTTTGAGGATTTAGGGATATTGTCAAACATTTTGTTGTCTTTTGTTTTGAACAACTTATACATTTGGGTTTTTGAGAAAATGAGATTGTGTTTTATGAGGTTTTAAAAATGAAAATTTTGTTTGAAAATTTAGAGTGTTACAAGTTGGTATATGGGCCTTGGTTTGAGGGATTCAGATGTATCCTCGGGTATGTCTGGACTCAAACTGAACATTTGAGGAAAATTTTCTAAAAAGAAATGATTTTTTTTTCTAAAACGAGTAAGAGCTTTTAAGAGAAAATGAGATGAAGCAGTGTGTACAATCAGCCAGAGCCCGAATGGTGATTTCCCAAAATACCACTACTTGTTTATATTATAAGATACTTATGATATGTTAGAGCTGCATGCTAGAGGATAGGCTAGGTATTTCATGAATTTAGAGCTAGAGTTGCGTGATTCATGATGCCTTAGCCTAGGGGATGTTATTGATTGCTATTATCTGCTATTTGCTATGTAAATGTGTTGAGTAGGAGTACCTAGCAGGAATTTTTTAGAGAGAGTTTTGAGTCGAGGAGTAATCTAGGAGAGATACTTAGATGTTCATTGAGAAATCTACTGAGAGTAGTTTGATATCCGTGAGGCATAGAGTACTTGTGAATTAGGATCCTAGGAGGAGGACTTGGGGCGACTATGGTTGGGTGTGGAAGGTAGTATTGGGCCCGAACTACTGAAAGCACCGGATCTGTATGCGACCCTAGTAAGAACCTTAGGACACTAAAGAGGATGTAGGGGTGGGTAATGGCATGTGTGCTTGAGCTAGTCTCTGATGATTTTCGTGTTTGTATTTTAGAAACACTATGGTGATTACCCGCAATAACCCTGGGGGCAGTGGTACTAGTGACGAGGAGATTCGCAGGATCATTGCTGAGGAGGTGGCCGCAGCTATCAGGGAGCCCATACCAGAGATATTCGGGTCTATTAAGACAACGCTGATTGAGACATTTGATGAGCGATACACTGCTGTCACGGAAGCTGCTGCTGCCGCAACCACCGCAGTCGTAGCTGCTGCGAGGCCACAGGGGGTGACTCGTTATTGTTTCGGGAGTTCAGCAACACGAAGCCACAAGATTTTGACTTGGCCCAGGACCCGAATTTTTCCATGAGATGGATATCCGACATTGAGGGGTGTTTCTATACGTTCTCGTGCCCGAAGCATTTGAGAGTTCGGTTTGCATTGAACCAGCTTCGCTTGGGAACGAAGGACTGGTGGAAGTTCGTGACGATTGATTTTACTCCTGCAGCGACTTGGGAGAGGTTTAACCAGTTGTTCAGAGATGAGTATGTTCCCCAGGCGGAGAGGGAACGTTTGGCCCAGGAGTTTTTGTCTCTCAAGCAGAAGACAAAATAGTGACAGAGATTACGAGGATATTTCATGATAGGGCACTGTTTTTCCCTGGGAACGTGTCTACTGAGCAGGAACATATGAGTCGGAATTTGAGTATCTTGAGGAGAGATATTCTGGAGTTCATGGTGAACTCTTCATATAATACATTAGCTGAGTTGCAGACCAATTCCAGGAGGATGGAGATTGAGCTGGAGATTCAGACCAGAGAGGAGAGAGAGCACCAGGGGAGAGATAAGAGACAAGTGCAGTCGCAGTCGGCGACGAAGCGGGATAAGCCCGCTGATTCTAGAGCATGAGGTCAGAAGGGCCACACTTTTGGCAAGTGCGGAAAGAGTCACGAGGGATCTTGTTGAGCAGGGATTTGCTACAAATATGGCAAGGAGGAGCATATGGCGAAGGACTGCCCCAATGGATTTTCGGTTTGCTTTCATTGCAACCAGACTGGCCACCGGAAGGCCGAGTGTCCTCAGCTCACTCAGGGATCAGCCTAGGCTTCTTCTCTTGCTACTTTACATGTTCCTGATGGTCGTCAGGGGAAGGCCGAGGCTCCGAGAGCTCGTGGGAGAGCATTCCAGCTGACTGCGGAGGAGGTCCGCGCAGCGCCTGATGTTGTTGCTGGTATGTATCTCCTTATTTATGTTATTTTGAGATTTGTATATGCTTATACTGTGTTGCATATAGGTACTTTTCTTGTGAGTTATGTGCCTCCCTTGGTGTTATTAGACTCGGATGCGAGCCGATATTTCGTGTCTTTATCCTTTAGTCGTCACATCAGTGTTAGACACGAGGCGTTGAGTCAACCACTAAGAGCTTCTATAGCCGATGAACATGCGGTAGTTTCCAATGATGTATTCTGGGGATGTATTTTAAAGATTTTCGGTATTGAGTTTCCAATAGATCAGGTACCGATAGCGATGGGTGACGTGTGTGTCATAGTGGGCATGGATTGGTTGAGCCGATTTGGAGCCGTGATTGACAGTGAACGTCAGATGGTGACCATACGAGACCCTATTGGGGGAGTACTTACCGTTTATGGCGACGGAACTAGATTGGGATCAGCCTTCTGCTCTGCCTCCAGGGCAAGGCAGAGCCTACAGCAGGGATGTAAGGGCTTTTTAGCGTATGTGATGGATACACGATTTGCCACTGAGAGGCCGTGTTCTATTTCCGAAGTTCTAGTAGTATGTGAGTTCCCAACTGTTTTCCCTGAGGAATTGTCGGTTGTGCCTCCTGAGAGTTTCAGATCGATCTAATTCCGGGGGCGGTGCCTATTGCCAAGACACCTTATCGCCTTGCGCCGCCTGAGATGCAGGAGTTGTCCTCGCAGCTCCAGAAGCTGCTAGGGAAGGGTTTTATTATACCGAGTAGATCACCGTGGGGAGCTTCCATCCTTTTTGTCAAGAAAAAGGATGGTTCACACCGGATGTGCATCGATTACCGGAAGTTGAACAAGCTGATGGTCAAGAACCGTTATCCACTACCAAGGATCGACGATTTGTTTGATCAGTTGCAGGGGACGTCTTGGTTTTCCAAGATTGATTTGAGATCTAGGTATCATCAGATGAGAGTCTGCGAGGAGGATATTCATAAGATGGCCTTTCGGACTCGTTTTGGGCACTACGAGTTTGTGGTGATGCCTTTCGGGCTCACCAATGCACCGGCAGCGTTCATGGACCTCATGAACCGGGTGTATAGTCACATGTTGGATCGGTCGGTGATCATGTTCATCAACGACATTTTGGTGTACTCGTGATCTAGGGAACAACATGAGGAGCATCTGCGGGAGATTCTTGGGGTATTGAGGATGGAGAGGCTCTATGCCAAATTCTCCAAGTTTGATTTCTGGTTACGAGAGGTCCAGTTCTTGGGACACCTCGTTAACCAGAATGGGATTTTGGTTGACCCGGCCAAGATTGAGGCAGTTATGCGATGGGAGGTGTCGAGATCCCCATCCGAGATCAGGAGTTTTATAGGTCTGGCGGGTTACTATCGAAGGTCTATCAGAGATTTCTCCAAGATTGTCGTTTCTCTCACCATATTGATCAGGAAGGGTGTTACTTTTGTCTGGGGGACCGAGGAGCAGGCTTCATTCGAGACTCTTCGCCAGAGATTGTGCGAAGCTCCAGTGTTAGCCCTTCCTGAAGGAGTGGAGGAATTTGTAGTCTACTGTGATGCATCTATATCGGGAATGGGTGTCGTATTGATGTAGAGGGGGCACGTAATAGCATATCCGTCGAGCCAGATGAAGCCTCACGAGAGGAGGTATCCCACCCATGATTTGGAGTTGGGGGCGGTGGTATTCGCCCTCAAGATTTGGCGCCAGTAACTTTATCGTGTCCGATGTACCATATACACAGACCATAAGATCCAAAAGTACCTTATGGATCAGCCTAACCTGAATATGAGACAGAGGAGTTGGTTGGATGTATTGAAATACTATGACTATGAGATTTTGTATCACCCTAGCAAGGCTAACGTCGTAGCTGATGCCATAAGTCGTAGAGCAGCGAGTGGTCCGATCCGAGACATGTGCATGAGGATGACGGTGATGACTCCAGTCTTAGATACCATCCGAGAGGCCCAAGCGGTGGCCATGAGACTAGAAAACTGTAAGAGAGAGCGGGTGAGCAGGCAGATTTCTGAGTTTGAGACTGATAGTCGGGGGCTTATAAGTTTCCATGGGCGGATATGGGTGTCATATACGGGTGGAGCTCGCTGTATTTCGATGGAGGAGGCCCATAGGTCGAGATTATCGATCCATCCGGGGGCCACCAAGATGTATTTGGACTTAAAAAAGGGATTATTGGTGGCCCTGTATGAAGAGAGATGTGTCATGGGTAGTCGAGAGATGCTTGACCTATCGTCGGGTCAAGGCAGAGCACCAGCGTCTCCATGGCCAGTTGCAGTCTTTGGAGATTCCCCTGTGGAAGTGGGAACAGATCTTCATGGATTTTATTACCAAGTTACCAAGGACTGCATGAGGTGTCGATGCGATATGGGTGATTGTAGATCGGTTGACGAAGAGTGATCACTTTCTGGATATAAGTGAGAGCTCTTCTACGGAGAAATTGGTCGATATCTACGTTCGAGAGGTGGTGGCACGACATGGGGTGCCAACATCGATAGTGGCAGATCGGGATGTGCATTTTACTTCCAGGTTCTGGAAGAAATTTCATGAGGGCAAGTAAGGGTACCCGGCTCGTTGGACCCTCCGGTCCGGTCTCAGTAACACATAGTATAGCATATATATCACACAAACAAATGCATAACTCAAGTAAGCACATATGACCCTCTGGTCACACATAAATACCACTCTAGGTAAAGTATAGTGAGAAGACTCACCTCGTAAGAATTGGACAACCGCGAAATCGAATCACTAGTCTAGCCTCCGCCTAAAACACACAATAATTATCCCTAATTAATAGATGCTCTCATGAAGCTAGACTAACCCTTCCATACACTCACAGAAGGGTAAAAGACCATTTTACCCCTCCATGGGCTCAATCGACCACACGTTGACCAAGACCATAAAAGTCAACAAAAAGTCAACGGCAGGGAATACGTACCAGCTCTCTACGTTGGGCGTACTCAGCAGCCATACAGATACCGGGGATGCTCAACCCCTACGCTGCGCGTACTAGGATTATGCCCAGTGTAAGTCCCAGTTTCACTCTCCTCACATATTTGGTCTTAATAAGTTAAGACCTTGGCTCATATCACAGATCTGGACTCCTTAATATCTCTTAATCCATAAAGTCAGTGACTTTAAGACTTTGCATGGCTGATTAGGTCACAAACACTCAAAACACGCATCCTCTTTCCTCATAAAGCTCATATCTCACGCATGGCTTGCTTCTAACGTCCAAGATTGGATTTTTATGACTTTACTCCACAAAATACACTAAAAAGGGTTAATCATGGTCTTTTGAGCTCATTATGTCATAAAGTCTCCATCTTTTGGGACAAAACCCTAAAATAGTCCATATAAATGCACAAATAAAAAGAGTGAGAAAGCTTGAAGCTTTATACCTCTGTGTGAAGCTTTCCATATAGCTAAGCTCAGATCCAAAAGCATGGACTTTCACTCCTTCTTCTCCAAGGCTTCTTCTCCACTTCAAGAGCACAAGATTACACTCACCAGCCCTCAAATGCACTCACAAGCTATAAGAACGATGATTTAGGGTTAGGAGGGTTTGGTGTCTGGGAATGGTAGCCAGGAATGAGGCCATCATATCCTTTATATAGGGGACTCAACCAAGAATTAGGGTTTTCATTCTGGGCCTAGTACGCCCAGCGTACTAGGTAGTCTCGGCGTCAAATGCACACATATGAGTACGTTGAGCGTACACTCTAGTACTAGGTAGTCTCTAGTACCCCCCGCGTACACTCTAACAAGTGCTCAAAAGATTAAGGTTTACAAGGTATACCTGGACTTAGGATGTTACAATTCTCCCCCAATAGAATCAGACTTCGCCCTCGAATTCATGCTCCGCAAATAACTCTGGATGCTGCTCCCGCATCTCCGACTCTAGCTCCCAAGGCGACTCGGACCCTTTCCGATGCTGCCACTAGACCTGAACCAGGGGCACCTCTTTGCTCCTCAGAACCTTAACCTTTCAATCTAAGATCGCGATTGGTCTCTCAATGTAATTCAGGCTCGCATCCACCTGAATGTCCTCTAGGGGTTACACACTTCCTCAACTGAGATACGTGGAAGGTGTTATGAATCTGACTCAACTCTGCCGGTAGCTCCAACTGGTAGGCTACTCTGCCTACTCTGGTGGTCACTCTAAAAGGACCGATGTATCGGGGCCCCAGCTTGCCCTGCTTCCTGAATCGGATCACCCCTTTCCATGGGGATACCTTTAGGAGGACAAAATCTCTGACCTGGAATTCAAGCTCAGATCGTCGCCTGTCCGCATAACTTTTCTGGCGACTCTGGGCCATCAGTAATCTCTGTTTAACCTATTGAATATGTTCGGTCGTCTTTAGCACTATCTCAGTGTGACCCATCACTCTCTGTCCCACCTCTCCCCAACAGATAGGAGTCCGACACCTCCTCCCATATAAAAGCTCAAAGGGAGGCATACCAATACTCGAATGGTGGCTGTTGTTGTAGCAAAACTCAGCCAGGGGTAAGTAAGTGTCCGAACCTCCTCCGAAGTCCATGACACAAGCACGCAGCATGTCCTCAAGCGTCTGAATCGTCCGCTCTCTCTGCCCGTCCGTCTACGGGTGGTACGCAGTACTAAAGTGCAAGCGCGTGCCCAACTCCTCATGAAATTTCTTCCAGAATCTGGAAGTAAAGCCCACGTCTCGATCTAACACTATCGAGATTGGCACTCCATGCCGAGATACCACCTCTCTCACATAAATCTCGGACAATCGCTCCGCAGAAGAGCTCTCACTAATAGCAAGGAAGTGCGAACTCTTTGTCAGTCGGTCCACAATCACCCAAATCGCGACAACTCCACACACAGTCCTCGGTAACTTGGTGATAAAGTCCATAGAGATCTGTTCCCATTTCTACTAGGGAATCTCCAGAGGCTGCAATGGACCATGTGGACGCTGGTGCTCTGCCTTGACCCGACGGCAGGTCAAGCACCTCTCAACTACCCAAGCAACATCTCGCTTCATACAGGGCCACCAGTAATCTCTCTTCAGGTCCAAATACATCTTAGTAGCCCCGGGATGGATCGAGAATCTCGATCTATGCACCTCCTCAATCAGTATACGTCGAGCTCCGCCCGTAAAGGGCACCCAAATCCGCCCTCGGAAGGTCATAAGCCCTCAGCTATCTGTCACAAACTCGGACACCTATCCAATCACCCGCTCCCTCTTGCGGTTCTCCGGTCTCACGGCCTCCACCTGAGCCTCTCGAATGGTATCTAAGACTGGAGTCATCACCGTCATCCTCACACACACATCTCGGATCGGAGCACTCTCTGCTCTGTGGCTCAGGGTGTCGGCTACCACATTAGCCTTGCCCGGATGATACAGGATCTCACAGTCATAGTCTTTCACCACATCCAACCATCTCCTCTGTCTCATGTTTAGGTTGGGCTGATCCATGAGATACTTCAGGCTCTTGTGGTCTGTGTATATGGTACACCAGACCCCGTACAAATAGTGGCGCCAGATCTTGAGGGGGAACACCACCGCCCCCAGCTCCAGATCGTGGGTGGGATATCTCGTTTCAAGAGGCTTCAACTGCCTCTATGTGTATGCTATCATGTGCCCTCTCTGCATCAGTACTGAACCCAACTCGGTTATAGATGCATCGCAGAAAACCACAAGGTCCTCCACTCCCTCGGGAAGGGTTAACACCGGGGCTTTGCACAATCTCTGGCGAATAGTCTCAAATGAGGTCTGCTGCTCGGGACCCCAAGTAAAAGAAACGCCCTTCCGGGCCAACCTGGTGAGGGAGACGGCATTCTTAGAGAAATCTCTGATAAATCTCCGATAATAGTCGGCCAATCCCAGTAAACTCCTGATCTCGGATGGGGATCTCGGCACCTCCCATCGCATAACTACGTTAATCTTGGCCGGGTCGACCAAGATCCCGTTCTGATTAACGAGATGTCCTAGGAACTGGACCTCTCGTAACCATAATTCACACTTGGAGAATTTGGCATACAGCCTCTCTGATCTCAAAACTCCAAGAATCTCTCTCAGATACCCCTCGTGCTGCTCTCTGGATATCGAATACACCAAGATATCGTCGATGAACACGATCACCGATCGATCCAACATAGGCCTGCACACCCGGTTAATGAGATCCATGAATGCTACTGGTGCGTTGGTGAGCCCAAAAGGCATCACCACGAACTCGTAATGCCCATAACGAGTCCTAAAGGCTGTCTTCTGGATATCCTCCTCACGGACTCTCATCTGATGATATCCAGACCTCAAATCGATCTGGGAAAACCAAGAAGCGCCCTACAACTGGTCAAACAAATCGTCGATCCTCGGAAGTGGATAACGGTTCATGACCGTCAGCTTATTCAACTCCCGGTAATCAATACACATTCGGTGCGAACCATCCTTTTTCTTGACAAAAAGGATCGGCACTCCCCACGGTGAGCTACTCGGTCTGATAAATCCCTTCCCCAGCAGCTCCTGGAGCTGTGTGGATAACTCATTCATCTATGGTGGCGCAAGGCGATAAGGTGCCCTGGCGATAGGCGCCGCTCCCGGAACCAAATCAATCCGGAACTCCACTTGCCTCTCGGGAGGCACACCCGGTAACTCCTCAGGAAAGACATTCGGGAACTCTCTCACTATTGGAACCTCGGCGATAGAACTCAGTCTCTCAGTAGCAGCTCGTGTATCCATCACATACGCTAAAAAGCCTTTGCAACCCTGCTGTAGACTCTGCCTTGCTCTGGCAGCAGAACAGAATGCCGACCCAGATCGGGTACCCTAGGGTCTCGTATGGTCACCGACTGATGCTCGCAGTCGATACAGATCCGAACCGACTCAACCAGTCCATGCCCACAATGACACAGACATCACCCATTGTGATCGGTACCGGATCTATCGGAAACTCAACACCAAAAATCTCAAGCACACATCCCCATATCACATCAGTGGCAAACACCGCATGCTTATCGGCTATAGAAACTCTCAGAGGTCGACTCAATGACTCACGTCAGATACTGATGTGGCGACTAAATGCTAATGATATGAAGGATCGACTCGCACCCGAGTCAAATAACACCAAGGCAGGTACAGAACTCACAAGAAAAGTACCTAAGCATATCACAATATAAGCACAAATAACTCAAAATAGAATGAATAAAGGAATACATACCGGCCACGACATCAGGTTATGCGCGGACCTCCTCTGCTGTCAGCTGGAAGGCTCTCCCACGAACCTTCGGCGCCTCGGCCTTCATGGGTCGACTCTCGGTAGCTCGTATAGCAGTGGGTGCAGATCCCTGTGCTGATCCCTATAGCAGTTGGGGGCACTCGGCCTTCCGATGGTCGTTCTGGTTGCAGTGAAAGAATACTGCAAACCCCTTGGGGCAATCCCTCGAGATATGCCCCTCCTTGCTACACTTGTAGCAAAAACCCGCTCGACATATCCCTTCATGAATCTTGCCGCACGTCCCACAAGTGCGGCCCTTTTGGCCTCCAGATCTCGAATCAGCAGGCTTAGCCCGCTTGGCTGCCGATTGAGACTATGTCGGTCGCCGATCCCTCCCCTGAGACTCCGCCTCCTCCCTGGCCTGAGTCTCCAGCTCAATCTCCCTCTTTCGGGCATTTGCCTGAAGCTCAGCAAATGACCGATAAGACGAGTTCGCCACGAACTTGCGAATATCCCTCCTCAGAATGCTCAAATATCGAATCATACGTGCATGCTCGGTAGACACGTGCTCAAGGCAGAACAACGCCCTCTCATGGAGCATCCTCATAATCACTGTCACTGACTTTGTCCTCTGCTTGAGGGACAGAAACTCCTAGGCCAATCGTTCCATCTCCACCGGGGGAACATACTCATCTCGAAACATCACAGTAAATCTCTCCCATGTCACTGCAGGAGTGTAACTGGCTGTCACAAACTTCCACCAGTCCTTCGCCCCCAAGTGAAGCTGGTTCAAAGCAAACTGTACCCTCAAGTGCTCCGGACATGAACAAGTGTAGAAACACCCCTCGATATCAGAGATCCATCTCATCGCAGCAATTGGATCCTGAGTCCCATCAAACTCTGGTGGCTTCGTGTTGCTGAACTCCTGGTACAACAACGAGTCACCTTCCTGAGGCCTAACAGCGGCGACAACTGTAGTGGCGGCAACAGCAGCCTCAGTGACAGCAGCGTAACGCTCATCAAACGTCTCAATCAGGGTGGTCTAAATAGACCCAAACATCTCGGGAATCTCTGCTCGGATAGCTACGACCACCTCCTTGTGAATCATCCTCCGAATCTCATCATCACTAGTGTAACAAACCGTTATTTCAAACCTATGTAATAATATAGGTCAATTTGTAATTCTTTTTAAAATAATAAAGAGAAATTTTAGCATATTGTGTACATTTACATAATTGACCCTCAAAAAAGTATTAAACAATCTTGATTGGGATGAACAAGTGGTAGAGATTGTAACAAGTTTTCCAAAAATATAAAGAACACTAAAATCCGAGTTATAACGAAGAAGTTATGACCAATCGAAGATCCGCGATAAAACCGGCAAAACACTGTTCAGTGTAAAAAGTGAATTTTCAATAAAAGGCTTTTTAGCCATAACAATCTAAATGAAAGTTGTAGATTATGTTAAACCGAGAACTTTCATAAAAAGAACGTCAAAATCTGACTTCGTATGAGGAAGTTATGATTTTTCTCAGTTTCAGTATAGCATTATACAACTAAAAACTCGAAATAAAGATCGAGTGATTTTTAGCCGACACAACCTAAACGAGAATTGAAGGTCTCATCAATAGTAGTACAACGGTAAAAAGACTGAGAAAAACGGACGTCGGATGAAGAAGTTATGAATTTTTAACGGATTTTCCTGTCCCGGTCTGTTAAAAATAATAATATTAAAAATAAAGTCAAAACTTGCCGACAAAGTCTAAACGAAAGTCGTAGAGTATAATTTTACCTACGCGTGCATATAAAGAACGTTAAAAACGGAGCTCGTATACGAAAGTTATGAATTTCGCAAGTTTTAGGCACAAAAATCGAAAAATGTTGAAAACCGGGAAAAATTGAATGATGCATATTCGTCCACGTCACCACGCATGCGAGGCTTCCTCGTGTCCGCCCCGTGTCAGCTTCTGATTGGACCGAAGCCGCGGTCCAATGGCCATCCGACACCCTTTGCACGAAAATGCCACCGAGCTCGGACCCGTGTCCTCTTCTGATTGGACCGAAGGCTCGGCCACTCCTGATCCGACGCGCCTCGCCTCGCCATATGTCCGAAGCGAAGCCTCCCCCTCGCCACCTGTCCGAGACACGCGTCTCCTTCTCCTTGCTTCGGATCCGAGGCTTTGGCCTATATAAGGCATGCGAGACCCTCCGGATTTAAACACATTTTCACCCCAAATTTCACACACTCTTATATCTTTCACTCCCACAACCTCACCTACAACCCCTAAAGCCCCGGTATCAAGTCTAAAACCCTAAGCAAGCCTCGAAGCCCCGAGATTCCCGAGAAAAACAACTTTCTCCAGTCGAAACTCCGCCCGATTAAAGCCGGTTTTTCTTCAAATAAACTCATTTCCAGAAAACGAAACGCTGTCCAAATCACCACCTATCAAGTGAGTTCATACCCCCGTATTTTCATAATTTTTACTGTTTTAAGGGGGGAATACAAGTATAACACAAGAACTTTGTGTTACAAATAAATGATTTCAAATCATGATAAAATGACATTAAGTCATCAAAAATACTCAAAATATTAAACTCTTTTATAAACTTATATTTTTCCCCAAAATTCATATTTGTATATATATATATATATATATATATATATATATATATATATATATATATATATATATATATATATATAAGATTTAAAAGGCTTAGGACTGATAACTCATTCTGGGTCCTTTTCCTTGTTTGGATGTGGGCTGATAGTACCGGTTATTTATCCAAATGTCGTTTAAATTTTACTTGTATATAATTGTATATGTATATAAATATAAAAGTTATTTCATCAGTTTAAATACCCTTTGTAACATGTTGATCAAAAGGGGTTTCATTCAAAAACAGTTAAATACCAATTCAGAAAGTACATATAAATTATAGTAGGTATAATTTATGATATATAGAACAATAATACATGATTCAAGTGTACTAGAATACACCGTTTTTCAAGAAACAAAGGTTTGATTCAAAACAAATCAAGCATTTACAATTTTCAAATTCATGTTAAGAATACTAATTCATGAATATACAATCAATCATTATTTCAGGATGATTGGGTTTTCATAACTATTACACATGTAACGTTTATATGCTTTTTATGAGTCATTCAATTCAGGTTGTTTAATTCATTTAAACAACATAGTTAAAGTCCTGATACTATAACCAGAGTCTCCAGTCAGGGGATCGAAACAAGTTGTTTGTAGATCTATATTGGGATTGACAACCCCGCACTCAGGCTGCTAGCTACAGTCAGACATACACGCCAATGAGTGACAATTGTTATCAACGGTTTAAACGCCTACAAAGCGTTTTTTTCTGGCCATCTAGTCTCAGTATGGTTATGATAACTCATTAAAAAGATATTAACAATACGTTAGTGTATAATCAACTAAACGTAAGTACATCTTCAAAGTACCAGTTTACAAAATACAAGCTACAATACTATATTACAGTTTTCAATAACAGCTGGTGGAACCAGGCACACTCTCAGTTACAAGTTTTATAAATACAGAACATTGGTTTACAAATGGAACGGTTTTATAGGAATAAAACTACTTTTCATATACAGCAGAAAATATAGGATTTTCTGGAACAGTTTACATATTCAAGATACAAAGACATCCCTTTAAACATAAACACTTATGCACTCACTCAACTTTATGTTGATACTCTCTTTTCAAATTACTTGTATTCTCAGGGAAATAATAAACAGGTACTCCCCGAGCTTTTTGAGAAGATGGAGCTATTTTGAGTCATATCTTCTTCTTTTGTATAACTATTTTGGTTTAAATATACAATGATTGAACACATGTAAATACTTATACTTTTTAAATACAATGGTTGTTTGTACTTTAATTGCTATGCTGCATGTGTTGTGATACTACAAATGAAGTCCTCCACCCCCGGACGTTTCCGCCGTCTGGTTTGGGGGTGTGACAACTAGTCCCACTGCCTCCAGGGTTGTGGCCTGTACCCACCATGATGCCTCTGAAACACAACACAAAATTACAAGAGACTCGCTCGAGCATACTCACACTCGATCACCCATCCCTACTTGTTCCTTAGCTTCCTAAGGATTTTTACTTGGGTTGCATAAAGATTTGGTGTTTTCAGTAGTACGGGCCCAATACTACCTTCCACAGCCGGCCTGTAGTCACCCCAAGTCCTCCTCCAAGGATTCTAATTCCCAAGTACTCTATCTTTCTCGAATATCAGACCACTCTCGTCTTAGAATTCTCTCTCTAAGTGTTCTTGCTTACTATTCTCATTAGCACATACCCATAGCACATAACAGGTAACAACGAATCTTAAGCAAAGACATCACAAATCAGGCAACCCTAGCCCTAGGATGTGAAATACCTAGCTCAGTCTCTAGCATGCATAATATCTCATAAAATATCTCATGTAAATCTCATAACACAAAAGTAAGGGCATTTTGGGAAATCACCGTTCGGGCTCTGGCTGATTGTACACACTACTGCAACTCGTTTTCTCTTAAACTCTTTCCCATTTTGAAAAATTATTTCTTTTTCAAATTTTTTCTCAAATCCTCAGTTTGAGTCCAAACACACCCGGAGGTGCATCAGAATCCGTCAAACCAAGGCTCTGATACCAACTTGTAACAACGTAAATTTTCAAACCAAATTTTTTAATTTAAAAACACATTTATCACAGTAATAAAACCTCAAAATGTCACAATGTCAATCATCAAATCTCATAATCAAAGACTGTATATATATCAAACTCCAGGATCCTCTAAATCATAACTCAAACTCTAATGTGTGTGTACAATCATGCCGGTGCCTTCCCGTGATCCTGAGAAGTACCTGAAACACATAACACGTAACACGGTAAGCACGAAGGTTAGTGAGTTCCCCAAAATACCACATACAACACATTAGCCACTCGAGGCTATAACTCTGTAAGACCCTCCGGTCTATGTGTCTCAGTGGGACCCTCTAGTCCCATGGCTCGTTGGACCCTCTGATTCGGTCTAAGTGAGGACCCTTCGGTCTTACAGCTCGTTGGACCCTCCGGTCCGGTCTCTGTAACACATAATATAGCATATATATCACACAGACAAATGCATAACTCAAGTAAGCACATACGACCCTCTGGTCACACATAAATACCACTCTAGGTAAAGTATAGTGAGAAGACTCACCTCGTAAGAATTGGACAACCCCTACGCTGCGCGTACTAGGATTATGGGGATGCTCAACCCCTACACTGTACGTACTAGGATTACGCCCAACGTAAGTCCCAGTCTCACTCTCCTCACATATTTGGTCTTAATCAGTTAAGACATTCGCTCATATCACAGATCTGGACTCCCTAATATCTGTTAATCCATAAAGTCAGCGACTTTAAGCCTTTGCATGGCTGATTAGGTCACAAACACTCAAAACACGCATCCTCTTTCCTCATCAAGCTCATATCTCACGCATGGCTTGCTTCTAACGTCCAAGATTGGATTTTTATGACTTTACTCCACAAAATACACTAAAAAGGGTTAATCATGGTCTTTTGAGCTCATTATGTCATAAAGTCTCCATCTTTTAGGACAAAACCCTAAAATACTCCATATAAATGCACAAATCAAAAGCGTGAGAAAGCTTGAAGCTTTATACCTCTTTGTGAAGCTTTCCACATAGCTAAGCTCAGATCCAAAAGCATGGACTCTCACTCCTTCTTCTCCAAGGCTTCTTCTCCACTTCAAGAACACAATATTACACTCACAAGCCCTCAAATGCACTCACAAGCTATAAGAACGATGATTTAGGGTTAGGAGGGTTTGGTATCTAGGAATGATGGCCAGGAATGAGGCCATCATATCCTTTATATAGGGGACTCACCAATAATTAGGGTTTTCATTCTGGGCCTAGTACGCCCAGCGTACCCACTGGTACGCCCAACGTACTAGGTGGTCTCTGCGTCAAATGCACACATATGAGTACGCTGAGCGTACCCTCTAGTACGCCCCGCGTACTCATTTACCACCTTTTTCTAATAAGGGCCAAAATGGACATGTTCTCAAAAGATTAAGGTTTATAAGGTATACCTGGACTTGGGATGTTACAACGAGACGGGAGTGGTCCCTTTAGAGGACATTCAAGTTGATGATCGCATGAACTACATTTAGAAGCCGGTGGCGATTTTGGATAAGAAGGTGAAGGTCTTAAGAAATAAAGAGGTGCCTTTGGTTCAGGTTCAGTGGCAGCATCGGAAGGGATCCGAGTGGACTTGGGAGCCAAAGTCTGAGATGCGTGAGCAGTACCCAGAGTTGTTTTTGGAGGATGACTTCGAGGGAGAAGTCTGGTTCTAGTGGGGTAGAATTGTAACATCTCGACTCCCAGGTATATTATTTAATTAAATTATGTTCATTTTGTTAGGGAAACTCGACGAGTTGGAGACCCCAACTCGCCGAGTAGAGATTGAGATGGCCACGTGATTTTTAGAGTCTACTCGACGAGTTGGGGGGGGGGGGACCCGACTCGACGAGTAGGAGCTGAGTGTGAAAACCCTAATTTTCAGGGTTTACACCCTATTTAAAGGACCTTAAGTCCTTTACCCCGCCTCCCTCACCACCTTTACATGCTAAGAGAAACCCTAATCAAGCTATTACCATCTGTGTCTGTGTGTGTGTGTGTGTGAGAGAGAGAGAGAGAGAGAGAGAGAGAGAGAGGCTAAAAGTGTGTGTTTTAGTGCATTCTTGGAAGGATTTTGAGGAGCAAAAGGCTTGGATCGAGAAGGATCCCTTGGATCTAGTGTTCTTTCATCGTTAGCTGCCATCTGGAGGTAAAAAGCTATCACCTTGACCATTTGTTTGTTAGATCTCTTCCCTAGGGATTTTATGGTCATTTCCATCTTCTCTTTGAGTCCTTTAGTTGCTTGAGCATGCCTTGAAGATGAGACTTCAGATCTGGACAGTATGAGGTCCCTTAGGCCAAAGGATTCAAGTTTTATCAAGGTTTGGCCAACTTTCATGCCTTAACCCCTCTATTGAGCTTTGGGTTGGCAAACTTAGCCCTAGATGCCTTGCACGAACGTAAAGCATGTAACTTTACGTGTTATTTCATCCTTGGGAGGCTTGATCTAGAGTATGGGGCCTTAGTTCTGCTTTAAAACGTCTGAATAAGAGAATGGACTGAAGGGACTCGACGAGTTGGTTAGGGTTTTTCCCCGATAGTCTGGACGCGATACGAACTCGGCGAGTTAATGAGACAACTCGGTGAGTTGAGTTAGATTTTCCCGATTTTTCATAGAAATGAAGGAACTCGACAAGTCGCATAGATACACTCGACGAGTTGGGTCAACATGGAATGTTGACTCGAGTGTTGAATTTCGTTGACTTTTAGGGTTTGGTCAAGTTATGGATTATGGAGATCATGGAGGGGTAAAATGGTCTTTCACCCTTTCAGAGGAGAAAGGAGTTAGCTTAACATCTTGGAGTTGTTATTATAAATTGATAATTAGAGATGATTATGATATATGTAGGCGGAGTCTAGACCTACCATTGAGTACGAGACATTCTTGTTCTACCTACCAGGTGAGTCTTCTCACTATACTTACCTGAGTGGTAATACTGTGTGACCGGAGGGTCTTATTTGAGTTATTGACCGGAGGGTCTTATGTGCTTATACTGAGTTATGTGATATCATGCATTTTGTCTTTTTGATTTATGTGGTATATTATTTTTGTGCCTTATTGAGTTAGGACTGGAGGGTCCAAACCGAGTTGTGAGACCGGGGGTCTTCACTGAGATACATGACTGGAGGGTCCGAACCGAGTTGTGAGACCGGAGGGTCTTCACTGAGACACATGACCGGAGGGTCCTTATCGAGATATATCCACGAGAGGCTAATTATTTGTGTGTGGTATTTTGAGGAACTCACTAAGTTTCGTGCTTACAGTGTTGTGTGAAATGTGTTTCAGGTACCTCTCAGGATCGTGGGAAGGCGTCGGCTTGATTGTATACACCAGCTTGAGATTATGTTTTGAGGATTCTGGAATATTGTCAAACATTTTGTTGTCTTTTGTTTTAAATAACTTACACATTTGGGTTGTGGAGAAAATGAGATTGTGTTTTATAAGGTTTTAAAAATGAAAATTTTGTTTGAAAATTTAGAGTGTTACAAAAGCCCTCCATGATTCCAGATCTGATGGTGTACACACTTGGGACGTTCATTTCCTAAAGGTCATGCTTCTTGAACCAAAAACCCAATAAAGTGATAATAAGGAGATCTAAGAAGTTACTAAGCAACTTTGAGACTTGATTACCAGAAATTGATGAGAACGAAATGAAGTTTCTGGATCTACTAACTTCTTCTTGAATCCTCAAGCTTCTCCTTCCTTCACAAGCTTCAACACACACAAAACTTCACTCAAAAATGGCTTACAAGCTCTCAAATGCATTAGGCTTTCTGGATTTAGGGTTTGGGCAATGGAGGCAGGAAATGAAGCCAAAACCCTAGAGTTAAGTTGTTTAAATAGGGTGCAAATCCTGGATTTAGGGTTTCCCAAACCCAGTCCAACTCGTCGAGTTGGTTCTTAAACTCCCGCATGTTAATCATTCCTACTCGTCGAGTTTTCCTCCTTGAGCTCGACGAGTTTTCTTCTTAAATGAAGGTTATTCTTCCTTAAATAGCCTTACAGATTCTGGGTGTTACAATGATTCTGTCATAATAATTCTCCAGAAACGCCTCTCGAGCCTCTCTCCTGATCGTATGTGCCAAAACTCTTCGAAATGACACAAAACATACATATATGTACTACGCGCGAAACCGCGCCGCGGTAATCAGGTGGTCGCGGCACAGCCACGAATCAGTCTCCGCCTTTGCCACGTGTAGTCTCCATTCGACATGTGTTTTTCGTGAATCAACACAAGGCTTGCCACACTTTTTAAAAGGGTGTTGCATGTTTTTTTTGATTTTCTAACTTTTTCTCGAATAGAAGTCTACTTTTTTAACGGCCATAACTTTCTCATACGAACTCAGATTTTGACGATCTTAATTTCCACATAATCGTCTCAAAGTGAACTATTACTTTCTTACACTAACTCCTTCCCGTTCTTAGACAATAATACATATTACGAAAAACGGGTGTTAAGGGGGGTCGATGGGAACACCCTTAATAAAGATCAAAGGGACAGAGCCTCGTTCGTTATTTTTCCACCAAAATCTCAATTGTCGTGTTTGTTCCCAATAGACATGAATTTTCCTGCAAAATAATCAAAAATAACTACCGCTTGTTGTATATATATCATGATTCGGGTTTATTACAAACACTTAATTTCTTTATTAATGTCACTTTGCTAAAATCTTGTTTCAAAGAGCATAAAACAAAGTAAGGTATTATGTGTTTCTTAATCTTGGACTTTGCTTAAAATTCATATTATATTTTCTTGGATTATCCCTAATCATGTTATTTGGTACCCCGAGACAATAGGGGCAAAATCTAGATTTTCAAGAGTATTTTCACAAACGTTTCTTAAAATATCTGAAGTTGCTAATTGATATTATGACACAAAATATAACATCTATGTTTATCTTTGTAATGAATAATGATTGATTTTACATCAATGGTTGTTTTTTACTTTAATCGGTATGGTGACCGATTCCCGGTTCAACCGGTTTTTATATTTTTCGTGTTTTTTTCTATTTTCATACACATACATGCATATATAAATTATGAATTTGATGTTTACAATTTCAAACATTAAAAATGCACATAAAAATAAGTTGTAGATGAATCCAAATACATTAAAATAACAAATAACCATAAGTTTTAATGTTTTACATCAATCCATATACGTCAAAAAAAAAGTAAGGGGTTGTTTGATTTACGTCTGACCGAGTCGGGTCAGACGTATTTGGCTGACTCGGTCAGCTGAGGTTGTTTGTTAAACCAAATTAGGCTGGCTGACTCGGTAAGAGAAGTCTGGGCGAGAAAGCTAAGAACAATCGCTGACTGTGAATCTTTTCCTAATCTGCCCTTGTCTTACCGTTCCTTCTCTCCCTTTCTTTCACTCCCGGTTTCAACCATTTTGAATGATGCCTCCTTTAAAACGATCGATGAGAGTATTTTAGGTTAAGGATAAAATAACTTTCCCTGCAACTTTTAATTGCAGGTTCAACAACAGAAAACGACGCATCCTCTATTATTGTTGTGTCGCTGAAGAGAAGAAACATATCCATGTTTCTGAAAATGGCAAAGCTGGTCCCTAAAGCTCTTCATGTTGACATAACCTACCATAATACTAATTTATATTAAATAAAAATTGTTCATTATTAAAAACACAAAAAAGAAAAAGGGTGTTTGTGAATGGATAAATAAACTAGAAAATGTTTTATAGTTTTTTTATTTAAGTTTCATGTACATCTTGTATGCTTGTAATTACTTTTTTTTTATAATTTTTGGATTTATTTTTCAGCAATTTCATCCATCACTGTCAGCAGGGTAAAATGGTCATTTTTAATCAGTCAGCACATTCAGTCAGATGTACAATCAAACAACATGGTTTCTTACTCAGTCAGGATTTCTTACCCATACAGATCTTTCCCAGTCAGCACTTTCTCAATCAGCAACTATCAAACGGCACCTAAGTATAATACCAAAACGAAATATAGTTTTAGATGAATATAAACACATAAAAAAAACTTTATAACATTTACCATATGTTTTTATTTAGAGAAACTAAATAGATTTGAAAAAAAAATCACCAAAGTTTATTATGTAAATGGTTTTTTATTCATGTGTTTTTATTCGGTTTAACCGGTTTATTTTGACCGGTTCAACCGGGTTTTCTAAAAACCAGCCGGTTCAATCCGATTCAGAAATTGATGTAAAACTGGTGATAGTCGAACCGCTCCTCCCCCGGTTCCCGGTCCAACCGGCTCGACCGGCCGGTTCAAACCGGTTTTTAAAACATTGTTTTACATACGTTTATAAGATGGCCAGCTTTCAAAATTATTATTTCTCAAGTTATTTAATCCCATACGTGATCATCATTTCATACAACGTGATCAAAAAGTAATTTCAAATAATTTGGTAATGTTCATGTATGTTCACGAGATTTCTTTTCAAAAGCTCCTACTTTGACTACGTTTCGTTCCAATGTTCCTAGACAAGGGAGAAAAAAGACTCCTACCGATCGATGCAATTTATAGATCATATTTGGTGAGTAATTTCTGGCAAGATAGTACTAGGATAGGGTGATATACTTGTTATAGTAACAAATAAAAAGTCTCATAGCTAACACCATTCGAATACAATGTTTATAGTCCTTTTAAAGTTGAAAAGATGCAAAACCATTGAACATGGACAGCATTATATGCATGTTTCTAGGACCATTTTTGTCACTGTCTCTCCTATAGGGTTTATCAACCCATTGAGATAACTTATACCAAACCTCACTCGTTAGACATCCATCAATCCAAGCACTTTCCTAGGCCTTGGATGAACAAGAGAATGTATGTGTGTTTCAGAAGGAAAAAAAAACAAAAAAAAAACAAAACAAAACAAAACAAAACAAAACAAAAAAAAGAGCTTAATTTCAGTTTTGATTTTAAAAATGCAAATGCAAGATCTATACACTTGTATATTGTGTAATTTATGTCCATACTTTTATTTCTTAATAAAGTTCATCCATTTCAAATATTGAAAGATAACAAATTAGAAGACCTTTATCTTATTACTAATTTTTAATGGTTTTTATTTTTTAACAAAATGTAGTCCTAAATTAAAACCTTAACAAAAAAAAAACAAAAAACAAAATATTTTAGTTGCTTCTTAGGCCGGACGAAATGGAAACGGGAAAGGAGAGAGGGAAACTTCTCCCTCATTGGAACACCATCCCTTGGGTGAGGGGAGCAACCCGCGGGAAAAAGGTGGGGGGAGAGGGTGCCGCACTCTCTCTCCTCATGCTATTGGACAGTTTTTTTTTATTTTTTTTAATATTTATAAAATTATATACCTACTAAAAAAATATAAAATATATATCAAAATGCATGGTTTTTAATTCCCTATAAAATGAGTATAATTTATGTATGAAATATATTTTTTTAAAAAAATAAAAAAATAGTGAGGGGAGCTTCTCACCCATTCTTTGGGTTTTCGGTGAGGGAAAGGAAAGTGAGGGAAAGGGTGGTGTGGCCCACAAAAAGTGAGAGAAACATCCCTCTCAAACCCTCCGGTCTTAGTGGTGGCCAAGAAGTTGTATGTCCTGTCATACGAACGCATCCAATTGTAAGGGTCTCGATTGAAAATGCCCTTTAATATTGTATTAATAAAGAATTAGAAGAGAAAAATAATAATACTTTAATTATTATATACGTTCATGCTATAAAGCTAATTAATGTTTTATTCGCAATAAAAGTTATGTTTGTAATTTATATTAATTAGAATTTAGATAACAATTTAAATATATTTACATTTTCACGACACAACCAGAAGTATGGGTTTGAAAAGGTTTAAATTGTGTTAGAGTTATAACTCTTATTATTAATAGAATGCAAATTATCATTCATTGCCTTTCCTGAATACGAATACATGAATATATACAACATACAAGTATAAAGTTGGGCCTTTACAGAACAATGATGGGCTAAACAATATATCGGCTAAAGCCTGAGAGTAATATACACTAATACGCCCCCGCAGTTTGATGGGCAGATGAAGGTCGAACACCGATCGGAAATCAGAAAACAAAGAGTGTGGAAGCCCCTTAGTGAAAATATTTGGATACTGAAGAGCGGATGGAACATGTAAAAGTCGGACTTGACCGGTAGCAACTTGATGTCGTACAAAGTGAATGTCAATCTTTATGTGTTTTGTCCGCTGATGTTGTACAGGATTGGAAGAAAGTTACACGGCACTGACATTGTGAAAGACCCAAATTTTCATACTAAAGACATTGTTACTCCAAGTCACTCCAAAACATACTACATGCATATTTATAAATAATATTTTACATTGATAATTTGATTACAAAAGACTGGATACAAACCGACTATTTAGACTATTACAAAGTGTTATATATTACATAATTACCCAGGATATTAAAGTTTTATACATACATGAGTACTAAATACAAAAGTAATAGTTTCTAACTATTCAAAATCTTCTAACAGTATATGACTATACTAGATGCTTATCACCTGCAATTGTTAAACACTGATAGGGGTAAGCGGTGACGCTTACTGAGTTCAATAATAGATACAATATAACGTTATGTCATATATATACTTCAATATGGCAGAAACAAAGGGAACAAAGATCAACAAAGGCATATGTGAATCATGCGACAGGCTTTCCATAACAATCAATGAGACATAACAATTTCAATACTTGATATACATCAATAACGCTTCGGCCCAAATGGCACAGATGACATACAATTTCTGATTAAACATTTTGGTAGATTTCAGGCTTTCAGCCCTATCAAACCTTCTGCCAATGCCATAGGGGGTAGAAGTCATTCTCTTGCGAGACATGCTCTATACGGCCAGAGGCTACATACCAATACCACTGTGAATCTAAGTCCTTTCACTGACCACATGGCCAAAGGTACAGCTTTGCTATCAAAATAGCAGAAATAATAATACAAGATGATAACACGGAAAAGCACATAGCACATATAACACATAACATACAATTGTTCCTATATATTGAACTCATCGTGAAATAACTGGGGATTAAAGTATTAATTTGGGCAGCACTTCAACTTTAAATATGACTTTCTGTGACGAAACCGGGGATTTTAGTTGAAAACCGGCCTTACTCGGGCAGAGTTTCGAGTTGAAAATATGATTTTCTCTGGAACTTCGGAGCGTCGGGGCTTGCTTCGGGTGTCGGGGAGTACCTCCTCGGATAAGTCTCGAATTTTTATTTAAAAACTTAAAAAGTTCATATCTTTTGCATACGAGCTTCTTTTTTTACGTTGTTTATATCCACGCGTAGGTGAAATTATGCTCTACAACTTTCGTTTAGACTCCATCGGCTAATTTTGACTTTATTTTTAATATTATATTTTTAACAGGCCGGGACAGGAAAAGTCCGTTAAAAATTCATAACTTCTTCATCCGATGTCCGTTTTCATCTGTCTTTTTATCGTTGTACTACTTTCACGACACCTTAGATTCTCGTTTAGGTTGCATCGGCTAAAAATCACTCGATCTTTACTTCGAGTTTTTAGCTGTCTACTGCTATTCCGAAACTTAGAAAAATCATAACTTCCTTATACGAAGTCAGATTTGGACGTTCTTTTTATGAAAATTCTTGGTTTAACGAATACTACGACTTTCATCTAGATTATAAAGGCTAAAAAGTAGTTTATCGAAAACTCACTTTTTACGTCTTATGGCGTCGTGCTGGTTCTGTCGCGAAACTTCAATAAGTCATAACTTATTCGTTATAACTCGGATTTCGATGAGGTTTTCGCCTAAACGTTTCTATGATTCTTTACAACTTTTAATAACATTATTTTTACTTATTTCCAACTTTATATTTTCGTTAATTTCGATATTTGACTATTGATTGGAATCTCATAAGACTTCCAATACTTTTCGAATGATTATAAACATAGTTTTACATCAAATCTCGTAAAAACTATCTTGTTAGAACTCAACGCTTAATATCATATAATATTTCTTATTAAAAGTTACAAAACACGATAACCGAACGTGTATGTTACAAATACCTCCTCCTTTTGAGGATTTCGTCCCCGAAATCACAACGATTTAAATAAGTGGGGATATTTCGTTCTTATCTCATTCTTATTTTCTCAAGTATAATTTGGGCCTCGATGGTGTTTCCACTTGACAAGCACCAACTCCACTTCTTTATTACGTAATTCAGTCGTTCTTTCGTTTACGATCTCTTCAGGCTCTTCTACATATCTTAATTTATTATCCAGTTTTACCTCGGATAACGGGACCATTTCATCATATATGATCAAACATTTGCGTAGATAACTCACATGAAATACATCATGTATATCTACCAAATCTTCAGGTAATTCTAAGCGGTATGCTTGTTTACCAATCCTCTGGATGATTTTGAAAGGACCAACAAATCTAGGACTCAATTTTCCTTTCTTCTCAAATCGTATAATGCATTTCCACAGGGATACCTTCAGCATTACGAAATCACCCACCTGGAATTCTATGGGTCGTCTCCTCTTTTCTGCATAGGACTTCTGTCGATCATGGGCTGCTTTCATTCTTTCTTGTACAATTTGAATCTTGTCAGTGGTGTCTTGAATCATCTTAGGGCCTCCAAGGATTTTCTGTCCTATATCACGCCAACATAATGGAGTACGGCATTTACATCCATATAGTGCTTCATATGGTGGCATTTTGATTGAAGCGTGGTAACTATTATTATATGAAAATTCGACAAGAGGTAAGTATTTGTCCGAGTTACCACCGAACTCCAAGACACATGCACGAAGCATATCTTCTACTGTTTGGATTGTTCTCTCCGTCTGACCATCTGTCTGGGGATGATAAGTTGTGCTGAGAGTAACTCGAGATCCCGATTCACGTTGCATACTCGCCCAAAAGTGAGAAGTGAAGCGAGTATCACGATCAGAAATAATCTTTAGTGGAACACCATGTCTCGCAACAATTTCATCCAAGTATACTTGTGCGTATTTTTCCATTGGAGTCATTTCACGCATGGCGAGAAAATGGACGCTTTTAGTTAGGCAGTCGACAATTACCCAAATGCTATCATGTTGTCTAGCAGTCTTTGACAATTTGGTAATAAAATCCATGGACAGCTCTTCCCATGTCCATACAGGAACACTAAGACTTTCTGGAGTTCCGTAAGGCTTTTGGTGCTCTGTTTTGACTTGTAAGCAAACTAAGCATTCTTGCACATATCTTCCAATGTCTCTATTTAATCCAGGCCACCAATAATCAGCTCTTACATCATAGTACATTTTACTTGTACCAGGATGTATTGACAGCTTAGACTTATGGGCTTCATCTAAAATCTTTTGTCTTAATCCACCAATCTTTGGAATCCATAGCCGATTCTTGAACACCTTCAATCCTCCTGGATCATCAAGTAAAACATCAGTATAATGTACCATCCCTTCCTTCTTCACATTTTCTGGCTTTAAGGCTTCTACTTGCCATTTCTTTAGTTCATCAAGAATAGTGAATTTTACGGTACTGAGGGTAATAACATAACACACACTATTATGATAAACTTTTCTGCTTAGTGCATCGGCAACTACATTGGCCTTTCCGGGATGATACAGGATTTCACATTCATAGTCTTTGATCAGCTCCACGGCTCGTTGTTGTCTCATATTCAAAGTTTGCTGACTAAATATGTTCTTGAGACTTTTGTGGTCGGTAAACAATTGGCATTTTGTACTAAAAAGATAATGTCTCCAAAATTTTAGGGCAAATACCACTGCAGCGAGTTCGAGGTCATGGGTGGGATAATTCTTTTCATACTCTTTTAGTTGTCTTGAGGCATAGGCTATCACATTACCGCGTTGCATCAACACACAACCGAGTCCCAACCTTGAAGCATCGCTATACATAGAAAAATCATTATCACCTTCTGGAAGTGATCAGATTGGAGCATGAGTCAAAAGAGCTTTTAGAGTTGAGAAAGCTTTTTCTTGGGCTTCACCCTATTCGAACTTTACTTCCTTTCGTGTAAGACTCGTGAGAGGTACGGCTATACACAAAAAATCTTTAATGAACCTCCGGTAATATCCCGCGAGACCTAAAAAACTGCGAATTTCAGAAGCATTACAGGGTGCTTCCCAATTCTGAATGGCTTCGATTTTGGTAGGATCTACGGATATACCATCACCAGAAATCACATGGCCGAGAAATTGAACTTGGCGAAGCCAAAATTCACATTTCAAGAATTTAGCATATAGTTTCTCCTTTCGAAGAAGTTCTATTACTTCACGAATATGAAGGGCATGATCAACTTCAGACTTGGAATAGATTAGAATATCATCAGTGAATACGATGACAGATTTATCGAGCATTGGACGACATACGCGATTTATCATATCCATGAATACACCAGGAGCATTTGTCAGACCGAACGGCATGACAAGGAATTCATAATGCCCATATCGAGTACAAAAAGCAGTCTTCGGTACATCCTGCTCGTGTACTTTCAACTGATGATAGCCAGATTTCAAATCAATTTTCGAGAAATAACTAACACCCTGAAGTTGATCAAACAAATCGTCAATGCGAGGTAGTGGGTACTTGTTCTTGATAGTTACTTTATTTACCTCACGCTAATCAATACACATTCGCATCGAACCGTCTTTCTTCTTGAAAAACAACACTGGAGCACCCCAAGGAGAGGTACTCGGTCGAATAAAGCCTTTGTCAAGTAATTCCTGCAGTTGGATCATCATTTCTTTCATTTCATATGGCGCAAGACGATAAGGAGTCTTTGCAATCGGAGCAGCACCAGGCACAAGATCAATTCGGAATTCTACTTTCCTATCTGGAGGAAGTCCAGGCAAATCTTCGGGAAAACATCAGGATATTCATTAACAACAGGAACGTCATTTACAGTTTTCTGCTCCTCTTTTCAGATATCAACGGTGTAAGCCAGATAAATAGAACATCCCTTCGATATGAATTTACGAGCTTTTAGGAAAGAGATTATTTTTAAGGTTCTTTGTTCACCGTAGACATAAATAGGATTCTTTCCTTCAATAGGAATGTGTGCTATCTTTTCATAGCACAAAGTTATGCGTGGTTCTTTGACAACCAATCCATGCCGAGAATAATATCAAACTTGGGCAAGGAGATAGGAATCAGATTAGTAAGAAAATTGTAGCCTTCAATTTCTATGACACAATCCCTATAGATTTTATCAGCAAGTAATGATATACTTCCTGCAGTATCTACGTGAAATGGTTGCGCGAGTGCATAGCAAGCGATTTGAAAGGAATGCGCAAATTCATGAGCCACAAAAGAATTTAAGGCACCAGAATCAAATAAGATGTGAGCGGGTCTAGAGTTGACAAGAAATGTACCCATCACAACATTCGGGTCCTCGCGTGCCTCCTCTGTGGTAATCTGGAATGCACGGCCCTTAGCTTTTGGTACCTCCTCCTTTTTAGTTGGAGTATTCTTTGGTTGTTGAACAGGAGTTTGAATTTTTGCTGGTTGTTGAACAGAAGCTTGACTTCCCGCCATTTGGCTAGTAAGAGTAGGGCAGAAACGCTTCATGTGGCCTGCAACACCACAAGCAAAGCAAGTAAGATTTTCCATCGGGCAAGCTGGCTTTATGTGACCCATTTCTCCACATCCATAACAGACCACAGATTCCTTTTCTATTTTGCATTGGCCTGGATGATTCTTTCCACAAATGCGACATGAAGGCGATTGAATAGAAAAATATTGTGATCTACCGCGACCACGAAAAGCACTCTGAGACTGTACTTGCTTGCTAGGTTCAGATCGAACGGATTGAGCTGGTGGAATAGAGGAAACAGGAACAGTTCGATCAGTACGTGGATGCTTCGGAACAGAAAGAGTGGCACCACGTATCTCCAAGTGATGCTCGTGTCTTCGGGCATACTCAACAGCTTTATTAAATGACAGAAAATCCCGATTGGCTACAAAAACGTGGATTTCATGCCGTAGTCCCTCCATGAATAACTGAATTTTCTCATCTTCAGTTGGAATATACTTTTCAGCAAACCGTGATTTTTGATTGAACTGAGTTTCATACTCATTTACAATCATTCCTCCATGTAAAAGCTCGAGGAATTCTTTCTCCAATCTCCTCCTCATGTCTAGAGGACAATACTTCCCTAGCAACCGAGTTTTGAACATTTCCCAGGATAAATTCTCCTGGTCATACCCGTTAAGAGCTTCATATGTTGCCTCCCACCAGACCAAGGCTTCTCCGATGAGCATTGCAGAAGCATAATTAGCCTTGTCTTCATTATCCGCATGAGAGATACGAAATACTTTCTATGTGTTCTGAATCCAAGTTAGAACAACTATGGGATTAAGGACACTAGAAAACTTTGTAGCACCACTACTCTTGAAAGTTTTGAATGAGGGACGTCTCGTCTCTCCATTTGCTGATTCTCCAGTGACTTTCTCTTTTCCTTTATCACCATTCTTTTTGTGTTCTTCGAGAGTCTGCCGAATAACACACCAGTAAGTTTACCCAAGAGTCGCTCCTCACGAGGGGATGTTGTAGTATTTACTTCATCGGGACGAGGATCTCCGCCCACTTCTGGTGTATGGCTACCCACCTGCTCATCCATTTCTCTGCAATATGGAGTAACATTGTATTTTAGAATATTAGGGTTTATCATTACCTAATACTTTACTTAAATCTTTCCTGTGGTTTGTATCCATATAGTTACAATGAATCCGTTCATCTATTGAACTTCTGGCGGTTTAAGTCTAAATACCAATCTGTGGTATTTAGTTCACTTAAATTACTGCTCTGATACCATGATTGAAACACCCAAGCTTTCATACTAAAGACATTGTTACTCCAAGTCACTCCAAAACATGTTACATGCATATTCATAAATAATATTTTACATTGATAATTTGATTACAAAAGACTGGATACAAACCGACTATTTAGACTATTACAAAGTGTTATATATTACATAACTACCCAGGATATTAAAGTGTTATAAATACATGAGTACTAAATACAAAAGTAATAGTTTTTAACTATTCAAAATCTTCTAACAGTATATGACTATACTGGATGCTTATCACCTGCAATTGTGAAACACTGAGATGGGTAAGCGGTGACGCTTAGTGAGTTCAATAATAGATACAATATAACGTTATGCCATATATATACTTCAATATGGCAGAAACAAAGGGAACAAAGAACAACAAAGGCATATGTGAATCATGCGACAGGCTTTCCATAACAATCAATG
This sequence comes from Lactuca virosa, assembly GCF_052849685.1. NCBI lineage: Eukaryota > Viridiplantae > Streptophyta > Magnoliopsida > Asterales > Asteraceae > Lactuca > Lactuca virosa. The sequence goes on along the minus strand of NC_136432.1, from coordinate 163,055,451 downwards.
ATACATAACAATTTCAATACTTGATATACATCAATAACGCTTCGGCCCAAATGGCACAGATGACATACACTTTCTGATTAAACATTTTGGTAGATTTCAGGCTTTCAGCCCTATCAAACCTTCTGCCAATGCCATAGGGGGGAGAAGTCATTCTCTTGCGAGACATGCTCTATACGGCCAGAGGCTACATACCAATACCACTGTGAATCTAAGTCCTTTCACTGATCACATGGCCAAAGGTACAGCTTTGTTATCAAAATAGCAGAAATAATAACACAAGATGATAACACGGAAAAGCACATAGCACATATAACACATAACATACAATTGTTCCTATATATTGAACTCACCGTGAAATAACCGGGGATTAAAGTATTAATTTGGGCAGCACTTCGACTTTAAATATGACTTTCTGTGACGAAACCGGGGATTTTAGTTGAAAATCGGCCTTACTCGGGCAGAGTTTCGAGTTGAAAATATGATTTTCTTGGGAACTTCGGAGCGTCGGGGCTTGCTTCGGGTGTCGGGGATGATATTGGGACTTCGGGGGTTAAAAGTAGGCTAGAGAGGGGTTTTAGAGTGAAAGGAATTGAAAAATGGCAAACAAAATACGGGCAGCCTCGCATCCCTTTTATAGTGTCCGAAGCAGCTTACTACGCGCGGCGTACTCTCGCTGTACGCGGGGCGTACGAGGCTACGTGTCCGATTCTCGGAAGGGAGGGCACGTAGCTCGGACGTGTCTGCTACGTGGCCATCATGCGAAGACCGGCGACGTGGTCAATCCGAGGTCCTGCCATGTGAACACTGGGCGTAAGCCTCTACGCGGGGCGTACCTCCTCGGATAAGTCTCGAATTTTTATTTATTTTTATTTAAAAACTTAAAAAGTTCATATCTTTTGCATACGAGCTTCGTTTTTTACGTTGTTTATATCCACGCGTAGGTGAAATTATGCTCTACAACTTTCGTTTAGACTCCGTCGGCTAATTTTGATTTCATTTTTAATATTATATTTTTAACAGGCCGGGACAGGAAAAGTCCGTTAAAAATTCATAACTTCTTCATCCGATGTCCGTTTTCGTCTGTCTTTTTATCGTTGTACTACTATTGACGAGACCTTAGATTCTCGTTTAGGTTGTGTTGGCTAAAAATCACTTGATCTTTATTTTGAGTTTTGATCTGTCTACTTCTATTCTGAAACTTATAAAAATCATAACTTCCTTATACGAAGTTAGATTTGGACGTTCTTTTTATGAAAATTCTTGGTTTAACGAATACTACGACTTTCATTTAGATTATAAAGGCTAAAAAGTAGTTTATCAAAAACTCACTTTTTACGTCTTATGGTGTCGTGCTGGTTCTGTCGCGAAACTTCAATAAGTCATAACTTCTTCGTTATAACTCGGATTTCGATGAGGTTTTCGCCTAAACGTTTCTAACGAGATTCTTTATAACTTTTAATAACATTATTTTTACTTATTTCCAACTTTATATTTTCATTAATTTCAAAATTTGACTATTGATTGGAATCCCATAAGACTTCCAATACTTTCCGAATGATTCTAAACATAGTTTTACATCAAATCTCGTAAAAACTATCTTGTTAGAACTCAACGCTTAATATCATATAATATTTCTTAATATTATTCACTTTTAAAAGTTACAAAACACGATAACCGAACTTGTATCTTACACATTGTCACAGTATACAATGGTGGCCTTTGCTAAAGGTTAATGAAGTTCACGAAGATGATTTCGAAACCAACAGGTTTCTGCAATAGCATTTGCCACCCCCCGCTATTCAGCCTCTACACTAGATCTATAAACGGTATCCTAGCGTTTAGAAGACCATGAAATGATGTTGTCACCCAAATAAACACAATAACCACTCGTGGAACGTCTGGAGTCAGGGCACCCTCCCCAGTCAGCATCAGAGTAAGCGATAAGACTGGATGTCGAGGAGGGTTGGATATGAATATCGTAATCAATCGTGCCTCGAATGTAGCGAAGGATGCGCTTGAGGGCGTGAAAATGAGGCTTACGAGGGTCATGCATGTATAAGCAAATATGTTACACTGCATAAGAGATGTCTAGGCGAGTGAAAGTAAGATACTGGAGACCACCTGCAAGACTACGGTATAGAGTGTCGTCAGCAACGGGAGTACCTACATGAGATAACTTTGACTGAGGCTCAGCATGAGTGAGAAATGGGTTTCATGTAGACATGTGAGCATGCTCGAGAAGTTCCAACGCATATTTGCGTTGAGAGAGGAAGAGACCAGACTGCAGACGAGAGGCGGAGACGCCAAGTAAGTATGACCGGTGTCCCAGACCAGTCATGGAAAATTCAGTGGACATCATGGTGTTGATATGTTGGAGAATCTCTTAGGATGATGTTGTGAGAATGATGTCGTCAACATATAAAAGTAAATAAGCAACCTCGTCCTTCCTGCGAAAAATGAAAAGTGAGGGGTCGGTTTTGCTATGAACAAAACCGATGCGAGTAATATACTCTCTAAATCGCTAAAACCATGCCCTGGGAGCCTGTTTGAGGCCATAAAGAGACTTTTGTAAGTGGCAAACATAATCCGGATGGGTGTTGTCACGAAAACCAGGGGGTTGGTGCATGTAGACAGTCTCCTGTAGTTGACCGTGAAGAATTGCATTTTTGACGTCTAACTGATGTATGTGCCAATGTCTGGATACCGCAATGCTGAGAACAGTACGTATCGTGGTTGCTTTAACAACCAGGCTAAAGGTTTCATTGCAATCGATTCTGGGACGTTGGCTCTTCCCATTTGCTATAAGATTTGTACCTGTCAAGAGTGCCATCAGCCTTATATTTCTTCTTGAATAACCACAAAGACCTAACCACATTGGCCCCCATGGGTGTAACACCCGGTTCCCGGTACGTATTTTACAATATGAGTTTTTTCATTTTCATACTGGGATCTACGAGTTGGTGGAAGAGTCTACTCGACGAGTCGGAAGCCCCGACTCGACGAGTAGACCTGTCTGGATGAAACCCTAAATTTTAGGGTTCGTACCCTATTTAAACACTTTATCTGGCCTCCCTCCCAGCCTCCATCATCTCCCTTTGTCCAGAAAACCCTAACTTGAAACCCTAGAGCATTTTGCAAGTGTGAGAGCCATTCTTGAGGGATTTTGTGTGTTTTTGTAGCTTGAGAAGAAAGAGGAAGCTTGGGAGATCAAGAGGAATCAAGTAGATCTAGAGATTTTGTCATATTCCCAACTCATTTGAGGTAAAAAGTTTGCACCTTGTTCATTCATTCATTAGATCTCTCCATGGGGTAGTTTAGGGCCATTTAGAGCTCATTATTGAACCATTCGTGGATGCAAGCTTGTTTTGGTCTTAGGACTTCAGATCCAGAGTCTTAGAGGGACTCCATGGCATAAAGGTGCCAACTTTATGGCCATGGGAGTCCCATGCATCTTATGGAACGCTTTTTAGGACTTTGTGGACTAGTTAACCCATGCATGCATGTAAAGTTTGTAACTTTATGTGCTATATCGATCCTAGGAGGTCAGATCCATGTTCTGCATGCATAAAGTCCGACTAAAATCGAATGGATAGACTTGGACTTTGGGGGACTCAACGATTTGTTCATAGAACTCGGCGAATCGGGTCATGGTTCCCCAACCTTTTCTATTTCTAAGCACTCTGGTTGAGTCTAGAAGAGGACTCAAAAAGATAGGGCATGAATATGGACTTGCAGAGCACGAACTCGACGAGTCCAGGATGAACTCGGTGAGTTCAAGACAATGTCTCAACTGTTATGAAGCAAGACTCGACGAGTTCAAGAATGAACTCGGCGAGTCAAGGATCAAATGTTCCGATTTGTACGAAGGAGAACTCGACGAGTCCAAGGAAGGACTCGACGAGTTCAAGTGGAAAGTCTCGATTCTGTCATAAGGAGAAACTCGGCGAGTTAAAGGGTAACTCGCCGAGTCCGATCGCGAATGCGAGTTTCTCTGAATTATGGAACTCGACGAGTTGATGGATCAACTCGGCGAGTTGAGTCAACCAGGATGTTGACTTTGACCATGGTGTTGACCTTGACTTTGAATTTGACCTGAGTTGACCCTTGAAAGGGTTATGAGTAGGAAATGGTAATTAAGGAAGGTTGTTATGTGTAGGAGTCTGAGAGGAGTCGATTCTAGCGCCGAGGACAGTTCAGTTACTGCACGACATTGAGGTGAGTTACCTTCCAGTAGAAGTGGGTCTATGGCCACAATGTCGGCCCACTAGTAGGAGATGTTTGTTAGATGATTGTCTTTATGATAATTATCTGGTATATTATGTTATGTATTAGTATGCTATGATGATATGTGATAATGGTAGAAAGGGTAGGATAGACCCTAGTACCGGTCGATAGGGCCAAAGGGGTATGCCAGCAACCGCATGAGCTAGGCAGTATATGATTTATACGTTATGCACTAGGATGCTATGTGGTAGAAGTAGGGGTGAAATAGTCCCCGGTACCGGGCGACAGGACCGAAGGGGTAGGCCAGCACCCTGATATGCTAGGCTAGGTACCGGTCGACAGGACCGAAGGGGTAGGCCAGCATCCTGATATGCTAGGCAAGTTACCGGTTGAAAGAGACCGAAGGGGTAGTCAGTACCCAGATATCTTAGACAGTATGTGTTATGTATGGTATGTGGTATGATGGGGGAACTCACTGAGCTTTTGGATTATAGTTTTCAGTTTTGATTTCAGGTACCCCTTCTTCGAAGGGGAAGGAGCCGGCACGGTAGCAGCGCATCACACACACACACAAGATTTCCGCATTATGAGATTCTTGGGATTGTACTCTGACAGTATTACTATTTTACGATATACGTGACTATAGTTTTATGAAATGATATGAGTCGATGATGTTTTTATTGGGTTTTAGTATACTACAACAGCCTATGGTGCACATACTGTTGGATATAGTGTCTAAGTCCATAACTATATTTGGTATGTACTTGACCCGACCCGGCATGGTCCATTTGGGTTGCACTTCACCCGAACAATTTATGGATAATCGTTTGAGAATAGTATAAGTTATGATTTATTAATATATTATAAGTTCTAATATATTAATATAAAATCATATTATTTAATTAGTATTGATCTATAATTAATTTAGAATTAATTTAGAGATCAAAAGTATGACTAATTAAATATGGGCTCTTGTATTTATATAGTGTGGGCTAATGCTTATTTGGAATGGGCTAGGCTTGCATGGAAAGTCCATGGATACTCCATGGAGCTTTAACCCATGGATCTCATGGAAATGAAAAGACATGGGTATTAGGGTTTACATGGATGTAACCCTAATCCACCACACTATATAAAGGAGGCTTTGGTTCTTGAAATTGCACTAGTTGATGTGTGTAAACTAAGAGGGCCGATTTCAAGAAGTTTGTGACTATTCTCTCAAGTTTCCAAGTTTGTGGTGATTTGTGACTTCCATTTGAGGCATCCACATTATTGGTGCTAGGCTCTCAAACTCCAAGCAATCAACTACTACTACAAGGTAAGTAATTCTACTAGTTTTATTTGATTCAAGTACCCCATGCCATGCTAGTTAGGATAAGAACCTTGGAAAAATAATTATTTACATGTATCTTAGTCAAACATAGATCCAAGGTTTCTAGGGTTGCATGTACACCATAGGAGTGTTAGAATGCTGAAAACTCATCAGTGGTATCAGAGCCTGGTTTGTTTATTTGATACTTGATGCAAAAAAAAAAAAAAAAAAAAAAAAACTTGAAAATCGAAGTTTTGTTCAAAAGCTCGTATCAAAATTTCAAGTTTTGTATATGTACTTACGATTCTTGAAATTTTTGATATGAACATTCATAAACATATGAGTTTAGAAGATCATAGAAATTATGTGCTAATAATTGATTAGATTAATTCTTGATCTTTATGTGTTTTAATGGAGTCCATAACTAGTTCTTAAGTTATGGATAACCAAAAGTCACATTTATAAATAACCATTAAAAGAACACATAGGTTACAAAAAATGAAGAGTCTTCATTTTTAATAACCATTAACTCATAAGTTATGAGAAATGAAAAGTTTTGAAAGTTTACAAAACTTGCCCTCAAGTTTTGGAACATGTAAAGTCATATTAAAAACTTTAGTTCCAACCCCTAGAATTTTAAAAGTTAAAATTCAACCCTTGTACTTTATAATATTATAAGTTTAATAATATTTATATATGTATAAGATCAAGTCGTCGTACCGCTAGTACGCCTCATTCACGAAGCCGGTCTATAAGGGGGGTATAAGGTTGTTGCCTATAAAATGGCAACTTAATGGGTGTCCACTCTCACCCACCACTTCCTTGATCGGTGGAGGGTCGGTAGCCGAACGGGTAGGACAAGGACTTATAAATTCTCATTAAAAGTATAATGATAATACTAAAGTAACTAAACTTTATTGAATTCCCAATCTTAGTTATTTTAGGAAAATGTGAATAAGGTGCTAATCCATGAAATTACACTTTACACTTTGTTTAAGTCGTTAGTGGAGCGTGTGTGGTTAACCGGCACACTAACTTGAACTTAACAAGGTAGGTAAAGGGTGACTTAATGTTTATCATAGTATCGATGGAGCGTGTGTGGTTAACCGGCACATCGATTGAGGGGTAATACATTAAGGGTACCAAGTAATTTGCATGGTTACTTCACACCTTGTTTTGTGATCCTCGGCATCCCAGTCACAAAACTTGAAGGGCACACTCGAGATTGAAACATGCCATTGAAGAAAGTTCAATGAATCTCAAAGAATCTAGGAGTTTCTAAACCAATTAAAACCTAATTAAATATTTCGTTTTTCATGGTGGAAATTGGTGAATCGTCATTCACCTACCTTCAAATATCTTATAGCTTAGATTACGGCATCCCTCTTCTAAGTTATAAAATATTGTGTTGGGTCCTAGCCTTAATATTACATTTGGGTGTTTTGTTAAGGACTATCTCTATATCTAATCTAATCTATTCCCTCTTCTTTTCAGATGTCTTCCAATAACAATGCTTTTGGCTCAAACCCTACTAGCTCCTTCTCTCTCATGAATCTTTGTGGGAGAGTCATCTTTGATGGGTCCAACTTTACAGATTGGATCAGAAACATCAGGATGGTCACTCGGTATGAGAACAAAGAATATGTTCTCGACAAGGAGCTGAAGGTACCCGAGCCAACTGCTACTCCTGAAGAGCTTGCTGAATATGAGGTACATGAAAGAGATGCTACAAAAGTGGCATGCATCATGATGGCCACCATGACAGCCGAGCTCCAAAAGTCCTATGATGACTATTATCCTTTTGAGATGCACCAGGACTTGATGGACCGCTACCATCTAAGTGCTCGTCAAGAGCGATATGAAATAATCTCCTCCATGATAACAACCCGAATGAAGGATGGTGAACCCATCACGGGCCACATGCAGAAAATGCAAAGGTATGTGGACCGTTTACTCAAGCTGAATGTGAAATTCCCTGAGGAGTTAGCAATAGACATCATTTTGCACTCCTTGCCATCGTGTTATGATCAATTCCGCATGACATATCACATGAACAAGGAAGAAGTCACCCTCAGCAAACTTCAAGGACTCTTGAAGACCGCCGAAAGTGGTCTAAAGGGTAAGTCGGTTGTTACTACTCCTACTCCTACTCCAACTGCGGCCAATGTCTTGGCAATCGAGCATGGCAAAGGGAAGAAGAGAAAGAACCCTTCTAAGGGTACCAAGGGTAAGACCCTTGAAGGCTCCTCTTCAAGCAAAACCGAGAAAGGTTTTGTCACTCCTTCTGCTAACCCTAATGAGGCTGAATGCTTCTATTGCCATGAAAAGTCGCACTGGAAGCGAAACTGCCCAAAGTACCAGCAAGATTTGAAGGATAGGAAAGTAAAACCCAACCATGCAGGTATATACACTATATTGTCTAATAACTCACCTCATTCTAAATCTTGGGTCCTTGATACATGTTGTGGTATTAACATATGTTGTGATTTGCAGGGACTAAAAAGAAGTGAGAATGTGGAGCAGGGAAAGATAAACTTGATCATGGGAAACAGGAAAGCTTCATCTGTCACCAAGATAGGAGTTTATTCCTTAGTGCTAAATAGTGGGTTTACATTAGATTTGAATAAATGTTATTATTCGCCAGAAATGGCAAGAAATGTTATTTCCTTTCATGCATTGTATAAACAAGGTTTTACCTTTTATTTTGATAATAATAATGGTAGTATTGATGCTTTCTTTAATAATGTTCTTTATTTTAAGCATTACCTGGTGATGGCGTGTATGAAATTGTATCTGTTGTAGATAATCTAGGAAATAATGTATTGTGTATTAACTCTTCCACTAGCTTAGATAAATCATCCTTATGGCATTGTCGTCTTGGACATGTAAGCAAGAAACGCATAGGGCAACTCCAAAAGGATGGAGTCTTGGAGTCATTTTACCTAAAGTCAGATGATAGTTGTGAATCTTGTTTGCTTGGTAAAATGACAAAGTCACCTTTTACTGGAACTTGTGCTAGGGGTGAAGGTTTGTTGGACCTCATACACACGGATGTGTGTGGAACCTTCAGAACCGCCACAAGAGATCCTAATCGGTTCTATGTGACTTTTACTGATGATTTTAGTAGATATGGATATGTCTACCTAATCAAGCATAAGTCAGAAACCTTTGAGAAATTCAAAGAGTTTAAGCAAGAAGTGGAGAATCAGTTGGGCAGGAACATTAAGATGCTTCGATCCGATCGTGGTGGTGAGTATCTTAGTACTGAGTTCCTTGACTATATTAAGGAATGTGGGATTGTCTCACAATTGACACCTCTTAGGACACCACAGTTGAATGGTGTAGCTGAGAGGCGCAATCGGACCTTGTTGGACATGGTTCGTTCCATGATGAGTCGAGCTTCGCAACCAATCTCATTTTGGGGGTATGCCTTAGAGACTACGGCCCATATCCTTAATCTAGTCCCTACAAAGAAGGTTGCCAAAACACCTCACGAGGTGTGGACTGGAAAAGTTCCCAATCTAGACCACATCAAGATTTGGGGTTGCGAGGCTTTCGTGAGACGCGAGACTCACGATAAGCTCGAATCCCGAAGCGAAAGGTGTATTTTCATCGGCTACCCATAGAAATCCTTTGGTTACATCTTCTACAGACCCAGTGATAATGTGGTCTTTGTAGCAAGAAGAGGATTCTTTCGAGAGAGAGAATTCATGAGCCAAGGAGACAGTGGGAGGCAAATTGACCTTGAGGAAATTCAAGAGTCAAGTGGTGAAGGAACCTCAAACCGTAGCCCTCAACCTGAGGAGGAAACTCCTGTTGAGCCGACTGAAGAATCTATACCTCTGAGGCGTTCCACCAGAGTTAGGAATGCACCTGAGCATTATTATGGTTTTCATATTACTGTAGAAGGTGAGACACTTATCAGTGATAACACACTGGTAAATCTGGATGAGCCTAACAGCTACACGGAAGCCATGGCAGGCCCTGAGGCTGCTAAATGGAAAGAGGCTATGGATAGCGAGATACAGTCCATGTATGACAATCGAGTTTGGAACTTGGTTGACAATGTACCTGATCGTAAGATAGTTGGGTGCAAATGGATCTTCAAGAAGAAGACCGACATGGATGGTAATGTACACACTTATAAGGCACGACTGGTTGCAAAGGGTTATTCTCAAACTCCGGGAGTTGATTATGATGAGACCTTTTCACTAGTGGCCAAGATTAAATCTATTAGGGTTCTGTTAGCCATTGCTGCATTTCATGATTATGAAATATGGCAAATGGATGTCAAAACCACTTTCCTTAATGGAAAGTTGGCTGAAGATGTTTACATGGTTCAGCCAGAGGGTTTTGTCAGTACAGAGTACCCCAGTAGAGTGTGTAAGCTCGAGAAATCCATTTATGGATTAAAACAGGCACCTCGCAGATGGAATCTTTGCTTTGATGAGAAAGTCAAAGAATTTGGCTTTTCAAGGAGTGAAGATGAATCTTGTGTCTATATCAAGGCTAGTGGGAGTATAGTCAGCTTTTTGGTACTGTATGTGGATGACATACTACTCATAGGAAATGACATCCCAACCCTGCAGGAAGTAAAGTCTTGGATTGGGAAGTGTTTCGCTATGAAGGAACTTGGAGAAGCTGCCTATATCCTAGGGATAAGGATTTTGAGAAACAGGAGTAAAACACTAACTGGACTTAGTCAAAGCACCTATGTGGACAAAGTGTTGAAAAGGTTCAACATGCATAACTCCAAGAAAGGAGAGTTACCCATCCAGAGTAACGCCAGATTGAGAAAGACACAAAGCCCTAGTACTGAGGCTGAGATAGCATAAATGAGTCGAATACCTTATGCTTCAGCTGTAGGATCGATCATGTATGTTATGACGTGTACTCGACCTGATGTAGCCTTTGCTTTGAGCATGGTTAGCAGGTATCAGGGGAACCCTGGCAAGGCACACTGGACTGCGGTAAAGAATATTCTCAAGTACCTACGGAGGACTAAGGACTGGGTCCTTACCCTCGGTGGCAGTGAGGACTTGAGAGTTGTAGGGTACAGTGATGCTAGCTTTCAGACTGACAGGGATAATTTCCGCTCTCAGTCGGGCTGGGTATTTACTCTAAACGGAGGGGCAATTACTTGGAAAAGTTCCAAGCAGGAGACAGTGGCTGATTCCACTTGTGAATCAGAGTATATAGCAGCAAGCGAGGCAGCAAAGGAGGCTATATGGCTAAAGAACTTCATCGGAGACCTTGGAGTTGTACCAGCTATAAAGGAGCCAATGGAGATTTTATGTGATAGCAATAGTGCGGTTGCCTTAGCCAAGGAACCAAGAGATCATGGGAGATCCAGACACATTGACAGAAAATATCACTTCATCAGACATCGAATAGAAGAAGGAATCCTCGTGGCAAAGAGGGTATCATCGGATGAGAACCCAGCAGATCCCCTCACGAAGGGACTGACTCGGGCTAAGCATCTCCAGCATGCTCGGAGCATAGGGCTGAAGGATGATATTAGTTTTAGTAGTTAGATAATCTTGAAATTTGTAAAATGTAATTAACATTTGATGATAAATAAAAGATGTTATTTATGAGTAAAGTGTTGCTATCTCTTGTCAATCGTTTACTATTATTTCTTTTTGCATGTTTTGACTTCCAGAATAATTATGTTATGGTTTATATCATATTATTCAAACTCTCCACATTCGGTCATATGTTGGAAGTAGATATGAATCAAGACTGTCATGGGTTGGCTTGTAGAGGTCTAAGATGTTAGACAAAGCGGGGCTACAACACTCATGAGTGCTCATAAGTTCTGAGTATTGGATTCAACCCACGCTCACTTATATCACTTCATGGAATTTATCTCGAGTGATCATGAGACGGTAATATCATATAAGTCTTCAAACCTAGAGATATGATTTGTTGCCTATGAGTTGGTTATGCCTTGATTGCACGAAAACGCATTGGTAACTCGATGTTATAAACCGTGCCTTTGTGTGTAGTTCAACAAGTAGTAGAGCAAACATATGAGTCGAAGTTTATCTGTTCCTTCTAGGATTAGAAGCAATATCTGGGCCCCTCGATGATTTTGTTTTGACCTATGTACCGGGCCCGGTCAGAACTAAATTGATGTGTTCAGTTAAGTTCTATGTCAAACAAATCGGAAATCGGGAAACAAATGCTGGACAATAAGCAAGACCATGTTCCATGTATTTGTCCGGCTGATATCTAGAACAGAAGATTATATGATCACTTATCTAAAATGGCGCTTCATAGTTCAACAGAGTTTAAAGAGCTACGATTGCTGATCGGTTCCTGAAGTCATACTTGCAACTATAGTTATTAGACTTATCCAAGTGGGAGACTGTTGGATATAGTGTCTAAGTCCATAACTATATTTGGTATGTACTTGACCCGACCCGGCATGGTCCATTTGGGTTGCACTTCACCCGAACAATTTATGGATAATCGTTTGAGAATAGTATAAGTTATGATTTATTAATATATTATAAGTTCTAATATATTAATATAAAATCATATTATTTAATTAGTATTGATCTATAATTAATTTAGAATTAATTTAGAGATCAAAAGTATGACTAATTAAATATGGGCTCTTGTATTTATATAGTGTGGGCTAATGCTTATTTGGAATGGGCTAGGCTTGCATGGAAAGTCCATGGATACTCCATGGAGCTTTAACCCATGGATCTCATGGAAATGAAAAGACATGGGTATTAGGGTTTACATGGATGTAACCCTAATCCACCACACTATATAAAGGAGGCTTTGGTTCTTGAAATTGCACTAGTTGATGTGTGTAAACTAAGAGGGCCGATTTCAAGAAGTTTGTGACTATTCTCTCAAGTTTCCAAGTTTGTGGTGATTTGTGACTTCCATTTGAGGCATCCACATTATTGGTGCTAGGCTCTCAAACTCCAAGCAATCAACTACTACTACAAGGTAAGTAATTCTACTAGTTTTATTTGATTCAAGTACCCCATGCCATGCTAGTTAGGATAAGAACCTTGGAAAAATAATTATTTACATGTATCTTAGTCAAACATAGATCCAAGGTTTCTAGGGTTGCATGTACACCATAGGAGTGTTAGAATGCTGAAAACCCATCACATACAACCCTAAATGCTTTGGATCTACGTTTTCTCTAATTATACATGCAATATTGTTTCCAAAAAATGAAGCCTACAAATAGCATATAATTGATATAAACAACATAAATATGAGTTATAGAATTACCTCTTGTTGTATCTTGTAGTTTTGGCCTTTAAGAACTTAGCACCCCAAGTGTGATGCCTCAAACGGTTCACAACACACCTAGGACAAAGGATAACTTGAGAGAAAGGTTGCTATCTTCAAAATCGGCTCCTATGAACTCCATGAACATGTCTAGCCGATTTTAGGGTATGAAAAACATATATATAGTGTAGGATTCCAAAGGTCATGGTAAACCCTAATCCATACACATGGGTTATGATCCATGGTTCATGTGGGCTAACTCTTTATGGATCCTTACATAAACATAGTCCAACATGGATCAATAGCCTAATCCATATGTTTCACTAATTACCATAATTAGTTCCCATTAAATTAATTAGTCTCTTTTGATCACAAAATTAATTCCAAAATAATTCTAGATCAATACTAATTAAATCATATGATTTCATATTGAAATATTAGAACTTATAATATATTAATAAATCATAAATAACCTCTTATCAAAAGTCCATCCTATCAAATTGTCGTGGTGATATGCAACCCGAAATGGACCATGCTACTCTCGGATCAAGTGATGGGTTTTAGCCAAAAGAACATCCTATATGCTCATGCAAACCCTAAAGCTTGGATCTAGGTTTCTCTATTGTACATGCAATTCATCCAAGACTTATTAACCCTAGATCTAGCATACATGTTTTGAAATCAACATAAGAAATCATATCTAGATGAGTACCTCTTCTACAGTGGCTTGAATCTTCTTGTCTTGGAGCTTAGAGTCACAAGTGTCACTCCTCTAATGGCTTACAAACACCACACAAGCAAGAGGATGATATTGGAGAGAGGGGAGAGGCACAAATTCGGCTATGGAACTCTCTAGGGTTTCAAGTGGCCTAAAATTTGATGCCTTAAGGTCTTATTTATACTGGTGCTGCTAGTATTTCAGTCAAAACCTTAATGGACAACTTAGGCCTTAAGCAGTCTAAGGAAGCTTCTGGAATAGGGCCTATATGGCCGAAATTAGGATGGACACATCCCTAATTTCGTCCAAGCCTAGTCCATGAGACATCTCAACCCAATACTCAACTATCACACATTTGACAGTTTAAGTCCCCGTTATTTAATTAATGTCTTTTAGTCATAGAATTAATTCTTAATTAATTCATGTCTAATATTAATTAAACTATATGATTTCTCCTTTAATAGATTATTCATATAATATATTAATAAACCATATTAACCTCTCTTTTCATAATTCACCCTGCCAAGTTGCTCTGGTGAAGGCAATCCAAAAGTACCATGCACAACCGGGTCAAGTACTTACCAAATATAGTTACGGGATTAGACACTAATCCAACAGTCTCCCACTTGGATAAGTCTAGTAACTATAAATTTAAGTACATTCTGATTAGCAATTGTAGCTCTCAAAGACGCTGTCGAACTCTGATCTTATCAGTAACCTGTCCTCTAGATAAGGGATCGTATAGTCCTCCGTTCTAGATATCGTGTGGACAAATACATCGAACATAGTCATACTTATTTTCCAGCAGTTGTTTCTCGATCTCTGGTTCATCAGACATAGAACTTAATTGAACAAATCAATTCAGTCCTGACCGGGCCCGGCACATAAGTCAAACAAAATCATCGAGGGGCCCAGATATCGCTTTTACCCTCTTAGGATAAAAGGAACAGATAAACTTTGACTTATATGCATTTACCATTCACTCATCAAATCAAGCACAACAATGTGTTTTATAACATCAAGTTACTGATGCGTTTACGTATTATCAATGCACAACCAACTTGCAAATAATAAACCATATATCTAGGTTTTAAGACCATATGATATTATCGTCTTGCGATCACTCTTGATAAATTCCATGAAGTGATACCACTAAGCGCCAGTGTAATCCAATTCTCAAATCAAACTCATAAGCACTCATGAACGTTGCAGCAAACCTTTGCTATGTTACCCTTTAGACAATCTACACACCAATTCATGACAATCTTCTTTCATACCTACTCCCAAAGTATGAGCGATTGTGGAACTTTCGAATAATCTTATTATTCAGGAAGTCAAAACATGCAAAATGAAACAATGGGTAAATAATCAACATAAGACAGTAACATTACTTATAAATAATACTCTTTTATTTAATCATCAAATGTCAATTACATTTATCTATTACACGTTTCTAAACTATCTAATCTAAACTAATATCGTCAGCCCGATGCTCCTAGCGTGCTGCAAGTGCTTAACCCTACTCAGTCCCTTCGTAAGGGGATTTGTTGGGTTATCCTCCTGCGATACCCTCTTCACTACGAGGAGTCCTTCTTCCACCCGATGTCGAATAAAGTGATATTTTATGTCGATATGTCGAGATCTGCCATGATCCCTCAGTTCCTTCGTCAAGGCAACCACTCCTTCATTATCATAGAAAATTTCCATGGGCTCCTTTATGGCTGGCACAACTCCAAGGTCTCCAATGAAGTTCTTCAACCATATCGCCTCCTTTGACGCTTCGCTCGCCGCAATATACTTTGATTCGCACGTTGAATCAGCTACAGTCTCCTCCTTTGAACTTTTCCAAGTCACAGCTCCTCCATTTAGGGTAAAAACCAAGCCCGACTGAGAACGGTAGTTGTCCCTGTCGGTCTGAAAACTGGCGTCACTATACCCTCGCACCCTTAAGTCATCACTCCCACCGAGGACTAGAAACCATTCCTTGGTCCTCCGAAGGTACTTAAGAATATTCTTGACTACGGTCCAATGTGCTTTGCCAGGGTTCCCTTGATATCTACTGACCATGCTCAAAGCGAAGGCCACATCAAGGCGAGTACAAGTCATAGCATACATAATCGAGCCAACTGCGGAAGCGTATGGTACTCGGCTCATTTCTGTTATCTCGACTTCGGTACTCGGGCTTTGAGTCTTACTAAACTTGGCATTACTTTGGATTGGTAACTCCCCCTTCTTTGAATTCTCCATACTAAAACATTTTAGTACTTTGTCCAAGTAAGTATTCTGACTAAGTCCTATTAGTCTCTTACTTCTGTTTCTCACTATCCTTATTCCCAAAATATAGGCAGCCTCTCCAAGGTCTTTCATAGCGAAGCACTTCCCAAGCCAGGATTTAACTTCCTTCAGGGTTGGGATGTCGTTTCCTATGAGTAGTATGTCATCGACATACAATACGAGGAAGCTTACTATACTCCCACTGGCTTTGGCATATACACATGATTCATCCTCGCTTCGCAGAAAACCAAACTCTTTGACTTTCTCATCGAAACAAAGATTCCATCTGCGAGATGCTTTTTTTAGTCCATAAATGGACTTCTCAAGCTTACACACTCTATTGGGATGTTTCACATTGACAAAAACCTCCGGCTGACTCATGTAAACATCCTCAGCCAACTTCCCGTTAAGGAAAGCGGTTTTGACATCCATCTGCCATATTTCATAGTCATGAAATGCAGCAATGGCTAGCATCACCCTGATAGACTTTATCTTCACAACTGGTAAGAAGGTCTCATCATAGTCAACTCCTGGAGTGTGAGTTAAACCCTTCGCAACCAATCGCGCCTTATAGGTGTGTACTTTTGCATCCATGTAGGTCTTCTTCTTGAAGATCCACTTGCACCCGACCGTCTTACGACCTGGCACATTGTCAACCAAATTCCAAACTTGGTTTTCATACATGGACTGAATCTCGTTGTCCATAGCCTCTTTCCATTTCGCAGACTCCGGGCCTGCCATGGCTTCCTTGTAGCTGTTAGGTTCATCCAAATTTACTAGCGTACTGTCACTAATAAACGTATCACCTTCACTTGTTATATGAAAACCATATGACACAGGCGGAACACTAACTCTACTGGAACGTCTAAGAGGTAAGGATTCGTCAATCGGTTCAACCGGAGTTTCCTCCTCGGGTTGAGTACCAGTGTTAGAGGTTCCTTCATCATTCGATTCTTGAAGCTCTTCAAGATCGATTTGCCTCCTACTGTCCCTTTGGCTTATGAGTTCTCCCTCTCGGAAAAGCCCTCTCCTCGCAACAAAGACAAAATTGTCACTCGGTCTATAGAAAAGATATCCAAAGGACTTTTGTGGGTAGCCAATGAAAATACATCGCTCACTACGAGGTCCGAGCTTGTCGTGAGTCTCTCGTCTTACGAAAGCCTCGCAACCCCTAACCTTGATGTGTGTCAACGAGGGAGCTTTCCCTGTCCACATCTCTTGAGGTGTTTTGGCAACCTTCTTTGTAGGGACTAAGTTAAGGATATAAGCGGAAATCTCTAAGGCATACCCCCAGAATGAGAAAGTAGTAAAGCACGACTCATCATGGAATGAACCATGTACAGCAGGGTTCGATTACGCCTCTCAGCCACACCATTCAACTGCGGTGTCCTGGGAGGTGTCAATTGCGAAACGATTCCGCATTCCTTGAGGTAGTCGTGGAATTCAAGACTTAGGTACTCTCCACCTCGATCAGATCGAAGCATCTTGATTTTCCTGCCCAACTGATTCTCCACTTCTTGTTTAAACTCTTTGAACTTTTCAAAGGTTTCTGAGTTGTGCTTGATTAAGTAGATATACCCATATCTGCTATAATCATCGGTAAAAGTCACGTAGAAGCGGCACGCATCCCTTGTGGTCGATGTAAAGGGTCCACATACATCTGTATGTATGAGATCCAATAAACCCTCACCCCTCGCACAAGTGCCAGTGAAGGGTGACTTGGTCATCTTTTCAAGTAAACAAGACTCGCACACGTCATCGTCCCTAAGGTCGAATGACCCCAATACTCCATCCTTTTGGAGTTAAGCTATGCGTTTCTTGTTGACATGTCCAAGACGACAATGCCACAAGCATGCTTTATCCAAATCATTGGAAGAATCAATACACAACACATCATTTCCTAAATTGTCTACAACCATCACAGTTTCATATATTCCATTACAAGGCAATGCTTCAAAATAGAAAACACCATTAAGATAAGCACTAATAGAATCCTTTTCATTATCAAATGAATATCTAAAACCTTGTCTATACAAACCATGCAATGAAATGATGTTTCTTTCCATATCAAATGAATATCTAAGCATTAATATCATAATCCACTACTGAGCATTAAAGAGTAAACTCCGATCTTGGTGACAGGCGACGATCTTCTGTTCCCCGTGATCAAATTTATCTTCCCATGCTCCACATCCCTATTTCTTCTTAGGCCCTGCAAATCAGAACAAATGTGAAAACCACATCCTGTATCAAGTACCCAAGAAATAGCATGTGATGAATCATTAGATTTAATAGTGTAAATACCTGCGTAGGACGGCTTGATCTTTCCATCCTTGATATCTTGCAGATATTTCAGGCAGATATCTCGTAGTGGTGACACTCTGCCTCCTTGGGGTTGGAGTTGGATTTAGCAGGACCAACCTTGGTTCCACTAGAAGAGGAGCCATTTTGGGACTTTCCCTTATGGTGGCTCTTTGAGGGAGCCTTCCTCTTCTTACCCTTCCCTTGCCCAATTGCCAAGACTGGGGCAGCAGTAGGAGTTGGAGATGATGCAATAGATTTATCTTTGAGGTTGCTCTCAGCTGTCCTCAACAATCCTTGAAGCTTGCTCAAGGTGACCTCCTCCTTGTTCATGTGGTAGGTCATGCGGAACTGGCTATAGCAGGGAGGCAAGGAATGAAGGATGATGTCAATTGCCAGCTCTTTAATAAAGTTCACATTCAACTTTAGCAGGCGATCGGCATATCTCTGCATCTTTTGCAGATGAGCGGTAAGGGACTCTCCATTACCCATTTTGGTAGTGATCGTCGAAGTGATGATCTCGTACCTTTCTTGCCTAGCGCTTTGGTGGTATCGGTCCAGCAGATCTTGATGCATCTCATAGGGGTACATGTCCTCACAGGACTTCTGGAATTCTGCAGTCATAATCGCTAGCATGATGCAATGGAATTTCGTGGTGTTGGGTATTTTGTGTTGCGTCATGGGCTTAGTTTCTGCTGCTATTCCTTTTTCTGTAAAAGACTCACCAGGGCCCAAGAAACTTTGGGTTCCTAAATCTGCTTGAATTTGCAGGTTATAAGTGATGAGCAGTTCGGTGACGAATGGTACATAGACAGTGGTTGCTCACGTCACATGACAGGAAGGAGGGAAGAACTGAGGGAGTTTTGGTCTCTTAAGGATGGTGGATGTGTGAAGTATGGAAACAATTATTATGGCACAATCAAAGGATATGGAATTATAACCAACAGAGAATTCACAATTCGAAAAGTGGCTTACGTGGAAGGGTTGCAGCACAACCTTATCAGTGTATCTCAATTGGTTGTAGGAACCGGTTTGAAAGTTTCATTCGATGATGAGGGATCAGAAATTATTGAAAAGCAATCCAAAAGAGTTTTGTTGAAGTCTAAACGCAAGGGAGAGATGTATCCTTTAAATCTCAACCCAATTCAAGGAAAACCAGCAATATGCCTGCTGTCAAAGGCGAACTCTGATGAAAGCTGGTTATGGCATCGACGCCTATCGCACCTGAACTTCAAAGACATTAATAAGTTGGTGCTTGGTGATCATGTTCGAGGCCTTCCTCTTCTCAAGTTTGATAAGGAACACCTGTGTGCAGCGTGTGAGATGGGCAAACAAAGCAGAAAGAGCCATCCTACACGTATCAATACAAAGATTGTTGAAGCTCTTGAACTTCTGCATATTGACTTATGTGGACCTTCGGCTATCGAAAGCTTCAGTGGTAGTAAGTTCATTCTTGTCATAGTAGATGATTATTCACGCTTCACCTGGGTTTTCTTTCTTAAACAGAAATCAGAGGCGACTCCCAAGCTGAAGGCGTTTATCAAGCAAGTGGAACTGCAGCTGCGAAAGCTGGTAAGGAATATTAGAAGCGACAATGGGCTTGAATTCAAGAATAAAGATTTTGAAGATTTTCTGGCTGAAAAGGGGATATCTCACAACTTATCGGCCCCCTATACACCACAACAGAATGGAATTGTTGAAAGACGAAACCGTTCCTTATGTGAGGCAGCTCGAACCATGCTGAGCTTCGCTTCTCTTCCGCTATACTTCTGGGCCGATGCGGTTGCAACCGGTTGCTATACTCAGAACCGATCCTTACTTAACAAACGATTCTCCATCACTCCGTATGAGATTCTGAACAATCGGAAGCCCAACGTTAAGTTTTTCCACGTGTTCAGTTCAAGGTGCTTCATATTCAACTCCAAAGAGAACCGAAACAAGTTCGACGTCAAAGCCGATGAGGGACTTTTTCTTGGTTATTCACTCACTTCAAAGGCATATAGGGTTTTGAATAAATGCTCCAAACGCATTGAAGAAACCTACTATGTAACCTTTGATGACAACTACATGAAGAAAGTTCATACAAGCGAAAGTACCTTGGGGGAAATATTTCCAGAATCAGGACAAGTCTCGGTTCCCATCTCCAACTTGTTTGAAGAGTACATAAGGCTATTTGATGAACCAGAAAAGGCTATACACTCGGAGGCGAAAGCAGCAGACAACAAAATTGACAATCTGAAAAAGATCATCGATGAAGCTGCAAAAGATATGGAAAATGAACCTCCTAAACCGACCGGTGGTCCACCCTCAACTGATCCTCCAAACAACAGCTCAACGTTCAAGGGGGAGGGTTCATCTGTACCAAAAACAACCCATGATAGTCCAATTGAGGGTGAGAATCCAACTCCAATCCCAACCCATGATAGTCCAATCGAGGGGGAGAATCCAACTCCAACCGAGGGGGAGAATCCTGAACCTGACATGGGATACGCTTCGCCATTTGAGGGGGAGAATGAGAATACAAATGACGAAGGTGATCAATCAGAATTTGAAGAAGAGGTAAATGCATAGTTGGATCCTGCCTATGACCCTAATTACCTTCCTTTAACGAAATGGACTAAGGATCATCCTAAAACACAAATAATTGGTGAATCATCTGAGCGAGTTCTCACACGTTCTCAATTGAAAGCGAAACATACTGCCTTATTCTCTCATGTTGAATTCTGAATGTTTAATTTGTTTGTCTCCAAAATCAAACCAAAGACGGTTAATGTTGCACTTGATCACGCTGATTGGGTACAAGCAATGCAAGATGAACTCCATGAGTTTGAACGTAATCGAGTTTGGAGGCTGATTCCCACTCCAAAGGATGCTTCTGTGGTCGGCTTAAAATGGGTCTTCAGGAATAAGTTGGATAAAGAGGGCAACGTCATTCGTAATAAGGCTCGGTTGGTGGTGAGGGGATATTGCCAAGAAGAAGGGATAGACTATGAGGAGACCTTCACTCCTGTAGCAAGGTTGGAATCAGTTACAATCTTTCTGGCATATGCTGCACATAAAAACTTCGAAGTTTTCCAGATGGATGTGAAATGTGCTTTCTTAAATGGAGAACTAGAAGAAACGGTGTATATTGAGCAACCACCTGGGTTTGTGAACGAGAAATACCCTGATCACTGCTATGTGTTGGATAAAGTTGTATATGGTCTGAAGCAAGCACCAAGGGCCTGGTATGAAACATTAACTCGCTTTCTTAAAATTTCGAAATTCAAGCAAGGTTCGGTTGACCCAACCTTCTTCCGAAAGAAAGAAGGCGAACATCTAATGATAGTTCAGATTTATGTCGATGACATGATCTTCGGCTCCACGAATCCTAGCTTAACGGCTGAATTCAGGAAGTTGATAGAGACTAAATTTGAAATGAGTGCAATGGGTCCAATTAACTTTTTCCTTGGATTGAATATAAGATAGGACCAGAAGGCATTTTTATCAATCAGGAGGCCTACACGAAGAACTTGCTGGCGAAGTTCGGTATGACGGGAGATTCGAAGGTGAAGGTTCCCATGGCCTTTGGCACAAAGTTAACACCATCTCTGGAAAAACCTGCTGTTGACGTAACACTCTATCGTCAAATCATAGGGTCTCTTATGTATCTAACAGCTAGTAGACCAGACATTATGTTCTCTGTTTGTTATTGTGCCAGGTTTCAAGCAAATCCAAGAGAACCTCACATGGTGGCAGTGAAAAATATTTTCCGTTATCTAAAGCAAACCTCTTCTCTCGGTCTTTGGTACCCTGCTAGATCCGGATTCTTTTTTCAAGCCTTTCCTGACGCCGATCTTGGAGGATGCGGTCTGGTCCAAAAGAGCACAACTGGAGGATGCCAATTCCTTGATGGTAAACTTGTTAGCTGGCAGTCCAAGAAGCAAACCTGTGTGTCTCTTTCAACAGCCGAAGCTGAGTACATAGCTGCAGCATCCTGTACCTCACAAGTGATATGGATACAAAGCCAACTAAGAGACTACGGACTGAGTATGAAGAAAATACCTCTCTATTGTGACTCTGAAAGTGCGATAAGAATATGTCACAATCCAGTGCAACACTCAAAGACAAAGCATATTGCACTAAGATACCATTTCATCAAGCACCATGTTGAAGATGGAAACGTGGAAGTTCATTTCGTTCGGTCCTCTGATCGACTAGCTGACATCTTCACTAAAGCCTTACTAGAAGCAAGCTTCAATAAAATTTTACAAGGTTTGGGAATGATGGAAGCAGAGTCGGTACCGAACCCTCAAACCTCTCTCTAAAAATTAGACAAGCGAAATAGAGTGAACGCTCGGTCTATTTCGGTTCCGGATTTTTCGGGAACCGAAATGAACTGAACGCTCGGTCTATTTCGGCTCCATATTTTTCGGGAACCGAAATGAACCGAACGCTCGGTCTATTTCAGCTCCGGAATTTTAGGGAACCGAAATGAACCGAACGCTCGGCTTATTTCGCTTCATTACTTTAAGGTTTGATTTCGGCTGTATACTTTGTAAACTCTATTTTAAATCTTTTTCTTGCTATATTTTCTCTTTTATTTTTGATCCTAGAGTTTTTAACATTAATTTCATTTTGTTTCTTTTTCTGTTTTTATTATTTTTCAGAAACTTCAAAAATCCAAAAATATTTTTTGTTTTTATTATTTTTCAGAAAATTCAAATTCCAACAGGTTTTATCTTTTATTTATCTCTTAATTATCTTCTGTTTTTTTTGTTTTTTTTGTTTTTTTTGTTTTGTTTGTTTTGTTTGTCTTTGTTTATTCTCTTTACTAGGTACCAAGTACATCTTTGCTACATAAATTGGAGCTAGGGAAGGTATGACCATTTTAATTTGAACTAGTTAAGTGTCCCTAGAAGCATGCTGCTGCATGTAGACCGAAGCCTCTAAGACTATGAGGAAGGCCGTAATGATTCGATCTATACCTATCGTTTTTTCCCTATCAGGCTGCTAATTTAACTCAGGTCATGAGCTACCTTACTCTTCTCAAATGAGTTAAGAGTTTTCTGCTTTGTCACTATTATATAGCAGGGGTACTTTCGGTTCCTTAACCACCTCCTCTACATTCTCCATCAACTTTCGTTTCACCAGGGTAACCCTTGAGACTCTCAGACATTACCACTGAGGTTTATGGTTACACAAAATCTGTGTTCATGATCTTAGATGCGTACACCACGTGCTAAGTGAGACCCAAAATCCAACACCAATAATGAATTGACGGTGAATATTTATATTCAAGATCTCACTTGTTACCTATCAAAATCTCATTTTATTTTTTTGAGTGGTCTTTATGAAATTGTCTAACACCAAGGCATTTCTTCCCAAAAACATCCAGTTTGGTTTTTGTTTCTGAGATTTTTATAACATCATTAGTCACAACAAATTTTATGCAACCTACTTGTTCAACAGACCACATCGGTCTCACAAGTACTTCATCTAACTTTCGGTCTTATGTTAAGTATCGATGTTCGGTTGAAGATAAGCCACCCTTTATACTATTATTTAAAAGAAGCCTTTCGGTGTTTCTTTACAAACACTCGATCGTATTTTCTCGCGGAACCACACAAGCACTTCAAGTCTCTCTTGACTTTGAAGGAAGAGATTCTTGCCCGGAATCATCTGCTTCATGTCTTATTAAAGACATCACTCACATCCTATACACATTTTGCTTTATTTCTTTATTTTTGGCACACTCTTACACGAAAATTCTTTGTGATTTTCCAAAATTCTTGTTGATGTTCCTTATGGCCCGTTTAAAGTTTTTTTTTAAGCGAAAGTGGTTATTTTGAAATCTGGAGCGAAAGTGAATTTGAAAAGACGATATGTGGATAAGATTTTGGGCGTGTGAATTTCAACGGTTCCTAAAACCACGCTTGATGACGTCTATCTGGGGAAACCAACCTGTCACATCGCGCTTTTTCAGGCGACGTTTCAGTGATCGTATCATCATTACAGAGATTCTTTCTCTCTCCTGGCAATGGTATATAAAGGGTTTCTCGCACCAATTGTACCTTCTTACCTTCTTCAAACTCTCTCAAATACACAAGGCGATCTACAACTGTTCATCTTCTTCCTTACATCAACAATGGCGGAATCATCATCTATTCAAGATCAAACTGCTTTATCGTCATTGCTTGTGATCAAACCTAATCAGAACTTGATCATTCAACTGAACCCCTTTCTGTATGACTCGTACATGCTCCACGTTGTTGAATGTCTCAAGTACTCCCCTCTGGTTATCGCTCTCACGCAGTAGGGATGAGATTTGGAACCGGAAAACCGGATCGGAACGGGAATCGGACCGGAACCGGAACCGTTAGAACCGGAATATATAGAACCGGTTCCGGTTCCGGGTTTAAAAATTGGCTTTATCCGGGTTCTGGGTAATCCGGGTTTGGGTCCATCGGGTCCGGGTAAACCGGGTCTAAAAACCGGAACCGGTGTTAGGAACCGGAACCACTTTTAGGGCCGGAACCGGTTTTTGTGAAACGTTTAAAAGATGCATATCTGATTCGTTTCAACTCCGATTGACATGCGGTTTTTTCCAACGTGTAGTTTAGAGTTTCAACATGATTTTAGACTATAAATTTGTCATTTTTAGTTTTATATTCATTGACTTACAGTCTCCTAAAGTCGAGATATCAAAGCTGAAAATTTGTAGTTTTTCAGTTTTCTTGTATTCTGTGAAAGTTTTAAAACACGCATATCTAATTCGTTTGAAGTCGGATTGACATTTGGTTTTTTCCAACTTGTAGCTTAGAGTTTGTACATGAGTTTAGACTATAAATTTGTCTTTTTTGGTTTAATATTCAATGATTTATAGTCCCCCGAAGCCGGGATATCAAAGCTGAAAATTTTCAACTTTTTCAGCTATTGGTTTTTGTACTTTGTATTCTGGGAAAATGTTAACACATGCATATCTCATTAGTTTAAAGTCGGATTGACATGCGGTTTGTTCCAGAGTGTATTTTAGAGTTTGTACATGATTTTAGACTATAATTTTATCAATTTTGGTTTCATATTCAATGAGTTACAGTCCCCCAAAGTTGGGATATCAATATAATAATTTTCAAAGTTCAACCCACTAAGTAGTAAGTAATTACCAAAAAATTCCGGTTTTTCCGGTTCTAAACCCACTTTTTCCGGTTCCAACCTACCCACTTTGATGTTTCCGGGTTTCCCGGTTCTAGACCCACTTTACCCGGTACCGTACCCGGAACCGGTTCCTATATACCGGTCCGGTTTCCGGTTCTACAAAATCCCGTTAAACGGTTCCGGGTTTTCCGGGTCCGGGTCCATCCGGTCCGGGTTTGGACCCACTTTCATCCCTATCACGCAGGTGGAATCAGTACCCATGTCTCTGCTGTCACAAGTGTATTCTACTGCGTCTTACGACAAGAACAAGGAGAGGATCTATTTTCAAATCTTCAATCACAAGGCATCTATTTCGAAAGGCCGATTATGCTCCCTGTTAGGGCTTGCCGTCGATGCTTCTGTTATCTCTCCTGATTTCATCACCACAACCCAATTATTCATGATGTTCTATGAGATGGGATATACTGATGTCCTTACAACAATGACAAAGTTTAAGAAGTCATGTTTGCCGCCACAATGGAATGGGTTACTTACTCTTATCAACAAGGGTTTGGCGGAACGAGTAGCTGGGTCAGATGGTACGAGCAAGGGTTTTATGACAATTCTCTATGGTCTTTACAATGGCATTAACTTGGATTATGGCTCTATTGTTTGGTCGCAACTGGTGAAAAGTCTTAACACCTCAACGAGACATTCAGAGATTTCATGTGGTCGTTTCTGGACCATCATCACCCGACGAGCCATTGAGAATTTACAGATTCCAGTTATGAAAGATGCAATGCTCTCTTATGTGGCTTCTTTTCATACCAAGAAGATTATCTTCTTAGATGCCACCAAGTTTTCTCACAATGGTTCGATACCTGAAACAATGTACAGGTGTGTGTCGAGCGAAAGTAAAGTGATGGCTGACTACCGGAAGCTTACTCCCAAGGGCCCAAGATAATTGACTCCTGAACAACAAGTTGCCTTAGATTCTGTGGAAAAGCCAGCAAAGCGAGGGAAGAGGGAAGATACAAAGAAGGTGGAAACCAAAGGTCCTTCTTCTAAGCCTGTCAAGTCTAAAAAGCGAAAGGCTGAAAAGGCTGACTCTTCGGCTCCAAAGAAAGTCAAGAAGATGGCGAAGAAATCAAAGAGTCCTTCTCCTTCAAGTTCAGAACATGATGAGGAAGAAGAAGTTCAGCACGGTTCACCAAGAGGTAATACACCTCCTCTTTCTCCAACTCCTACTGAACAACTCAATGACAAGATTCCAACTCCTCCTCCATCTCCACCGAAGACCACTGTTCCAGTTTCGGTTGCTCCAATTCCACCACCTCCTACAACTTAACCCACCACTACTGTGCCACCACCACCACCAGTTAGTACAGTACCAATCTCTACAACTCCTTTACCACCTCCCATTCTTTCCCAAGAAACTACCACATCTACTCCTATCTCCACCACTACAACCGAACCTCCAGTAAACGTCAACGTATCTGATACGGGGGCTAATACTGAAACCGAAACCCCTGTTACATCCAAACCTCTTTCACCCTCACCCAAAACTGATTCTGGTGCCACTCTTGGTGGTGACAATCTTGAGTTTGACTCAACCTATTACAGTCCTTATCGCCTTCCCACTGATGAAGATGAAGAGGCTCCGGTAACCAGACAACAAGTGTAGAGTCTCGATGATAAGCTTGATCGATTGCTCGCCTCTTCTTCGAAGTATAATAATATTGTGCTGAAGACTTTCCTGGACACTGCTTTTGAACAATATACAGGAGCGATTGATAAATCAACAAAGGCAGTTGAAGCATCCACATCTTCATGCCAGAAGGCTACAACCGATGTTGCAGAACTCCTTCATAGTTCCAAGATCTTTCTTGAATCCCTTAAGGGTCATGCTGATGCGAATGCAGCTAAGGTGAATGCTTCGGTTGACTCTCTCTCAAAGTCACTTCAAGGGGAGTAAGCCAAATTCGAGACTGTTCGCTCTGAGATTCAAGCTGAGAACACTTCTCTTCTTAGCTCAGTGAATTCTCGTCTTGAAAAGCTCCATGCTGATTTAGCAAAGGAGAGCACATTGAGGGAGGATCTTGCTCGTCAAACCACTACCGTTGAAGTCCAGAAGGTTTAATTGGCTCAAGCTGAGCGGGAAATTTCGTTGTTGAAAACTGAGCGTGCAGTTTTTCGAAGTTGTGCTGGAGATGTTCTTAATATGCTGCATAATGTTCTTCAGGCTCATGATCCAATTCTTACACTGACAATCCGGAATCACCTGACCTCCAAGCTTCTTCCTGCACTTGAACTCTTACATGAGATGAAGGGTGTTTCGGAGCGATTCGTTCCTCCAAAACAAGGGGGAGAAGGTGCTCAGAACACTAAACCGAAGGTCACTGTCAAAACAGAACCGAAGGGTAATGTAGCTTCGGGTTCTGGTAATCAAGAAAAGAAGAAAGGTCTTGCTAATGATAGTGATGAAGAAGAAACTATAGCTGATGCCCTGAAACGGAAGAAAAGGGATCAGGAGTTAGATGAAAACCTTCGGGTTGCTAAGGAAGCAGAAGAGAGGGAGCGAAAGAACAAGGAAGAGCATGATGCCTTAATTTGCAAAAAGTCCTTGTTTCCTCCATGGACTAGGGAAACGCTGATCAAAGAAGCGATAGAGTTTCCAAGCATGTACTGGCTGGAACCTGTAGCTTCGTTTGATTGTGAGAATACGAGGGACTCACAGTTTGATATGCCTATAACACGAAAGGCATTTACTTTTCACTGTTTTGATTCAACAGTTCAAATTCCCTCACCTCACCCTCAAGTTGATCGTGAACTTATTGATTTTTATCTCAAGTTCGGTCAGCCTCAGTATCTGACTTGGAGTGCACAGAAGATTACAACAGTCAAGGTGCTGAAACCTTCACCTGCAGGGAAGTTTGTTAATGTTAATTTCAAGATAACCCGAGGTTCAGACAACTTGGTTTCTGTGATTTCCCTGGCAGATCTTCCTAACTTAAATCCTCATGATTGGATCTTATTGTACAACATTTTGCACACTAATGCGAAGGAGTATGAGCTGATCCAAGATCATCTGAAGAGGATGTTGGCTTCTTATGTCCATGAAGTTGCTACAATGGATCAGGAGATTGCTAATGTTTTGAAGAAGAAACCAACTGTGAAGCCAACTAGAAAGCCTGGAGATGTGAACAAGATGCAACTGGGTCGAATTGATTCTACACATTTCACAGTGATGTTCACAAAAGGCGAAGCTAACCGATTTCTTTTCGCTCTTGTTGATAAGCATCTGTTCTCAACGGACTGCTTGGAGCACATAATCAATATTATTCATCGATGCATGCACAACACTGAGTCAGACAAGAAGAACTTCACTGACATGCTTCGGTGGTATATCACTTTTCGTCATACTCTACTGGCCATTATACCGAAGGTGTTCAAGACCGTCAAGAAGTCTTCTATAGCTCAACCGAACTGAGCTCTCGGTTCCATTGACGCAAAGGGGGAGATTGTTGGGTATTTTGTGTTGCGTCATGGGCTTAGTTTTTGTATATCCGGATTGGGCCTGTCCATCCGTGATTATTGATTAGGGTTAAGCTATATATAGTGCATGCATGTATGCCTTAGATACGATCGTGATTATTATCATTATTGCTTTGTAACCCTAAACACCTCTACAGTCGAAGTTCTTAATCGAGCTCTTCTGAGGTGTTAAAGTTTAATCATTCGACATCGGTTAAACCATTCCTGTGTTCTTCATCACATTATTTATTGCTTTTCTGCTTAGAATTAATCGATCCTACTAGAACTTTGTTCTAACACGTGGCATCACGCTCATGGGCCTCAAAGGCCGCGATCTCTTTAGCAGAGGCAGTGTTGATGTTCATTTCCTTCAGCTTCTCATCGAGGACATACTCTTTATCCTCATAACGAGTGACCATTCGAATTTTGCGGATCCAATAATTGAAATTGGACTCGTCAAAGATCACTCTCCCACACAAGTTCATTAGTGAGAACGAGCCAGAGGAAGTTGAGCCAGAAGCGTTGTTGTTGACATTCGACATCTGAAAAGAAAAGGAACAAAGTTTGATTAGAAACGAATCCCCAATTAAATACCCAAATGAGAAATTAGGGCTAGGATCCAACAACATTATTTACAAATTAGAAGAGCGATTCCGTAATCTAACAAGCAAATAATTTGAAGGTAAGTGAATGACGATTCACTAATTTCCACCATGAAAAACAAATTAGAGATAGGTTTTAAATGTATTGAAAACTCCTAGATCTTTTCAGATTCATTGAACTTTTCAATGGCATCTTTAAATCTTGATATGCCCCTCAAGTTTGTGACTGGGATGTCGAGGATCACAAAGCGGGTGTGAATAACCATGCAAATATACATGGTGCCCCCAATGTTAGAGTCACCTATTCGATGTGCCGGTTAACTACACACGCTCCATCGAACTATGACAAACATCGAGTCACCATTTTCCACCTTTCCTTAGAGCCCAATTAGTGTGCCGGTTAGCCACACACGCTCCACTAACGTCTTAGAAAGGGTGCAAAGTGTAATTTCATGGAATTGCATCTATTAACTTTTGCCTATAGTAACTAAGATTGGGAATTTTTGGAAAAACATTTAGTTACTTTATAAATTCATTATACTTTTAATGAGGAAAGGTTTTCCCTATCCTACCCGTTCGTCTAACGACCCTCCACCAATCAAGGAAGCGGTGGGTGAGAGTGGACACCCATTAAACGTTCATTTTATAGGCCATAACCTTATACCCTCCTTATAGATCGGCTTCGTGAATGAGGCCAACTAACGGTAAGACTAGCATTTAAGTTATACATATATATATTAATCTTATAATAAATAAAGTATAAGGTTGAATTTTAAACTTGTAAAATTCTAGCGTTTGAAATTTAAATAATTCAAATTAAACTTTTTAATTAAAAAATTCAATTTCAAAACTTGAGGGCAAGTTTTGAACTTTTCAAAACACATAGGATCAAATAAAAAATAATATAAATTAAACATTTAATTAAATGATTATCTAAATTTGATCTATTATATTTTAATTACAAGATAATTCATCAAATAAATCAAATAATCAAATTTTATCACATAAGGAATTTATTATTCAATTAAATGGTAATTATCTTTTGTTTTAGTAAGGATAATAATATAATAACAATAAAAAACGAATTTTATTAGTTAAAAACAGTTTAGGCAATTATCCTTCAGCAAAACAGCAAGAAACCCCGAATATCCCTTTGACTGACAGCTAAACTCGCCGAGTTCCCAATGTGGACTCGTCGAGTTCATCCAACTCGTCAAGCCCACTTTGGGACTCGCCGAGTCTGTCAGTCAAGGAGCCAAAAAATCGATTTTAAAGCAAGAATGAAAACACAAAGCATCAATACAATCGAAACCAACCAGGCTCTGATACCACTGATGGGTTTTAGCCAAAAGAACATCCTATGTGCTCATGCAAACCCTAAAGCTTGGATCTAGGTTTCTCTATTGTACATGCAATTCGTCCAAGACTTATAAACCCTAGATCTAGCATACATATTTTGAAATCAATATAAGAAATCAAATCTAGATGATTACCTCTTCTACAATGGCTTGAATCTTCTTGTCTTGGAGCTTAGAGTCACATGTGTCACTCCTCTAATGGCTTACAAACACCACACAAGCAAGAGGATGATAATGGAGAGAGGGGAGAGGCACAAATTCGGCTATGGAACTCTCTAGGGTTTTAAGTGGCCGAAAATTGGATGCCCTAGGGTCTTATTTATACTGGTGCTGCTAGGGTTTCAGTCAAAACCCTAATGGACAACTTAGGCCTTAAGCAGTCCAAGGAAGCTTCTGGAATAGGGCCTCTATGGCCGAAATTAGGATGGACACATCCCTAATTTCGTCCAAGCCTAGTCCATGAGTCTTCTCATCCCAATACTCAACTATCACACATTTGACTGTTTAAGTCCCCGTTATTTAATTAATGTCTTTTAGTCATAGAATTAATTCTTAATTAATTATTGTCTAATATTAATTAAACTATATGATTTCTCCTTTAATATATTATTCATATAATATATTAATAAACCATAATAACCTCTCTTTTCATAAATGACCCTGTCAAGTTGCTCTGGCGAAGGCAACCCAAAAGGACCATGCACAACCGGGTCAAGGGCTTACCAAATATAGTTACGGGCTTAGACACTAATCCAACATCAAGTACATACCAATTATTGTTATGGGCTTATACATATAATCCAACAGTCTCCCACTTGGATAAGTCAAATAACTATTATTGCAAGTACGACTCCACAAACCGACTAGCAATCGTAGCTCTTAAAAGCCATTGTCGAACTCTAAACTAGTCAATGACGCGTCCATTAGATAAGGGTCATATATTCCTCCATTCTACAAGATATAATATGGACTGAGACATGGATTACCATCATTCTCTCTGTCCATCTGTTGTTTCCTGATTTTCGATGTATGACAACTGACTAATTGAACAAATCAAATCAGTCATGGCTTGGCCAAGCGCTTAGGGTGTCATCACTAAATCATCGAGGGGCCCACAGATATCGCTTTTATCCCACATTGGGTAAAAGGAATGGATAAACTTCGACTCAAATGCTTGCTTGTACTTACTCATCAAATCACACACAACAATATGTTTTATAACACCAAGTTACTGGTGCGTTTACATATGTCAATGTGCAACCGACTTGTAAATTACAACTCACATGTCTTGGTTTCAAGAATATTAGATATTATCGTCTCACAATCACTCATGATAAAATCCATGAAGTGATTCAGATAAGCGTGGGTTTAATCCAATACTCGAATCTTATTCCAGAAGTACTCATGAACACTGCAGCAAAGTTGTGCTATGTCTCAACGCCTTTAGACAATCAACAGACCCATTCATGACAGTCTTGCCTCAATACCTACTTCCAAAGTATGATCGACTGTGGATGGTTTGAATAACCTAGTTATTCGTGAAGTCAAAACATGCAAAGTGAAACACAATAATAATCGAATCCAATATGGTCTCAGAACTTATGAATATAAAAAATATACCTTTTATTTAATCACCATATTGATTACACATTATTCATTGTATAATGTTTCGATTTATCAACTTAATACTTGAATTAAAACAATAGTTATGCCATGCTCCAAGCATGCACACTATGTTTGCCTATGGTCCTCTCTATGTGAAATAGATCATTGGACAACATTTCAATGATGCTCATTTCACAATTCCAAATCCTTATCATAAATGTAAGAATACCCAATTCTCGTTGTTTGCTATAATCTGTTTAGATTCTAAACTTATATGCATTGATCCTCTTGTAATGACTATGCACAAAAGTCATAGAGACTTGGCAACAGACATTACAAAGTATTCTAATGGAGAGCAATTCCATGGAAACGAAGCCTCACATTCAAAATGCATTCCTTTGAACATCCTTCTTGCATTAAGTTTTCTAGTCTTACACAGATTTAAAGAATAACTTCCACTTATGGAAACATTTCCATATTCCCATTTTAACTATCACTTCTGAACAAGAATTACCTCTTCTCATAGTATGTCAATATGGCCCTTCCAAAATTCAGAACATACTTCCAACTGTCCATAAGCAACCAATCTTTGGTAAACCTCAGATTGTCCTCGACAATTGCTTAACCATTTTAGTCATATCTCGTTCTAGTCCCTTTTCCCTCTTAATGCCCTAGGTACTTGGAAAATTAGAACAGATTAATGTTATAGCATATGTAATCAATCCTATACCCGAAACATATGGGATATGATACATAATGTTTCACATAAAGACGTGATACTTTACCAGTCTCTTGCTGTAACATTTCCATATATAGAATTTCCTTATGTCGAATCTTTTCAACATAACATTCATATATATCCTTGACTAAATTCGATTAAAATTTTAATCTAAGCTTTTAGAATTGAAATGAAGTATAAATTCCTCTCCCTTAATTATAGCAAAACAACTTTTCAAACCCTGCAACTTTGCAAATTGAAGCTTTTATTTTCTATAATTAACATTGCTAACTTGCAACACTTACCATAATAATTATGCTCCCACTAGCATAATAATTATTATCTTACTAGCATAACACTTATGCTCCCACTAGCTTTGACATGTACCCAGAAATCAGTTGCACTTCTAGAAATCAATACTTGTTGACTTTCTTACCAAAGCTCAGATTTCTGATACAAGATTCTTCGATATGACTTTATCTAGGCTCCTCAAACTCATACACCTTTCATTAGATAGCTCACATGTGTTTCTAAACAATTTTAGAACTTACAGCAATAAGTCTCAAATGTTTAGACCTTTGTCATTTCTCACAATTCGAACTATGAAGAGGGATGTCGCAATCATAATCGAATTTGAGAATGCAAATATCACAATTGCTAACTATTTAAAATCTACTTAGTGAAAGCGTTTCCTCACAATCATTTTCATGAATTGGAGATAAACCTTATGGCACTTAGATTTTATGGTGTATGTGTTCCGATCCATGTGAATTTGTCAAAACCATAATCACAAGACAATGTTAGTGACAAATCCAAACTCATATGGACTGAACTTGTTCAATCTTAATTGCTTGCCACCTGGCAGCACAAGGGCCTGCCATTTCTTCCAGGTTGTTATGCAAACAATTGAGAACTCATAGAACTCACATGCATAGTCAACTTTAACTGGAATGGCCACAGAAACAATAATATGTCAACATGATAAGTTACAAACCTCAAGTCGTATGCTAATGATTAACAATAGGTTTACTCTTGAGTAGTTCTTGAAGCTATTCAAGATTCTTAAGACTCCCACTGACCTCTTGACATATAAGATTCACTTTGTCAAGGAACATAACTTGACAACCAAATATTCAAGAGTTAGTGCGGTTTCTTATCAAGACAAAACCTTCACACAGTTGGTCTTAGTTGGTCTTTGTCTTATCAAAAACATCACAACTTACCAATTTCAAATGTACAAGAGTAGGAAACATTTTACTCTACATTTGATGAGTGTTATAAACCTTTCTTAAGATTATGTCACTCTAATACTTGATTTTGGAACGAAGTATGATTTATCTTCTTGATTTAACCATTTCAACAATTCACGATTCATCTTCTTAGCCATAGAAATGCACTAAGATGTCCTTAGCGGATCAATTGTGATATGGTTTCATAATCATTAAGATGATCATAAAACACGATACTCAAGTACTCTCCCTTCCTTTCAGATTGGAGAAACTTTTATCTTTCTGCCTAATTGATTCTTCTTATTCGTTCTTCCATACATTGAAACTTTTCCAACGATTCAGAATTATACTTAATCTTGTAAGCATAACCATATTTACTAAACTTTAGTAAATCATAACAAATAGTCTTTGTGGTGGACCTGACCAGCACACAACCAAGTGTACCCGATCCCCTAGTCCTTCACTTGACTCACATATACATGTGAACAAGGAATTAGTCTTAATTTCCCAAAGACGAAGGTTCTCGTTCATCACACAATACAAGTTGCATGATTCCAAGTTTCTATCCAACTGAAACTTAGGTGAAGAGAATCTTTCCTTATTTGGTAAATTTTGACTCTACCACAAACGAAAGAATCAAATCCATTTTCCAATATTGCTATCAATGGAAACATATAAGCAACAATTTTCACAAATGCCATTGTAAGGAAACTTAAAATAAGATAAAATAACAAAAAAAAAACTTTTCTTTATTTATAAAAGTGCGGAAAACTGGTCCTTTGAACGCAAATACATATGAAAACTATGTTGTTATCTATTCCTAAGCTATCTATCATAACTCTTAAGCAGCAGCTCAAAATTCTGATCATCGAACCATGCGATCGAAATCCATCTCTTCACGATCAGAATCAACTTACTCTTCCTTTAAGTTTCCTTTCATTTCTTTGATTCCACAAAACCTCATAATGTAATTACATTACATCATGTATTAATAATATCCAAATAGGAACTTAATCG
Organism: Lactuca virosa; assembly: GCF_052849685.1. Classification (NCBI taxonomy): domain Eukaryota; kingdom Viridiplantae; phylum Streptophyta; class Magnoliopsida; order Asterales; family Asteraceae; genus Lactuca; species Lactuca virosa. Next base: position 163,020,180 of record NC_136432.1, on the reverse strand, counting down.
AGTTAGATAGTGGACTTACCTGAAGTAGAGTCATACACTCTGACTTCACCATCCTTGTCGTCCTTCAGGTAGATACGGCAGCTTCGCAACCAATGCCCCTTCTCTTGGCAATAGAAACATATGGACTCTTTGGGAATAGTACATGGGAATATCTCAGACTTAGCCTTACTCTTTACCATTTGGTCAATTCACTTGACCATGGCCGATCCCTTTCCATTGGGAAGAGAAGACTTTTCTGGACTTCCAATGTTGCCATTGTCAATGTCCATGGAAATTTGGGAGGTAGATCTTCCAATCAAATTTGCTTTACCAGTGCGTCAAATCATTGTTGATTCAGCAGCAACAAGCAAATATGTTAGATCAATAAGGATCATGTCATGATCTCCCATATAGTAGTCCTTAAAGAACTCGCTATATGACTTAGGAAGTGATTGAAGAACCAAGTCAACAGCCAACTTCCTTGAAACAACGACACCCAACATTCCCAGCTTGTCAATGTGTGACTTCATCTCCAAGACATGTGCACACACAGACCTTCCATCTTGGTGTTTGCTAGCCAATAGGGCTTGAGTGACCTTGAACTTTTCAAGTATTTGAACTTGTGGGTCAGGGAGAATTATTAGAGGAGGTGGAGGAAGAGAAGTTCCACTACAGCACGAAGAAGGGATTAATCTTTCACCTCAATCGTCTTGTGGAATATCATCTTTATAAGGATATCTATTTCCAAAAGATTCGGGAAGACCATAGTTGTCAGAACTAGACATCTACAAGGGAGAAATTCAAGTTGGTTGATTTAAGTCCTTAATATAACACCCAAATGAAATATTAAGGCTAGGACCCAACACAATATTTTAGAATTCGGAAGAGGGATGCCGTAATCCAATTTCAAAATATTTGAAGGTAGGTAAATGACGATTTACCAATTTTCACCATGAAAAACGAAATTAATTATTAAGTTTTAAATAAATTGAAATTACTAGATTCTTTGAGATTCATTGAACTTTTCAATGGCATGTTTAAATCTCAATTATGCCCTTCAAGTTTGTGACTGGGATGTCGAGGATCACAAACAAGGTGTGAATAACCATGCAAATGTGCTTGGTACTCTTAATCTTTCAGATCACCTAATCAATGTGCCGGTTAACCACACACGCTCCATTGATCTATGATTAACATCAAGCTACCCTTTGCCACACACTGTCAATCCCAGATTAGTGTGCCGGTTAACCACACACGCTCCACTAACGACTTAACAAGCTGCAAAGTGCAATTTCATGGGTTAGTACCAAATTCACATTTTTTCTAAGTAACTAAGATTGAGAATTTATAAGTGTTTAGTTACTTGGTATTTTCATTATACTTTTAATGAGAATTAATGTCCTATCCTACCCGTTCGGCTAACAACCCTCCACCAGTCAAGGAAGCGGTGGGTGAGAGTGGACACCCATTAAACTGCAATATTATAGGCAGTAACCTTATACCCCCCTTATAGACCGGCTTCTTGAATGAGGTCTACTAAAGATAAGATTGACTTTGTAACTTATACATATATAATTATTAAACCTTTAATATTATAATAGTATAAGGGTGATTTTAAACTTTTAAAATACTTGGTGGTTTAACTCTATTAATGAATTATACTCTTAATTTAATTAAACTTAAATCATGTTGTTATGGATTTATTAATCTCTTTTAATTAAACACTTTAATTAATTAAATAAAGTCCATAAGGTGCAATTTGAATTTTTCAAATACTTCAAGGTTCTAAATATAAAAAAACAAAATTAAAAACTATTTAATTAATTTTTTTAATTTATGAACCCCAAGAGTTACACCTTTTCATTACAAGAGTTTCTTAATTTGAGACTTTTCAAATACCAAAACTTGAGGGCAAGTTTTGTAACTCTTGAAAAACCTTTGATTTCCATAACTTATGATTTTAATGTGGTTTTTATGGAAAAACTTTTCATGTTCCATAACTTGAGGACAAGTTATGGAGGACTTTAAAAACATTTAAGATCAAATTTACCAAACAAAATATCATATAATTTTCATGATCTAATTAAACTCATAAGTCAAGATAATTCACATCAATAATATTCAAAAAATTAGCCTAACATATAAACTAATACAAATCTTGAAATTTTGACAATTCTTTTAATTGGATGAGAATATACATTACCATACCAACAAAATCAAATTTTATGAACTAAAACATTTTGTGGTAATGATCCTAATCCAAAACGGGCCAAAAATCCTGAAAATCTGCCATTAGAAGCATCAACTCATCGAGTACATGAACATGAATTGCCGAGTTGACCTTTTACTGAGTGGACTCGGCGAGTCAGCCAGTGGACTCGGCGAGTTCATCAGTCAGAGGCCAGAAAACCAATTTTTTCAACTTTGAAAATTAAGTCATGCATTAAATATAATAGAAAACAATCCTAGGCTCTGATACCACTGTTGGGTTTTAGTATACTACAACAGCCTATGGTTCACATACAACCCTAAATGCTTTGGATCTATGTTTTCTCTAATTATACATGCAATATTGTTTCCAAAGCATGAAGCCTATAACTAGCATATAGTTTATATAAACAACATAAATATGAGTTATAGAATTACCTCTTGTTGTATCTTGTAGTTTTGGCCTTTAAGAACTTAGCACCCCAAGTGTGATCCCTCAAACGGTTCACAACACACATAGGACAAATGAGAACTTGAGAAAAAGGTTGCTAACTTCAAAATCGGCTCCTATGAACTCCAAGAACATATCTAGCCGATTTTAGGGTATGAGAAACATATATATAGTGTAGGATTCTAAAGGTCATGGTAAACCTAATCCATACACATGGGTTATGATCCATGGTTCATGTGGGCTAACTCTTTATGGATCCTTACATAAACTTAGTCCAACATGGATCAATAGCCCAATCCATATGTTTCACTAATTACCATAATTAGTCCCCATTAATTTAATTAGTTTCTTTTTATCACAAAATTAATTCCAAATTAATACTTGATCAATACTAATTAAATCATATGATTTCATATTAATATATTAGAACTTATAATATATTAATAAATAATAAATAACCTCTTCTCAAAAGTCCATCCTGTCAAATTGTCGTGGTGATATGAAACCCGAAATGGACCATGCTACTCTCGGGTCAAGTACATACCAATTATAGTTATGGGCTTAGACATCTAATCCAACAGTTTTTTAGTAAACTGTTTTATAAGTTAGTTAATTAAAAACAAAATATTTGGTCATGATTTTTGGGATGTTACAATGGGTCTCGGAACAAGATTCCAAGTCCTATTAGAAATAAGAGCATCAAATTCATCCTGCATGGCAATGGTCCAGTTGTGGTCACAAAGAGCATGAATGTGCGATTTGGGAAGGGGAGATTCGGAGGTGACATGAAGATTCAGACGGTTGATAGGTTTGGAGATCTTATGATGAGAGCGAGTGGTCATGGGGTGAGAGGGGGTGGGGGAGGAGGAGGTGTAGGAGGATCCTTGGTGGTGGTGGCGGGTGAGGGAGAGGATTTTTTGGGAGTAGGGGAGGGAGGATATTTTGTTTGGGGAAGAGAGTATAGGAGGTGGCGAGATATGGAAGAGATGTCATCAATGGTTTCAAAGAAATGATAAGAGGGGGAAGTGTTAGGAGACATGGAACGGAAAGGGAAGGATGATTCATCAAACACAACATGACGAGAGATAATGATCTTACAAGAGGCGAGATCAAGACATCGATACCCACGATGATGATATGGGTATCTAAGGAAAACACAAGGTGTGGTGCGGGGTGCCAGTTTATGAGGAGGGTGG